>NC_138970.1:25103750-26472500 GCF_055761805.1 Camellia sinensis | reverse complement strand
TCAGTTTGATCAACAGGGGCGGAGGTAGCATAGGCCGAGAAGGGTCACATGGCCCCCTCAGTTTTGTAATTTTTTTATTTTTTTTTTATGTATAAAATGTATTCTCGGTCCTTTTTTTTCTTTTTTCTTAACATGTTCTTTGGTTAATGATTTATTATATTATTCACAACAAGCAGTTATTTGATACTTTAGGAACACTATGTGATATTATTTATGTAGTAGTTTAAATCAATAGTGTAGCAAAAAATATTATAGATTAGATATAATGAACTCATTATTTTTAAGTAGTTGACATACTACTTAGTGCGATTTGTGATTTTCTATACTTTGAGTATCACGTAGGTAACGTCATATGATATTCTAAGACTGTTTAATAATTTTTACTCAAAATACATCATTTATAAGCAATGTCATTTCTTTAATATTTTTCTTTCAAATAAAAATTAAATAGATTTTATAATAATTTGTGCTATAAATGATGTTTTTTATTTTTTTTAAATTAGGAATTTTGATCCATAATTTATTGTGCTAAAATTGCAAACTTATATCATCATCTCACACCGAGCTATTCCACACTATTATAGAATTTTGATTTGTTCTTGTTAATAATGAATATGTAATTTTTTATGTTTGAATTTATCTTATAAAATGATTATTATCTTAATGTTGCTCATGAATTTTTTTTAAATAAAAATTATAATTAATAAGTGCCCTCACTAACCTAATTTTCTAGCTCCGCCACTGATATTGAAAATTATTTGATTAAACCCTACAAAAATTAAAATAACATATATTTTTTCCCATTGTTCTCGCTTTTTTTTTTTTTTTTTCTTCTTTCAATTTATCAATATTTAACGAATTTTGCTATGTTTTTCCGCTCTAATTTCTCAATTTATTCTCTTTTTTTTTTTACAATATTCTGGACATTCTAGTGAATCTTCGACGATATTCTTGACGTCCAATAAATATTGTAGACATTCCGGCAACTTCCGATGATGTTCAGAACACTTCGACGATACTCCTGTGAATCTTTAGTGATACTCCAGCGACTTCCCAGTGATATAGAACATTCCGACGAGTCTTCAATGATTGTCTAACGGAAGTCCGACGTTGGTGAAATGTAGCAGCGTCTTTAAAAATAAAAAATAAAAAAAATTAGTAACAATTAAAAATATGTAGGACTAATTGGTGAAAGTGTTTTGTTTTAAAATTAGATGAGTTCTGAATTTTTTGTATGGGACCTATTGATAAGTTCCCATTTTATTTTTAATCTACTCTCCCTCGACTCTCCTATGTCAATACTCTTTCTTTTCTTTTCTTTTCTTTTCTTTTTTTGCAATAAAATATTAGAAAAATTAGTGAAACATCCCTCTTTCCAACTTTAGGTAATCAAAGAGGTCTAATATGTTTTTTTTCTTAAAAGTTAAGATATCTCAATAATATTATTAGAGAAATTTTAGCCCATCATAGAGAAATTTCTCTTTGAAGAGCTATGAAAAAAGAAGTTTCTCTATGAAAAGCTAAAAATTTCTTTGTGAAGAGAATTTTTTTTGTGAATATGTTGACAGATCCCAACTACTATGAACATGTTGCATATTATCTTATAAAATCTTAATATCAGAGACTTCAAACTAAAAACCCCTAAAATATTAGCTCAATTAGACTTAAATACTAAACAAATTTGTAATTTAATTTTCATAATAATATTTATTTTTTTATAGTAATGTAATTTAAAAAATAGATGGATTATTTTCAAAATTATACAAACTTTTTTTTTCTTTTAAATAAATGTGATTCGATCAAATAACTATCAATGTTCGATTACCATAATTTTTATTATATAAAAATTAAAATTAAATATTAGCTATCAAGATAGATCGGAGGTGGGCATACACTCTGATCAAAGATGGGAGAGGAGGCACTCTCACTCTCTTAAATTTTTAGTGTTTCTTTTAGTTTGTATTGAGTATTATTGTTCCACATGTGGAATTTGAATTCATCAAAAGGTACAATGTATGTGGTGTAAAGATTTTGCAATTTATTCACTGCCACAAAACATGGCAAAGCAATTAGCAACCATAAATTGAAGTCAAAGCTCAAAGTTAAGCAAAATGAGTGTGCTTGAACGTTCTTGATTAGATTTAGGTGGTGCAATGCATGTGAACCTTTCTTGCATATATGTATCACACACACAAGTGGACATTATGGGTGGATGGTATTAATTGAAAGATGGAGAGAGAATCTCATGATCTCATTGGTTGCATATATGTACCACGAAAAATGGTTGGGAGCTCTAAATTGGGAGCACTAAAGAAGCTCTAGAGAGTGGGTCTCACTGACTGATGTGATATTTTGGCCTTAAGTTTTTTTTTTTTTTTTTTAAATTTTCACCTCATTAGTGGTCCATTAGTGCTCCCAAATTAGTGGAATGTATCATTGTTGTATGTACCACTATTGTTTGTCATATATATGTTGCCTTCTAAGGTTTATTTTCTAAATAAAAAGTTGGCCAAATCCCACTCATATATGTTTCATCCAAGGTCATCTCCATCACTTACTCATATTTTTACTTAAATTTAATTAAATGTTTCATGTGATATAAAATATTACAACAATCAAATTCAGATTTTAGTGTAAATTTAAATAGAGCAATATATTATGTGAAATTTATTTATGCACTCAAATTTATTCATATGAGTAAATGTGTGTGTGTGGCAAAGTGATAAATTTGGAGGATTACATGTCACCACCACATGGTAAGCTTTAAAATTTTGAGTAAATAAAGTCTCTTGGTTTGAGTAAAAACTGAGTAAATATAATGTTGAAAAATAATTATAAATTTGTGAGAAATTTAGTTTTGTGCAAGTCTCACCTATGTTAGGTATGGATAAAAAAAAAAAAAAATCCACCAATTTATAAATATTTACTCTATTTTTTATTGATATGATATTTCTCTTAGTCTTCGTTTGGCATTGACTTTTTTAACTGGCTTTTTGGTGTTAGAACTTTTTTAGCCTCGTTTGATTTGGCATTTTTGGCTTTTGTGAGAGAAAAAGTGTAATAATTATGGTTTAGATGTGGCCTTTTATCTTATTATTTTATATAGCCAATTTTGTAACACCCCCAAATTATTACAATAAATCCAATCCTTAAAACATAATGTTAATAGAAATTATATGCTTTTATTCATCAGATTTTGTATTACAAAAGATAACACATGCAATATATATTCATAAATGTTCATCCTGAATCTATAGCATGTACTACCAGTTAATAATCAACAAAATAAATGCCTTGCGGGCTTACACATTTCCAAAACATTGCTTGGTTACAGCAACAAGAAGAGTCTAACTCAATACAACTTAGCCCTTGGCTATACAAGATAATTAAAACAAAGAAAGCTCTTGCTCCAAATCTCCCCAAACTATTGTCTCGGCGGAGGCATGTCTCCAATACCTGAAAATGGTTCCTAAGTAGGGTGAGCTAAAGCCCAGTAGAACATACTAACACAATGTGTGAGAATTAACAAGATATAAGTATGATGCACATGTTCATTATTCTATGACAAAATTTGTGTAACTCTTTCCACAACCATGTTTTGTCAAACTCGCGTCTCAATTCATTCATTCTGGTTCAATAGATACATCCACTGTATTTAACCCATCGACAGAGGTTTCACCTCACAAGTTTTCAACAGATAAAATCATCATACAAATACATTCACTTCTATTCGCCATTTTATGAAAATTTCGTCTGCGGGAATCAGCACCCATGTATACAAATGGTTTTCGAGACTTTCACCCTGGATACATAGGCCAACTTAGTTCAATGGAGTTCATTACCTTTCTTCTCCTCAAAACATGGAATACATTCCATTTCTCCTCCCAAATATTATACATATACAATGTATATCACTCATAATTATGTTCAATGATAATGGTTAAGGAATTAGTTTCAATTCGCCTAACCCACATACAATATCTGCAACAATCATGACTATCCTCCACCAATAGCCCAAAACATATATTTCTAAACAAATATACAATCTTTATAATAGGTAAATCATCAAATTTCCATAGGTGAGTGATTAAATAAATCCAACAACACCATTCATGTATATATCTTCCCAATTTGACATTTTTTCATACCAATTTCATTATTTATACAAAATAATTATTTAAGACATTTTAAGGCAAAGCTTCCCATTTTTCCTAATATTAATCCAAAGGCTAAAATCAACTATTTTAACACAAGATGATCTCATATCCGAACCCCATGATCATTTATATAGCACCCACATAGAAACCCCTCTTTTCAAACTTGAACCCAAACTCTAAGTTTGCTCAGAACGTCCTCAAATCTAACCATTTTCACACAACAACCTATAACCAAGTTAAAACTCATATTAAGGTATAGAGAGTCCCCACCTCAAAGAGAGAAGACAAGTCAAGAAAAGCAAGGATAAAACTTTAAAGATGCCGAAACCAAAGTCTATTGGGATCAAAATGGAGATCTTGAGGTACTTACTCTTTTTAACAAAGGTGAATGGGTTGAGAAATTACTAGAACTATGTGAAAATGTAGAGAGAAAGAGAGAGAGAGAGAGAGAGAGAGAGAGAGAGAGAGAGAGTTTTAGAGAGAGAGGGTCTCAACTTAGGGTTTTTGGAAGAAAAGATCTGAAAAAGTGATGTAAAAAGTCATTTTCGCGATCTAATATACGCATAGTTCGTTCGAGCGCAAGGGTTGAAACTCGAGCGTCAAACACAAAAAGTTGTTCCATTCAAGCGCAATAAAGGCCACTCGAGCGCCAAGACACAATAAACAAGATGTTCACCGCTCAAGCATAGAAAACACATATTCAGTAGTTTTGCAAACAACAGACCAACACTCGAGTGCAAAGAAGGCCGCTCGAGCGTAGAAAATACTCTTCCAGTAGTTTGTAAACCTGCAAAGTACTGAAAGTTCGCAAAGCCCGCTCAAGCGCGAGAAATGACGCTCGAGCGTAGGAGCAAAATTTGCAAAGCCCGCTCGAGCGGAGAAGCAAAAATCTAGGTAACAAAGGTTTGAAAAAAAAAAAGAGGCAACCAACTTATTCCAAACACACAACTACCATCCAAAACCAAACTTAAGGGGGGATTAAGGGGGAAAACGATAATGAACAACATTCAGAAACTATAAACCCAAGTCCAAAATGCAATAAGAGTCGGGTCAAAATCGGAATCGCTATAAATTTTATCATTTTGTACTTTTTTAGTCAAAAATCTAAAACCAAACGAAGCTTTAAAATTATTACATTTTCCTTTAGGATTTTGTATGTTCCTCATATATGAGTCCGGATCCTCTGTCGCCTTTTCCTGCGATGGGCCCTACGGCACCCCAAAACGACGTCATTTTGGGAAAAAATTTAAAAAAAACAAAAAACAAAAACACAAAATTAGAGAAAACAAAGAGGGACGGAAGAAAGAAACACAGAGGAAGAGAGAGATGAGAAGAAGAACAACTCTTTAAACAGAGCCTCTGTTCTTTCTCTTTCGTTGGCGAACTCTCATTGCTTCTTCGCCACGGTCACAACCCTCGCTTTTCGCCCGCCCACCGCCTTCGCCAACGACCTCGTTTGTTCGTCTGTTGAAACAGATTTGGACTAGTCGGAGTTGGGATTCACATAATCAAGGAGGAGAGAATACAAAAACACAATGGATCTACTTAGATGGTGGATCTTTTCAATTTTGAACTATTTTTGGAATCCTTCAATTTCATTCATACAATTCTGCAAATGTTATTTTTTTTTTTTGGAGCAGACAAAGTGGGTTTGCATGAAATTGTTTTCAAATATTTTATCAAGCCTTTAATCTATAGGGATGTGAATAAATTAGCTTTTGAGAGATGTATTGATCTAATTTTTAGTAAATTTTGATTTATCATTTAGGATGTTCAAAATGTTAATATGTGTGTATATATATATATCTCAAAATTATCAGCCATGGCAACAACCCCAGACATACATTTCCTTGAACTCCTCCAGTGAAACTACCGAAAACTTGCCATGAACTCCGCTAAACAAACCGAAACACAAAGGTAACATGAAAGCAAAACTCTCTCTGCCGCCACAACCGACCAGACGCCTTCACGGTCTTCCTGTTGAACTTCCATCACAAATGTAACGCCCCCAAAACAAGACCATAAATTCAGCCCAAATATATATAAATAACTAAAGAATTAGAGTGTAAAGTTCTTTCATTTCATAATGTTAATAGTACAAAAGAGTTTAGCATAAATAAATGCCCTATAGGCTTACACCTTTCCCAGTCTTGGCTTGGTTACAACAAAAATGAGAATAGCTCATACAATTTAAGCCCGAGGCTATACAAAAAGTGAAGCAAAAAAAAGAAGTTTTTGCTTCCCGAAAGTCCCTCCAATGCTATTGCCTTGATGGAGGCATGCCATCATTACCTAAAAATATTTTTCCCAAATAGGGTAAGCCACAGTCTAATAGGAATAATCTAACACAATATATGAGATTTAACGAAGATATAAGTACAATGTGCATATACAATGCCAAGGATAAAACATTCATATTTTTGTATGGTTCACTACGCCAAAATTGGATTTTAGCGGCGATTTTTTACCGCCGTTAAAGGCTGTAAAACCGTCGTTAAAGCCTTTAACGGCGGTATTAATGGCAGTTTCATTACCGCCGTTTATGCGCGTGTCGGAAAAAATGAAACCGTCGTAAAAAAGCAAATTACCGTCGTTAAAAATTGCGGTTTTTTACCGCCGTAAATAGGTTCAAATTTTTCAAAAAATAATTCTTTCTTCTTGCACTCCCCAAGTTTTGAACCCAAGATCTCTCATCTACCCACACCAACCACTCTGCCATAGCCACTCTTCATGAAATATATTCCCTAAATAAATATTTAAACATTACTTTTACTTTATTGTAGATGGTTTCATCGGAGCTCGCCGAAGTTTTGCCAGAGCACGCCGGAGTTTCGCCGGAGCTCCGCCGGCAAAGACCGTCGTCATTAACGGCGGTAATGATTGGGCATTAGTGGCGGTTTTGTTACTGCCGTTAAAAGTGGGCATTAACGGCGGTTTCGTTACCGCCGTTAAAAATGGGTTTCATTACCGTCGTTGAAGACACTTTTAGTGGTGGTTTTTTTAACGGCGGTAACAAAACCGCCGTTAATCATTAACGGCTAACGGCGGTATTAATGGCGGTTTTCATTACCGCCATTAATAATACCTTTAACGGCGGCTTTCGTTACCGCTGTTAAAAAAACCGCTGTTAATGCCCTGTTTTGGCGTAGTGGTTATAGAATACCAAGTCCATATTTCATTTCATTTTCATTCAATTCATTTCAATACATAAGCTAATTTCATTATTTTTTAATAGCCCAAATGAGACTACAACTCAATAGTTCTACAATCACACCATTAACACACAAACACTTCAATCTGCCATTTTACGAAAATTTTGTCCGCAAGATTGACACCCTTGTATAAATTTCAGGACTTTCACCCAGAACACTCCGGTCAACTTAATTATAATGGAGTCCATCCCCTTTCTCCTCCCAAACAGTGGAGTACATCCCCTTTCTCCTCCAAAACAATCATACATATATAATGTATTTAAACACATAATCATACATGGAGTACATCTCATTTTTCCTCCCAAACAATCATACATATACAATGTATTTACAACATGATCATATTCAATGATAACCAACCGTGTATTAGTTTTAATTCACCTACTCCTTATGCAATTTTTACAACAATCATAACTATCCTCCACCGATAGCCCAATACAGTTATTTCTAAACAGATATACAATCTCAAGACATATAATTTATTTAAAATTTCCAAAGATGAAGCGTATCATCTACTCAATTCCATCATGTATTTCAATCCTCGTCCAATTTCATGTTTACAACACCAATTTCATTTATTTATACAAAATAAATAGCATAATCATTTTAGGGCAAACTCCCTCTCTTCCCAAGTCTCAACCAAGTACCAAAATCAACAATTTTGACACCCTACAACATCATTTTCAAACCCCACAATCATTTATCCCTCATTCACCAAAAACCCCTTTTTTCATTTTATATCCAAACCCTAGGTTTGTTCACATTGCCCCCAAATCCACCATTGTTACACAACGACAAATAACTAAGTTAAAAATCATATTAAACTGTAAAAAATCCCTACCTCAAGAAAAGAAGACCAAGCAAAGCAAAGTAGAACCCTCAACAATGCTGAGACGAAGTTCCAATCGAATCAAAATAAAGCTCTTGGAATGCTCTAACTTTTTTCTCAAAGACATTATGTAATAACCCTCACCACTGTTTACCGAATAACCACCGATTACCGTTAAACTAAACTAGTTATGACTGATAATCGAACTGAATGAAATACTGAACTGACTGATTGACATTTGAAACTGAAGTGATTGAGTACATCTATTTGAATTGCATCTTATCTGTTGATTGTTTATTTTATCTGTCCGTGCTCTTATGTTCAAATTGCAAATTGGAGGCCTTATCGGCGGCCGAACTCGAAATTGATTAATGATTTGTGATCCCTGGAATTGATGTGATTTTATAGCATATTTATCTGGAATTTGATTAGGTATGATTCAACTAAATTAAATATTGATAAATAGCATAGTTTGCCTTAATTACACCCTTGCCATGAGAGTGGCCACTATCTAGCCACTTTTGAGCTCATTGCACTTGCACACAAACATATTTCATCAGCTCAATTCCTCAAGAAACACCGAACTAGAGAGAGAGAGAGAGAGAGAGAGAGTGAACTAGGAGAGTGATCCAACTTGATTTTGTGCATTGACTTGAAGATTTGCTTGGTAATTGAAGTATAGATTTTATATTTGAGCTCCTAAACCTTGAATATAAGACTAAGGTAGGAAACTCATCTTCTTATTGTTGTCATTGAGCTAGTTCTTGCATGATTCATGCTTCATGGTAGAACTAAGTCATGTTTTGGTTCATTGTTGTTGAATTGAAGCTCATTCGTTGCATGCATGTCTGTATTGTAGATGTTGAGTTGTTCTCATGGCAAAATGTTACATGCATGTTCACAATTATGTTTAAGTCCATGATTTCGTCATGTTTTGGAAACAATTGGCTCTTTAGAGCATCAAATCGAAGCTTTGAATTGGTTTGAATTCATGCATATTTGCATGTTCTCCATGTTCATGAAATTGGTTTGAAATTGGGTTTGAATTAAACACCCTTGGGCTTTGATTTCTCAAATTGAGTTTTGAATAATGTTTAACTATGAGTTTATAAGAGTTTTCCAGAAAATGGGCCCAAGAGGATCGGTTTTGATGCATTTAAGCTTGAGTTTGAGCTTGGAGGTGCAATCTGGAATTTTTAGATTTTGCACTCCCGCTCGAGCGGGGGAAAGTGACGCTCGAGCGTGGAATCCGAGCATCCAGTATCTCTGCACTGTTTTACAATCCGCTCGAGAGGAGGACTGGGCGCTCGAGCGGAGTCATGTGTCTCAAGCTCGAGCGGGCGTCAAGCGTCCGTCGAGCGGAGATTTCACCCATCCAGTACTTTTACAGTACGCTCGAGCGGGAGATTTGATGCTCGAGCGTGTACCTTTGTTGCATGTCCGCTCGAGCGGGGAAACCTGAGCTCGAGCGGGACTCTGTTTTTCTGAAATCTTGAAACTGTTTTCTGATCACATCTTTGCATCCTCATCCCATCCTAGGCATTCTTAGGCCTAGTTTAAGGCATCTTGTTGAGGATATAGATGTAGAACACACCGAGGCATTAGGGATTAAATTATTATCTCTTCCAACTGTGTGGCTTAGTGTGTGTCCAATCTGTTAACTGTGTAGGATTGGCTTTCTGAGGAGACGCTCTAGCTCTACTGTAGCCCAGAACTCTGTGAGTAACATCTGTGTAAAGATATGTTCAAAATGATTATCTTCTGAACAATTGAACTGTACTGCTTTTTGAACTGATTACTGTTAACTGAATGAATGTATGTCCTATATTATGAACTGTATTGTGGCATCCTTAGCACCCACTGTTTATTGTTACTGCTACAGAGATCTCTGTCGGTTCCCTCGTTGGAACCACTACTGTTACTGACTGATGGCCATCATTTACTGCTCTGTTTTTTAAGACCTACTGTTTACTGTACTGTTATGCTAATGGATGTACCACATATGACTGTACTGACTGAAATACTGATTTAATGGACTGTTTTCTTTACTGTAAGGACATTCATTCTTAACTCCTTTACGCATTGTGTTATTCACTGGGCTTTAGCTCACTGCTTATATATATATGTAGGTGTACAGGCACCAGACCGCAGCTAGAAGCGTCGGGATTAACTCCAGTTTTGTCGAGCCAACCTATGTGCCTCAATGCGAGGTTCCGAGTCTGTCATGCTATGGCTTAGGGGTTTTTAATTTCCCCGTCTGTCTCTGTATCTGTTCTATCCGACTGTATAGACTGTATTGTACTGAATGATTGTATATATGTATATACTATTTTGTCTGACTGTGTATATCTGAAGGAAAAATCTTTTTGCATACAGACTGTCACAGCCCATTGGACATTGTTTATTTACTGTATTGGCTTCTGCCAGCCCCTGTACTCTGTATTACTGTATTACTGTTAAGCAGGCCTTCGGTAATCTCGGATTACTGGCCGGTTATGGTGCTAAACCCATAGGGGCGGGTTTGGGTCGTGACACATTAGAGTAGAGAATCCAAAGGATCTAGGCCAAAATGTAGAGAGATAGAGTGTTTCAGAGAAAGAGTCAAGATCTAGGTTTTTGGAAAGTTTTAGAGAGAGAGAAAAGAATAAAAAAGTGATATAAAATGTCATTTTCACGATCTGATGTACGCACAATCCGCTCAAGAGGAAGAGTTGACGCTCGAGCGTCAGACACAAAAAGTTATTTTGCTCGAGTGCAATAAAAGTCGCTCGAGCGCCAAAACACAACGAACGCTCACCGCATGAGCGCAAGAATTTGCCACTCAAGTGTAGAAAACACACATCCAGAAGTTTTGCAGACAACAAACTAACGCTCGAGTACAGGAAAGGCCGCTCAAGTGCTCACCCGCTCGAGCGTAGGAAATGCCACTAGAGAGTAGAAAACACTCTTTCAGTAGTTTTGCAAACCTGTAAAGTACTGAGAGTTCACAAAGCCCGCTCGAGCGTGAGAAGTGCCACTCGAGCGAAGAAGCAAAGATTGCAAAGCCCGCTCGAGTGCAAGAATGGCCGCTCGCACGGAGGAACAAAAATCTAGGCAACAAAGGTTTGGAAAAACAAGCAACCAACCTATTCCAAACACACAACTACAATCCAATAACCAAAATAGAGGGGAGACAAGGGAAACAATATATGAATCACCATTCAAAACCATACAAACCCAAGTCCGAAATACAACAAGTGACGGGTCAAAACCAGAATCGCTATGACAAACCACAACAAACTCGCAAATAATGAGCCCAAAGAAAGACCCACAACCAGACAAAAGGATCCAAATGATCCCAACCATTTATCATTCATAAGCCTCACAACCTACACAAATAGAGACCTCAAAGCTTTGAAAGTTTCTGGAAACATAAACAGGTCTATATATATCACACAAATCTGTTGTAATAACAACATCTATATCTCTGAATTTATTCGCCAGCTCACTCTCACTCAAGGATGAGAAGAACTAGCTCAACGCAGATCACCATAATCCGTAAGAGGAGCTTTCTCTCTCTAGAATCTAGAGAGAACGGCTCTACTTTCTTCCCTTCACTGGCCTTCCTTCATCCCATCTTTCTCGTCTTTGATTATGAGTTTTTGTTTTTTGATTTTTTTTTGAAATTTTGCCCCAAAACGATATCGTTTTAGGGTGCCGCAGGACCCACCGTAAGGAAAGACAGCAGAGGATTCGGACTCCCATATATATGGCTAGCTCTTTTCCAATGGATTTGATGACGTCACTAATTAATGTGCATGCATGACTTTCATCTGATTGGTTTAATTAGCACTTTCATAAAAAAAAATTATGAAAAAAGACTGGGAGCTCTAGAGAGCTTTAATAGTGTGTGGGCCTCACAATAATGTGATATTTGTGTCTTTTTTTTTTCTTTCATTGCCAAATCATTACAGTTTTGTTTAGAACTCCCAAATTAAAAGAATGTATCATTTCAATTTTTTTTATTTTCTATGATGTCATATCCTCACATAGGTGTTTTCAAGTTGGAAAATATTTTATATATTAGATTTTAACAGCTAGAAAATGGGAGGAGGCCAAATATTTCAAAGACTAATCAATTGAGTGCATGTCCAACTTAGAAGTCACCATATATCCACCTAGCTAGAACTACCACTCTTGTGTCTCGTAAATGGAATTATGGAAAACAAAGATCTCTTAACACTAAATAGATTTTGTGTTTAATTATTATTATTATTATTTTCACTATTTCAATTCAGTTAGACTTAGGTTATGTCTCGAGATATAACATAGATAAATTGATAAATAAAAGGTTATAGTCCATTCAAATATATCAGTATAATGATGGCAACAACAAATGATTAAAATTAAAATTTCTTTGAAATTAATTGTATAAAGTTTTGAATTAAATATCCAGTTAAATAATTCACAATCAATAACCATGACATACACGAATCAGGTGAACCATCAAATTTATAAATCTTGCACATTTTTTTTTTCTACACTTGCCTAAAGTCCAAAGAATGTCTTGCACACTTTAGCAAACAATTAGAGTAAACTAACCGTTGTCATATATGGCTTGAAAGACACTCTCATGCCTAATTTAGATAAATTTTTGGTGGATGAAGATAAGAAATATTGTAAGTACTAGATAATTTTTCGCACGCCTTTATTGTGTTGAGCTCTTCGTATTTATAAAGAATTTGACTTAGGGCTTGTTTGGCGTGTCCTAAATAAGTGCACTTTTTGTCTTTTTGGACTAAAAAATTGAGGTTGAAAATATGGATGTTTGGGTTAACTTTTTGACTTTTTATGGAAAAATGTGTAATAAAAAATTGTAAAAATTGATTTGTAGGGTAAAATTCGAATTGGGAGTTGTGCAACCGTAATTGTTGACTTTTGATGAATAGTGTTAACTTTTTAACTTTTTGAGTAACTTTTTGGCTTTTTAGCTTTTTGGCTATATGCCAAACTTGGCCTTAGCCTCATATATAGATCAAGTGTCTATGTTACTTATTACAATTTTCTCTTAAAGTCATACTTAGACATGCTTGTTCTTTTATGTTGTGTTTGGTTGGGAGATTTGGAAAGGGAAAGGGAAAAAATGTGTGAAACTAGGTAAAATGTAAGTATATTTTATTCACATTTCACCTAATTTTTCTATTTCCCTTTTCAAATCTCTCTTCAAATCCTTCAACCAAATACAGTATTAATGGTGACCCCACATGGTTGGGAAGGTTTTCACCAACATTCTGAAATAGTTGAATCATTCTCCACTAAGAACTCACCACGTCAACATGATAATTGGTATTGGCCAGATCTCCGGAACAAGTATCTTCTCCTTAGATTCTCTGCTTAGCTTCTCACTTGGTGGGTTATTGAGTCAACTCTTGGGCCTAATTTCGATAATCTGAACTGTTTACATTTTAAGATTTGTCATGTATATTATACTTGTAAAAAATCAAATCGATCAGATATTGAAAACCATGTGAACTAAAAGTTTTATTAAACAATAACACTGTTTATTAATTTTTTTTTAATAAATGATTTTTAGTTCTTCCGATATCCGATCAACTTGATTTTTTACATGTATATATATATGACAAATCTTAAAATATGAACGGTTTGAATTATCAAAATTGAGCCTAAAAATAGATCTAATAACCCACCAAATAGAGAGCCAAAGAGAGGATCCTTGCTCAGATCTCTGTGCACTCAGCTTAGCATGCATTCATTATTGCCATTCCCTCATGGTGTTGGTCACTTTGCTTGGCAGCATGGTTAGCCAAGATGTTTTTATGAACTTAATTTTTTTTCTCACCCGTGTCTGTGTAGGAGTGTAAATTTGGCCCGGTCTGGCCCATTCAGGCTCGAGTTGGGCCTTGCAGGCTCCTGTCAAAATTCCGGCCGGGCCAGGCCAGGCCAGGCCATGAGCCAAAAAATTAAGCCCAGGCCCAAGCCCAGGAATATTCGGGCCTTGGGCCTGGCATCGGGCTTGGGCGGGCCTAACATTTTTTTTTTCTACCAAAATTTTATTATTTTTCATTAAAAAATACACAGGGGCTTA
Organism: Camellia sinensis; assembly: GCF_055761805.1. Lineage (NCBI taxonomy): Eukaryota > Viridiplantae > Streptophyta > Magnoliopsida > Ericales > Theaceae > Camellia > Camellia sinensis. The sequence continues at coordinate 26,458,217 of NC_138970.1, read as the reverse complement.
AGCGGGCAGATGGATTGGGCCACGTGCTGGGCCCATGGGCCGGGCCGGGCTTCAAAATAATGGCCCAGTCCCTAGCCTAGGAGCTTGGGCCTGGGCCCAAGCGAGCCTAAACGGGCCAGGCCCATCTCAAGCTGCGGTCGGATTTTGGGCTGCCCACGGACCACGGGCCATTTTTACACCTCTATGTTTGTGTTATATGACACATCTATATATTAATTAAATACTTAATGATGAAGCCACTAATTTTTCTTCTTCTTTTCATTAATTTATTATTATCAGCAATTAAGTAATATATACACAATATGTGCCTTTCTTTCAATTGGCGTAACATATATATAAATATATTATATTCCTTATAGTGATCAATGTTCATGGTTCTTAATTTCTGACCCATTTGGAGACCACAATGATCTAAAAGGGGCAAAGAATCACTTTGAAGATTATCCTTCATGAAAAACTATTTTGTTCGCATATCTGTTTAGTTGGTTAAATCAAATATATTAGTTAAAATATATGATGGATTCTATTTAAAGTGAAAATCTTCAATATTTTAATCAATATTCACACATTATTATTATAATCATCATTATCATTTGGGTAAAAATTTCACATATTATTAGGTGTGTGAACAAAATTGAACTCTCAATAAATAATAATATTATATTCAAGAATATATTTTCTTCAATAGCAGTTTACTTGGAGGCAACAAAATAAAGTAGTTTTGAAAATAGAAGATTTGAAAAAGACACCCACTCCAAAAATGTTTGCCTAAAAGTAGAATTTGATTGGTTGTGTGCATCCACTAGAATTTGGACAATCAACTATTTGAATTTAGGGGTGTTTCAAAATTAGTTTTGCAGTAATTTTTTAATTTTTTACTTCAAAAAAAATAAAAAAGATATGTGCAAAAATAAAAAGAATAATATGATAATTTATATTAATTTTTTAATTAAAAATTAAGATTTCGAAACGAGGCCATAAAAGTAGTTAAATCTAAATCTAAATCTAAATCTAAATCCTTTGACCATTTTTTTCTCTTGTATGCTTGCACAAATGCACATACCATCATCATCCAAATTGACTAGTAATTAAAAGAAAAGTGCATAATATATAGTGGAGAGGTGGGAGAGAGAAGCCGACCATATACAGACCCAACCATATACATTGTAAAGTTGTGGATTCACCACTTCGATTTGACTTCACATACTCAACCAAATCCATGGATACAAATGTACAGAAACATTCTGGCATATTTGATTAGATAGATTATAACATAAAATTAAAATTATTAATTTATGACATTTATATTTTATTGTTTAATTGTAATTTTTATTATTCAAATTAAATTCTAATAGATATTCCATCTAATATAATTGGTAAATTTTTTAATTTTATTATTAATAATGTAAAATAAAGCATTGTTATTCAGACCAAAAAGTTAGATTTATTTTCTAAACCCAGTGATATATTGGGTGATAATTAAATATTCCCTAACTATCAATCAATTATCTTATTCATACATCATTGGATTTAGAAAATGAGTCTAAAAAATAGACTTATATATATTTTTTGTTTTTGGAACATAACATTAGGGTTCGTTCTAATAAGTTTTTCAAAGTGCACGAATCCAATAACATAATTAGATTCTATGTTCAGATTTTGTTCACTTAAAATTTTCTATTATAATAGCATGTGGATAGCATGTGGACTCCATTAAAATAAATACAGTGTTATATTCTGTAAATTTTTCCATAAAAAGATATGTTTGTCACATTTTTTTTATGGACCTTTTTTGTGCTTATAAATTGGATCCTTTGGTTTTAAGGTTCCAAGGGAAACTAACGTACTAAGTTTGAACTTCCTCAAGCCTATGTTTGTTCCTTTCCATCACAGCCACTGGATATCTTCACAACTCCATATCCATCCATCAACAAAAGATCAGACCTCCTCTTCTCCTCCCATAGTGTGTTCTGCAGGTATGTATCTATATATATAAAGATGTGCTCACTCGATAAGTGTACTGTTATAAATTAAAAGAAGTTATGAAATTTTAAATCGACAATTATATGGAGGCAATTCAAAGTGAATTAAAAAAAAAATCAAAATCAATATCTTACAAAAAATGTGACAAATCTTCAAAACGTATTCATACTAAATGAGTTGTATATATATATATATCCTCTCTGTATCTCTGTCTCTCGGTATTCTTTCATCTCAATTCCATCATCACATTGAAAAAAATTTCATTAAATAATCATATTATGACCATATTTATTCCTAATTTACTCGTTAGAGAAATCAAATTTTCTACCAAATAAATTATCAAAGGCCTCACATTATGGACCCTACTACACTCATGTGAGGCCTTTCACCTTTTATTTAGTAAAAAATTTAGAATTTATAGCATTTTCCTACCCGTTATTAACAATTTTACAAGTATTTTACAAACAAATATTGAGTATAATGATGACATTATTATATATGATATATGATGTTACTAACTAATAAAAATGATAAACTGAGATAATTAGTTGAATATTTCTTATCTTGCACTAATCCGATTACATTTCCCAATATCGAAATGTGAGATTTCCTATTATTTAATTATACTCAATACTTACTTACATATCACGAACTGCACAATTTTTTTAACAAAAGAGTTTTAACTCCTCTCCAGTCCACTCTAATCCAATCTAATTCATAAGGTATGAACTTCAGCACACAAAATGGTATTATTAAAATAGTACAAGTGTGGCCTGACCCAATCGATGGCCACCCATGTGATATGGAGAAATTATTGTTGGCTTGATGGATAGATTTAGGTTAAGTTTGGCATCTCCCTAAAAAAATAAAAAAGTTAAAAAATTATTTAAAAAGTTAAAAATTTATTACTATTCACCAAAAAAAATATTAAAAAATTAATTTTTCACACATTCATACAACTCAGCAATCATTAAACGGTTCAGCACTGTGCAGCATTGTGAAGAAAAATTGCACAGTTTGGATGCAATTTTCACACACTGTTGTTCGGCCTGTGGGGGGCCATCACGGGTCCCGTTTTGATAATCTGAACCGTTCAATGTGTAGAACTCGTCGAGTACTATATGTCTGCAAAAAATCACATTAATCGGATATCGATAACTATATGATCAAATCAGTTTTGTATAAAAAAATGAATGGTGTTATAATTAACGATTGAAAAAAAATCAAATCTGGTCAAATAGCTATCGATATCCGATCAACGTGATTTTGTATAGGCATATAGTACTCGACGAGTTCTACACATTGAACTGTTCATATTATCAAAATGGGACCCGTTATGACCCTCACGGGCCAAACAAAACCGTCCATGCAATGCCCGAAAAGTAGTCAATATTTTTTTTATCATAAATCCGGCTGTGCAGATTGTACGTACAACACACATCTCCCATCTTCTCCTACACACTTCTTTATACAATTTTTTAATACACATTTTTTCATAAAAAGTCAAAAAGTTAATCCCAACATCTTATTTTTTTTTTCTCAACTTTTTAGTCTAAAAAGATAAAAAATACACTTATTTAAGACACTCCAAACAACCCCTTAAATAGCGCATATGTATTTTATTAACTAAAATAATGGGTTTCGTCATTTTTTGTCTCTTTAATATGACAAATGTCACAATTTGTATGGTGTGAAACAATGCTCTTGAACCACTTAGGGTCTGTGCGGTAATTATTTCGTTTTTAATTTTTAATTTATATTTATAAAAAATTAAAAAAATATCATAAAAACTTGTTTAGTAATTTTTTTGGTTTATAAATAATTGTCTCAATTTATAAATTTGAGAAAAAAATGTAAACTCAAAAAATTAGTTTACGTTTTCAGTTTTCAATTTTTTTTTCAAATAAATTTTTTTTCAATTAATTATTTTTTTAAATAATTTTTTTTCTATTAATCTTTTTTCAAATTGATTTTTTTTCAATTATTTTTTTTAATTAATTTTTTTCAATTATAATGTGCGTGATTGCATTGTCATAAATAATAAAAATAAATATAAATATTTTAGGCCTGAACAAACATATTTTTTTAGTTTATGTTTTTAAATTTTTTTAAACATTTTGTTCAAATCAAACGTGTTTGTAATTTATATTTTTTTAAAAATAAACAAAAATAAATTTATAAAATTTTTATAAATATAAACAAAAAACGTAAACGTTATCAAACGTTACCTTAACATCTCTGTAATATGTTCACTTTTACATATCATTAATGAGGGTTTGTGATTGATTTTTTTGTGATTTTTTTATCATTAATAAAATTTTTTATCAACGAAATTTAAAAGCTTTGACTTTCAGATTGCACTCAATTAGATGTACTCAATTAGATTAATCAAAAAAGTTTTTTTAAAAAAAATTGAATAAGGTCCATTAAAGACCCCCCAAAAAAAGTAAAAATTAGTTTTTTTTTTTATGCTTTTATTTTTTGGTTTCTAATGAACTTTTTTAGGATTTTTTTTTTCCCTTAAATTCTTCTACATTGGAGAAAAGGAATTGACACTAATTTATATTAAAAAAATTATATATATATATATATATATATAAATTTTTGTATTAATTACACTTTTTACACTTATAGATTGATCCTTACATTTAAATCTAGTTCAATTTGGTTCTTTTGTTTACATTTTTATTAATTTTGTCTACATGTGCACCTTAAAAAATTGACAAATGTCTCAAAATAATTAATTTTAACCCTTAATTTAGACGGAATAACCAAATTGATAAGTGTCATAAAATTATTAATTTTAATTTTAAGGACCAAATTAAAATTAAATTTAAAATATAAGAATCAAATTGTCCAAATTAATATTATAAGTACTTAAGTGAAATTTAGATCAAACTAACGGGATAAAAAACGTAATTAATCCTAAGTTTTTTAGCTGGTTTGGCAAACGAAAGCCTTAATGGCGAATAAATATTTAATGAAACACGGTACAACAAATCAATCATTGCCTCTTATGAATGTGTATTTTATACCATGACCTTTTCTGTTTTTTTTTTTTTTTTATCAAGAAAAAATGGGCTCTGAGATGTCATCACGGCCCCTGTGAGCCCTGACCCCTGGGTGACCGGTTACCAGTCAGAAATTATATCATGCCCTTTTCGTGACATGATATAATTGATCTCACGTGTCAACGATATTATTATTATATTAAAATTAGTAAGTGATTCATTAAAATAAAAAATTGATTTTGAAATTTTATGTTTAGAAAATTTTAATAATTGAAAGTCAAATACAAATAGATTTGTTAATGGTTAATAAAAAATTTTGTTACCATATGTGTAATTCTATGTAAAAGACGCATAAAAATAATTTCTTTTAAACTTTAAAACAAAAAATGTGTATTCTCAACCTGAAAATCAAATCCTCATTTGTGTTAATTAAATTAATCAAAAATCATGAATTCCACTTTTATCAATTTTATTTTATTTTTAGAAAAAAGAATAAAACAAAAACAACTGAAAATTTTATAATATACAAATTTTGACGTAGTTGTAACTCATTGTATATTATTTTTGTTATTAATCGAAAAGTTCTTTGCTAATTTCTTATATTTTTGGTTATATCTAAAGTGGTGCATCGGGTCTTTAATTATACTTCAAGTGCCGATTAATTATGATCAATTATAATACTTTTATATGACAATATTTAAGCATTTTATTACACAAAAAAATTGTTTAAGATGGGTTGACTCAAAGATAGGATTTATATTTATATTAGTAAGATCATAAGAGTTATTTACATTTATGCATAAAAAATTACAAATTCAAATCATAAACAATATACTCAAAGGAAATCAGACACAAAATCTCTATAACCTTAATAATTTTAGTTCTCAAATGAGTTCTAATTAATTATGTGACAAATTATAATAACCATGAATTTGTTATTTTAGCCAAATTATTTTTGTATATCTTTTTTGGTAGAGCTTATGAAGGTGTATTATCAGTAATATTATAAATTCAAATTTTCTATTTAAAAATTATTCAAGAAATATTAATAGATGCCTTAAATATACACAATCATTTTCAATAAATTATTATTTTTTAAAATATTACCCCATACTATTTAGCATTTAGCATTTGTCAATTTGTCTCCTAAAAACTTAACAAAAAGTATTGAGTTCCGTTATTTAAATCAATTAATATCAAATCGGACTATGTAAATCACTACTAAATATATGATATATGACATAAAATAACAATAGAATTAATTTTAATTAATGTAATAATATTTTATATTATGATATAAGTTACAAAAGAATAATATTAAATTTAATTTAAAATAAAATTTAAATTTAAATTATCTATTTTAATAGTCTTAGCCTTATCGTTCCATATAAGTGTTACTTGAATACATATAAATAATAAATTTAGTTAAATTATTTGTTGATTTTGATAATTTTAATTTTATAGTGCTATAAAAATTTAATTATTATATAATGATTTTATATAATATATATTAAATTATAAGATATAAAATAAAGGGATTTTTTTTTAAGAGCAAGGATTGAGACTCCTACTCTCACAAGACCCCCACAAATCTGCACCACTCATGATGTGGAATCCACACATACATGAGTGAGTCTCACACATACATAGAGGGTCAGAATTACTTTAGGGGTGTGGGGGTCATCCCCAAAGAAGGTCCCAAACATTTTCTTTTTTTTAAGGTCCATGATATTAAGATTTTACAAGATAAAGGATATACAATATTTGTATAATAGTTAAGGTCCCTCAACATTTTTACAGATAAAATTTGAATTAGAAGAATTTTGTTTGACTCGAAAAAATTTGGCCTCGACTAAGAGAAATTTTAATTTTTATAGAAAAATTTCAAAATTTCTCTGTGATTATATCAGAAAAATTTTAAAATTTTTCTGTGAAAATTAAAAAATTTCTGAATTGGATAAAATTTATTTTAGTTAAATTTTCTTTTTGAAAATGTTGAGAAACTTTTTTTTTTTTTTTTTTTTAACGCAAAAATACACCCGAGGGCTTACAAAGAAAGAGGAGCAATATAGAGCAATATAAAGCCAAACGAGAAGCAAGGGGAGCTGGGTGCGATGAAACCCAGTTAGGTCCTAAATAGCCCTCGAGAGCAGCCTTCGCCACCCAATTTGCCACTGAATTTTTTGACCTGGAGCTCCACGTGACAGTAAATTACCAAAGAGCCGGTAAAAATTTGATATTCTTTAAAATGATAGCCACTTCCCATGGAAGTACAGTCTCGAACACACCGAGGAGGGTCGTTGATCTGTTGTCATTCTCAATCTCAACATCGGAGAGATGATAAGCATCAGCCAAAAGACAAGCCATACGAATATCCAACACCTCCCCTCAAGGACCGAACTAGAATTATGTCTCTGAAGACTACTCTATAATTTAAACAATTAGAGATTACTTTATATAATTTTAAAATTATCTATAAAAAATTTGAGGATACAAACTCCTATAATTTGAAGTTATTTTAAAATTTTTAATATAATATATTATATTTTTCAAATTTTTGAGGGTGCGGCTGCCCCCTAGATCCATCATTGCCTCTCCTTGAAGAGATGAATTCAATGAATGCTGAGGTACCTTAACTAAAAAATAAAAACATTTTGACCTCTCTTGCTATATAAAGTTAGAAGGGATGTTTCACCAATTTTTTTTCTAAAATAAACACTCATTTTGATTAAAAATAATAGTGAAATTAGAAAGAGAATTAGGAATATAAAACTAAAAATCGATCTAATTATTTATTTTTATTTTTTTTTGGATAATAAAAATATGTAGAAATAGAATTATATAAAATTTATTTAAGAGATTAAATATAAATGTGTTGTGATTGGATTAAAAAGAAAATATATAAATTAATTATTTCTTTTTAAATTATTCATACATATATATATAATTTAATATGATTTTAGTCCTAGATTTTCATTTGAAGGCCTAGCGCATATACATGATTTCAGCAATGACGCAGCGAATTCGACCACTACTACTAGTCCTCTTCTTAGCCATGGTCTCGAACTCGGTGGTGGTCTGCACGAGCCGCCATCAGTACTGGAGACCGAGCGACGGGCCAGAGGGTGCGAGCTATTGCCTGAGCTGGAGGCTAGCCGTGGAGGCTAACAACGTGCGTGCATGGCGCACTGTGCCAACTCAGTGCTTGAGACACGTTGAGAGTTACATGATCGGTGGCCAATATGATCGTGACATCAATTTCATCATAGACCACGTCATTAGTTATCTTGATGGTGTGGATCTCTCTAATGATGGATTGGATGCTTGGATCTTGGACGTTGATGACACCTGCATTTCAAATTTGATTTACTACAAAGGAAAGCGATTTGGGTATGTCATGTTATTCCCGTTGTTTAATTGGCAAACCTCATTTTACTCTATATGGTTTGGGTTAGGTAAAGTTTACTTCCTTAATGTTTAGAAATAGTTACATAATTGTGTTATAATTTGTGAACTAAAATACATTATTAGAATCTTTAACGATTTAATGAAAAATACTAAAATAACTACACTTTAATTTTCTGTACATTACTTCATGTGCAATTTATCCTTCCTTTTTTTTAGATGTACGATTTACCCTCTTGAAATTTAAAAATGAGCATATAAGTCTCACTATGTTTGTCACGTGTTTCACACTTATTGTTAAGTTAGACGGAATGTTTAACAGTATTTAATGGTGCACTTCAGTCCATAAATCACATGGGGATTATATGGTCATTTCCAAACGTTAACACTGTGTTTGGTTAAGGGATTTGAGAATGATTTGAAAAGGGAAAGGTATGTGAAATTAGGTGAAATGTAAGTATATTTTATTCACATTTCACCAATTTTTTCCTTCCCTTTCTATTTCCAAATTTCTTCCTAAATCTCTCAACCAAACACAACGTAGGGATAAACCGCGGGAAATTCAATTTTCATATACCTACTTATCTCAATTCAAACATTTAATGAAACTTTATTTTAATCATAATTATACCTTAAAATAAAATGACTATAATGGATATCAAAATACACTTTTAATATTATATTTCAATTCTATATACACATCTTTTTAAAATAAAAATATATCAGTGTACATTTTTTTTTTTGAAAAATGCCTAAGACTCCCAGTGGGGATCACTGGGGGGTCGTGCGTGTAGACCCATGATTGGCCCCAAAAAAAATTGTTTTTTTTTTCAGCGAATGGCAACGCGCCACGTCACTGGGGGTTTGAAGCAGCGCTGTTTTTTTTTTTTAGTAAAAAAACCCTAATTTAAAATAGAGCTGTGATTAGGACCCCTTCATATTCCCACCCCACCACCCCACACACACGTGGGGGTTGGTGAGTGGGAGAGAAGAAAAAAAAATAATAATAATAATAATTTTAACCAATCAAAAGGTTTGAAAGGGGCCTCAGTCTTTTTCTTGTTTAAAATATAAAAGACAATAAATCTTCTTGTTGGGACAAGAATAAGAAATTATACAGTAGCTAAAACCAAATTATTGTTTTCTTTCTATCACATCAAAAATCTCTTTCAAATCCCTTTCATGTTCATCTTTACCTACTCTGTGTAGTGGTTATAACTAGTAATCTTTGATTTCAGAGAAAGAAAAACAAAGACATATTTCAATCATACATACATATCCATACAGAATAGAAGGAGATAATCATAACCCTAGCGGGCATAGTATCCACTTCTGTCACTCTCAAATTCTGTGCCTTCACTCCCTTACTAACAACTCTCAACCTTTCTCTCTCCTCTCTCTATTTATCTTTTGAGAAAGCAAAGATGGTGACTGAAAAACAAAAATAGTAGAGGACCCAAAAAAGTAGAGCCAGAAAGAAGTGAGATTTTTTTATGAAGAAAAGCTTATCATACACATTCATGGTGGTTGTGAAACATGCTCATGGCTTTCATTCAATGACCATGTCCTTCCTCAATCTCCACCTCTCTCTTCTTTTCTTCTTTAATTCTGTCATTTGCAACTCTCTGTCTCTCATAGGTCAATGGGTCCATGGGCCTTCATTGTGTCGTTGTTTCGTCAATGTGTGAAAGAGGACTTTCATCCGAATATGTGGAAGTGCGTGGAAGGAAGGTTTGTGTGATGTATATATAAGGATATGAGTTTGGGTATAATTAAAATATAAAGTGTGTGAAATGAGAAGAATAATCAATAATTAAATTAATAAATATATGTACTCAGAACAAATGCACATTAATATAAATAGGTATATGAAAATAAAATTTCTTGTAAACCACACATAATCCAAATCACATAGAGTAAAATAAAATTTGCCCTTAAATAATCGAATATAATTATATTTGCATACTTGTTAGTATTGGTAATACACGATCATATATTCATTAAAGAAAATTATACGTAAACTTATTTTGTAGATCCACTTTCTAGACTTGATGATATGTGAATGAGATGATTACAGAAAACACATTATTATTGTAGTCTAAAAATTAGATCCACTTTTCAAATCTAATTATATGACAATCAATTATCTATCTATCTTCTATACTATTATAAAGTGAACACATAATATGGTGTCCTGAAGCTTGCTTTGCTTTACTCTCCTCATGCCATGTGGCAGTATGTTTTATTTTTAAAAAAAAAGTTAAACAAAGAGATGGGCAAGGCTTGAACCCATGACCATGAGTTTAAGTACAAAGACTCATACCACTTAAGCTAAGTACACATTACAATATTAATTTCATTATTATTTTTTTTATTCCTACTTATTTAAATTGCACACACATCGTGTGTGCCACCCACTAGTAATATATAAAGAAACTTTCTGGCTCTCGTGTCTTCTTTAATCATTAGTTAATTATCTCTTGAATATCATTGGATCTAGAAAGTAGGTAGTGAAAATGGGTATACGATATATCATTTTTCTTAGAAAAGACACAAGAGAAAGATTTATATTAAATATTTTAATATATTACCACATCATTAAATTTAAAAATAATCTAATTTTTGGTTTTGATTGACACTACTTATTCGCTAAATATTGATGTTGAATTGAGCTTTTAATAGTTGACCTTATTGGATTAGATTTTTTTTTTGAGAATATGGCGTTATCAAGCTCCTGAGATTAATCACGAGTTTTATTTTAATAATTTAAATAATTTATTTTGTAAAATTTCTTTTGTATATATTATTAATAAAACATATCATGTCAATCCATACTCTCCATAGGATCCGCATAATCTTTTTATTGTTAGTGAGTTTTGGAGCAAATACTTGTAGGTGTGATCCATACGATCCAGACGGTTTTAAGACGTGGGCTTTGAGAGGAGGGTGCCCAGCGATTCCTGGAGTTTTACGATTATTCAACAAGTTGATTAGTGACGGATTTAAGGTGTTCCTTGTCACGGGTAGAGATGAATCCACGTTTGGTCAGGCTACTCTTGATAATTTGCAAAACCAAGGATTCATTGGTTATCAAAGGCTGATCTTGAGGTAAGACATACATATCATCACAACAATGTTATACTAATCATATTTTTATATTAGATTTTATATATTATTTTATGTGACATAATCACAATTATTAGGCAATAATAAATAGTTCGTGTGAGACTCATTGCATTAATAATTGTGATTGTGTCACATGAGATGATATTTAAAATATCATATGAAAAGATGATAAGTATAACATTATTGATAATGGTGCAAGCACTAATATATATATATATATATACACAATGACTTTTTGAATTATGATTAACGACTTTTAAATTGTATTTAGATAATAGATTTAAGTAGAAATTTGTGGGGAAAAAATAAAAATAAGAAAAAAGTGATAAAATTTAGATTATATTTTTTCTCACTTTTTTCTTCTTTCTTTTTTTTTCTTCATAAATTCCTACTCAAATTCTAAATAAATCCAAACACATGGTTTGTATTCCATGCATAAAATGCACTTCATGTTCCATATTTCTTAATACCATGTGTTGATTTGATATGTCAAGGATTAACGTCCCAAAATTCGTTTAACCTCTCTTCCAATGCTCTTTTAGTTATTGGTTTATGTAAAAAAAATAAAATAACATGTGAATATTAAAATATGATTTAATGATTAAAAGTGCATTGAAACAACAAGATTTAAGAATCGATGATCAATTGTCTAATATGAGTGACGCAATGATATTTGGCCAAGATTCTTTTTTCAACTATCTCACTCTCACACTACACAATGTGGTTGAAATCTCAAAATATGATCATGTGGTTAAGAGTGTATTAATGACATATATTTGCGACAGGGAATGTCGTGCCCATGGTATCTTGCTACATTTTGTACAATTAATATAATTTGTTTAATTAGTTTTTTTTTTTCTTGGTCGGCCATCTATTGGGGTAGGAGTGCGGCATATAAGGGGCAGAGTGCAGTGGTGTACAAATCAGAAATTCGTGAACAACTAGAAGAAGAAGGTTACAGGATTTGGGGCAATGTGGGAGATCAATGGAGTGACCTTCAAGGGAATTGCACTGGCAATCGGACTTTCAAACTTCCTAATCCCTTATACTTTGTTCCTTAATGATCTAGTCATGTGTAATGTTAATAATTTTGTATTAATAAAAATGACACATGATATGATATATTATTAATAATGTTTTATAAATGATGGGAGTTAAAAAAGAAGTGAAATAAGAAATAAAAAAGTTAAAATGAATTTTATGTATACTATTTTAGTGTTTTAATAGATTTGAGGGGACCTTATAAAGTGGAATTTTTTTTTTTGGGGGGGGGGGGGAGGGGGGAATATAGCATAGAAAAAAAGTTGATCTTAATCCTCGTTTGGGAAGCGACCGATTTAGCCAAAAAATCAAAAAGTTACTAAAAAAGTAAAAAAGCCAACAACTCATACAAAAAAGTCAAAGATTCTATTTTCTTTCTATTTTTTGCACCTCTTTTTGTAAAAAGCTAAAAAATCATCCAAAACATACTAATTTTTTTTAGCTCATATTTTAGCCAAATAGCCAAAAAAGTTACTAAATTAGCCTGTTCCCAAACGAGACCTTAGCATAGAAAAAAGTTGATCTTTTATTCAGTCCAAAAATGATTGGAATATTAATAAACATATCAATAATATATATTAATTATAAACTTTGAGATGCTCTAAATAAGTGCATTTTTTGAATTTTTATGAAATATGAGTTGGGTATGGATTGGGTTTGAAGTGATGTGGTAGAGAGGTGATGTGACTTAAATAAGATGATGTGACATAAATAGAATAGTAACTTTTTGACTATTTTAAGAGATGACAAACAAGGCCTAAGTGAAAATAATATTAGGGTCTCTAACAAACATAATAAAACCCTCTTAAAAAAAAAAACAAACATAATAAGTATAAAAAATATTATATATTCAAAAAAATTACTATGTATGGATAACATGATTTATTCAGTAGTCCCAAAGTATCATGTAATATTTATTGTTTACATTATATTGTGTTTTAAATTAATCATATAGTGAAAAATTTTACAGGTGAGATATGCTGACTCACCTTTATTAATTCAAATATGCTAGACTCTCAAAATAAATCTATAAAAGATTCAATATATATAATACTCAAGGTATGAGTCTTGTGTGTTGTAATCCCACATCCATATAAATATTGTATTATTTTTTTTAATTAATATTTATACTTTGAATTCCTTGTTAGGTTATAAAGACATAACTCATTTAATATGTATTCTGAATTTTGATTATCACATAAATGATGGCAAAATAAGTGGTTAGTATTTTTTTTCCCCAAAAGATTGGGAGTAAGTGGTGGGTTTTGTCATCCGTTTACTTTTAAAGCATTTGCAGCTAACTTGCTCTCTCTCTCAATAATCTTAAAATTGTTGTTTAATGTTGTTGTCTCTCAATATCACGCTGCATTGACATTTAATAATAATCTCATAATTTGGTCAGATTTTGTGTTTTATCATGGGCCCTGCTTAAATATGGCTCAAATTATTCTTAAAAGTTGAAATTTGGGATTCACATTTTCACAAATTTTCCTGAAAAAAGAAAGAAAAAAAAAATGAGAAAGATGATGAGTCTTTATGATTTGTACTCTTTGGTAACATCAATTTTTTAACTTTTTCCCTGACTAAGTTATTATTATTATTATTTTCCTGAAAAATAAAAACAAAAAAGAAAAAAGAAAATTTGAGAGAGATGATGAGTGTATATGATATGAACTGTTTGGCAACATCAATTTTAGCTACATTTAAAATAAATAAATAAATAAAAAATTAGTCCTAATCTTTTATATCGAAAGAAAAAGTCCAGCCAAATTTGAAAAAGATAACTAAATTTTCGGATTTTTTTTTTTCAATTTTAAAACCCGTCTAGTTTAATTAATAAAACCTAACAAAAGAAATTTTGACAAAATCACCTAAGGCTGTGTTTGGTTGGGGGATTTGGAGAATGATTTGGAAAGGAAAAGGGAAAAAGTGCGTGAAATAGGTGAAATGTAAGGATATTTTATTCACATTTCACCTAACTTTTCTCTTTTCCTTTTCAAATCCGTTCTCAAATCCTCTAACCAAACACAACATAAGGGGCACGCGTGCGCGTGTGCACACTCACAAAAAGGCAACAAAAGAATTTCCAAAAAATTAAAAATATAATTTTTTTTAAATATTTTTTGAAAACATTGAAGTGTTTTCATACAAATTTTCCCAACCATTGATTCAAAAAAAAAAAAAAGAAGAAAAGTATGGGTACTTTGATGTTGTACGGAGAAAAATAATATGTTAGGTTTGAATTTGATAATTTATAAATTTTTAAAACTAAAAACTAATTTATTGAAAAATAATAATAAATGAAAAGTAATTATCATTTTTATATAATTTTATCATTTTTTTAGAATAAAATAATTTTAAAAATTTTAAAATATCTTTTTAATATTTATTTTTATCAAATTAATTTCTAAATTTAAAAAAAAATTAAAAAAAAATTAAATTTAAAACCAAACGTCTTAATTAAAATTTGAAAAAGGCTAGCAACAATGAAAAGTTGTCACCAGACTTCACACGTGCTTTTGTTTTGATTTTTGTTTCTACTATCGAAAGTTTGGTGGGCCTCACCAAATTTGCATTTTGGTGACAAATTTCTTTATGAGATTAGAATGGTTGTTAAAAATTTCCAAGCTAGTCCTTTCAAATTTTGTTTATTTTTTTATGGCCAACTATCACCTTTCTTGATGTCAATGTCATTTATTTATTTTTGGATCCTTTTCAGGGATGGATCGAGAGGGGTTGGCCCTAAAGTTTTGAAAAAATCTCCTAGATATAATAATAAAATTATAAACATTTTAAAATTATATAGGTTCGTTACCTTAAAGTTTTTGTAAAAAAATTAAGAACTGTCACCCCATAAATTTTGTACTTTAAAATTATTTTTTTGATAAATACTAAAATAATAATAATAATAATTTATTTTTTAAGTATGATTACTTTTTTATTTTAAATTTAGTAATGTTAAAATAATTGAGAATTTATTTGTTAATATATTAAAGTCCTTTTTATCTGATTAGGGCTCAAATTTTTTAGTTGTTTGTTTATAACTAAATAAAAAATAAAAAATAAAAATAATTACTCAAGAAAATACAAGTCTCAATCATATGTAGACAGCAATAGCCTACCTAGAGCAATCATCATCTATTCAAAACAAAGAAGCTTCTATTCTCTCTCTTATTCCACAACCAATGAACCCAAATCATCAAAACCAGTAACCTAAAACACAATCTCTCTCTCGTCCGTCGTGAGTCTTTTGGCATTCAAGATCGTGATTCCTCCGATAGTACTCCGGTACAGTCTCTCTCTCTCCATGATCTTCGTCTCTCTCTCTCTCTTTCTCAGATAAGAGTTAGGGTTTATTATTTGGGAAAAAAGGATTGGACTATGAACTTGGTAATGCTAGTAATGGAACCATTTGTGTAATTCTTTTTTGGGAAAAAAAGATTCGAGCACAACTTTAGATACCAAAGTAGATATGCAGAGCAAATAATTGCTTTTTTGAAAATTAATATAGATTTACTAGAACATATCTAATTGTATTTTGATAATATTTTGTAATTATATACAATGAATAGAAACATCTAATTATATATTTTTGTAATATTTGGGTAGAAATTTATATTGTAAGTTACATGTTCATTACAAATTTTTTGATTGAATATATAATCACTCCCTCGACATTAGAATCTTGCGTCCGTCCCTGATCCTTTTCGTAGTGTCCACAAGGCTAATCACCCATGACTTGATTGGTGGCAATGGAAAAGGCGCGTGATATGAACTTTAACTAAGGTTTCATTTGGCAGGTAGAGTTTTGGTTAAATTAGTTTTTTTTTTTATAAAAAAAATAGATTAAAAGATTAATAAGATAAATTGTCACATTCAAATTATAATCTTTTTATTTTTTCTTTCAAAAAAACTAAAAAAGTCAAGTCAAATAAATTTTTTAGCCGGAGCTAAAATAGCCAAAAAAATAGAAAAAAACTAACTAAAAATGCCACATGCCAAATAACAACTAAAAGAGTATGTAATATGTGAGAAGAAAAAAAAAAGATTAATTGTGAAATTTTTTTTTTTTTTTTCATTCGGATCATTAATTTAATTTAATTTTTTTTGAATAATAGTTCAAAATTCTATTTTTTCTAGTCAAAAGAACAATAAAAATTTTGAAAACTATATTACTTCCATCAATCAGTCTATCTGTCTATATGTTTGTATATGTATCTATCTATTTATGTGTCAATTTTTTGTCTGTCTAATCTTTCTAGTTGTCCATATTACACCACCACCAGTGGCCACTTCTGGCAACGTTCTGGCAACAATGAGGTAAAAATGAGAGGAGGGAAGGGGAATTCCTTCTAAATAATAGTTTTTTTCCTCACAAAATATTTCCATTAATCATGTTTTTGTCATCAAAACAAAAATATATATATATTGTACCTAATGTCATACACACTCACAAAAATATTTTCACCAATTTTTCCTTTTTTATTTGGGTGAAAAATAATAATTAAAGTTATATTTTTTTTATTACCGTGTTTGAATATGTTTGAAAATAAAGTATGTGAGAGGGGGATACAAGTGAGATTTAATTATTTATATTTATATTTTAATGTGCAATTTCAATATGATAAAAAAAAATTATAACCAATCAATTTATTACTAAATCTTACAATTTTTTTTGCGAGAAATGAAATAATGTTTAACAATTTCCTAAACAAATTAACCCTTTGTTTGGAAATTTGGTTGACTTTTTGGCTATTTTAGCCTGGGTTAAAAAGTCTCGTTTGGGATGGACTTTTTGATTTTTTTGATTTTGTGAGAGAAAAATTACAATGATTATGGTTTGGATGTGATATTTTATCTTATTGGTTTTTTTAATCTATTTTGTCATTTTTTGACTATTTTAACCTCAATCTATGGTGCCAAACGAAGCCTAAGAGACTAAGGGTGTGTTTGATTGAACGAACTAGATAAGAGAGGATTAGAATCCATCGGACTTGAATCTTGTGAATCCCCTAGATTATTTGGTTGGATTAAATATGTATCCCGTGCTTGTTTTCTCATTGGATTAGATGTCTGGGAATGACTATTTTTAGTGAATCCATCATTTGGTTGGACGGACTAGATATGATAAATGCGCAAAAGACTATTTTACTTTTTTTCCATTGTTGACTAAGTAATAGTAATATTAAACATATCTTTAATATTTTAATTATTTTTAACTAGATTAAATAAAAATTTATTTTATTTTTTTTTCACAATTAAATAAATTTATTTTTAAAAAATTAAATAAATAAAATAACAATAAAAATAAAAATACATATTATTTTTTCATTAATTTTTTTTTAAAAATCTTTAAAAATAATAATAATTAAATAATGAAATTAAATAAAACATCTATTAAATTTTAAATGATGAAATTAAATAAAATATAAACAAAATTTTAAAATAAAACATCAATAAAATATCTATAAAAAATTATTTTAAAAATTAAATAAATAAAACATCAATAAAAAGTTAAATAAAATTATTTTATTTTTAAATTGAGACATTTAAATTTTATTGAATTTTACTAAATATAATACATAATTAAATAGTAGAGGATCAAAATGGTCATTTCACCAAGGAATCCGGTCGAATTCCATGTCCCACAGACTAAAAAAAAAAAAAACGCCAGATAAAAAACTTCTCCCGAATTACAATCCCAACAGTAGATAGTCTGCTCTAATCCCTCTAATCAAACACACCCTAAAACCACTAATCCCGACAGCGAATAGTCCCCCCCTAATCCCCCTAATCAAATACACCCTAAAACCACTAATCCCAAATTTAAGACTAATATATTCAAATTGAGGACTCTAAAATGATAAAATTATTTTATTTTTGTTTTAAAATAGTGAAATTTCACTATAGTTGCACAATAATATCTTATTTTACGCTAAAAAATCTAAAATTGAGTATCAAATACAAAAATTAGGTCTATACTTCCAAATTTGTCACTAAAAAATTTAAATGGATGCATCCAAAATGATAAACTTAAGTGAAACATCATCTACTGTTACTAAAATTTCACTGTTACAGCAAAATTTTCTCGTAATGATTGTCATTGTAAAATTACATTATTAATTTTCATTGCCATAGTGAAATTTCATTGTAACGTTGAAAAATTACTATACGAAAGTCAATCATATTATCCAAAATAATAAAAGATTTACTCAATATTTTTTTAATACTAAAATGAAATTATCATGTTGTCTTCATTTTTATCCACCCATTATCAAATTTCTCTCTCTATATCACCGCAATATTCTCCAACCCTCATCAACAACACATCAAATACTCATAAACAATAATGATGCTGGTGCTGATCGAACATGGTGGTGTGATAGTTTAGCAAAGTAGTGAGACTAGTCGAGAGAAGATAAAAATTGAGAAATGTAAGATGGCAAAAAAAATATTCTTCGTAAAAGGTTAATTTAAGTATTTCTAAAAAAAACATTTATTACTTGCGTGATAAACTCTATTTCTTTAACTTAACGATTAATTAACAGAGAAGGTCATTCGTTATATGATTGAAAATCTCTAAAGATGAGATATAATTTCTCAAATGTGAGAGGAAAAACTTATATTTTTAACCAACTTGTTCATAGAATATTTTTTTTTTTGGAAAATTACAAAAAATAAAATAAAATCTAGGGTTTGGCCCTTCTAACAAAATAAATCATAAGTTTTTTATTTTGTCAATTTAAATCATAATTTTTTAATTTGTTTTCAATTTAAATTATTTACCTATTTTTGTTTAATAAAATCGATGAAAAAAATAATATTTTAATCATTAAACTAAATAAAAGAAATATTTTTGCACCATAGATAATTTTGTTTATTGATTTACGCCATGAGATATTATATGACCATATTATTTATTATTATTATTATTATTTGCATTATTAACTCAAGACACTGGGTATTTTGTTGATATCTTGGAGGTTAGAAGGTAAGATAAGTTTTGAAGATTTAAGGAACGAAGAATAAATGACATTGTAAGAAAGAAGACGGGGGATTGGAAAGTTATAGTAGTTAGGTGGTGATTAGTGGAATTTTTTTCTTTATGTTTTTTTTTTATAAATTGACATTGATGGCTCTAGTGTAATGGTCTTTAACAAATCAATATATATAACTTGACTTCTGGTTCTTTTTTATATTAGGAGTAGTTCAAACTTAAATAGGAGTGATTTTAATGATTCTTTTTTCAAGGGTTTTTTTATTGATAAATCTCATTTAGAGGTGTTTTAACCTAATAAGTCCACCAAGAAAAATTATAACCTAGTTAATCGAATAATTCTATTTTCACACACTAATTATTCTCAGTATACACATTTAATGAATACTTTCTAAATACACACATTATAAAAATATAAATTTTCAGTGCACATCTCTATATTATAATATTACCATCATTTTCAATTTTAAAACCCTAAGGATATGTTTGGTTTCAATTTTTGAAATTTTTATGAGAAAAATATAAATTAATTTGACAAAAATAAATATCATTTTTTTTAATTTTAATTTTTTTTTTGGCCCATAAAAAGATGAAACCATATTGAAATAAGAAGTTTATTTATTTATTTTTTAAAACATATTCTAAAACTATGCCAAACAGAGCCTAATTTTATGGTATTTTAGAAATAGGGTTTTAGTAGAAGAAGATGAGGGTATTATGGTATTTTTATTTTAGGACAAAATTGTATTAAAGAAAATTTTCATTAAGTGTGTGAACTGAGTGGAATTAGTGTGTAGAAATAGAATTACCCTAACTAATCTCATGTATTTATACTTTTATTCCATGGGGTCATTTTTTCCCAATTTATATTGTTTGTTAGACTATTATACCCTTATGTATATTGTTGATATGTATTACATAGAAAAAAGATATACACATTTCTTTTTTGTTATTATCTCTATTTTGGTAGTTACCGTTATTCACATTTTTCTTTTTGATTAGTTTTATTCACATTTGTGGTATTATTTCATTGTATTAGGACTTCAAAACTCTCTATTTGGTAGGGTTTAAAAATTATAGTTTACACATGATAGTGTAATAATATTATGTTCATCTATTGTTGCGGTGAAGTTTTGTGTTCTTTCATTATCACTTTGTGTTCGAAATTCTGTGTTCATCCATTGTTGCTTTGTGTTCAAAACTCTATATTTCTTCATTGTTGTATGTCGAAACTCTATTTATGTCCAGTCAATTTTGTTACAAACATATTCTTTAGATGTGGGTTTGGTTTGATTTGGATTGGTAGAATGGTAAAATTGCATAAATTGTTAATAATAGTGATAATGATAAAGATGAAGATGAAGATGAAGATGTGGGTGATATTTTTTTTTGTGTGTTTTTGAGTGATTGAGTTTTTTTTGAATTTCTAATTTTATTGCCGCCATTGTTTTTGTTTTTTTTTATTAATTAGCGTGAATGTTCACATTTCACATTGTTTGAGAGTCTATTGGTTATTTGTTACTATATTTGTTGTTTGAACAATCATTTTTTGTTAGCATTAAACAATTGAAATAGTCTCTTTTTTTCTTTTTCTTTTTTTTCTTTTCAATTTTGTTTCATGTTGCAGCGTAAGTGTTCACATTTGTATGATTTAGTTTTTCTAAGTTTATTTGTATGATAATTGTAAATTGTGAGCATTCGTACTGAATTTTGGTATTAGTTTTTTTTTTCCTTGAAGTTTTTTCGAAAGTTAGTTATATATATATATATATATATTTACTATACTTATTAGTTGAACAATCATTTTTGTTACCATTGAACAATCAAAATAGTTGATTTTTGCTTTTTCCAATTTAATTTATGTTTTCAAGTTGAAGGGTGAATGTTCACATTGATATGAGTATTTTTATTTATTTATTATTTTTTAAATAACTGTGTATTAATTGTAAATTGTGAACATTTGGATTTTAGTATAAGTTTTGTTTTTTCTAAAGTTAATTATATGTTTGTTGTTTTTGTTTCAATGCTTGTTAATTGAACAATTATTTTTATTATCATTGAACAATTGAAATAGTCGATTTTTACTTTTTTCAATTTTATTTTATGTTTTCACGTTACAGTGTAAATGTTTACATTGATATGAATTATTTTTTAAGGCTAATTGTATATTAATTATAAATTGTGAACATTCACATTGTATTTTTGTATGAATTTTATTTTTTTGAAGGTTAATTGTATGTTTATTGTTTACTGTGAACATTCACATTGTACTTTAGTATGCGTTTTATTTTTTAGAAAGTTAGTTGTATGTTTATTGTTTACTGTGAACATTCATATTATATTTTGATTTTCATTCAAATTTTTTTGTTGGGTTATATTTTAAAATTTTCAAATTATAAAAAAGATAAAAGTTCATAATTTGAGATTTTTTTCATGGAATGCGGGAGATATTTTCTCCTTAGAATAATGAAGAGATTTTTTCACGAAATAAGAGAAATATTTTCTCTTTAGAATGAGGGATAAATTTTTTCCATAAAATAAGAGACTATTATTGTGTATTAGTTTCAAAATAGAAAACATATGCAAAAAATGATGATTTGATCATATTAAAACTTAGATGAAATAAAGTACTAAAAAAGAGGATTTATCAAAAAATATCCTTCTTCAAATCATTTTACTTGATCTTCATCTTCTTATTTTTTTCTCTTTCTCTTTACTATTTTTATGTTTGTAGTGTCATTATTTTGACTCTAAATAAGTCATTTCAAAGAATAGAATTTCAATACGATTGCTTGATCATTATGTTATTTGATGAAATTTGTGTTGAGGTTCTGTTGATCTAAGCCTAATAAAATTTTTACTAATGAGTATTATAGACATTTTATGCACACTTATATTGAGTTTAATTGCTAAAATATAATTTTTTTTATCGATTTTACTCTTTTTTTTTTAGAGGGTAGAGGGAAGGCGCCCTTACAGAATAGGAACTTAATTCAACAAAATATGCACTAACTTGGCAGGGACCTCAGCAAGCCACAACCGCTTGTCTGGAGCTTCCTTTGCCATTTGTGCCAAGTGATGAGCCATAAGGTTGCCATTTCACCTCACATGCGAGACACGAAAATGTAAGAATTGCTTGGTACAGGAAATGGCACATTGTAAAAAATGACCAAAAGAAGCACATAGATTGCTCTCTTCTCGGATAGCCTTCACCACAGTCAGAGAGTCACTTTCCAAATAAATATTGGTTAGCCCTAACTCTATTGCAAACTCCAGCGCCTTGACAGCCGCAATGGCTTCAATACAATTGGCCTCCATCCATGTCGGGATTTGTTCCGACAAAGCAACTATCGGCTCACCACGCTGATCACGAATGAGGACTCCCACACCACATGACTGTTGTTTTTTGAAAGTGGCCCCGTCAAAATTCACCTTAACAAAACCCCCTGCCGGCGGACTCCACCTCTCCATACCACAGCCTACTTGAAGTCCATGAATATTGGATTATGCCTGCCTAAAGTCTTGCAGCAAGACACACACCATTTGAACAGTTGAAACCGCCGAGTGATCAACATTATTGAATATGGCTGAATTTTGAGAGGACCACACACCCCAACATATGGCGAAAAACAACCCCAATGTATCCGCATCAGAACTACTCCCAATTCCATATGCCCAACTCATAAAATCAAGACCAACTCCCTTATCTAGCACAAACATTAACGGGCTTTGGTGCCACACCTCCTGCGCCATCGAACATCCTCAGAAACAGTGCATTAATGTTTCTGGCTCATCAACACAGCGAGTACATGTATCCTCCATTATCAAATGCCGATGCCGAAGTACAGATTTGACCGATAGAATATTGGAGCAGCACTTCCATGCAAATACCTTAATCTTATTGGGAATCCGGAGGCGCCATACCCGCTTCTAAAACCAGGTAACATGTTGCACATCGGACCCAGGCCCTCGCCCCTTCTGTATGCTAAGACTCATTTGCAAATGGTAAGCCGAACGAACCGAAAACAACCCACTTCTTGTATAGTGCCACACCAACATGTCAGGTATACCTTGACAGCAAAGTGGAATTTGCTTAATGGCTTCCACGTCCATCTCCATAAAATTCTCATGTAGCAGCCGTAAGTTCTAACATTTCCTATCCTGATCAATCAAATCACAGACCAACGCAGCCGCTAATGGTTCTATAGGAGGAGAACAAACCCGAAAAGTGTAAGGCCTAGGCACCCACTTTTCATGGAATACAGGAGATATTTTCTCCTTAGAATAATAGAGAGATTTTTCCACGAAATAAGAGAAATATTTTCTCTTTAGAATGAGGGATAAATTTTTTCCATAAAATAAGAGACTATTATTGTGTATTAGTTTCAAAATAGAAAACATATGCAAAAAATGATGATTTGATCATATTAGAACTTAGATGAAATAAAGTATTAAAAAATAGGATTTATCAAAAAATATTCTTCTTCAAATCATTTTACTTCATCTTCATCTTCTTATTTTTTTCTCTTTCTCTTTACTATTTTTATGTTTGTATTGTCATTATTTTGACTCTAAATAAGTCATTTCAAAGAATAAAATTTCAATACAATTGTTTGATCATTATGTTATTTGATGAAATTTGTGTTAAGGCTCTGTTGATCTAAGCCTAATAAATTTTTTACTAATGAGTATTATTGACATTTTATACACACTTATATTGAGTTTAATTGCTAAAATATAATTTTTTTTATCGATTTTACTTAACGAAAATAGTCAAATGATTTATATTGAAAACAAATCAAAAAATTTAAATTCAAATTGATAAAATTAAAAATTTAAATTTATTTTATTACAATGATAAAACTTTTTTTTTATAATATATATTTTTCTATTTTAACAAACCTTAAAAATATGAAACTATTTGTAATTATCCCAAGAATCTATATACAAGATGAATGACGGCCAAATCCCTCACATAATAGTTTATTTATTTCTTTGATACATTTGTTATCTGTTGTAATTAATCACTAATAATCTGTTGTAATTAATCACTAATAAAACAATTCCAAACAGTCAGTCTCTCTGTCTGTCTCTCTCTCTCTGTGACTATGACCATTGAGACAGAAACAACAAATATCTCTGGATCAACCAAACGTGACGACGATGGCATCTCAGAAATCGTTTTCTACCCGAGAACTCCTTTACATTGATGTATTCACACTACTCTTCAACTTTTTTGACTTCCCATTCTTCGCCTCTGAACTTTATGTTTATCCCTTTTAGGATTTATTTGACTCTGCTATCACAGTACAAATATCTATCTGGGTTACTTCTCCGATCAAGTTGCAGTGTTAAGAAGATTATTATGTTTGATTTTGAACTCCTCATGAACAGTATTTAGGTTGATTTTACTCTGATACTCTGTTTTGTGTTTGATATTAGGTGGGTTTTACTCTGATACTCTGTTTTATGTTTGATATTTGGTGGGTTTTACTCTGATCCTCTGTTTTGTTGCTGAGAATTATCAAAGGAAAAACAAACCCAGATTAAATCTCTGCTTAATTGCTTTTTTCACAGACTTGGGAGTATTGTTTTCTTCACTTTGATGTTCCTTGTGAATTGCTTTTGTTTCCACATCTTTAACTGTGGAATATGGATATATAGACGCAGATGATACATGTTTAGCACTTTACATGATGTTAACCTATTCAAAGAATTTCCCCATTTTCTTTTCACTTTTTGGCTATTGAAGTAATTGGATTTGAATTTAATATAGGATGATAGATGGTATGGGATAATTTCCTTCTCATCATCATTTTATTTGTAGGAAAATGGATATGAGGATTTGAATTTAATATTGGATGATAGATGACCATATGGCATAAAGTTCCTTTTCATCATTGTTTGTAGGAAAATGGATATGTAGCTATAGATGATAATATGTATTCGTAAATACATATTTTGTAGCACTTTACATGATGACCAATTAGTCCTCTTTTCTTTTCGCTTTTTGGCTATTGAAGTAATTGGATTTGAATTTAATATGGAATGATAGATGACCCTATGGAATGATTTACTTTTTATCGTTTAATTTGTAGGGCATCATGATGATGGGATTGAGAGTTTGTGAATTACTTTCTGCGGTGTCGTTTTGTTGCTTCATGCTCCTTGCCGTAGCACAAATTACCGATCCCTCTGAAGGTAAATTTTAATTGTACTATTCTTTAAACTTTGTGTCATTCATTCTAGTTGTAGGTCTGTTTCAGTTTTAATACACCCCAAGGGATATAACATACTAGTTATTATTTATGAATTTTATTTCATAACCTCAATATGCTCTAATGTTCTCATTGTTCATGAGTATTGCATCACGTATGCTTTAATGATAGTGTTAAATGCAATTATTATATAACAAAAGTGAATCTATGGAAATGCCTGCTAAGCGCATATCTGATTGAAAGTATCGAACTCATCCCATACTCTTGCCTAGATGTTGAGTGTCTGATACAAGTAATTGATTTAATTTGAAGAGTTCATGTAATATAGGGCAAATGTTTTGGGCTTTAGGATTGATTCTCTTTCTATACTGCATCTGAAACTTTTGATTGGCTCTTCTTTCAAGGCCATTTTGGTTAGGGATAGTGTGGTGGAACATTTTGAGAGATGATTAACTACGTGGGTTTGGAAGAGGCAATGCCTTTCAATTTGATGAAAGCTAACTCTAATTAAGAGTACTTTATGTATTTTTCCTTCTTATTTTGTTCCTCTCTTGACCATTCCTGTCTTGGTGGTGAATAGGTTAGAGAAGCTTTAGAGGAACTTTTTATTGGGTGGCCTAGGAGTTGAATTCAAGTTTCACTTGGTTAATTGGGATATGGTGTGTATCCCTCTTTGAAAGCGGGTTATGGACTTTGCAGTCACACAAGAATTTTCTAGATAACTATTGTTTCCCGTGATTTGAACCAGCTACATCAGTTAATTCGCAAGCATGCACTGATGCAGATTACAAGCCTTGACTTCTTCATCCACCTCTTTTGATTTCAATACATGCGATAAGGTCATTGTATCTAATTTATTATTTTTTTCACTTCTAGTGCCAAAATAGAACTAAGAATGATTCTATACTTTTTCCTTTAAAACATATTGATAACTGAAGCAATTATATGTTCTGTATGCATGTTTGTGTGTTATATTAGGGATAATATATTGTAAAATTAATTATATTTTGAAGTGCGTGTGTGTCTCACATTATTTGTGCATTTAACTAGGAATGGGACTGATACCATCAACTTTCCCATTTTCATGCTTGCTGTAGAGATAGTTGGACCTTCTATTTGTAAATTAGTTTATGATGAGAATTAGCTGATGATTTGTTCTCTTTGCAGTCTCTGCATTAATAGCGATCAAGAGCAATTTAGTTGATCCTATAAAGCATCTCAAGAATTGGAATAAAGGGGATCCATGTACGTCCCGCTGGAGAGGAGTTTTATGCTTTGATTCAGTCATGACTGATGGTTACTTGCATGTCCAAGAGCTGTATGTTGCTTTTCCAGGATTTCTCACTTTCCTTTAATAGAAGTCATTAACTCATTACCTATTTGGTTGTTATAGGAGTTCAAGATTTGATGATATGGACGTGTTTAATTTGCTTTCTATTGTCAGCATAGTGCCTTATCACTTTTTATTACCTCTAACAAAACAAATGATCTTTCATTCCTTAATATTGGTTATAGTGCCTCAAATTGTAGGAAATGCTCCTAATTATCTCTTGATTCTCTTCTATTTTTGGTGCAGCCAGCTATTGAATATGAACCTGTCCGGAAGTTTAGCACCTGAGCTTGGCAAACTCTCACAGCTTAATATATTGTGAGACATTGCATTAACATTTAATGTACAAAGATATCACTAACCATGCAATCCTCCCATTGATGCTGATTTGCTTTTCTTTTGTTTTCTTTTGGAAGAGATTTCATGTGGAATGACTTAACTGGCAGTATACCAAAGGAGATTGGAAATATTGCATCTTTGAAACTCCTGTAAGTTCAATCTACAAAACTTGAATGTTCGGAAGCTTTTTTCTCAATTTGATCTTTTTGGTCATGGTTAATGATATTAATGAGTATACAGGGGAGGTATAAAATTTAAGTTGATTGCTTAGCTTTAAGAAAATTTAGAGGCTTGACTTAATTCTGTGTAACATTAGGTTTGTTTCTGGCAAAATTGGATCAAACTGATGTTATGAAAAATCACGATGGAATATTAACTGAAATTATTGTTTGGTACTAGGTACAGTTGGTAATTGCAAATTATTTGCATAAATAAATTTTCATCTGTAATATAACTATGTTAATTTTTAACGATTTGTGCTATGTTATTTATGCAGCCTCTTGAATGGAAACAAATTATCAGGTTCCATACCCAATGAGCTTGGGTATCTTTCAAAGTTGAATAGACTCCAAATAGATCTGAACCAGATATCAGGACCAGTACCAGATTCATTTTCAAATTTGAGCAGTATTAAGCATCTGTGAGTGCCCTTCAAGCTAATTGTTACTCGAGTTTAGCAAGGAAATTTATTTTTGTGCTTTGTTATTTATCTGTTTGTATGTTTCTTCTGCAGCCACTTAAACAATAACTCAATCAGTGGTCAAATTCCCCCTCAGCTTTCCAACTTATCCACTCTCATTCACTTGTGAGTTGTATAGCAGATTCCTTGATTTCTTTCTTTCTCCCCCTCTCACTAAATTGTACCATTTTAGTGGTAATTATTTCATATTTATTTACTGGTTATTGTGGGTTTATTGTGTTGGTTCAATGTTCACAGGCTTCTGGACAATAACAACTTAACTGGATATCTTCCATCAGAGTTTTCGAACTTTCCGAATTTGAGTATACTGTAAGTTCCTTCCTTGAGTATCATTAGGTCCTTCTCTGTTCAATCGTCCTGTTTTGATGTTTCCACTTTCGGTTGTCATTGTGCATTCTTGATGGCAATTTGTCATGAAATATGTTTTGCCAAGCACTTGTATGCATGTCTGGAGTGAACTTTTTAGGCTTATTGTCTGCTATAAATTTACACTTAAAATTTTTCTCCCTTGCCTAATAGTTTGCCTCAATATTTTGGGAATATATGTATATTCTCTTGTTACCAACCTTTTACCATGTTTTTGTCTTATTCAATTCTCATAGTTATAATAAGTTCCTTGTGGCTTATTCTCATCTCTTTGTTGCCTACCACCCAAGAATCATTGTGGAGTTGGTGCATGTTGATTTTCCAACGACGACAAAAAACTCAAATTATCATGTGGCATAATTATACCTCTTCTGTTAATGTTTCTGTTTCCCTTGTGCAGTCAACTTGACAACAACAATTTCAACGGGACTAAAATTCCAGTTTCTTATGGAAACTTCTCGGAACTAGTGAAATTGTAAGTGCTAGTTATAGAATGTCTGCCTTTTTAGCTGTTTCGCATTTTATTCAGTGAAGAGATGTTGATTGCTTGCGGCCCTGGTAACTCAAGTTCATAACAGCAGTTAGCATATCTGATAAGCTAGTTGTTTGCATGATCGAGAGACTGGTTTTGAGTTACGAAGAATGGATCATGGATGCTATCTTTTTTATATATTGCCAATACATTTTATGCTGTTTAATAAAGTCTATATGAGACGCAATAGGATCTTCTTAGGTTCATTAGTGTTCATAAATTGCCAGTGTGTCTAATCCATTTGCGGAAGAATGCATCATATTCTTAAATTGTGCATCCATGATCTGATAGCAAATATGCAATCAATTTGCAGATGGGACATCATGCGCATGCAAATTTGTAGATGCTTTAAATGATCACAAGGCCAAGTTTAACCAAGTGGCATGGGATAGGGTTTAGGGTATACCTTTATTGTGAACTTATAGTTTTGTATTTAGTTGACTTTAGATGCTTTTAAATTACATAAGACAGTTATTCAATTATGTCATTTTATTTTAAGTTTTTTACATTAGTGAATGCTTATTCTTCTTTTTATTTTTACGATGATAATTTGGTTGCTGAAAGAGAGATAGAGTTGAATAGATATAGGAGCCCAACGAGGTGATAGAAACTAAAGAGGGAGAAAGAGCTACAGAATGCCACAAGGCATCCTTTGCTTCTAGAGGCTTCGACTTTTTTGTATGTTCTGTAGATATAGATGAGCACCTATTTCAATTCTTAAATAATTTCATGAGACCTAAGAATTATGGTTGCTTCATGGCTTTGGAATCCAAGAATCAAATGGCTTCAGATTTACGGTTCCTAATCAGCTGAAATAAGTTTGTTTCCTGGCTAATCTCTCTAAATTGGTTATTGTCTCCCGTGGTTCTTGGTTGTATGCTTTGGGGTTGTGCAAAAGTATTAATCATTAGCAAACAACACTGAATCATAAATTTAAGCAGTAATTACAATGTCATACTACTCCAAAAACATTAAATAGAAGTTTTCAGTTTCAGGATGCTTTTGAAGTACTTACTTTGACGTCTATCCTGAAGCATAATTATATTTAACCAAACCAACTAAGCCTTGTGTCCCAATCAAGTGCGGTTGGCTACATGAATCATTTTTCGCTATTCAGCTCTATCAAGGGCTATATGCTCAGCTAAAACTCCGCATGTGTCATGCTTATTGCTTAATCTTTTATACAGCCGGTCCCAAGTCCGGATGAAAGAGGAGGGTTGTGTGTTAGGTAGCCTAACAGTTCCCGTCAGATCCCTTATGAACCTGAGAATAATTATACAAATTGAAAGAAATGTACATTCAATGTGTTGTTTTATTGTATTTAAAAAGTCTTATGCTATTTCTTTTGCTCCAACTTTGCAGAAGTCTCAGAAATTGCAGTTTGCAAGGAAATGTACCTGATCTCAGCAGGATACCAAAGCTTAGCTATTTGTAAGTTGGAGTGCTGTTCAACTCACTAGAATGTTCTAATATATATATGTATATATATATATTTTGATAAATAGAATGTTCTAATATTTATTTCCTATCAAGTTTTTTTGGCTGGTGTACTACTAACTGAGCTTCTGTGACAGAGATCTCAGTCACAATCGGCTCACTGGATCCATACCATCAAATCAGCTCTCTCAAACGATGACAACAATGTATGTAGATGGCCAATGTAGATTTGCCTATAATTGAATATGGTTACATATTTCTTTATAGGGTCTTGTTAACGTGTGGCCTTAAGGCATATGTTAAGAATGCTTAAAAAGATTGTACATTCTCTATTGCTCTCACTTGCATTCAGAATTCAAATCTTTTTAAGCTTCTTAACATATGCCCTAAGTGTACAGGTTAACAAATCCTTCTTTATCTCTAGGCTTTACTTCTTCTTGTCTCTCTCTTCTTTTTTTTCCCATCTTATTGCAAGCAAATTGTCAAATCTAAATGTAAAGTTTCAAAATTCATTTCAGTAGTCAATGCGAAAAAGACATGTTGAAGAATTTTTAATGATAAGACATTCGTTCTTACCTACATGTCATGTGCAGTGACCTGTCAAATAACCAACTTAATGGATCTATTCCAGAAAGTTTCTCAAGTCTCCCTTCCCTACAGAAACTGTGAGTATCCTCATACTTCATTGGTACTTTGTTTCCTATTGCAAACTAGTGTATGCATGGTAATCGTTATGAAATACTTTAAATGTGGTTCTTTGGAGAATTGAGGAAATATGTGAGGCTTAAACTTCATGGGTTTTAATAAATAATTAAATACTTTTAGCTTTTCCTTTTGGGTGGAATTTTTCTACTTTAAAATAGAGGATTCCAGTGAATTATTTTTTCTGCTGTGCTTCCCATGCATACTTGATAACGATGTGAATGTTTATTACAGGTTACTTGAGAATAATTATTTGACTGGTTCTGTGCATGCTAGCATTTGGAAGAACATGTCCTTCATTGCAAAGGCTAGACTCCTACTGTAAGAGCTTGAAGCATAAAATTACTGTTACTCTTTGGAATAAACTAGCATTAATTTCTTAAATGAACTCGTGAAAGCTGTTGCATGCTGATTTTCCCTTCTGTGTACTTAAACATATGCAGTGATCTTGAGAATAATTCACTTTCAAACATTGTTGGAGATCTCAATCCTCCGGAAAATGTTACCCTTAGGTATGGTTCCTTTTTCCCCCCCTATAAATCTTGTACATTAATACTGCAGATTCCATGTAATCCAATGATTTAGATTCGACTAAACCAAATTAGTTCTGCTAATAAAAGTTCAGATATGCATGAAGTGCATTTTATGTTATATAGAATGCACACTTGGGTCTCTATGACTTTGGGAGGATGAGCTAAGGTTGCATGAGGACCAAATTTAACAAAAATCACAGACATACTTAACATACATACTCTTCTCTTTTTTTATTTTTTTATTTAATTTTATTTTTTTGATGACCCGGGAACTCCTAAGGTCGGGCCCATTTATGACCTGACCCTACAAGCCAACCAAGGGGAGAATGTTGAGGAATCCACTGTAAGATTTCCGAATAAGAATTGTATATTCAACTTGTGTTTTTGATACAAAAATACATCAGTATATATAACACCCCAAACCCTAGAACTAAAAAAGGAAACAAAATTATATGCTTAATCCCTAATATATGTAGAATATATATACTACCATATATACATAAACCTAATATTCTCGCACCCCCACTCAAACTCAATGTGTTTTAGCAAAAAACACTGAGAGTTTGCCAAGAAGAAACTGAAATCGAGTAGTGGTGTGAGTCTTGGTAAAGAAGTCAGCGAGTTGTAGAGTCGAAGAGACAAAAGGAAGCGAGATAGAGTCAGACTGCAGATGTTGACGGACAAAGTGACAATCAATCTCAATGTACTTCGTCCGCTCATGGAAGACAGTGTTATGGGTAATCTGAATAGTACCGCGGTTGTCACAGTAAAAGGAGGTCGGAGAAGACTGAGGGACGCCCAAATCAGATAAAAGACAACGAAGTCAAATAATCTCAGTAGTAGCATGAGCCATAGCACGGTATTTAGTTTCGGCAGTGGGGTGAGCAATAAAAGTTTGTTTTTTGCTTTTTCAAGAGATCAAGGAATCGCCAAGAAACATGCAGAAACCAAACATGGACTTACAATCAGTAATATCACCAGCCTAATTAAAATCAGCGTAGGCCACCAAGTCTATAGAAAAAGTAGTGGATAGTAGTAAACCTTGAAAGATAGTACCTTGGAGATAGCAAAGAATCCGAACCAATGTAGCCCAATGGGTGAAGCGAGGAGCAGAAACAAACTGGCTAACCACATAAACAACATAGGCAAGATCAGAACGAGAAGTAGTCAGATAGACTAAGCAACCCACAAACTCTCGATATAAAGTAGGATCATCCAAACGAACACCATCAGTAGTGTTGAGCTTCACATTAAACTCAATAGAGGTATCAGAAACCTTAGTGTCAGTAAGACCGGCACGGTGAATAACCTCATTTGCATACTTAGCCTGAGACATAAGGTAGCCTTTAGGATAAGAAACTACCTCAGCACCAAGAAAATACCTCAAGGGGTCCAGATCCTTCATTTTGAAGATGCAAAAGAGATGCTGCCTGACCTCAGAGATAGCAGAAGAGTCGGAGCAAGTGATGATCATATCATCCACATATAGTAATAGGGCAACAAACCAGTAAATGTGTGAAGGAGAAACAGAGCACAATCTCGAGCATAAGGATGAAACCTAAGCTGAGTGACAACAACCTGGAAGCGATCATACCAAGCACGAGGGGATTGCTTCAAACCACACAGAGCACGTTGAAGACGACAAACCTGTCCAGAGGAATGAAGAAGGACGCATGTAAACCTCCTCAGTGAGATGGCCATTAAGAAAAACATTTTTAACATCCATCTGATAGAGAGACCAATGATTAATAGCAGCAATAGAAATCAAAGTACGAACAGTAGTCATCTTGGCAATAGGGGCAAAGGTCTCTTCATAATCAATACCATACTCCTGTGAAAAACTCTTGCCAATCAAGCGGGCATTGTAGCGTTCAAGAGAACCATCAGAATGAGTCTTGACTATGTAGATCTATTTGCAACCAACCAGATTCTTACCAGCTGACAAAGGAATCAACTCCCAAGTACTCGTTTTCTGCAAAGCAGATAACTCATCCTCCATAGCATGAATCAAATGAGGATCCTGACAGGCCTCCTTATAAGACTGAGGTTCTGAAAAAGAGTGAATAACAGACAAAAACGTACAGTATGAAGGAAAAAAACATGTTTTAGCAAAATCAAGTTTGACTACCTATTTATGGATGCTAGGGGGATACTTACGGCTAGCAAGATCAGAGTCATCAAAAGTAAAAAGATCAGCAGCAGGGGCAAAGACAACTGGTGGAGGGAGAGCCTTGCGACAAGAATAAACTTGATTAGAAGCAAAAGGATCAGTAGCAAGGGCATAGACAACTGGTGGAGGGAGAGCCTTGCGACGAGAATAAACTAAAATCGGAGAAGGAGAAGGAGTAGGAGCTGGTGGGGAAGAAGAAGGAGGAGAGGAGGGAACAGACTTATGGGGGTCAGTGGAGAGGGACTCATTAGGAGAAGAGAGAATAAGCTCATGGGGAACAGCAGAGATGTACTCATCAGGAGGGACCTTAGAAGGAAATGGATCAATATGAATCAAATCCTCTTTGGAAATTGGGGCTGTGAGAGGAGGAAGTTGAAAGTAAAGTAGATGTTCGAGAAAGACAACATAGCGGGAGATATACAGGCAATGGGAAACAGGGTCATAACAACGATAACCTTTCTAGGTAAGATTGTAACCCAAAAAGACATATAGGACAGACCGGAACTAAGTTTGGTCCTATCTTTACAGGGTAAAAGGACAAAATAAGCAAACCCAAATACACGAAGTAGGGAGTAATTAGGAAGTTGAGAAAATAAAGCATCATAAGGAGACCGACTGGAAAGAAGGGGGTAGGCATACGGTTGAAAAGAAAGCAGCAATAATGACTGCTTCACCCCAAAACGAAGTCAGAACGGATGCAAAGAGAAGGAGAGACCTAGCTGTCTCAAGGAGATGACGGTGTTTACGCTCAGCTCAACCATTTTGGACAGGTGTATCAGTACAGGAAGTTTGGTGAATGGTACCCAAATTGGCCAAATATTCACAGAACTCAGTTTTAAAGTATTCCCCGCCCAAATTAGATCACAACAATTTAATAGTAGACTCAAACTGTGTAGTGACCATAGACTGAAAAGTACAATATATCTGATAGAAGTCAGACTTATGAGTGCAGTCATCAACAAATGAAACATAGTATGCAGAACCTCCTTTTGTGAGAACATGAAAAGGATCCTAGACATCAGTATGAACTAAAGAAAATAGTGTATCAGATATAGAGTTACTTGTACGGAAAGGTAAGGCTGTCATTTTGACAAGTTTACACCCCCGACACTTGGTAAGTTGACTAGGAGAAATTTTACCCGATATACCTGACTGAGTTAAAGACCGTAAACGGTCAGCAGACAAATGCCCTAATTTGGAATGCCACAAATACAAAGGATTTGACAAAGAATTTAACTGAAAAGAGGAAAAAGCAGTTCGAGAGGTAGTTATAAGCAGATGTAGGCTCTCTACCACATAGAGGTCTCCAACTTCACAACCAATCCCAATCTGTTGCTTGGACATCCGATCCTGCACAGAATAGATGGAAGAAAAAAAGATAACATCAAAATTGTAGCCATCAAGCTAACTGATAGATAATAAACTGATAGATAACTGAGGAACATAAAGGACAGATGGAATAGAAACAACAGACATAGCAGATGGTAAGATAGATCCAACAGATATAACAGACATATTAGACCCATTAACAGCATTAACAGTAATAGAAAAGGGAATGGGAGTACAATTTTCAAGTAAGGAGAGATGTGGAGTCATATAATGAGAGGCACCAGAGTCAAAAATCTAGACAGACAGAGATACGTGAAGAAAACGCAAGCAAACTTGAATAAAGAGAGGAAACAATGGAGGCAGATAGGGATGGTTGGGAGATAGACAATATAAGCTGAAGCTGACTAATTTGAGTACTTAAGGAAGCCAAGTCAGGATTAATAGCCGGAACAGATGCAGTATAAGCGGCAGGAGGAGTACGTGAGACTGCTGAAGAGACGGGGTAGGCAGACATCCCTTCTTGGGACAGTGATACGGAACTGGTTTTGAGACTATTGAAGAGACGGGGTAGGCAGACATCCCTTCTTGGGACAATGATACTTTCAATGGCCTCTTTGATGGCAAAAGGCGCACTCATCAGTCGCAAGAGACATCATAATGACCAGACTAAGGGGTTTACATGTAATAAATCCAAATTAGAACAAAATAGTCAAACCAGGGGTCCAATTGTAATAACCACAAAACTTGTGAACCAACAGAACCGAAGTCACGATCAGAATTAGAGCAAGACCCACATAACCAAGGTCACGAACAGAGCTAGATACCAGACCACGCAAACCAAAGAGACTGAGGGAGAAAGACGTCACGACCTTGTGAATTGAAGGGAAAGAGAGAGATGGCGAATCAGAAGTCGACTTGAGCTAGTAGATGAGTCAACTCGAATAGAGGACTAGACGAACCAAATGGGTGGCTGACCTAGAGAACTTAGAGGGAGAGAGGTCGAAGTCTAGAGAAGCTGAGGGAGATAACTCACGCACAAGAACAACGATCGAAGCACACAGAGGCAAGGAGAACCAGAAATCAATCCAGGAAGGGACGAGATGAGGCCACGAACCAGATGAACCACGATTTTGATGACCTAGAAGCCAAATAAGGTTGCGTCGCAGATGAAGACGACGACGATGACAACACTAGGGTTTCAAACCAGCTCTGATACCATGTAAGATTTCTGAATAAGAATTGTATATTCAACTTGTGTTTTTGATACAAGAATACATCAGTATATATAATAATCCAAACCCCGGAACTAAAAAAGGAAACAAAATTATATGCTCAATCCCTAATATATACAGAATATATATACTACCACATATACATAAACCTAATATTCTCACACCCACTCCTCACCCCCCAATTTCAGTCAAGGGTTATAAGGAGGTTGGTATAGGTTTCGAATTCGGGACCTTTTTCTTTTTTCATTCTGGCAGAAAGAAGGGAGAGAAAGTTATTGGAAAATATTTGACCTTCTACGACATACTTGTACTTCGGCTGAGATAGTGCATCCCGTCATTAATCATAAACTCCATCCCCAGGTCTGACCCCATTTAAGAGGAAAATATTTGATGGAAGGATAAACAAGTGTTTAAAAGGTTTTCTTTCATTTTCTATCTTTTTGCTTCTCCTGCTTAAATCAAACAGCAGAAAAATAATGGTGTTGATAATCTTTCTCTCATCTATTTTATTTCAATCAAATCTAGCAAAAGTGTTCTAAAGGATTGATGCATGCATGTCTGTTCCATTTTGTTTCACTTAAACACTTGCAATTCCCTTTGTTATATGATTTGGGGAAATACAAAGCTAACACTTATTGCCATGAGCATCAAGAATCCATTTAAAGAAGCTTACACCATTAAATTTTGATTTCTAACGTGTTTCCAGTGAAGACGTGTTCGATTTATCAATTTTGAGGAAATAATTAGAAATTTAGGCTTCGTTTGGCAACTATATGTTTTAGCTAAAAAGTTACTATAAGTTGTCACATCATTCTCTCTACTTTTCTACACATCTTTTCGTCAAAAGTCAAAAAATTATTAAAATAGCTCGCTCCTAAACGAGGCCTTAGTGAAGAATGGAAACATGCATGAACCAACTAGGCCTATCCTAGTTGGCCACCATGACTCTCCTGAGGGCTTAGTTCCAAGGGAGAGGTTATGGGTTCAACCCTCTCTAAGTGGGAGTTGAAAGCACCTTGGTGCTTTACAAAGGTGGAGAGGTTAACTCTCATAGATGCTAATCTAACAACTAACCACTGACTTTCATCAATCAAAAAAAGAAAAAAAAAATGGAAATATGCATGGAATTTCAGGTTGTGAGACAATGACATGCACTCATGATGCTAAACAATGTTTTATTTTTAGATTGTTGTCTAATCTATGCCTCAATATGTGCAAATGTGAGATGTATGATTTCATTAAGGGTTGGAACCTTATTACAAAAATATTAATTAGAGCTTTTAATTGTTTAATTATTTGTTTTGTGGAAAACATTTAATCCTGTGTGCATAATTTCTTGTAATCGAGGCACTAAATTGCTGTTGAATTTAAAACACGTACGGAACATAACATATAAAATTTATTGTACATTCAGGTGTGCCAACTAAGAAGCCGCATTTCTTATTTTTTAACCATGTTCTACTGTGCTTATGAATCTTAGTACTTCAGCTCAGATGTTGGATTCACTTAATGCATTTTCTTCATATTGTTTGTGATTCTAGTAGTAATGAATTGACAGATGTAATCATTATAGTAGTTATTAGTTATTACTATGTTTTGTTTTGCCTTCTCTGTGCTTATCATTTTGGCAGCTGTTCTTCAGGCTACACAGCAATCCTATCTGCAACAATGCAAACATACCAAACATAGGCCAATTCTGTGGATCTCAAACTGGAGGGAATGACATTCCAGAGAACTTAACGAAGTCAACTATGGTTTGTCTAATTCAGGCATGCCCTGTGGATGGTAACTATGAATATATGCCAGTTTCTCCAATGCCGTGCGCTTGTGCAGCACCTCTGAGAATTGGGTATCGGCTAAAGAGTCCTAGTTTCTCTTATTTCTCTCCATATGTTTATCAATTTGAGACGTACTTGACAAGTTCTCTTAACTTGGAACCTTATCAACTATCTATCGAATCGATTGTCTGGGAAGAAGGACCTCGTCTGAGGATGTATTTGAAGCTTTTCCCTAGGATCATTGATGATCACACACATATTTTCAACTTAAGTGAGATTCTGCGCATTAGAGGCAGATTCACATCTTGGAACTTTACTGGTAGTGACTTGTTTGGACCTTATGAGCTTCTCAACTTCACTCTTTTGGGGCCATATTCATATGGTAAGCACTCAAGATGACATCTTTTTCAAAGTTGAAGAAGTTCAAGAACCACTGATTTTGGGTACAGTGTTGTTGGGTGTGGATATGTGTCGAAGTGTTGGATTTATCTAATTCTCATGTTAAGAAACAAGTTGGCTACATTTGTTCTTTTGTAGCCATGTATTTTTTTTAATGGCATTGATGAAATGTTGCCACATCGTATAGGGAGTTCCTAAATTATGGGGATACGATGTGAATTTCTTCATATTCATGTTTATTTTACCTGGAATTGTGATCTCATATTTTTATTTTTTTTGTTGCTGTAGTGAATTTCGGGACTCAAGTGAAAGGTATAAGCAAAGGTGTTTTGGTAGCTATTGTATTAGCAGCTGTTGCCGTTTCTGTTATAATCTCTGCAGTGGTTACATTTTTGGTTGTTAGAAGACATGCTAGACACCAGCATACCCTGTCAAGAAGGCGTTCATGTGAGTTATTTTGTATGCATACTAAAATTGGGTTCTCTTTCTCAATTATATTGTCTGAGAATTATAAAAGAGAGTCACATGAACTCCAATGCAATTTTTGCAGCCTCCTCAAGGCTGTCTATAAAGATTGATGGTGTTAAAAACTTCACCTTTAAAGAAATGACGTTGGCAACTGAAGACTTCAATAGCTCAACTCAAGTTGGTCAAGGAGGTTATGGGAAGGTTTATAGAGGAATTTTATCTGACAATACAATTGTGGCCATAAAGCGTGCTAAAGAAGGATCTTTACAAGGCCAAAAGGAATTCTTAACAGAGATACAAATGTTGTCTAGGTTACATCACCGAAATCTAGTTTCGTTGGTTGGATACTGTGATGAAGAAGGAGAGCAGGTATGGTTGATTGGGCAGTGCACTCCAATAAAGTTTTATGTGTTTTTTTTTTCTTCAGAAATTTTGTCCGTACAAACAAATGGACCGTTATAATTCACCCATGCTCTAGTTGGCTAGTTTATTCTGCTAAGACCATGAACTAGTTTATCAGCAAACGACATAACCATGGAAATCTTTCTTACACGGTCTTGAGTCTTTTGATTATTTGTTGATTTTATATGAAAGAGACACTGCACATATGCATAATGCACTTAAGTCAATGTCTCTCTTAATTTTCAAGCGCACACCAACTCACTGATAACTATGATTGTCATAGTGAGTGTTAAAATTTAATTAAAAGCGAAGTTCTAGTTTATAATGTGGAAGATAGTCACGCTGTCAAAATGGAATATTGGGGAGCTTCTATTTCCACACCATTTTTCGTTGATTTCCAAACAAAATTACGTGGTTTAGAAATCAACTTCCAAACCAAATTTATAACCAAATTATAAGATTTTGTTCAGAAGTTGATATCCAAACTTAAAAAGTGTGTGAACTAAGATAATATGGTGTGTGGAAATAGAAGTTCTTGGAATATTGGAGTAGGCAAACTTGCTTAAACTTGATATATTATGCTACAAAAAATGGAGAGATTTTATGGGGAAATAATGCTCCCCTTAAAATCATTCTAGAGTTATTTAGGAAATTTAGTTTTGTGTATGTAGATAATATCCTTTCACTAAATACTCAGCAGCGTTTGAGTTTTGCTGAACTTACTAGTTTCTTATTCATGCTTGACGATTAAATGCGTAAATGCTTTTTGTAAACATATATGTATTATTGATTGATTGATTTGTATGATTGATTGTATAAATTACAGATGGTGTAAATTACAGATGGTGAGGTACTCATTATATAGGAGAGGATTGGGGAGTAGGTGAGTGTGTGTGGTAGGTGAGTTGAGTGGAGGTGGTAGGTGATGATATATTTTAACAGCCCTCCGCAAACTCAAGGAGGATAGAAACTAACCAACTTGAGTTTGGAGAGAGGAGCAAAACAAGAAAATACATAAAAATAAAAAAAAAGATAGGAGACACTGTATGGTCGTGTCAGACCGTTGGTGAAGACACTGAAAGGTGGTGCCATAACGTTGTAGAGGACACTGGATGGTTGTGTCAGACCGATGTAGAAGACAGTTTATGGGGTCATGTCGGACCGTTGTAGAAGACAGTTTATGGGGTCATGTCGGACCGTTGTAGAAGACAGTTTACGGAGTCTTGTCGGACCCTTGTAGAAACTAACCGGAATCTATGTCGGGACAGTTTACAGAGTCTTGTCGGACCCTTGTAAAAACTAACCGGAATCTATGTCGAGACAGTTTACAGAGTCTTGTCGGACCCATAAAGGAGCTAACCGGAATCAATGTCGGGACAGTTTACAGAGTCTTGTCGGACCCTTGAAAAAGTCGCACCCTCAAAAGGTGTGCCCAATCTTTCGAAAGGCGTGCCATCAAAAGGCGTGCCCACTTTATCAAACGATGTGCCATGAAAAGGCGTGCCAGTTTGTCGGGCGTCAAGAGGCGCGCGATGCGCGTGGCTGCCTCGGCTATAAGACAGAGGCTGAGGCTGAGGCAAAAACACCTGTGAGAGATATTCTGAGAGAGATTTCTTGAGAGAGATTCTGTATAACACTCTGTTGCCCAGAAAATGGCTTCGTCTTCGTCTTCCCGTGGACTGCTCACCCTCTTTCCCAACCTCAACGAGTCAACAAGAGAGAGAACTGGTGCGGTGGCACTGGAACCTCAACCAAGCGCCCCGGAGTTTGCTCCGTTGAACTTTCCGATGCGGTCGGTGGAGCAAAGAATGGCAGTGCAGTCGGATGTGGAGGCCAATCAGTATACTCTGAAGGCATGTGTTAAAAGCATGACGGCGGTCACAAATTTGTCGAACCGGCTGCAGAGTAGGACAAATGAGGTGCAGCAATTAAACTCCCAGCTGGCTCTGCTCCAACGCATGTATAAGGATGCGCGAGCAGAGATAAGTGTGCTGAAAGCAGAAAATAAAGAGCTGAAGCGGAAGGCCACCGTGATGTTCCGATTTGGAGGTCCTCCATATGCTGCAGTGGAGGAGTATGGGGGAGTGATCATGCCCAGTGGAGTGGGAAACACGGAGGCAACACCGGCAAGGGCCGCCCAGGACGGAGGCAAGAAGAAGAGACCGGCGGCAGAGTAAAGAAGAAAAATCCCACCTGTGGATGTGGGTGGTTTGTTTTTTTTTTTTTTTTTTTTTTTTTTTTTTTTTTTTGTGTGTGTAAAATGGTGATCGGGGTGAGCCCCAACATGAATAAAATGAGTGTGGTGTGCAGTTCTTCTTCTTCTGTTTTTTTTTTTTTTTTTTTTTTTTTGTTTTTTTTTTTAATCAATGTTTCAGTATTATACAAAAGATAAAAAAAATAGAATAAAATAAAATAAAATAAAAGTAGGGATAGAAAAAAAAATATATTATAATAAAAAAATATATATTAAAGAAAGTGAGGATGGGCGACAGCAATTGTTTTTTTTTTTGTTTTTTTTTAAAATAAAATAAAAAAAAAAAAAAAATGAAGTGAGTGGGTGACAGCAATTGGTTAAATAAAATAAAAGAAAGGAAAAGAGGGGTTGGAGTGGGGCGGTGGGAGAAGCAAAGAAAGAAAGAAAAAGAAAAGAAAAGAAAGAAAAGAAGAGAAATGGTTGGGTGTGGTGCCAGCTATTAAACAAATATATATAGATAGATAGATATATATATATATATATATTCAATCAGTGGGTTGGTGGATCTCCATTGATAATATTCTATTCTATTCTTTATCATAATATTATCATTGTAGTATTCTATTTGGTCTTGCCCACTTCCCTCCGTGTCTGGTTTACTTGCAAGATCTGCCATTGTTGTTGAGCATTCGAGCTCTCCAAAAATATGATCAATCGCACATTTTAGAGTATTGTTGTCCATGCTCTTCGTGCTTGCTAACTTCTTCCTTTCATCGACAAAATAGTCCTTGAAAAGCTGCAACCTCCTCTCTTTAACTTCTTTGCAGATCTTCAAGTACCCTCTCAAGAACGGCCTCAAAATCGGAATAAAATCGCCGTAGTTATACTCAAAGCTCTGAGCCAACCTACTCCTCTCTCCATTCAACGCCTTCAATTTCACGAACAACGGGTCCTCCTCGCTCTCGAACCTCGAATCAAACATAATCCTGTACATGTTATTGTACATCATCAGCTGCAACCGCCTCCTCAGCACGATCCCATTGGTCTTCGCTTCCGGGTTCTTCTTCACATCCTCCACGACCCGACCCGCCTCGTCCTCCCACCCGAACCTGTACTGCTGCACCACCTTGTTGGTAAAAAAAGGAACCGTCATGATCCTCCTCATCTTCCTCCAGTGCTCACCGTATACAGTGAACACCATATCCTGACCCTTACCAGTAAAAATATCGAATACCACGTTCCGGGTTCGGGACCCGAACTCGACCCCCTGGGTGTGGAGGACTTCTTTGGCGAGATCCGGGGAAGAGACCACGACCAGGTTGCGTTGGCCCATTCGGAGCAGGAATATCTGGCCGAACCGCTTGGCTAATTGGGTCAAGTTGCGGTGGTTCAAGTCATCACCGACTTGGAGCCAGTTGCCGAATACGGGCACGGGTATGGGACCCGGAGGGAGTTTGAACTTCTTGCCGCGCAATTTAGAGATGGTGATGGCAAGGAATACGGCGACGAAGAGGCCCAAGAGGCTCTTCTCTAGGAGGAGAAGATCCATATTGGCGTAGGTTAGAGGGAATAATGGCGTATGATAGAGTGGTGAGTAATAGTAAAGGTATGTGTTTGTGATATGTGTTGACAAACTCCTGCGGGCAGCGAAGGCAAGGTTGCCGGCCGGCTGCCCGCCGGAAAGAAAGGAGTATAGGCCTAAATCTTATGGCTCTGATACCATGTAAACATATATGTATTATTGATTGATTGATTTGTATGATTGATTGTATAAATTACAGATGGTGTAAATTACAGATGGTGAGGTACTCATTATATAGGAGAGGATTGGGGAGTAGGTGAGTGTGTGTGGTAGGTGAGTTGAGTGGAGGTGGTAGGTGATGATATATTTTAACACTTTTTTTGTGCAATGAACTAATAGCATGATTTAGTGCAGTATTTTGATGCACAAGGATCAATTCCACTATAAAAATTTATTCATCTGATTACATTCTTGGTGCACGTGCAGTTGTTGGTTTATGAGTTCATGCCTAATGGCACTTTGCAAGATTGGCTCTCTGGTAAGGAAGTTTTTTAAGTTTTTTTTTAATTTTTTATTTTTATAAATAAGATAAATTTTACTGAAAAAGCATCAAGATGATGCAAAGAATACAAAACTGTTCAAACAACTAGCGGAAACTAGAAAATTCGTAGCGAACTCCCAAGGGATAAACACCAACTCCTAACCAAGAATGTCATCTAAAAAATCTTAAAAAACAAACAAATCAGAAGTTCCATCCAAGCCATGAAACGCTATGATGAACCTCTTGAAAAGTTCGCCTATTACGTTTCAACCAAACTAACCACATCAAACAAAGAGGCACCAATGACCACATGCGTCGCCGCCGGCAACCAACCCAAGCTCCACGCCAACTCCACAACATATCTGAACCCAAACAATCCCAAAAAGAGAGCAAATAAGACCCTACAAACGACTAGCCACAGGACAATGCAAAAACAAATGATCCACGGACTCCCAGGTTATATCATTACTTAATTCTGTTCCATGGTTAAACTTTTATTCTTCTTTCTCTCTTTCGTTTCTTTCCCTGCTGAAGATTCAAGTTTCTATGGATTTTTTTATAGTGTGAGATTGGAATGAGAATTTATATGATTTTTTTGGGGGGGGGTCTGAATGGTGTTCAATTTGTAGATGGTGAAAAAGTTAAT
This sequence comes from Camellia sinensis, assembly GCF_055761805.1. Taxonomy (NCBI): domain Eukaryota; kingdom Viridiplantae; phylum Streptophyta; class Magnoliopsida; order Ericales; family Theaceae; genus Camellia; species Camellia sinensis. Next base: position 26,413,816 of record NC_138970.1, on the reverse strand, counting down.
TTTTTCCATTCGGATTGAATCAACCTATTGTTCTTCAGGTGAATCGTGCAGCTTAACGTTTTAGATCGAACACAGTCCAATGTGTCAAGTTACCAATTATGCCAAAAGTTTAAACTTTTAGGAAATGGACACAACAATGTATATCAAGCTATCCAAACACCCTCCGTCATGTACAAGCCTGCCTCGCACGTGGAGATGCAAACATTCAAATCCAAAGAGTGCAAGAAAGAATGCAAACAGAAACGAGATGCAAACGGAGAGACCTGAAGCCAAGAACTCTCCCAACTTGAGCTCTAATACCATGTGAAGTTACCAATTATCACAAAAGTTTAAGTTGTTAGGAAATGGACCCAACAATGTATATCAAGCTATTCAACTTGTTATGCATCTATTATAATCTTATCATCATTTTCCATACAAGCAGCTAATAAATTAGTATTGCAGCAGACTACTAGGAAGGGTTCACAACTATGAACAAACCAATACAAACCAAATTGTTAAAAATACCATTAAAAGCAAAACAAAACAAAAAAATTATAATCTTTTGCTGTTGTTGCCGGTTTCTTTTACTGTGAAGTTATTTTGATGCAAGATGCCATCGATCTGTTTCTAAAATATTTTATCTACTTTTTACAATTTCATGCAAATCGCATCAACTTTTTGGTGAGTTCGAATTTGATTATGCTATGTTTTTGTTGAAGAGTTTTTAAGCTCTAATAGATGGTTTCTGTAATTCAACAGCTAAATCCAAGGAGACTCTGAACTTTGGTGTGAGGTTACAAATTGCATTGGGTTCAGCCAAGGGCATCCTTTACCTCCATACCGAAGCTGACCCACCTATATTCCACCGCGATATCAAAGCCAGCAACATATTGCTGGACACCAAACTTACTGCTAAAGTTGCTGATTTTGGACTTTCACGTCTTGCACCAGTTATGGATGATGAAGGGACAGTACCTAATCATGTATCCACAATTGTAAAGGGAACACCAGTAAGTCTGTCTCTGCCAGCACTGTTAAAATTATATAAAATTGGGAACAAATTTAAGAAATAATTGTTACATATAAAAAATAAAGAATTTTTTTTTCATATTTAATTATATACATGTATTTATAAACTTTGTTTCTAATTTTCTTAGGTTGTAATAAGATATCAATGCCAAAATGAGAGCTTTCTTTCAACGTTTTCAAAACAAATTTGGAAAGATTGTGATTTATATCTGTCATTGCCGTAAAACATGTGAATTTAGGAAAGATGATTGGTTGCTTTTGTTTCCGCATCATCTTCATAAATATAAATGTGGTAATTTGTGTGATCATGTCTACTCTGGAGATTTTGTTATAAGGTTAATTGTACTATTCAAGAAGAGGAGTTTAGCAAAGTTTGTTGAGAGAAAATGTTCTCTTATCTTTCTGACTCAATCAAATTTCAGCTCTTCCTTTATTCTATTAAGGAGATCGACGACCATTTGAAACCAAACCACCTATATGTGCCTTGAACTCTAAGGCTGCGTTTGGAACATGAATTTGGGTAAGAATTTGGAAATGGAAAGAGAAAAGGTAATGAAAATGTGAATGGGATAGAAGTTAATTTTTTTTCTCCATTTCCATTTCCCTTTCTAAATTCTTATCCAAATCTATGATCCAAACACGGTGCAAGGAAAAACCTGAGTCTGTAGCCAGGGAAGTTTGTTTATTTATTTATGAAACAACATTAGAGATTGGGTAACTTAGCCAAAATCAAAAATTAAAATTAGAACAAAGAGAAAGAAAAGATTAAAAAAATTAGAGATGGAATAGAAGTTTGCATACTTGAAATTTGTTTTGAAACTCGATTGCGGAAATGGTACAGGGTTAACTTGTGGATTGGAGGACTTGTTCACATGAGATCTAACTTTTCTAGCATAGTTAAATGTCTTTTGGTTCAATTGTTTCCATTCTTAAGAAGCTGTCTCATTATGTGATGTTAACTGCAGGGATACCTTGATCCTGAATATTTCTTGACCCGTAAACTGACGGACAAAAGTGATGTTTACAGCCTTGGTGTCGTGTTTCTGGAGATCTTGACAGGAATGAAACCAATTACACATGGCAAAAACATTGTCCGCGAGGTACTTTCTCTTGCAAACTGTTATCTTTGAGGTCTCAATTCTTCGCGTGTTTGCTTACTGATGTCAAACATAGGTAGGAGTGTAAAACAGTTACAACTCTCGTAAATGGTAAAAATCGTTCATGGGAGTTGATTTTTGAAATTTTTTGTCATTTTTCAACTGAAGTTTTGTAAAAACTAATCCAATTTTGGCTGCAAGAAAGATTAGAATAATTTACTTCATTTCAAATTATGTTAAATGCACCCTAGCAGTAATTTTGTTTCTTGAAAATATTACTTGCATCTACGCTCTGTTTATTTGAGAGAAAAATGTTTTTTGAAAAATGTTTTTTTTTTCTCATTTTCGCTATGATATAAAATAAAAATTAATTGAAAACGTTTTCCGTTAATCAACAGAAAACAAGTTTATTTGAATAAAAAATATTTTCTACTTTTGAAAGGTGAAAAGCCTTTTGATACCACAATCACCATCACCTTCACCTCCACCTCCACCTCCACCTCCACCACCGCCACTGTCACCCCCGCTCCCACCACCATCACTAACACCAACAGCCCACCACCACTACCACCACGCCGCGACCCCACCAACACTTCCACCTACAGCCCCCACCACCATGCCACTCATCACAACACTTCCCACCACTACCACCACCAATAATACAATCACTAAGATATTATTTCAAGGTTGCAACTATACATAGGAAAACATATTCTGAAAAAAAAAAATTCGTAGAAAATGTTTTTTACCGAAACAGCAAAGCATTAGATTCTTTACATAATGAAGTATCAAAGAGTTTATTTCCTTTTACCCCTCCCTTTGGCAGAAAAGATCAGTATCGATTAGCACCTAACATCTTTGTCTTCAGGTGAATTTAGCTCATCAATCGGGCACAATGTTCTCGATCATAGACAGCAGAATGGGTTCTTACCCCGCTGAATGCGTTGAGAGGTTAATGGCTTTGGCACTCGGTTGTTGCCAGGACAAGCCAGAACAACGACCCTCGATGTTGGATGTGGTCAGGGAGCTAGAAAACATTCTCCGAATGATGCCAGAAACCGAATTGGACTCGTCAAAATCCACATTAAAATATTTTGGTGAATCGGCTTCGTCATCTTCCTGGGGCTTCACAACCAGGGATCCATATGTATCTTCGATTGTGTCAGGAAGTGATCTTGTCAGTGGGGTCATTCCTACCATAACACCTCGCTGATGTTCATAGAATTTTTGTATGTGGAAGAAATCATCAAAATCTGTACTTTGGGAGCAAAAATAGTTTTATTCTGTAAATATTTTTGTAGTTTTTATTTTGTATGCCAACATTGTTTTAGTTTTAACCATGCAAATGTATTGCTCTTCTTTTTACATGTTTATACGTTCTACTTAAATAGATAGGTGGAGATGATATCAATATAGTTAATTCTTAAGTAAAAATTTCACATATTCTTGAATATTTTTATATTTATGTATTATTTACACATTTTATATACAGTTACCTCCTGACTGATGATTACCCGTTGATCAGTCATTAGAGTATCAAATTTTGTTAATGAATATTCTTTTCATTTCTTTTCATGCAGCACTAAAAAAATAATTATTTCTTTTTATGATATCTTAATAAAACATAATAGAATAATTTATACTTATCACATGGTATAACTTACTTATGTAATACCTTTTTCTTATTTTTATTTTATTTTTATCTCATATAATATCGTTATATTTGCCCACAATTCTACTAATAATCTCATTAATATTGAATCCTATCAATAATTGAAATTTATTAAATACTTTCAGAGTATCACAACATTCTCTACCGGGTATTCTTAATAAATAAAAAACACAACAGATACTAAAATGGACTGTGAGGGGTGAAATTTGCAATAAGAGAAATGGAGCTCTGTGCTTGATTTGGGCAGTGCATGATAGAACAGTACTGAGTGCTTCTCGGCCAAGGTCTGGCCAGAAAAACTCTTTCAAAGTCGAAAATTTGGTCAAAAATGATAGAGGAAGGTACGTAAAAAGTGCACAAGCTGTTGTGTATCCTTGAAGTGGACTATAGTGTGACATTCGAAAATGCTTGAGATCTTTAAAGTTGGAGACCCCTATGACTCTCAAAATGATATGGAACCAATCATGTGTTTTTGTTTTTTTTTTCTTTCTTTCCTTTTAGAACCAATCATAGGACCAATCACAGGTGAATAGAGATGGTAAGGATTGTGTTTTTAAGGGTCTATAGCATTGTTGGTATAACATTTATTGGGCTCTCCTACTCTACAAATGTAATTCTAGCTTGGGTGTCCACCCTCATCATCTCCTCCAGAGGGGATGGTTCCCCCAATGTGTAGTCTCGTTAAAGATAGGGCATTGACTTTGTATCCGGATGGCATTCACTGAAGTGTATTATTTTGATGACTTGATTTGTCCCATCCATTTCACTATCAATCCATGGAGAAATGTGATTAAGTAATTGGACAATCTACACGGGAACCCGACCCTGCTTAATGGGCTTTTTCAGTTCCTAACCTATCCAGACTAATTAGTTTTATACCCTTCTCCAAGGGCTCACATCTTTGGAGTTTTGGGAATTTAATCCCTTCATGTAACTGTGACAACCCTCACCACTGAATACTGCTAAACTGTGACTGAACATGATTAAGTAACTGATTAGGATGAAATCCTAAACTGATTGCATGAATGTGTTATGTTAAATGTATTTCTATCTGTTTGACTGATAATTGATATGTTCATGTTTTATCTTTGAATTGCGAATTGAAGGCCTTATCGGCGGCCGAATCTAAAATTGATTGGTGTTTTGTGTTAATTAGAATTAATGTGATTTTATGGTATGTTTAGTTGAAATTTGGTTTGGTATGATTAAATTAGATTAAATGAAGTTAAAATGCATCAACTTGAGTTATTTACCTAAATGCCACTTAGTGGACTTTCATGAGCCTTTTATTGATTTGTACACGTTAGCATTATCATCACTTTTTCCTCAGCCATTTGAGAGCCAAACCGACTAGAGAGGGAGAGATAGGAAATAGTTTGAGTTCATCAAGAATTGCTTGGAAATTTAGAGGAATTGAGTGTAGATTGCATATTTGAGCTTCTATATCTTGAATTGAGGACCTAAGGTAGGAGAATCATCTTCTTGAACTTGAATTCTAGTGGTATCTTGCATGGTCCATGAGCCATTAGTGATTTAAGGCATGAATTAGCTTAATATGTTGAATTGAGTAGGAAATCTTGCATGCATGTTTACATTCTCGAATTTTGAGGTTGTTTTCATAGAATCCTCACATGCATGTCCATATTTGAGTTATAGTCCATGAATTCATCATGTTTTGGAGTGGATAAACTCATTTGATTACGTATTGGAAGCTTTGAAGTTATTAAATTCATGCATGTTGCATGCTCGTCATGTTCATGAAGCTTTGTTGAAATTGTGGTTTAATTGAACTACCTTTGGACTTTGATTTTGCAAATTGATCTTTGAAACATGTCATATTATGAGTTTTAAAGTGTTTTCTAGAAAATTAGCCCAAAAGAATCAAATTTGATGCTTCAAATGTTGAGTTTCATGCTTGAAGACAAATCTAGAAATTCCAGATTTTAGATCCACGCTCGAGCGAGGAACTCCACGCTCGAGCGTACACTCTGAGTTCATGCAGTCCGTTCGAGCGAGGAAAGTAACGCTCGATTGTGAAATGCGTGTATCCAGTACCTTGCATGTGTTTACAGTCCGCTCGAGCGAGGGAATGCACGCTCGAGCGAGGGCTTGTGTCTCACGCTCGAGCGGGGGTCGAGCGCCCGTCGAACGTGTATTTCTTACATCCAGTACTTTTGCAGTCCGCTCGAGCGAGAAAAGTCACGCTCGAGCGGAGATCCTTTGTCTGCATGCCCGCTCAAGCTTAGAGAGCCACGCTCGAGTGAGACCCCTGTTTTCTAAAAATTCTGAAAAGTGTTTTATAGTGCATCTTTGCATCCTCATTCCATCATAGGCATTCCTAGGCCTAGTTTAAGGCATCTTAATGAGGATAATGCTATAGAACCACACCGAGTCAAGACTAAGTTATTGTTTCCCAAATGTGTAACTTAGTGTGTGTTCATCCTGTAACTGTGTAGGGTTGGCATCCGAGGACGCTCACTAGCCTATCTGTAACCCAGAACTCTGTGAGTAACAATGTTGTAAAGATATATTCAATCATGAATGTTTTCTGAAGGATCAACTGTATTGCTTTCTGAAATGATATTTCTTACTGAATGAATGCTTGTCCTATTTGCGAACTATATTCGTGGCATCCATAGCAATTTACTGTTACTGTACTGTACTGCTACTGTCACAGAGATCTCTGTCGGTTTCCATGTTTGGAACCACTACTGTTTACTGATATGATGGCCATCAACTGATTGTTCGGCCTGTTAAGACCTACTGTACTGTTTGCTATTGGATGTACCATGTATGACTGCTATGATCGAATAACTGATATACTGTTCAAATGACTGTTTTAAATACTGAAAGGACATTCATTCCTAACCTCTTTACGCATATGTTATTCACTGGGCTTTAGCTTACTGTTTATATATATATGTAGGTGTCCAGGCACTGGATCGGAGCTAGGAGCGTTGGGTTAAACTCCTTTTTGTCAAGCCAACTACTGTGCTTCACTGTGAGGTTCCAAGTCCTTCAAGCTAGGGCTTTTGGGGTGTTTTAGATTTCCCCGTTTCTGTTCCTGTTTTGTATAGACTGTATGAGACTTGTACTGTACTGTTCTAAGAGGGACTAGGTCCCTGTCCTGGATGATTGTATATGTATGTATATATGTTTTGCTTATGAATGTGAATATGTTATGAAAAGTCTTTTTGCAAACAGACTGTCACAGCTCATTGGATATCTTTTATTTACTATTTTGGCTTCCGCTAGCCCCTGTACTCTGTATTACTGTTATTACTGTTAAGCAGGCCTTCGGTAATCACGGATTACTGGCCGGTTACGGTGCTAAACCCATAGGGGCGGGTTTGGGTAGTGATAGAGTGGTATCAGAGCGATACTAAACCACGAGTTATACCGCACACACGTATCCAAATGAGCTATAGGATGTCCTAGAAAAGTGATTAGGGCATTGCATGAGCATTGAAAAAGTGTGTGTGGCCATGACATGAATATATGTTCTAATGTGTTAATATGTTTAAAGTATGCAACTGTCTATGTTTATAATTGCCATAATTGTCTATAATGAAATGGATAACGCAAGAAATGTTGATGAATCTGAATCATCTGAGGCCAGAATGGCAAGGCTAGAAAGAACAGTTGAAATACTGACTAAGGCCTTAAGGCTACAACAGAACCAACAGCCCCCACCTCCTCCAGTTCAACCTGAGCAGAATATGAATGATGATATAATTACTCTAACGCAGAAGTTCAGTAAAATGAAAACACCGTCGTTCCAAAGAGGTCTTGAACCATTAAAGGCCGAAGCCTGGGTTCTTGAAACGGAGAAATTGTTTGAAGTCTTTCCGTGTTCTGAAGCACACAAAGTGCTACTGGTTACCTTCACCTTACAAGAAGAGGCCAGAAGGTGGTGGATGCTTGTCCGTGACACCAATACAGCTATGAATTGGGCTCAGTTTAAGGGAGCCTTCTTCGAGAAATACTTTCCACAATGTGTCAGGGACCGAAAAGTGACTGAGTTTGAACAACTAAAACAAGGCACCATGACGGTAGCTGAGTACGAATCGAAATTCACTGAACTCGCCAGATATGTACCACACATGGTGGATACCGATTACAAAAAGGCCAGGAAGTTTGAAGGCGGCCTTAATGTTGAAATTCTTGACAGAATCAATGTTCTGAAACTACTGAAATATGTAGATGTTCTTGACCGAGCAATAATGGCTGAATCGAACATCGAGGCACTGAAACAGACTGAAACACCAGTGATCGAATGGCGTGGTAAGAGATGAGGCTTTAAGTTTAAGAAAGGCCGGAACAATTCATCGAACAAAAAGCAAAATACAGGGTCAACAACCAGTTCCAGTCAGGGGAGTGGTTCCATACTGCCCTATTCTGAATGTGGTAAGAAGCATAAAGGGGTTTGTTATAAAATTTCAAGTGCTTGTTACAGGTGTGGCAAGGTGGGCCACATGGTCAAAGATTGCCCTTCTGCTCCTCAGGGCAATAGTAAAGTTGCACCAAGCGCAACAGCATCAACTGCTCCACTGAAACCCAATCCTAAAGCTACTGAAAAAGAGCCTATGAGGCAAGGCCGAGTGTTCGCACTCGTACCGAGAGATGTACAGAATACCGAGACCGTTGTGTCAGGTATACTCTCAATTTGTGCTCAAAATGCATATGTTTTGATTGATTCGGGGTCTACACATTCATATGTATCGCATGCTTATTCACGAAAATTAAATACACCACTGGAACCTATGAACTATCTGTTAGCTGTATCTTCACCTGTTGGAGGATCTATGACATGTGCTTATTTGTACCCTGCATGTGAAATTATTATTGGAGATGTTCATTTGTATATTGATTTATTGCCTCTGAATATTGATCACTTTGATGTGATATTGGGAATGGACTGGTTAACAAAATATCATGCTACCATAGACTGTGTAACAAAACAAGTTGTTTTCCGTCCACTTGGATTGCCTGAATTTGTGTTTAATGGAGTTGGAGTAGTACCACCCCCATATCTGATTTCGTCTATGAAAGCATTTAAACTGATTAAGAAGGGGTGTAAGGGGTATCTATGTTGTGTATTGACTGTAGCTACTGATGCTAAAACTTATGTGAACAGTATTCCTATAGTCAGAGAATTCCCAGATGTTTTTCCAGATGATTTGCCAGGGGATTTGATTGATAGGGAGATTGAGTTCACCATTGATGTGATTCCGGGTACACAACCAGTGTCTAAAGCTCCTTACAGAATGGCATCGACTGAATTGAAAGAGTTGAAAGTTCAGCTGCAAGAACTGCTAGACAAGAAGTTCATCAGGCCTAGTACTTCGTCATGGGGCGCTCCAGTCTTATTTGTGAAGAAGAAAGATGGCTCATTGAGACTTTGCATTGACTACCGTGAACTGAACAAGGTAACAGTGAAAAATAAATATCCATTGCCTCGTATTGATGATTTATTTGACCAGTTACAGGGTGCCCAAGTGTTCTCCAAAATTGACCTTAGATCTGAATACCACCAGTTGAAAGTCAAGACAGGGGACATTGAAAAGACTGCCTTTCGAACGAGGTACGGACATTATGAATTCTTAGTTATGCCTTTCGGAGTTACCAATGCACCTGCTGCATTTATGGATCTTATGAACAGAATTTTCAAAGCATTCCTAGATGAATTTGTAGTTGTTTTCATAGATGACATTTTGATTTATTCCAAAAGTACAGAAGAACATGAACATCATTTGAGAACTGCCATACAGACCCTAAGAGAACAGAAACTGTATGCTAAACTGACAAAATGTGAATTTTGGTTTGACAATGTTATGTTTTTGGGACATGTGATTAGTAAAGATGGCATTTCAGTTGATCCGCAAAAAATTGAAGCAGTAGTGAATTGGCCCAGACCGACAAATGTTACCGAAATTCGAAGTTTTCTAGGCTTAACCGGGTATTACAGAAGGTTTGTCAAAGACTTCTCCAAAATTGCCCTACCACTGACTCAATTGACTCAAAAGGGGATATCATTTGACTGGACCGATCAGAGAGAATTAGCCTTTCAAGGGTTAAAGACTCGACTCGTGACTGCACCGATTCTTACCCTACCCTCAGGTACGGATGGTTATACTATATTTAGTGATGCTTCTTATAAGGGTTTGGGATATGTTTTAATGCAGAATGGTAAAGTTATTGCATATGCTTCCCGACAACTGAGACCACATGAAAAGAACTACCCGAACTATGATTTGGAACTTGCTGCAGTAGTGTTTGCATTGAAAATCTGGCGTCACTACCTTTATGGGGCAACATGTGAGGTGTATAGAGACCACAAGAGTTTGAAGTACTTCTTTACACAGAAAGAACTGAACATGAGGCAGTGAAGATCGTTAGAACTGATAAAGGATTATGATTTGAAAATTTTGTACCATCCAGGAAAAGCTAACACCGTTGCCGATGCATTGAGCCAGAAATCGATTGGAAATTTAGCCTGTTTACTCACCGGGCAGAAAGAATTGCTTTGTGACCTTGAAAAATTTGAAGTCAAGATTGTTTTGCGTGAACAAGGTAGAACCTTAGCTGCTATTTCTGCTCAACCGGCACTTATTGAAGAGATTAAAGAGAAACAGCAATAGGATGACTTCTTGAAGAAGATCATCGATGAATGAGAATCTAGACCGAGGCCGGGTTTCAAATTTGAAAACAATGTACTAAAATTTCAAGGAAGATTATGTGTACTGAGTGATTCTGAATTGAAAAGAAGAATTCTGCAAGAATGCCACAATTCAAAATTGTCTATCCATCCAGGAAATACGAAAATGTACCAAGACTTGAAACTGAATTTTTGGTGGCCGGGAATGAAGAAAGAAATTGCTGATTTTGTGTCGAAATGTCTTCATTGCCAACAAGTCAAAACCGAACATCAACGACCCGCAGGCTTACTACAACCCTTACCGATACCGGAGTGGAAATGAGAACATATCACTATGGATTTCATTGTTGGTTTACTTCACTCCAGTAAAGGTATGGATTTAATTTGGGTTATTGTTTATAGACTGACTAAATCTGCTCACTTCTTCCCTGTCAAAACAATTTATAACGCGAACAAATTGGCTATAATCTATATTGATGAGATTGTTAGATTGCATGGAGTGCCTGTGTCCATTGTTTCTGATAGGGACTCGAAGTTTACATCGAGATTTTGGCAAAGCCTACAGACAGCATTGGGTACTGAACTGAGACTAAGACTGAGTAGTGCATACCATCCTCAGACAGATGGCCAGTCAGAAAGAACCATCCAGACTCTGGAGGATTTTACAGAGAATGTGTGTCCTTGATTTTCAGGGAAATTAGGAAAGCCACTTACCGTTGGCTGAATTCGCCTACAACAACAGTTTTCATTCAAGCATCGGTATGACGCCTTTCGAGGCTTTATATGGCAGGAAATGTCGATCTCCAATTTGCTGGGCAAAAGTTGGAGATGGGCTTTTGCTTGGGTCCGAAATTGTACAGGAAACTACTGAAAAAGTGAAACTGATTCAACAGAGATTGAAAATCGCATAGAACTGACAGAAAAGTTATGCAGATGTCCGAAGGCGAGACGGAGAGTACGAAGTAGGTGATCATGTTTTTGTTAAAGTGACACCGATGAAAGGCCAGACTCGTTTTGGGGTTAAAGGCAAGCTAGCGCTGAGATATGTCAGACCGTATGAGATTATTGAGAAAATCAATCCGGTGGCGTATCAAGTAGCGCTTCCTCCTAAAATGGAGCGTATGCATAACGTGTTCTATATTTCAATATTGAGGGATTACCTCCGGGATCCCTTCCATGTGATTGAGCCTACCTGTGTAGTGCTAAGTGATGACTACACTTATGAAGAACAGCCTATTCAGATCGTAAACAGACGGATTAAGAAGTTGAGGAACAAAGAGATTCCGTTAGTGAAAGTTGATTGGCAAAACTATGGTGGCGTATATGCCACTTGGGAAAGGGAAGACGATATGATCAACAGATATCTTGAATTGTTCCCTCTGGATCCGATATTTTTCCAAAAGGAAGGTAATTCGAGTTTGGAGGACCAAACTCTTTGTAAGGAGGGTAGACTGTGACAACCCTAACCACTGAATACTGCTAAACTGTGACTAAACATGATTAAGTAACTGATTATGATGAAATCCTAAACTGATTGCATGAATGTGTTATGTTAAATGCATTTCTATCTGTTTGACTGATAATTGATCTGTTCATGTTTTATCTTTGAATTGCAAATTGAAGGCCTTATCGGCGGCCCAATCTGAAATTGATTGGTGTTTTGTGTTAATTAGAATTAATGTGATTTTATGGTATGTTTAGTTGAAATTTGGTTTGGTATGATTAAATTAGATTCAATGAAGTTAAAATGCATCAACTTGAGTTATTTACCCAAATGCCACTTAGTGGACTTTCATGAGCCTTTTATTGATTTGTACATGTTAGCATTATCATCACTTTTGCCTCAGCCATTTGAGAGACAAACCGACTAGAGAGAGAGAGATAGGAGATAGTTTGAGTTCATTAAGAATTGCTTGGAAATTTAGAGGAATTGAAGTGTAGGTTGCATATTTGAGCTTCTATATCTTGAATTGAGGACCTAAGGTAGGAGAATCATCTTCTTGAACTTGAATTCTAGTGGTATCTTGCATGGTCCATGAGTCATTAGTGATTTAAGGCATAAATTAGCTTAATATGTTGAATTGTGTAGGAAATCTTGCATGCATGTTTACATTCTCGAATTTTGAGGTTGTTTTCATAGAATCCTCACATGCATGTCCATATTTGAGTTATAGTCCATGAATTCATCATGTTTTGGAGTGGATGGACTCATTTGATTATGTATTGGAAGTTTTGAAGTTGATAAATTCATGCATGTTGCATACTCATCATGTTCATGAAGTTTTGTTAAAATTGTGGTTTAATTGAACTACCTTTGGGCTTTGATTTTGCAAATTGATCTTTGAAACATGTCATATTATGAGTTTTAAAGTGTTTTCTAGAAAATTAGCCCAAAAGGATCGAATTTGATGCTTCAAATGTTGAGTTTCATGCTTGGAGACAAATCTGGAAATTCCAGATTTTGGATCCATGCTCGAGCGAGGAACTCCACGCTCGAGCGAGCGTACACTTTGAGTTCATGCAGTTCGCTCGAGCGAGGAAAGTAACGCTCGAGCGTGAAATGCGTGTATCCAGTACCTTGTATGTGTTTACAGTCCACTCGAGCGAGGGAATGCACGCTCGAGCGAGGACTTGTGTCTCACGCTCGAGCGGGGGTTGAGCGCCCGTCGCCCGTCGAGCGTGAATTTCTTGCATCCAATACTTTTGTAGTCCGCTCGAGCAAGGAAAATCACGCTCGAGCGGAGATCCTTTGTCTGCATGTTCGCTCGAGCGTAGAAAGCCACGCTCGAGCGAGACCCCTGTTTTCTTAAAATTCTGAAAAGTGTTTTATAGTGCATCTTTGCATCCTCATTCTATCATAGGCATTCCTAGGCCTAGTTTAAGGCATCTTAATGAGGATAATGCTATAGAACCACACCGAGTCAAGATACGGACTAAGTTATTGTTTCCTAAATGTGTAACTTAGTGTGTGTTCATCTTGTAACTGTGTAGGGTTGGCATCCGAGGACGCTCACCAACCTATCTGTAGCCCAAAATTCTGTGAGTAACAATGTTGTAAAGATATATTCAATCATGAATGTTTTTTGAAGGATCAACTGTATTGCTTTCTGAAGTGATATTTCATACTGAATGAATGCTTGTCCAATTTGCGAACTGTATTCGTGGCATCCATAGCAATTTACTGTTACTGTACTGTACTGCTACTGCCACAGAGATCTCTGTCGGTTTCCATGTTTGGAACCACTACTGTTTACTGATATGATGGCCATCAACTGACTGTTCGGTCTGTTAAGACCTACTGTACTGTTTGCTATTGGATGTACCACTTATGACTGCTATAATCGAATAACTGATATACTGTTCAAATGACTATTTTAAATACTGAAAGGACATTCATTCCTAACCTCTTTATGCATATGTTATTCACTAGGCTTTAGCTTACTGTTTATATATATTTGTAGGTGTCCAGGCACCGGATCGGAGCTCGGAGCATTGGGTTAAACTCCCTTTTGTCAAGCCAACCACTGTGCCTCACTGTGAGGTTCCAAGTTCTTCAAGCTAGGGCTTCTGGGGTGTTTTAGATTTCCCCATTTCTGTTCCTGTTTTGTATAGACTATATGAGACTTGTACTGTACTGTTCTAACAGGGACTAGGTCCCTGTCCTGGATGATTGTATATGTGTGTATATATGTTTTGTTTATGAATGTGAATATGTTATGAAAAGTCTTTTTGCATACAGACTGTCACAGCTCATTGGACATCTTTCATTTACTGTTTTGGCTTCCGCCAGCCCCTGTACTCTGTATTACTGTTATTACTGTTAAACAGGCCTTCGGTAATTACGGATTACTGGCCGGTTATGGTGCTAAACCCATAGGGGCGGGTTTGGGTCGTGACAGTTACTCGATAAACTGCTCAACCCATTTAGTTAGCTCGGCCTGCTACTTCTTATCCATAGATTGAGGTTGGTTTAGCCGTAGTCCAAAATTTTGATCTCAAGAGTGCGGCCCGTGTGTACCATTTGATTAAATTTGACCCTTTTAAAAACAATCATATATTTCTCAACTACCTAATAAAAATGAATCATTTTTTTTTTATATTACATAATTGTTTATAGCATGATTCACATAATGTTTTGGAACCGCTGAATAATTAGTGTGTTAGATAGTATATTCATAGCATCATTCCAATATGATAGTGATATTTACGCAATTGATCACTACAACAATTGATTTAGCGAATCCGATACGAAAAGAGACATTTTCAAATAACATTTTGAATTTTTTATAAATCAAAATATTGATATTTATTTGCGTACTTACAGAAACCAAGTCAAATATATTTTGTCATCGATCATTCTTTATTTATCAAAATTTTATCCGATTCGATCCCGGTATAATTGTCACGACCCAAACCCGCTCCTATGGGTTTAGCACCGTAACCGGCCAGTAATCCGAGGATTACCCAAGGCCTCCGAATAAATTAACAAACAATAAGGGGCTGCGGAAGCAATAAAACCAAATAGACTAGGTCCAATGAGCTGTGATAACGTACATGAGACAGAAAATTTCAAAACTTATATATATGCATAAGCATGCCAGTCAAGGACACCAATATTTACAAAAGTGTACATCCCAAGACCTGTCTTTACAACACATACAGAGACTAGCATGAAAACAAAAACAGCCATAGCATTAGGTTTTGACCGGAACCTCCTCGGGAGGCGCAACAGTTGGCTGACAAAAACAGAACGGAAGGCCATCAACTTGGGCCCTGGTCACATGCCGGCTCACCTACATACATAATATAAACTGTGAGTGAAAACCCAGTGAATAATAACAGAGTAAAGGGTTTAATGAATGATGTCCATCACAGGGTTAGAAATCAAATTCTTATCAGAAACAGAGTCTTATGCGTATTCAGATTCCAAATCAGAAACAGATTCATATACGTATTCATAATCATTTCCATATTCAGATTTCGCATATAATCATACGTGGTACATCCATTAGCGTTAACAAATCCGATGACCCATAAAGGGACGGCCTTAAAGGCATTCCGATGACTCATGTGCACAGAGACGTTTCTGATGACCCATGAAGGGACCTGATGACCCATAAAGGGACCTGATGACCCATGAAGGGACGAATATCATATGATGCTAAGGATGCCACGAATAACTTTCACAATTTTGGACAACCATTCATTCATTTCAAACATAGCATAACATTTCAGAGAACTAATTACTTCGTATCATAATATTCAAAAAATACTTAACATTGAACATAACTTTACAAAGTTATTACTCACAGTGGGCCTTGAGACAGACAGACAGACTAAACTTGGTCAAACGGTACGTGGCACGTGACCTACACAACACATAACAGATGCATACTTGAAACATACGTTCTAATTGCACAAAACTTATGTCGTTAGTTCTTAGTGTGTTTCTAACCTTAAATCCTTACTATAGAGTCTTAAACATGGCCTAGGAATGTCTAGGATGGAATGAGGATGCAAAGATGCATTTTAAAACACTTTTCAAAATTTTGCTGAAATAGGGGTCCAGCTCGAGTGTGGCTTTCTACGCTCAAGCAGACATGCAGACAAAAGGAATCTGCTCGAGCGTGGATTACTCCGCTCGAGCGGACTGCAAGCTACAGTAAAAGTACTGGATGCATGAAATTCACGCTCGATGGGCGCTCGATACCCGCTTGAGCGTGCATTACCTCGCTCAAACGGACTGTAACACATGCAAAGTACTGGGTACACGCATTTCCCGCTCGAGCGTCACTTTCCCCGCTCGAGCGGACTGCATGAACTCAGTATGTACGCTCGAGCGTGAAGTTTCCCGCTCGAGCATGAGTCCAAAATCTGGAATTTTCAGATTTGAACCTCAAGCTCAAAACTCAACTACAATGCATCAAATTCGATCATTTTTGGCTAATTTTCTGGAAAACTCTTGTAAACTCATAGTATGACATGTTTTGAAGATCAATTTTGTAAAATCAAGCCCAAAGGTAAGTCAATTGAACACAATTTCAACAATACTTTCAAGAACATGATGTACATGCAACAAGCATGAGCTTAAATGAATTTAAAGCTCCAAACACAAGATCAAATGGGTCAATCCTTTCAAAAACATGAGGAAATCATGAGCTAGAACCATAATATGAACATGCATGTGGAAGTTTTCATGAAAATAACCTCAAAACTTAGCAATGTATATATGCATGCAAGAATTCCTACTCAATTCAACATTTAGAACCAAAACTTGACTCTAAACTCTAGTTCACCATGAACCATGCAAGAAGTAACTCAAAATTACAATTGAAAGGGAAATCCCCTACCTTAAACCTTGAATTCCAAGTCTAGGAGCTCAAATTTGCCAAGCCTCTTCAATTCTCCTATGTTCCAAGCCCAATCTCTAGATGAATTCAACCTTCTACCTCTCCCTCTCTCTCTAGTCGGTTATAACATGGAAAATGGCTGAGGAAATATATTTCAAAGTGTAATAAGGTTGATCTCCAAATCAAGCCACTAAGTGGCATAATGGTAGATAAGTCCAACTAATATAATTTAGCTTTATTTAATCATATCAAATCAAATTTAAACTAAATTTACCATAAAATTCTATAAATCCTAACTAGCACATAAATCAAGTCAATTTCTGATTCGGGCGCCGATAAGACTTTCGATTCACAGTTTAAAGTCAAGGACCTGAGCAGATCATTTTATCGCAAACAGATAGAAACACGTAAATAATGCAATACATATGCAAATCAATCCCAAATCCTTCCTAGATTAGTGTTAAGCATAATTAATCATGAATTAACATTAATCGGAGGTCGGGGTCATTACAATAATTTGTCATGTTCAACTTAATTGATTATATTTCATTTTGTCCAAGAGCTCGCATCTTTGGAATTTGGGGAATTTAATCTCTTAGGAGTGCTTTGGGATGATCTAAACAAGTACACTTTTTGACTTTTTGTGAAATATGGGTTGAATATGGGTTGGGTTTGAAATAATGTGGTAGAGAGATGATGTGACTTAAATAGGATAGTGATTTTTTTCACTTTTTAGAGTACCCCAAACAAGGCCAAAATTTGTGAAATATGAGTTGGGTTTGAAGTGATATGGTAGAGAGATCGTGTGACTTAAATATGATAGTGACTTTTTGACTTTTTTAGAATACCCCAAACAAGGCCTTAATGTCACTTGACCCAATAAATTGCTCAACCCATCTACTCAGCTCAACTTACTACTTCCCAACTTTGGATTGAGTTTGGTTTTTTTTTTTTTTTTTTTTAGGGGTGTAAATTTGGCCCAGGCCGGCCCATGTCAGGCCTTGCGAACTCTCACCAAAATTCAAGTTAGGTCGGGCCGAGCCGACCCACAAGTTAAAAAATTAGGCCCAGACCCACGAGTATTTAGGCTTTGGACGGGCCGGGAGTTGAGGGCCTGGGCACGGACTTGGGACAGGCTTGGGCGGGCCTAAACATATATATATATATATATTTTTTTTCTACCAAAATTTTATTATTTTTTACTATAAAAAAATATCAAGCCTCGAGCCGGACTTTGAATGGACCTTAAGCAAGCCGATGAGCAAATGATCACTCAGGTCCTGACCCAGGATCTTGAGCTGGGCTCGGACTCGGGCCCATCCTAGACCGCAGGCCGACTTGGTTACTTTTGGTAATCGGCTCATCGAGTCCATACGATAGGAGACATTTTCGAAAAACATTTTGGATTTTTTATTAGATCAAATCAAATATATTGTTAGTATTTGTTTGCGTACATACAAAAACCAAGTCAAATGTATTTCGTCATTGAGTCATTCTTTTATATTTCTCAAAATTTTGTCCAATTCGATCGATCAATCTTTACCAATCCCCTGCTCAAACCCCTTGATTCGATCCATTGATACATTTCCTTTCACGCCGTGGTTGTGCAATCAGGTAATCGTAAATGGTTTTAATTTTAATTTTGATTTAGTTTATTGTGTATGATCTTTCCATTTTACTTTTTGTTTGAACCCTTTCCTAATTTTACCTAATTTATATATTTGCAATTTGTTCTTGAAGACTCAATCTTTTGTTTGTAAGTTGAGGTTTTATCTGATCGGAATTTGGATTTGAATTCATCTGCAATCTATGATTTTGTCGGTGAAAGTGGCGTTCTTGAATTTATTTATTTATTGTATTTAATTTTGTTGTTTTGATTATGAATTTGATTCACTTTATGGTTTCTTACATTGGTTTGACATCGATTACTGATTGACATGATTAGGGTTTTGCTACCTTTGTTGAGATATGTTCTTCCATTTTTTTTTAATAGGGAATTGATTTTTGAAGATTTTGTATCTGCTTAGTTTTAGTTGAATGTGAATTGGGATTGCTGAGATGAAAAGTAATTGTGGATTTGTTGAATAATGTGATATGGGTATTGAAATGATATATTTATTGTAAGATCTTTTGCTTATATGCATTCATCTTTGCCCTGCAGCCGAGATTTTTTGCAGCTACAGGTTGCTAGCTGATTTCCAGTCTGCCTTTGCTTTCAACCACAGGTTGCTAGTTTTTTGTTTTGTTTTCGTTTTAAAATTTAAATGCAATGACCTTAATCAGGCCATATTCAAACAAACTCTGTTGATCTGGAAAATTAGGTCAATCAGGTCTGTGCGTCTGGAAATCAAGTTAAAGTGGATTTACATAATAAGATTTAAGGTGGGGCTTTGGAGCAACTTCTATTGTGGTTGATTCTATGACGAGATTGTTGGATGTATCATCCGACAATCCTGAGTTGAGAAATGATTGCCTTTTAATGTACATATGAACAAGAATGGATTTAAGATTCAAACAGGTCCTGTTATTTTTGCTATTTCTTGTGATTCTGAAGGGTTGTGCCACAGCAGAGTCAGAAACAGAAAGCTTACCAAGGTCAAGAGCTCCTCCACTGACTAATACAGTGGGTAGTGTCATAGATGGCACAGGAACTGACGATGCCCTTAGATTTGATAGTACTGCAAATGGGCTGGGTGAAAGGAAGGTTGGAAGTAGTAAAGTCTCGGTGACCACAGTTGCATTGTTCACGCTCGCAATGGCTGCCGCTACTGGTTTAGGTGCAGTACCGTTCTTCTTTGTGGAACTTGATCCCCAGTGGGCCGGAATATGCAATGGGATGGCTGCTGGGGTGATGTTGGCAGCAAGCTTTGACCTTATTCAGGAAGGGAAAGAGCATGGTAGTGGCAATTGGGTTGTGGCTGGAATTTTGACAGGCAGAATTTTCATTTGGGTTTGTAAGAAGGTGATAACACTGAATCTTTCATGTTTTGAATGAGAAATTTTAATTTTAATTTTTGGTGTTTTACCATGATATTACCAAGTTGCCAACTTTTATTTCTGTTACCAACTTTAATGAACCTTATCTTGTTAAAAATTGAAAAGTATAAATTTTTTGAGAAATGCTAGAGATCCCTAAAATATAACCCCTAATTATGTGTCACTGGCAGGGGGGTTGGGTCTTAGGTGGTTGATTTTTAAACCACTCCACATCATTGTGTCTGTGGGTCAATTTAGGGTTCTCAAGCTTTCTCAAAAAACTTTAAACCTTGTTTTTCCAAAGGACCC
Organism: Camellia sinensis; assembly: GCF_055761805.1. Taxonomy (NCBI): domain Eukaryota; kingdom Viridiplantae; phylum Streptophyta; class Magnoliopsida; order Ericales; family Theaceae; genus Camellia; species Camellia sinensis. The sequence continues at coordinate 26,393,743 of NC_138970.1, read as the reverse complement.
CCAACGCCTTTTAAACTTTTTCACCTTTGTTTATTATTAATGTGTTTATTTTAGTTGTGTTTGTAATAATTTCTTAAACCCTTGCTCACTTATTAAAAAAAGAAAAAATGTAAGATCCTACTTGGTTGTAACCTTCTGCACATTTAGATACGTATACACTTGTTCTTGATAAGATTGATTTCTTTGAAATTAATTGAACAATTTTTCGTATTGAGTTTATTTCCAGATTGTAGACATGTGCCCTTATGTAGAAGATGCTCTTACTTCAGGATGCAAATTATTGAGAATTTATAATAGATTTTAGTTTTTATTTCCGTACATTTCCTCACGTTTCCAAATTCTTTCATCCTTTCCCTTGTGTTCCCAAAACATTTCTGTTTCTAGGCTCACTGTAACAGCTCACCAAAACAAAATTTTGATCCTAGCTTTGCTTGGCATATTCGAGTTAAGGCAATAATTTGTCACCTCTTTCTACAATAGATATATGTGTATTGAGGATAGTGTATCAGTATTTGAGATTCTATAAATTTATGCTTCATAAAAAGATTACGAAAAAGGTAGATCTTTAAAATAATCATATTAAACCACTAGTTTATAAAGGTATAGCACCGTCAATGAAGTGTGAAAAAGCAGAAGATTTTCACAAATGCTAAAATTCTAGTGTTCCATGTCTCCGGCACCTTTTCATCATATCTGTTCTGTCAAATATTACAAGATGTCAGATTTCAACTCCCTTGCTCGTGAGTTGCTTTGATTTTGACAATAAGATTCTTAGGTGTGATCCGTACGATCCGGACGGTTTTAAGACATGGGCTTTGAGAGGAGGGTGCCTGGCGATTCCTGGAGTTTAACGATTATTCAACAAGTTGATTTAAGGTGTTCCTTGTCACGGGTAGAGATGAATCCACGCTTGGTCAGGCTACTCTTGATAATTTGCAAAACCAAGGATTCATTGGTTATCAAAGGCTGATGTTGAGGTGAGACACATATATCTTCACAATAATGTTATACTAATCATATTTTTATATATTATTTTATGTGACACAATCACAATTATTAGATATTAATGAATAGTTTGGGTGAGACTCATTGCATTAATAATTGTGATTGTGTCACATAATGAGATGATATTTAAAATATAATATGAAAAGATGATAAGTATAATATTATCTTATGGATTATTGTTATTAGAATGGGCCCGTGATATACCCACAGACCCGAACTGGAGACACTCCGCTGATCAAATCCAAAGAGAATTAACATGCAAATACCTGAAACTACTAGCACAATGCCTTTCTCCAACATGGAGGAATCACTCATAATACTAAAACGACCACACTTATCTAGCAATTTTTGTTTATTATCTCATCTCATGCATTATTATTGGATTAATAACTAATATGAGTTATAGGACCCATTAAATTAATATAATTTTAACACAAAACACAATATAGTAAATAAATGTGGTCATTGGCAACCACTTCTGACTGAAAAGTGAGGGATGAAAAGGTACTATGATGGCAATATGCACCATGTGGGACAAAAAAAAGCATACCCAACAAGTTCAACAATTCATATTCAATTAACATATAATTGCAACAAAGCCAAACAAATTTATTATATTATCAATATCCAGAGGGAGAAAATAGTTAAATATATGAATCAAGAAATGCATTTCTTTTCTTGGCTACCTGCACAAGTAGTCAATAACAGGACCACCCAAGTGTAACAGCTTGAAAAAAAAGGAAACTCGGAGAACATACCAAGATGAAAGTTTATCAATTTACATGGGAACTACACCGAAATGATTATTAGGAGAGTTAGAAAGCAAGAAATGCCAAAATGAGATTCCAAAAAAAGGAAAAATAATGGACTAAAGAGAGACAAGGCAGATATGATATTACCATGTTAGCAGATCAGAGAGAGAGAGAGAGAACAGATCTGATCTTAGAGAGAGAAGATCTGCATCTCTTCATCGTTGAGCTTCTACTCATTGTTACCAACAATCCACATCCAACGCCACCTGCTTGTCCCGTACATGATTAGAGACACTAACACCGCACTCGAAACCCTAGATAAATCGATTCACCATTGCTGCTACTCAATCTGATGAAAGAGAAAAGTTTTCTACAGAAGGACTAGAAATAAAGGAACAAAATCGAAAGGAGAGAACACAACAAAAGCAAAAAAAAAGCTGGAAATCAACTAAATCGAGAGAAAGCAATTCCAAATCGTTAGTTTTAGCTAGGAAATTTTATAGATCTTGTGTGAATGTAGCAAATCTATATCAGAAAACCCTAACCTTGAGCCCTAGATCGATTTAGATCATAGGGATTCGAACAATCACGGAGATATACGCTCAGATCACGAGTAGAACAAGATTTTTCAGATCAAACAACTGAAGAATTGATGGAGATCGAAGATCCAAAGCCTCAAAGATCCGATGCCTCGATTTCTCTCTCTTCCTGAAGTCACGCCTCTGTTCAATCAAATGTCATAGCCTTGAGTTGAGCCACTGTTTAAAAGAAATAACCGGGGCACAAAACGAGAGATGGTTTAGTTTAATTTTTTTGGAATTTGAAAATTTTGGACAGATTTTACGACGCTTTTTGAAAAACGTCATAGAAAAAAACGTCACTATATGTCCTTTTTCTTGTAGTGTATATATACACAATGACTTTTTGATTTATGATTAACGACTTTTAAATTGTATTTAGATAATAGATTAAAGTAGAAATTTGTGGGGAAAAAATAAAAATAAGAAAAAAGTGATAAAAATTTAGATCATATTTTTTGTCACTTTTTTCTTCTCTCTTTCTTTTTCTTCATAAATTCGTTCTCAAATTCTAAATAAATCCAAACACATAGTTTGTATTCCATGCATAAAATGCACTTCATGTTCCATATTTCTTAATACCATGTGTTGATATGTCAAGTATTATCGTCCCAAAATTCGTTTAGCCTCTCTTCCAATGCTCTCTTAATTATTGGTTTATGTAAAAAAAATAAAAATAAAATAACATGTGAATATTAAAATATGATTTAATGATTGAAAGTATATTGAGACAACGAGATTTAAGAATAGATGATCAATTGTCTAATATGAGTAACGCAGTGATACTTGGCCAAGATTCTCTTTCCAACTATCTTACTCTCACACTGCACAATGTGATTGAAATCTCAAAATATGATCCATGTGGTTAAGAGTGTATTGATGACATATATTTGCGACAGGGAATATCGTGCCCATGGTATCTGGCTACATATTGTACAATTAATATAATTTGATTAATTAGTTTTTTTTTCTTGGTCGGCCATCTATTGGGGTAGGAGTACGGCATATAAGGGGCAGAGTGCAGTGGTGTACAAATCAGGAATTCGTGAACAACTAGAAGAAGAAGGTTACAGGATTTGGGGCAACGTAGGAGATCAATGGAGTGACCTTCAGGGGAATTGCACTAGCAATCGGACTTTCAAACTTCCTAATCCCTTATACTTTGTTCCCCAATGGTCTAGTCATGTGTAGCGTTAATAATTTCGTATTAATAAAAATGATACATGATATGATATATTATCAGTAATGTTTTATAAATGATGGGAGTTAAAAGAGATGTGAAATGAGAAATAAAAGAGTTCAAATGAATTGTATGTATAATATTTTAGTGTTTTAATAGATTTGGGGGGACCTTATAAAGTGGAATATTTAAAGTGGAATATAGCATAGACAAAACCTTAATCTTTTATTCAGTCCAAAAATGATAGGAATATTAATAAACATATCAATAATATATATTAGTTATAAACAACATTAAGTGAAAATAATATTAAAGTCGCCAACAAACATAATAATTGACCTAATTTTTGTATTTGATACTCAATTTTAGAATTTTTAGTGTAAAATAAGATATTATTGTGCAACTATAGTGAAATTTCACTATTTTAAAACAAAAATAAAATAATTTTATCATTTTAGAGTCCTCAATTTGAATATATTAGTCTTAAATTTGGGATTAGTCGTTTTAGTCTCTTAGGCTTCGTTTGGCATCATAGATTGAGGTTTAAATAGTCACAAAATGACAAAACAAATTAAAAAAGTCAATAAGACAAAATGTCACATCCAAACCATAATCATTTTAATTTTTCTCTCACAAAATCAAAAAAATCAAAAAATCCATTCCAAACGAGATTTTTTAGCCCAAGATAAAATAGCTAAAAAGTCAACCCAATTTCCAAACAAAGGGTTAATTTGTTTAGGAAATTGTTAAAACTTTATTTCATTTCTCACAAAAAAAATTGTAAGATTTAGTAATAAACTGATTGGTTATAATTTTTTTTTAATATTGAAATTGCACATTAAAATATAGATATAAATAATTAAATCTCACTCATATCCCCCTCTCACATACTTTATTTTCATAAATATTCAAACACGATAATAAAAAAAATATAACTTTAATTATATTTTTCACCCAAATAAAAAAGGAAAAATTGGCGAAAATATTTTTGTGAGTGTGTATGACATTAGGTACACAAATTATTTTTGTTTTGATGACAAAAACATGATTAATGGAAATATTTTGTGAGGAAAAAAAAATTATTTAGAAGGAATTCCCCCTCTCTCCTCTCTTTTTTACCCCATTGCTTCCAGAACGTTGCCAGAAGTAGCCACGGGTGGTGGTGTAATATGGACAACTAGAAAGATAAGATAGACAAAAAATTGACACATAAATAGATAGATACGTACACAAACATATAGACCGATAGACTGATTGATGGGAGTAATAACATTTTCAAAATTATTATTGTTCTTTTGACTCGAAAAAAATAGAATTTTGAACTATTATTCAAAAAAAAAAAAATTAAATTAATGATCCGAATGGAAAAAAAAATAAAAATCACAATTAATATATATATATATATATATTTTGTTCTTTTGCCACATATTACAACAAACTGACTGCTTAAGTTGCCGTTTGGCATGTGGCATTTTTAGTTAGTTTTTTCTATTTTTTTTTTGCTATTTTAGCTCCGGTTAAAAATTTTATTTGACTTGAATTTTTTAACTTTTGTGAAAGAAAAAAATAAAAAAATTATAACTTGAATGTGACAATTTATCTTATTAATTTTTTAGTCTATTTTTTAAAAAAAAAAACTAATTTAACCAAAACTCTATCTGCCAAACAAAACCTTAGTCAAAGTTCATATTACGCTCCTTTGCCACCAATCAAGTCTCCTTTGCCACCAATCAAGTCATGAATGATTACCCTTGTGGACACCATGGCCTCGTTTGGGAAGTGACTATTTTAGAGATTTTTTGACTATTTTAATAGGCTATTTTAGTTTGTGTGTTTAGGAAGTTGGGTTAAATTTTTGGGTTGATTGTTGTATTGAAAAATGTGTTTGAAATGATATTTAAATTGAAATGACAAATTTACCCTTGACTTTATTTTTTCCAAAATTGATATATAGGGGTAATATTGTAATTTAACAAACCTGCAACCTACACTGTTGGTGGCAATGTAGGCTGCACTGCTGCAGCAGCCGGTCAAAAGTCAATTTTTTATTTTTTTTTTAAAATTAATGGTAGGTGTGGCTTTTTAGCTATTTTTTCGTTTGAGGCTAAAATAGCCTCTGTCAAGGCTTCCCAAACACCCCCTATGAAAAGGATCCAAAAATAAGCCTTGTGGACACTATGAAAAGGATCCAAAAATAAATAAATGACATTGACATCAAGAGAGGTGCTAGTTGGCCATAAAATTTTTTTTTGGAAAGGATTAGCTTGGAAATTTTTAACAACCATTCTAATTTCATTAAGAAATTTGTCACCAAAATACAAATTTAGTGAGGTTCACCAAACTTTCGATAGTAGAAACAAAAATCAAAACAAAAGCATGTGTCAAGGAGGCTTTTCCCATATAGCCTAATTTGTAGCTTAATTCCCAAACTAGGCCTAATTTGGACAGAATTTCCAAACTAGGCTAAAGCGCTATTACAAATCGTGCTTTCACTGTTTGGAGCCCAAAATGTGATGGATAGTGAAAGCGCTATTTCAAACCACGCTTTTAATTAAAAAAGCGTGGTTGCAAATCATACTTTTAGCATGAAATTTTTTTGTGAAGAAAGCCTGGTTCCAAACCACGTTTTCACTGTGCATATAATTTTTTTTTTTTGAAGAAAACGCTATTTTCAATCGCGCTTTCAATGTATTGTTAAGAAAACGCTATTCTGAATCGCGGTTTCACTGTTTATTTATGAAAGCGTGGATTGAAACCACGCTTTCACTGTTCAATTTTTTTTTTTTTTTAATTTTTTGTTTTTTTTCTGTTATCATTGTTTTGGTGATAATGTAATTCATAAAATTTTTTTGGCTTTACTAAAGCCGTTCTCATGTTAAATTTTTTTTTTTTTTTATGATTGAAACTTTTCAGTTCTAAAATATGTGTAGATTTAAATTGTTGTATGAAATGCAATTTTTCTAGTCTAAATTCAATATCAATTAATCTTACTCAAGTTTTTGAAAGTGAATGCAGTGGGAATTGGAAACAAAAGAATTAAGAAAGGTAGGAAAATTTTGGAAACAAAAACTAGAACTTACATAAATTTTAAATGCATGATCAATAATTAGATGTTTGAATATTTGAACTAGGTGTAAAGGCTTAGTAAAGGATGAAAAAAAAATATGAATCCCAATGCATAAATAAATAATCACAAAGCACCACATGAACTTCTCTCAAGAACAAATAATTTATGTGGTTTAAAAATTATTCATCTATGATGTATTTTACAAGTAAAATTTTTATCTCGCGTATGGAAATACAATAAAGTAAAATGATTCAACAATCATATTATAAATTAGTAATATATAAATTCTCGTATAGTTCCAAACTGGGAGAGACATATCCCAACCAAATATACCAAGCATTTGGGAATTAAGCCAATTTATATATCATTTAAATTTTTATGGGAAAAGCCTCTTTTCATATATTAATTTTACATAATATTTTTCAGATATATAATTTTAAAATCATGTTCATTTAGATATTATTAAGCCAATCATGTTCATTTACAAAATTCATGCTTTCACTGTTTACTACAGTAAACATGGATTGAAACCACGCTTTCACTGTTTATTTACATTATATTTAATTTTTTTTTTAATTTTTTTTTCTGTTGTCATTGTTTTGGTGATAATGTAATTCATAATTTTTTTTTTGGCTTTACTGAAGCCGTTCTCATGTTAATTTTTTTTTCTTTTTCTTTTGTCTTTGTTTTGGGTTAGAAGGTGTTATTCAGAAAATTATTTTGGCTTTACTAAAGCCGTTTTCATTTAAATATATATATTTATTCTTTTGTCTTAGTTTTGGGTTAGAAGGTGAGAATGTAATTCAGAAAACCAGTTTAGTAAAACCGTTTTGTACCCGTTTTCATTAAGAAATTAATTTTTTTTTTTTCGTCTTTATTTTGGGTTAGAAGGTGATATGCATGCTCTACAGTTCGAAGCACACCCACACACTGTGCAGTTCGACGAGCAACGACGAAGGGTGAGACGCGAAGAGCACCGCGGAGTAGGCCAAGAAGACGAAGGCCACCGCGAGAGCTCCTAAATTAAATTTTGTCAACATTTTTTGTAATAAAACTTAATACATAATATACGAAGTCACTAATTTACTAAATACTTATACATGCATGAAAACAACATAACTGAAATTGCAAATGTAATAGTTTTCAGTTACATAGGTAGTACAGACATAAGTCTTCCACAAAAATACATTCTGGACACCATGAACTGAACACACATTACATACATCCTAGACACCCTGAACTGAACACACAAAACATAAACATAACAGTTAGACAGACAAACACCTAATTCATGACCTAATATTGCATATTAATAGCCGCAACATTTGACAGACACAATACATAAACATAAACATAACATAACAGTTATACTTAGTCTAACACAGACATTACATATTAATGCATGACCTAATATTGCCGAAGTGTAGACATTAACACCTAATTCGCGGTTAAATCGGCAGGTGGCTCAGAGTCTGAATAATCCGAAAGCTCAGCGTCAGAGACAAGTTCAGGATCCTCCATGATACCCTTGATAGCCGCAACATTTGGTTCTGTTTTGTTCTTCTGGGCATTCTTCTTAACTATGTATAGCTGCATATTGCGGGCTAACCTACGGCACATTTGAGAAATCTCACGTTGTAGTCTTTCACATAGTCGATCAACATTATCGGGATCTTCCTTATGGATCTCAACAGAATGTGCTTTTGGCACCTTCAGTCAATTTTCCCGACATAATCTTTCCATTTGCACTCGCTCTATAAATAGTGCGGGCCATTTCAGAAGTCTAGCGTCTGCTAAACCATATCCTGTTGATTATCTGATGGATCCATACATGAACCTCCTTGAACTGGATAATACTTGGGCATCAAAAAATGTCGCTTCCCAAACCTATCACGATAACCACAAGCATAATCTAAAACAGGTATTCTCACTCCCTCTCATGAATCGTCTTTAGCATCACCACGTCCCCTTCCCCCTCTTCGTCGTGAACTGTCACCCCTTTGCAAGTTCCTACCACCTCTGCGATTCCCACTCCCTCCCATGAACCATGTAGCCATGCTAATTTTTTAAAACAAATGAATGATAATTTCGTAGGGAAAAATGAGTTGTAAGGTTGTGTTTTCACCTTTAGTCGTTTATATAGTTGGTTATGAACGGCTTTAGAAAGATGCCTCTGCATGACAATCCCACATATATGAACAAGGTATGAGTTGTCACTAGATTAAAAAAACAGAGAAAAGCAAATACTGTGTACCAAGTCACGTGACTTGACAATCCATTTGGATATACAGACAAAATAAGGACATGCTGACTGTAAGGTAAATCAGTGAATTCACTGTTGTCATGTGACTTTTTGAATTGAGAATCCCACATATATCAATAAGAGATGAGTTGTCACTGTAATAAAAAAATCGAGCAAAAAATCGAGAAAACCAAAACCTGTGCACCAAGTCACATGACTTCACAATCCATCTGCATATACGGACAAAATAAGGGCATGCTCACTGTAAGGTAAATCAGTGAATTCACTGTTGCCATGTGACTTTCTGAATTGAAAATCCTACATATATCAATAAGAGATGAGTTGTCACTATAATAAAAAAATCAAGCAAAAAATCGAGAAAACCAAAGCCTGTGCACCAAATCCCATGACTTGACAATCCATCTGCATATACGGACAAAATAAGGGCATGCTCACTGTAAGGTAAAGTAGTGAATTCACTGTTGCCATGTGACTTTCTGAATTGAGAATCCCACATATATCAAGTAGAGATGAGTTGTCACTGTAATAAAAATATCGAACAAAAAATTGAGAAAACCAAAGCCTGTGCACCAAGTCACATGACTTGACAATCCATCTGCATATACGGACAAAATAAGGACATGCTCACTGTAAAGTAAATCAGTGAATTCACTGTTGCCATGTGACTTTCTGAATTGAGAATCCCACATATATCAATAAGAGATGAGTTGTCATTGTATATCAAATAATCGAGCAAAATATCGAGAAAACCAAAGCCTGTGCACCAGGTCACATGACTTTACAATCCATCTACATATACTGACAAGTCTCTCCACGATTTGACTACTCAATGTGTGAAAAAATGAAGCTTATGTAGGTAATATTGTATTTCACTTAGCTATGCATCATTTGTTGTTACGACCTACTATTTGTATTTCATTAAAAAGTATGACTACTTGAATTTTTGTTGTCATTTGAAATTATTTTAAAATCAACTTTTGAATATTCAATTTATAATATTTTGGGAAACATTTACAATCTCAACTTTTGAAATCAACTTTAAAATAATGGTGAATCTTGTGAGTGAAACGTGGGTTAGGTAGGAGTACTTGGCCACCAATGTTTGTGAATATCATGGTGCATTCAAATCTGTCCAGAAAACTGGTGCATTCAAATCTGTCTAGAAAACTAGTGTTACACAGTAATTTCGGAAGTGTTGTTCTTTTTGGGTATAAATTCGAAAAATAACAAATCAGTGTCATTAGAACTGGTTACAATTCTAGTTTCTATACTAAGAGAATCGTCAATTTCTTTAAAAAGGTACAGAAAACAATTTGTTTGGATATAATTAATTGTAAATAGTGATTCATCCCAACCAAATCAAGTAAAACCAATTGGGTTTTAAACTTAGTCCCCCAACTAGACCAACCACTTGGCTTTGAGCTTATTTGTCCAGCCCTCGAAGTTTAATTTTCTGTCAACCCCCCATTCCTTAGCAGAGTCATCATTTTTACTGGACTTCCAGGAATTGGAAGGTGACTCTTTCTTCTTTCCTGATAGAGATTGAAATTCTTTACGTAGATGATCTCTATTTCACGAGCCCCAGTTAAGGTAAGCTTTTCACCGACCTACCTGTTATGTTTTGTGTGTTATTGGAGGCGGTAGTTCGTTTGTCTGAACTTTATTAGTCCCCCAACTGGACCAACTACTTGGCTTTGAGCTTGTTTGTCCAGCCCCCGAAGTTTAATTTTCTGTCAACTCCCCATTCCTTACCAGAGTCATCATTTTTACTGGACTTCCAGGAATTGGAATGCGACTCTTTCTTCTTTCCTAATGGAGATTGAAATTCTTTACGTAGAGGATCCCTATTTATGAGCCCCAGTTAAGGGAAGCTTTTCACCGACCTACCTGTTCTGTTTTATGTGTTATTGAAGGCGGTAGTTCGTTTCACCGAGTTTAGTTTTCTGTCAACCCCTTATTCGTTACCAGAGTCATCATTTTTACTAGACTTCTAGGAATTGGAAGGCGACTCTTTCTTCTTTCCTGATGGAGATTGAAATTCTTTGTAAATTGATCCCTATTTCACGAGCCCCAGTTAAGGGAAGCTTTTCAACGAGCTACCTGTTCTGTTTTATGTGTTTTAAGTATTTACATAATTCAACATACATTAATCCATTCATTAATACAGAACATTCATTAACTCATTGCAATTCAATAAACAAAGTCATGAACTAATAAATGTGTAGTTATAAATGTAGTTATTTCATAAACTTCAGGTTTATAAAACAAATACTTGAAATACATCTGTACGTTAGATGAACAACAACATTGTCTTACACTCTAGTAACGAAGATACGGCACAACATACATACAAACATATATGAAAGATAATGGTGTTTGATTTCTCATTCCTCATCTGACATGTAGTAGTTAGAGAGATATTTTTCATTGTTTAAGACATTATTTCGCTCAGTCACTGTCAAATCTCTGTTGCTTGCTTCTGCCATTTCGGTGGCTAGCTGAAGCATGAAATGTCGACATCTCCGCATTAACATTTTGTTGTTCTCCTTCTTAATTCTGCTAACTGCTTTTTCATAGTCACTCGCATTTCGTCTAGCCATGGTCAATGAACGACGATGAGGTACCAGTGCCCCAAAGTTACGTAGATCATTAAACAATCCTTCTTGTTCCGTTACCCTGAACGCCCATTCTGCTCGGATACTAGCATAATAATCCTTCGGATTCGAGTACTTTTCGCTCTTGTAGTCATAAGTAAATGGAGGTAGCAGCCACACTTTCGGATTTCTTTGCCGACGTGAACTTCCTGCACCTCTTGAAGACATTGTTCATAAAATAAAAAAATTAATAATAATAGTAATTGTAGATATATTACTATTGTTATGACTTCAACAAACATCATACTGGGGGTATTTATAGACATCATAGTGGGGGTTAGCTAGAGATGATCTGGTGACGATAATGCATGCTGGGGCACTATGAAAGAAGTGATACACGTGATATTATTTTATGTTATTCATTTCATGCAATTTTGAGTACCTGTGACTTTGTGTACCTGTGATGTAGTCACGGACGTGGTTGTCAGATAAAATCATAATTGTAGGCCAGAGGATCACAATGCAATCCCTTCATATTCGAGCAGTGAGTTGTCAAACAAAACAAAATGCAGTGAGTTGTCACATCGCCACATGAAACTATTTTTTCATGCTTACTTTTGTAATACAGTAAGTAGTCACTTGGAATTAACGATTTCAGTACACATAGGTGTTTTAAAAAAATTATAAATGAAATCATAAAATGAAACAACGGTTTTAATTTTCTTTGTTTTAAAGTAATATTGTTCATAAACAACTATGAAACAGAGTGCAAGTAAATACACAACCGTCCAACTCACTTCGACCTATAAAACTATCATTGTTTTTTTCACCAAAATAATAAAATGGTCACCTGATATGTAAACACGATTGGAACTTTGTAGCCTATATTTTATCTTATTTTCACTTAATGAACTTCACAGTTATCCCATTTTTATTGTTATGCATTTTCTGCTTCTTTTCACAATCGTATTAATGTGACTTAGATGAATTCTGAAATGTGAGGAAAAAGCAAAGCATGTAAGTTGCGCTACACAAAGTCACATGTCTCATGTAATGTGAGGAAAAAAGTCACAACATATACAAGCATCGCAAAGTCAGAAAGTCACATGCATTACTGCATCACTGCATAAAGTGACATGCATCACTGCATCACTACACAAAGTCACATGCATCACTGTATCACTGCACAAAGTCAGATGCATCACTGCATCGCTGCACAAAGTCACATACCTACCTACTGTGCCCATGTGAATTATGCAATTCATATAAATTTTGAGGGGGTGTCAGAACAAAATAACAATAAATTAATAAATATTTCAATACACCTAAAAAGTAAAAAAAATTGTGAAAAAATATTTCAACAAATTAATAAATACATAAAAGTAAAAAATATTGTAGAAAAAGTGGTTTGAACAATGGGTAGAAAAATATATTGTACAAAAATATTGTAAAAAGACAAAAAATACACTTATTTAGATCATCCCAAACAACCTCTTAATTTTCAACTTCCCTTTGAAAGAAGGTAAAGTTACATTTAATAATGTAGCTAGGCTGACACCATCTGCGACACAACAGCCGATGCTACAGGCCTTTGATTCGTTCATGACTTGATAAAAGTGGAGTCCTAGCAGCCGAATGCACTATATAAGGTCAGTGGCATCCATGTGATCAAACAGGAAATGCTCATAAATTGGTTGAGACAAAATATTATAATCGATTAAAATATTTTAGTACTTGAAATTGTAAGTATATTTCAATGCAATATTGTAGTCAAAATTGAGGCTGTGTTCAGTTATATTTGTCAAATACATTTTTACCCAATTTTACGGGCGTGGTGTTTGTTTTGGATTTTTAAATTATAATTTCACGTGGGTTGATTAGCTTGCTTGTTTTCATTTTTCAGAAAATTCTACTTTCTTAATTTTCGTGTTTTTTTTTATTGTTTTTATTGAATTTTTTTAATATTTTAAGCAATTTTTTTACTTTTTAGACACACCTAACATAAATACACTTAAAAAGTAAAAAAATTGTAAACAAAATCTTTTAAAAATTCACTAAATACCAAAAATATTAAAAAAAATACAAGCATTCAATACATTTTTTGTATTTTCATGTATTTATTAATTTCTTGAAATATTTTTTCACATTTTTTTTACTTTTTCTTTTCAAATAACAATAAATTATGCAATTCATAAAAGTCGAAGTGACAACTCCTATCAAGTTGATGCATAGTTGTTCAGGTCATCAAAGTTGACGTGACAACTCTGATGCATAGTTGTCATAGTTGTTTACAATAATTTCATACATACAGCTACCATGTGTATATATGGTATAAATATCGCATCATACCACAACAAAAGTTTTACAGCTATTTCGAGCGATATCATCATGAGATATACGGTGGTTTCTATATTCAACAATGGAGATGAAGATGAATTTCAATACCCATTAAATCCAAATTTGCGTTACTCACGTGCCACCGTCAATACCATAAGAGCTGAGTGGGAATTTCGCATAACTCGAGCAAACGTTCTCGTTGAGTTATGTCGTGAAGTTAATATTAAATTTCCTCGCCGGTTAGCCATGCGTATGCCAACTAACACTCCACAGTTGTTACAAAGGGCATTGCATCGTATCCGTGACGAAGTTAATCGCATGACCCAACGTTTGCAAAGGTCCTCACTAATGAAGACCGCAAATGAGCGTGCCGAAGATGGGTTAATGAATGATGCACACCAGTACTTCGCCTAGAGCGTGGCTGTTATGTATGAATCTGATATTGAGATGTCAGATGATGATGATAATGAATAAAATTGTTTTGATGAATGACCAAACCATTTATGTTGTAATGGATTTGTAATGCTTATCCACGACTTATCAATGAAGAGAGATGTTTCAATTGTTTTTAGGCTTGAACAAACATATTTTTTAAGCATGAACAAACATATTTTTTATTTTATGTTTTTATGGGTTGTTTAAACATTTTGTTCAAACCAAACGCGTTTGTAATTTATGTTTTTCTAAAAATAAACAAAAATCAATTTTTAATTTTTTTGTAAACATAAACCAAAAACGTAAACGTTACCAAATGCTACCTTATTTAGTTTTATTTTAGGTTTTAGGATTTATAATTTAATTCTTAAAATTTATTTAAACTTCAATTTTATAAATGGTTGTCTCAATTTGTAAAATTGAGGAAAAAACGTAAATTACTATAAATAATGCAGAGACTACGGATAATGAGAGAGGTAGAGATGTGAAACAGATTTGTGTGATTCATCAAAATAAGTAAGAATAAAAAATTGTGAAATTATAATTGCGAATAAATAAGTATGACACATTTACATCAGCTGTACAAGTCTGATTTACAAAAACTATAACAATTATTACAAAAAAAAAAAAAAAACTATATAGTCCATATCACAACTGCTAATGCCCTAACCTGCCCCTAGTCCCACAACCCCAACCATGGACCTCCCTCATCGGTCTCCTGCGGTAGACTCTCTGAATATCTGGCACTCCCTCCCTTGCATGTGGCCCTCCACTAACTGCCTGTGGAGCCTGTGAGTGTGACCCCCCCTCTCCTGCATCTGCTGCCCCTGATCCTGTCTCTACCTGCAGATCGGATACTGCTGTGAGCTGTGAAACTCCCTCATCTAGTGCAACTGTATCACGATCTGCAGCTGGACCTCGACCTCTGCCTCTGCCCGTACCCTGAACTCGGCCGCGACGTCCCCCACGACCATAACCTCGGCCTCTCCCTCGCATTCTGGAAGGGGCTCAATATGGGCCTTATCGTCAACGTAGGAGATGCCAGTGAGAACTGCATCATGTCTACTCATGGGCACGGTCGAAGTAGTCCCCAGAAAAGTAGGTGGTAACTGGGTGGGTGGGGTAACAACATCATGCATGAACCGGGGCGCGGTCGAAGTAGTCCCCAGAAAAGCAGGTGGTAACTGGGTGGGTGGGGTAACAAAATCATGCATGAACTGGGGTGGTGCCCAATCAGGGTCAGCATGCTAGGTAGGATGTACGTGTGGGGAATCTGGAGAAATGTATGGGGTATCATGCGGTGGGGTGACTGAAGTCGAAGGACCTGCTGTGGCTGGCGCTGAAGTGGGAGGCACTGACGTGGACGAGACTGATGTGTCTGGAGCAGCTGCTGCACTGTGTACACCGTAGTCCCCAAAATGCAGACAATCTACCCGATAGGCATGCTGGATCCCCTCGTACAACAACTCTCGGATCTCTGCAAGGGCCTGCAGACCAGGCTGTCCATCACGTCTGAAAAGGGCGTCCTCAGCCAAGTGATATGACCTCCCAACTCGAACCACCTGAACAAAAAATCAGATATATTAGGCTATAGTTGACTGAAAATAATCAATTATGATATTAACAATTATCTGATACATACTATGATACTCACCAATGCCTCGAGAGAAGGCCCAACTCCCTGATATCCAGCCTCAGACAGGTGGCTCGGATTACCGACAAGTAGGTGTGTATGTCGCCAATACCACAACATGTAAGGGTTGGGAGAGGGGAGGACCCCATCGCTCCAGTAAGCCTGTACAATATTGTCGCGACGGGCATCTCACAGCTGTATGTATCGCATATGATGCACACTCCAGACAGTGCCGGCTCGGCCACGTCTATCAGTCGCATGCAACCGCCACTCGGTGTCACACCGATCCGGTACGAACTGGACTCGGAGGACACGATCAGGGAGATGCCACTCAACCACGTCAAAACAAATGAGTGGCACTCTCACCATCTATATCTCCTCACCTAGTCGGCAATAGTCTGGGAGCGTTCTGAGGACCTCAGCATAAGGCTGCTAGATAAACTACAATAACGACAAGTCTATTAAAAATCGCTCATGAACATATACACTCCATATGAAAATTAAAATTTAGGTATTTAAATTTGATACCTCGCCCTCTATCATCCGGTTAAGCTGGTCTCTATACACGACGACTACGTGGGTCGATACGACCTCGTGCCCCATGTCAACCCTCCACCGGCTACCTCGAGGTCCGGCCGGCAACTGCATGTCTCCCAGGCCGATAGGAACCTCACCAAGAGCAACCAGTTGCCGCCTAGACGGGGCAATGCGAATCAATCTCTCCCACGCCCAAATCTGCAATAGTTTGAATGCAATTACAATACTGATATATGCCATACAATATGAATTGACATATAATAAAATTCTTACTAACCTGTAGCAAGACAAGGGGTCCTCTGATCTGATTCGCACCCACCTGAGCTGCTCGACATAGCATCCTATACAAGCATGCCAAAGCCACGGTGCCCCAGCTGTACTGGCCGATCACATCAATGTCTCTCAACAGTGGCAAGTACATCAGCTTGAGCAAATTCTGTGACTTATCAAGGAGAAGTACCCCCCCAATAAGCCACAGAATATATGCTCAGGCATGCCGCTGCACTAACTCATCTAGAGCATGATCTAGAAGATGGCCCTGAAACTGCTCGGACAGCCACCTCACCCTCACTCTACCTGCCTGTAAGTCTGCAGGTGTAGGTGCTACTCCCAATAGCTCAGCACATAGGGCTATCCACTGGTCCCTCGTCAATGGTGGGTCAGGTCCAGTAACTGCTCGCCCATCAATCCGTAGACCGTATAGGACAGATACGTCCTGCAATGTGACAGTGGCCTCACCGGTCGGGAAATGAAATGTATGAGTCTCTGTGCGCCACCTCTCGACGAGAGCAGTAATGAGTGGGTGGTCCAGTCTGATATGGCCTATACGATAGACACCATAGAATCCCGCGCGTAGTAGACACTGCAAGACTCTATGGTCCAATGGACGCTCCCACAGGCCGGAATCTCCCTGCCGGCATGTCACCACGGTGCGTGCCTGGTCCTGCATAACAGAATGAGTAATTTAAATTATAGCATTATCACGTAATATAAAACGAAATGCAGGGTATTTTCATTGTAAGCATGAAGTCCAACAAACGTTATTACATACCGGGTCCTCCCATATACTGTCAGCCCGATGTGGATGACTCAAAAGTGGGACCTCATCAAGTAGATGTGCCATGAAGCCTGTACAGTTGAAAAACAAATACATTTTAAAAATTTGTATTGGTGAGCATGTAATTTAACTATAACAATTAAACTCAAATTATTCCGTACATGACGACTTGAAAAACAAATGTGGTCGATTATTTTAAAAGTATCAATTTGTGTGCCATTAACATGGAAACAATTCACTAAAATTTAAATTTATCAATTTATGTGCCATTAAATATGATAAGCAATTGAACAGAACCTATCGTTATCTATGTTATAACTAATATAGAAATCGTTTACAAAATCATTTTAGGGTCTCAGTTACATAAGCTTAATAATGACCAGTAACATGTAGATAGTTTTCGTACATAAATATTTTCGAAAAAATGGAATGAGAATTTTTTTTCCAATAAGAGGTTGCTAATTACATTTATGGCATATTTGACAAAACTTCATTATTGATTTTGTAATGGTAAAAGTTCCAATAAAGTATAAAATTTGTAAATTACGTAGATCTGATTCATAAATTGCAAATGTAAACAATGCTTGCAACAGTCGAAATATTAAAATCTTAAAATGGTAGAAGAACTATGTGATTTTTACTAAAATTTTGTAATAGACATTTTCAATCAAGTAGAGAATAAAAAACATAGGAAATCAAAACATTGTCATTTAGTTAAATGTTTTAAATGTACGAAATAATGTAGAAGAACTATGTTAAATGTAGAAGAACTATGTAGAAGAACTATGTTAAATGTAGGAGAACATTGTCATAGGAAATCAAAACATAGGAAAGTTCCTATGTAGAAGAACTATGTTAAATGTTTTAAACATTGTCATAGGAAATCAAAACATAGGAAAGTTCATATGTAGAAGAACTATGTTAAATGTAGAAGAACTATGTTAAATGTTTTAAACATTGTCATAGGAAATCAAAACATAGGAAAGTTCCTATGTGGTATAGTTAAATGTTTTTGCATTGTCATTTAGTTAAATTTATTTGTTTAGTATGTTAGTTGTAAATTTTGTCAAGGAAATCAAACAATTACAATATATAAAGAATTAACAAAAAAAAATTGATCTATTACAAATAAAAAATGGTCTATTTAAATGTACGACCCCGTTTACAAATAATGAGTTACAAAATAAAGAATAAAATGATCTATTACAAATAAAGAATTAAAAAATGATCTATTACAATATGTAAGTATTACATAGTCTTCATCGACCAAGTCGCGCCGGACATGTTCGCCTGTCATGACCTGTCTGTTGGCACTCACTGCAACGAGCAGTCAAACGCCTATATGATATATCCATCTCATTCGGAATACGAGACATAGATGCACGACCCCGTTTTACTTCTCGCAGACGAAGTACATTAGGCATTAAGGTCCACTGCAGATCATCCCAATAATCTTGATGCGGTATTGTTGAATTTTGTTTCCTAAACCCTCATGTATACAGGAAGCCTATAGACTAGATCAACGTACTCGAATGGATTGTCACCGCATTCAGACATTACAGCGAGCATATGAGAACATGGATAGTGTCGTATCTCATATTTCCCACAACTGCACGTGGGTTGATTCATCCGCACAATTTGTGTATTGCGACCTCGTCCATGGCGAAAAGATGTTTGCACCTCAAATACGCGGCATGGCCTATCAGAAAATTGTAATCGCAACTAATCAAGTTCATGTTTTTAGGTGTACTTAACTTCACAACATAATAACAACAATTTAGTTTATATTACAAACTAACCTGTCATACGATATCAACTTGAAAGTATTTGCCCTTGCGATGCCATCCTCAATAGTTTTTTGCATCTCTCTAGGGTATTAGAACTCATTTCGTACATCTATTTCAGCTTGGGCTCCCATCTCGTCAAAATATTTTACGAGCCGCCGAAATGTAAATTCAACCATAGTTGAGATAGGTAAGTTCCTTGCACCTTTCAAGACGCTATTGAAGCACTCTGCATCATTGCTGGTCAATACCCCCCACCGATATCCACCGTCATACGAAAGGGCCCACTCCACGGGATTCATCCTGTGAACCCAATTGATGGCTTCTTGGTCAATAGCCTATATTTCTTGTAAGTAACCATTACACTTTCGTCGTTGATGAGCACTCCCTACTTTCCATAGAAGTTGTTTCAACTCCTTATTTTTGACCTTAGTGTTAAAGTTACTACAAACATGTTGAAGGCAGTGCCGATGATATCCAACTAATTGGAGCGAGGGATTCAGCCAATGCCGCCTCACAGCAGCTAAAATACTCTCAGCTCGATCAGATATCAAAGCCACTCCTTGTCGGTCCATGACAATATGTGCCTTGATATTTGAAATGAAGAACGACCAAGACTCCAAACTCTCCCTGTCGACAACAGCGAATGTAAGCGGTAAGACTTTGCCATTGGCAGTGACAATCGTTGCTACAAGCAACACACCAGTGTATTTCCCGTATAAGAATGTACCATCTATGGTTATAATAGGCGTACAATGTCTGAATCCATCGATGACGGGTTTGAAAGACCAGAAAACAAAGTGGAAGACGGGCATAATGGTTGTACTTCCGGTATATCTATGCTTCCATTGCACGATGGTGCCAGGATTAGATGTTTGTAATGCATGCATGAATTTAGGCAACATCATATATGATTCATCCCAATCCCCAAATACCATTCTAATTGCCTTTGCCCTTGCATGCCATGCCTTCTTGTATGATATAATATAATTCATGGTCTTTTTGATATTTTCGATGACATTCTTAATGGGCATATCAGGTTCATTCTGCATACGACAATACCTATGAGTCAGATTATTTTGGTGTAAACACTTTAAACAAACAAATATGTATATAAATGTAAACATTTATTTTGTATACTCACCGCAACTTGTCCCAAAAGATGAGAAGCAATGTAACTGGAGCTAATATTAGTGTGGTCCATGTTCATTCGTGGGTATAAACAATGGTGAGGACCCCTATACTGCTTTATTTCAAAAAAACCATGTATCCTACTGAGAGATGCACGCAACCACCATCTGCAATCGTGCTTACAAGCACACACCCAAACGTCTCGCTTGGAGGTTACGACTTTATACTCTCAATTATTTGTTGCATGGTACAATTTAACAGCATGTACGAGTTGCTTCTTATCAACGAAAATCATCCCTTTGTCCAACTTTGGATTTTCAGCATTCCAGATTCGGTTACGAGGAACGATATCGCGGTTACTAATGTCAAAATCACCACCCATGTGAATGTTTTCATAGAAAGGGATTTTAGGTCTAGGTGGAATGGAGGCATTCTGAATATCAACGGGAGCATCGGCATCATCTTCATCATCATCATCATCATCATCATCTAATCCGCCCAATAAATTTTCTTCATCACACATTTCATTCTCGTCATTGTCTAGGGAGACATCAGGACCGTACATGTCACTGTCAGCAAATTGCACAGAATTAACCGTTTCAACCATATTACCAGCAACTTCAACTGGAGTGGTATGATGGCTGTAGGTGGGCACATCTTCGGTGTTATTGTGAAATTCAGTCTCATATCCACCACGTGAACTTAATTCTCCACCATGCCCATGAAATGTCTGCTGTGTGTAGCCCGATGCATAACATTCATTTGATTCGTATATAGGAGACTGAAACGCTGTCGTGTCAATCCCATGCGTCAGCAATGTAGTGAACGGATGAGAATCCATCTGTGTCATATTCGGAAGATTGTGTACAACCTCTTTCTCAATGTACACTTCCAAACAATTTGGTGGTTAGAAACTTCCACCGATACTTAATACGGTGTTTAACGCCTTATCGTCATTGATCGGTAATATTTTGTATTTGCTGGTTGCTTGCCACTGTCGATAAGGATATCTATATTTGAAGATCAATCGGACTGTTTCCCCGTAACTTGCCATCTTGGGCATAAATATCTCCTCCAAATTGCTAAGTGTGGTGCCAAGTTACACCCCATATATCCTTTTCGGCTCAGCATCATATGACACACCTTCATCGGGATCCCGAATTATGTTTCTCCCCCAGTAGAAGACAATTGGAACAGTTGCCATATACTTGCTTCAATGAAACAATAAACATTAAAATATCAACAATATACATATAACGAATTCTACTTCTAAAATAATTATATGAACTTGAAATCATTTAATTCGAATTGCGTGTCTATGGAACTCCTGTGTTCTGTTTTTTCCATTATTTATTATGATTAACATCATGCTATTGCACACGGTAAATGTAAAGTTTTCTTTTTTCATGTTTCTTCTTCTTTGTTTTGATAACATTTCAGTGTTGATTTGATTTTTGTAAATTAACTTGCTTTTATTTTGATGTTCGTTATTTGAATTTGTTTAGGCGGACAGTTGGTGAAAGGAAATTGTGGGAGTGAAGAGACAATTTAAATTTTCTTATAAGTCACATTTATATCATAAGTGACATTTTCCTATAAAAATCAACCCTCCCATTTTTTGTCAATTTATATTTTCAAGGGTTAAAGGAACTGTAGAGGTGAAACATTACTTCAATTTATATTTTATCAGCTGCATATTTGTGTCTCAATTTGTTTATTAGTGTCTATTTTCTCATTTTTTTTTCACTTATTTTTATTCGTATAAAACAACAGCTGAGATTTCATCTGTACGTGGAGTTTTTATTTACTTCCTATGTGGAGACTCTTATCTTTTCTGCATGAAGGTTCTCTGTTGTCATTGCTCTCTTGTCTTAATTAAAAAAAAAAACATCAAAACAACTATACTTCTTGTCTTAATTGTTTGTTGTCATTGGTTTTTTTTTTCTCATTCTTTTTAAAGTTGGATATGCTTTGTTCATATGATCATTTTTGGAATTCATACACATGTATACATGTCCTATACAAAAATGTTTATTGAATTAGTGGCGAAAAATAAATTTTGAATCACGTAGCAGCAATAACTTCAGATTTTGAATAAGTCTAACAAAACAAAAATGGTTATAGAACTGTACACAAAATGTATATAGAACTGTACACAAAATGCGTATATATGTATTTTTATTCAATTTTATGATCAATTTTGTTTGTTTATAACAAAACTACAAGATTTTTAGCTAGTGACCCATTTTGATTTACAAGATCTATAAAGGGACAATTCCAAAGATTCCAGTCATGGCAGAATTTAGAGGAAGATCATATTTATGCATGCGTATTATTAAGTACTTAAAGAGGTGTGTTTGGTTTGTGTTTCTAGAGTGTTTTTGAGAAAAAAAAGTATGCGGTCTTATTTGGTTTGCCTTCTTTCATAAATTTGTTTTGGGGAGAGAGTTTTACAAAAAGTGATTGATTTGATGTGTATGACAGACAAAGTTATTTTGGAAAGTAGGTAACCAAACAAAATTTTGAGATTTTATTTGGAAAAATTTGTTTGGTTTGATTACTCTTGAAAATTTGTTTGTAGAGAAATTTTTCCAAACTTTTATATGAAAAACAAACCAAACAAGGCCATTATTTCTATGATTTGAATCCATAACACTTGAATTATAATAGATTTATTTTATTTTATATTATTATCAGTATAATAAAACAACCTTACCATTGCGGCAAGGGCCTCCCTCCCTCAATATGATCAAAACTGGTGATCCAATTCTTCAGATTTATGGACAATTACAGATAAGTTAATTTGATTTGCTCAAACTTGTGGCATTAGGGACCTTAATAACAGGTATTTCCTATGTGAACTAGTAACCCTCGTCCACTTTTTAGAGGTCATAGAGGCTTTGTTATGAAATTAAAACAAAAAACTCATTTTGGCTCGTTCTGAAAAGTAAGAAAAAAATTTAATTTATTTACCCTTTTTTTTTCTTTCTTAAACATACAAAAACAAACAAATAATTACAAAGATAATTTATAATGGCCAAAAATTAGAGACAAAATTTAACTTGGTGGTTAAATCTATGTAGTAAATTTTGAATAGTTATCCATGTGAATCTATCGGACCATCCGTACCAATTATTTGGTATTATGAAACACAGGCTTATCCATCAAAGTGCCAATTTTTTTTTTTGTCCTTCTTACGTACGAAATTGCTATGGGCTATTAATTAGAATATTTTAAGACTCTTTTCATGCATATATTATAACTAGTGTAATAATGACTTCTAATTATATAAATCAAAATAAAATTTTTTAAAGCATAATGTTCAGATCTTCCTTTTCAATGGTGGTGGACAGTCACAAAGCGGAAGTGGCGATAAGTCACTTCGTTCAATACCTATTTCAAAAACTTTTTCAAAATTTCTTAAGTTTTGTGAGGAAATTTTAATTTATACTATAATGCTATTATATGTATTACAAATTTAGCTCATTAAAATTTTTAAAAGTTCTATGACAAGATTACAAAAATTAAATGTTAGTATTTTATGATGAAATGTCTTCAAATTATTCTAATATTAGAAATTATAAGAATTATTAATTTTATTGAATGTATATTAAAAATAATACATGATATAGCAGTTTGGTTTGATTTTTTAAATTAATTTCTGATTTTTTTGAAAAAATAGAAATAAATTTGACAAAAATAAATTTTTTGGTTTGATTTTCGAAATGGTTGTGGAAGAATGTGGCACCTCCCAAAATTAAATTTTTTTGGTTGGTTAGCTTGGAGGGCAGAGTGCAATCCGATCTTACATACAATTTACAAGTGCTTATGTGCTTATATGTAGACACCTGCAATAAGTTATGTCGTAAAGTATGGATTTAGATAGTTAACAACTAAGTGGAAACCTTTAGTGAAACCCAAATGAAAATAAATCCTAAGAATTTTTAATCATATTATGGGTGCCTAACCCCAAATACAGTGAAATAAACCGAACGAAACTAAACCAAAATATTTTTATTTGAATAAAATCGAGTCAAATTAAATATTTTGAGAGAACATGATCTTTTCATTTATTATTTTGAAGTCAATAAAAATATATTTTTTTGAATAAAATAGACTCAAAATTAAATATTTGAGAGAACATGATCTTCTCATTTATTATTTTGAAGTCAATAAAAATACTTTTTTTTGAATAAAATAGAGTCAAAATTAAATATATATATATATATATATATATATATTTTTAATAATTTCATTTAGTAGAAATTAGTTTCATGAAATTTAACTTATGAAAAAACATTAATCTTTCCATACACTTAGTATTTTTAATTGAAATTCATATTATATTTGTCATTTTTTTGAAAGATGAAATTGACTTTAACCTCCTTTGCTTTACTCATAACCCCCTTATGACGTAGCACATGTTTCACACTTAATGTTAACTTGGATTGAACGTCTGACGGTATATTTCATTTAGTCCACAAACCACAAGAACGTTATAGTTATTTCCAAATTATATGGGTAGTTTGCACATGCACATTGAAGTGAAATTTGCCCTTTATTAAATATGCACAATGTCTTGAATTGAATAAATACACCTAGAGGGTCAAATAGTATAGTGAAATAAATCAGGTGACAAATACCATTTCTCATATAGTATAATAGGCGACAAATTCAAATACCATTTCTCAAGTATACAACCACACCTTGATATTACCAAGTGAAATACTGAATAAAGGTGTATATATATGTAGTACTATTATAAAGAGAAGTCTTCTCTGGGTGTTTACGTCTCATATTTTGAGTTTTTGAAAAATACCCCTATATCAGTTATATGGACAGCTATGCACTAAATTCATTTTTTTTTTTCAAAAACTCTGAACTTTTGATTTTTTCATATTCATTTCAATTTGCAGATTTTGAATTCAATCATACAGTTTACAGTCTTATTTTCTGAAACAAAAATGATCATATATATGTAAGCATGTGGACCTCGAATTGGAATTGTCAGTCCACCTTAATTCTCAATTCATGAATTTCATAGTATGAATTTCAATTCTCAATTCTCAATTCTCAATTATATGAATTGAAATTTTTATGGACAGTTATGCACTAAATTCATTTTTTTTTTTTTACCAAATCTCTGAACTTTTGATTTTTTCATATTCATTTCAATTTTTCAGATTTTGAATTCAATCATACAGTTTATAGTCTTATTTTCTGAAACAAAAATGATCATATATATGTAAGCATGTGGACCTCGAATTGGAATTGTCAGTCCACCTTAATTCTCAATTCATGAATTTCATAGTATGAATTTCAATTCTCAATTCTCAATTCTCAATTCTCAATTATATGAATTGAAATTTTTATGGACAGTTATGCACTAAATTCATTTTTTTTTTTTCAAATCTCTGAACTTTTGATTTTTTCATATTCATTTCAATTTTCAGATTTTGAATTCAATCATACAGTTTACAGTCTTATTTTCTGAAACAAAAATGATCATATATATGTAAGCATGTGGACCTCGAATTGGAATTGTTAGTCCACCTTAATTCTCAATTCATGAATTTCATAGTATGAATTTCAATTCTCAATTCTCAATTATATGAATTGAAATTTTTTTTAATTTATTCTTAATTTTAAAAAATTACTTTTAAGACTGTAAACTAATTTCAAAACAACTAATTTCAAACCGTAATTTCCTTTTAAACCCTAAATTTCCTTTGAATAAACTAATTTCAAACCCTAATTTCCTTTTAATTTTTTTAATTTTCTTCTTAATTAAAAAAATTAATTTTAAGACTGTAAACTAATTTCAAACCCTAATTTCCTTTTAAAACCTAATTTCCTTTCAATTTTTTTAATTTTATTCTTAATTAAAAAAAATTACTTTTAAGACTGTAAACTAATTTCAAAAAAGCTAATTTCAAACCCTAATTTCCTTTTAAACCCTAATTTCTTTTCAATTTTTTTTATTTTATTCTTAATTTAAAAAAATTACTTTTCAGACTGTAAACTAATTTCAAAAAAACTAATTTCAAACCCTAATTTCCTTTGAATAAACTAATTGCAAACCCTAATTGACTTTCAATTTTTTTAATTTTATTCTTAATTAAAAAAAATTAGTTTTAAGACTGTAAACTAATTTCAAAAAAACTAATTTCAAACCCTAATTTCCTTTGAATTAACTAATTTCAAACCCTAATTTCCTTTCAATTTTTTAATTTTATTCTTAATTTGAAAAAATTACTCTTAAGACTGTAAACTACTTTCAAAAAAATTAATTCCAAACCCTAATTTCCTTTTAAACCCTAATTTCCTTTGAATAAACTAATTTCAAACCCTAATTTTTGAGTTCAAACAATTCCAAACCCTAATTTCTGAAACCACAAGCATAATTTCTTATTTGACAATTCAAAACCCTAACATTTTATGATTTCATAATTTCATAACCACACTGATAAAACCCTAATATTCACATTTTCACAAACACACATTCACATTTTCAACTACACATTCACATTTTCACAAACACAATAAATCAATACATAAAATTCAGATTATACAGACAGAGCTAGATGGCATACCACGGAGAGAGAGAGAGCAGCGACAGAGAGTGAGAGCAGAGGGAGAGCGAGAGCGACAGTGAGAGTTGAGTCTGAGATCGAGAGTGAGAGAGTGGGAGATCAAGAGCGAGAAACTTCACCGAGAGCAGAGGGAGTCTGAGAGGAGAGTCGAAAGGCTCCAAAGTGTTAAAAAACGTGATTGCAAATGAGGAAGTTTGGTGTTTTATAAAGGGTTTAAAAGCGTGGTTTTAATCCACGATTTCATTAATCAACAGTGAAATCGCGATTCAGAATAGTGTTTTCTTAAAAATACAGTGAAATCGCGATTCAGAATAGTGTTTTCTTAACAATACATTGAAAGCGCGATTGGAAATAGCGTTTTTTTTCAGGAAAAAAAAAAAAATTGATATGCACAGTGAAAGCGTGGTTGCTTTCTTCAGAAAAAAATTTCATGCTAAAAGCGTGATTTGCAACCACGCTTTCTTAATTAAAAGCGTGGTTTGCAATAGCGCTTTCACTATTCATCACATTTTGGGCTCCAAACAGTGAAAGCGCGATTTGTAATAGCGCTTTAGTCTAGTTTGAGAATTCCGTCCAAACTAGGCCGAGTTTGGGAATTAAGCTACAAATTAGGCTTAATATGGGAAAAGCCTTTGTGTCAAGTCTGGTGACAACTTTTCATTGTTGCTAGCCTTTTTCAAATTTTAATTAAGACATTTGATTTTAGATTTTAAATTATTTTTTATTATTTTTTTAAAAGTATAAATTAATTTGATAAAAATAAATATTAAAAAGATATTTTAAATTTTTTTATAATTATTTTACTCTAAAAAATGATAAAATTATATAAAAATGATAATTACTTTTCATTTATTATTATTTTACAATAAATTAGTTTTTAGTTTTAAAAATTTATAAATTATCAAAATCAAACCTAACATATCATTTTTCTCCATACAACGCCATAGTACCCATACTTCTTCTTCCTTTTTTTTTTTTTTTTTTTTTGAATCAATGGTTGGGCAAAATTGTATGAAAACATTCCAATTTTTTCAAAAAAATATCAAAAAAAAAATATATTTTTAATTTTTTGGAAATTTATGTTGTTTCCTTTTTGTGGGCGTGCACACGCACACGCGTGCCCCTTGGGTGATTTTGTCAAAATTTCTTTTGTTAGGTTTTATTAATTAAACTAGACGGGTTTTAAACTTGAAAAAAAAAAAATCAGAAAATTTAGTTTTCTTTTTCAAATTTGGCGGACTTTTTTTTTAATATCAGAATTAAGGACTAATTTTTTTTTTTTTTTTTAATGTAGCTAAACTTGATGTTGCCAAACAGTTCATATTATATAAACTCATCATCTCTCTCAAATTTTCTTTTTTCTTTTTTATTTTTCAGGAAAATAACAATAATAAATTAGTGAAGGAAAAAGTTAAAAAATTGATGTTGCCAAAGAGTACAAATCATACAGACTCATCATCTTTCTTTTTTCTTTTTTCTTTTTCTTTTTTTTCCTTTCTATTTTTCTTCCTTTTGCTGGAAAAATTGTGAAAATGCGAATCCCAAATTTCAACTTCTAAGAATAATTTAAGCCATATTTAAGCAGGGCCCATGATAAAAAATCCCACCAAATTATGAGAATATTATTAAATGCCAATGCAGTGTGATATTGAGAGACAACAACATTAAACCACAATTTTAATTTAAGATTATTGAGAGAGACAGAGAGAGAGAGAGTGTGTGTTAGTTGCAAATGCTTTAAAAGTAAACGGATGATAAAACCCGCCACTTAGTCCCAATCTTTTAGGGAATAAAAATACTAACCACTTATTCACACAATTATTAGATGTCTCAAATCATCCTATGATATTATTTATGTGATAATGAAAATTCAGAATATATATTAAATGAGTTATTTCTTTATAACCTAACAAGGAATTCAAAATATATATATATATATATATGTATATATTAATTAAAAATAATAATACAATATTTATATAGATGTGGGACTACAACACATGGGACTCATACCTTGAGTATTATATTGAATTTTTTATATATTTATTTTGAGGGTCTAGCATTTTTGAATTAATAAAGGTGAATTAACATATCTCACCTGTAAAATTTTTCGCTACATGATTAATTTGAAACACCATGTAATGTAAATAATAAATATTACATGATACTTTGGAACTACTAAATAAATCATGTGATCCACACATAGTAAATTTTTTGAATATATAATATTTTTGATATTTAGGCCTCGTTTGGTAATATTACTTTTTAGCCTAAAAGTAAAAAAGTCACTAAAAAAATTAAAAAGTCAACAACCTATACCAAGTCAACAATTCTCTTTTCTCTTCACTTTTTGCACATCTTTTCGTTAAAAATAAAAAATTTATCCAAAACATACTAGTTTGTTTTATATCATATTTTAGTCAAAAAGTCAAAAAGTTACTAAAAAAGTTTGTTCCCAAACGAGGCCTAAGTATTTCTAAAAAACATTTATTACTTGTGTCATAAACTCTATTAGGTTAACTTAACAATTAATTAACGGAGAAGGTCATTCGTTATGTGATTGAAAATCTCAAAAGATGAGATATAATTTCTCAAATGTGAGATGAAAAACTTAGGCTGTGTTTGATTATATTCTCTAAACATATTTATACCCTTTGTTTTGAGTGTTTTGTTTGTTTGGAGTTTTTAAAAATTAATTCAACACTCACTTTTGAAAACTCTTTTTAAGGTGAGAAAGTTTTGGCTAATCGGACGTCCGGCCGGTTGATCAGAACAGTGAATTTTTTTTTTTTTAATAATTGGCACCTGTTATTTTTATATTTTAAATAAAAAAAATTTGGAATTTTTTATAAGTTTTAAATAGAATATTGAGTTGTGTGTTTGGTTATGAATTGTAAGTTTTTGTATTAAATGTCATACATCACATCAAAAATTCCCCACCAAATTCAAAATTCATTCACCAAACAAATTTTTCACACTTAAATCAAAATTCCAAAACTCACAAATTCAAAATATAGCTTTATTCTCAAATCATATTTAGAAAACTCTACCAAACGCTACCTTATATTTTTAACCAACTTGTTCATAGAATATGTTTTTTTCTTTTGGGAAAATTACAAAAAATAAAATAAAATCTAGGGTTTGACCATTCTAACAAAATAAATCATAAGTTTTTTTTATTTTGTCAGTTTAAATCATAATCTTTTAATTTGTTTTCAATTTAAATCATTTGTCTATTTTCGTTAAATAAAACCAATGAAAAAAATAATATTTTAATCATTAAACTAAATAAAAAAATATATTTTTGCACCATAAATATATATATTTTTTTCGATATACGCCATGAGAGATTATATGACCACATTATTATTTTTTATTATTATTATTTGTATTATTAGCGCAAGACACTTGGTATTCTGTTGATTTCTTTGAGGTTAGAAGTAGGTAAGACAAGTTTTGAAGATTTAAGGGATGAAAAAAAAATGACATTGTAAGAAAGAAGTTGGGAGATTGGCAAGTTATAGTAGTTAGGTGGTGATTATTGGAATTTTTTTCTTTATGTTTTTTTTCTATAGATTGACGTTGATGGCTCTATTGTAATGATTTTCAACAAATCAATATTATATAACTTGATTTCCATTTCTTTTTTATATTAGGAGTAGTTCAAACTTAGGAGTAATTTTAAGGGTTTTTTACTGGCCGGTCCTACTTTTTATAGTTATTCCCTTCTTAGTCCTCAATATTAATGTTGTGCACCAATAGGTCCTGGAGTCTTTTTTTTGTACCTGTTTTACCCCTATTTTGTTATCCCCTGTTTTGGCGCGTTTCTATTTGATTTTTGCCATCAAAATACTGTGATGTGAGTTTGGGTTTGGGTTTGTGATTTGGATTTCTGTGGAATTTCGCGATTTGTTAATGCATTATTGTGGAGTTTCATAATTTGTGATTTCGCGCTTGGTGTATATTTGGATTTTACGATTTGCGATCTCATGGAGGGAGCTTGATTTGTGATTTACTTTTTATAAATCTGTGAATCTTCGTGTTTTGTGATTTCGTGTTTGGTGTATAGTTAGATTTTGTGATTTGTGATTTTGTGGAGGGAGCTCAATTGGTATGTTTGATTTTGATTTCAATTTCGATGTTTTGGTGTTTTTTAGTTTGAGTTTGTGATTTTGATTTTGTTTGTGATATTGTTGTTATTCTGTTGTTTCTACGATTGAATTTGTATTTTAATCATGATATTGAAAGCTTTGAGATATGTATATGTAATGAATATTAGAATTATTTTTATTTTTTTGGTTACGAAATTGTTTTGGTTGAACACAGGTGCTGGTTTGTGATTTCTACAATGATAATTTTATCACTAAGTAGTTTGAGGGTGTTGTTAGATTAACTTTTTCAACACTGATAAATTTATCAGTGAGTATAGGAATAAGAGATAAAAAAGTTGCATAATATAGTGGTAAGATTCAAATCGAGTTACCATGCCGAATAAGTGTAAGCCTTATTCACTGTTCATGCTCTTGGTCTTTGGTAGTGTTAATTGTTGAATTTATCACTGTTGGTTTTTGAATGTGTTTGACTTGGTTGATAATTTTATCACTGTATTAGATTTTGTTTTAGGTTGTTTGAGTTGTTTGCTGAAATATAATTGTTGTTTGTTGCAAGATTTATAGTGATGGAAAATTCTTTGTTTCTTATGTGCAAATTTAGAGGTGTGACATTGGTTATCAAGTATAATGATGGATTTAACTTCAAGGATTTAGTATATAAATTGTGTACAAAGTGAAGTGAGTCAGTTGGTAGTTCTTTGAATATATTATATTCAATGCTTGGACATTCTTGTTATGGTCTACAAAGTGAAGAGGATTTGGAGGTTATGGTTGGACTCGCACTTTTCTTGTGATATTCATCTTATTGATGTTTTTGTTAAGTGTTGTTCTTTGGGTGAAGGTTATATGATTTGCGATAGTGAAGCTGGTAGTAGTAGTAGTGTTGTTTGTGAAACTGATTTTTTGCCTTCATTTTATTCAAATCAACGGAAACCTTTGCTCTCCGATAGATGGGTTAATTGTATGAAATGAGTAGGTCAAAGGTTTGCTCAAGGAGTTATTGAATTTCGAGATGCGTTGTCAAAGTATTCTATTCATTTTGGTTTTGATTTTGATTTTGTTAAGAATGACAAGGATTGTGTCACTATTCATTGTAAGAGAAGGGTTGATTTGGAATGGTTATGGAGCGTACATGCTAGAGTGGAAAATTCTTGTAAAGCTGTTGTTATTAAACAATTTGATGATGTTCATACGTGTGGATCTTCTTTTAATGCAATTAAACATACTAGGATGACTTCAAGTATGATTGGTAGGCTAATTTCAAGTGAGGTTCGTAATAAGGCTTTGACATCGGTTAGTGAGGTGGCTTGTGATTTCAAGGATTATTATGGAACAAAAGTTTCTTATCGGCGAGCTTGGATGGGTGTTGAAAAAACAAGGGATGTTATTTTTGGTGACTATTCATCTTCATTTGACGATCTTTGTTGGTATGTTGATGCCATTATTGATTGTAATCCGGGGAATGTTTTTGATATGGAATTTGGTATTGATAGTAAACGAAGACATTTCAAATGCTTGTTTTTCGCTTTTGAGGCATGTATTTATGGTTTCAAGTATTGTCGGCCTGTGTTGATGTTTGATGAAACTTTTTTAAAAGGAAGACACAAAGGTTGTTTATTGGCTACTATTAGTTATTATTATTAAAACAGTGATAACACTACAACAAAATTGACTTTTTACAGCACCACATCAATGACATACAATGAATGCAACCCGTAATTTCTCACTTTTACGACTTGCTTTTTTTGCATGTCGTAAATAATATACTAACCACGGCGCGTCTATTGCGCAGGCCATTAATGGTAAAAAGGATAATTTTTTTACGGCTTGCAATATTAGTCGTAAATAATAAAACTTTCTATGAGATACATATGACATGCCGTTAATACATCAGTTATATACGACATGCGTATGCCAGCCGTTAAAAATAAGTCACCTTTTACGACTTACTATGTGCGTCGTGAATGGCATGCCCAAAAAATTTCAGGCGCCAAAACCCAATATTGTGGCGCCACTTATTCATAAAAAAAATTAAAAAAATAAACACTTGGTCGGATACAGGTGAAGGGAAAGGGTTCTTCAAACGGTTGGTTTCTAAAAAATGAAAAAACACACAGTTTCTAAGAAGAGATGGAGAAGAAAGACATATACAGGTGTCACGACCCAAACCCGCCCCTATGGGTTTAGCACCGTAACCGGCCAGTAATCCCTGATTACCGAAGGCCTGCTTAACAGTCAAACAATAATACAAAGTACAGGGGCTGGCGGAAGCCAAAACAGTAAATAGACAATGTCCAATGAGCTGTGACCGTCTGTATGCAAAAAGACTTTTCATATCATATACACATATATAATCAGTACCAAAACAGTAAGTACAATATATACAATCATTCAGGACAGGGACTTCATCCCTATTAAACCGTACAGTACAAAAACATTCAGTCTAAACAGTAGTTACATAACAGATACAAAAAGGGAAAAACTAAAACACCCCCAAAGCCCTGGCTTGACAGGCTCAGAACCTCACAGTGAGGCACAATAGTTGGCTTTGACAAAAGGGAGTCTAACCCATGCTCCTAACTCCGGTCTGGTGCCTGAACACCTACATATATATATATGAGCAGTGAGCTAAAGCCCAGTGAATAACATAATGTGTAAAGAGGTTAAGAATGATTGTCCTTTCGGTATTGAAAACAGTCAATTGATTCAGTGTATCAGTCATTCAGTCATAACAGTCATATGTGATACATCCATTAGCAGAACAGTACAGTAAACAGTAGGTCTTGAAAGACCGAACAGTCAATGATGGCCATCATAATAGTAAACATAAGTTCCAAAATAGGAACTGACAGAGATCTCTGTAACAGTAGCAGTAACAGTAACAGTAGTTGCTAAGGATGCCACAATACAGTTCAAAATAGAGGACAAACATTCATTCAGTTAACAGTAAACAGTTCAGAAAACAGTTCAATTGATCATTCAGAAAATATTCATTTTCGAACACATCTTTACAACATTGTTACTCACAGAGTTCTGGGCTACAGATAAGCTAGAGCGCGTCTCCGAAAGCCAATCCTACACAGTTGCAGAATGAACACACACACTAAGCTACAAAGTTGAAAAAATAATAACTCAATCCCTATCTTGACTTGGTGTGGTTCTACATCAATATCCTCATTAGGATGCCTTAAACTAGGCCTAAGAATACCTAGAATGGAATGAGGATGCAAAGATGCACTTTAAAAATATTTTCAGAATTTTCAAAAAACAGAGGTCCCGCTCGAGCGTGTCTTTCCCCGCTCGAGCGGACATGCAAACAAAAGGGTACGCTCGAGCGTAAACTTTCACGCTCGAGCGGACTGAAAAAGTACTGAATGTGTAAAAATCACGCTCGATTGGGCGCTCGATACCCGCTCGAGCGTATGACACAAGTCCTCGCTCGAGCGTCTAATACCACGCTCGAGCGGACTGTAAAACAGTGCAAAGTGCTGGATACACGAATTTCACGCTCGAGTGCCAGAAACTCCGCTCGAGCGTGAGTCCAAAATCTGGAATTTCCAGATTTGAACCTCAAGCTTAAACCAAGTTTTAAAGCACCAAATTCGATCCTTTTGGGCTAATTTTCTGGAAAACACTTCAAAACGCATAATATAACATGTTTCAAAGATCAATTTGAGAAATCAAAACCCAAAGGTAGTTCAATTAAATCCAATTTCAAACCAATTTTTATGAACATAGTTCAAACATGACATGCATGAGTTTAAACCAATTCAAAGCTTCAATTACTTGCTCAAATGAGCCATTTGTTCCAAAAACAAGATGAATTCATGGATTATAACAATAATATGAACATGCATGTACCAAATTCCATGTAATCAATCTCAAAATGCAACAATGTAGACATGCATGCATGATATAAGCTCCAATTCAACACTTTTAAGTAAATTCTTGACTTAGCTCACTAATTAACCATGGACCATGCAAGAGCTAACTTGAATATATAAATGAGAGGATGAATCTTCTACCTTAAGTCTCCAACTCCAAGTCTAGAAGCTCAATTTTGCAATTATCTTCCAAATCCCCTAAGCCTCCAAGCAAATTCAAGATGAAAACAAGGTTCTCTCCTCTCCCTCTCTCTCTAGTTGGCTAAGGACTCAAGAAGGCTGATGAAATGTTTTGTTTGAATGTATTGAGGTCAAATATGTTTTGTATAAAGTGGCCACTAGGTGGTAGTTTGGTAAATAAGGCAACCATTGCAATTTGGCATTATTTAATCTAATTAAATCATACCAAATCACATTTCAAATAAATATGCCATAAAATCACATGAATTATGATTAACACATATCACTAATCAATTTCTGGTTCGGCCGCCGATAAGGCCTTCAATTTGCAGTTTAAAGCTTAAAACATGAACAGATAGTTTTAACAGTCAACAGATAGATATGCATTCAAACTAGCACAATCAATCAATCAGTTTAGTGATTTCAGTTAATTCAGTCAATTATCATAATCAGTCTCAGTTTAGCAGTAATCAGTAGGGTTATCAGTAATCAGTGGTGAGGGTTGTCACAACAGGTGAAGGGGAAAGGGTTCTTCAAACACTTGGTCTTCAATCAATTGAATCGATGAAGATCGAGACGCATGGCAATCGATTGATGCAGTCCGCTTCCTTCCTCAACAAAGCAATCACGCTTTCCATTGAATCAATTTCTAATCTGCTTCGACTTGGACTTGGCTTCAATTTCTGATTCCATCCGTTCAATTGAATCAATTTGTAAGGCACTCTCTCTTCCTTCTTCCTAAAACCCTTGTTTCGTCTCTCTCTCTCTCTCTCTCTCTCTCTCTCTTTCTCTCTCTCTCGGTATATATATATTTATATCCGCCTCCTCCTTTCTCGTCGCTATTTTTCTCTTCTCTTCTCTCTATACATACATACATACATACACCTTCTATATCTATCTACATTTTTGGGGTTTTTGTTCTCTACCTTTTTCACTTTTTTTTTATTTTGATTTTGATTTTTTTGTGGATTTTTGTTTTTGCTCTTGGTGCCCTTGTTCATGGAAATTTGGTTTTTTTTTTTAAAAAAAAAATAAAAAATTATTGTTGTCTGTTACATAGGACTATTTTGTAGTTGTATTGTCTTTTCTTAACATAAATTTCTGTTTTATGCTTCCTCAATCTTCGTTTGGTTAAGTTACTGAGGTAGAAAAGACCGATCAGAAATTGGGTTCTCAAAATATTATCATATTAGGACTTGTCTTTGTTCATGGAAACTTGATTTTATTCTTTCATAGGACTATAAGTTCTTTTTTTATGTGTTTTTTTGTTTTTCATTTCTATTGTCTTTCCTTGGCAAAATTTTTGTTTTATGCTTCGTCGATCTTCATTTGGTTAGGTGGATGGGGTAGATTTTCAAAATGCACTCAAGGTGTTTGAAGAAAAGACTGATTAGAAGTTGGGTTCTCAAAATATTGTCATATTAGGATTTTTCATTTATTGTTAATGGAAAGTATGAAATTGATTCAATATGAGTAGTGTAACTCTTGTTAATAAGGATTGCTAATGTGAGAGAATATTCACATGGGTGTTCGAGTTTAAGGGGAAAAATAGAATAAAATGGGGGATAAATATTTTTTAATGTGTGTTTTATGAATCTGATTGACATGCCAAAAGACCTAGATACAACTCTTGAGATCAAGTCTTGTAATTCTTTCAACTGTAACATACCATCACACTTCTACAATTGTTGTAGCTCTCACCTTAGGTAGCTTTCACCTGGGCGAAAAGAAGCATATTTTCACTTTTGGATTTTACCATAATTTGTTGGAAGCTGAGTTTTTCTACTGTAGTTTATGTCTAACAGCAAACCCATGTGATGTATGAGTTGAATTGTGAAAATGAAATTATTTCTTGAAAAAATTAAACACTATTATGCATATGAAGGTAAGAAATTAGTTTTAGTAGAGTGTAAAATTTGGAATTATAAATTAATGAAAAATTAGAACATTTTTTGTGTTATTTATTGTTAGCATATGGATTTTCAATTTCTCATGTTTTAAAGATAGGAAAGGAGGATAACATGATTTCTTCTTTACATCATTTTCTTGCTAAACATCTTTCTGATTGGGAAATCTAAATTCTTCAGTTTTTGTAACATACTTTCTTCTTTACATCATTTTCTTGCTAAACATCTTTCTGATTGAGGAATCTAAATTCTTCAATTTTGTGTGTGTGTGTGTGTGTGTGTGAGAGAGAGAGAGAGAGAGAGAGAGAGAAAATATCTTATGTTTGAAAGA
This sequence comes from Camellia sinensis, assembly GCF_055761805.1. NCBI lineage: Eukaryota > Viridiplantae > Streptophyta > Magnoliopsida > Ericales > Theaceae > Camellia > Camellia sinensis. The sequence goes on along the minus strand of NC_138970.1, from coordinate 26,356,383 downwards.
GAGGAAAGGAGGATAACATACTTTATTCTTTACATCATTTTCTTGCTAAACATCTTTCTGATTGGGAAATCTAAATTCTTCAGTTTTTGTGACCTATTCTCTCGTTACTCCTTCACAAACTGTGATTGATCCAAAGGAAGTGAAGAATTGCGCTAGCTTTGTCACAGCATTGTGTTCCGCCCTTTTGTTATTTTTTGGTACAAATATTGGTCTTATAGTTTAGGTTTACTACCTCGAGACAATCAGGTATTTTTAACATAGGCAAAACATCAAGGGATAAGAGGGTGAGTTTGTTTGTTTATGTTTGAATTTCTTTTTTACCATTTCTGGGGTTGTCTGATGTTCGACTTCTCATAATGGGTGGATTTGTTGACAGGATAACTACTACCGAAAAGCAAAATAAGAGGGTTGGCGTGCTCGAAGTGCCTTCAAGCTCCTTCAAATTGATGAAGAATTCAACATATTTGAAGGTACTACACTAATCTTACTAATGTTGATTTATTTCCATCCTTAATATGGCGGGGTATTAAATTATTAGGGACTGGGTTCTTTTTATTAGCTGGATCAAACATTGTCCGTTCTTTTTTTTATCCAATTGTTTTACGTTATGAAGGAATTCCCTAGTGCAGTTTTACTACAAACGGGGACTGATTGTACTTTATTAAGTTAAAAGTAGTTTCTCAAAATGATAAATAATGTCTTCCTTTTCTTCCAAGAGAATATTTTATTAAGGATAACAACAAAATATTTTCACTTAGTGCAAAATGTAGGCTTTAATTTTGTATTTTTCACCAATAGGAAACCATGGAAACTTATTTTCTAATATTTTTTTTTCTGTTTTCTATTCATCAGTGGTTCCATTTTCTTGGTTATGATTACATAAACCTTCTCACCTTTTGCTGTTTGGTTGATGCAAATATTATTTGTAGGAGTGAAGCATGTGGTGGATCTATGTGCAGCACCTGGTAGCTGGAGTCAGGTAACTATCATTTCAAGTTTTACTGTGGAAGGAACTTTTGACCCCTTTTTTTTTTTTTTAAATGATGTGTCCAATTGTAACAACCCTCATACTGTTTACTGATTAATGACTGATTGATTACCGATAATCACCGATTACTGCTAAACGGAACTGATAATGACTAATAACTGACTGATAATTGAACTGACTAAAGTACTGAACTGACTGACCGAAATTGAAACTGAATTAAATGAATACATCTGTTTGAACTGCATTCTATCTGTTGATTGTTTATTTGATCTGTTCGTATTTTAGTGTTTAAACTGCTAATTGAAGGCCTTATCGGCGGCCGAATCCGGAATTGATCGATGTTTAATGATCATCATAATTTATGTGATTTTATAGTATAATTATCTGAAAATTGATTAGGTATGATTAAATTAGATTAAAATGAGTTAATTGCAATAGTTGCCTTATTTACCTTATTGCCATCGTTAGTGGGCCCTTATTATAACATGTTAGAGCCTTGGTATGCTTGAATCAAACATTTTGCTCAGCTCCTTTCTTGCTTTTGCCGACTAGAGGGAGAGAGTTAAGGGAGAGAGAGTTAGATTTCACCTCTTCTGGCTTGGTTTTGCTTGGAAATTGAAGAAATTGTTAAGGAGATTGCATATTTGAGCTCCCTTCTTGAACTACAAGACTAAAGGTAGCTCCATTGTCTTCTTGTTCATGTTTTGAGTTGATTGTTGCATGGTCCAGGTTAGATTGTAGGAGCTAAGTCATGAATTGGTTCATTAATGGTGAATTGAAGCCCAATCTTTGCATGCATGGTAGTATTGTTGGATTTTGAGTTGTTTTCATGGCAAAATGTTACATGCATGTTCATGTCTTGAGTGTAGTTCATGATTTCATCATGTTTTGAAAAGAATTGGCTCCTTAGAGCATCAAATCGAAGCTTTGAAATGGTTTGAATCCATGCATGTTTGCATGTTCATCTTGTGCTTGAAAAATGGTTTAAATTGAGTTTGAATTAAACACCCTTGGGCTTTGATTTCTTAAAATTGAGCTTTGAAACATGATGTTCTATGTGTTTATAAATGTTTTCCAGAAAATGGGCCCAAGAGGATTGGTTTTGATGCTTTTGAGCTTGGTTTTGAACCTGGAGCTCGAATCTGGGATTTCCAGATTTCAGTCTTCCGCTCGAGCGGGGGAAGTGCCGCTCGAGCGGAAAAATCGAGCTTCCAGCATCTTGCACTGTTTTACAGTCCGCTCGAGCGGAGGATTGGGCGCTCGAGCGGAGTTATGTCTCAAGCTCGAGCGGGCGTCGAGCGGGGATTTCACCCATCCAGTACTTTTACAGTACGCTCGAGCGGGAAAGTTTACGCTCGAGCTTGTACCTTTGTTTGCCTGTACGCTCGAGCGGGGAAACCTGCGCTCGAGCGGGACTCTGTTTTTCTGAAAATCCTGAACATGCTTTTAAATGTACATCTTTGCATCCTCATCCCATTCTAAGCATTCTTAGGCCTAGTTTAAGGCATCTTGTTGAGGATATAGATGTAGAACACGCCGAGGCATTAGGGATTAAGTTATGATTTTTCCCAACTGTGTAGCTTAGTGTGTGTTCAACCTGTGAACTGTGTAGGGTTGGCAACTGGGGAGACACGCTCTAGCATACTGTAGCCCAGAACTCTGTGAGTAACAATTGTGTAAAGATATGTTCAACTGATATCTTTTGAATACTGAACTGAACTGTTTACTGAACTGGTATTACTGAATGAATGTATGTCCTTTATTTCTGAACTGTACTGTGGCATCCTTAGTACCTACTGTTTACTGTTACTGCGACAAAATTCTCTGTCGGTTCCCTCGTGGAACCACTACTGTTTACTGACTGATGGCCATCATTACTGTTCGGTCTTTTAAGACCTACTGTCACTGTTATGCTTATGGATGTACCACATATGACTGTTTACTGTACTGAACAACTGAATTACTGACTGAATTGAACTGTTTTCATTACTGTAAGGACATTCATTCTAAACCCCTTTACGCTTTATGTTATTCACTGGGCTTTAGCTCACTGCTCATATATATATGTAGGTGTACAGGCACCAGATCGGAGCTAGGAGCGTCAGGGTAACTCCAGTTTTGTCAAGCCAGCCTTTGTGCCTCACTGCGAGGTTCCGTGTTGCCATGCTATGGCTTGGGGGTGTTTTGTTTGTTTTCCCCCGCCTGTTTTCATACTGTCTAACTGTTCTGTATAGACTGAGTGTTACTGTACTGTTATATAGGGTCGAGTCCCTAGTCTGAATGATTGTAAATATTGTGTATACTGTTCTGTACTGTTTATGTATAAATGTATGAAAAGCCTTTTTGGCATACAGACTGTCACAGCTCATTGGACATTGTTTATTTACTGTATTGGCTTCCGCCAGGCCCTGTACTCTGTTTTACTGTATTACTGTTAAGCAGGCCTTCGGTAATCTCGGATTACTGGCCGGTTACGGTGCTAAACCCATAGGGCCGGGTTTGGGTCGTGACAGAGTGGTATCAGAGCGATACTTATCACGAGTTATACCGCACACACGTGTCCAAATGAGCTATAGGGTGTCCTAGAAAAGTTATTAGGGCATCTCATGAACTTGAAAAGTGTGTGGTTATGTTGTGACTGAATATCTGCTAATGTGTTAAACTGTTAAACAAATGACTGCTTATGTTTAAAACTGTTATAACTGCTTATAGTGAAATGGACAATGCAAATGAACCTGAGTCCTCATCTACTGAGGCAAGAATGGAAAGAATGGAAAGAATGATCGAACTGATAACTGCTAGACTTGAACAACAACAGAACCAACCGCCCCCACCTTCTCCTCCTCCGGTTCAGCCGGAACCTAATGTGAATGTGAATGATGGGGATATAATTGCTCTTACCCAGAAGTTCAGTAAAATGAAACCGCCATCCTTTCAGGGAGGCCTTGAACCGCTAAAAGCTGAAGCTTGGGTTCTGGAAACAGAGAAATTATTTGAAGTGTTTCCGTGCTCGGAAGCGAACAAGGTATTGTTAGCTACCTTCACTCTTCAAGAAGAAGCTAGAAGGTGGTGGATGTTGATCCGTGATACAAATACTGTTATGACTTGGGCTCAGTTCAAGGAGTCCTTCTTTGAAAAGTATTTCCCTCAGTGTGTTAGGGATAGGAAAGTGACTGAATTTGAACAGCTGAAGCAGGGCACAATGACTGTTGCGGAATATGAGACGAAATTCACCGAGCTTGCTAGATATGCACCGCATATGGTGGATACTGAATATAAGAAGGCCAGAAAATTTGAAGGTGGCCTTAATGTGGCAATACTTGACCGGATAAATGTTTTGAAATTACCGACTTTTGTGGGTGTTCTCGACCGGGCATTGATGGCCGAGTCGAACATTGCAGCAGTGAAACAATCTGAAACACCAACAACTGAATGGCATGGAAAAAGGCAGGGTTTCAAATTCAAGAAAGGCAAGCACAACCCAGCCAATAAGAAACAGAACACGGGATCAATGACTAGCCCCAGCCAAGGGAGTGGGTTCATTCCACCCTGCTCTGTATGTGGCAACAGGCACAAAGGGGTTTGTCACAAATTATCTGGAGCCTGTTACAGGTGTGGCAAGGTGGGCCACATGGTTAAAGATTGCCCTTCTGCTCCTCAAGGCAATAGCAAAGCTGCAGCCAGCGGCGCAGCATCAAATGCTCCACCAAAGCCTAACCCTAAAGCTACCGGGAAAGAGCCTATGAGGCAAGGCCGAGTGTTCGCACTAGTACCGGGAGATGTGCAGAATACCGAGACCGTTGTGTCAGGTATTCTCTCCATCTATACTCAAAATGCATATGTACTGATTGATTCGGGGTCTACACATTCTTATGTATCGCATGCTTTCTCACGAAAATTGAATAGACCCTTAGAACCTATGAACTATCTGCTAGCTGTATCATCACCCGTAGGGGGATCCATGACATGTGCTTATATGTACCCCGCATGTGAAATCATTGTTGGGGATATGCATCTGTTTATTGATTTACTGCCATTGAACATTGATCATTTTGACGTAATATTGGGGATGGATTGGTTACAAAAATATCATGCCACTATTGACTGTGTGACCAAGCAAGTTGTTTTTCGTCCACCCGGTTTGCCTGAATTTGTGTTTAATGGGAGTGGAGTAGTACCTCCTCCGTATCTGATTTCGTCTGTGAAAGCTGTTAAACTGATTAGAAAGGGATGTAAAGGATATCTGTGTTCTGTATTAACTGTATCTACTGATGTTAATGTTAATATAAGCTGTATTCCTATAGTCAGAGAATTCCCAGACGTTTTTCCAGAGAATTTGCCAGGGGATTTGATTGACAGGGAGATTGAATTTACCGTTGATGTGATTCCCGAAACACAACCAGTTTCGAAAGCTCCTTACCGAATGGCTCCAACTGAACTGAAAGAACTGAAAGTGCAATTGCAGGAACTGTTAGACAAAAAGTTCATCAGACCTAGCACTTCGCCATGGGGTGCTCCTGTTTTGTTTGTCAAGAAGAAAGATGGCTCACTGAGACTGTGCATTGACTACCGTGAACTGAATAAGGTAACTGTAAAGAACAAATACCCATTACCGCGTATTGATGACCTGTTTGATCAGTTACAGGGTGCTAAAGTATTTTCCAAGATTGATCTCAGATCCGGATACCATCAGTTGAAGGTTAAACCGGAAGACATTGATAAAACTGCTTTTAGAACAAGGTATGGACACTACGAATTTTTGGTTATGCCTTTTGGAGTCACGAATGCCCCTGCTGCCTTTATGGACCTTATGAACAGAATTTTTAAATCATACCTTGATGACTTTATTGTTGTATTTATCGATGACATATTGATTTACTCCAAAAGTGTAGAACAACATGAACATCATCTGAGACTTGCCCTGCAAACCTTAAGAGAACAGAAATTGTATGCTAAACTGTCTAAATGTGAATTTTGGCTTGACCATGTTATGTTTTTGGGGCATGTTGTTAGCAAAGATGGAATTTCTATTGATCCGCAGAAAATTGAAGCTGTAGTGAACTGGCCTAGACCAACAAATGTGACTGAGGTCCGAAGCTTTTTGGGATTGGCTGGATATTACAGAAGATTTGTCAAAGATTTCTCCAAAATTGCCCTACCACTGACACAGTTAACACAAAAGGGGACATCATTTGACTGGACTGACCAAAGGGAATCAGCATTCCAAGAGTTGAAAACTCGACTTGTGACTGCACCGGTTTTGACTCTACCTTCGGGTACGGATGGTTACACTGTATTTAGTGATGCTTCTCATAAGGGTTTGGGATGTGTTTTAATGCAGAATGGGAAGGTTATTGCTTATGCTTCCCGACAACTGAGACCGCACGAAAAGAACTACCCGACCCATGATCTGGAACTTGCTGCAGTAGTATTTGCACTGAAAATCTGGCGTCACTATCTGTACGGGGTGACATGTGAAGTATACACTGACCACAAGAGTTTAAAGTATTTCTTCACACAGAAAGAACTAAACATGAGACAGCGAAGATGGCTAGAACTGATTAAAGATTATGACCTACAGATATTGTACCATCCGGGAAAAGCCAATACCGTTGCCGATGCATTGAGCCGGAAATCGATTGGAAACTTAGCCTGTTTGCTTACAGGACAGAAAGAGTTGCTTTGTGACCTTGAAAAATCTGAAATCGAAATTGTTTTACGAGAACAGGGTGGAATCTTAGCTGCTATTTCTGCTCAACCGGCGCTGATTGGGGAGATTAAAGAGAAACAGCAACTGGATGACTTCTTGAAAAAGATCATCGAAGAAAGAGAATCTAAACCGAGACCGGGATTCAAATTTGAGAATAATGTACTGAAATTTCAAGAAAGACTGTGTGTACCAAATGATACTGAACTGAAAAGAAGAGTTCTGCAAGAAGGCCACAATTCGAAATTGTCTATCCACCCGGGGAATACGAAAATGTACCAAGATCTGAAACAGAATTTCTGGTGGCCGGGAATGAAGAAAGAAATTGCCGACTTTGTGTCCAAATGTCTTCATTGCCAACAGGTCAAAGCGGAACATCAACGACCCGCTGGACTATTGCAACCCCTACCCATACCAGAGTGGAAATGGGAGCATATCACGATGGATTTTATCGTCGGATTGCCTCGCTCCAGAAAAGGTATGGATTCAATTTGGATTATTGTTGATAGACTAACCAAATCTGCTCACTTCTTACCTGTCAAGACAATCTATAATGCGGACAAATTGGCCGTTATCTATATTGATGAGATTGTAAGACTGCATGGAGTGCCTGTGTCTATTGTTTCTGACAGGGATTCGAAGTTCACATCGAGGTTTTGGCAAAGCCTACAGACGGCACTAGGTACTGAACTGAGACTGAGTAGTGCCTATCATCCTCAGACAGATGGCCAATCAGAAAGGACCATCCAAACTCTGGAGGATTTATTGAGAATGTGTGTCCTTGATTTTCAGGGAAACTGGGAAAGTCACTTGCCCTTAGTTGAATTCGCCTACAACAACAGCTACCATTCGAGTATTGGTATGGCGCCTTTTGAGGCATTGTATGGCAGAAAATGTAGATCTCCAATCTGCTGGGCAGAAGTTGGAGATGGGCCTTTGCTTGGGCCCGAGATTGTGTATGAAACAACTGAAAAAGTGAAACTGATACAGCAGAGACTGAAAACTGCACAGAGTAGACAGAAAAGTTATGCAGATGTCAGAAGACGGGACAGAGAGTATGAAGTGGGTGATCACGTTTTTGTGAAAGTGACACCAATGAAAGGCCAGACTCGTTTTGGAGTCAAAGGCAAGTTAGCGCCGAGATATGTCGGACCGTATGAGATTATTGAGAAAATTAATCCGGTGGCGTATCAAGTTGCGCTCCCTCCTGAAATGGAACACATGCATAATGTTTTCCACATTTCTATGTTAAGAGATTATCTCCGGGATCCGTTCCATGTAATAGAGCCTACCCACGTAGTGTTGAGTGATGACTACACTTACGAGGAACGGCCTATACAGATTGTAAACCGACGGATCAAGAAACTGAGGAACAAAGAAATCCCGTTAGTGAAAGTTGACTGGCAAAACCACGGTGGCGTGTATGCCACTTGGGAAAGGGAAGATGACATGGCCAAAAGATATCCTGAACTGTTTCCATTGAATCCTGTTTTCTTCCAGAATGAAGGTAACTCGAGTTTAGAGGACTAAACTCTTTATAAGGAGGGGAGACTGTAACAACCCTCATACTGTTTACTGATTAATGACTGATTGATTACCGATAATCACCGATTACTGCTAAACGGAACTGATAATGACTAATAACTGACTGATAATTGAACTGACTAAAGTACTGAACTGACTGACCGAAATTGAAACTGAATTAAATGAATACATCTGTTTGAACTGCATTCTATCTGTTGATTGTTTATTTGATCTGTTCGTATTTTAGTGTTTAAACTGCTAATTGAAGGCCTTATCGGCGGCCGAATCCGGAATTGATCGATGTTTAATGATCATCATAATTTATGTGATTTTATAGTATAATTATTTGAAAATTGATTAGGTATGATTAAATTAGATTAAAATGAGTTAATTGCAATAGTTGCCTTATTTACCTTATTGCCATCGTTAGTGGGCCCTTATTATAACATGTTAGAGCCTTGGTATGCTTGAATCAAACATTTTGCTCAGCTCCTTTCTTGCTTTTGCCGACTAGAGGGAGAGAGTTAAGGGAGAGAGAGTTAGATTTCACCTCTTCTGGCTTGGTTTTGCTTGGAAATTGAAGAAATTGTTAAGGAGATTGCATATTTGAGCTCCCTTCTTGAACTACAAGACTAAAGGTAGCTCCATTGTCTTCTTGTTCATGTTTTGAGTTGATTGTTGCATGGTCCAGGTTAGATTGTAGGAGCTAAGTCATGAATTGGTTCATTAATGGTGAATTGAAGCCCAATCTTTGCATGCATGGTAGTATTGTTGGATTTTGAGTTGTTTTCATGGCAAAATGTTACATGCATGTTCATGTCTTGAGTGTAGTCCATGATTTCATCATGTTTTGAAAAGAATTGGCTCCTTAGAGCATCAAATCGAAGCTTTGAAATGGTTTGAATCCATGCATGTTTGCATGTTCATCTTGTGCTTGAAAAATGGTTTAAATTGAGTTTGAATTAAACACCCTTGGGCTTTGATTTCTTAAAATTGAGCTTTGAAACATGATGTTCTATGTGTTTATAAATGTTTTCCAGAAAATGGGCCCAAGAGGATTGGTTTTGATGCTTTTGAGCTTGGTTTTGAACCTGGAGCTCGAATCTGGGATTTCCAGATTTCAGTCTTCCGCTCGAGCGGGGGAAGTGCCGCTCGAGCGGAAAAATCGAGCTTCCAGCATCTTGCACTGTTTTACAGTCCGCTCGAGCGGAGGATTGGGCGCTCGAGCGGAGTTATGTCTCAAGCTCGAGCGGGCGTCGAGCGGGGATTTCACCCATCCAGTACTTTTACAGTACGCTCGAGCGGGAAAGTTTACGCTCGAGCTTGTACCTTTGTTTGCCTGTACGCTCGAGCGGGGAAACCTGCGCTCGAGCGGGACTCTGTTTTTCTGAAAATCCTGAACATGCTTTTAAATGTACATCTTTGCATCCTCATCCCATTCTAAGCATTCTTAGGCCTAGTTTAAGGCATCTTGTTGAGGATATAGATGTAGAACACGCCGAGGCATTAGGGATTAAGTTATGATTTTTCCCAACTGTGTAGCTTAGTGTGTGTTCAACCTGTGAACTGTGTAGGGTTGGCAACTGGGGAGACACGCTCTAGCATACTGTAGCCCAGAACTCTGTGAGTAACAATTGTGTAAAGATATGTTTAACTGATATCTTTTGAATACTGAACTGAACTGTTTACTGAACTGGTATTACTGAATGAATGTATGTCCTTTATTTCTGAACTGTACTGTGGCATCCTTAGTACCTACTGTTTACTGTTACTGCGACAGAATTCTCTGTCGGTTCCCTCGTGGAACCACTACTGTTTACTGACTGATGGCCATCATTACTGTTCGGTCTTTTAAGACCTACTGTCACTGTTATGCTAATGGATGTACCACATATGACTGTTTACTGTACTGAACAACTGAATTACTGACTGAATTGAACTGTTTTCATTACTGTAAGGACATTCATTCTAAACCCCTTTACGCTTTATGTTATTCACTGGGCTTTAGCTCACTGCTCATATATATATGTAGGTGTACAGGCACCAGATCGGAGCTAGGAGCGTCAGGGTAACTCCAGTTTTGTCAAGCCAGCCTTTGTGCCTCACTGCGAGGTTCCGTGTTGCCATGCTATGGCTTGGGGGTGTTTTGTTTGTTTTCCCCCGCCTGTCTTCATACTGTCTAACTGTTCTGTATAGACTGAGTGTTACTGTACTGTTATATAGGGTCGAGTCCCTAGTCTGAATGATTGTAAATATTGTGTATACTGTTCTGTACTGTTTATGTATAAATGTATGAAAAGCCTTTTTGGCATACAGACTGTCACAGCTCATTGGACATTGTTTATTTACTGTATTGGCTTCCGCCAGGCCCTGTACTCTGTTTTACTGTATTACTGTTAAGCAGGCCTTCGGTAATCTCGGATTACTGGCCGGTTACGGTGCTAAACCCATAGGGCCGGGTTTGGGTCGTGACACCAATGGTGACGGAGAAATATAGATCGCTTCTTTATTATATTTGATTTGCTACCAACTAGTTTGAGCTGATCAAGATTTCATGCTGAAATGTCACAGCTCTAACATGGTTTGATGCTTTGTTTTGTTTCTATACTATTTTACTTGCATGACATGGCAGAAATGGGATAAGTGCTTGAGCCTGTTCCAAATTCACTGGACATAGTATACAGATTTGATAATTTCAGTCTTTGACAATCTTCAGTAGACAATTTCGTTTAACTTTTGTACACTTATTGTGTTGAAGACTGGACAGTAATGATGAAAATGCCAATGGTCTATGTTCCCCCGCCTGCCAATAAATCAACAAAAAACTAAAACACAATGGCTGAAGAGGACAACATATTTACCTTGTGTTTTTTCTGTTTGAGGTAGATATATACATAGCATTTTTGTGCAATCTCTGATACTTCAGTATATAGCCATCTAATAGTTTCTTTTTTTTTTTTTTTTCAGGCTATTAGACATTTTGATGGATGCATTGCCATCAAAAGTTGATACACAAGCATACCAAAATCAAAATATGAGACAACTAAATCAAAAATTGTTGCTCTTAGAACAAGAACTCTGGGAGATGAAAGTTGAAATGTTAAAAGGAAAAAGGCAAAATGAGGTTAAAAAAAAATGAACAATGTGACAATATATGTTATATATATATATATATATATATTGATGTTTCATAGCTATTCCTAAAAAAATTTCAATTAAAACTTGTAGGAACCAAGCGAAGATGCAACAGGCAAGAAAAATTCTCATGGAGAAACCCAGGTAGTTTTTTCTAATTCTCTGTCTTGTTTCTAATTTTATGAAGAGAACTACACAGTCCATAGACTTCTTATTTAAATATAGGATTAATTACTAGCAGCATATGCATGGATGGGAAATCATTGTCCAATGTCCATGTTGAATTTTTCACTTCAACTCAAAATATTAGAGCCACCAAAATTCATGATGACTAATTTGTGAGTTTTTTTGGGTTATTTATATGGGAAAAGATTAAGAGCTCATTTACTTTCAACTTGTGAAAATCCACTATTTCTTATTTTTACAGCACTGGGTGAACAAATCTGTCTTCCTATAAAATTTAACTATTTTTTACTTTTGTGTTTCCCATCTTAGATACAAGGATATTTCACAAAGTTTGTAAAAATAAAAAAATTGATTAATACTTGTAGGAGCTAAGCAAAGGGGCAAATGGACACTCATATGGAGAAACCCAGGTAAACTTGCACATTTCTCATGCTTGTGCTTTTGCTTGCTTGCTTTTCTACTCAAGTTTGTCATTTTGCATATGGATTACATTAAGATTCTAAATTTAAGTAAACAAATGCTTCTTTCCATTGTATTACAATTTTTTTAGGGTGAGGAAAACGGTTGAGGTGAACATAGGGTGCATGGAGGTGGTGAACGTAGGATGTACTCACAACAAAATATTTTGGTAAATTTTGTATGGCATTATTAATTTACTCATTTGTATTTTTCTCGTGCTTCTGCTTTTGTTTGCTTACTTGCTTTTCTACTCGAGCTTTTGTCAAATTTTCATATACATCCCACATCGTCTACTAAATTTGGGTAAACAAATATAACTTGACATTGTATTACAATTTTTTTAGGGTGACAAAAATAGTGAAGACGGTGAAGATATTTGGATAAATTTTATATGACATTAATAATAACTTTAATTTTGTCTTCAATTCATTAGCTTATCTTATGTATTGCTTTCATGATAGTTGCATGATACAAATGAAACTGGAAATGGTGGATCCTTGGAGAATGCCAAATGCAAATTGTTGAATTGGGATGGAACAAAGGTGGTGGTTGCGGAAGGCACAATTGCATCAACAGACTCTAAAGCATTGGTACATCACGTGCCTCTTGGCCCTAGGTGTTGGAAAGTATGGGTTAACTATGTCATAGTCAATGCGCTATTATTTCGTCCTAATTGTGAGATGTTCGTGCTTGAGGATGCTATTGGAAGCACTGTTGCTTGGCCAACCCATTTGAGGACTTTGCTTGGCCAACCCATGTTTTAGGCTTAACATCTATGGATAGTTTTTGAGGACTTTGATGAATATATTTCTATAATTTTTGAATAGTTTTGGATAATGTTTACAAACTTATATATGTGCAGCTTTGGATGATTTATAACTTTTTGGATAATTTAGAACTTAAGGACAGTCCTTTTGGATGTCTTTGAACTTGCAATTAGGTTTTGGATGTTTGGAATATATATTGATAATTTTTTAATGTTTATAATTTATAGAAATAGTTTATTTTTATGGTTGAAATAATATTTTAGTGGTTGATTGATATTTTGTGAATCTTGTTTGTAATATTAGATTGTACAAAATAGGTCAAATATAGGATCTGCTGAATTTAAAAAAAAAATGCACATCCTACGGCAAGCAAATTAGGTCATTATATGAAATATTTCACAGCATTCCATGTACGCCGTGGTATGTTCTACTTATCTACGGCAGGCTGGGCAAGTCGTTGTATTATATATTTTACGGCATGCAATTAGTGTCGTTATTTGTCTCACCAATTAACGGCGTGCAAAAGTAGTCATGGAAAAAATAACGACGACGCACAAAATCTGCCGTTAAATAGTTTTTAACGGCATACTATAGCATGTCGTAGAAAAAGTAACAACGACGCACAAAATCTGTCATTAAATAATTTTTAACAGCGTACGAAGCATGTCGTTGAAAGTGAATGACTTTCCATGACTGGTCATAATATGACGCGCGCTGCATGTCATAGAAGGGTTTTTACGGCGTGCATTGTGCGCCGTAAAAATCCTTTTTTGTTGTAGTGTAATTTTATCATTTTTGTTACTGGAGAGTGTTGATTATTGAGTATAGCCAATCAATTAGTGATAAATTTATGCCGTATACTTTTGTTAAATTTTTATATTTATACAGTGATAAATTTATTATGCATTGATTCTATATGTTGTATGTTGCTATTGAATTGTTATAGTAATATAGTGATAAAGTTATCTATGGTTGGTGCTATATGTTATATACTTTGCATTTTAGTTTTGTTTTATAATCTTTTTTTTTTGTTACGGATAATGTGTATATGTGTGTGTCAATTTCCGACCACACTGCCAATCAAGCACTCAGCTAGAGAACACTAACAGAATAGATTACCTGAACGACCTGTCACAAAAAGAAGAGATTCCGGCGGTGGTTCGTCCACCAAGGGGCACTCCGACGATCAAGTCAGTTATCTCTCAAAGATAGCAAAAGTGCTTAACTCACTATTCAGAGCATAAAAAGCATACCTTAGACCCATGAGGGTGCCTCTCTTTTATAGCCAACACAAACCTAGTCCCAATAGAAGCCTAGCTTCAATGGACTTAGGATTACTGCTAATCTTGGACTTCCAGTATGATTGGGATAAACTCTCTAAGAGTCTTATTTTAACCTAAACTGAAGTCCTCTCTCATTCTAAGACTCTTGTCCCTTATCCGCTTATCCCGAATTCCGATATCTTTGCAGATAACCTCGGCCTAGCCGAGATGATCTCAGCGTCATGACCAGGACACATGGCACCTTGGCTGGCACTTCGATGACACCTCGGCCACGTGTTGTCATTCAAAAATTATGTCCCCACAGTATATATTTTGTTTGTAGGTTTATATTTGTTATGTTTTGCCATTGTTGATAGTGAACGTTATGACAATTAGCATTGGTTCTTGCCAAAGTTATTTGTTATTTTGACTCCAGGAAGGGATATTGCGTTTGTTATTGATCGGCATGGAGGTTTGCTGAAAGCTTTAGCCGAGGTCTTTCCGTTTTCTTCTCATTCTTTTTGTCTAATGCATTTAAGACAAACTTGAAGACTTATTTGTCAGTGAAGAGTCGCGAATCTAAATAGTATTTGCTCACTCTTTTTAGTAAATGTGCATATGCTCCTACTATTGAGTTGTTTAATGAGCTATTTGAAGAATTTAAGGGTCGTTGTGGTCGTAGTGTTCAGAAGTTTCTTGAGGATTTGCCTAATGAGTGTTGGTGTAATGCTTATTTTCAAGGCAAGAGGTATGGTGAAATGTACACAAATGCTGCGGAATCTTTTAATTCATGGATTAAGGATAAGCGCTATTTATTTTCAACTAATCTTGTTAATGCTATACGGGTGAAACTGATGGAGCAATTTTCAAAAAGGAGAGAAGTTAGAAATAAGTGGAATCGTATTGTTTGTCCTTTTGCAGAGAAAAAGTTGGAAGAAGCTTTTAATGATACAAAGGCATGGATAGTTAAGAAATGTAGTGATGATATTCATGAAATCCAATTGGATCATTCAGTTATGGTTGATATTGGGAAACGGTCTTGTTCTTGTTAATTGTTGGAAATTGATTCTTTTCCTTGCCAACATGGTTTTTGTGCTATAAAGAGGAATGAGAACGATCTAAATTGTTTTCTTGATGATTACTACCATGTTTGTAGTTATTGTGATTCTTATTCGCATTCTATTTATCCAGTTCCTAGTATGTGGAAGCCAAATGTAGTTCTTGATGATGGCGTTGTTTTACCTCCTCTTTGTAAGAGACCAGCTAGACATCCAAGAACAGAGAGAATACCTTCGAAGGGTGAAATCAAGAGAATTAGGTGCAGTAGGTGTGGAAAGATGGGAACTGATAATCGAAAGACATGTAAAGAAGCTTTGCTTTAGTTGTATTGATTTTAATTGAATTACTTTTGTTGAGAGTTGAGAGGTGTTACTTGCATTGAATATTTGAGTATTTTTTGAAAGATACATCTTCAGTAGTTGCATTGGATGATTGAGGAATTTTTTGAACGGAAATTATATTTTTTGTTGATATTTTTACAAGATTAAGTTTCACATATTTATATTCTTTGATTTTGGTTAAATATAGTTGTTGTTTTTGGTGTTTTATACAGTGGTAAATTTATCCTGGTTGGTTTGAATGAGTTAGTGGATTATGTTTTTTTAAGAGTGATAAATTTACCATTGTCTGAAGGAAACAATCAAGCATTAATGGGGTTGCTGAATTTTGTTATTTTTAAGAATGATAAATTTATAACTGACTGTATGGAAAGAGTTGATGGTTTATTACATTTATGTAAGTAGTAGATAAATTTATCACTGTTATATCCAACCAAATGTTCTTTTTTACAGTGATAAATTTATCAATGGCTTAAACTCAAGAAAAATCAATTGTAGGTAGTTTGGGACTAAGTTTCCCAATCTGTGCTACATTACTGCCACTATGCAATTAACTATCAATGGGATTTTTAAAGCAAAATATTTCGAGTTTGCAATTCATTTTCAGATTAAATTGTTCAAAATTTTAGTCTAAGAAATGCTTTAGGTGCAACAGATTATCATCAAGTCTTGAATAAGATCACGTTTCTTCATAAATAACTGGTTCTTGGAGTTAAATGTTAAAATGTATGTACGGTTTTTTTGTTTTTGGTTTATTGTTAGAACTTTATCTCCACTCTGTATACCCAGAATGGCATGTTCTTACATTCATTCCCAAACTTGGAAATATCTACAAACTGCAACAGTGTTTTAATTTTCAATTTGGACAATGTAATAGTATTTGTGTTTTAATTTTCAATTTAGGTAAATTGTTTATTATTTTTTATATTGTTTTGTTTACTTGAATTAGGAAGAGAGAGAGAGAGAGAGAGAGAGAGAGAGAGTTGTTGATTTTTGTTAGTTTGAACAGTGATAAATTTATCAGTGTAAAAAAAATGTCATGTTAGTAAATGAAGGGATCCAAACCTGTTGTTAAGCATAAAGTAAGATTGATATCAAAGCCAAATCTGGTAAAAATATAGCTAAAAAAGACTGAATTTTCATTTAGTGTATTGTCTGTAATTTTGACATTGTAACAACCAAGCATTGTAATATTCATTGAAGTAAAGTACGAACCAAAATGATCAAAATATAGATAACATTGTAACAGCCAAACAAGCCAAATGTATGAAGTATTCACATTCTAACAACTAAATGAATCAATGTTTCCTTTTTGTTACACTGTAACACTGTAACAAACAAACAAGCAAAATGTTTTCTTTTCTTCCAGATCTGTTGATTAGTGTAACAAACAAACAAGCAAAATGTTTTATTTTCTTCCAGATCTGTTGATTATTGCAAAGGCAAGTCATCAATATTTTCATTAACTATTTATTGTTGAGCAGTTTGTTGGTCAGTCAAGAAGATAGTTAATATATTGGCTCTCAATTGATTGCATTCTTCCTTGAAAAAATTAAACATTATGTTGTTGCTGGAAACATATTGGCTCATGATATAGCATACAATGATTCCACAATCAAGCCTGCAAAAACATTTTGAAAACAAAATATTATAATTTGGTTTCGCTGCATTTTTTTTTATAAGAATGTTTTGTTATTGATCAACTTACGAAGTGTCTTCTTATTGTGGGCTGTTGATGACTCTCTCTGTCTCCTATTGAAATTTATCAGGGGCGATGAGAGTTGGCTTCTCTTCGTTTATGTACTTGTCAATAATCTTTCTGTATAACATATAGATTTGTATAATTGTTTCATTAAAAAGTCAGTTGAAACAATTAATGAGAAACCATGGATTTAAAGAATGACAAAATATATCACTGTATAAATTTTTGATGTATAATTGAGCATGTATCAGGATTGATATATTGGATTAATGGTAAGTTTGATAGTGAAAATATTTTTACCACTTCATTTGCGGCATTGAAGTATGGATCTTTACGCATTGCACCTCTTGGTCTCATGGAATTGTAGAATTTCCATGAACCTTCTTCAATGTCAAGGACAAGTATTGTTCAATGAAAATTTTGGTGGATTGGAAAGAGAAGGTATCTTCCTTTCATGGTTTCAGGCATCAACTTGTTCAGCATTCTCTTTGTTGCTTCCTCATCTTTTGTTGTCAACAAGTGCTAACTATATAAATAAAAAAAAATAATGTTAATTTAAGCTTTCTCAAATTAAGTAGGTGGCAAGTATGCAATTTATAGTGATAAATTGAAGTACTTGTATTATAATATCAATTATAGTACTTTGTTTTTAACTTAATTAAGCAAACCAAGTATTATAAAATCACAACAATGAGCTCAACCACACAACATAAACAGAAAGGCTTAAATAATTTGCTACCACAAAATTAAGTAAATTTATTACCGTGATCAAAATTTTATCACTCTATACCAAAATTTATCACTGCATTGCAAAATTCATTACTCAATTAAGCAAACAGAGATTATACACTAATAAAACTTATTTCTTGAATAATTTCCTAGCATAGATGAGATGTCGTGAAGATCACAAAGAATTTTTTCATTAAACAATACATAAATATCTGGAAAAAAAAATGACAAATACTATGTATTTCTTACATGGGAACTTAAAATGAATATGAATGATGTTGTTCCTTGTTTTTGTGTAAGCAAGTGTTCTGCATATGCGTCTATTACCTGTGTTGAAAACAAAAAACAAAATAAGGAATTAATATAAATCAAAAACTAAAATGTTATTTTAATGAGTTACAAATTCAATTTACAATGCCTGCTAAATCTTCACCCTTCAATATTTTGTCAATGTCATTTAAATATACATAGGTTGCATAGTCAACTCCTTTTGTCAATGTTATAGCAAATTTTATTACTAAATTAGGCAAAGTAAGCAAATCTGTCATTGTATAGCAAATTTTATCACTGAATTAGCAAAAGTGAGCAAATCTATCATTGTATAGCAAATGAACATGAATATATGATTATTATGAAGTTGAATGTCACTGATAAATTAATACTATATGTACACATTGAAAATAGCTTCAAGTCAAATTTTATCACTTAATTATAGTTATGAAAGAAGAAGGAAAGCAAATCCATCATTATAACAAATTTTATCACTCAATTAGGCAAATTAAGCAAATCTACCATTGTTATAACAATTTTTATCACTGAATTAGGCAAAGTAAGGAAATTCATCATTGTATAACAAATGTTATCACTCAATTAGGAAAATTAAGCAAATCTATCATTCTTATTAAAAAATTTATCACTGAATTAGGCAAAGTAAGCAAATCTGTCATTGTATAGCAAATTTTATCACTAAATTAACAAAAGTAAACAAATCCATCATTGCATAGCAAAACATGAAGATATGATTATTATGAAGTTGAATATCACTAATAAATTAATATTGTATGATACACATTAAAAATAGCTTCAAGTCGAATTTTATCACTTAATTATAGTTATGAAAGAAGAAAGGAAGATGAGTACGATTCATATTTGATTGGCATGTGTGTTGAAGATGAACTAAACAGGGATAGTAGATGTCTATGACAACCCTCACCTTTGATTAATGCTAAACTGTGACTGAGAATGATAAGTAACTGTTTTGATTGAGATTCTGAATTGATTGCAAGAGTATACTGTTTTAAATGCATTTCTATCTGTTAGTTATTAAATGATCTGTTCATGTTTTATCTTTGAATTGCGAATTGAAGGTCCTATCGACGACCGAATCAGAAATCGAGTGGTGTTTTATGTTAATTAGGATTTATGTGATTTTATGGTGGATTTAATTGAAATGTGTTTTGGTATGATTAATTAGATTAAATAATGATAATTTACATTGGATTGAGTTTATTACAATTTTGCCATTGAGTGGTGTAGACACCCCATTTTTGACCGCCCTTAAGACTTGGGCACTACTGATGGTTTGCTCGGTGTTGAGAGATGTGCAGGGAAAAAAAATCAGTTTCTTCAGCTAGAAGAGAGGCAAATCTTTCAAAACACTTTGTTTAGGGTTTTGGAGTTGAAGAAAAGAGGAAAGGAGAGGAGAAAACTAGTTTGGGAGAAGTTCGGCATGAATCCGGGTAGAAGCGAGTCGAGCAGCCCTCGCTGAATCGGGCTTATCTATCTGTACACTTAGAGTTTAGCTATGGGGCCACCACCGTCGGAAAGCTTACTTCCGGGGCTTCACTTTGCACTCAAGAATCTCCTAGAGCCAGGTCTGGGTGGGGGAGATATGATCAGTTGAAGTCGGGCATCATCCCGGTTGGATCGAATCTGCGCGGCTTCACGGAAAAGGGCATAACTTTTTGCATAGGAGGAATTTTTATGCAAAGTTTGCGCCATTGGAAAGCTAACTTCCGGGGCTTCAATTTGGACACCAATCGGCAGTTTTTTGACCTTACCGGCCATACACCGGCACTATATATATCCGGCCGGCAATTTATTGTGCCGACCGGCACTTTATTTTGCTGACCGGCAATTTTTGCTAGCCGACGACCTTCCGGAGCATTCTGCAGATTGAGTGGATTCCAGCTGTGCCAGCTGGAATGCACAGAATCGATCCCCCACGTGCATGTGTGTTTGTTTTGCACCTTGTGAGCCTTTGAACCCCTTAACCTTCTAGAAGCTTGAACCTTTTGGCCAAGCTTCTCTGTTTTAGCTTCCTCTAGAAGCCTTGCACCCCTTTGAACCCCTTTGACCCTTTCCCTTTACTTAGCTTGTAAGCTAAGTGCTTTCCTTGCTTTATATAAGCACCTCTCCTCCTCCTTTGTTGAGGTTAGAGATTTGAGGCAAGAAAAACCAGAGATATACCACATATATCTGATATACATACATACAAACCTCCATCTCTCTCCATATCTCTCTCATTTAACCATCAAACACCTTTGTTCTTGGGCCATTTCTTCATCAACTCATAGCACAAGGCATCCAACGCCCATTCCAGCAGCTTGAGGCTGTCCTCCAGAGGTTAAAAGCTCCCAAACTCAGTCCAAAGGTTGCTAAAGATTGGTTCTACAAGGGTGAGTCTCATTTTCCCTCTTTTGTGCATTTTTTTGGCCTATATCTTAGCTCCTTGTGGTTACATCTTTGGGCTCCGACCCAAACTTCAAATCATCATATTTTGAGGTCCTCTTCATGTTTGATTGAGGACCTCTTGCTGTTTGAGGATAGTAGCTAGCACTTCCTTCTTTATCTCTCCTTTAGGCCCTAATCTTGCATGTTATTTTTGGCCTATGTGTAATCTGTTTTAGAGCCTTATGTAAACTGAAAATAGGCTTATTTTGAGCTCCTCTTCAACATTGAAGAAGGGCTCAACACTGTTTGGGACTTCCATGTCGTACTTCCCTTTATATCCTCTTTTTGGTCCCATTTTTGTATGTCTTGGCAGCCCCTGATGTTGCTGTTTTTGGACCTTAGTCCGAAGTAAAAGTGGCTTTATTTTGACCTCCTGAACATTTTTTTATTAAGGATATTTTCTGGTTTGGTGAATGTTTTGTATACCTCATGTTATAGCCACTTTTGAGCCTCATTTTTGCATTGCATTTCTAATATATTTGTATACTGTTTTTGGGGCTGCCATAAACTGTAAATAGTCTTATTTTGGGCCCCTCTTCAATGTTGTTGAAGGGCCCTAACCTGTTTGGAGTTAGCAGCTGTGAGTTGCTTCATAACCTCATGTTTAGGGCCATTTTTGCATGCCATTGTTGCCCTATCTTTGCTTGTTGTTTGGCCATGACTTGTACTAGAAAAATTCTTATTTTGAAGCTGTTTTGCTTCTGTATTCATGCTCCATGTCCATATTGTGCATGCTTTGTATAGCTGTAAGCCATTTCGGGTGCCAAAAGTCCATGTTTCGGGACTATTCCATGCATCGGGTGTGTTTTCGCCTCATTTCGGGGCTGTTTTCCCCCACATTTCAGTGCTGAAATCCCATTGGCATGTTTGCATATCATTTTCCGTGCCATTGCATTGCATATGCCATTGCCTCGGTTTGCGTGCCCGTGTGCACGCATTTCGAGGCACTTCATTTTCATCCATTGGCTTCTTATGTGAGTGTGGCTGAGGCTCTCTCATGATAGTATAAGTCCGTGTTGCATTCTATATGCCGTTTTAGCCATTGCATTGCATATGCCATTGCCTCGGTTTGCGTGCCCGTGCGCACGCATTTCGAGGCACTTCATTTTCTTCCATTGGCCACTGTTTTGGGCCTAACTAGAGCTGCCTAATTCATGTTTAAGACCATTCTTTGCTTATTTGCATGCTCACCTTGCATGTTTGCTTGTATCGGCATGTTGCATCCTTAGCTCGTATGCCTAGGTTGCATTGCATTGGCATGCATGCCTTGCCTCTTGATCATGTGATAGAGGTTGGGCTTTAGTTTGTTTGATTGGTTTGCATTTCATTTGACATGAAAGTTGCATACTTGATTCCTTGGGCCATCATGCATGGAAATGCGTGATTGGTGGTCCGAGAATCGAGGCGCATGCCCCTTTGAGTCATTACCATGATAAGGGACATGAATGGTGCATATATGCCTTGAATTGTGCTGCCATGCTTTGCTTTGCACTCTGTTGCTGTCAATTGCAGGTTCTGCAGACATTCCTTGCCGACCGGCAGTATATATTGCCGACCGGCAGTAAACAAGCAGCCGATGGATTCATCTTGTGCCGGTGACTACACCACACTGCCGGTGGCAATTCTACTCAGCCGGCGGCACTCCTCAGTGTCCAAAGAAGCAGTCCTGAGGTTTTGGTAGCCTTCAGAGGAGCAGAGGAAAGAAAACAGAGACAGCCTATGCATGGCGGCGCGTTTCCCGAGGCGGTTTACCTGTTTTCCTAGATTAGTTAATTCGTTAATTAATTAATTAATTTGTAATATTTAATTAGCTTGCATAGTTAATTAATTTGTATTATTATTTTGGTCCCTCCGAGTGAGGGCTTATTTGTAATAACTGTGCGTGAGTGTGTGTATGTCTTCCAACCTCACGTCTTTCTTCCCTTTTATTTACCTGCTTACGATGGTAGATTAGGGCACGTTTAATTTAGCATACCTTATGCTATGCATGCGTGCATCCACGCATTTGTACTGCATGCATTAGGCTCGGTACATCACGCTAACTGTATTTGTACTTCAATTCAAAAATTGACTATGTGATAGTTGATCGCATTTCATATGCCATGCTTAGGTTAGCCGAGCCTGCCTAGATTGCATTTTTGCATGTGATGCATTAGCCATTTTTTTAACATGAACTAGGACATGCATGTTTGCTAACTAGTTTACTGTTTTGGCACGGAGTACGATGTAAGTATTTATGCTTTAGCATATCGCATGCTTGTGAGTGTTGCCATGACAGTATGATTACCATGAGGCTAGCTGCTTATGTGATATAACTGCTTGAATGCCTGTGGATGGAGGTTGAATTACCTAAAATGGAATAATGCATTAAAATTGTGAGTTTTAAGCCCACTAGATAGTGGCAAAACCATCTTTTCTAAAAGCCCACTTGAGGGTGGCAAAACCTGCATTTTAGCCTACTTGCGAGTAGCAAACCATTTTCAAAACAAACATGAAATGTTTTGTTCCAATTTAAGCGATTTGGTCTATACTGGTTTGCTGCGCGCACAACATAGTAATTCTAGGCTAATAACCGGATTAAGAACACATAACGTTTTCAAAATTGGATATCACGGTTAGTAGAGGCCGGTCTTCGGACCGGGCGAAAGGGGGTGCTCATAGCTGACCTTCCCCGATCGTACCCAAGCTCCCGAGCCGAGACAACTCCGGTGATGACGGACATGTGGCCTTCGGCACCGAGTCAGGGTTTCCTAAATTCTCCCACAAAAAATATTTAGGTGGCGACTCTGTATCTGGCAAAGCAGTCCATGTTTGGCACTACTTTTTCAAAAATCTATTTCTCAAAACAATTTGCCAGATTTGGACTCTTTGGTTCAGATTAAGAACCGTGACACAAATCGAGTCTGAACTGTAGCAGCGAGGTCCCCCCCGCGGACTTGTTACAAGTGGCCATTTCATACAAAACTTGTTTGGGACTTAATTTATGTACTGGAGGCATCATTCCTTCAGCCATTTTCTTAGACAAACCGTATGAGAGAGGAGAGTGAGAGAAAGAGCTTGAGTTCATCTAGATTGGCTTGAAACTTAGAAGATTTGAAAGAGAATTGCACATTTGAGCTATCATACCTTGAATTCAAGACCTAAGGTAGAGATTTCATCCTCTCATTTGTGAATTTGAGTTGTTCTTGCATGGTTCATGGGACTATTGGAGGTTAGAGTCAAATTATGGTTTAAAGTGTTGAATTGAGGCTTAATCCATGCATGCATGTACATATTCTTGAATTTTGAGATTGTTCTTCATGAATTTCCACATGCATGTCCATTTTCTAGTTGTAGTCCATGAATTCATCATGTTCTTGAGCTAAAACTTGGATTTTATCATGTCTTAGAGCATAAGAGTTCATGCGAACTCATGCATGTATGAGTTTTGCATTGTTCTTCATGTTCTTGAATTTTGAGTTGAAATTTGTGATTAATTGGCTTACCTTTGGGCTTGATTTTACAAAATTGATCTTTGAAACATGTCATATTATAGGTTGTAAAGTGTTTTCCAGAAAATTAGCCCAAAAGGATCGGATTTGATGTTTGAAAAGTTGAGTTTGTGCTTGGAGGTTTAATTTGGAAATTCCAAAATTTGGACCCACGCTCGAGCGTAGAACTTCACGCTGAAGCATACACTCTGAGTCTTGCACTTCCGCTCGAGCGTGGAAAGTCACGCTCGAGCGTGAAATGCGTGTACCCAGAAGTTCATTTGTTTTGCAGTCTGCTCGAGCGAGAGAGTTCACGCTCAAGCGAGGACCTGAGTCTCACGCTCGAGCGTGGATCGAGTGCCCATCGAGCGTGATTTTTGTGCATCCAGTAATTTTGCTTGAGTTTTCAGTCCGCTCAAGCGGGAAAAGTCACGCTCGAGCGGAACTCCTTTGTCTACATGTCCGCTCGAGCATAGAAAGCCATGCTCGAGCGTGGACCCCTGTTTCAACAAATTTTGAAAAGTGTTTTAAAGTGCCTCTTTGCATCCTCTTTGCATCCTAGGCATTCCTAGGGCATGTTTAAGGCATCTTAAAGAGGATATTGATGTAGAACCACACCGAGTCAAGTTAGGGGTTAAGTTATTAAACCCAAGTGTATAACTTAGTGTGTGTTCGTTCTGTAACTGTAGGGTTGGCATTCGAGGACGCGCACTAGCCTATCTGTAGCCCAGTGCTCTGTGAGTAACAATGTTGTAAAGATATGTTCAATTATGAATATTTTCTGAATGATCAACTGTTCTGTTTACTGAAACGTTATTGTTTAATGAACGAATGTTTGTCCTATTTGTAAACTGTATTCGTGGCATCCTTAGCAACTTACTGTTACTGTACTGCTACTGCCACTATCATAGAGATCTCTGTTGGTTTCTAAGTTTGGAACCACTACTGTTACTGTTATGATGGCCATTAACTGACTGTTCGGTCTGTTAAGACCTGTTGTACTGTTTTGCTATTGGATGTACCACATATAATTGCTATGGTTACTAAATGACTGATATGACTGTTTAATGACTAAAAGGACATTCATTCTTAACCTCTTTACACAGTTGTTATTCACTAGGCTTTAGCTCACAGTTTTTATATATATGTAGGTGTCCAGGCACCGGACCGGAGCTAGGGGCGTCGGGTTAGCTCTCGTTTTGTCAAGCCAACCGTTGTGCCTCACTACGAGGTTCCAAGTCGTTTCAAGCCAAGGCTGTTTTAGGGTGTCTCAATTTCACCCTTCTGTCTTTGTTTTGTAATACTGTTTTAGACTTGTACTGTACTGTGCTAATTAGGGATTTGGTCCCTAACCTGGATGTTTGTACATATGGTGTATATATGTTTTGCTTACGAATGTGAATATGTTTAGGAAAGTCTTTTTGCATTCAGAATGTCACAGCTCATTGGATACCTTTTATTTACTGTTTTGGCTTCCGCCAGCCCCTTACTCTGTATTATTGTCTTTACTGCTAAGCAGGTCTTTGGTAATCACGGATTACTGGTCGGTTACGGTGCTAAACCCATAGGGGCGGGTTTGGGTCGTGACAGAGTGGTATCAGAGCGATACTAAAGCACGAGTTATACCGCACACACGTGTCCAAAAGAGCTACAGGATGTCCTAGAAAAGTGATTAGGGCATTGCATGAGCATTGAAAAAGTGTGTGTGGCCATGACATGAATATATGTGCTAATGTGCTAATGTGTTTAGGTAAGCAATTCCTATGTTCATTATTACTGTATTGCATATAGTGAAATGGACAATGCAAGGAATGTCGATTGAGAGGGAGATTTATGAGCCGGGAGTGGGCCGAGATAAAAGCCGAGCAAGTTGAAGGCCCAAGGGCGTGTTGGGCCGAGATAGCTTAGGACTTACCGGGAATTGGGGCCGCCTGGCCCGTGGCCGAACTACTCGCACCGGTAGTGACCCTGCAACTTGCGTTGCTCGGCCAGAAGGCATACGCCTTTGGCTCGGCAGGGAAGCTCGTGCCTGAAGCTCGGCAGGAAGGCCTTTGGTTGATCGGCGTGACCTTTTCGGAGCTCGACTTCGTTGGAATGCAGTCGAGCACGATAGGGACAGAGCTCGGCTATTGCTACACTTGGGCATGAAATGTAGCCTAGATGTCAGCGGCCGTGATGCTGTACCTTGGTTGCCGAGCTTCCAGCAGAGTGGGCTGGCAGTTGGGTTAGGTAATGTACAGCAAGATTTGTGCTGACGGATGGGATAGTAGCACCACGTGTCGAGAGACGAATGGGAGTAGATTTGGGCTGCAGAAGGTATATAAGCAGGTCTGCCTCCCCCATGCCTAGACAGATGACAATTTGGTGAGACATACACTAAACACTCAACACCCTCCTCTGACTCCCTCTCTATCCCTGTGTGTGTCTAACTTGATCATCGAAGGGGTTTTCTGGCCACACACCGTTGGGTAGCTCACCGCCGTTGTGTTCGCAGGTCGATCGGACAATGAGGAGCTTGGAAGAAATGAGTGCGGGCTTGCCAGAATATTTGCTCCCTGCACAATTGGCGCCGTCTGTGGGAAACTTTACAGACAAAACCTTGTCTTCCAGACTCGTCTGATCACCGTCCATGGCGAACAACGAAGAGATTCCGCTGTCTGCCGTCGACGGAATTACCCCGGAGTCAGGCAGACAGAGAGAAGGGCATCCCACCATCGTTCCTCCGATGGCGGACCTGGAGACTTCTCCAGGAGGACACTCAAGAGACGCGCGGGATAAGTGCGGAAGAAGTTATGGTCATTCACGGAGTCCAGACAGTCATCGGCGGCGGAGAAAATCGCACGCCAAACGTCTAGAACACAAGCTAAGGGACCAGGACGCCGTCATCTGGTGAATAGCGGCGGAGATGGAGGAACTGAAGCGGCATGTCAAAGGGAAGGGTGTAGCTGGAGGGGGAGACCACAGTGAGCGCACCCAACCCCACCGTTCAGGCAGTCAGAGTCAGTGGCACACTCCTTCCATTTCTATCACCAGAAGTTACAAGGTTGCAGATTCCGACGTACATGTAGAGAAATCCAGCGCGCAAGATAGCACTTACCAGCCCTCACGTCCGGTGACGACGTCGAGGTGCTCCTATTCCGCTCATTCAGAGGATTTGCGGACTGTCTTGAAGGAACGGGCTCGCCGGCGGGAGGCTCAGAGGGTGCCGACATTCCAACAGCTATCCTACGGGGGTCACGCCAGTGAAGAGGTCAGAATGCCTCCACCCCGCCTAATTGCACCTCTCCCTTTAGACACAGACTTGGCTAGGCTGAGTGCCACTCCTTTCTCTCTGGAGATAGAAACAACACCGCTTCTGGCAGGGTTCCACCAGCCAAAGTTCACGCTCTATGATGGTAAAACCGATCCTTATATGCATGTAAGCCACTTCCGACAGGTCATGGCTGGACACAGGCGAAATGACACCCTTATGTGCCTAATCTTCCCGTCAAGCTTGGGCGAGCTGGACTTAAAATGGTTTGAGAGGTTGCCGGAGGCAAGCATAGAAAGGTGGCATCAGTTGGCCGAAGCCTTTGTGACGTGCTTCAAAACAAACACGAAAACATCAAAGGAAGTTGACCACCTACTGAGTGTCAAAATGAAACCGAGCGACACATTGAAGGCATACAACTCCAGATATTGGGAGACCTTCAACGAGATTTTGGATTGCCCGGTCAACCTTGCAATCGCACAATACAAGCGAGGTCTCCCGGTCGGACATAGATTGCGGGACTCGCTTACCATGCACCAGCCGACATCCATGGGCCAGCTAATCCAGCGCATCAATGAGCACATCCGTGTGGAGAATGCTGCGTCGGCATCTAGTGCGAAAACAACCCCGGTAGTAGCGGACAAGCGGTCAGCTGGCAAAGTGCACGCGGTCGGGCAGGAGTTCGGCCGATCCAGCGACCGCACTGAGGAATCAGATCGTGGCACTAATCGCAAAAATCGGGGTAGGGGACGTCGGAATGACTGAGATGACTACCCCCGAGATGACGTAGCCGATGCAAACAGAAGGTTGAAAGCAAGGACAGGCATCACCACGATCTTTAAGATTCCAATCTATCGCATACTTAGTGAAATCCGCGACGAGGAGTATGTCCGGTTTCCTGCTAAGTTAGGCGACGGACAGAAGGGCTTCAATCCGAGGTACCGTTTCACGTTTCACTGAGAGCGAGGCCACCAGACAGAGGACTGTTTGCCTTTGAGGCAACACTTGGAAGATCTAGTCGCGGCCGGACACTTGGACCTTTACATTGATGGCGGCGTGAAGGCCAATCAAGCTCTAGTTGACCCGCGGGGACCGGATGACCGAGATGCGCCACCCCAAGGGGTTATTAATGTCATCCACGGCATAGTGGAACCGGCGCGTGTATGCGAGCTCCAAGGTATGATCAAGAAGGCAGAGCACATGAGGGAAGTTTTGTCGATTCAGCCTACGATCAAGAGGGGGAAGACCGAAGAGAAAGATGTGATCAGTTTCTCCTCAAGAGACCTAGAACGCATCCAAACGCCGCACAACGATGCCCTAGTGGTTACACTCCGCGTCAAAGAGTTTGATGTCAAACGGATCTTGATCGATCAAGGAAGCTTGGTAGAGATCATGTATTACGACGCCTTTAAACAGCTCAAACTCCAGGATACAGATCTGGCCTCGGCAACTTCGCCACTGGTTGGTTTCAACTCACAACCGGAGTGGCCTTTGGGAAAGATTATCCTGCCGGTCAAAGCGGGATCCGTGGTCAAACAAGTGGAGTTCTAGGTGTTGCAGGTGCCATCCACCTATAATTTGATCCTTGGAAGAGGATGGCTTCACACTATGCAAGCCGTAGCGTCGACCTATCATCAGGTGATGAGATTCCCCTCGGTTATGGGGGCAATCGAGGAGATTTGGGGCGATCAAGTCATGTCGAAGCAATGCTTCGTGGCGGTCAACGGGAGCCGAGCCGCCAAAGGATTCGTTCAAATGATTGAGGGACCGGAAGACCGGGGAGTCCTTGACGATGTGGGCACCAAGGCCGAGGACAAAGCTGTTGAGGAATTGGTGGAAGTGCGCATTGGTACAGAGCATCCGGACAAGTTCTTCTTGCTCGGCTCAAGCCTTACAGCCCAAGAAAGGACCGACATGGTTGAATTTTTGATGGCCAACATTGAAGTCTTCGCATGGTCACCTTACGACATGCCCAGTCTCGATCCGAGTTTTATATGCCATCATCTCAATGTCTTCCCCGGAGCGAAGCCGGTCACTCAGCGCACAAGGAGATCGGCGCTGCATCACGCCGAGGTAGTTGCGGAGGAAGTGAAGAACTTGCTTGAGGCGCTTCAGGAAGTGCACTACCCTTGGTGGATTTCAAACACAGTCATGGTGCCCAAGAAGAATGAGAAGTGGCGAGTTTGCGTTGACTACAAGACCGTCAACCGAGCTTGTCCGAAAGACAGCTTCCCACTGCCTAGAATAGACCAGCTTGTGGACTTAACGGCTGGACATAACAGGCTCAGTTTCTTGGACGCCTACCGCGGCTACCATCAGATTACCATGCATGGGCCTGACTGAGAGATCACCTCGTTTACTACACCAAGGGGACTCTTCCACTACCGAGTCATGCCTTTTGGTTTGAAGAATGCCGGGGTAACTTTTCAAAGGATGGTGACCAAGATGTTTGCTCCTCTGCTAGGCCGAACAATGGAGGCCTATATTGATGATATGGTGGTTAAGAGCCGGCATCAAGCAGACCATTTGTCTGATTTGGCCGAGATGTTCGCCATTCTCAAAAAGCACAAGCTACGCCTGAATGCGTCTAAGTGTGCCTTCGGCGTGGGATCCGGAAAATTTTTGGGTTTCCTAGTCACGAACCGAGGTATCAAAGCAGACCCTAGACAAATCCGAGCCGTGCAAGAGTTAAAACAGCCTAGCTCGGCTAAGGATGTGCAGCATCTGGCCGGAATGGCCGCCGCGCTTAACCGATTTATAAGCTGGTCATCAGATCGCTGCCGCCATTTTTTTCAAGCCTTGAAATCAAAGTTCTCATGGGATGAAGAGTGTGACCGGGCTTTGGCCAAGCTCAAGGAGTATTTGTCTTCAGCGCCGTTGTTGGTCACACCGGAGCCCGGAGAAGAACTCTACCTTTATCTGGCCGTATCGCAGCATGCAGTCAGTGCGGTGCTTGTCCGGTCGGAAGGAATCAAATATCTACCCATCTTCTACGTCAGCAAAACCTTGCTACCGGCAGAGTCGAGGTACTTGCCGCTGGAAAAACTTGCGTTAGCTTTGATAATGGCTTCAAGGAAGTTGCCACACTATTTCCATGCCCATACCATCATCGTCTTGACCGAGTTCCCTCTCAAAGCTTTGTTCGAACGGGCAGACTTCTCCGGTCGGATTCTTAAGTGGGCGGTCGAATTGGGACAGTTTGATGTAAAGTTCCAGCTGCGCACTGCCATCAAAGCCCAAACTTTGGCCGACTTCGTTGCTAAATTCTCACCTGGAACTCATCCGGTATGCCCGGTCGATATTGCCATGGCAGATGAAGAGATGATTACAAGCTCGACCGAAATACCACAGCTTGGCGGCATTGGCGACGCGGAACTTGCGCGCTTTGCCGAAGCACCTTTAGTTAATACGATACTACAGCCCGGTGATGTGATGACGGAGTTGAGTATCGCTGACCAACCCGCTTTGTCCGACACCACATCACCGAGGAGGGAAGAAATGGAACCGCTTAGCACAAAGCCTACGGCCGGCATAATACCACAACTTGGCGATTCTCCTACGGACTTAGGCATTATGGATCAACTTGCTGAGTCCGGCGCCGAACCACCAAGGGGGGCTAAAGTGGAACCGCTCAACACGGGACCGGAAGCCGAACAGCCGAGCAACCGTGATCTCATCAACCTTCAAGCTTCTCAGGACCCCACAGAGTGTTGGAAGCTCTTTGTCGGTGAAATGTGGAAACTTTTTTGTTGATGGAGCCTCGAATCGTCACGGTGCCAGGCTGGGTATAGTTCTGATTTCGCCAGACGGACTGACTATTGAACATTCTATCACCCTTGGCTTCCCAGCATCCAACAATGAAGCCGAGTATGAGGCGCTTTTGGCCGGTCTAAAGAGCGCGCTTCAGATGCAAGCATCCGAGCTAGTGGTTTACAGTGATTCCCAGCTTGTGGTTAACCAAGTTTCTGGGGTTTACGAGGCAAATGATGACAGAATGATGACATACCAAGCTCTGGTCAGAGACCACATCAAGCGATTTCAGGCGATCAAGGTCCAACAGATTGGCCGAGAAGAAAACGGCCGAGCAGATGAGTTGGCCGGCCTTGCTTCTATGGTCGACAACACATCTCCCAACCCTCTTTTGATTGAATTCCTTCCGAGGCCTAGTATTGAGGAAACCGGGCAGACAGACGTATTCTGCGCCAAGTTAGGTCCTTCATGGATGGACCCTATAATCATCTTTCTCAGAGAACAGGCCTTTCCAGCCAACAAGAAGGAAGCGCATAAAGTGCGGATGAAGTCCGAGCGGTTTTGGCTCTCTCCATCAGGTGCTTTATATAAGAAATCTTTCACCGGTCCCTACCTGAAATGTGTGCACCCGAGCAGCGTGGAAGCCTTCCTTTATGAAATTCACGAAGGCATCTGTGGCAGTCATATAGGGGGCAGGTCCTTGGCCTACCGAGCTATTTCGCAAGGCCACTGGTGGCCGTGCATGCAAGCCGACGCCCAGAAATATGTTCGCAAGTGTGAGAAATGCCAGAAGTTTGCCCACCAGATCCACCAGCCGGCCAGGGAACTTCTTCCTCTCACCAGCCCTTGGCCCTTTGAGATGTGGGGGCTAGATATAGTGGGGCCGCTCCCAACAGCACCAGGCAACCGGAAGTTCTTCATCGCGGCCACAGACTACTTCACCAAATGGGTTGAAGCGGAGACTTTGGCAACAATCAAGGAGAAAGACGTGAAGCGGTTTGTTTGGTAGAACGTGGTCACGCGGTTTGGTATCCCTAAAATCCTGATCTCTGATAACGGCACCTAGTTTGACGGTCGCCTATTCAGAGGGTTTTGTGAAGATTTAAAGATTGAATTCTATAACTCTACTCCGGCTTACCCACAGTCCAATGGCCAAGCCGAGGTGTCGAACAAGATTATACTTGATGGGTTGAAGAAACGGCTAGAAAAGGCCAAGGGAAAATGGGCTGAAGAACTCCCCAGCGTCCTTTGGGCATACCGAACAACCCCGCGGCGGTCTACCAAAAAAACTCCATTTGCTCTAGCTTATGGCATGGAGGCAGTCATACCTTTGGAAGTCGGCATGCCCACCCTCAGTCGTGAAAGCTTTGAACCCGAGCTGAACACCGGAGCCATTGCCCTTGAACTAGATCTTGTGGAAGAGCGTCGGGAAAAGGCTCTCATCCATGTGGCTGCCTACTAACAAGAGCTCTCAAGGAAATAGAACAAAACGGTGCACCCCAGACCGTTCAAAGTAGGTGATTGGGTCTTGAGGAAAGTCATGGGCAATACCCTGGTGCCAGGTGAAGGCAAACTAGGGGCAAATTGGGAAGGACCCTACAAGATAACCAGTCTGGCGGGCAAGAGGGCATATAGAGGAATACCCCGGCCATGGAATGCAGCCAATCTCAAACTATATTATTTCTAGCTTTAGCTTTCTTTTTGTGCAAAGGAAATTTTTGCCTTACACTTCATGTAATATTCATTTTTGTCAATATATAGAAGCGACTCATCTTTGCCTCAGCATTTTTAATGTTGTTTTGAGTTTTGAGATTCTCAACCGAGATGATTCACCCCGGTTGAAAGAGTTGATGTTTTGCTCAACTTGGAGATTCTCAACCGAGATGATTCACTCCGGTTGAAAGAGTTGATGTTTTGCTCAACTTGGAGATTCTCAACTGAGATGATTCACTCCGGTTGAAAGAGTTGATGTTTTGCTCAACTTGGAGATTCCCAACCGAGATGGTTCACTCCGGTTGAAAGAGTTGATATTTTGCTCAACTTGGGTATTCTCAACCGAGATGATTCACTCTAGTTGAAAGAGTTGATGTTTTGCTCAACTTGGGTATTCTCAACCGAGATGATTCCCTTCGGTTGAAAGAGTTGATGTTTTGCTCAACTTTGGTATTCTCAACCGAGATGATTTACCCCAGTTGAAAGAGTTGACGTGCTCAGTTGTATCTACTACCGAGATGCTTTTGCCTGTTAGTTAAGTTAAGCAAGATGGTTAATGTTGCCAAAGTATTTTGTCCGGTTGAGGTTATTCAGCTGACCGTGCCAACACTTCAAGAAAATTGAGCTTTTTCATTGATGATAAAAATATGTACAAGAGGTGGGGCAAACAGCCCGGTTACATGTGCTGAGCAAAAAGAAAGAAAAACTAAGAAAACTACACTAGGGGGGAAAGGTTAGTGAATTCGTCGCCAGCTTCCTCCAGGTTGATCGGTGGGCTTTGACCTCGGACGCTGGTCGCAGTTTGGCTGGGCTGCTCCTGCTCTTGGCGGTCCTCTCCCTCAGCATCTGCGTCGGCTGCTCCTTCAAGTCCTTCCTCGGCCTCAGCCTCCAACGCGCTGAAGACGTCGTTGGCATATGGCACGAGATAGGTCGGTAGGAAGACAGTTGGCGGGGAGGCAAACACGTCGGTATCAGGACCTTGACCGAGTTGTTCGCAGGCCGACTTCTAACCCGCTTTGAAATAGATGTCTTGGGTGGCAAAGAGCTGCTTCTTATAACTGTCCTCGGCCTCTTTAAAGCCGGCGTTGTTGGCGTCTTCGCACTCTTTCTCCCTTGACTCTTTGAGTGCGTTTAGCTCGGCCTAGAGCTCATCCCGTTTTTTCTCGGCGTCGCCAAGCTGGCTGAGCAACTTGGTGTTGTCAGCATTGGCAATCTACAGAGAGGACTTTGCTCGGCCGAGCTCGGTTTGAAGGCTTTGGACTTGGCTGGCAATGTCGTTTGCCTTTTGCCGCAGTCGATGGATGCGCTCCATGACCAAGTGTTGCTTCTGGATGGCCTGCAAGAAGAAAATTGGATCAGAGTGGAAGCTGTGCAAACACTTGTGAAAATTTGAGTAGAAGTTTGAGACTCTTACCCTGGTCATGGACTTCACGGCCGACTTCACCAGCCAGGTGTCTGGGACATGGTCGCTCCCGACCACGTCGCTCGGCAAGAGAAGGGCCTTGGAGAGGTCGAAGGCAAGGAGATGTTCTTTGTCGCCCTTCACGGAGGCCATTGTCGGGATCTCCTTACCCCGGTGCTTGAGCTACGGACGCCATGCCGGCGTGGGGTCTATGGTGACAGTTGGTTGCTCAGTAGTCAGCTCTTCAACCAGCTCAGCAGAGAGATCTGCGCGAGGCCTGTCCCAGCCCGGCGGGCTTCTTGGCTGGCTTGATCGATGGCTGGAGACGCCAACGCCACCACGGCGCCCCTTGATTGACCGACAGCTAGAGCGCGGGTGATGACGCTCGGTATCTCGGCGGATGTTGCGGTGAGGAGGTTTTTGATACGGCTACGTTTTGTCATCTCTTCTTCCTCGGTTAACCGGATTAGTGGCACGTCCGGTAGTGTTGGGTCTGGAGGAGGTGATGGAGCACGGAGGAAGTCTGTGACCTTACTCCGGCGTGGAGCAGAGTACCAGTATGTCGGGGTGTAGCCGAGCAGTTCATTGCAATCCGGGTTGCGATAACGGAGCACGGCCCTGATGGCTTCCTCGTTGGGGTAGTGGTAGTTGGCTTGTAAGGCCTGGATTGCTGCAAAGGAAAGAAGAGAAGTGTTAGTTATTTACAGAATATGGAACGAAGGCAATTGACCGAGCAAGGTTGCACGGCTTACATGTGGAGCCGAAATTCTTACTGATAAACCAACCCGGTACGTCAGCCGTTTCATAGTTGCCAGACACCCAGAAAAAGTTGTCATCGTGTAAGTCCTTGTCTGGGGTGCCGGTCACTATCTTTTCTTTACCCGGTCGAATTTTTAAGTAATAGGAGAGGTCGTCGCCCGTGTGCCCAAGTGTGTACTGTCGCAATATCTCGGCCAAACCTAAGTTGGTCCCTAGCCGGTTATTTAGCTCGTGAATGCCGTTGATTATTCGGTAGGTGTTGGTTGATACTTGTGTGGGTGCAAGCCCGGTGCGGCGCAAAAACTCGGTCACCAGAGGGTTGACCGGGAAGCGGAGGCCTCCTTCAATAATGGAAAGAACGGTGAAGAGGCACTGGTCTAATCTGCCCCAAGGGATTGTCTCGATCTCGGCGAGCTCTAGGTGAACATCTACCGGGATACCGTAATCTTCCCGGAATACGGCCAAGGCAGCCGGGGTGTCAACTAGGTAGCGGAAGCACCCCATTTGTAGCCGGCTGGTTTAGCTCGGCTAAGGTGGAATGGCACAGACCGGTGTCTTGATGGCTGCTCGGTCTTTGAGAGCCTCAATATTTGGTCAACTGGTCCCCTTGGACTCTGCAGGAAAAGGATGGCAATGGTAAGTGTGAGCGAGGTCGCGCAAAACGAGCTTGACTTTAGCTCGGTCATGAAGAGTGCCAACCACCTCGATCTTGAAGGTGTACCAAGGAGCTCGGCCGTTCAAGTGGACCAGATGTTAGCCCGGTCGAGCGGCCAAGCTCCCTGCCTACCCCGGTTTCTGCTAAAGGTTTTGGCAAACTGGTCATTTGCTCGGTCTTAATGATTTTTTGGATCGAATGAAGACTTGGAGCCTGGTCCGCTCTAGATCCTTAGTGTTCATCAGAGAAAATGAAGAACAACAAGGAGAGTGAAGGGTTAGGGACGGTTTTGGGTGCCTAATGCCCTAAAACCTATGTTTTTAGTGCCCTAATATGTGAAACGCCGACTGAAATAGCAAAAAACGAGGTTTAAGGAACTTACCAGTTGAGGGCAGGGCCAACTTCTTCGAGCACTAATGCAAGGAATGGCAGGGATGAAGTTTTGCTGTGGGTGCTTGAGCTCTGAAACGTCAAAAACTTGAAGAGAGGTAGTAGGAATGAAATGAAGCGAGAAGGGGCATGTTTATAGAGGAAAAGAAGCCGCCCAAATTCAAATTTGAGGGGACGGTTGGGTTGGCTGCTCGAGGGCCAATAAGAGATTGACACGTGCCCCCATTAATGGCAGCGTCAGAGTTGAAAAGACAAGAAGGCCAGACGAGGCGTCGACCGAGTGAATCACGTAGCCGAACAAGAAAACTAGCTCAGTTGACTTCTTGCAAAACCGAAGACCGAGGAAGTGTTACCCCGGTCAGGATAAATAATCCCAGTCACGCTTGCGCGGACGGAATTAAGGGGCAATTGAGAGGGAGATTTATGAGCCAGGAGTGGACCGAGATAAAAGGCGAGCAAGTTGAAGGCCCAAGGGCGTGTTGGGCCGAGATAGCTTAGGACTTGCCCGGAGTTGGGGCCGTCCGGCCCATGGCCAAACTACTCGCACCGGTGGTGACCGTGCAACTTGTGTTGCTCGGCTAGAAGGCATACGCCTTTGGCTCGGCAGGGAAGCTCCTGCCCAAAGCTCGGTAGGAAGGCCTTTGGTTGATCGGCATGACCTTTCCGGAGCTCGACTTTGCCGGAATGCAGTCGAGCACGATAGGGACGTAGCTCGGCTATTGCTACACTTGCGCATGAAGTGCAGCTTGGATGTCGGCGGCCGTGATGTTGTACCCCGGTTGCCGAGCTCCCAACAGAGTGGGCTGGCAGTTGGGTTAGGTAATGTACAGCAAGATTTGTGCTGACGGATGGGATAGCAGCACCACGTGTCGAGAGACGAATGAGAGTAGATTTAGGGCGCAGAAGGTATATAAGCGGGTATGCGCCCCCCATGCCTAGACAGATGACAATTTGGTGAGACATACACTAAACACTCAACACCCTTCTCTGACTCCCTCTCTATCCCTGTGTGTGTCTAACTTGATCGTCGGAGGGGTTTTCTGGCCACACACCTCCGGGTAGCTCACCGCCGTTGTGTTCGCAGGTCGATCGGACAAGGAGGAGCTTAAAAGAAAGGAGTGCGGGCTTGCCAGAATATTTGCTCCTCGCACACCGATGAAACAGAATCATCTGATGCCAGAATGGCAAGATTAGAAAGAACAATTGAACTGTTGACTGAGGCCTTGAGGCTACAACAGAACCAATAGCCCCCACCTCCTCCAGTTCAACCCGAGTAGAATGTTAATAATGATATAATTGCTCTGACACAGAAGTTCAGCAAAATGAAACCACCATCCTTCCAAGGAGGCCTGGAACCATTAAAGGTCGAAGTAGGGGTGCTAGAAACGGAGAAGTTGTTCGAAGTGTTTCCGTGTTCTGAGGCACACAAGGTATTGCTGGCTACCTTTACTTTACAAGAAGAGGCCAGACGGTGATGGATGCTTGTCCGTGACACCGACAATGTTATGACTTGGGCTCAGTTTAAGGGAGCCTTCTTTGAGAAATATTTTCCTCAGTGTGTCAGGGATCGTAAAGTAACTGAATTTGAACAGTTAAAGCAGGGTACCATGTCAGTAGCAGAGTATGAATCAAAGTTTACCAAACTCGCCAGATATGCACCACACATGGTGGACACTGATTACAAAAAGGCTAGGAAGTTTGATGGCGGCCTTAATGTAGAGATACTTGACAAAATCAATGTGCTGAAATTACTAAAATATGTAGATGTTCTTAACCGAGCAATAATGGCCGAGTCAAATATCGAAGCATTAAAACAGACCAAAACACCAACAATTGAATGGCGTGGTAAGAGACGGGGTTTTAAGTTTAAGAAATGCCGAAATAACTCATCGAATAAGAAGCAAAATACAAGGTCAACGACCAGTTCTAGTCAGGGAAGTGGTTCCGTACCACCCTGCTCCAAATGTGGGAAAAGACATAAAGGGGTTTGTTATAAAATTTCTGGTGCCTGTTACAGGTGTGGCAAGGTAGGCCATATGGTTAAAGATCGCCCTTCCACATCTCAAGGCAATAGTAAAGCTGCAGCTAGCGCCGCAGCATCAACTGCTCCACCGAAACCCAACCCCAAAGCTACCGGAAAGAAGCCTCTAAGGCAAGGCCGAGTGTTCGCACTTGTACCGGGAGATGTGCAGAATACCGAGACCGTTGTGTCAGGTATACTCTCAATCTGTGCTCAAAATGCTTATGTTCTGATTGATTCGGGGTCTACACATTCATATGTCTCGCATGCTTTTTCGCGAAAACTAGATAGACCGCTGGAACCCATGAATTATTTGTTAGCTGTATCTTCACCTGTGGGGGGATCCATGACGTGTGCTTATATGTACCATGCATGTGAAATTATTATTGGAGATGTGCATTTGTATATTGATTTACTGTATTTGAATATCGATCATTTCGATGTGATATTGGGAATGGACTGGTTAACAAAATATTATGCTACCATAGACTGTGTAACAAAACAAGTTGTTTTCCGTCCACCTGGTTTACCTAAATTTGTGTTTAGCGGAGTTGGAGTAGTACCTCCCCCATATCTGATTTCGTCTATGAAAGCTTTTAAACTGATTAAGAAGGGATGTAAGGGGTATCTATGTTGTATATTGACTGTACCTACTGATACTAAAGCTAATGTGGACAGTATTCTTATAGTTAGAGAATTCCCAGATGTTTTTCCAAATGATTTGCCAGGGGATTTGATTGACAGGGACATTGAGTTCACCATTGATGTGATTCCGGGTACACAGCCAGTTTTCAAAGCTCGATACAGAATGGCACCTACCGAGCTTGAAGAACTGAAAGTTCAGCTACAGGAACTGTTATCAAGCCCAGTACTTCACCATGGGGCGCTCCAATTTTGTTTGTGAAAAAGAAAGACGGCTCACTGAGACTCTGCATTGATTACCGTGAATTGAACAAGGTAACAGTGAAAAACAAATATCCATTGCCTCGTATTAATGATTTGTTTGACCAGTTACAGGGTGCCCAGGCCTTTTCAAAAATTGACCTTAGATCCGGATACCACCAGTTGAAAGTCAAACCCGAGGACATTGAAAAGACTGCCTTTCGAACGAGGTATGGACATTACGAATTCCTTGTAATGCCTTTCGGAGTTACTAATGCACCTGCTGCATTTATGGACCTTATGAATAGAATTTTCAAACCATTCCTCTATGAATTTGTAGTTGTTTTCATAGATGACATTTTGATTTATTCCAAAAGCACGGAAGAACATGAACATTATTTGAACATTGCCTTACAAACCTTAAGAGAACAAAAACTGTATGTAAAACTAACGAAGTGTGAATTTTGGCTAGACAGTGTAATGTTTTTGGGACATGTGATCAGTAAGGATGACATTTCAGTTGACTCACAGAAGATTGAAGTAGTAGTGAATTGGCCCAGACTGTCTAATGTTACTGAAATCTGAAGTTTCTTAAGCTTAGCTGGATACTACAAAAGATTTGTGAAGGACTTCTCCAAAATTGCCCTACTGTTGACTCAGTTGACTCAAAAAGGGATATCATTTGACTGGACTGACCAGAGAGAATCAGCTTTTCAAGAGTTAAAGACTCGACTTGTGACTGCACCGATTCTTACCCTACCCTCAGGTACAGATGGATTTACCATATTTAGTGATGCTTCTTATAAGGGTTTGGGATGTGTCTTAATGCAGAATGGTAAAGTTATTACTTATGCTTCCCGACAACTGAGACCGCATGAGAAAATTATCCGACCCACGACTTAGAACTTGCCGCAATGGTATTTGCATTGAAAATCTAGCGTCACTACCTTTATGGGGCAACATGTGAGGTGTACACAGACCATAAGAGTTTGAAATACTTCTTCGCACAGAAAGAATTGAACATGAGGCAGCGGAGATGGTTAGAACTGATAAAAGATTATGACTTGTAAATTTTGTACTATCCGGGGAAAGCTAACGCCGTTGTCGATGCACTGAGTCGGAAATCAGTTGGAAATTTAGCCTGTTTACTCACCGGGCAGAAAGAATTGCTATGTGACCTTGAAAAATTTGAAGTTGAGATTGTTTTGCATGAACAAGGTGGAACCTTAGCCGCTATTTCTGCTCAACCGGCACTGATTGAGGAGATTAAAGAGAAACAACAACAAGATGACTTTTTGAAAAAGGTCATTGATGAATGGGAGTCCAAACCGAGGCCGAACTTTAAATTTGAGAACAATGTGTTGAAATTCCAGGGAAGGTTGTGTGTACCGAACGATTTTGAACTGAAAAGACGAATTCTGCAAGAGGGCCACAATTCGAAACTATCTATCCATCCAGGAAATACGAAAATGTACCAAGACTTGAAACTGAATTTCTGGTGGCTGGGAATGAAGAAAGAGATTGCTGATTTTGTATCGAGATGTCTTCATTGCCAACAAGTTAAAGCCGAACATCAACGACCCGCAGGCTTTCTGCAGCCCTTACCAATACCGGAGTGGAAATAGGAATATATCACTATGGATTTCATTGTTGGTTTACCTCGCTCCAGTAAAGGTATGGACTCAATTTGGGTTATTGTTGATAGATTGACTAAATCTGCTCACTTCTTACCTGTCAAAACAATTTACAATGCGGATAAATTGGCTATAATTTATATTGATGAGATTATTAGATTGTATGGAGTGCTTGTGTCCATTGTTTCTGACAGGGACTCGAAGTTTACCTCGAGATTTTGGCAAAGTCTACAAACTGCATTCGGTACTGAACTGAGACTGAGTAGTGCATATCATCCTCAGATAGATGGTCAGTCAGAAAGAACCATTCAGACTCTGGAAGACTTACTGCGGATGTGTGTTCTTGATTTCCAGGAAAATTGGGAAAGTCATCTACCTTTAGCTGAATTTGCCTACAATAACAGCTTTCACTCGAGTATTGGTATGGCGCCTTTCGAGGCTTTGTATGGCAGAAAATGTTGATCTCCTATCTGCTGGGCAGAAGTTGGAGATAGGCCTTTGCTTGGGCCCGAGATTGTACAGGAAACCACCGAAAAAGTGAAACTGATTCAACAGAGATTGAAAACCGCACAAAGCCGACAGAAAAGTTATGCGGATGCCCGAAGGCGAGACAGGGAGTATGAAGTAGGTGATCATGTTTTTGTTAAAGTGACACCAATGGAAGGGCAGACTCGTTTTGGAGTCAAGGGCAAGCTAGCGCCGAGATATGTCGGACCGTATGAAATCATTGAGAAGATTAATCCGGTGGCGTATCAAGTAGCGCTTCCTCCTGAAATGGAGCATATGCATAATGTCTTCCATATTTCAATGTTGAGGGATTATCTTCGGGATCCCTTCCATGTGATTGAGCCTACCCGTGTAATGCTAAGTGATGACTACACTTATGAAGAACGGCCTATTCAGGTTGTAAATTGACGAATCAAAAAGTTGAGGAATAAAGAAATTCCGTTAGTGAAAGTGGGCTGGCAAAACCATGGTGGCGTGTATGCCATTTGGGAAAGAGAAGACGATATGTTGAAGAGATATCCTGAACTGTTCCCTCTGGATCCAGTATTCTTCTAAAATGAAGGTAATTCGAGTTTGGAGGACCAAACTCTTTGTAAGGAGGGAAGACTGTGACAACCCTCACCTCTGATTAATGCTAAACTGTGACTGAGAATGATTAGTAACTGATTTGATTGAGATTCTGAATTGATTGCAAGAGTATACTGTTTTAAATGCATTTCTATCTGTTAGTCATTAAATGATCTGTTCATGTTTTATCTTTGAATTGCGAATTGAAGGTCCTATCGGCGACCGAATCAGAAATCGAGTGGTGTTTTATGTTAATTAGGATTTATGTAATTTTATGGTAAATTTAATTGAAATGTGTTTTGGTATGATTAATTAGATTAAATAATGATAATTTACATTGGATTAAGTTTATTACAATTTTGCCATTGAGTGGCCATTTCCTACAAAACTTGTTTAGGACTTAATTTATGTATTGGAGGCATCATTCCTTCAGCCATTTTCTTAGACAAACCGTATGAGAGAGGAGAGTGAGAGAAAGAGCTTGAGTTCATCTAGATTGGCTTGAAACTTAGAAGATTTGAAAGAGAATTACACATTTGAGCTATCATACCTTGAATTCAAGACCTAAGGTAGAGATTTCATCCTCTCATTTATGAATTTGAGTTGTTCTTGCATGGTTCATGGGACTATTGGAGGTTAAAGTCAAATTATGGTTTAAAGTGTTGAATTGAGGCTTAATCCATGCATGCATGTACATATTCTTGAATTTTGAGATTGTTCTTCATGAATTTCCACATGCATGTCCATTTTCTAGTTGTAGTCCATGAATTCATCATGTTCTTGAGCTAAAACTTGCATTTTATCATGTCTTAGAGCATAAGAGTTCATGCGAACTCATGCATGTATGAGTTTTGCATTGTTCTTCATGTTCTTGAATTTTGAGTTGAAGTTTGTGATTAATTGGCTTACCTTTGGGTTTGATTTTACAAAATTGATCTTTGAAACATGTCATATTATGGGTTGTAAAGTGTTTTCCAGAAAATTAGCCCAAAAAGATCAGATTTGATGTTTGAAAAGTTGAGTTTGTGCTTGGAGGTTTAATCTGGAAATTCCAAAATTTGGACCCACGCTCGAGCGTAGGACTTCATGCTCGAGCATACACTCTGAGTCTTGCACTTCCGCTCGAGCGTGGAAAGTCACGCTCGAGCGTGAAATGTGTGTACCCAAAAGTTCATTTGTTTTGCAGTCCGCTCGAGCGAGAGAGTTCACGCTTGAGCGAGGACCTGAGTCTCACGCTCGAGCGTGGATCGAGCGCCCATCGAGCGTGATTTTTGTGCATCCAGTACTTTTGCTTGAGTTTTCAGTCCGCTTGAGCAGGAAAAGTCACGCTCGAGCAGAACTCCTTTGTCTGCATGTCCGCTCGAGCGTAGAAAGCCACGCTCGAGCGTGGACCCCTGTTTCAGCAAATTTTGAAAAGTGTTTTAAAGTGCCTCTTTGCATCCTCTTTCTATCCTAGGCATTCCTAGGGCATGTTTAAGGCATCTTAAGGAGGATATTGATGTAGAACCACACCGAGTCAAGTTAGGGGTTAAGTTATTAAACCCAAGTGTATAACTTAGTGTGTGTTCGTTCTGTAACTGTAGGGTTGGCATCCGAAGACGCGTACTAGCCTATCTGTAGCCCAGTGCTCTGTGAGTAACAATGTTGTAAAGATATGTTCAATTATGAATATTTTCTAAATGATCAATTGTTCTGTTTACTGAAACGTTATTGTTTAATGAACGAACGTTTGTCCTATTTGTAAACTGTATTCGTGGCATCCTTAGCAACTTACTATTACTGTACTGCTACTGCTACTGTCACAGAGATCTCTGTCGGTTCCCAAGTTTGGAACCACTACTGTTACTGTTATGATGGCCATCGACTGACTGTTCGGTCTGTT
The DNA here is from genome assembly GCF_055761805.1 of Camellia sinensis. Classification (NCBI taxonomy): domain Eukaryota; kingdom Viridiplantae; phylum Streptophyta; class Magnoliopsida; order Ericales; family Theaceae; genus Camellia; species Camellia sinensis. Next base: position 26,312,913 of record NC_138970.1, on the reverse strand, counting down.
AAGACCTGCTGTACTGTTTTGCTATTGAATGTACCACATATAACTGCTATGGTTACTAAATGACTGATATGACTGTTTAATGACTGAAAGGACATTCATTCTTAACCTCTTTACATAGTTGTTATTCGCCGGGCTTTAGCTCACAGTTTTTATATATATGTAGGTGTCCAGGCACTGGACCGGAGCTAGGGGCGTCGGGTTAGCTCTCGTTTTGTCAAGCCAACCGTTGTGCCTCACTGCGAGGTTCCAAGTCGTTTCAAGCCAAGGCTGTTTTAGGGTGTCTCAGTTTCACCCTTCCGTCTCTGTTTTGTAATATTGTTTAAGACTTGTACTGTACTGTGCTAATTAGGGATTTGGTCCCTAACCTGGATGTTTGTACATATGGTGTATATATGTTTTGCTTATGAATGTGAATATGTTTAGGAAAGTCTTTTTGCATTCAGAATGTCACAGCTCATTGGACACCTTTTATTTACTATTTTGGCTTCCGCCAGCCCCTTACTCTGTATTACTGTCTCTACTGTTAAGCAAGCCTTTGGTAATCACGGATTACTGGCCGGTTACGATGCTAAACTCATAGGGGCGGGTTTGGGTCGTGACAATGTCCGAATCGAAATATAGATCGAAACGGTGGAAGATTTGTTGGGGATCTGTTCAGAACCGGTATGAAAACAATTTCCAATTTCTTTGGAAACGATGGGAGATTCATCGAAAATCTCTTCATTTGTTTTGATTTCCAAATCGAAAATCGTCTCAAAATGGTTTCCAAATCTTCACAGGTTCGTCTGCAACAGAACCCTTGAAAAGGCATGTGTGTGTCACGCGCGTAGAAGAGAGCTCGGGATGGCTTCTTTGCTTCACGTGTGTTGTGATATGGAGGGGTAAAATTGGAAATGGAAATAGGACAGGACTTGACTGGTATTAACCTATTTCCATGGGACCGCCTGGTAAGTCCCCCTAATTTTAATAATTCTTCTTTCTAGGATTTTTTTTATTTATAAATCTCATTTAGAGGTGTTTCAACCCAATAAGTCCACCAAGAAAAATTATAACCCAGTTAATCGGATAATTCTATTTTCACACTCTAATTATTCTCAGTATACACATTTAATGAATATTTTCTCAATACACACATTATAAAAATATAAATTCTCAGTGCACGTCTTTATATTCTAATATTACCATCATTTTCAATTTTAAAACCCTAAGGCTATGTTTGGTTTCAATTTTTTAAATTTTTATGAGAAAAATATAAATTAATTTGACAAAAATAAATATCAATTTTTATTTTTATTTTTTTAAATTTTTTTGCCCATAAAAAGATGAAACCATATTGAAATAGGAAACTTTTTTATTTATTTTTGAAAATATATTCTAAAACTATACCATACAGAGCCTAATTTTATGGTATTTTAGAAATAGGATTTGAGTAGAAGAAGATGAGGGTATTATGGTATTTTTAGTCTAGGACAAAATTGTATTAATGAAAAGTTTCATTAAGTATGTGAACTGAGTAGAATTAGTGTGTGAAAATAGAATTACCCTAGTTAATCCCATGTATTTATTCTTTTATTCCATAAGATCATTTTTTACTAATTTATATTATTTGTTGGATTATTATACCCTTATATCTATTGTTGATATGTATTACATAGAAAAAAGATATACACATTTCCTTTTTGTTGTTACCTGTATTTTGGTAGTTACCATTATTCACATTTTTCTTTTTGATCAGTTTCATTCACATTTGTGGTATTATTTCATTGTGCTAGGGTTTCAAAACTCTCTATTTGGTAAGGTTTAAAAATTCTAGTTTACACATGATGGTGTAATAATATTATGTTCATCTATTGTTGCGGTGAACCTTTGTGTTCTTCCATTGATCGAAGTTCTGTGTTCGTCCATTGTTGCTCTGTGTTCAAAACTCTATGTTTCTTCATTGTTGTAAGTCGAAACTCTATTTATGTCCAGTCAATTTTGTTACAAACATATTCTTCAAAGGTGGATTTGGTTTGATTTTGATTGGTAGAATGGTAAAATTACATAGATTATGTGTGTGTCAATTTCTGACCACATTGCCAACCTAGTACTCAGCTAGAGAACACTAGCAAAATAGATTACTCGAACGACCTGTCACAGAAAAGAAGAGATTTCGGCAGTGATTCGTCCACCCGGGGGCACTCCGACGATCAAGTCAGTTATCTCTCAAAGATAACAAAAGAGCTTAACTCACTATTCAAAACATAAAAAGCATACCTTAGACCCATGAGGGTGCCTCTCTTTTATAGCCAACACTTACCTAATCCCAATAGAAGCATAGCTTCAATGGACTTAGGATTACTGCTAATCTTGGACTCCCAGTAGGATTGAGATAAACTCTCTAAGAGTCTTATCTTTATCCAAACTAAAGTCCTCTCCCATTCTAGGACTCTTGTCCCTTATCCGCTTATCCCGGACTCCGGTTTCTCCGCAGACAACTTCGGCCTAGCTGAGATCATCTCAGCGTCATAACCAGGACACGTGGCACTCCAATTGGCACTTCGGTGACACATCAGCCACATGTCGTCATTCAAAATTTGCGTCCCCACAGATTATTAATGATAATGATAATGATAAAGATGATAATAAATATGAGGATGTGGGTGTTTTTTTTTTTTTTTTTTTTAGAGTGATTGAGTTTTTTTTTAGATTTCTAATTTTATTGATGCCATTGTTTCTATTTTTTTTTATCAATTAGTGTGAATGTTCACATTTCACATTGTTTGAAAGTCTATTGGTTATTTGTTACTATACTTGTTGTTTGAATAATCATTTTTTGTTACCATTAAACAATTGAAATATTTTTTTTCTTTCAATTTTATTTCATGTTGTATTGTGAATGTTCATATTTGTATGATTTAATTTTTCTAAAGTTAGTTGTATGTTAATTGTAAATTGTGAACATTCACATTGTATTTTGGTATTAATTTTCTTTTCCCTTGAAGTTTTTTCAAAAGTTAGTTATATATATATATATATATATTTTATTATGCTTGTTGGTTGAACAATAATTTTTGTTACCATTGAACAATCGAAATAGTCGATTTACTTTTTTCAATTTTATTTTATATTTTCAAGTTGAAGGGTGAATGTTCACATCGATATAATTTTTTTTTATTAAAAAAAAAACTATATATTAATTATAAATTGTAAACATTCACATTGTATTTTAGTAAAAGTTTTGTTCTTTTAAAAGTTAATTATATTTTTGTTGTTTTTGTTACTATACTTGTTAGTTAAACAATCATTTTTGTTATCATTGAACAATTGAAATAGTCGATTTTTACTTTTTTCAGTTTGTTTTATGTTTTCACATTGTAGTGTAAATGTTTACATTGGTATGAATTATTTTTTTAGGCTCGTTGTATATTAATTATAAATTGTGAGCATTCACATTGTATTTTGATATGAATTTTTTTTTTGTTTAAGGTTAGTTGTATATTTGTTGTTTATTGTTAACATTCACATTGTACTTTAGCATGCATTTTTTTTTTTTCAAAAGTTAGTTGTATGCTTGTTGTTTACTGTGAACATTCACATTATATTTTGATTTTCAGTCAGATTTTTTGTTGGGTTATTTTTAAAATTTTCAAATTATAAAAAAGTTCAAAATTCATAATTTGAGATTTTCTCCATGGAATGTGTGAGATATTTTCTCCTTAGAATAATGGAGAGATTTTTTTCCACAAATTAAGGGTAATATTTTCTCTTTAGAATGGGAGAGAAAATTTTTCCATAAAATGAGAGACTATTGTTATGTATTTAGTTTTAAAATAGAAACATATACAAAAAATGATGATTTAGTCATATTACATTAAACATGACTTAGGCCAGGTTTGGCAAGTCCCAAAAAATTTAAAAAGTCAAAAAGTTACACAAAAAGCAAAAAAGTCATTACTATTCACAAATAAAAAATATTAAAAAATATTTTATACATTTTTTTGATATAAAAATTTGAATTACACTGTCAGCCGTACTGCCCCAGCAGGAAGGCATTTTTTTGGGCAAAAAAAAAAATTACATATGTAAAGCCAAAAAGTTTGATGGTAATGTTGGGCCCTTGGGGGTCCACTAAAGGTTCCGTTTTGATAATCCGAACCGATCAATATGTAGAACTCGTCGAGTACTATATGTTTAAAAATAAATCACGTTAATCGGATATCGTTAACTATATGATCAAATTAATTTTGTATAAACAAAACGAATGGTGTGATAGTTAACTGTTGAAAAAAAACTAATCTGCTCATATAGCTATCGATATCCGATCAACGTGATTTTTTACAGGCATATAATACTCGACGAGTTTTACATGTTGAACGGTTCAGATTATTAAAATAGGACCCGTGGTGGCCCCCACGGACCAACCATCACTATTCAAACACTTTGCCCAAATGAGGCAATAATTTGTTGTGTAAGATCCACTGCTCCCAGCAGGGCAGTCGTACAACCTACTCAACTTTCTTCCCATATACACTTTATGTATACAATTTTTCATAAAAAGACAAAAAGTTCACCAAAACATCCACATTTTTTTCTCAACTTTTTAGTCAAAAAAAAAATGCACTTATTTAAGACATCCCAAACAAACTCTTAATAGAATACTAAAAAAAATATAAATTAGATGGAATAAAGTACTTAGAAAGAGGATTTATCAAAAAATATCATTCTTTTAATCATTTTACTTCATCTTCATCTTCAACTTCATCTTTTTCTTTTTCTTTTTCTCTTTTCTATTTTTATGTTTGTATTGTTATTATTTTGACTCCAAATAAGTCATTTCAAGGAATAGAATTTTAATACGATTGCTTGATCATTATGTTATTTGATAAAATTTGTGTTAAAGCTTTGTTGATCTAAGCCTAACAAAAATTTTACTAACAAAGTATTGTACACATTTTATACACACTTATACTGAGTTTAATTGTTAAAATATAATTTTTTTTTATCGATTTTACTCAACGATAATAGTCAAATGATTTATATTGAAAATAAATCCAAAAAAAATTAAATTTAAATTGATAAAATAAAAAATTTGAATTTATTTTATTACTATGATTAAATTTTATTTTTTTTATATAATATATATTTTTCTATTTTAACAAACCTTAAAAATATGTAACTATTTGTAATTATCCTAAGAATCTATATAACAAGACAAGATGAATGACGGCCAAATCCCTTTACATAATAGTTTATTTATTTCTTTGATACATTTGTTATCTGTTGTAATCTCTGTCTCTCTCTTTATTTATTTCTTTCATATCTGTTGTAATCTCTGTCTCTCTTTATTTATTTCTTTCATATCTGTTGTAATCTCTGTCTCTCTCTTTATTTATTTCTTTGATACATTTGTTATCTGTTGTAATCTCTGTCTCTCTCTCTCTGACTATGACTATGGATACAACAAATATCTCTGTGGATCAACCAAACGTGACGACGATGGCATCTCAGAAATCGTTTTGTACCCGAGAATTCCATTATATTGATGTATCACACAACTCTTCAACTTTATTGATTTCCCATTCTTCGCCTCTGAACTTTATGTTTATCCCTTTTAGGTTTATTTGACTCTGCTATCACAGTACAAATATCTATTTGGGTTACTTCTCCGATCAAGTTGCAGTGTTAAGAAGATTATTGTGTTTGATTTTCAACTCCTCATGAACAGTATTTAGGTGGGTTTTACTCTGATACTCCGTTTTGTGTTTGATATTAGGTGGGTTTTACTCTGATACTCTGTTTTATGTTTGATATTTGGTGGGTTTTACTCTGATCCTCTGTTTTGTTGCTGAGAATTATCAAAGGAAAAACAAACCCAGATTAAATCTCTGTTTAATAGCTTTTTTCACAGCCTTGGGGGTATTGTTTTCTTCACTTTGATGTTCCTTGTGAATTGCTTTTGTTTCCACATCTTGTTACCCTTTTTACTGTGGAATATGGATATATAGATGCAGATGATACATGTTTAGCACTTTACGTGATGTTAACCTATTCAAAGAATTTCCCTATTTTCTTTTCACTTTTTGGCTATTGAAGTAATTGGATTTGAATTTAATAAAGGATGATAGATAACCGTATGGAATAATTTCCTTCTCATCATCATTTAATTTGTAGGAAAATGGATATGAGGATTTGAATTTAATATAGGATGATAGATGACCATATGGAATAAATTTCCTTTTCATCATTGTTTGTAGGAAAATGGATATGTAGCTACAGATGATAATATATATTCGTAGATACATATTTTGTAGCACTTACATGATGACCAATTAGTCCTCTTTTCTTTTCACTTTTTGGCTATTGAAGTAATTGGATTTGAATTTAATATGGAATGATAGATGACCATATGGAATGTTTTTCTTTTTATCATTTAATTTGTAGGGCATCATGATGATGGGACTGAGAGTTTGTGAATTACTTTCTGCGGTGTCGTTTTGTTGCTTCATGCTCCTTGCTGTAGCACAAATTACCGATCCCTCTGAAGGTAAATTTTAATTGTACTATTCTTTAAGCTTTGTGTCATTCATTCTAGTTGTAGGTCTGTTTCAGTTTTAATACACCACAAGGGATATAATATAATAGTTATTATTTATGAATTTTATTTCATAACCTCAATATGCTCTAATGTTCTCATTGTTCATGAGTCATCACGTATGCTTTAATGATAGTGTTAAATGCAATTATTATATAACAAAATTGAATCTATGGAAATGCCTGCTAAGCGCATATATGATTGAAAGTATCGAACACATCCCATACTCTTGCCTAGACGTTGAGTGTCTGATACAAGTAATTGATTTAATTTGAAGAGTTCATGTAATATAGGGCAAATGTTTTGGGCTTTAGGATTGATTCTCTTTGTATACTGTATCTGAAACTTTTGATTGGCTCTTCTTTCAAAGCCATTTTGGTTTGGGATAGTGTGGTGGAACATTTTGAGAGATGATTAACTACGTGGGTTTGGAAGAGGCAATGCCTTTCAAAGGGATGAAGGCTAACTCTAATTAACAGTGCTTTATGTATTTTTCCTTCTTATTTTGTTGCCCTCTTGACCATTCCTGTCTTGGTGGTGAATAGGTTAGAGAAGCTGTAGAGGAACTTTTTATTGGTTGGCCTAGGAGTTGAATTCAAGTTTCACTTGGTTAATTGGGATATGGTGTGTATCCCTCTTTGAAAGCGGGTTATGGACTTTGCAATCACACAATAATTTTTTAGATAACTATTGGTTCCCATGATTTGAACCAGCTACATAACTTAATTCGCAAGCATGCACTGATGCAGATTACAAGTCTTGACTTCTTCATCCACCTCTTTTGATTTCAATACATGCGATAAGGCCATTGTATCTAATTTATTATTTTTTTCACTTCTAGTGCCAAAATAGAACTAAGAATCATTCTATACTTTTTCCTTTGAAACGTAACTAAAGCAATTACATGTTTTGTATGCATGTTTGTGTGTTATATTAGGGATAATATGTTGTAAAATTAATTATATTTTGAAGAGTGTGTGTGCCTCACATTATTTGTGCATTTAACAAGGAATGGGACTGATACCATCAACTTTCCCATTTTCATGCTTGCTGTAGAGATGGTTGGACCTTCTATTTGTAAATTAGTTTATGATGAGAATTAGCTGATGATTTGTTCTCTTTGCAGTCTCTGCATTAATAGCGATCAAGAGCAATTTAGTTGATCCTAAGCATCTCAAGAATTGGACTAAAGGGGATCCATGTACGTCCCGCTGGAGAGGAGTTTTATGCTTTGATTCAGTCATGACTGATGGTTACTTGCATGTCCAAGAGCTGTATGTTGCTTTTCCAGGATTTCTCACTTTCCTTTAATAGAAGTCATTTACTCATTACCTATTTGGTTGTTATAGGAGTTCAAGATTTGATGATATGGACGTGTTTAATTTGCTTTCTATTGTCGGCATAGTGCCTTATCACTTTTTATTACCTCTAACAGAATAAATGATCTTTCATTCCTTAATATTGGTTATAGTGTCTCAAATTGTAGGAAATGCTCCTAATTATCTCTTCTATTTTTGGTGCAGCCAGCTATTGAATATGAACCTGTCTGGAAGTTTAGCACCTGAGCTTGGCAAACTCTCACGGCTTAAAATATTGTGAGACATAGCATTAACATTTAATGTACAAAGTTATCACTAACCATGCAATCCTCCCATTGATGCTGATTCTCTTTTCTTTTGTTTTCTTTTGGAAGAGATTTCATGTGGAATGACTTAACTGGAAGTATACCAAAGGAGATTGGAAATATTGCATCTTTGGAACTCCTGTAAGTTCAATCCACAAAACTTGAATGTTCGGAAGCTTTTTTCTCAATGTGATCTTTTTTGTCATGGTTAATGATATTAGGCCCCGTTTGTTTTGGGTTATAGCAAGGGGATTAGGATTACTAGTACCTTGGGATTAGTATATGGGGTGTTTGTTTTGAGAGATAGCCTTGGGATTATTAATACCTTGGGACTAACTAATACCTTGGTATTACTAATACCTTATTTGTTTTGAGAGATAGGGAAGGTATTACTAATACCTTGGTATTACTAATACCCTTGGGGAGAGGATTCATAGTGAGGAGGTAGAGATGGTATTAGAAAAATAGTGAGGGGATTAGAAATTTTTTTATTTTTTTTATTTTTTATATATTGGAAATTTTTTTTAAAATATAATTTTTAATTTTTTATATTTTTTTATTTGTTTTATTATTTTATATAAAAATAATTTAACAATTCCTCACTACTAATCCCTTCACTATCAATCCCCTCACTACTAATCCCCTCACTATCAATCCCCTCACTAACAATCCCCTCATTATTAATCCCCTCACTATCAATCCCCTCCATTCTATCTTTGAAAACAAACGACCCTCACTAACAATCCCCTCACTATTAATCCCCTCACTATCAATCCCCTCCATTCCATCTCTGAAAACAAACGGGGCCTTAATGAGCATACAGGGGAGGTATACAAGTTAACTTGATTGCTTCAGCTTTAAGAAAATTTAGAGGCTTGACTTAATTTTGTGTATTATTAGGTTTGTTTTTGGCCAAATTGGATCAAACTGATGTTATACAAAATCACGATAGAATATTAACTGAAATTATTGTTTGGTACTAGGTACAGTTGGTAATTGCAAATTATTTGCATAAATAAATTTTCATCTGTAATATAACTACTCTGTTAATTTTTAACGATTTGTGCTATGTTATTTATGCAGCCTCTTGAGTGGAAACAAATTATCAGGTTCCATACCCAATGAGCTTGGGTATCTTTCAAAGTTGATTATACTCCAAATAGACCTGAACCAGATATCAGGACCACTACCAGATTCATTTTCAAATTTGAGCAGTATTGAACATCTGTGAGTGCCCTTCAAGCTAATTGTTACTTGAGTTTAACAAGGAATTTATTTTTGTACTTTGTTATTTATCTGTTTGTCTGTTTCTTCTGCAGCCACTTAAACAATAACTCAATCAGTGGTCAAATTCCCCGTCAGCTTTCCAACTTATCCACTCTCCGTCACTTGTGAGTTGTATAGCAGATTCCTTGATTTCTTTCTTTCTCCCCCTCTCACTAAATTGTACCATTTTAGTGGTAATTATTTCATATTGCATTGGTTCAATGTTCACAGGCTTGTGGACAATAACAACTTAACTGGATATCTTCCATCAGAGTTTTCAAACTTTCTGCATTTGAGTATACTGTAAGTTCCTTCCCTGAGTATCATTAGGTCCTTCTCTGTTCAATCTTCCTGTTTTGATGCTTCCACTTTGGGTTGTCATTGTGCATTCATGATGGCAATTTGTCATGAATATGTTTGCCAAGCACTTGTATGTATGTCTGGAGTGAACTTTTTAGGCTTATTGTCTGCTGTAAATTTAGACTTAAAATTTTTCTCCCTTGCCTAATAGTTTGCCTCAATATTTTGGGTATGTATGTATATTCTCTTGTTACCAACCTTTTACCATGTTTTTGTCTTATTTAATTCTCATAGTTATATTAAGTTCCTTGTGGCTTATTCTCATCTCTTTGTTGCCTACCGCCCAAGAATCATTGTGGAGTTGGTGCATGTTGATTTTCCAACGAAGACAAAAAACTCAAATTATCATGTGGCATAATTGTACCTCTTCTGTTAACGTTTATGTTTCCCTTGTGCAGTCAACTTGACAACAACAATTTCAACGGAGCTGAAATTCCAGTTTCTTATGGAAACTTCTTGAAACTAGTGAAATTGTAAGTTCTAGTTATAGAATGTCTGCCTTTTTATCTGTTTTGCATTTTATTCAGTGAAGAGATGTTGATTGCTTGCGGCCCTGGTAACTCAAGTTCATAACAGTGTGAGAATATTATGTCATTATAGACATCTATGTAATTATGGAATTAGGTTAATTGTGAATATTTGATTGATTGTATTTCCTATTCTAGATTAGGGTTAGGATTCCTATAAATATTGGTTGTAATCTTTGTATTATTTACAAATTGAATCTACAGAACATTCAGTATTTCTTACATGGTATCAGAGCTCGGTGTGAAACCCTAGCTTGAAGATTGGAAACCCTAGCAGCCGTAGTAGGGTTGCTCCATCTGGCTCTTCGTCTGACTCAAAGGCTTCGTCTGATTTGAAGACTCTTCGAAGTTGACCCAGAGCTCTCTGCCTCTCGGTTTAAGTGCGACTCCTTGTCTCGACCCATCTGCTATGAATCACGATTGATCATCGCGTCTCTCTCGGTTCGCATCGTCTTCATCATCGTTGTCTGCCTTGGTTCTCGTCGATTCTCATTATCATCAGCATCGTCGGTTCTCTCGGTTCTTATCTCTGTGTTCGTGTTTTGGCTCTATAATATTGCTTTGGTTAAAAATATTTATTTATAGTTTGGCCCTTTTGGTATTTGGTATTATCTTTCAACCTGTTACTCTTGGTTTATTACAATGACGGACACCAAAATCCAAGCCATCAGATGTAAACTCACCGGTGCCAATTATGCTTATTGAACCAGTGTTATGAAGAATTTCCTTCTTGGTCAGAAAAAATGGGGCTATGTTTCTGGTTCAATTCCTTGTCCATTGGACCCGAAACAAGAAGGATATCTAACTTCCTGTGATACTTGGGATTGTGATAATGCCTAAGTTCTGACCTGGTTTCATAATTCTGTGGATGACCGTATTGGAATGATGTTTTCCAAATACAGTACTACCAAGAAGGTATAGGACTATTTATTGGGTGTGTATCAACAGTCCAACTTTGCCAAGCGGTATGAGTTGGAAACAGCTATTCAGAGTGCTCGTCAGTGGAATCAATCTATTCAGGACTTCTACATTGAGATGACACGTTTCTGGGATTAGTTGGCTCTCATGGAACCATTTAACCTCAAGGCACTAGACACTTATGTTGAGTTTCGGGAACAGGGTCGTTTAGTGCAGTTTTTAAAGCTCTCTCCCCTCAGTATGAGGCTATCCGTGTTGGCATCCTTCATTAGTCTCCTCTCCCCTCTGTGGATGTTATTGTTCGTGAGCTCCTCTTCGAGGAAACTCGTCTTAAGACGGCCAGTCAGACTCTATCTCTATCTGTCTTCTTGGCTTCTACTCAGCCTCCTCTGTTGTCAAACCCCCCACCTCATTAGCTTCAAGCTACTACAAAGCCCAAGAAAGGGCCACTAGCCTCTAATGAGTGTGTTTTTTGCCATCAGAAGGGCCATTGGAAGTACAACTGTCCCAAGAAGGACTGTCAGTTTGCTCAGTCTTCTCAGCCATCTCAGCCACAATTCCGAGGTCCTGCTCCGAGTATTTTTTGCCCTCTTGCCGCTTATACTACATTTGCTCCGGCTTCTGATCCTGACCTGGCGTCCTTGAGTGCCCAGATTGCTCAGTGTGGGTTATAAAGATTAGAGGTGATCGGTCGTTGACCTCTGGGAAGATTTTAGGCACTTCAATGACTTTAGATCATCGGAGGCAGGAGAGGAGAAGACCAAGGCAAACTTAGAGAGGAAAGAGGTGGCATTGAGAGACCTTGAACACTTAATGTATGTTATCTGATTCTTGTTACTCTTGTTGTGTTTATGGCTGCACTTATAATGCCGTTATATAGACTCTAAGAGTATTGGAGCCCAATCAACCTCAAGACAGGTGGCAAGTTCTCCTCAACTCGACAGGAGGGTGATATCAGCCCTACTAACTGTGTCCTATGATTCAGGTCCTTGGAAAGGTTGCATCATAGGAACTGCAGGGGTAGGTATGATATCTTGAGAGGCATATCATATGTGCATCAGATGTAAGTGTAAGGTCAACTTATCTTTCTCTAAGCCAGGTCAAAGGGGGAGCTATCATTGTAGGGAGATAGCGACACGACCTTGACGATCCCGAGGTCTTATCTTCCAATCCACAATCCTTCAATGATCCCAAGCGGAAGGGTCTAGGTCCTGCTCCCGACCTAGGCAGCCAAAAGGGTGAATGCATGGGTGAGCCAAGGGCTCATCTCAATGGCTAAGTAAACATAGGTGAGCCGAATATAGGTGAGCCAAGAGTTAGGCTATGTTGCTATGGAGTTTGGGTAAGTGGGTAGAGAATGCATTTCTTGAGTTATGAAGGGCCATGAAGAGGTCTAAGTGAGCCGGCTCTATGTGGCCTTATTTCATATTTGGTGGTGTGCATGCCTCCGCTTAGGCTAGGCATACAATCCCGACTCATCATGATGCCTCAGGGGTTTGCCACGTGGATGCGTGATAGTGATGACATATTCATCGTAGTGCCTCAGGGGTCTGCCACGTGGATGTGTAGTGGTGCTGACGCGACGCCCGTAGGGCTCGCCACGTGCTAAGTATAGTATAGATATCCACATTAATGCCCCCCTGTATAGATATTCTCATGAGAGTGTCTGTACATGTATGACAAAGATGTCGAAAACATGACTCATGAAGGTAATAAATTTTGATTTCTTTTGAATTAAAGGGGGAGATACATTTTAATTTCATTTGACACGAACTGGTCGGAAGAGAATATGGGCTTGTTGGGCGATAACCTCATTCCACGGGATCTCTATTATGTCACATGAGATTTCATCTTCATTCCATAGACACCAAATTCTACCCGTTACTCTTTCCATGCCGCTGGGAGGTGGGTTCATGGTCTTGGTGTTGGAGTAATCCATGATTTTACTCATAAACTGGGCTTCACTTTCTTTATTTTTTGTGTTTGTAATGATGACAAGATCGAAGCGTCCATAGGAGTGTAGGTGTATGTAGTGCTGGAGGAAGTTAGGGCGAGCGACGCCCTCAGTATTGAAAAAGAGGATGTTGAGCAGAGTGTTGTGGGGAATGTTTGGCTGAGCATTGCGGGAAACACTCTCTTTTCTAATGTTGAGATCTGCAAAGTTCTTTATTAGTCCCAAATCTTCATTTGGGTTTTCCAATGGTGCTGACATGATGGAGATATGGTGATCTAGATCTCTTTCTGTCGGTCTTTGCGAGAGGATGTTGATTCGGATCCTCTCAAAATGTGAGATTAATACCTGATTTTCCTGGCAGATGGATCCTTGGAGAGTGAGGTTGCCTTCTTGGTTTAGCAAAAACCAAGTGTGGTATTGTGTAGAGCTCTGGAATGGTTAGTGCCTTGTACCATCCTCTTATTTTACCTCGAAAAGCTTCCGACACCTCTACAACTGTAGAAGCAGGGTGTTGGATCCAAGGGGATTCAAATAGCAGATCTTGGAATTGCTATGGAGGCATAGAGAGCATCCTTCGAAAGAACTCACACACTGGGCGACAGTGGTGAGTGGGAGTGAAGCTTGAAGCTCTATGTTTTGAACCTCTCTGGTTTGGAGCCTTGTTCACTGGCCGCCAAACAGTGTTATCACAGTGTCCCTCTCATACAGAAGCCATTTAGAGAGAATGGGTTGTTAAAGTTGAGAGGAGAGCGTTAGCAATTGGATATGAATTTGCTTGTGTTTTGTGTTGTCTGTATTTGCTCTCTTATAAGATGAGGTTGCATTGGGAAAGAGGGGGTGAATTTACTAACTTTTGCAGCTTTACATTGAGAATGGGCGATCCATGGAGAGGACAACTCATCAATTGAAGTTATAGGTTTAGAGCAGACCTACTGATTTGGAGTTGGTCATAGTAGCTTGTGATAGCTTGTGTAGCAGTGACGTTTTTGGAGAGTTTAAGGTTCTTGCAGTCTGTTGCAAAGAAAGTTTTTGATTGGTTTAAGGATTTATCCTTGGGAAGGTGCAACTTGAGTATGTGTGTATATATACAAATTATTATTTTATTTATTTTTTTAGCGCCTCCTTTTACTTGAATATTGCCTTATTGCGTCCAATATTTTATATTTGTATGAATTTAAAGAAGTTTGTGTACATTCTGGGTATAGTTTCAACCTGTTCGAACTGTTCGAATGGGGAGCTCACCTTTTTGCAGAAATATGATTAAAATATTAGAGAGCTATAAGATTGGAGAGCTCTAAAAATAATAATAAAATATTAAAGAGCTAAGAAAATTGATGAGAGGAGAGCTCTAAAAATAATGATAAAACTTGGAGAGTTGTTGGAGAGTTCTAAGAATAATATTAAAAAAAATAAAAAATTAGAGAGCTATAAGATTAGAGAGCTCGAAAGATAATAATAAAATATTAGAACTATGAAATTATGAGAGTTGTGGGGAGCTCACTTGTGGGTTCTTGCTTCAGATACTTAATAAATTTTGAGAATTGGGAATTGGGGGGTAGCTCTAAGAACTATGAGAGGAGAGTTCTAACGCTATGTTTGGTAACTTAGGAGAGTAAAGAAAGAAATGATTACTTAAGTAATAAGAGAAAAGAAAAGAAAAGAAATGATTGTAATTTCTCTCCTTTTTATTTGGATAAGTAAAAAATAAAAGAAAAGAAATGATTGTGATTTCTCTCCTTCTTGTTTGGTTAGATTTCATTAAGAGAAAAGAAAAGAAATTATTTTATGTTATATTACCAAAATAACCTTTTTATATTTTCAATCATTTTATTTCTTTTATTTTTACAGGGGTAAAATTGGTATTATGAAAATATAAACATTTGTGGATTTCTTTTCTCTCCCAATCTCTCCACTTTTGGGAAGATTGAAAATAAGGGTTATGAGAGAAATGAGTTTCTCTCTATTTCTCTCTATTTCTCCCCATTTCTTTCCACTTAAGATAACCAAACAAGGAAGAGAAATACATTTCTCTCTATTTCTTTTCTTTTCTCTCCAAATCACTCAATCCAAACACAGTGTAAAAATAAAATTAAAATGTTGGAGAATTATAAAATTGAAGAGCTACCATATGGAGAGCTATGAAATTGGAGAGCTAAGTAATTGGTGAGCTACCACATGAGAGCTATGAGATTGGAGAGCTCTAAAAATAATAATAAAATATTAGAGCTAAGAAATTGGTGAGCTATCATATGCAGAGCTATGAGATTGGAGAGCTAAGGAATTGGTGAGCTATCATATGTGGGCTCTAAATTCGGACACTTAGAAAAATTCATGAGAGAGTTGGAAGCTAGCTCTAAGAACTATGAGGGGAGAGCTCTAAAAATAATATTAAAATATTAGAGAGCTAAGAAATTGGTGAGCTATCATATGGAGAGATGAAATTGAAGAGCTAAGGAATTGGTGAGCTACCACATGGAGAGCTCTAAAAATAATAATAAAATATTAGTGAGCTAAGAAATTGTTGAGCTATCACATGGAGAGCTATGAAAGAGAACTCTAAAAATAATAATAAAATATTAGCGAGCTAAGAAAATGGTGAGCTATCAGATATGGCTTAGAAAGGAGGTAATGTCGGAGTTTTTTAGCGGCGAAGACTAGGGCGAGGCAATGCTGCTCGATGGGGGAGTATCGGACTTCAGCCCCTTGGTTAACTCTGCTTATGTAGTATACAGGTCGTTTAAGTCCATCGATTTCTTGGGCGAGCAAAGCTCCAACTGACTTCGGCATGGAAGTGATGTAGAGGAGTAAAGGCTTTGCTGGTTGAGGAGTCATGGTGAGAGGGCAGGTTAAAGCTAACTTCACCCCTTCGAACGCTTGTTAGTGCTCCTCATTCCATGGGAATCTGACATCTTTCTTTAGTAATGAGTTGAAGGTTTGTGTTATTTCAGCCATAGCAGGGATAAATCGTCTTAGATAAGATGCCCGACCAAGGAAGGTTCTCAGTTTGTCTATACTCGGTCGTGGCATATTTCTGATGGCGGCGACCTTTGCTGGGTCGGGGTCTATCCCGTGGCGGTGAAGAATGCAACCAAGGAACTTGCCGGCAGTGAATCCGAATGCGCACTTAAGCGGGTTCATTCGAAGTCTGTATTTCTTGTAATGTTCAAAGACTTTTTGGAGGTCTTTGAGGTGACCAGCTTCTTCTTTGGATTTTACCACCAAATCATCAATGTAACACTCCAGGGTTTTGTGCAACATATCGTGGAAGATGGCTGTCATAGCTCTTTGGTATGTTGCTGTCGCGTTTTTTAATCCAAACGGCATTACAGTATAGAAAAAGTTACCTATGAGAGTGCGAAATGCTGTCTTGGGGGCATCCTCTAGAGCTATCTTAATCTGGTTGTAGCCACTGAAACGTGTCCATGAATGAGAACATATGGTGTCTAGTTGCTGAATCAATCAAGGTGTCTATGTTTAGGAGTGGGAACTCATCTTTGGGGCAAGATTTGTTTAAGTCTCTAAAGTCAACGCATACTCGAATTTGTCCATTCTTTTTTATGACTGGGAAGATGCTAGAAAGTCATGCAGGTTGCTAGATAGGCTTGATGAATCTCGCTCCAAGCAGCTTTACTACTTTGTCCTTGATGTTGAGCTCTACCTCAGGCTTATAAAATCTAACACCTTGCTTGACTGGCCGAGCCAAGGGAATGACGTTCAAGCGGTGTATGGTAACTTCTTTGTCTAGGCCTGGCATTTCTTCATATGTCCACGCAAAGACGTCCAAATACTTCTTGATTAGCTTGACGAGGGGCCCTTTCTGTTCTTCTGGCAAATCTTTGCAAATGAAGATAGGACGTCTGGGTTTTTCTTCAGGGGCTATGTTGATTTCTTCCAGTTCTTGCTTTTGGGGCCAAGGGCCGTCTTGTAAGCATTCTGGAGCAGGCCTAACTTCTTGTAATCCATCTTTCTTTGGGATTGCAACCGAGTTAGTAAGGGCTTGGTCAGGGGATGAAGTGGCTGCCTTAGTAAGGGATTTGACTTTTGAGCCCCCAGCTCTATCCAAGTGACTTGTTGAGGGACCGTTGAATTTGTCAAAGTGCTTTTCTATTACTGGGAGAGCCATGGCTTTCTTTTCCTTTCTGTTTTTCTTGTCCTTGCTTTTTTTATTCTTTGTCCTTAGAGGGCTTTGAGCCAGTGTAGACAGAGTGCAGCAAAGGTAATCTTTTTCATTTGGTTCGTGACAAGCGATTGCTACTTCGTCTGGCTGGGAGTTGGCATTGGCGACACTTGCCAACCCCAGAGACCATCATAAACGGTATACCACTCTGCCATCTTCTGTTTGGAGCCTCGTCACTTTAGGGAGCTTTCTTGAGGGTTCAGATCTAGAGAACGTCTTTCTACGAGGTGGTGATGCATCTTCTTCCGAGAGATTATCCCAATTTGGTATGGGAGTTCCTCGGAGCGACAAGGGGGGCTCGTCCTCATCAACGTGATTATAAAACACTGCATCCGCCATATGAGCTTCATCTACTTGAAAGGGTTTTTGAGAGCCAGTTATGGCTACTACCTCGTTGTTGTAAATTGCTTTAAAACATTGATGGTTGGTGGAGGGGATTGCGGCGTATCTATGGAGCCGAGTTCTCCCTAAAAGAGCTTGATAGGTCGTCTCAGCTTCTATGACATGGAACTTAGTGGTGGAACAGATCGGTCCAACTGCTAAGTCTAGTTGGACATGCCCTATGGTTTTGATTTTTTGATTTCCAAAACTGGTGATGGAAATGGGTTGTCTGACTAGGTGTTTTTGTGAGATCCCGGCTGCTTGGAAAGTAGAATAGGGCATTACATTGAGTGAAGCCCCTCCATCCATGAAATCCTCTTTGAAACTCCATTACAGTGATGAACACTGGGACATAGAGGGAACGATTGTGTGGGAACGATACTTGCTTGTCTGCTTCACTAAAGGTTATTGCCAAGGAGTTA
This sequence comes from Camellia sinensis, assembly GCF_055761805.1. Classification (NCBI taxonomy): domain Eukaryota; kingdom Viridiplantae; phylum Streptophyta; class Magnoliopsida; order Ericales; family Theaceae; genus Camellia; species Camellia sinensis. The sequence goes on along the minus strand of NC_138970.1, from coordinate 26,294,710 downwards.
TCTCGGAACACTTCCCTAACCGATCTGCTTACACTCATGCATGCCTCACCATTTTGCTCCGCAAGCCTTAGAAAGGCCTTGGTAGCTTCGAAACGTGTTGCTTCAGACAAACCGAATTGGTCGAAGAACCATTTGAACTTTGTTGATTTCTTAAGTGCTATCGCACGTCGGGTCTCGAAGTTTGGACAAGTAGGAGCTGCGAGCTCAGAGAGCTCACACGCCATTGGTTCTTCCGTCTCGTCATAATGCGAAAGCATCATGACCGTCTTGCCATTATCTTTGTGACAGGGGAGAGGATCTTTTAAGACGTCCTTTGTCTGGCGACGAGGTAGCTCCAAAGCGTCGTCAGCCATCATCTTTCGAACTAGGGATTTGAGCGCCCAACATTCAGCGGTAGGATGTTTAACGGAGCGGTGGTATATGCAATAGTCTGCCCGAGCTTGATCTTTTTTGGTGACAATTCGCCTTGGTTCAGGGAGATGAACTTCTCCATCTTCTACCCAAGCATTGAGGAGTGCTTGTGCCTCGTCCACCGAGACAGGCAACGGTGGGGGAACTTGATCAAATTTTATCTTCTTTGCTTGGAGATTTATTCTTCCTCCATTGGAACCTTCCGCTGCATATACGGCGTGGTTGCGTCTGTTAGGCCTCCATGAGGAAGGTGGAGGTGTTGTTGCCCGCCATGAATGAGGCTGTGGAGCTTCCCTTCGTGCCCTCGATCTTACTGTTTCACTTATGTTTTGAGCTACAGCGCATAAGGCAGAAAAGTCAGGGAAGTGATGATTGACCAACTGGAGCTTGTAAGTTGTGAGCATCCTTTTGATGTACATTCACACTAGTTGATGCTCTTCCATCGGGCTTTGAATGTCTACTACTTTTTCCCTGAAGCAGCGAACATAAACAAGGATGTCCTCCCCAAGTCGTTGTGTTTCCCTCATAAGATGAATAGTGGTTAGCCTTTCTTTGACGTAAAAGAACTTGATATAGAACTTTTTCACCAAGTCCTCCCACGAAGAAATAGAGCCAACGGCGAGGTTGGCGTACCATGAGAATGCCTGATCTGTGAGGGACTTGGAGAATTCTCTCATGCGGAGGTTTCAGTCTTCTCGGTGGGCACCAAGGGCATCGAGAAAGCGTAAAATGTGCTCCCTAGCGTTCCCTTTCCGTCTATCAAAATGGGCAAACTTTGGTACAATGTATCCTGCCGGATATGGGAGACTTGCGATATTAATAGGGTAAGGGTGACGGAGATCCAATTCTGGAGAGGTAGGGATGTGACCTTTGTTTGTCTGAAGTAGGTTGTGTATGTGTTTCTTCACTTCATCCAATGTCAGGGGTTGGACTGAAGGAACTTGATCTGACGAAAGAGCCGGAGAGCAAGTCGAAACCACTGTGGCGGGAGTTCCGCCGACCAAACCGACTGGTGGCAAGGGCGCTTGGCTTGGAGTCGGTGGGGGGTGCGGAACGGCTGTCTACCCTCCTGTTTGGTTTTGCAAGTTGTTTCGAAGGGTGGGGTTAGCCTCTGAGCCATTCTGAGCTGATGGCAGAACTCCATTTTGTGATGATGAAAGGGGGTTAGATATCGATGGGAGTGTGGGCCCCCTTTGTAAGGCTAATAAGGCATCCATCAAGAGTTATTGGTTCTGTTGGAGAGAGGTGACATTCTCAACCAAAGCATGGAGTTGTTCCGTTATGGCAGGTTGAGAGGATTGTTCCTCCAGAAAGCCGTCAGGGTTGTGTTCCGAGGTCTCCACCAAAGCCTCCCTACCGCCACCTTGGGATGTCGCTATGCCAGTTTTGGCATTCTTTTTGGGTGCCATGTGAAGTGGGCACCACTCTTCCCCAATGGAGTATAATGTGGGTGATAGAGATTAGAGACGATCGGTTGTTGACCTCTGGGAAGATGGTAGGCACTTCAATGACTTGAGATCACCAGAGGCGGAAGAGGAGAAGATCAAGGCAAGCTTAGAGAGGAAAGAGGTGGCAGTGAGAGACCTTGAACACTTAATGTATGTTATGTGATTCTTATTGCTCTTGTTGTGTTTATGGCTACACTTATGATGCCGTTATATAGACTCCAAAAGTATTGGAGCCCAAGTAACCTCAAGACAGGTGGCAAATTCTCCTCAATTTGATAGGAGGGTGATATCAGCCTTACTAGCTGTGTCCTATGATTTAGGTCCTTGGGAAGGTTACATCAGAGGAACTGTAGGGGTAGGTATGATATCTTGAGAGGCGTATCATATGTACATTAGATGTAAGTGTAAGGTCAACTTCTCTTTCTCTAAGCCAGGTCAAAGGAGGAGCTATCATTTCAGGGAGATAGCTACACGACCTTGACGATCCCGAGGTCTTAGCCTCTAATCCACAATCCTCCAATGATACCAAGCGGGAGTGCCTAGGTCCTGCTCTTGACCTAGGCAGCCAAAAGGGTGAATGCATGGGTGAGCCAAGGGTTTATCTCAGTGGTTAAGTAAACATAGGTGAGCCGAACATAGGTGAGCCAAGAGTTTGGCTATGTTGCTATGGAGTTTGGGTGAGTGGGTAGAGAATGTATTTCTTGAGTTATGAAGGGCCATGAAGAGGTCTAAGTGAGCCGGTTCTATGTGGTCTTATTTCATATTTGGTGGTGTGCATGCCTCCGCTTAGACTAGGCATACAATCCTGACTTATCGTGGTGCCTCAGGAGTCTGCCATGTGGATACGTGATGGTGATGACATACTCATCGTGGTGTCTCGGGGGTCTGCCACGTAGATGTGTGGTGGTGCTGACGTGATGCCCGTAGGGCTCGCCACGTGCCAAGTATAGTATAACTTAGAAAATATGAGGAAGAAGAACTCCGAAAATATGAGGAAGAAGGAATATATTTCTGTTATATTCAAACCTTCTTATCTTACAAGACCAAATGACACTCCTTATATAGGAGATATTACAAACATCATTATAACCCATTATATGCTACTTACATATTATATATTACCACTATCTACCACTATCATATTCTATACATGCCACTATCTACCACCAACACCACTATCATATTATATACATGCCACTATCTTATTATATACATTAACACAAATTTCCAGCATTCCCCCTCAAGCTGGTTTGGAGATATCTTCCATAGCCAGCTTGCTAGTCAGCTTATCAAATTGCTTCTTGTGTAGTCCCTTCGTTAGCACATCAGCTAATTGTTCACCTGTTGGAAGGTAGGTTATACAGATTATGCCAGCATTGATTTTCTCCTTGATGAAATGTTTATCCACTTCTATATGTTTTGTGCGATCATGTAGAACTGGATTATGAGCTATAGATATAGCTGCTTTGTTGTCACAATAGACCTTCATAGGTGTCGGGTGAGAAAGCTTTAATTCTTCAAGAATTCTTTTAATCCACATTACTTCACAGATTCCATGGGCAACAGCTCTGAACTCTGCTTCTGCACTACTTCTAGCTACCACATTCTGTTTTTTACTCCGCCATGTAACTAGGTTCCCACCTACAAAGGAGCAGTAGCCGAATGTTGATCTCCTGTCTGTAACACTTCCTGCCCAGTCTGCATCTGTGTATACTTCAACTTGAAGATGTCCATGTTTCTTGAACAGTAAGCCTCTCCCTGGAGTTCCTTTCAAATATCTTAAGATCTTATAAACAGCCTCAAAGTGCTCTGCCCCTGGTGAGTGCATGAACTGACTTACCATGCTGACTGCAAAGGCAATATCAGGCCGCGTATGAGACAAGTAAATCAATTTCCCTACAAGTCACTGATATTGTTCCCTCTCTTTGACTTCTTCAGCCTTAGCAGCTTGTAACTTCAAGTTAGGCTCGATCGGAGTCTCCACCATCTTACAACCAAGCATACCTGTTTCTCCAAGGAGATCAAGAACATATTTTCTCTGATTAACGAATATACCTTCCTTGGATCTTGCAAATTCCATTCCGAGGAAATACTTGAGGGCTCCCAGATCCTTAATGTGAAATTCTTTTGCGAGTTTCTCTTTGAGGGCTGCTAACTCTGCTTCATCATTACCAGTTAAAATGATGTCATCAACATAAACAATCAAAATTGCAATTTTACTGTTTTTTGAATGTTTATAAAATATTGTGTGATCTGCTTGACTCTGCGAGAAGCCATAACTGATAACTGCCTTCCCAAAGCGTTCAAACCACGCTCTTGGTGATTATTTGAGTCCGTATAATGACTTGTTCAATCTGCATACCCTGTCGCTTCCAAGTCTCTGCTCAAATCCCGGCGGTAGGCTCATGAACACCTCCTCTTCAAGATCACCATTGAGAAATGCATTTTTAATGTCAAGTTGATGTAGAGGCCAATCTGAATTTACTGCAAGAGATAACAGTACTCTGATGGAATTTATTTTAGCAACAGGAGCAAACGTCTCCTGATAGTCGATCCCATAAGTTTGAGTGAAGCCTTTAGCCACCAGTCTCGCCTTGTATCTCTCAACGCTTCCATCTGCGTTACATTTTATCGTAAACACCCATTTACACCCAACTGTTTTCTTGTCTTTGGGTAGATCAACTATCTCCCAAGTACCACTTCTCCTTAAAGCATTCATCTCCTCCATGACTGCTAATTTCCAATTCGGATCATCCAATGCTTCCTGTATATTCCTTGGAACAAACAAGTGTGAAATCCTAGATGTGAAAGCTCTATGATTTTTAGACAGTCTTTGATAGGAGAGGTAATTTGCAATAGGATGTTTAATGCAATTTCGGACACCTTTCCTAATTGCTATAGGAACATCAAGGTCGGAAATAGAAGGAATAGGATTACCTAAAATTTCGATGCCAGAACTCGGGTGGACATTCGGGTCATTATTCCTCAGATGAAATCGCTTCCTAGTATAAACCTGAAGCTCAGGATTTATATCATTTTGTAGTACTTCTCCCCCTAAACAAGAATCTTCTTGACTAGGCACCATAGAACTTGGTTCTCCTAAGTGATCATTATCAGACAGATGTGGTTTTTGTGTAGGATAAATGACATTGGGGAGCGGGATAGAAATATCCCAAAAACGGTCTTCTACTCCACTTGTCTCCCCCTGAAGAGAAGTGTTGGGAAAATAGGATTTTGTTTCCACAAATGACACATCCATACTCACATGAAATTTCTTGGTTTGAGGATCGAAACACTTATACCCCTTTTTGTTTGAAGAATAACCCAAAAAAATACATTTTATAGCACGGGGGTCAAGTTTTGAACGAAATTGACTGGGAACATGAACATAGGCAGTACATCCAAAAACTTTGGTGGGTAAATCAGAAAACAACCTCGTGTCAGGAAAAAAGTTTTGAGACAATCAAAAGGTGTTTTGTATGTTAACACCTTTGTAGGCATCCTGTTTATCAAATAAGAGGCTGTTAAAATTGCTTCACCCCATAAATATTTAGGAACATGCATGTAAAACATTATAGCACGTGCTACTTCAAGTAGATGTTTATTTTTTCGTTCTGCAATGCCATTTTGTTGAGGGGTATCCCGACATGTAGATTAATGAAAAATCCTCTTTTTTTCCAAAAACTCACCCAACTGCTCATTGAAATATTCTGTTCCATTATCAGAATGTAAAATACCAATTTTGGTTTGAAATTGGTTTTCAATCATATTGTAAAAATTTGTGAATAAATTTTTCACGTCAGATTTTTTATTCATCAAATAAATCCAACATAAGCGGGTATGGTCATCAATAAATGTAACAAACCATCTTTTACCAGAAAGAGTAGTGATTTTAGAAGGGCCCCAAACATCACTATGAATCAAATAAAAAGGTTTGGAAGCCTGGTAAGGTTTTGGCAAATAAGTAGAGCAATGAAATTTTGCAAAAATGCAACTTTCACAATGAAAAGAAGAACAATCAATCCCTTTAAATAATTCTGGAAATAAATGTTTCAGATAAAGAAAACTAGGATGTCCTAGCCTATAGTGCCATAGCATTATTTTTTCTCGAACAGAGATTGAACTAGTACTATTAAAACTCTGAGCTTTTTTATTACTAACAGGTACTTCATCAAAGTAGTAAAGACCTTCAAGCATCCTAGCACGCCCAATCATCATCCCCAAGTTCTGGTCCTGAAATTCACAATGGGATTCAAAAAATGTAACACGACAATTAGAATCCTTAGATAGTTTACTGACAGACAAAATGTTACAGGCTAAGTTGGGGACGTGAAGAACAGCATTGAGATTAATTTTCTCAGTTAGTTTAATAAATCCTTTTCCTGCAATAGGTGAAAAACTACCATCGGCTATTCTGATTTTGTCATGACCAGAACAAGGGAAATGGGTACTAAATAAATAGGAAAAACTAGTCATGTGATCGGAGGCACCGGAATCTATGATCCACGGAGAGAAGTTTAGGCAAGAGAAGGCTTTAGGATTTCTACCTGTTTGTGCCAACAAAACACTAGGAGTACCGGATGAGGAGTTGGATTTTATCAGCTTTAAGAGTTGATCAATCTGCTCTTTGTTGAAGGGACCTGAATCGGCTTCATTAGCGGTAGGAAAGCTACGATTCTTCTCTCCTTGTTTGCTGCTTTTCCAGTTGACAGGTTTGCCATGGATCTTCCAACACGTTTCGTGTGTATGGCGAGGCTTGTTGCAAAAATCACACCAAACCTGTGGCTTATCATCAAACCTGCGCTGGTAATTTGCAGCCTTGTTGGCCGCAGCATCGCTAATTAAAGCAGAAATTTCAATTGATTCACCAGTACCTTTTTTCTTAAGCATGACGCTCCTTCGGCTCTCTTCCCTTCTGACTTCGGCAAATACTTCGCCAATGGATGGGAGAGTAGGTCTGCCAATAATTCTTCCTCGCACTTCATCGAACTCAATGTTGAGGCCGGCAAGAAACTTGTAAATACGGCTGTCTTCCACAGTTTTCTTGTGGTGGTTGCAGTCGTCAACCGATTTCCATTCGTATGTGTTGAAGATGTCAAGATCCTGCCACAACCTTTTCAACGAATTGAAATATTTGGTGACGGAATCATCTCCTTGACGAATCTCTCCCAACTTCAAAGTTAATTCGAAAACTTGAGATTGATTTCCTAGGTCAGAATACATCTGACTAACATTATCCCACAATTCTTGTGCAGTAGTATAGCACATGTAATTAGAGCTTATATCCTCCTCCATGGAATTGACCAACCATGTCATAACCATGGAGTTTTCAGCGTCCCAACTGTCGAACAGCGGATCATTAACAGTAGGAGCCTTCTTGTCACCAGTGATGTAACCGATCTTTCCTTGCCCACGGATATACATCCGGACAGATTGTGACCAGCGGAGAAAATTATCACCATTTAGGCGGATGGTGATGATTTGGACAGAGTGAAAGTTGGACGTTTTCACCGGAATGGCAGCGGCAGGGGTTGAAGTGGTTTCGGACGTGACTTCCGACATGGCTATGACGGTTTTAGGGCTGCTGTGTTTTTTGTTGCTCTGATACCAACTTAGAAAATATGAGGAAGAAGAACTCCGAAAATATGAGGAAGAAGGAATATATTTCTGTTATATTCAAAACTTATTATCTTACAAGACCAAATGACACTCCTTATATAGGAGATATTACAAACATCATTATAACCCATTATATGCCACTTACATATTATATATTACCACTATCTACCACTATCATATTCTATACATGCCACTATCTACCACCAACACCACTATCATATTATATACATGCCACTATCTTATTATATACATTAACACAAATTTCCAGCAGTATAGATACCCACACTCAGCTTCAGCATCTTTAGTCCACCTTTCAGTCATCTTCATCTGCCTCTACTCTCACCTCTCTTCATTCAGGTTTGCTTAGGTTCTCTTCAGTTATTTCTTCCTCTGTTTGACTTTTTGATTCTGGTGCCTCTCATCATATGATTCATTACCTTTCCTTACTCCAAAACTGTATCCCCTCTCCCTTTCTTATTACTATTAATACTGCTAATGGGTCTGGTATGTCTGTCCTATCTATTGAGTTTGTTTTACTTTTTGCCATGTCTGTTGTTACTATTCCCTCTATTCTTAATGTTCCTCAACTGTCAGTTAGCTTGCTTTCTATCAGTCAATTTGAGGCTTCTAGTTTTGATGTTATCTTTTCTTCTTTTGTCTGTTGTGTGCAGGATCGGTGTCCAAGAAGCAGATTGGGACCGGTCGTAGAATTAGAGATCTCTATGTGGTGGAAAGCCTGCATCTTCCTCTGTCTACCTCCCCCGTTGCACTTTCATCTTTTTAGTTAGATTCTTAGTCGAGTCAGTTTTATTTATGGCATTCTCGCTTAGGTCATTTGTCTGTTGACCGCTTGCAGTCTTTAGCTTTCAGGATTGTTATGTAAAGTTTCTTCTAGTCAAATTAATGAGTGTCGAGGATGTAAACTTGCTAAAATGATAGCTTTACCTTTTAACAACAGTACTTCTATTTCTGCGTCCCCTTTTTCTCTTGTACATACTGATGTCTTGGGACCTTCTTATGTTCTCACTAACGAGGGTTCTACGTACTATGTGTCCTTTATTAATGATTGTACCCGCTATATCTGGGTTTATCTTATGGCTCATAAATCTGATTTCTACCAGATATATCATACCTTTCAGTCTATGATCATTACACAGTTTGGGGCCACAATTAAAATATTCCGGTCTGACTTGGGTGGGGAATGCTTTAAAACTGAATTTTAGGAGTATTTGGCCAAATTAGGCACCATTCACCAAACCTCATGTACTGATACCCTTGCCCAAAATGGTCGTGCTCAGTGTTGTCAAAGTCGCGCCTAGGCGCAAGGCGAGTCGAGGCGAACCATCTGCGCCTGTACAGGTGCCAGGCGAGGCGGCTTGAGCCAGGCGAGCGCCTTAGCCGCGCCTTGAGCCAGGCGAGAGAGGCGCAAGGCCCTCGCCTAGGCGCGACTGAGCGTTTAATCTGTAGATCAGATCGAACGACTCAGATTCGACTTAGATTAAGCTTTCGAATGGCATAAAATCACAGAGGATCAGAACTCATGTACCATATCAGCCGAATACGACTCAGATTAACCCTAATCGAAGTCGTCTCTCTCCCTCTTTCGAGCTGCTGGAGCTACGACTGCGACACGAGCTGCGACACGAGCTGGACTTCGACTGCGACACTAATCGACTTCGGCTGAGCAGGTTCGACTCCTTCTTCTTCGTCTTCGACACTGATCCCCTTCTCCTTCTTCTTCGTCTTCGACAGGTCGTCTTCGACTTCGACATTCATATTTTTTTTTTTTTCCCTTTTCTTCTTTCTCCTTCGGCTTCGCAGGTTCAGTCGTCTCTTCTTTTTCTTTTTTCTTTTTTTTTTTTTTTCCTTTTCTTTTTTTTTTCAATTATTTGAGTTATATTAAATAAATAAATAAATAAATAAATTATGATTATTACATAAATAAATAAATTAATTCATACATACATAAATAAAAAAATAGATACATTACATTACATTACATTCATTATGATTATATTAAAATTGATTCATCATTATACTGAAATTAATTAATTGATCATTAATTAAAAAAAAAAAGAAAATTGATTCATGAGTTAATTAATTCATACATTCATTACAGTACATACATTGAATCATAACATTAATTAATTCATAAATTGATTCATAAGTTAATTAAAAAAAATAAAAAATTGATTAATTAATTAGAAAAGATTAATGTGTTGTGATTAATAAGAATTTAATGTGTTGTATGTGTTGTGATTAATGTGATTAATAAGAATTTAATTGATTAATAAAGATTAATCAATTTATCAATTTATCAATTAATCAATTTATTGTGTTGTGATTAATGTGTTGTGATTAAAAAAATAGAAAATTGGTTGATTAATTAATTGATAAATTGATTCATAAGTTAATCAATTTATTAATGTGATGAATTAATAAATTGGTCAAAGTTTTTCTTGAAAAAATAATGTAACATAGGAATTAATGTAATGGAATGTAATATTCATTAATTAATTAATTGATCATTAATTAAAAAAATAGAAAATTGATTCATGAGTTAATTAATTCATACATTCATTACAGTACATACATTGAATCATAACATTAATTAATTTATAAATTGATTCATAAGTTAATTAAAAAAATAGAAAATTGATTAATTAATTAGAAAAGATTAATGTGTTGTGATTAATAAGAATTTAATGTGTTGTATGTGTTGTGATTAATGTGATTAATAAGAATTTAATAAGAATTTAATTAATTAATAAAGATTAATCAATTTATCAATTAATCAATTTATTGTGATTAATGTGTTGTGATTAAAAAAATAGAAAATTGGTTGATTAATTAATTGATAAATTGATTCATAAGTTAATCAATTTATTAATGTGATGAATTAATAAATTGGTCAAATCAAAGTTTTTCTTGAAAAAATAATGTAACATAGGAATGAATGTAATGGAATGTAATGTACATTAATTAATTAATTCATTATTCATCATTAATTAAAAAAATAGAAAATTGATTCATACATTACATACATTAATAAATTCATCACATAACATACATTACATTCATTATACTGAAATTGTTTTTCTGTTATTTATTTTTTGTGTTGTGTAGTGAGTACTATTACTAAGTAGAAAATGACATCGGAAAGTAATAGAAAGATCCGGCGTGGCAATATGCCCATTTGGTGGAGGAGAATAATTTAAACAAGTTTGAGTGTAATTTTTGTGGTAAAGTATCAAATGGAGGTGTTTATCGGGTGAAACAACACCTTGCGGGAGGTTATAGGAATGTTACTGTTTGCCCGAAGTGTCCTTCTCATGTAAGAGAAGAGATTAGAGAGTTCATGTCCAAAAAAAAGACACAAAAAGAAGAAATGAACATGTTGCCTGATTTTGATGACATGGACATGGAAGATGAAGATGAAGATGATGATGTTGTTGAGATCAATGTCAATCAACACCGCAAGTTGACAAGTAGTAGCCAAGGTTCATCCAAATCCAAATCCAAATCAAAAATGCCAAAGAGAAAAGGGCCTATGGATGTTTACTTCACACCCAATCCTGAATCAGTGGTGAAAAATCGAAGAGACCAAGCAAAAGGGAAACAAACAAAAATTGATGCAAATGACCCTTACAAAAAAGAAATGAGAGCTCGGGCACTGCAAAGATTTGCAAGGTGGATGTATGATGCTGGTATCCCTTTCAATACAGTAAATTATGAGAGTTTTGGACCAATGATTGAAGCCATTGGCCAATATGGTCCTGGTATGAAGCCACCGACTTACCATGAAGTGCGGGTTACCCAACTCAAAAAAGAAGTGAAACATACTGAAGATTTGATGAAGTATCATAAAGAGGATTGTGCAAAATACGGGTGTTCCATAATGGCTGATGGTTGGACTGATAAGAGAGGAAGGACATTGATTAATTTTTTAGTTAATTGTCCAAGAGGAACTATGTTTGTTGAGTCAGTTGATGCTTCTAGCTATTCCAAGGATGGGCAAAAGTTATTTGAATTACTAGACAAGTTTGTGGAGAAAGTTGGAAAAGAGAATGTCGTGCAAGTTATCACTGATAGCGCTGCAGCTAATGTGTTGGCGGGTAAGAATATTTCCTCATTCCTTACATCAAAATTGTTTACTCATAATTTGTTTTGTATTTAAAATTTAAAAACTTGAAAATAATAATTCTTCATTATTGTTACATTATAGGGAGGTTTTTGGAAGCTAAGTATGAACAGTTGTATTGGACACCATGTGCTGCTCATTGTTTGGACTTGATGTTGGAAGACATTTTCAAGATACCTAGACTGAAAAAGACATTTGAAAGGGGTATTGCAGTACATGGCTACATTTACAATCGGCCTACGTTGCTAAACATGATGAGGCGCTATACAAATTTGAAGAATTTGATCAAGCCTGCAAAAATTAGATTTGCAACCGCTTTTTTGACTTTGACTAGGATGCATCAACAAAAAAACAATTTGAGAAAGATGGTCACCTCCGAAGACTGGACCTCAAGCAAATGGGCAAAGGAGCCACAAGGTAAAAGAATGGCACAAACTTTGTTGATGCCTTCATTTTGGAATACTGTTGTGTTTGCCCTTAAGGTCTCGGGTCCTCTTGTCAAAGTGCTTAGATTGGTTGATACTGAGAAGAAACCTCCCATGGGATACATTTATGAGGCAATGGATAGGGCAAAAGAATGCATTGCAAGTTCATTTGATCATAAAGAAGAGAAGTATAATGAAATCTTCGAAATCATTGACAAAAGATGGGATGTCCAATTGCATCGACCTTTACATGCAGCTGCGCATTTTCTTAACCCAGAATTCTTTTACCCAAAAGCGTTAGACGTGCAAAGAGATCATGAAGTGATGAATGGGTTTTATGAATGCATGCAAAGGTTGGTCCCGGATGTCACTGTTCAAGATTTGATCACTAATGAGATGAGTATTTATATGAAGGCTGAGAGTCTTTTTGGCAAGGCTGTTGCAATTAGGCAAAGAAATACAAGAGCACCAGGTAATATATTATAGACTCATAGAGTTTATTTTGAGTAATACTTTTAGTAAAACTTAATACTTGGTAACAATTATTTCTAACTAGTGGATTATCGCAGCTGATTGGTGGGCATCATATGGTTCTTATACTCCAAACTTGCAAACTTTTGCTATAAAAGTCCTTAGCCTAACATGTAGTTCATCGGGTTGTGAACGAAATTGGAGTGTATTCGAACATGTGAGTATTTAACATTCTAACTAATTTTTTGTTGAATTCAAATTTTTTTTTTCTCATTATATAGAATTTAATATCTTTTTAATGCTTGCAGCTTCATAGCAAGAAAAGAAATAGATTGGAACAACAACGTCTCAATGATTTAGTGTATGTCAAATACAATAGAACATTGAGATTTAGGTATGACATGCGCAACACTCTTGATCCCATATCTTTGCAAAATATTGATGAAAGCAATGAGTGGTTGCTTGGGAGGATGGATGGAGAATCAGATGAAGATAATGAGCCTGTGTTTGATGATGATGATGGCTTGACGTGGGCTACTGTTGCTAGAGCTTCTGGAGTAGAAGAAAGTAGCCATGCAAGTAGAGCAACAAGTTCACGCTCAAAGGCACAACTGAGGATATCTAAACCATCAACATTGACTCCACTTCAATTAATAGATGAAGAGGAAGCGGGCTCAGATGACACAGAGGAGGAAGATGTTGAGGGATACAAATCAACTGATGGAGAAGAAGATGATAGTTTGCTTGCCATTGATGTTGAGGATGATGATTGACTGACACCGACCTAACCTACCCTTGCTTTTGATATTGATGTTTTTAAGTGTTAAGTGAAGTGTTAAAAATTGATATTGATGTATTATTGATTGATGTTTATTGATTTCTATTACAATGATTCATGATTCCTATATATAGAAGAGGGTGAGTGTGTAGTAGGTAAGGAGTAGGTGAAGTGGAGGTGGTAGTGGTGTAGTGGGTTAGGTTTAGTGGAGTAGGTGAGGTGGTAATGGTGTAGTGGGTTAGGTTTAGTGGAGTAGGTTTAAGTGGGTGAAGTAGGTGGAGAGTAGGTGGATTTTAACAGCCCCCCGCAAACTCAAGGGGGATAGGAACTAACCAACTTGAGTTTGGAGAGAGTAACAAAACAAGAAAATACATAAAAATAAAAGAGGATAAGAGACACTGTATGGTCGTGTCAGACCATTGGTGAAGACACTGGATGGTGGTGTCATAACGTTGTAGAGGACACTGTATGGGGGTGTCATAACCATGTAGAGGACACTGTATGGTGGTGTCATAACGGTGTAGAAGACACTGGATGGCGGTGTCAGACCGATGTAGAAGACAGTTTATGGGGTCATGTCGGACCGTTGTAGCAGACAATGTTGTGACAGTTGTGGTGACAGTTTACGGAGTCTTGCTGGACCCTTGTAGAAACTAACCGGAATCAATGTCGGGACAGTTTACAGAGTCTTGTCGGACCCATAAAGGAGCTAACCGGAATCAATGTCGGGACAGTTTACAGAGTCTTGTCGGACCCATAAAAGAGCTAACCGGAATCAATGTCGGGACAGTTTACAGAGTCTTGTCGGACCCCTAAAAAGTCGCACCCTCAAAAGGTGTGCCCAATCTTTCAAAAGGCGTGCCATCAAAAGGCGTGCCCAATCCATAAAAAGACGTGCCATCAAAAGTTGCGGCCTCAAAAGGCGCGCCCACTTCATCAAAAGTCGTGCCTGACAGAAAGCGTCGAGCCATCAAAAGGTGAGCCGGAGACGCGGCGAGGCACGTGAGCGACAGAGTGGCGTGTCGGCCGCGTCGTCAGTGTCGATATAAACCAATGTGGAGGCTGTGCTTGAGGCAGAAGCGAAGACAAAAAAACCTGGGAAAAAACTTCTGAAAAACTCTTCATTTTCTGAGAGAGATATTCGTTTTTCTGAGAGATTGCCTTCATTTTCTGAGAGAGATATTCGTTTTTCTGAGAGATTGCCTCTAAGAGCTGCAAATCTTGAAACACTCCCCTTCCGAACATTATCAGTCTGAAATTGCTATTTCGCTGAAACACTCAGCAACCCAAAAAACATGGCCTCTTCTTCCCGTTCAGCTACCCAGAATATGGCCTCTTCATCCCGTGGTCTACTCACTCTCTTTCCCGACCTCAACGAGTCAACAAGAGAGATAACTGGTGCGGAGGCCCGTGAACCTCAACCAAACACCTCTGGTTTTGCTCCGTTGAACTTTCCGATGCGGTCGGTGGAGCAAAGAATAGCAGTGCAGTCGGATGTGGAGGCCAATCAGTATACATTGAAGTCATGTGTGGAAACCATGACTGCGGTTACAAATTTGTCGAACCGGCTGCAGAGTAGGACAAATGAGGTGCAGCAGTTAAACGCCCAACTGGCTCTGCTCCAACGCATGTATAAGGATGCGCGAGCAGAGTTAAGTGTGCTAAAGGCGGAAAATAAGGAGCTGAAGCGGAAGGCCACCGTGATATTCCGATTTGGAGGTCCACCGTATGCTGTAGTAGAGGAGCAGGGAGGAGGCAACTTGCTTGGTGGTCTAGGAAGTACGGAGGCAACACCGGCAAGGACCACCCAGGACGGAGGCAAGAAGAAAAGACCGGCGGAAGAGTAGAGGAAGTGAGGTCGGTGGGTGGCCGTCTGCAGAAAAGAAAACAAATCGTTTTGTGTTTGTTTTTTTTTTTTTTTTTTTGTTTTGTTTTTTTGTTTGTTTGTTTGTTTTTTTTTTTTTTTTTTTGTGTGTAAAAATGTGATCGGTTGTTTTGTGTGTAAAAATGTGATCGGGGTTTATCCCTGAGAGGAATAAAATATGGTTTGGTGTGCAAAGCTATTTGGTATGAATGCAATTTGAAAACGATTAAAAATAATGTGAAAGAAAAATAAAGAAAGAAATAATAAAAATATATGTGAAATTAAAATGAAAGATGGGAGAAATAAGGAAAGTGGTTTGGAGAAAATAAATAAAAATAATATATTTTGAAATCAAACGGAGGAGAGAGAGGGTACAAGCCCATGTGAGGGAATGGGTTGAAAAAGGATTGTGGGTTTGAAAGTGGAAAGATGAGAGAGAGAGAGTGGGGAGAATGATTAAAAAAAATGTTTTCATCCTAAAGTGCATGTGGGAGGTATAATAGAGGGCATAGGCAATTCGGTGGGTGGTGTGTGTGTTGCCCTTTTCCCTCTGCTGCTGCAGTGTGTTTTTTTATTTTATTTTTTTTTTTTTTTTTTTTTTTTGTTTAAGAATAATAATAGGAGAAGAATACCCATGTATTGGGAGAGAGAGATTGAGTGGAGACAAAAAGTGGAACCAACCCATGTGGGTGGAGGTGGTGTGTAGGGTATTTAAACACTTAAGTAATATATAATGGAGAGATAGGGTAAAGATATGTATAGATATATGTTAGTGGTGTCCAAACCCAAAAATGCTGTATAGAATCAGCAACTCAGTACTTCTCAGAGGTGAATCAGCAACTCTACGTTCCTCCTTCAGCCCGCTCCGGTGGCTACGATGGTGTTCACGATGAACAACAAAGATCAAATCATTTCTTTTCTACATCGGCCTGTTTTCACCATCTCTGTAGAAGAGTCAACCATGGCTGCGCATGGAGAAGAACGTGAGATTCAAAAAAAGCTACTGGATCGAGCACTCTGCCGACCTCACCGTGGAGGCTATGATGCTTGACTCCAAAGCCGCTGATCTCGACAAAGAGGAAGGGGTTGGAAGAAGGATACTCCAAGGGTGAAACTGGGTTTATTCTGGATGGAATTCCTCATACAAGAATCCAAGTTGAGATCCTTGACCGAATTGCTGATATTGATTTAGTGGTGAATTTCAAAGGCTCTGAGGAGTGCTTGTTGAAGCATGTGAGAAATGGAATTTATTCCACTGGTCAAGAATTTCTGAGCATGGGATCTTTCAGTGCTGATGTGCAAGCTGCTTGGAAAGAGAAACTTTGTATTTATACAGAGCAGAGCAACGCCTCCTCCACATGAGGAGTGAAGGTATGTATAGAAAACTCCAACGGGCTAGGTTGAGGTCCGGCGGACGGCCAAGGCGAGGTTGCCGCCCGCCGGTGAAGCGAAAATACTAGGTTCTCTAACCTTGCTCTGATACCATGTTAAAAATTGATATTGATGTATTATTGATTGATGTTTATTGATTTCTATTACAATGATTCATGATTCCTATATATAGAAGAGGGTGAGTGTGTAGTAGGTAAGGAGTAGGTGAAGTGGAGGTGGTAGTGGTGTAGTGGGTTAGGTTTAGTGGAGTAGGTGAGGTGGTAGTGGTGTAGTGGGTTAGGTTTAGTGGAGTAGGTTTAAGTGGGTGAAGTAGGTGGAGAGTAGGTGGATTTTAACATGAAGACATATATTAATATTTGTTGGATATTTATGTTTTGGATGTTTAGTGTTTATGTTTTTATTTTATTGAATGTGGATTATTTGATCTTTGAAAATTGGAATGTTATGTAATATGCACTTTCATGGCTTTGAGAATTATTCTATATTTTGTCTTGAATCTTGATTACTTTTTATTTTTTAAAAAATTGTCTTACTACTATGAATGATTAGTCTATATTAATTTTTCTATTTTTTACGAATACTGTGCGCCTTACTTCAATAAAGCCCGCGCCTCGCCTTGCGCCTAGGCTCCAAGAGACCTTCGGCGCCTTAGTGCGCCTTGAGCCTTTAAAAACACTGGTCGTGCTGAACGTAAACACTATCATCTCCTTGAGACAGCTCGATCTCTCCTTCTCTCTGCCTCTATTTCGACACCATTTTGGGGTGAGGCAGCTCTTACCGCTGTTTTCCTCCTTAATCGCATGCCGACTCCCCTACTCTCCAATCAATCCCCTTATGAGGCTCTGTATTCCCAACCTCCTAATTATTCCCTTTTGCGTATCTTTGGGTCTGCTTGTTTTGTCCTCTTTTCCCGTAAAGATAGGACTAAACTTAGTGCTTGGCCTGTCTTGTGTGTCTTTTTGGGTTACAGTCTTACTCAAAAAGGCTACTGCTGTTACGACCCTGTCTCTCGTCGCCTTTATGTCTCCTGTCATGTTACCTTTCTCGAACGTCTGTCTTACCTTCAGTTTCCCCTATCACTGTTCTCGTTTCCAAAGAGGATTTGGTTCGTATTGACCCATTTCTTTCTGAGGTCCCGTCTGATAAGTACATCTCCACTGTGCCTCCTGAGGCCATTCTTACTTCTCTATCTGCGTCACCTATGGCTCCTTCTCCTCCTTCGGTTTATTCTTCCCCTCCGTTGTTGGTCTATTCTCGTCGCAAGGCTCCTCCACCACCAGTTGTCTCTACTCCTATTGCTGCTCCTTCTACTTCTGACAACTCTAATCCTGTTGCCCACCGATATCCTCCTCGTGAGCGTCGTCCTCCAAACAAGCTGGGTTGGTCTAATACATGTTTTTCTGCTTCCTATTGTACTTTTTTGTCTATTATTCATTCTTTTTCAGAACCTCAGTCTTACAAGGAGGTCTATCAGGATCCCCTTTGGATTCAAGTTATGGAGGATGAGTTGTCTGCTTTACAGAAAACTAGTACTTGAGAGTTGGTTCCTTTGCCTGCTCGTAAGAATCTGGTTGGTTGCAAATGGGTCTACAAAGTCAAGACTTATTCTGATGGTTCTCTTGAGCGCTACAAAGCTCGTTTGGCTGCCCAAGATTTTTCACAGGAGTATGGTATTGATTATGAGGAGACCTTTGCTCCTGTTGCCAAGATGACTACTGTTCGTACTTTGATCTCTGTCGCTGTTATTCGTTTTTGGCCTCTTTATCAGATGGATGTTGAGAATTCTTTTCTTAATGGCCATCTCACTGCATGCGTTCTCCCCCTGGCTTTCACCATTCCTCTGGACAGATTTGCCGCCTTCGGCATGCTCTGTATGGTCTGAAGCAGTCTCCTCATACTTAGTGTGATCGTTTTCAGACTGTTGTTACTGTGCTTGGGTTTCATTCTTGTGCTTAAAACTCTGCTTTGTTTCTTCTCCACACCTCTTCTAGATTTGTTGCCTTATTACTGTATGTGGATGATATGATCATCACTGGCTCTGACTCTTCTACTATCTCTGAGGTCAACCAGCATCTTTTCCGCACTTTGAGACGAAGGATCTGGGTCCCTCACAGTATTTTCTTGGTATTAAGGTAGCTTCTTCTCCCAGGGACTACTTTCTCTCTTAGGCCAAGTATCCCAATGCAGTTATTCATCGTGTCGGTTTTACTGACACTAAGATTTCTGATACCCCCATTAAGCTTAATGTGAAGCTCACCCTTACTGATGGTGTTCTTCTAGATGATGCTACTTTATATCGAGAACTTGTGGGTTGCTTAGTCTATTTGACGGTTACTTACCCTGATCTTGCCTATGATGTTCATGTGGTTAGTCAGTTCATTTCTGCTCCTTGTTCTACACATTGGGCTGCCTTAGTTTGGATTCTTCGCTATCTCCGGGGTATTATATTTTAGGGTTTACTGTTGTCTTCTACTTCCTCTTTGGAGTTAGTAGCTTATGCTGATTCTGGTTGGGCCGGTGATGTCACTGATCGCAAGTCCACTTTTAGCTTCTGCATGTTTCTTGGTGATTCCTTGATTTCTTGGAAGAGTAAGAAACAGACTGTTGTTGCGCGTTCCACTGCCAAGGCTAAGTATTCGTGCTATGGCTCATGCCACTGCTGAGATTGTTTGGTTTCGTTGTCTCTTGACTGATTTAGGTGTCCCTCAGTCTTCTCCGACTGTGACAACCATAGTGCTATTCAGATTGCACATAACACTATCTTTCATGAGCGGACGAAGCACATTGAGATTGATTGCCATTTTGTACGTTAGCATTTGCAGTCTGGCTCCATCTTGCTTCCTTTCGTCTCGTCGGCTTTGCAACTTGCTGATTTCTTTACGAAGAATCACATCACTGCTCGGTTTCAGTTTCTTCTTGGCAAACTTTCAGTGTTTTCTGCTAAAACACTTTGAGTTTGAGCGGGGGTGTGAGATGAGAATATTATGTCATTATAGACATTTATGTAATCATGGAATTAGGTTAATATGTAATTATGGAATTAGGTTAATCGTGAATATTCGATTGATTGTATTTCCTATTCTAGATTAGGGTTAGGATGTAATCTTTGTATTATTTACAAGTTGAATATACAGAACATTCAGTATTTCTTATTTCTTACAAACAGCAGTTAGCATATCTGATAAGCTAGTTCTTTGCATGATCGAGAGACTGGTTTTGAGTTATGAAGAATGGATCATGGATGCTATCTTTTTTATATATTGCCAATACATTTTATGCTGTTTAATAAAGTCTATACGAGACACAATAGGATCTTCTTAGGTTCATTAGTGTTCATAAATTGCCAGAGTGTCTAATCCGTCCGCGGAAGAATGCATCATATTCTTAAATTGTGCATCCATGATCTGATAGCAAATATGCAATCAATTTGCAGATGGGACATCATGCACATGCAAATTTGTAGATGATTTAAATGATCACAAGGCCAAGTTTAACTGAGTGGCGTGGGTTAGGGTTTAGGGTATACCTTTATTGTGAACTTACAGTGTTAATATATAATTGTTAATTTATAATTAGCTTTAGCTTTAGTATATAAATTGTATAGCTTTAGCTTTATTCCTTTTGTTGCTTTCGGTGATAGTGGGTCTTGTTGGTATCCAATGTTTCATTCTTCTCTCTATAAAGAGAGAGTTCCTTCTCTTTGTAATAATCACATACAATACAGAAACATCAACACATCAATCAATAATACATCAATTATAACATGGTATCAGAGCAAGGTTAAACACTTAGTATTTTTCGCTTCACCGGCGGGCGGCAACCTCGCCTTGGCCGCCCGCCGGACCTCAACCTAGTCCGCTAGAATTTTCTACACATACCTTCACTCTCAATCTCTCTTGTCTTGGAGGTTGATGATTCCGTGTTGTATGGATCACATCTCATCTGATCTGATCATCAACTAGTGCTATTCCGAACAGAAGCAGAAGCAAACATGAGGATGATAGACTTGGGAAGCCAAAGGGGGCCCTTGCACATGCACGTGGTTATGTGGCCGTCGTTCCTCTTCCTGCTTGCCATCTTCACCCTCTTTCCAATCTTCCTCCCCTTCAAGGCCATCAAAACCGTCACGAACCCACTGAGTTAGGTCCACACAGTGGCTCAGTTTGCAGAGAGAAAGACAAGACACGGCATGAGAAACTTTCTTCTTAAAATGGGAGGTGGTATCGATAGCAGGTGGCACCACCTTCTTCGTATAGCTCTCGTCGAGTGTGGTGAGTACAGCCGTAGTCACATAACCTCTGCCTCTAACCAAGGTTACTACGACCAGTACAATTCGTCTTCCAAAATCAATACTGTTAGCAGCAGCTGCTCCTCTTCATCGCTGTTCAACGTACCAGTGTGGGCCATGTACTGCAACGGCAGGCAGGTTGGGTTTGTAATGAAGCAAGCTGGAGCACGTGTGATTGTTCCTGAGATCGATCCTATCCTTCACCCATCCGATCTACTTTTTCTTTTATTTATTTATTTTTACTTTTTCTGGTCTTTACCCCATATCCTCCTGTTCCTCACCCTCTATTTTTTTATTCTCTTTGTTCCCATCATATTTCACCCACTCATCCAAAACCCTATAATCTATTCCACCGACCAAACACCACTTGGTTCCCACTAGTCCTTTTAATTTTTAATCTATTCACTTTTTTTGACTAAAGGCACCGCATTACACACACTCATTTTTTTTTTTATATTCATTTTATCATCATCATTTTGCACCCCACTTTTCCTTTTTCATTTCCAAAAAAAAAAAAAAAAAAAAAAAAAAAAAAAAAAACAAACGTGACCACTTTCCTTGTCCCTCCTTTATTTTCACCATCATTTCTTTCAAACTTTTCATCACCTTTATTTTGTTCTCTTCCTGACACCTCTTTTTATATCCACCACTTTCTTTTATTTATTATTATTATTCTTATTTTCAAAACAAAAAAAAAAAAAAAAAAAAAAAGTCTTGCTGATTCTCAACTCTTGCTGATCCACCACTTCATTTTATTTATTATTCTTATTATTATTATTATTTTCAACAAAAAAAAAAAAAAAAAAAAAAAAAAAAAATCTATTCACACCCAACTCGGTTTTCATTCCACAAATTTGTCATTTTTTTTTTTCATGCCGGGATCAACCCCGATCAGCATTTTACACCGAACAAAAAAAAAAAAAAAAAAATACAACAACTTCAAAACAATACAAAAAAAAAAAAAAAAAAAAAAAAAAAAAAAAAAACCAACACACAAAACAACCACCTCCACAGGCAGGATTTTTCTTCTCTACTCTGCTGCCGGTCTTTTCTTCTTGCCTCCGTCCTGGACGGCCCTTGACCGTGCTGCCTCTGTGCTTTCTCCTCCACTGGGCATGATCACTACTCCCTGCTCCTCCACTGCAGCATATGGCGGCCCTCCAAATCGGAACATCACGGTGGCCTTCCGCTTCAGCTCCTTGTTTTCTGCCCTTAGCACGCTCATCTCTGCTCGCGCATCCTTATACATGCGTTGGAGCAGAGCCAGCTGGGAGTTTAACTGCTGCACCTCATTTGTCCTACTCTGCAGCCGGTGCGACAAGTTTGTGACCGCCGTCATGGACTCCACACATGCCTTCAAAGTATACTGATTAGCCTCCACATCCGTTTGCACTGCCATTTTTTGCTCCACCGACTGCATCGGAAAGTTCAACGGAGCAAACCCAGTGGTGTTTGGTTGAGGTTCACGGGACACCGCACCCGTTATCTCTCTTGTTGACTCGTTGAGGTCGGGAAAGAGGGTAAGCAGCCCGCGGGAAGACGAAGCCATTTTTTCTGGGCAACAGAGTGTTATAGAGAGTGTTACAGAGTATCTTCTCAGCAAAACCTTCTCAGCAAAACGAAGAGTTTTTCAGAGGATTTTCGCCAATTGTTTGTCTTCGCCTCTGCCTCAGCTCTGTCTTGGTTAAATAGCCGAGGCAGCCACGCGCATCGCGCGCCTCTTCTCGCCGACAAACAGGCACGCCTTTTGATGCATTCGGGCACG
The DNA here is from genome assembly GCF_055761805.1 of Camellia sinensis. Classification (NCBI taxonomy): domain Eukaryota; kingdom Viridiplantae; phylum Streptophyta; class Magnoliopsida; order Ericales; family Theaceae; genus Camellia; species Camellia sinensis. The sequence goes on along the minus strand of NC_138970.1, from coordinate 26,272,108 downwards.
CCTTTTGATGGCACGCCTTTTGAGGGTGCGGGCACACCTTTTGAGGGCACGACTTTTGAGGGCTCGATATCTACATCCATGTATATCTTTTGGGCAGCCTATCTACACACTCATACAGTGTCTTCTACACCAGTCAGCTTTATCAATCCCTTTGTTTCAACCTCAAATAGGTTTCTATCTTCACACCTATTTGAGTTTGAGGGGGGGTTATACACAGTATCATGTTCAAGCCACCTCATGGCGCACTCCCTAAGTCGCCCCCTTGGTGCACCACCACAATCTGCTACAACGGTCCGACATGACCCCATAAACTGTCTTCTACAACGGTCCGACATGACCCCATAAACTGTCTTCTCCAACGGTCCGACATGACCCCATAAACTGTCTTCTACATCGGTCTGACACGACCACACAGTGTCTGCTACATCGGTCCAACATGACCCCATAAACTGTCTTCTACAACGGTCCGACATGACCCCATAAACTGTCCCGACATTGATTCCGGTCAGCTTCTACAACGGTCCAACATGACCCCGTAAACTGTCTTCTACATCGGTCCGACATGACCCCGTAAACTGTCCTGCTACATCGGTCCGACATGACCCCGTAAACTGTCTTCTACAACGGTCCGACATGACCCCGTAAAATGTCTGCTACAACGGTCTGACACGACCATACCGTGTCTCCTATCCTGTTTTATTTATCAGTTTACTTTCCTGTTTTGTTACTCTCTTCAAACTCAAGTTGGCTAGTACCTATCCTCCTTGAGTTTGAGGGGGGCTGTTAATATATAATTGTTAATTTATAATTAGCTTTAGCTTTAGTATATAAATTGTATAGCTTTAGCTTTATTCCTTTTGTTGCTTTCGGTGATAGTGGGTCTTGTTGGTATCCAATGTTTCATTCTTCTCTCTATAAAGAGAGAGTTCCTTCTCTTTGTAATAATCACATACAATACAGAAACATCAACACATCAATCAATAATACATCAATTTTAACATACAGTTTTGTATTTAATTGACTTTAGATGCTTTTAAATTACATAAGACAGTTATTCAATTATGTCTTTTTATTTAAGTTTTTTACATTAGTGAATGCTTATTCTTCTTTTTATTTTTAGGCTGATGATTTGGTTACTGAAAAAGAGATCGAGTTGAATAGATATAGGAGCCCCTTTTAACGAGGTGAGAGAAACTAAAGAGGGAGAAAGAGCTACAAAACGCCACAAGGCATCCTTTGCTTCTAGAGGCTTTGACTTTTTTTGTATGTTCTGTAGATATAGATGAGCACCTATTTCAGTTCTTAAATAATTTCATTAGACCTAAGAATGATGGTTGCTTCATGGCTTTGGAATCCAAGAATCAAATGGCTTCAGAATTACAGTTCCTAATCAGCTGAAATAAGTTTGTTTCCTGGCTAATCTCTCTAAATTGGTTATTGTCTCCCTTGGTTCTTGGTTGTATGCCTTGGGGTTTTGCATAAGTATTAATTATTTGCAAACAACGCTGAATCATAAATTTAAGCAGTAATTACAATGTTAGACTACTTCAAAAACATTAAATAGAAGTTCCCAGTTTCAGGATGCTTTTGAAGTATTTACTTTGATGTCCATCCTGAAGCATAATTATATTTAACCAAACCAACTAAGCCTTGTGTACCAATCAAGTGGGGTTGGCTACATGAATCATTTTTCGCTATTCAGCTCTATCAAGGGCTATATGCTCAGTTAATACGCCGCATGTGTCATGCTTATTGCTTAATCTTTTATACAGCCGGTCCCAAGTCCGGATGAAAGAGGAGGGTTGTGTGTTAGGTAGCCTGACAGTTCCCATCAGATCCCTTATGAACCTGAAGAATAATTATACAAATTGAAAAAAATGTACATTCAATGTGTTGTTTTATTGTACTTAAAAAGGCGTTCTTATGCTATTTCTTTTGCTCTGACTTCGCAGAAGTCTCAGAAATTGCAGTTTGCAAGGAAATGTACCTGATCTCAGCAGGATACCAAAGCTTAGCTATTTGTAAGTTGGAGTGCTGTTCAACTCACTAGAATGTTCTAATATATATATATATATATATATATATATTTTGATAAATAGAATGTTCAAATATTTATTTCCTTTCAAGTTTTTTTTCTGGGGTACTACTAACTGAGCTTCTGTTACAGAGATCTCAGTCACAATCGGCTCACTGGATCCATACCATCAAATCAGCTTTCACAAAATATGACAACAATGTATGTAGATGGCCAATGTAGACTTGCCTATAATTGAATATGATTACATATTTCTTTGTAGGGTCTTGTTAAAGTGTGGCCTTAAGGCATAGGTTAAGAATGCTTAAAAAGATTGTACATTCTCTATTGCACTCACTTGCATTCAGAATTCAAATCTTTTTAAGCTTCTTAACATATGCCCCAAGTCTACACGTTAACAAATCCTTTTTTATCTCTAGGCTTTACTTCTTCTTCTTCTTCTTCTTCTTCTTCTTCTTCTTCTCTCTCTCTCTCTCTTTCCCCTTTTTTTCCCATCTTATTGCAAGCAAATTGTCAAATCTAAATGTAAAGTTTCAAAATTCATTTCAGTAGTCAATGTGAAATAGACATGTTGAAGAATTTTTAATGATAAGACATTTGTTCTTACTTACATGTCATGTGCAGTGACCTGTCAAATAACCAACTTAATGGATCTATTCCAGAAAGTTTCTTAAGTCTCCCTTCCCTACAGAAACTGTGAGTATCCTCATACTTCTTTGGTACTTTGTTTTCCTATTGCGAAGTAGTCCTCATACTTCTTTGGTACTTTGTTTTCCTATTGCGAAGTAGTTTATGCACGGTAATCGTTATGAAATACTTTAAATGTGGTTCTTTGGAGTATTGAGGAAATATGTGAGGCTTAAACTTCATGGGTATTAATAAATAATTAAATACTTTTAGCTTTTCCTTTTTGATGGAATTTTTCAACTTTAAAATAGAGGATTCTAGTGAGTTATTTTTTGGTCTGTGCTTCCCATGCATGCTTGATAACGATGTGAATATTTATTATAGGTTACTTGAGAATAATTATTTGACTGGTTCATGGAGGATCGAAAAGAGCCAAAATTCTATGGTCTTGTGCCGTCTTCGCAATTTTTTGGGTTTTATGGATGGAGCGAAATCAGAGGTTGTTTGAAGAGAAGTTTCGGGAGATGAGCTGTTTGTGGGATCATGTTTGTCATTTATCTTCTTTTTGGGCATCAGGGAACTCATTATTTAAGGGAGTTTCACTTTTTTTGTTAGCTAGAGACTGGGTGGCAGTGTGTGCTGTGTAGAGTTTTGCCCGTGTTTAGCTTGTTACGGGTTATTTTTGTGTTTGTATTGTCATTGTCCTATTGTAAGAGGATGCCTTATCCTCTTTTTCTTTTTTGTTTTATCAATAAAGCTTTTGTTGTTGATAAAAAAAAAAAGTATAATTATTTGACTGGTTCCGTGCATGCTAGCATTTGGAAGAACATGTCCTTCATTGCAAAGAGCTTGAAGCATAAAATTACTGTTACTCTTTGGAATAAAATAGCATCAATTTCTTAAATGTTGCATGCTGATTTTCCCTTCTGTGCACTTGAACATATGCAGTGATCTCGAGAATAATTCACTTTCAAACATTGTTGGAGATCTCAATCCTCCGGAAAATGTTACCTTTAGGTATGGTTCCTTTTTTTTCCCCTATAAATCTTGTACATTAATACTGCAGATTCCATGTAATCCAATGATTTAGATTTGACTAAACCAAATTAGTTATGCTAATAAAAGTTCAGATATGCATGAAGTGCATTTTATGTTATAGGATATAGAATGCACACTTGGGTCTCTATGATTTTGGGAGGATGAGCTCAGGGTGCATGAGGACCAAATTTAACAAAAATGACGAACATACTTAACAGACCCCGATCCTACAAGCCAACCAGGGGGAGGATGTTGAGAAACCCACCCCTCACCCCCCAATTTCAGTCAAGGGCTATAAGGAGGTTGATATAGGTTTCAAACCCGAACCCTTTTCCTTTTTTCATTTTGGCAGAAAGAAGGGAGAGAAAGTTGCTAGAAAATATTTGACCTTTTACGACATACTTGTACTTCGGCTGAGATAGTGCATCCCGACATTAATCGTAAACTCCATTCCCAGGTCTGACCCCGTTTAAGAGGAAAATATTTGATGGAAGTATAAACAAGTGTTTAAAAGGTTTTCTTTCATTTTCCTTCTTTTTGCTTCTCCTGCTTAAATCAGGCAGCAGAAAAGTAATGGTGTTGATAATTTTTCCCTCTCCTATTTTATTTCAACCAAATGTAGCAAAAGTGTTCTAAAGGATTGATGCATGCATATCTGTTCCATTTTGTTTCACTTAAACACTTGCAAATCCCTTTGTTATAAGATTTGGGGAAATACAGATCTAACACTTATTGCCATGAGCATCAAGAATCCATTTAAAGAAGCTTACACCATTAAATTTTGATTTCTGATGTGTTTCCAGTGAAGACATGTTCGATTTATTGATTTTGAGAAAATAATTAGACATTTATTGTTGAATGGAGAGATGCATGAACCAACTAGGCCTAGCTAGTTAGCCACCATAACTCTCCTGAGGGCTTAGTCCCAAGGGAGAGGTTATGGGTTCAACTCTCCCTAAGTGGGAGTTGAAAGCACTTGGTGCTTTGCAAAGGTGGGGAGGCTAACTCCCATAGGTACTAATCTAACAACTAACAACTAACTTTCGCCAATCAAAAAAAAAAAAAAATTGGAAATATGCATGGAATTTCAGGTTGTGAGACAATGACACGCACTCATGATGCTAAAAATGTTTTATTTTTAGATTGTTGTCTAATCTATGTCTCAATATGTGCAAATGTGAAATGTATGATTTCATTAAGGGCTGGAACCTTATTATAAAAATATTAATTAGAGCTTTCAATTGTTTAATTATTTGTTTTGTGGAAAACATTTAATACTCTGTGCATATTTTCTTGTAATAGAGGCACTAAATTGCTGTTGAATTTAAAACACGTGCGGAACATAACATGTAAAATTTATTGTACATTCAGGTGTGCCAACTAAGAAGCTGCATTTCTCATTTTTTAACAATGTTCTACTGTGCTTATGAATCTCAGTACTTCAGCTCAGATGTTGGATTCACTGAATGCATTTTCTTCATATTATTTGTGGTTCTAGTGGTAATGAATTGACAGATGTAATCATTATAGTAGTTATTAGTTATTACTATGTTTTGTTTTGCCTTCTTTGTGCTTATGATTTTGGCGGCTGTTCTTCAGGCTACACAGCAATCCTATCTGCAACAACGCAAACATACCAAACATAGGCCAATTCTGTGGATCTCAAACTGGAGGGAATGACATTCCAGAGAACTTAACGAAGTCAACTATGGTTTGTCTACTTCAGGCATGCTCTATGGATGGTAACTTTGAATATATGCCAGTTTCTCCAATGCCGTGCGTTTGTGCAGCACCTCTGAGAATTGGGTATCGGCTAAAGAGTCCTAGTTTCTCTTATTTCTCTCCGAATGTTTCTTATCCATTTGAGATGTACTTGACAAGTTCTCTTAACCTGGAACCTTATCAACTATCTATCGAATCGTTTGTCTGGCAAGAAGGACCTCGTCTGAGGATGTATTTGAAGCTTTTCCCTAGGATCGTTGATGATCACACACATACTTTCAACTTTAGTGAGATTCTGCGCATTAGAGGCAGATTCACATCTTGGGACTTTAATGCTAGTGACTTTTTTGGACCTTATGAGCTTCTCAACTTCACTCTTTTGGGGCCATATTCATATGGTAAGCACTCAAGATGACATCTTTTTCTAAGTTGAAGAAGTTCAAGAACCACTGATTTTGGGTATGGTGTTGGGTGTTGATATGTGTCGAAGTGTCGGATTTATCTAATTCTCATGTTAAGAAACAAGTTGGCTACATTTATTCTTTTGTAGCCATGTATTTTTTTTAATGGCTTTGATGAAATGTCGCCACATCGTATAGGGAGTTCCTAAATTATGGGGATATTATGTGAATTTCTTCATATTCATGTTTATTTTACCTGGAATTGTAACCTCATATTTTTTTTTGTTGCTGTAGTGAATTTCGGGACTCAAGTGAAACGTATAAGCAAAGGTGTTTTGGTAACTATCGTATTAGCAGCTGTTGCCGTTTCTGTTATAGTCTCTGTAGTGGTTACATTTTTGGTTATTAGAAGACATGATAGACACCAGCATACCCTGTCAAGAAGGCATTTATGTGAGTTATTTTATATGCATACTAAAATTGGGTTCTCTTTCTCAATTATATTTTGTCTGAGAATTACAAAAGAGATTCACATGAACTCCAATGCTATTTTTGCAGCCTCCTCAAGGCTGTCTATAAAGATTGATGGTGTTAAAAGCTTCACCTTCAAAGAAATGACGTTGGCAACTGAAGACTTCAATAGCTCAACTCAAGTTGGTCAAGGAGGTTATGGGAAGGTTTATAGAGGAATTTTATCTGACAATACAATTGTGGCCATAAAGCGTGCTACAGAAGGATCTTTACAAGGCCAAAAGGAATTCTTAACAGAGATACAAATGTTGTCTAGGTTACATCACCGAAATCTAGTTTCGTTGGTTGGATACTGTGATGAAGAAGGAGAGCAGGTATGGTCGATTGGGCAGTGCACTCCAGTAAAGTATTATGTTTTTTTTTTTCCAGAAATTTTGTCCGTACAACCAAATGGACCGTTAGAATTCACCCATGCTCTAGTTAGCTAGTTTATTCTGCTAAGACCATGAACTAGTTTATCAGCAAACGACATAACCATGGAAATCTTTCTGATGGTCTTCAGTCTTTTGATTATTTGTTGATTTTATATGAAAGAGACACTTCACATAAGCATAATGCCTTTAAGTCAATGTCTCTCTTAATTTTCAAGTGCACACAAACTCACTGATAACTATGATTGTCATAGTGAGTGTTAAAATTTAATTAAAAGCAAAGTTCTAGTTTATAATGTGGAAGATAGTCACGCTGTCAAAATGGAATATTGGGGAGCTTCTATTTCCACATCATTTTTCGTTCGGAAGTTGATTTCCAAACAAAATTACGTGATTTAGAAATCAACTTCCGAACCAAATTTATAACCAAATTATAAGATTTTGTTCAGAAGTTGATATCCAAACTTAAAAAGTGTGTGAACTGAGATAATATGGTGTGTGGAAATATAAGCTCTTGGAATATTGGAGTTGGCAAACTTGCTTAAACTTGATATATTATGCTACAAAAAATGAAGAGATTTTGAGGGGAAATAATGCTCCCCTTAAAATCATCGTAGAGTTATTTAGGAAATTTAGTTTTGTGTATGTAGATAACATCCTTTCACTATATACTCAGCGGCTTTTGAGTTTTGCTGAACTTACTAGTTTCTTATTCATGCTTGACGATTAAATGCGTAAATGCTTTTTTTGTGCAATGAACTAATAGCATGATTTAGTGCAGTATTTTGATGCACGAGGATCAATTCCACTATAAAAATTTATTCATCTGATTACATTCTTGGTGCACATGCAGATGCTGGTTTATGAGTTCATGCCTAATGGCACCTTGCAAGATTGGCTCTCTGGTAAGGAAGTTTTTTAAGTTTTTATTTTTATAAATAAGATAAATTTTATTGAAAAAGCATCAAGATGATGCAAAGAATACAAAACCGCTCAAACAGCTAGCGGAAACTAGAAAACTTGTAGCGAACTCCCAAGGGATAAACACCAACTCCTAACCAAGAATGCCATCTAAACAATCTTAAAAAACAAACAAATCAGAAGTTCCATCCAAGCCATTAAGCGCTATGATGAACCTCTTGAAAAGTTCACCTATTACGTTCCAACCAAACTAACCATATCAAACAAAGAGGCGCCAATGACCACACGGGCCGCCACCAGCAACCAACCCGAGGTCCACGCCAACTCCACAGCATATCCATCACCCTACGCGGCTGAACCCAAACAATCCCAAAAAGAGAGCAAATAAGACACCACAAACGACTAGCCACAAGACAATTCAGAAACAAATAATCCACGGACTCCCAGGTTATATCATTACTTAATTCTGTTCCATGGTTAAACTTTTCTTCTTTTCTTTCTCTCTTTCATTTCTTTCCCTGCTGGAGATTCAAGTTTTTTAGTGTGGGATTGGAATGAGAATTTATATGATTTTTTTTAGGGGGTCTGAATGGTATTCAATTTGTAGATGGTGAAAAAGTTAATTTTTTCCATTCAGATTGAATCAACCTATTGTTCTTCAGGAGAATCGTGCAGCTTAATGTTTTAGATCGAACATGGTCCAATGTGTCAAGTTACCAATTATGCCAAAAGTTTAAACTTCTAGGAAATGGACACAACAATATATATCAAGCTTTCCAAACACCCTCCCTCGTGTACAAGCCTGCCTTGCACGTGGAGATGCAAACATTCAAATCCAAAGAGTGCAAGAAGGAATGCAAACAGTGATGAGATGCAAACGGAGAGACTTGAAGCCAAGAACTCCCAACCTGAGCTCTAATACCATGTTAAGTTACCAATTATCACAGAAGTTTAAGTTGTTAGGAAATGGGCCCAACAATGTATATCAAGCTATTCAACTTGTTATGCATCTATTATAATCTTCTCATCATTTTCTATACAAACAGCTAATAAATTTAGTATTGCAGCAGACTGTTAGGAAGGGCTCACAACTATGAACAAACCAATACAAACCAAATTGTTAAAAATACCATTAAAAACAAAATAAAAAGAAAATTATAATCTTTTGCTGTTGTTGCTGGTTTCTTTTACTGTGAAGTTATTTTGATGCAAGATGCCAGCGATCTGTTTCTAAAATATTTTATCTGCTTTTTACAATTTCATGCAAATCACATCAACATTTTGGTGAGTTCAAATTTGATTATGCTATGTTTTTGTTGAAATGGTTTCTGTAATTCAACAGCTAAATCCAAGGAGACTCTGAACTTTGGTGTGAGGTTACAAATTGCATTGGGTTCAGCCAAGGGCATCCTTTACCTCCATACCGAAGCTGACCCACCTATATTCCACCGCGATATCAAAGCCAGCAACATATTGCTGGACACCAAACTTACCGCTAAAGTTGCTGATTTTGGACTTTCGCGTCTTGCACCAGTTATGGATGATGAAGGGACAGTACCTAATCATGTATCCACAATTGTAAAGGGAACACCAGTAAGTCTGTCTTTGCCAGCACTGTTAAAATTATATAAAATTGGGAACAAATTTAAGAAATAATTGTTACATACAAAAATAAAGAATTTTTTTTCATATTTAATTATATACATGTATTTATAAACTTTGTTTCTAATTTTCTTAGGCTGTAATCAGTTATCAATGCCAAAATGAGAGCTTTCTTTCAACGTTTTCAAAACAAATTTGGAAAGATTGTGATTTATATCTGTCATTGCCGTAAAACATGTGAATTTAGGAAAGATGATTGGTTGCTTTTGTTTCCGCATCATCTTCATAAATATAAATGTGGTAATTTGTGTGATCATGTCTACTCTGGAGATTTTGTTATAAGGTTAATTGTACTATTCAAGAAGAGGAGTTTAGCAAAGTTTGTTGAGAGAAAATGTTCTCTTAGCTTTCCAACTCAATCAAATTTCAGCTCTTCCTTTATTCTATTAAGGAGATCGACGACCATTTGAAACCAAACCACCTATATGTGCCTTGAACCCTAAGGCTGCATTTAGAACATGGATTTGGGTAAGAATTTAGAAATGGAAAAGGAAAAGGTAATGAAAATGTGAATGAGATAGAAGTTAATTTTTTTCTTCATTTTCTTTTCCCTTTCCAAATTCTTATCCAAATCTATGATCCAAACACAGTGCAAGGAAAAACCTGAGTCTGTAACCAGGGAAGTTTGTTTATTTATTTATGAAACAACACTAGAGATGGAGTAACTTAGCCAAAATTAAAATAAAGAGAAAGAAAAGATTAAAAAAAAAAATTAGAGATGGAATAGAGGTTTGCATACTTGAAATTTGTTTTGAAACTCGATTGCGGAAATGGTACAGGGTTAACTTGTGAATTGGAGGACTTGTTCACATGAGATCTAACTTTTCTAGCATTGTCAAATGTCTTGTGGTTCAATTGTTTCCATTCTTAAGAAGCTGTCTCATTATGTGATGTTATCTGCAGGGATACCTTGATCCTGAATATTTTTTGACCCGTAAACTGACGGACAAAAGTGATGTTTATAGCCTTGGTGTCGTGTTTCTGGAGATCTTGACAGGAATGAAACCAATTGCACATGGCAAAAACATTGTCCGTGAGGTACTTTCTCTTGCTAATTGTTATCTTTGGGGTTCTCAATCCTTCGCATGTTTGCTTACTGATGTCAAACATAGGTAGGAGTGTAAAACAGTTACAACTCAGGTAAATGGTAAAAATCGTTCATGGTACTTGATTTTTGAAATTTTGTCATTGTTTGACTGAAGTTCTGTAAAAACTAATCCGATTTTGGCTGCAAGAAAGATTAGAATAATTTACTTCATTTCAAATTATGTTAAATGCGCCCTAGCAGTAATTTTGTTTCTTGAAAATATTACTTGCATCTGCGCTCTGTTTATTTGAGAGAAAAATGTTTTTTGAATTTTTTTTTTTTTTTTTTCTCATTTTCGCTACGACATAAAATAAAAATTAGTTGAAAATGTTTTCTGTTAATCAACGGAAAACAAGTTTATTTGAATAAAAAATATTTTTAACTTTTGAAAGGTGAAAAGCCTTTCAATACCACAACCACAACCACCACTGCCACCCCACTGCCACCACCATCACTAACACCAACAGCCCACCACCACTACCACCACGCCGCCACCCCACCAACACTTCCACCTACAGCCCCCACCACCATGCCGCTCCCACCACTCATCACTACACCTCCCACCACTACCACCACCAATAATACAATCACTAGGATATTATTTCAAGGTTGCAAACTAAACATAGGAAAACATTTTCTGAAAAAAAAGTTTTTCATATAAAATGTTTTTCACCGAATCAAACAAAGCATTAAATTCTTTACATAATGAAGTATCAAAGAGTTTATTTCCTTTTACCCCTCCCCTTGGCAGAAAAGATCAGTATCGATTCGCACCTAACATCTTTGTCTTCAGGTGAATTTGGCTCATCAATCGGGCACAATGTTCTCGATCATAGACAGCAGAATGGTTTCTTACCCCGCTGAATGCGTTGAGAGGTTAATAGCTTTGGCACTCGGGTGTTGCCAGGACAAGCCAGAACAACGACCCTCGATGTTGGATGTGGTCAGGGAGCTAGAAAACATTCTCCGAATGATGCCAGAAACCGAATTGGACTCGTCAAAATCCACATCAAAATATTTTGGTGAATCGGCTTTGTCATCTTCCTGGGGCTTCACAACCAGGGATCCATATGTATCTTCGATTGTGTCAGGAAGTGATCTTGTCAGTGGGGTCATTCCTACCATAACACCTCGCTGATGTTCATAGAATTTTTGTATGCGGAAGAAATCATCAAAATCTGTACTTTGGGAGCAAAAATAATTTTATTCTGTAAATATTTTTGTAGTTTTTATTTTGTATGCCAACAATGTTTTAGTTTTAACCGTGCAAATGTATTGCTCTTCTTTTTACATGTTTATACGTTCTACTTAAATAGATAGGTGGAGATGATATCAATATAGTTAATTCTTAAATAAAATTTTTACATATTCTTGAATATTTTTATATTTATGTATTATTTACACATTTTATATATTATTTGCAGTTACATCCTGACTGATGATTACCCGTTGATCAGTCATTATAGTATCAAATTTTGTTAATGAATATTTTTTCTTCTTTTCATGCAGCACTAAAAAAAATAATTATTTCTTTTTATCATATCTTAATAAAACATAATAGAATAATTTATATTTATCACATGGTATAACTTATCTATGTAATACCTTTATTATTTTATTTTTTATTTTATATCTCATATAATATCGTTATATTTGCCCACAATTCTACTAATAATCTCATTAATATTGAATCTTATCAATAACGGAAATTTATTAAATACTTTTAGAATATCATGACATTCTCTACCGGGTATTCTTAATAAATGAAAAACACAACAGATACTAAAATGGACTGTGTGGGGGTGAAATTCGAGACCTTTAAAGTTGGGGACTCCATGATCCCTAAAATGATATGAGCCAATCATATGTTTTTATTTATTTATTTTTTTCTTTCCTTCTAAGACCAATCACAGATGAGTAAAAGTTGTCAAGTTGTATTTTTTAAGAGTCTGTAGCATTGTTAATGTAATATTTATTGGGCCCTCCTACTCTACAAATGTAATTCTAGCTTGGGTGTCCACCCTCATCATCTCCTCTAGAGGGGATGGTTCCCCCAATGTGTAATCTCGTCAAGGATGGGGCATTGACTTTGTATCCAGGGGGGCATTCACTGAAGTGTATTATTTTGATGACTTGATTTGTCCCATCCATTTCACTATCAATCCATGAAGAAATGTGGTTAAGTAATTGAACAATCTACACGGGTACCCCACCCTGCTTAATCGGCATTTTTCAGCTCCTAACCTATTCAGACTAATTAGTTTTATCCCCGTCTCCAAGGGCTCACATCTTCGGAGCTTTGGGAATTTAATCCCTTAATGTCACTTGACTTAAAAAACTGCTCAACTCATCTAGTTAGCTCGGCCTGCTACCTCCTATCCATAGGTTGAGGTTGGTTAAGCCGTGGTCCAAAATTCTGATCTCTAGAGTGTGGCCGTGTGTACCATTTGATTAAATTTGACCCTTTCATAAACAATTATATATTTCTCAACTACTTAATAAAAACAAGTCATTTTTTTTTATATTACATAATTGTTTATAGCATGATTCGTGTAGTGTTTCAGAATTGTTGAATAATTAGTGTGTTAGGTAATATATTCATAGCATCATTCCAGTGTGATAGTAATATTTATGCAATTGGTCACTGCAGCAATTGGCTTAGCGAATCCGATACGAAAAGAGACATTTTTGAATAACATTTTAAATTTTTTATAAATCAAAATATTGATATTTATTTGCGTACTAATAGAAGCCAAGTCAAATATATTTTGTCATCGATCATTCTTTATTTATCAATATTTTATCCAATTCGATCCCTGTATAATTTAGCACATTCAACCTAATTGATTATATTCCATTTTGTCCAAGAGCCCGCATCTTTGGAATTTGGGGAATTTAATCTCTTAATGTCAGTTGACCCAATAAATTGCTCGACCCATCCAGCCAGCTCAGCTTGCTACTTCCCAACTTTGGATTGAGTTTGGTCCCTTTTTTTTTTTTTTTTTTTGTTGTTTAGGGGTGTAAATTTGGCTCGGGTTGGACCATGTCGGGTCTCGCAGGTTCTACCCAAAATTCAAGCCGGGTCGGTCCGGGCCAACCCGCAAGCTAGAAAATTAGGCCTAGACCCGAGGGTAGTCGGGCTTTGGACGGGCCGGGGTTTGGGCCTGGGCCTGGGTTCAAACTTGGGGCGGGCTTGGACGGGTTTGAACAAATTATTTTATTTTTTTTACCAAAATTTTATTATTTTCCATTAAAAAAAAATATCAGGCCTTAGGCCGGGCCTTAAATGGGTTTTAAGCAAGCCGATGGACAGAGCTCACGATCTGAGCCAGGTTTCAAAATGATGGTCCAAGCCCTAGCCCTGGATCTCGGACTGGGCTCCAGCCCGGGCCTGAGCCCACCCTGAACTGCAGGTAAACTTTAGACCACCTATTTACCATAGACCATTTTTACACTCCTATTATTGTTTAGCCGTATTCCAAAGTTTTGGTTTCAAGTCCATGTACCTACTGCTGGCGTATACCACTTAACTAAATTTGATCCACTTCATAAATAAATAAATAAATATTTTTTAATTACCTAATAAAAATAAGTTAGTCTTTATTTGATTTAGTTTTAAAATTATGATTTAAGTGTGAAATTATATTTTGAATTATGAATTTTGTATTTTGGTCTCTTAATTATTTTTTTATATTTTTAACATTACATATAGGGGTGTGCGTGGTGTGATTCGGGATAATTTGAGAGTAAAATTACAAATCGAATGATAGATCGATAGATTAATGGATTGACAAATTACGATTTAGGTAGTTTTGAACGGATTGACGGATTGAAAATATTCTAACTAATTATCAAATATTTGTATAATATATAATATTAATTTATATAATATTTTTTTGTTATATATAACACGAATTAATTTTGCATAATATGTTTCATATATAACTACTAATTTATAATAAATTTTACATCTTAAATATCTCTTACACTCTTTTTTATTTTAATATTTTATTGAGATTAAAATATATATATATATATATATATATATGTATTAAGTATAACATAACAGAACAATTTAAAAAATAAAATTTAATTCATAATTAGTGAATAAAATGATACGAATAAATACTAAGTGTGATTTTTATGAATTAAATAATATTTTATGCAATCCTAATTATATGATTGATTATAATATGATTTACATATATTTCGAAATTACCGAATAATCGAGAGTGTCGGATGGTATATTCGTTGCATGATTCTAGTGTCAAAGGTCGCAGTGATATTCACGTCACGGACTTGGTTACTTGGTTATCGGCTCATCGAGTCCACACGATCGGAGACATTTGTTTTCGAAAAACATTTTGGATTTTTTATTAGATCAAATCAAATATTGTTAGTATTTATTTGCGTACATACAAAAGCCAAGTCAAATATATTTCGTCATTGAGTCATTCTATTATATGTCTCAAAATTTTGTCTAATTCGATCGATCGATCGATCTTCCCCAATCCCCTTCTCAAACCCCTTGATTCGATCCATTGATACATTTTCTTTCACGCCGTGGTTGTGCAATCAGGTAATCCTAAATGGTTTTAATTTTAATTTTGATTTAGTTTGTTGTGTATTATCTTTCCATTTTACTTTTTGTTTGAACCCTTTACTAATTTTACCTAATTTATATATTTGCAATTTGTTCTTGAAGACTCAATCTTTTGTTTGTAAGTTGAGGTTCTATCTGATCGGAATTTGGATTTGAATTCATCTGCAATCTATGATTTTGTCGGTGAAAGTGGCGTTCTTGAATTTATTTATTTATTTATTGTATTTAATTTTGTTGTTCTGATTATCAATTTGATTCACTTTATAGTTTCTTACATTGGTTTGACACCGATTACTGATTGACACGATTAGGGTTTTGCTACCTTTGTTGAGATATGTTCTTCCATTTTTTTTAATAGAGAATTGATTTTTGAAGATTTCGTATCTGCTTAGTTTTAGTTGAATGTGAATTGGGATTTCTGAGATGAAAAGTAATTGTGGATTTGTTGAATAATGTGACATGGGTATTGAAATGATATACTTATTGTAAGATCTTTTGCTTATACGCATTCATCTTTGCCCTGCAGTTGAGATTTTTTGCAGCTACAGGTTGCTAGCTGACTTCCAGTCTTCCTTTGCTTTCAACCACTGGTTGCTAGTTTTTTTGTTTTTGTTTTCATTTTAAAATTTAACTGCATTGACCTTAATCAGGCCATATTCAAACAAACTCTGTTGATCTGGAAAATTAGGTCAATCAGGTCTGTGCATCTGGGAATCAAGTTAAAGTGGATTTACATAATAAGATTTAAGGGGGGCTTTGGAGCAATTTCTATTGTGGTCGATTCTATAACGAGATTGTTGGATGTATCATCTGACATTCTTGAGTTGAGAAATGATTGCCTTTTGATGTACATATGAACAGGAATGGATTTAAGATTCCAACAGGTCCTGTTATTTTTGCTGTTTCTTGTGATTCTGAAGGGTTGTGCCACAGCAGAGGCAGAAACAGAAAGCTTACCAAGGTCAAGAGCTCCTCCACTGACTAATACAGTGGGTAGTGTTATAGATGGCACAGGAACTGACGATGCCCTTAGATTTGATAGTACTGCAAATGGGCTGGGTGAAAGGAAGGTTGGAAGTAGTAAAGTCTCGGTGATCACAGTTGCATTGTTCACGCTCGCAATGGCTGCCGCTACTGGTTTAGGTGCAGTACCGTTCTTCTTTGTGGAACTTGATCCCCACTGGGCTGGAATATGCAATGGGATGGCTGCTGGGGTGATGTTGGCAGCAAGCTTTGACCTTATTCAGGAAGGGAAAGAGCATGGTAGTGGCAATTGGGTTGTGGCTGGAATTTTGACGGGCGGAATTTTCATTTGGGTTTGTAAGAAGGTGATGACTCTGAATCTTTCATATTTTGAATGGGGAAATTTTTATTTTCATTTTTGGTGTTTTACCATGATATTACCAAGTTACTAACTTTTATTTCTGTTACCAACTTTAAAGAACCTTATCTTGGTAAAAATTGATAAGTTTAATTTTTTTGAGAAAATGCTAGAGATCCCTAAAATATAGCCCCTAATTATGTGTCACTGGCAGGGGGGTTGGGTCTTAGGTGGTTGATTTTTAAACCAATACACATCATCATGCCCGTGGGTAAATTTAGGGATCATGTTTTAGGGGTCTCAAGCGGTCTCAAAAAACTTTAAACCTTGTTTTTCCAAATGACCTCCAACACCTTTTAAACTTTTTCACCTTTGTTTATTATTAATGTGTTTATTTTAGTTTTTGTAATAATTTCTTAAAACCTTACTCACTTATCAAAAAAAAAAAAAATGTAAAATCCTACTTGGTTGTAACCTTCTGCACATTTGAATACGTATACTCTTGTTCTTGATAAGATTGATTTCTTTGAAATTAATTAAACAATTTTTTGTATTGAGTTTATTTCCAGATTGGACACATGTGCCCTTATGTAGAAGATGCCCTTACTTCAGGATGCAAATTATTGAGAATTTATAATAGATTTTAGTTTTTATTTCCGAATGTTTCCAAATTCTTTCATCATTTCCCTTGTGTTCCCAAAACGTTTCCGTTTCTAGGCTCACTGAAACAGCTCACCGAAACAAAATTTTGATCCTAGCTTTGCTTGGCATATTTGAGTTAAGGCAATAATTTGTCACCTCTTTCTACAATAGATATATGTGGATTGAGGACATGTATCAGTATTTGAGATTCTATAAATTTCTGCTTCATAAAAAGATTAAGAAAAAGGTAGATTTTTACAATAATCATATTATACCACTAATTTATAAAGGTATAGCACTGTCAATGGCCCCGTTTGGTAGAGCTGTGGGAAAGTGATTATAGCTTATAGCTTATAACTATGAACATAAGCTGATTTTTGACTTATAAATTAAGTTTCTCCTCCCCCACTCAAAGAATAAGTTGATTTTTGACTTACAAAAAGCTATAAGCTATATTATTAAGCTGAATCAAACACATCAAAATAGCTTAAATTAAGCTAAAAGCTGAAATAAGCTGGAAATAAGTTGGAAATAAGCCCTACCAAACAGGGCCAATGAAGTGTGAAAAAGCAGAAGATTTTCACAAATGCTAAAATTCTAGTGTTCCATGTCTCAGGCACCTTTTCATCATATCTTTTCTGTCAAATATTACAAGATGTCAGATTTCAACTCCCTTGCTCCTGAGTTGTTTTGATTTTGACAATAAGATTCTTAAGTGGCTCCATTGTGGAGTTTGTGTAGTAGTTGGATACACTGTACTGCTAAAATGTTAATTGTATTAAAAACAATATAGCAATGAAATGAATTAGGGGTTCATTAACACAAATGTCATGTTCTTGCCCTTGTAAAATACCAAGGGGTGTTTCAATACACCCACTTAATTTGTCTTCTCACGGACTCTCTCATAAAGATACAAGGCTTCAATGCATGTGTTGGGTGCAGAGTAAAATTGGGAAGGTGCATTTGGAAGCTCCCAATATCATGAAGAAATGAAGCACTAAAACCCTGACCCTGATGGAAGTTACCTACCATCATATTTTTAAAGCAAACAATGGGTCATGCTTAAAACCTGAATCGATGTTTCTTCCTCATTTAATCTTTCGTGTCATGCTGATCTGTCTTCTTTTTGGCCAGTCTTATTGACTTGCATTATTGTTTATGGTGTTCAGATTCTGGAGAAATATGGTGAAGTAAGTATGTTGGATATAAAAGGAGCAGATGCAGCTAAAGTCATTCTTGTAATTGGAATAATGACTCTTCATTCCTTTGGGGAGGGTTCTGGTGTTGGAGTGTCCTTTGCTGGCTCAAAAGGTTTATCTCAGGGCCTTTTGGTAACTTTGGCTATTGCTGTGCATAACATACCAGAGGGCTTAGCTGTGAGTATGGTGCTTGCATCGAGAGGGGTTTCTCCACAGAATGCAATGTTGTGGAGTGTAATTACATCGTTGCCCCAGGTAATATATTCATTCTTTTGAGATCTAGAAATAGAAATTCAATAGTTGGAAATAGATGTTTAAACCTTAAAAGCAACAGAGCATTAAAAAGACATGATTTATTGTCAATAGGAGGAAAAGTTATATATTGGACGGTAGTGTCCTTTATGTTGTTTTTAAGTTGCGACTGAACCTATATGGTACTTTAGAAACTGATGTACTTTATGTTTCATTATATGGTTTATTCTGGTGCGTGCATGCTTCCCTTGATGTAGCCTCCAAATAACTACTAAGTGGCATGGATATATCTAAGGAAGAGCATATCTATTTCAGACACCAACACCCTAGACAAAAGTCGTGCACTTCTTGGAGGTGTTCATATTTTAAGAATTCATGCCATTTATTTACACACTTGGCCGACAATTCTCATATGCATGTAATGTGTTAGGCGCCTAATTGTAGGTGTAAATTGCATAGACATTCTGGGGCGAAGTGTCCATGTGGGTACATCTACACATGAGAGTGCATAATGTGTTGAAATTTTCTTTCAGTGTCAGTTCTCTATTCTTTCAGAATCTGCCTTGTCAGTGAATCAATCATGTCAACGACCTTACTTGACCAGGAATGGATTGTCCCGTGTCCATGTGGTGATACTTGGATAATCTCGGTTCTTTACATCACACATGCATCTAATAGGAAAAGCATAAAAAGAACCAACTTTTGAATCAATGCTGAGTTGTTATGAGGTTGAAATAAATATTCTTGGTTAGATGTGCTTATATGCCCCCACTTATTGACCATTCACATCCTTGTTGCTGCAGCCTATTGTAGCAGTTCCTTCATTTATATGCGCAGATGCATTTAACAAGCTCTTGCCATTCTGTACGGGCTTTGCAGCTGGGTGTATGATTTGGATGGTCATTGCAGAGGTTCTTCCTGATGGATTCAAGGTAACATGCCTAATTTTCTGGTTGAATATTTGATCTTGAATCCCTTTTCAGCACTAAGGTTTCATGCTGTTGTTGTGACTAAAGTAATAGGTTAACCAATCCTTTCAAACAAATTAATGAAGTTAGGAGAATTACTTCCCTTATGCTTATTGTTCAGTTGATGATGCAGTTGCATCTTGATTAATTATCTTTTGGTTTTGATATTTTTCCTTTCTCTATTGAACTTTGTTTATTTTTTAGTTTTGATCAGTGTGGTTATGATTCCCTTGTTTCCTAAGTTGGATAAAATATGGTAAACTTACAATTCTATTGTTGATGTATTTTTTATAACTGAAATCCATCTATTGTGAGACATGTTTATTTTGTTCCTATCCTACCTCAACTTCTTCATAATGTTGCCACTTTGAGGGAATCCAAGTGGTCTATTTACTGAATCTCTATGTCTGTAACCACTAATTTAACACAGAACCTTGTTTTGTTTCCAATTTGTCACAAGTTAGCTTTTTGATTTTTTCATGTTTAAAATTTTGATACAAGTTTCTTCTTGCATTTTTGTGCTATAGGAAGCCTCTCCATCTCATGTTGCATCAGCAGCTACGCTTTCAGTTGCATTTATGGAAGCTCTTAGTGCTCTCTTCCTAAATTTCAGCCATAGCTACAAGTAAGTTTGTCTCTGTATTGAACTTATTCACGTTCTATACAGAGAATCATTTGTCTGAATGTGTATCGGATTATATTCTTTTGCCCCATTACAGCCTCTAAGATGTCAAACAAAGAAGAAAAATAGATGTCGTATAGCGAAATTAATTGCTTTACTCTCTGCTTGAAGTATATACCTCCTTACTCTTTCTATAAAAGTGGACTTTTTTCTTCCATTCAATTGGCTAATGGCTACTGACCTTGTGAAACATCATTACATTTTCTTCAATGATGGGGTGATATTCTATGTACGTACTGAAGAAAACCCACACTAAAATAACCAGTTTAGTCTCCATGAATCGGGATCTAGGAGGTGTAGATTGGGTACAAACCTAATCTTCAGTTTTATTTAGGCTCGAACCCACAACCCCAAGCTTATTGGACCAAGTTTTAACTATTGAACCAATGACCAAACCTAATCAGCTCTAAATCATATGTGGTCTATTCCTCAAAAAAATGTGACATAATGTGCACATGTAAACACTACAGGCAGCTTTAGGAGCTTTATTGCCAGCTGAATTGTTCCATGAGGGTAGCATAATCCTGCTGCCAATTGAAGGAATAGCTTAATAGTGGTTGCACTCTCTGTTATCAGAATCTTACGATTCGTGATTCGATTCACGATTCGATTCGCAATTTTGGCAAAATCGATACGAATCTAAGGGTGAATCTATTTTGGAAGTGAATCTCTAGTGAATCGCACGATTCACAATAGATTCACAATAGATTCACTTTTTACGATTCCTACAATTTTTAAAATTATTGTGTCCGACATATTTTTGACTCTATTTTTCCTCCATCCTTTTAGTAAAATGATATAATACAACTTCTAATAGCGTTTAATACGAAAATAACCAGCATATATATATGCTTTGTTGTTATTTTAGTAATCATGAAATTTTTAATAGAATCCAATTAGATTTAGTCAGACTTAACATATTTTTAACCTTTCTTCTCATTATTTTTTTTTCTTTAAAAAATTGTAATATATCTTCTAAAGATGTTTAAGATTAAAGTTACACTATGAATTATCTATAACTATTTTATTAAATTAAATATTACATCTATGAGGTCAGTTATATTTTTAAAATATTTTAGGCTTTAAAAAAAAAGATTATAAATGATTCTTTCTTATTATTTGCTCACGGTTACTTAGAAAAGTATGTATGATTATTGTCAAAATATCAATATCGTTGTTAATTATTGTTACTTTAGAAATTGATAGTTTGTCCATTTGGTTATTATTTTTATTAAGAATGGTTGATAAGAAATATCTAAAAAAGAAAAAAAGGTAAGATAGTGATCTTATATAGGAACATTTGTTAACTTTTTACTTATTAAACTACGTGATTATCATTTAAAATAATATTTTTATTAATTTAAGTCTAAATATTTTATATTCATAAGATATATTTACCATCTAAATGTGTAAATATATGTTTTTAAATAATTTAGAAGTGACTGAATCTTTACGATTTACGATTCGATTTGATTCGTGATTCGGTACGAGATCATTTCGATTCACGATATGAATCCCGGTTTGACAACTATGGTTGCACTCCCTTTCTCTATTTAACTAGATTTCAATTGGTTTATTAATGCAGTCCAGAGGATGCTTCCGGCTTCTTCGTGTCACTACTTTTCGGTCTCGGACCATTACTCGGTGGCATGGTTCTTGTTGCATTTGCTCTTGGTTTCCGTCTTCAACATGCCCTTCTTACTGGTGTAGCCTGTGGCATTGCCTTTGTTCTCGGTGCCTGGCGACCACTACAGCTGCTTCTCTCTTCGAAGATGAGCTTTTTTCCTCTCATGTGTCTGCTTGCATTGGGATCTTCATTTGCCCATATTTCAACCACAAGTGCTTTGAAGCTCGCTAGTCGGAAAAGAAACTCAGCCGATACCTTATCTGCAATAACAGGCTTTTCCTTGAGCGCTCTTACACTTCAGTCCTTTTTGTCATGCGTAGCGATCGGTCTTCATGCTCTAGCTGAGGGGCTTGCATTAGGAGTGGCTGCACCCAAAGCCTATGGGCTCGGTAGACACATGGTCCTTCCAGTCTCTCTCCACGGACTTCCTCGCGGTGCCGCTGTAGCTAGCTGCATTTTCGGAGCAACTGACAGCTGGTACGGATCCCTTGCAGCTGCTGCACTGATTGGGTTTGTGGGCCCATTATCTGCAATTGGAGCAATACTAGCCGGAATTGATTACAGTGGCCTGGACCACTTGATGATGTTTGCATGCGGAGGATTACTCCCTTGTTTTGGCAGCATCGTTAGGAGAGCAGTGAGGTTAGATGCACGGAAGGGAGGTTTCGGCCTAGTAATGGGCGTGGGCTTTGCAACTGTGTGCCTAACGTGCACGAAGTTGGTTTGCTTGCACACGCCTTACTGCAACTCTGCGCCCGAGGCTGTCAGATGATTACATTGGCGGTAATACATACCTAGAATTTCTCAGAAACATAAATGTGTGGTCCAGATTCATTTTATGCATGAACTCTCCAAAACATCAATTAAATCTCAACCACATTTTCAATTCTCAAATTTCTTGGTAAATTTTCTAGGTGAGTAGTTTTATTGTTACGTCGGAGCTCACTCTTGACCTAGTCATTAAACAGATGTATACGGCTCTGGTTCTCTTCTGTGGATGATGAAAGTCGCGCAAAAGCTCAGAGAAGAAAATTTTTGGTGGGAAGCAGGAAAGGAAAAGATTTATGCTGGAGAATTTATTGTACTATTCATAGAGGGAAAAAAAGGTATAGATTCATCTCGGCTGACTGACTGGTTGTTTTCTTACTTCAGAACCTTGCGTTTATAGACAGTAGATTGAAACTTGCACAGTTTAAAATTTCTTGTGTTGTGAGTGTATATTTTGGCTACTAGACTAGTAGTTGATCACAGAGTATGTGCAGATTCTGATCACAAAATTGGATACAATCCTCTCACATGTGATGAGATCTACACATTTAATGGGTTATGTGAGAAGGTTGTGTTTGATTTTATTGTCGGATATCGACAAATTTTATTCTTAAACTATGATAAAATGTAATTCACAATCATGTTTTTTTGGAATGCAAGATTGTTAGCACGTTTTTTACTTGATGCAGAACACTCTCTGAATAATCTTTCCTGGGATATATTTTTTCCAATTGTTAATATCTGAACGTGGTTAGTAATAATTTTTTTTATAAAGAAAATTGTGATTACTAATCATATTTAACCATTATTTGGAATAAATTTATTTGTACATTATTTTTAGGGTATGTTTGGCATGGGTTTTTTTTGGGCTATTTTAGTCACAAAAAGAGCTATTTTGGAAAGATAGTGAAAAGTCTTTTTTTAGCTTTTAACTCATTTTGAGTTAAATCATCTCTAATATTTTTTATACGTTTTTTAAAAAAAGTTTTAAAAAAATTAAAGATTAGCTTTTAACTATCTTTTTAAACACGTGGGTTAAAAAGTCAATATGACAAAATATTATATTCAAATCATAATTATTTTATTTTTTTCCTTACAAAATCAAAAAAAGTTAAAAAAAATTTCAAAATGAGATTTTTTAGTTTTAGATTAAAATAGTTAAAAAAATTAAAAAATCAATTCACATCTAGAAGGAAGGCTTAAAATAATAGGTGGTTAAAGAGCCCAGTGCAATCCAAGATTCGCCACAACCAAATATGGAGTTTTTAATTAAATTCATGCCATTTTAAAACAAACATTTTTAGCCCAAGTAATTTTGAATTTATTTTTTAAATCTTTTTGTTGATTTTGTGAAGTTCTGTTTGATCGTGTTTTTGAAAATTTGACTTCAATTAATTTGGGAAACCCTTTTAGTACCTGGTGTGTATTATATGTATCTCATTATTGTGTATATTACATTAAAGTGTTACACTAAAAAAAAAAAAATTGAGTGTTATATTGAAGTGTATTTTGGTGTATTTTTTCTAAACATAACGCTCTAATGTAAAAAAAAATTAAAAAAATAAATAATATTCTTAGTGTATTTTTTCCAAATGTAACATTCAAATCAGTATAATCCCAAACGTAACACTTTAATGTAACATATTCCAATATAACATACAAAAACACTAACAAAAACTTCTTAGTGTATTTTTTCCAAACGTAACACTCACAGTTTGAAATTATACATTTGTCTCAAACTTACTAAGAAATATTTGTACTCATTTTGAAATGGCTTGTGAAATCTCACATCTTTTCTTTTTTAATATTATATTGGAGTATTTCGTTTAAAAAAAAAAAATACACTAAGAATTTAATGCAAACACCTACTCACCTCCAAATGCGCCTGTTACACTCCGGCTTCACCTCGCACCAAATGCAAACCCAACACCAATCGGCAAGCATACCACATCCACGGAAAAAGAAGCAGAACACAATTAACAACACAATACTCACAAATGTTGCCAATGTTGGCCCCCACCATTCAATGTTAAACAATCAAAATCCTTACAAACATTAACATTTCGGGCAAATTTTATATGTTGTCTTGAGATTTGGTTAAATTACAAATACTCCCTGACATTTGAGAAATTATAAATTTCTCCCTAAATACTATATTTGCATAACAAATTAAGGAATAATTTGTTATGAAATTTAAACCTCAGGGAACAAATTATTATGAAAATACAAACCTTAGAGGGCGGGATGTAATTTTCAAAACTTCAAGAGGTATCTGTAATTTAACCAAACCTTAAGAGAGGTATATGTAATTTACCCTAACATTTCCATTCCCAGACAAACACGAATCACCCCCAATAGGAAAATGAATCACTTCAAGGGTATTAATGTAAACTAAAAATTAACCAAAAAACAATAAATGACACTTATAAAAAACACAGGACTAATTGGTTCAAAAGAAAACTCTTACGATCAAATGGTTCAACTTTCTCTCACATGAGATTTACTTGTAAATTTTCTAAAAAAAAATATCATAATTAAACACAAACTGATGAGTTATCATTAAAATAATATCATAAATAAACAAAAAATTAATAATAATTAAAAAATAAAATAACATAATTAAGAATATATAATACACCTTAAAAATATATATATATATATATATATATTAGAATTTCCCTAACATATATATATATATATAAGAAAAGCTCCACACAGTTCAGCCGTCTGACAAGGCTGCTTTGGCCAACACATGAGCCACTTAGGGACCTTAGTAATACAAATAATGGCCCTGTTTGGTAGAGTTGTGGGAAAGTGCTTATAGCTTATGCCTAAACAGCTTATACCTTATAACTTTCAGCTTAAGCTGATTTCTAGCTTATTCTTAAAGCATCTCCTGTCCCACTCAAAGAATAAGCTGTTTTCTGACTTCCACAAAGTTATAAGTTATAAGCTGAAAGCTGAAATAAACTGAAATTAAACTATACCAAACAGGACCAATGTACAAAAATAACTTTTTGCAAAGGGTTTGTCAAGTCTCGTGATTCCAGCTTACGCCCATTCTTCAACCTCTGGATTAACAATATAATAATAAATAAATAAATAAACATAATCATTGTCATTTAAATAAAAGATTATAATTTTTTTTTTCTTCCCACACCCCCCCAATCCAAATAGAACCAAGAAAAAAATGAATGTGAAAAATAAGTTCAAAACAACAAATATGAAAATATATATATATATATATATATATATATATTATTTTAATTAGATTTAAATTAGTAGGTTGTCTCCAATCTACTATGTTAATTAAACCATATTGTTTGAACTCATGAAGTCACCATAAGTCAGATCTTGATGATTCAAATTATTCATTTTTTAAATTATAACATGTAAATCATCCATAAAAAATTTAAATAACACAATAGTTTATTGCATTTTTTTTTATAAATTTGATTGATATAAAAAATCTAATAAATTATGTTTAAATTATCAAAACAAAACCACAATGAGCTACATAACCCAAATAGTCTGGTCCAAAATCTAAAGTGAATAGGAGACAAGCTAATCCTCGGACTATACTATAAATTTAACAATAATATTAGATGATTCAAAATTTCATGGTCTGAATTGACTGAATGTCTTAAAATGACGTCGACATTATTTTAATACATTCGAGCCATTAAGACCACACAAATTTGATCCATCAAATATTTTTTTAAATTTAAATAAAATTCTGAAAAGGAAAAGAGTGAATATATATTTTTTTTTCCTCAAAATTCTTACTTAAATACAGAATCCAAACAGAGATTTCCAACTAAAACTCGAATCAAACCGCTTGATTGGGAATCCTTGCTCGCTCGCCACTATAGCACCTTCTCCTTGTCTCCTCCATTTTCAACCACCACCACCACCTCCATCTTGGTCTTCGTCTTCTTCTCTTCCTGCAAAGTCTGCGACCCAGTCAATCTCGCCAACACCACAAACGACATTCCTCCCAAAACATTATTCAAACATCTCAGAACCACCACCGAGCTCTTAAACACCACAGGTCTCACCAAATTCGCAAGCAAAAACTCGATCCCATTCAGTGTTTGGTACCTCAGATTACTGCTCAATCCCATGTGAATCGCCCATGTCGCCGCATTCAAAATCGTCGGAGGAGCTTTATTCGGAGTGTCAAATTTCGTATCCATCTTCTTCCTCATCGCAATCAGCCCGTTCGAGATCGCCGTTCCGACGAGTCCGGCGGCGAATCCAACGGCGGCGAAGAGAAGTCCTTTGTAGACGAAGGTTCCGAAGCGGTTGAGGGGAGTGTAGGGTCCGGATTCGAACATGTGGCTTGTGGGGGAGTTGGAGAAGATCGAAGGTAGGGTTAGGGTTTTGGATGAAGAAGATGATAGGGTTGGTGCTAGGAGGTACATGAGGACGAAATTGAGGATGCAACCGACGACGAGAGTGGAGAAGACGAAGTCGAGCTCGTTCAGGCCGAAATTAGGGCGAGTGGCCATGTCGCCGAGAACGCACGCGCTTACTCCTACTAGTTCCTCCATTACGACCTTGAATGGGAATTGGGGATCTGCGGCGACTCTAGATCTCCATCCGTTTAGAAAAGCCCCCAATGGTCCTCTGCTCCACCCTCCGCCGGCGGCCGCAGCGGCGGAGGAGGAGAAATGGAATGCTGGGCGGAAGAGGGGAGAGGAAGGGGATGCGATTGGGATTGAGGGTGGTGGTTGAGAAGGAAGATGGCGGTTTCCGATGATCTGAGATAAGTGTTTTGAGAGAGGAAAGCGACGGAGCTGGGCCGCCGCCGCCATGGTCTGGTGGCGGACAAGGTGAGTTTTCGTTTTCTTCTTGTCTTTCTCTTCTATAAACCTTGAAAAACAATCCTCCAAACTCAACTGGAGGTGGTGGTGGTGGCTGCTACGGGGGGAAGTTATATATGGAAGACGATGACTCCGCTTGGACTCACTCTGCTTCTACTTCACCTACACGCACGCCACGTTTTCCACGAACCAAAATTTGCTTTCGCATGCTTTAATTATTAAAAAAAAAAAAAAGACAAATTACATATACCTTTTTTTGAAGTTTAGCTAAATTACAGGTCTCTTGAAATTTCAGATATCTTTTAATGTTTATATTTTCATAACAAATTGTTCTATGAGGTTTATATTTTTCATAATAATTTGTCCTTGATTTGTTATGTAAATATAACATTTAGGGAGTATTTATAATTTCTCAAACCTCATGAAATATCTATAATTTTGTTAAATCTCGAAGGGTATACGTAATTTGTAAAAAAAAAAAAAGTACACAAAAAAAATAATAATAATAAGCACAAAGAAGGCTCAGCTCCGGTCCGAAATTGGACCGAAACGTACTGTTAGGGTTCATTATGAAGTCTATACGATAATTTAAATTAGAAAAATGTTTGGGAGCTCTAAATTGGGAGGGAGTTCTAGAGAGTGGATCTCACTGATTGATGTGATGTTTTGATCTTAAATTTTTTTTTTTCTTTTTTTTTTTTGAATTTTCACCTCATTAGTGGTCCATTAGTACTCCCAAATTAGTGGGATGTATTATTGTTATTTAAATTATTTAATATTTAAGATTTATCAAGTATTTTATTTTTATAAAAAATTATGTTGATGAGATATTAATTATTAATTAATCAAATTAAATTTATGTCAATAATAATTATGATTTTAAAAATAATTTATTGATATAAATGTGATATAATCAAGTTACTATTAATATTTAATTAATGTGATTTTTTATCAGAATAAAATATTTAATAAGCTCTATATATTAAACGATTTAAATTATGGATGTTAGGTTGCCGAGCTCACAAAGGCCCAATAAGATGCCTCAGTTGGGAAATCCATATGGAAGGAAGCTGATTCCCAAACGGCCCCTCCAGATGATCAGCTTGATTCATTTTGTTTTGTTTTATTTATGATCTTATAAAATTTGAAATGAAATTGAATCATAAAAATAAGGTTCAGTTAGTTTAAATTTGCCATTTTCATAAACTGTCGCCATATCAAACAATATGTCCTCATTTTATATTATTTTTGGCTTAGATATTATTTTTTAATAAGTAAATTATAAGATTAGTGTAATTTTAAAACTATTTTGATAAAATATTGTATTTTATATTTGAATTATAGATGTAAATGAGCTTAGTAGTAGGTTGATCAAAGTTGTCTTGAAAGCCCAACATATTTAAATTTAACTTGTTTGTTTTTTGAGTTGATTTTAAATGAATTTAAACCAAATCAAGTAATTTTTTTTTTTTTTTTATTTTATAGTACATATAAACAAGTTGATTCAATCAGTGTGTTGCTTAAATTTGATTTTAAAATTTAACAAATTTATTAATTTGGTTACCTAATAAATCAATGGTAAATAAACTTTTAGCAAGTCAAGTTTGAATAATTTCATTTTCTAGTCCAATTGGTCAAATGTAAACTTCATAACATTGTGAAATTTAAACTTAAAATATGAAAATATATATATATAAATATTCATTACAAATTTCAAATACTTTGATATTCTCCCGAACAAAAATAGAAAAAATTTCCGATATGCAATACACATCGTATACAATCCTATCACAAATTATATAAATTTTCACGAACATACATCAACTTACACATTTGTGTAAAATTACTTATGTAACCATTATCAAAGGTTACACATTTTACACATTTGTGTAAAATTTACATAATTTTATGATAACCATTATCTAAGTTCACTATCGTTTGACTATTATCAAAGGATAGTATAGACTCTCGATTCACTACCCTTTGATATGGGTACCCTTTGATAATAGTCAAAGGTTAGTATAGACTCTGGATTCACTACCCTTTGATATTCTTGAAAATGACTCTTAACCAATCCTAAGAGTTAAGTACTCAAATTTTGTTAATCACTCTAAAAGAAATATTAAAAACAAAAATTGAATTAACCTTATTGAAAAGATTTTATCCGTTAATTCCAATTGCTTTATGAGATACATTTTCCCTAATTGTCAAAATTATAGATTAATTTAAATCATAAGACCATGCATATTTTCGTCTTAGTAGGACATACACTCCCTATAGGGTGTGGTGCTTCAGTTCAAGCCTTATCGTTACGCCAAGCGACTTCTTCATCCCATATTCTTCTAGTGATCATAAAAACTAGACTGCAAAATTCTACAATGGGCCACGATCATCATCCCAAAAAAATTAAAATTAAAAATAAAAAAATTAACATATCAAATGAATCAATCTGAATTTAGTTAAATCACCAAAGACTACAATCCTTTTATCTAATTTTAAATAGAACAAATATGAAGTAAACAAGTCACAAATCATGTACTCACACAACATACCTACAAAATTCAATCTTTTTGCTTAAAGGTCATATTGTTACTAAAGCCTTTTGCTACATTAGTAACAATACATTGCACACTAGACAAGGCTGGTACTACTAACAGATGAATAAATTCAATGAAGTTTTACAAGAACTAGCATCACCAAACCTATATCCAATACCCATCTATATATATAAAGATCTTTTTTTTTTTTCTTTTTTTGCTTTCCTTCATCTTTGATTTCTGCTGTTCAAAAACGAAAGCAAAATTAAAAGAAAACCAAACCTCAAAGCTCGCCGACAAGGACTGTTAGCCTGGTTTTTTCGTTTTTGTTTTGGTAAGCTATAAGAAGTTGAGGTATACCGGCAGGTATATTCAAGCATGACTCTAGGAAGCAAAGAGCATAGACCATTTTGAACAGCAATAAATATGAGGTCTTAACGTCCGGTTTTTGGGCGTTTCATCCCACTAGTGTTGAAAGGCGAAACAATACTACTTGGCCCAGGACTCTCTTCTCTGAAATTTGAATTTATTATAGCTAGTTCGCGTAGCTGCTGCCTCTTAATATAATCCTGTGACTCATCCTGCACAGAACACGGATGTAAAAGTGAGCAAAGAAATATAGAGATATACAAACCAATAGATATAGCTATCAAATACCATGACTCTTCCTCAATGCTCTGTTTGTTTCGGCAAAAAATATTCGGTGGTGCTACATGCACCAATTGGTATACTAATTAGTATACCAACGTATATTATGACATTATTATTGACATCACTCATTTTACAAATTACAAATACCCAAAACCTTTAAATCTATGTCACATCATTTGTTAGTATACCAATTAGTGCATATAACATTATTCAAAAATATTTTCCAATAGAAAAAGTTGAAACTTTTTTTTTTTCTCCAGATAATGTTTTCTTATGTTTGGTTGTGACTTTGACAGTTATGTGCTAGTGGTGCTGGTGGGGTGGAGGTGGTTATGGTGGTGGT
This sequence comes from Camellia sinensis, assembly GCF_055761805.1. Classification (NCBI taxonomy): domain Eukaryota; kingdom Viridiplantae; phylum Streptophyta; class Magnoliopsida; order Ericales; family Theaceae; genus Camellia; species Camellia sinensis. Next base: position 26,241,294 of record NC_138970.1, on the reverse strand, counting down.
AAAACTTTAGTTTGGAAAACCCTTTCTACCTTTCAAAAGTGTAAAACATTTTCCCCCTAAATAAGCTTATCTTCCAATGACCATAAAAAAAATTTCCATCGACTTCGTTTTCCATTGTACCAAATGTCAAAAAATATGAAAAAAAAATTCGCCCAAACAAACAGAGGAGCGGAATATGCATATGTTGGGAAACGAGGATTACTCAATTGACTTCATGGAGTTCAGTGGTTGTAGTAACTATCTGTCAATGACCTGCTCACTAATTGACTCAGTTGGCAGCTTTGAGTAAGATATCTAAGGGTTTTCAGGAGCAACTGCGAAGAGAAAAACTTCCAAATGCTACTAAATGAATTCTGTTGCCATATTCCAAAAGCTCTTTCAAAGGAGAACAGCTAGAAAGAAAATGTGGGTCAGTCCAAAATATAGCAACCTTAACTGAATCCTGGTCTTCAAACATCCAAAGTGGCACTTCCTAACTTCTCTCAACAGAAGGATAGGCACCGACTACCTTTCAGAATTACTTTCTCAAACACCAAAATACATAAAACCACAGACCCTGAAAATGATATTAAGGCCCATGACAATGTAAAAACAGTACAGTTTGACTAGATTCGTTCTCCTTCAAAACGATTTCCAAAATCCTTATGGTAAATACTTGTCAAGTAGTAGGGGTCAACATTGCAGGAACTTGACCATATTCACCATTACCACCTCACAAGTTTACAAACCAGATCATCTACCAAATGCATGCCTCACTACTTGTCCTTACCAGCAAATTTGTGTCATACAGAGGACAAGAGACTTGGTTAGATTCACCAAACCACACCAAGCCTTGTGCCCCATTTAGGTGTGGCCAGCTACATGAATCTTTTTTTGCCATCTTGCTCTATCAAGGACTCTATGCTCAGTTAAATTAAATAAATTTATATATTTTCTTACTACTGCATCACATGTCAATTTAAAACTTCTCCTCCCTCAAAATTTTCATTTATAGCAATTATATCACTTCTCTTTATTGTTGCATCTATAGGCCTTCGTTGTACATGACTATTCTCTATTAACTTATCTTCAATTGGTGCTACTTTTACTATTTCACGAATATATTCACTTTTAATTTTATCTTTTCTAGCCTTACTAAGCATCTATCCAAGCATTTTCATCTCAGTCACAATTGGCACTATATTAGAAAATGAAAAATAACATGGAATCTCCACAGAATGCAAGAAGAAGAACTAGGTTTGAGATAAATACCACTGGTTTGAGCAGTTCTTCTATGATCTCCTGTGCCTGTCTCAGCCTTATATCAACAATATGGGCAGGTAAATCAGCTTCAATCAATATATGGAGTGGCTCATTCAGGTGCTCATAGCCTGGTCTTCCCCGTAACTTATCTTCCTGGAGATTGAAAAGCAAAAAAGTACAATTAAGCTCACTTACTGCAACCAATCAACTAAAAATGAACTGAAATTGATTCACTTTGGTATAGCTGAGTCATTATCAAGAAACAGTAAAAATATTTTTTTTAAATAATTTAATTGAAATATATGTAGTACCTTGTCCGGGTCCTTTATCGATCCTTTCCCTCTAATGTATACACGGCATCCTGTGGTAGCTTCCACCCGTTTTAGTGAATTGCCCCTGGGGCCCAGAAGTCGCCCAACAAAATTGAACTACAATCATACATAAATCAATAGATTAGATACCATTTTTGTAATAATGGACGCCTTTTGTTTTCATAAAATGAAACATGATTCTAAGCTTAAAAAACAAACTAGAAGCTTACGTTTGGAAAAGTATCCACCGGAATTTCTAAGCGCAAAATCCTCTTCACTGTGTATGAACTAGGACTTGCCGCCAATGACCCTTGCCAGTCCATTGTCATTCCAGGAGGTCCACTCAATCTCTGTGATGTAATTAATAAGACTAAGTGCCAAGAATATAATTTTGTTTTCTCATGAGCAGGGGAAAGAAGAAAAAAAAAATGGAAAACAGCAATCATAGATGTAGGAGAAACAGATGGTGATCAATTCTTTGGTAGCAAGTAGAATAATAGCACAAAGGACCAAGAATGGATGCAATACTAAAATATCTATTATCAATAGCTATCAGACTCAAACTTCAAAACTTTTACGCAGCCAAGCATTAACATTATTGAATGTGGCCACACATAAAAACAAATAACATGGCTTTGACTAAAACTCCACACAGGTATCCATAATTCACATGATAAATTGGATAATTAGATAAATATCTCTATTTCATGAACTACCTTGTCACAAACTTAAACAAAGAAAACTCAATTCTCTGCAGTGCTTAAATCTTGGAAAAAGTCTCATTAATGTTTAACTCTCTCACCTTCCAGTTACTTGGCTTGTTAAAGAATTCTTTGCAAATAAATATCAACCATGCATACATCTTGCTAAATGCCTTCTTCCATTTCATCAGCAGACTTTAAAAGGGGCACCGTCAAGAATAAGGGTACCAAATTAACATATAACACTCATGAAAAGTCCAACATATACCTGTTTGCCAGTTCGATAGGTAAGGAGAGACTTTCCGTGAAACTATTAAATGGTTGCTATCTACAGCACCAGCTAGTTTGATTTTGGAATAGAAAAGATAACAACAAAAAGAAACATGGAACTGTGAATGCAATAGTAGGCATTATAGACAAGATCCTCTTCCCTTCTCTTTTTGTGTGATTCTACCACAAAAATGAAATCTTTACATGGACAATCCATGCTTTCCTATGCTGAAAAAATGACAATTAGTAGTTTTGCAATTCCTTCACACTTAATAAAAGGTATCATATGATTCTCAAGAACTTCTCCTATTCATGATTTCATGAACATGAACATTTTTTCAAACTCAATACGTTTAAGAAACATAAAAATTGAAAATCCATTAATATGAGGAATTGGTGGTTTAATGGTGTATAACAGTGTTTTACCATTGTAGGTGAACAATAAAGACAATAGCTGTTAAGAACAGTGGTTGTAGGAAGTTCATTGTGACAACAAAAAAGAAGTAGAGCATCTTCATGAAGAAAATCTTGAAAATGGGTTCTTACCTTCCACTGATGACTTTAACTGACAAAACCATTGAAAAAAAAACTCTTCTTCAGTTTGAGGAAGGAAAACAAAAGGTTAGAGTGCAATAATACATCATGATTGGGGATTATTAACCTCTAATGAGGCTTGAATTCGAGTTAGCAACATTAGTTTCTACTAGAAAATATCACAAAAGTTCACATTCGGTTTTAGCTCCAAACAATTGTGGTTCACATTTGTTGAAAATTAATTGGGTGATTCTATTTACACACCATTGTTTTTCTTAGTACACACCATTTGCTATTTTTTTTTTAAATTCTTATTGTATCCCTCAACTAAATTACTCTTTTAGACATTACCCAAAAACTCAATCTCTCAATTCACACACCACACCAACCACCACCATCGGCACACACACAACCACCACTGTCACCATCGGCCACAGCCATCAACATTGCCGTTGCTGTTGCCGCTACCCCTTTTTCCAGCGTCCATTTCTTCTTCTTCTTCTTCTCCTAGATCTAGGGTTCAAGTTGAGATGTCACATCTTCTTCTTCTTCTTCTTCTTCTTCTTCTTCTTCTTCTAGATCTAGGGTTCAAGTTGGGATGTCAAATCTTCTTCTTCTTCTTCTCCTGCTCCTAGATTTAGGGTTCAAGTTGGGATGTCAAATCTAGGTTTAGGATGGCAGTGACAGCCGCAACCACCAGTCAACTCTTCTTCTTCTCTCTCTCTCTCTCTCTCTCTCTCTCTCTCTCTCTCTTTATGGTGAAGTCGCGAGGATTGGAGGATTGCGGAGGTGTCGGGTTGTGGTTGTGGGGTAGTTATGGTCGACTATAATGATGGTTGAAGAGGGAGTGGTGGTGGAGAGCCAGGTTGGGAAAAGATTGGAGAAAAATGACGAGGCTGGGGAGATCGATCATCAAGGTGATGGAAGGAGGGGCTGCGAAGGATGGTTGCAGATCGGCGGCGAAATAGGGATGGCGTAGAGTGGCAACAGGAGGGTGTTAGGAACGGTGTGGCGGTGAAGGGAGGAGTTAGGAAGGGCTGGTGGCTGGGGAGGGGATGGCGACTGTTGATTCTGGCAGTGGCGGTCACGGCAGCGACAACGGTAGTAGTGGGTGGTGATGCTAGGTTAGGGATAGGGTTTGTGATTAAGGAAGAAAGGGTATTTTGGTATTAAATGAAAATTAATGGTGTAAATTGAGAAAAAAATTAAAATATTCAAATGGAGTGTGGTGTGTACTAAGTAAATGGTGTGTATTGAGAGGTTTGGTGGTGTGTAAATAGAATTATCCAAATCAATAATGTGGTTTGGCCTGAAGCTTGCAATTATTCCATAAATTGCCTACTACTTGGGAAAATACACAACTACTGAAAAGAAAGATTTGGGGTCAAAACATAAAATCCAAAACAACGAAGAAATCAGCACTCTGGTCCTACTATAAAAGATATTCTATATCCATTTGTTCAATTTGAGTTGAGAAGCCAGGAAGGCATGGGTATGACGTTGAGGTATATTCATCAAAGAGAACCTCAAACCAATTAACATTGACAATACAGGTCCATCACTTAATTACAGCTACTGTTTAGTTCTAGGTAGGCATGAATCCGATATTGTACATCCATAACTGGTAATTATTGCCAATAAAATTGATGACACAGAGCGATAAATTTGTAGCTTCAGAATACAGGGGAAAAAGGTTACATAAAAAATAAATTTAAAAAAAAAGAAAAAAAAAAGAAGAAAGAAAGATGGACTGCCAGACCTAAATTAATGCTAAAGTAAAACCGAGAAGACCAATTACCTCCTGAGGAATGCCATTCCAGCCACCCAACCGTGATCCTGGAACATTTGACATAAGGTTTGAAGAAGCCATGGGACTGGGGCTTCTATGCCGCAGTCTGTCAAGTTCACCAAAACCTTGGTTGGGCATCATACCAGAAACCCGTAAAATCTCTGTGGGGAGATGAGGACAATGCAAGGTGTGTAAAAGGAGTCACAAAAAGAGGACGAGACAAGGCAATATTGAAAATGAAATAGAAATGTAGTTACAAGGTCATTTCAACTAAATATCACAAATAAACAGGTAATGCCTGACCTACAATCCTGTTCACTTAATGCTAGAAGCCATTCCTTGATTTTCAATACCTACAATCCTGTTCACTTAATGCTACATAAATAAATTCTATTTATCTGTGCCAGTTTCCACACCAGCTTTTTAAGGCAATATTGAAAATGAAGTAGAAATGTAGTTACAAGGTTATTTCAACTAAAAATCACAAATAAACAGGTAATGCATGACCTACAATCCCGTTCACTTAATGCTAGAAGCCATTCTTTAATTTTCAATACCTACAATCCTGTTCACTTAATGCTACATAAATAAATTCTATTTATCTATGCTAGTTTCCACACCAGCTTTCTAGTCAGCAAGTGTTTTCGATAAACAAATACACATGAAACCCAAATGCCAAAAACATTTGAGTCCATGATAATACAAATGTTGCAACTTTAAGCACCAGTTTTCATAAATAACTAATTTCAATTTACAGTAATGCAATGCAAGATATATCTATCTCTTACATCACTTCCAAAGGAAATATCAAATTTTGGCATTGCCACTAAATCAGGTATAAACTTAGGATTTATATGGTCAGACACCCCAAGTCATGCTGTGCATTATACAAGTTCACTTGGAAACTGAAGTAAATGGTTGCCAAAGCTCACATAAAAAGTCAAGTATTCTTTGATAAGACAACAATATATATGGTAGGAGCAGTCCATTCTACCAGTCCAAAAAACTTAGGAGAGCAACTGCGTTTTCAAAACCAAAAATGAAATCTGTGAACAATTAAGATGATGCCAAAGGACCCCAGCATGCCCATGATAATTGAATATATCTTTTGTGCATTGCATACCAGTAAGGGGGAAAAAAACAGTTTTACAGCATTTCTTGGATCCATTCACTCTTCCTCAGACCAGTTTGAAGGTAGTCATTTTAGTATTCCAACAAAGGACCTCTCTATTTGGCCATTGGTAAGAATTGGGGTCATAACCTCTAGGTTTTTGGTTCAACTCTGGGCGAAGCCAAGGCTTTCGGTTTTTGCCGGTGACGAAGAGTGGTGCATCTCATTACCCCAGGTTTGGGTGTCTAATCTAACTTGAAAGGGATCATGTCCCGGTTATAAAAAAACAAAAATTAGAGGACTGACATTGTACACTATATCTACTTAAGTGTCTCAGATCCTATGGCAAACGCAGTGAGTGATGTCTACCTGTTCCATGGGAAATCCAAATTTCCCCATAGAAAAATCTAAATCAGATGTGCAAGCGATTGAGGAACAAGAGAGAGAAATGAATACAATGATGTACTACCAATCAAAGCCAAGAACTGTACGAAATAATCAAACCAATTGAGTGGAATCAAGCTTCCACTTTGTTCACACAAGCAAACACAGTACTGTGCCAAGCAATGCAGCTAAAACCCAAAAAAACCCTAGATCCAAAACCCAGAAATGGTAGTACCCAGTACAGAACTAACCTTGATTCAACAGTCTGTTACATATCGGAAGAACTTGCATGAAGGGTGCAATCTTCTGATGCTCTGCCAACAGCTCCGACCAGTACTGATTACTACACCAAGATGAGCAAAAAAAGGGGGGAAAAATGAAAACCACATCAATCAAACCCCACGTAACTTCAAATTCAAGTCAAGTGATCAAAAAAACATACAGAGAATGAAGAGCAAAGAGAATTGAACTACAAAAAACAAGTAAAAGTATACCTTTCAACATCTGGGGTACTTCTAATCTGCGGAGAAACAGCCCTTGCAGGTGAGAAGTTGGGATTGTAGAGGCCTGACATCGCTTTTTCGAAGACCTCTCTCTAATCAATGGAACCCAAAAGGGCTTAGACTTGCAGGAGAGAGAGAGAGAGAGAGTGAAAAGGGTTTGTATAAAAAGAAGGGTAGAAGCTAGAAAGGTCTGTGAAATTTGCAGATTTTTAGTTTAACTTTTATGTATATATGTGTATGTATAGACAAAAATGGGAAAAATAAAAGGTGAAAATGAAAGGGAGATTTTGAAGAAACAGCGTGGGGTTTTTGTGGTTGAATTTGTGAGGTGTTTTTTTTGTTTATTTATGCGGAGAAAATTTTGAAGGAAAAGAAAAGAAAAGAAAAGGGAAAATAATTTCACAGTGGCCGAGGAAGAGAGACAAGGAGGACGATGAAGGAAAGTGAGAGAGCAAGCACGGGAGCAATTTACGGTGGAACAGAATCTATCTGGAAGGTGGCATAGCTGTGTGTAGGTGTGTGTTTTTATGGGTAAGGTCTTGTTTGGTATAAATTAAAAATTTTAAAAATTAAAAAATCATTATCTTATTTAAGTTATATCATTTTATTTAAGTTATATTATTTTTTTATCATATCATTTTAAACTTAACCCAAATTCAACTCATATTTTATAAAAAGTCAAAAATTTAACCCATATTTTATAAAAAGTCAAAAAGTATACTTATTTAGGACATCTCAAACCACCCTTAATTATTTGGAAGGAAAATTATGAACAAATAAGAGTTTTTTTTTTTTTAGGATACTGTATTAAGATTTTATAATATAAATGATATTTAATATTTTTATAATATTTAAAATTTCTTAACATTGATCAAGAGAAATTTCAATTAAAGAAAATTCTTCTTAGAAAAATTCTTTCCGGAGAAACGTTGGACTTCTCAAATAATTTTTCTAGATTCAAACCAGAGAAAATTGAAATTTCTGTGAGTTTAAACCAGATAAAATTGAACAATAGAAAGAAAATTTAACAGGGCAGAGAAAATTACTCAGAGAAAATTGAAATTTCTCTGAGTTCAAACCAGAGAAAGAGAAAATTGAATAATACAGAGAAAATTAAACATGCAAATAAAATTACCAGAGAAAATTGATCAGAACAAAATACTAACAAGTTCCTGCAATTTCCTCACCAAAATACTAAATTTTGTAAATTTACGGCCCAACTTCCTAACAAAATTTTTATTTTTATTTTTGATCAACCTTCAAAATCCAAACCCAAATCCCCAATTCACCAACTTAGCAAAATTACACAGCAAAACTGTAATACAAAATCATAATTTCAACAGGTAAATTACATTTACCTCCCCTGAGGTTTTTGACAAAGACAAAGACCACCCCTGTGGTTTGAATAATTACAATAACCTCTCCTACTTTACCTGACAATATCAAGATTCCCCCAAAATTTGACAGTCGTTTATATACCTAACAGACATTGCTGATGTCATCTAACGTAAGCACTAAAATAACCATAATGCACTAAAATGCCAATTAAAGAATTTTCCACAAAACCCAATCCAAACCCTATCTTCCGTAAACAAGATCAAACCAGACGAAGAAGACATGGAGGAACAAAAGTCCCACAAACCCAGTTCAAAAGCCCCAGAAACCCAGTTCATCCCCAATTCGTTGCCGTTCTCGCCGGTTCGCCCCCGATTCTCGCCCTCATCTCCCTCTCTCTATACACCTCCTTCCTCTATTTCGGCAGGGACGACATACCCACCTCGAAAAACCTCATCTTAGCCCTAATTTTCATCGTCATCGCTCTCTTATTCGCTGGCAAAAACAAGGGTTTGATTCACCAAAGCTTTTTGATTCTCTCCAAGCGACTTGGGTTCTCGCAGAACAACCACAAACCGGTCCAATGGTTCATCGGCGAGTCGATTTTATCGAAAAAAGACTGAAAATCAAAGCGAATTGTAAGAGAATGGGTTGAATTTTACAGCAATGGTGATTTCTATAAAGGGGGGTTTCGCAAAGGGAAGTGTAATAGGAGTGAAATGTACAATTACTTTGTGAATGAGAGGTATAAGGGAGATTGGGTTGATGGGAGGTATGATGCGTATGGAATTGAGAGCTGGGCGAGAGGTAGTCGTTTTCGAGGACAGTATCAGCAAGGTCTCCAGCATGGTTATGGAGTTTATAGGTTTTATAGAGGGGATGCTTATGCAGGGAAGTGGTGTAATGGGCAGAGCCATGGTGTTGGAATGCAGAGTTGCTCCAATAGAAGCAGTTATATTGGTGAATTCAAGTGTGGAGTCAAGCACGACATTGGTTCTTACCATTTTAGGTAAATTCTTCAACTGTGATTTTGCAAGAGAATAAAAGAGGTTTGATCTTGTCATCGATGGTCTCTTTGTCGGGGTCGGAGTAGGAAACCAAGAAAAGAGGCACTGTTGGGTTAGGTTGGGTTGGATTGGGAGGGAATGAGAGGGAGAGAGAGAGAGAGAGAGAAGAGAGAGAGTAGGGTTTGATTTCATTATTAGGAAGATAGAGAAGTGTAATAACCCTCATCACTGATTACCGATTAATTACCGATTACTGCTAAACTAAGACTGATTAAGATGGAAAATTGAATTGATTGAAATACTGGACTGACTGACTGGAATCTGAAACTGAATTGATTAAGTATATCTGATTTATTGCATTTCTATCAATTGTCTGTTTGATTATCTGTTCATGTTTTTATGTTTGAACTGCAAATTGAAGGCCTTATCGGCTGCTGAACCAAGAATTGATTGATGTTTTAGGACCATCATAATTTATGTGATTTTATGGCACATTCAGTTAAAAAGTGATTTGGTATGAGTAAATTAGATTAAATATTGATAAATTGCATAATTTGACTAAATTACCTTAATGCCACTTAGGTGGCCCACTACCTTACACCCTTAGAGACTTGCATACATTGAACCAAAACATTTTGATCAGCCATTTCCCTTGTTATTGCCGACCAAAGAGGGAGAGAGGGAAGAAAGTGAGTGTTCTTGAGAATTGCTTGGAAATTAGGGAGATTAAAGGAGTTCTTGTAACATTGAGCCTCCATACCTCTAATTCAAGACTTAGGTGAGGAATTCAACCTTTTATTGTTGTGTTTAAGTTGATTCTTGCATGGTTCTTGTGTTCTTAGTGATCTAAGCCTAGAACTAGCTCTAGTTGTTGAATTAGGAGCTTATTCCATGCATGCATGCCTATATTGTTGAATTTTGAGTTGATTCCATGGAAAATTGTTACATACATGCTCATGATTATGTTTAAGTTCATGAAATCATCTTGTTTTAAAAGGTACTGGCTCCCTAGATCATGAAATTGAAGCTTTGAAATGGTTTAAATTCATGCATGTTATGCTTGAATCATGTTCATGAAAATTGGGTTGAAATTAGATTTAATTGAAACACCCTTGAGCCTTGATTTTACAATTGAGCTTTGGAATCATGTTAAATTATGAGTTTTGGAATGTTTTCTGGAAAATTGGCCTAGGAGGATCGAAATTTGTACATTTGAACTTGGTTTTGAGCTTGAGGTTCAAATCTGGAAATTCCAAATTTTGAACTCACGCTCGAGTGGGGTGACTGGCGCTCGAGCGTGAAATTCGTGCTCCCAGCACTTTGCACTGTTTTGAAGTTCACTCGAGCGGAAGAATTGACGCTCGAGCGGGACCTTGTGTCTTATGCTCGAGCCGGTGTCGAGCGCCCAATCGAGCGCGATTTTCACCTATCCAGCACTTTTGACTGTTTTGCAGTACGCTCGAGCGAGTAAGGCTACGCTCGAGCGGAAACCTTTGTCTGCATGTCCACTCGAGCGGTGTAATCTACGCTCGAGCGTGACCCCTGTTTTCTGAAAATTCTGAAAATGCTTTTGAAGTGCATATTTGCATCCTCATTCCATTCTAGGTATTCTTAGGCCTAGCTTAAGGCATCTTAATGAGGATATAGATGTAGAACCACACTGAGTCTAAGTAGGGACTAAGTCTTTGATTCCCGAATATGAACTTAGTGTGTGTTCATCCTGTAAACTGTGTAGGATTGGCATCAGGAGACGCGCTCTAGCTTAACTGTAGCCCAGAACTCTGTGAGTAACAATTGTGTAAAGATATGTTCAACTGTGAATATTTTTGACTGTTTAACTGAACTACTTTCTGAATTGATACTGTTAATTGAATGAATGTATGTCCTATATTCCGAACTGTACTGTGGCATCCTTAGCAACTACTGTTTACTGTTACTGTTACTGTTACAGAGATCTCTGTCAGTTCCCTTGTTAGAACCACTACTGTTTACTGATTGATGGCCATCATTTACTGTTTGGTCTTTTAAAACCTACTGTTTACTATACTGCTATGCTAATGGATGTACCACATATGACTGTTATGACTGAATGACTGAAATACTGATTTAATGAATTGTTTTCATTACTGTAAGGGCATTCATTCTTAACCCCTTTACACATTATGTTATTCACTGGGCTTTAGCTCACTGCTCATATATACATGTAGGTGTACAGGCACCAAACCGGAGCTAGGAGCATGGGTTAGACTCCCCTTTTTGTCAAGCCAATCATTGTGCCCCACTGCAAGGTTCCGAGCCTGCCAAGCTATGGCTTAGGGGTGTTTTAATTTCCCCCGTCTGTCTCTATAACTGTTTTGTTAACTGTATAGACTGAATGTTTTGTACTGTACTGTTCCAATAGGGATTAAGTCCCTGTCCTGAATCACTGTAAATGTTGTACATATTGTTTTGTACTGTTCATATATAAATGTATGAAAAGTTTTTTGGCATACAGATTGTCATAACTCATTGGACATTGTTTATTTACTGTATTGGCTTCCGCCCTGTCCCTGTACTCTGTTTTACTGTATCACTATCATGTAGGCCTTCAGTAATCTCGGATTACTGGCTGGTTACGGTTCTAAACCCATAAAGGCGGGTTTGGATCGCGACAAGAAGGAATATCTCGTCGTCAATGGTCTCCTTGTTAGAATCGGAGTCGGATACCAAGAAAATAGGCACTGTTGGGTTGGGTTGGAAGAGAATGAAAGAGAGAAGAGAGTGAGAGAAAAAAGAAATAGAAGTTAACTCTGGTTTCAAAAAAGTAAAAAGGGATATTTTGTAGGGTATTTTCGTGTTTTCACACTTAATTTAAAGGGTAATATGGTCATTTTATATAGATAAGTAACGTCGTTTGTGTAAAATTGACGGATTAGGGGAATTTTGATATTGTCAGTTAAAGTAGGGGAGGTTTCTGTAATTATTGAAACCACAGGAAAGGTCCTTGTATTTGTCAGAAACCTCAGGGGGTGTAAATGTAATTTACCCTAATTTCAACCCATTTCTTAACCAAAATAGTATTAAAATTCGTGAATTTAGAGCCTAATTTCTCAAAAATAAATAAATAAAATCTTTGGGTTCAAACCAGATAAAATTGAAATTTCTTAAAGTTCAAACTAGAGAAATTCAGAGAAAATTGAAATTCTCTCACTTTGTTCACAATTTTCTCTGGTAATTCTGAATACTTCGTTGCAGGCTTTTCCCGCGTAATTCCTTCAACGAACAGAGTCGGTCATCCGTTGCCACTACATTGATAAGGTAATAGAGTAATCAACAACATAAATTCTCTCACTTGCTACTTGTTTGGCTGATGAGAAAACAAAGAGCAAAAGAAATAAAATATATTTTTTTTTTAAAAAATGACTTTTGTTGTAATGTATACCAATTAATTTAACAAATACAGAATTCTCTTAAGAACTCATGATTTATAAATTTAATTTTCCTTCGGTTTCTCAGCAGTCAATCAGAGAAATTAAAATAGATTTCAACGGTAGAAAGAGAAAGAGATTTACAGAGAGATTTCAAGTCTTTGTGAACAAAGTCAGAGAAATTTCAATTTCCTCTGAATTTCTCGGGTTTGAACTCAGAGAAATTTCAATTTCCTCTAGTTTGAACCTAAAGAAATTCTCTGCACGTAATTACCGATGCTACGATTATTGACTGCTTGAACCGTGTGAATCCGATATCTGTAATCAAATTACAGAAAACAAATCATTAATTAGTTGGTAAGAAAATGAAAAGTAAAAATTTGGTTTCACAATTCTTGTTTAGTTGAACTCAAATATATATCTATCACAATATTCAATCTTTGCTTTTGTTTGGTTTCTTGGAAACCAAATAAATTATTAACTAACTTGAATAAAATAGTAATTGTAGTAAACTTACCCCTTTCAACTGCGATAACAGCCTGTGCAACGTGTGGACGAGTGAAGCCCTAAATTGGTTGTGGATGTCCATGTTTAAAGAAAGGCTAGAAGTAATCGATGAAGCATATCGCATTTAAGGATTGTATTCTTCATTACAAAGCATTCAGTATCCGAAGGTCCATTATGATTTCTCAGTAGCAAAGTTCACCGTGGCGTTTTGTCGAACAGGTGAAGGGCAAGACCAGCAAACACCTTGGTGTGCTCTGGTTGCACAAGGAACTATCCACCTTGTCGCATAAACACGCCTTACGTTTGTCTTGCTAGAAGATTTAAAAAAGTTGGTGGCGATTTAGATCAGAGAAGATGAAGAAGTGAGAGAAAATAAAAGAGAGAGTAGATCGGAGAACCACGTGACAACAGCGAGCGGCGGCGAAACAAGGAGTGGCTAAAAGCGACTGAGCGATCTAGGATCTCTCTTTCTCTCTCTCTCTCTCTTGTACATCTTCTCTCTTTCTTTGTCAATTAGTACTATTCTGATTATTTCTCTTGCACGGCTTCTCTATCTTTTTTGGAGATTGAGTGTATAGTTGAGAGAGTCAAATTTCTTTGTGATATATGGGTGTGGGGTTGAGGGACTTTAGATATCATAAAATAATATTGTGGATCTCTTACATTACTAAAAATGAGAGAGGAACCTTAGACTAATTTTCCCAACAAATTCATAATTTTTAATAAAAAAATTATAAAAATATTGTAACAATGATATTTTAAAAATTATAAAATTTATTATTTTAAGTAAACAGATATAAGGTCATGCTATTTTATTTACGATGTAAATTGTGAAATTAATGATCACAATCATCATAATTAAATCACATTTAAATAATAATTAAAATAAATAAATATAAACAAACACTATAAAAAGTGTGTAATTATTTAGTAATCTCAGAGTATAGACACGTGATATTCTATAATATTGTGATTTACGGAGAATGTGGGTAAGTGCGATATTGTGTTGAGTGATTGGAGAACATGAGGGACATATTGAATGATAATTGGTTAAGGAGTACAGATATGTCCGGGAATATTGAATAATTTCTCATATAAAGTATATAAATATTTTTTATCATAATCAAAATAATAATTATAACTAAATTAATACCATAATGAGGTGGTGTTTGGCAAGTGGTTTTGGGGCTAAAATAGCCACAAAAAACAAGATAGACTATTTTAGTCATAGCAAACAAAACATCACATTCAACCTATAATCATTACACTATTCTTGCACAAAAAAAGTTAAAAAAGTCAAAAAATTCTTCTCAAACTAAGCTTTTTAGCCTAGGTTAAATAGTCAAAAAATCAACCCACTTTTCAAACGGAGGTTGAATTATAATTAAGTTATAAATAACATCAATATTCTAATGATTGTAACCAGGGTGCATATAATGTGTCATAGAATTCTCCATTACATTGTGGTGTGGTGTGGTGTGTGAGATGTATGTGATAATTTCTCAATGTGTTGGGGGACACGTGTGTGAGTGCATGGAGGGAGTGAGGTGGGAATCAGGTACATGCAGTGAGTTGAGTAGGGCCAAAGACGAGAGGCGGAGGAGGAGAGAGGTCCCTACCTAACACCTTGAGCCTGAGGCATGCGGCCAATGGCAATTGATGCCCGCCAACGGAGTCTTAGCTGGACTTTTCCTTTATGTGGTGAAGAGATTGGGCAGTGTAACATTTCATTATGTTGTACCCCTATGCCATGCGAATTTCGAAGCCTAGTCATTTTAATTTATGGACTTTACTTTTTCAATATATGAATTGGTGGGTGATGTTTGGGGTTGCGAGATTATCATATGTCTCGTTGTAATTATGTGAAGGCACTGTTTTTCCTTCAATCCGATCTAAGAGGGGATGATATTGTTAGATTTGTGGAGGTTCATTATGAATTTTGTAATTATTTAATGTGTATAACTCGTCGAGTATTATATGTTTGTAAAAAATTATATTGATCAGATATCAATAATTATTTCATCGGATTAATTTTTTGTCAATCGATTCTTTTTTTACCGTTCATTTTTTTTTATACAAAACTTATTTGATCACGTAATTATCAATATCCGATCAACGTGATTTTTTACAAGCATATAGTATTCAGCGAGTTCTACATATTGGTCCTGTTTGGTGTAGCTGTTAAAACAGATAATGGCCCTGTTTGGTACAGCTGCTTAATTTCAGCTTATTTTAGCTTTCAGCTGAATTTAAGCTATTTTGATGTGTTTGGTTTACCTTAACAATACAGCTTATAGCATTTTATAAGTCAGAAATCAACTTATTCTTTGAGTGGGGCATGAGAAGCTTAATTTATAAGTCAGAAATCAGTTTATATTCATAGTTATAAGCTATAAGCTGTTAAAGTATAAGTTATAAGTACTTTCTCACAGTTCTACCAGACAGGGCTAATACATATTGTAGCTTAACAGATTATAGATTATAACTTTAATCAGAAGTTATTAATCTGTTTGGTGTAATATTGGATTATAGATTTAAGTTGCTGAGTAATGTTTGTTAAATAAACTGTACAGTAGCTTTTTCAATTAACTTTTATTTTTTATTATTCACTATTTGTCTACATTTTTAATAAAAATAAAAATAATAATATTCTATAGTCTATTTAGGTCTTTTTCTATTTAAAAAAAAATAAAAAAAATCTAAGAGTATAACAGTGAATTAATATGTCCACAACAAAAGTTGATAATCAGAAGTAAGGGGTGAGCAGCTTTTCAGAATCAAATTTTTTGACTTAAAATAAGTTGTTAGAATCATAAGCTGTTTGAAATAAGTTTAATCAAACAGTCCAAAATAACTTTTTAAAAGTCAGAAGCCATAAGTTGGCTCAAAAAAGCCCCACCAAACACCCCAATTGAAGGGTTTATTGAAATGGGTCCCATGGTGGGCCCCCACAGGCCCAACAGCATCATATAATCTAATCTGAGACTCTGGAGGGAAGCCAGACTCTTATTTGAATCCTTTATTTTAGGAAGTTAATTATGTATATTAGTCATATATAAAATTAGATATACTCGATAATCATAATTTATATAATTTGTTATGCTTGTCAAAATAAAGATAATAATAATAGATAGTCTATTTTTAAAAATAAACTTGCCGTCTATATTTTTAGAGACAAACACGATAAATTGAATAGATTATAATTATCAGATTGACCTAATTTTTTATATGAATAATATAAATGTCCGATAAAATGAATAGATTGAAAAACTAATTTAAAATAAAAAAAAAGGATAAAAAAAAATTGATTTTTTTTATTATCTTTAGGTTGTGTTTGGTTTATCGATTTGGAGAGGAATTTGTAAAGAAAAAGGGAAAATATGTGTGAAACGTAGGTGAAATGTCGTTATATTTTAGTCACATTTCATTTACTTTTTTCAAATCTTTCATCAAATTCATTAACCAAACACAATCTTATTGAATATAAAAAATATATATTTTATTTTAAAAACTTTTAGGAGTGGTTTGAAAATTAACTGTTAGTTGATTTTTAAAATTTTTTTCAACAAAAAGAAATGCAAAAAAATAAAAATAAAAAATAATGTAACAATATATAATGACTTTTAACTTCTAAGCTAAAATAGGCCGTACCAAATGGGAGATTCCTCAACACAATATAAGACTGACTTAAAGAATAAAGGAAAAATTACCGGTAAATCCCACTTGAGAGAATGTTACTCCATTTAGTCCTGTGTTTTTTCTTATAAACCATTTGGTCCTATTTAGCTAATAAGGAATATTTCCTTTTGATTTGTTTTGGTGAGACTTTACCTATTTACCCTTTCAACATCAACTACATCATCCAAATATTAACTACATTAGTAACATTAACTACACCAACATCATCAAAACATCATCAACATCATAAAATATCGTCAACTACGTCATCAACATCATCACACATCATCAACATCATCAAATATCATCAAACATCATCATACATCACCAACATTGAACATCATCGACATCATCTGAAATGCCCCATTTTTTTGATTTGTTGATGATGTATGATGATGTTGAACTACATCAACTACAACATTGAACATCATCAACTACATCATTTTTTTGATTTGTTGAACATCATCGACATCATCAATACTTTTGATTTGTTGCTCAATTTTTTGGGATCATTCTGTGATTCGCAAAAATGCCTCATTTCCGAAGCAAGAATTGGTGACCAATGTTGTAGTTCATCATCTGAAATTTGGGATTTATTTGAGATATGAGATCTGAGAATTGGTGACCTTTCCGCCTTCGTGGTTTGATGATGTTCACGATGTACCCTAGAGCCGGTGACGAACGAGGGGCCCCATTCGAAGAACACGAGAGGCGGAGGACGGTTGAATCCGGCGTTGTTGACCTGGCCACTCCGCCAACAGAATCCGATCGCAGAGAGAGAACCAGAGCAACATGTTGATGATGTTCACGATGTACCATAGCGCTAGTGACGAACGAGGGGGCCCATTCGAAGAGACAAATAGGGGTTCAACTGCGATCCGATCTCGAATGCGAACCACGACTTTCTCTCAGTTCGATGAAGTAATCGATCGAAGGTCCGTTTGATCCACACGTCGCAGAGATCAGATTTGTTCCGCGGATCTGTTCCGAACGGTCAGGATCTTGACGGGCGCAACATCACCGTCGACGAGGCCCAGTCCGGCGGAAGCGGCGATGGCGGAGGCGGCGGGTTCCCCGGTGGCGGTAGTCGTCGTGAGGGTGGATACGGTGGTGGTGGATGTCGCTGATGTTGATGATGGAACGAATGTTGATGATGTTCAACATGGCCCTAATGTTTGATCATGGCCCTGATTTTCGATGATGGATGGCCCTTTTCTGTAATTTCACATTAATAAATTACCAACGTTGCCCAGCAGTTATACTACACACGCCCACAATGTATATGCCCTCAATGGACAATTCCCTTACAATGGGACTGTTCAGTTCATAAGAAAACATTTGGGACTAAACAGTATATAAGTTATTAATTTGGGATTTATTGGTACATGCCCCAAGAATAAAAAAATTGGAGTTTTCAAAAATAATTTTCCAAATTTTCCATTAGCATTTTTGTATTTTTAGTAATTTTTAGAAATAGTTTACTTTTTAGATCCAATTAATCTTGATATATTTAAAAAGTATACAAAAAAATTTAAAAAATCATTGAATACAGCTAAATATAAAAACATGGTGGTGTTTGGGAACCTAGGTTCCAAATTTTTTTCTCATTTTTTCCACTAAAAGACAAACTTTTTACAAAATCAAAAAAAACACATCCAAACAAAATATCACATCCAACCCCATAATCATTTCACTTTTTCTCTCACAAACATCACATCCAACCACATAAAAACCCAACTATCTTCCAAAACACCAAAAATTTTTTATCCAATAAAAACCTACAACTAAAAAAACCTACATAAAAACTCACTTTCCAAACGCCATCAGTGAAATTTTGTATTTTTTGTATTCGGTGGATTTTAATTTTTTTTGTTCACAAAAATTATATACCTTTTAAATGCATCTGGGTTATATGTATTTAAAAAATAAAAAATATTGTGTAAAATATTAAAATAATTTATTAAAAATGAAAAAATAATTTTCAAAAAAATGTAAACCAAAGAAGGTAAATGCTTGGATAAATTACAAATACATCCCTTGAAGTTTGCTTAAAATATGAATTGTCTCCCGTAGAGATAGCAACGGGCTGGGGTGGGACCGTGGATCACACTCTCCGTCCCCGATCTCCAATGGTAAAAATTTCCCGGTCTCCAGCCCCAATCCTGGACTAGGAACCTATCATCGCTCTCACCCGCTAACGGGGATCGGATTTTCCCGACCCCAAAAATTCCCCGACATCATCAACAGATATGTCTATTATCATCACCAACAGAACAGATTCAAACAACTGGAACTATCATCATCATCATCACACATGTAGTACATTTATATATATGAGAGAGAGAGAAAGAGAGATGGGGTTTTGTGATGATTGGTGATGCAGACTTGAGATCGGCGATGGGGAAAATGAGATTGGAGGTTTTTGTCCATTTGAGTCGATGTTGTCATAGATTAGAATCTGGACCAACGATGGTGGGTGGTGTCGGTGACTGTGGTGTGCGATCAGCGACTGTGAGAGAGGGAGAAAGTGGTAGTGGTGTCACCGTATCAGTGACTGTGAGAGTGAAAGAGTTGAGAGAGAGAAAAAAGAGAGAGTGAGAGAGTCAGAAAGTGAGAGAGTGAGAGATATATAATATAAACTAAACACATGTATATAGGCGGGGATGGTTCGGGGGAATTTCATGGCAGGAGCGGGCCAGGACCCAGGGAACCTATCACCGTCTCCGACCCAAAAATATCAAGGATGTATTTTTTAATACCAACCCCGGTTCTATGGGGAGTAATTTTTGGGAGAAACCCTATTTATCGAGGTGGAACGGTCCGGGTCCCCGTCGGGCCGGGTTCGTATTGCCATCTCTAGTCCCTTGTGATTTGAAAAATTACAAATATCTCAATGTCAAAATATTTTATTTAATAGAATTAACTGAAAAACAAAGTTTCTAACTGTTCTCTTATATAATAATAAAATTATTTAAATTATTAATCAAAATAAATTTTTAATAACATTAAAAACTATTAATTAATTTGATAATTTATTAATAAAGAACTTATTTATTATGAAATTAAAAACCTTACGAGACATATTGTAATTTCTAGAACTACAGAAAGTAATTCGTAATTTAAATAAACCTCTTGGAGTTTGTCAGAATTTTTTATTTAACAGAATTAATTGCAAAAATATAGTTTATAACTGTTCTCTTATATAATAATAAAATTATATAAATTATTAATTGAAATAAAATTTTAACAATATTAAAAACTGTTAATTAATTTAATAATTTATTAATAAAAAAAATTTATTTGTTATAAAATTAAAATTCTTGTGTGACATATTGTAATTTTCAGAATTACAAGAAGTGGAGTGTGCTTGTAAATGTTTTAAAAAATGTGGCTTTCTATGCCAAAACTCATCCAAGTGTGATTTGCGGTAACATAAAACACTGGGAAAAAACTGGGCCTTGTATAGAGAGACGCAGAGAGAGAGAGAGAGAGAGAGAGAGAGAGAGCGAGAAGATGGGGTTGCAATGGTTGGAAGCAGCACTGCCATTGGGGATCATAGCCGGAATGCTTTGCATAATGGGAAATTCTCAGTATTACATCCACAAAGCCGCTCACGGCCGAGTATAATCTCAATTTACTTCTTTTTGTTGTTTAGATCCAAACTGTTTTGTTTATTTTCAGATTGAATCTTTGTGTGTTTTTGCATCCAAATCGATTGCTTCTTCTTGTTCTTATTTTGTTGTTGTTGATTTGACAATCACAGCCGAAGCACGTCGGCAACGATGTGTGGGACGTCGCTATGGAGAGACGGGACAAGAAGCTCATCGAGAAGTTTGTTTCGTCCCCAAATTAGTCCCCACTTCTGGTAATCCCTTTGTTACTTTCTTTGTATTTTTTTAATTACTAGTTTCTGAATGATTTAGCCTTCTCTATCTGTTTCTACTTGTGAATTTAGGGTTTTGATTGATACTGTCTGATTTGAACAATCGGTATTGTGAGGGTTCAACTTTGATATTGGAACAGCATATATAGAACGACAATGCTAAAATTACCCAGAAAACTTAATCTATGGTGAATTTTTGCCCCCCAAATTACTCTGAACATATATGGTGCAAATTTAAAATTGATAAAATGTGGGTCACACACAGGATGATTATGATTGTCCTCTACTTTTCTGAGTATTTTTTTGGGTATGATTCTGTATATTTTTTTATGTAGTTGTATTTAGATAGAAAAGGTGTCAATAACATGGTTAATTTAAGGGTAAATTACACTGACCTTGAGTTTTAGTTTTAGAGAAATACAGTAAGTTCCACAGTTCTGACATAATTACATTGAGCTTCCTTGAGATTTTAATTTATATAACACTTGGCCCCTATTTTGTCAATAATTTGTTAGTTATATGAACAGAAAAAATAATGTTGTTTATTTTACATGAAAATTTATACTCTACGTTGTTTATTTGTGTTTTTGCACCATTTGGATTAGTTTCGGTCCATTTAACCTTACTAAAAGAGTGGTCAGTATAATTATGTCAAAACTATGGGCCTTATTGTATTTTTTTCTAATCCCGAGGGAGGTTAGTGTAATTTACCCTTAATTTAATTATGTTCTATGGCACAGGCCTTTTATAACTTGTAGCTTCTAGGGTGGAGTTCTTATAAGATTTCCTTGATGTTGTTTAATATCTCGTTGGTATCCTCGGGCATGACCTTTTACATGAATTGTCTGGCATGAACTTTTACATGAATTGTGTTCTCTTTGGTTTGTTTGTTATCACTGGTTCTGGATGTTGTCACTTACATAAACCACAAATTCAGGGTATAGGATCACATCACTACATGGTTTTGAGGGAATGGTATTGGTCAGAGTGTAATCGGCTGTGGCCAAGATCTTGCTATGTGCACTGATGCAAGGCTAATATCTGATATGTTTACTGATGAAATGAGAATGTAGACCGTATGCATGTTTTGATCAGTTGGTCGATTTTTGATAAGATAGGTCGTGTGTGGATGTGTTTTGGATAAGGTGGTGGGTGGTTTATGGCTGATTTTCAGCACTAGGGATTCTTGTGTAGTAGACTGTAGCCTAGGGGTGTGTGCACATTAGAGCCCAAAAAAATAATAATGTGAACCAACTTTGTGTCCATGGTTGGGTTAACTTGTTTCCCAAAGTCATTGGTTCAACACTGGTTTCTATTTTAGAAGAATTGACCACCTTGAGTCATTTTGGGGTGGAAGGTTAGATTACTCTAATTAAGGTCATAGATTAGATGAGCTGAGTATCAATTTGGGAATTAATTTTGATCATAATAATAATTAAAACTTGACTCACATGAAGATGGCCACTATAAGTTTAGCTCAAGCTTGAATTAGCTATGCGGTGAACTGCTCAAGCTCTTCAGTTGGCTTGGCCTACTCGATACTTGATGCAATACTTTCAAAATCGTCATGACGGCTAAACGAAACTGTTGGTCATGGCAAGTTATTGTTTTATTTCAATAAGGATTTCAAGATGATCTAGCTCTAATACACTTTTGGCTCCGTATGTTAAAAATTATTTTGATTATTATTAAATTTTTTTTTAAGTTCAAAAATTGAAATTCACATGCTTATTTCAGCTTCAAAATAAACTCCAAACGCTGCTTAACTTTTATGAAGTTGTGGTTTTGGGTGCTATTTT
This sequence comes from Camellia sinensis, assembly GCF_055761805.1. Taxonomy (NCBI): domain Eukaryota; kingdom Viridiplantae; phylum Streptophyta; class Magnoliopsida; order Ericales; family Theaceae; genus Camellia; species Camellia sinensis. Next base: position 26,218,833 of record NC_138970.1, on the reverse strand, counting down.
GAAGCTTAAAAAAACGATTTTGTGAGGTAAAAATATTCGAATTTGAATTACAAAAGGTTAGGATTTTCTTTTTCCCTATTTGGCACCTATTTAAAATCTATATGTTTTTTTCGGTGTTTTACGCTAAAAACCCCCAAAAGCTGGCTTTTATAGCCTAAAAAGCCAAGAAAGTAGGCCTTTAAGCTGGTAACAAAATGTTATTTAGGCCTCATTTGGCGAGTGTTTGTTTTAGCCTAAAAGTCAAAAAATTATTAAAAAAAATCAAAAGTCTATAACCTATATAAAAAAGTCAAAGATTCCATTTTCTCTTTACTTTTTGTACATCTTTTTGTAAAAACTCAAAAAGTCATTTCAAACATATTAATTTTTTTACCTCATATTTTAGTCAAAAGGTTACTAAAATAGTATGTTCCCAAACGAGGCCTTAATCAACTTTTATGAGCTGATCTTTATCTACCCAAGCTTGGAATGAAGTTCAAGCTTGACCAATAAACTTGCATGAATCAAACTCAAAAGGGTTCCCAATGAAGTGATCTGAAGCTGTTCACATGCATCAAAGCTCGATTTACAGCCCTAGCCCCAACCAAGCCAAGAATTGATCGGCTCCCCTAAGTGAAAATGTTGTCTCTATTTATTGAATTCTAGATGATTAATAATAGTTGAAGTATTATATAGATGTAAAGGTGTGTGCTTGGTTGATGTGGAGCATCACTTGTAAACCCCGAGGGGTTGGCTTGGTGGCAAGCTATGAAGCATGAGTACTTGGAAAAACATGCCGTACCCGTACCGCGTATTTACCATCGTATGGTTCCTCGTATAGTATTTCTGCATACGTACTGAATACATGAAACACGTACCCAAATTTTTTCTTTTCAATTTTTGGCGTACCTAGACGTACTTAATATATACCTAAACCGTATTGTACCTTAGTTGGGCAAATTACATATACCTCCCTCGAGGTTTAGCTAAATTACAGATACCCCCCTGAGGTTTCGGAAATTACATCCCGCCCCCTGAGGTTTGTATTTTCATAACAATTTGCCCCCTGAGGTTTATATTTCATAACAAATTACCCCCTAATTTCTTATGCAAATATAGCATTCAGGGAGGAATTCGTAATTTCTCAAACCTCAGGGGGGTATCTGTAATTTAACCAAACCTCAAGGGGGTATATGTAATTTGCCCAAATAATTTTTTCTTTTACTACAGAGATAAAACTCCTTTCACTAGACTTTCTTTTCATTTTTTGTTTTATGCTTTGCATGATTTTAAAATTAAAATATGGTTTGTAAGTTATTTAATATATTAACATTTAATTTTGATTGATACCTTTACTTTTGACACTAAATTTTAATTGTAGGTTGGACCCTAACAAATTAAACCATTTTATTAATTTTTGCATTATCTAAATTAAAAATAAATTTTTTTTTACAAGCATACCAAGTCCAAGCTATACCTGTACCCTATTTTTTTTGAATTTTACTGTATTGACGTGCCCCGTATCGTACCATTACCATTGCCCGTACCTGTACTTCATAGGTGACAAGGCCTTAGGTCTTAGGGTGTGCTTATTTTAAGGTTCAGGGATCGAAATCTCTTAGGTGTTAACAATTCTCTTGGATCATTAGACTGGGGGATAACTCTTGAATTAACCATGGTGCACTTGCGGGAAATTCCTTGCCGAGAGCTTGTGCACCCCTAGGGATTAGTTGGGTTTTGATTCGGACACAAAAAAAAAAAAAAAAAAAAAAAATGTGCAGCATCACTTGTATCATGTGAAGGTAAACATTTGGTGTTCTTGCCCTTGAGCCTTGGGACTCTCTTGCGATGAAAAAAAAAAATGTGGAGCATCACTTGTAGCATGTGAAGGTAAACATTTAGTGTTCTTGCCCTTGAGCCTTGGGACTCTCTTGCGATGTGTGCAAGAGAGGTGTTTACTCATGTACCTCTTATAAAAACACCCCCTCTCCTCATTCTTTTGGACCTATCGTGTACTTGGTCTTGGTCTTGGTCTCTCAAAACTAAGTTTATGCGGATTGAATTATCTAAAATAGTGCAGTAGACTAGGTTGCTTGCTGTTGGCCACCAATATTATATTTGGACTTTGGCATGTAGTTCATGTTGGATTTGAGTCAAGATGTCCCCTAATTTGTGGCAATGTGTGGTAAAGATATCCAATTTTCCTCCATTTATATTTTAAGGTAGAATAAAGTTTCTACATTAGGAGCTAGGAAGTCTAACATGGTAGTTCATTTATATTAAGATATGCTTGTAACATAGCAATAGAGAAGAAATACCTCAGCAACTTCTGGATCTTTTGGATTGTGATAACACTAATCTGTTTGTGGGAAATGCTTATTGGGTGAGTCCAACCACGTGCATCTAGCACAATACCATATCCATTTTCATGTTTTTTCAGCAGGTTATTTCACGTACTTCCAAGCATCCACATAATGTACTTTATTCTCTAAACTTATTCTCCTTATTAACAGATCCACAAAGTTGCTGGTTATTAACATTGACATGACCTATATTACCTTGCAGATTTCAGCAAATAATCTAATTGATTAATTTTGATGGAAAGTTTTATTTTGTCAGTTCAGTGGGATTTTTGGACAGCTCAGAAATGCTTTTCCCAACAGCCAACCAAGAAACTTCTTCCATTCTCTCTTACACAAACATATAAACATTCTGTTAAATGATAGTCTGCATATATATCGCACAGCAGCTTCCAGTCTGTCAGAGATCATATTATTTTGCATGTATAGATCTTCTCTTCTGTTTATTATGAATTGTTTGTAATTCCATGAGCAGTGCCCATGGCTGCAACAAGAATTGAGAATGAACTTCCTTTTAACGCCATCAAACTGAATTCTACTACTAGGCTCGTGGTAACCCAGGTCTACCCAAAATTGGCTCTCTGAAATGCAAAAGGGTGGGACAGAAGCACTCAATTAAGCCTTTCTTTATTCTTTTCGAGTGGAAGAGATGGAAGAGGAAAAGATTGTCCAACATGGTGTTGTAATGATTTTTGTGAGCATAATCTTCCATTGCCAGTAATAGGTTGTCTTTAGCTGTTCTTTTGTTGTCAACCCTGCGTCCACTCAGATCATAGTACTCTTTATTTCTGCATTTTCTGTAGTTGTAGGTCCTTTTGATGTAGGCCAAGTTGTCATAGCAGTCATTATATCTTAGTAGCAAGAATCGTTAAAGTAGGTGACGATTTTCTGGAAGAAATACAATTTTGCGTTCCCGAATCAGAATCGTGTAAGAAACGCGATTCTTAAGAGAGAAAATCTCGTTTCGGTATGAGATGAAAACGTCTGTGAAAATCAAACAACTCCGTTCTCTCTCAGACACGGCTCTTCTCTCTCGTCGGATTCAACTCTTCTCTCTTGGACACAGCTCTTTACAAATGACAAAAGAAATGAAAGAGTAGAGAGCAAGAGAGAACCTAGTTGCCATTCGAAAGGATGAAGACATCGGTCACCAACTTCGATCCCTTTGGTCGCTGCTTCGACTGCTTCAACTGTCGCTCGTTGCTCGATCTCCTTCTTTGTCTTCTCTCTCGATCTCTCTCTTCTTCTCCTCTTGTCTCTCGATCTCCCTCTTCCTCCTCTCCTCTCTCTCTCTCTCTCGATCTCTCTCTCTCTCTCCCTCCTTTTGTTGACTTCTCTCTTCTTCCTTCTTTTTTTTTGTCTTCTCTTCTCTCTCTGTTCTCTTTTCTAATATTTTTAATTAAGTTTATATTATACGATATAAATTACATTAATATAATAATATATAATATTGTTCATCCAAAAAAAATTGTATAATATAAATGTCTAAAATAAAAATAACTTATTTTATCATATATAATATAATTTATTTTGTATCTATAATAATTTTTATAATTTTATTTATATATATATATATATATTTTAAAAAAATCTATTATTCCTTGGTTTTTTTTTAAACTCATCTTTTTTCATTTATATATAAAATCTATTATTCCTTGGTTTTTTTTAAACTCATCTTTTTTCATTTATAACATATATATATATATATATATGTATGTCAATTTATTTATTGAAAAAATATGTACATGTATGTCAATTAAAAATAAAAAAATTTATATAGATAAATTAAAAATATAATTAATAAAAATAATACATAAGCGCTCCTAATTTACGACTCCTCTAAGTGGCTATGTTCCCTTGCTCCCGTTCCCGCTTTGTGCAACTATGCATTATATATCTAATACCACCATCTACATCTAAATCTTGTAATTTAAGACGAACGTAAGTCTAGCCTTGCTCTTCTTTGAACATTCAAGGAATTATATTCTCTGCTAAACAGGCCGAGTTGGTACTTATTCCCAAAATGGTGTGTTATGTGTAGGGACCGATGAAAGTATGGATAATTTATTTTTGTATTGTCCTTTGGTTTTATCTTTATGGTGCAGAGTTTTTCATTTGGTGGAGCAGGATTGGGTTTTTCCACCGAAATGGTGTGTTAAGCATTGATTTTACAGGATTTGGTTCAAATGTCGAAGCTCAGGATCTTTGGAGGTGTGTTATATCGTGCGGTTCTTTGGGATTTATGGCTAGAAAGGAATGCTACAAATTTTAAGGAGAAAAGCAAAGATGTTGAGAGTATTTAGGAGAAAATTTGTTCTTGGCAAGGCTTGGGATCTTTGGAGATGTGTTGTATTATGCAATTCTTTGGGTTTTATGGCTAGAATGGAATGCTAGGATTTTTTAGGAGAAAAGTGAAGACATTGAGAGTATTTGGAAGAAAATTTGTTATTTGGCTTCTTTTTTTTGGGTTCAGGGGTCCTTTCTTTTAAAGAGATTCCATTTTTTTACAAAAACAAATTCAAGAAATTTGAGTGCTATCTGTAGGGTGTGAGGATTCATGTTTTTCTTTTCTCTTGATTTTAGTGTACTCCTTGTCCCTCACCTCTTGTACTTGTTTACTGTTTTAATAAATAAATTTCTTTTGTTGCCGATTGAAAAAGTATTCTTGTCAATATTTGAGTAATTATTTTGAAAGTATATGAAGATGAGTGTTTAGCATCTTCCCATTCCTTTTTCTAAGAAGCTGACACCCACACCTTACTACTCACAATTCAAAGCATACTTGTGGCATATTGCAGAGCTGTGTGAGGAAAGTATTGGTCACCTTTGTACAAAAATGTAGATGTACTTCATATTGCCAGAATCAGGGCAGTGCTTGGTTGATATCATTCAGTTTTCAACTTTAAAGTTTTCTTTCCTTTACCTAGGGTTTTATTAATGAGAAAACTGTCTCTGGCTTTATCTAGGGAGGCCTTCTAGCTGTACGTCTCGACCTTTGTTAATTTTGCCATTTAATATTAGGTTGGTTATATATATGGTAATTAATAACTGCTGACAATAGGCTTGAGAATTAGATTCTAACCACTCCATGATCTCACTTCCAAGAGAGAGAACCTTCAACTTTGAATCACTCGGCATTTTTTAAAGCAAACCTGCATATCTGCTGGTGCTACAACAGGGTGAGTAGGCCTGTCAATGAATCAGATTCATTTCAAACCCGACGTGAAAAATTTGAATCCGTTAGGGGAATATCCAATCCTATAATCCGATAAATTGGAATCCAAATCCAGTTGATTCACTTATTGTCGGATTTGGATATTTATTTGGATCTGATCCGATTATCGACCTGGTATGATTTTCATACTTTAATTTTCTATGTATATATAAGACTATTATATTTTAAAAATAATGCGCAACAACAAAAAAAATGAAGAAAGTGAAATTTGATTTTAAATAATGTATTATAATAAATCAGGTCGGGATGGATTTTCAGATCAGATTCGGATTGTGCCAGTCCCGGCTCTTATCCAATTTGTTGATAGGCTTAATGGTGAGGATATTATTGCCATGTTTTGAAGATTGTTTCTCAAATTGAAGATTGTTTTTCAATAGTTTCCTTAAGAGTGGACCTGCAAAGTACTCTATATTTTTCTCATTTAAACGTGTTTATGTTTGTTTATCAATTGTTAACTTATTGAGTTGTTTTGCATTGATGTAGGAAACTCTTTTTCAATGGATTCGTGAGGAATAAAGTGCTTATCTGATGTTCCAGGAATGCAGGAAATATGCTTAGGGGAACCTTTAATCTACATTTTCTTTTGCTTTAGTGTGTGAATTTGCATAAGCTTTTGAACCTTGCAAAGGGGAAAAAAAGGTCAATCAACCAAGTTGAATCATTGATGTTAACAATCAGAATTTGGCTTTTAAAAACTTGTTAGCTGTTGGGTCCCTGTTATCTAATTGCATTGCTTGCTGTTCCTTGGAAATCATTAGGTATTCGATGATTACACTTTTATTTCAGTCTGCCAGACTTACAACTTATGCGATTTTGTCTGTTCTCTTGTTTCCATATGTGATATTGACTTCTACTTCTTGGTTCCTAGTGAAAACAGCCTTGATTGTGTAAAATTTCACTCTTACAGACAAAATATTCAGGTGGATTCTACTATATAACCATGACTTCACTCATCCCTATCTTTGGCCTCTTTATCCCTGGATTTCATAATATTCTGAATCTATTTTAAAGGTAATGCCAAACCAGAAAGTCACGATCCAAATTAAAACAGTCTCTATTATTGCTGTTTGTCATTACCATTCCTCGATTCGTCCTTGTCATCATGGAACTACTGCAATTTGTGTACACCAAACTGTCCATGCATAATTTGCATGGTTTTTAATTTCACGCTTGTAATTCTGGACTCCATGGTAGGAAAGCCTCTCTCTTTTTTTTTTTTTTTTTTTTTGGACTTGTCAATGGATGACAAAATTTCATGGTCATATTTTTTACATTTGGATGTACTTTGTGAAAATGAATATTCTTTTTTTGTTCTTTGAAAAAAATGTGTATGGCTCATATTGGTTTCAAGTTAATCTTCTAGGTGAGAAGTAAAGAAGATAAGATATTCTACTTTATTAGACTTTGTGATGGTATGTGGTGGATTTGACATTTACAAAACTTGGAAATGTGCATTTTAGCTGATAAAGTTTGGTGGGGTGGTAATTTTGCAAGATTGAATTTGCCTTTCACTTGAGTTGAAAGGAAAATTAAAAAACAAATCGTGACTGGTTAAAATAATGTAATGAATTTCATTTGAAGTGTGACCAAATTTTATTTAAAATGAAAGGTTTATTGTAATAATTAATCATAAAATGTCTTCTATTTACACTATTCATAAAAAATCGAATTCAATTGGTGGTCATGGTGAGAGAGGGGCTACAGCATTTTGTAGCCAATCATCATTGAACTCTTCGTTGTGGTGGGCAAGGCTTTTGTAGTCAACTTGAGGTACCTTGGGTTTGTTAGAGCTTATTTAGATGATTTAAATCGTTTATATTATAAAATTTATCAAAATAATTATTCATAAAATATATCAAGAAAATTATTCATGAAAAAATTAATTGGACAATCGTCAGCACATCACATAAGTTCATTGGCTGTGGAAGCTTGCTAATGGTGAGGAAGTCATAATTTATCTATTAGATTGCCTATTTGTTCATTTGTATGGTAAGGAGAGAATGGAAGATACTCTAGGGTATGCACCCAATATCTCATCGAGTCCAAAGCTCCAACTCAAGCAATAGAGATGTTTGCCTTTGTTCTTGCTCAAGCTATAACGCAGTCTGCTAGTAAAGTAGTGAAGATCTAGTGATTGACAGAAAGAAGAGTTGGACTGTCCAACTAATTTGATTTTTGAATGGTTGATTTGTTCGGTAAATTTTACAATATAAATTATTCAGATTATCAAAATAAATTTCATTGTAAACTTACGAAGATCGGATGGTATCGATGTTATTGAATTGTTAAGAGCACTGCTAAGGACCTAAAAAAATTTATCAAAAATTTTTCACTGAATATTATATATAATTTTTGATAATTTTTTTTTACACCCAAATAAATATTATGTAAAGTTTTTATTAATTTTTTTAGATCCGTAACATTTTTGATGTGTTATAAGTCCTCAAATGTCATTATTGGCAGAATTTATATGTTGCTTTCAAAACATGCCTACTGCATACCTTTTACATGGTGCTTTTTAGCTTGTACTTTCTTCCTCATTTTGTGCACTTTGAGTGCTTGTGTGATGTTTGGAATGTGAGTTTTGGGGTAACTAATTCTTACTTGAATCTTAATTTAAATTTAAATTTAATTTAAAAACTTTCAAAGCACTTCTTTAATTCCAAATTGAATTTTACCTGTTTTTGACCCAAATAAAATGAAACCCGATCTTGACTAAAATAATCAACAATTATATTTATTTCATTTGAAACTTATTTATTTACTAAAATGACACTCTTGGGATATGATGAGAATTTCAAAAAAATATTCAAATAAAAATTGGAGTTTACTATAAGAAATTTAAAATATTTCATATCAAATAAAGCTCTTAACTAAAGAGTTAGGAAAACATTACCAAAAAAGAGTTAGGAAATCAAAGGCTTCCGTGAAGTGTCTTCATAGCTTGGTATTTATTACCAGATTGTGAATGAAGAGTTTGATCTTGGGATGTCAAATGAATTTGTGGACGAAGTGAAAACAAAATACATAATTGCTAAGGTGCAGATTTATAACCCATTCAAAGAGAAAGTCCAACTTCTATAGGATAATCTTCACAAGAATTGATTATCCCTAACCATGGGATAGTGGTCACCAGACAACACATTGTTGATATAGTTCCATTGAGGAATAATTGGGGTTTAACGATCACTTCGACCTCAACCTTAAGCTCAGTTGATTGACATGGTGTTGTAAATCAAATTCAGAAATCTCAAATCATCCAGTCCAAAGTTGTTGCAATGTTAGAGAAGGAAGGGGTTTTGCTCTGTGCAATTGGAGACCAAAGTTTGGGTCATTATTATTGTAGAGAAAGGTTTTTAATATTAAAAAGGAAGGGGTTTTGCTCTGTGCAATTGGGGTTTAACGATCACGTCTTGTTTTACTTTTCTTACATTTTAGGCATGATTTCATAAGTGTTAAAATATGAGAGAGTTTGCCATGCAAATTGTATTTTCGTAACATTATAAATATGTTGGTCCTTAATAACTGGATTGATTTGTTAGACATATTTTATGCATATATGTTTAGTGTTCATTTGTAAATTAGCTTTTCAAATCATTTTTTAATTTTTTTATAAAAAGTCGTATAAAAAAATAAAAAAATTTAATTAATTTTTTATATTGAGTTTTTTACTAATTTAAACATGTTTCCAAATACAAAAAAGATTGGTAGCCCGAATAGTATGAGGCTCAAATTGGCTCAAAATTCAAAACGACATCGTTTTGAATTTTTTTTTACTTTTTCCTCTCTTTAAATAGGGGAGAAGAGAGCTGAGAGAAGAGGGAGGAGAACAACAGTGTGATGGCGACCGAGAAAGGAGAAGAGAGAGAGGAGGGATGGCCAGAGAAAAGAGCAACGGCGGAGAGACGATGATGGCGACAGAGAGACGGACAGCAGGCAATGGCAGCTTCTTCCCCTGTTCTTCTCTCTTTTTCTTTCTATTTCTTTTCTTCTTATTTCTTCATCTATTGCTGTGGATTTTTTTGATTTTTGTAGATTTGGCAATTTGTGAGATTTTTTTGAGTTTTTGATTTTGATTTTCATGTGGGTTTGTTGATTAAGATTTTTCATGTCTGTTGCTGGGTTTGTTGATTTTTTTTGTTGGGTTTGTTGATTTTTTTTTTTTGAGTTTTTGTTTTTGATTTTGACTCATCTGTTTCTGTTGGACCATTTTAATATCTTTTATTTATTTATTTATATATCTTGTTCATGAATGGGGTTTCATTACTTTGGTAACCTCTCATCTTGGTCATAAATGGAGTTTCATTACTTTGGTAACCTCTTATATTGGTCATGAATGGAGATTAATTAGAATTCATGACCTTGGTGGTGAGTTAATTTTTGGAGTTTCTCCATTTTCTCTAGTTTAATGATCATCTTTATTTTTGGTGTAACTGTAAGGTCCTAGTGGCTTATAAATAGTCCCTCTCATCTACTTTTTTTTACACCAACACACACCAACTATTTTCTATACAAGAGAGATTACTAGCAAAGAATGGTGTTTTTCTTGGTGGAGTTTTGGGTTCACAATCTTGTGCAGAGTTGACCTGAACCATACAACAAGTGGTTGGGCTGTTGTATTTTGGAGGGGACGAGTCATAGTTTTGTGACTGCTGCATCGGTATTGGGGTTCTTCCTACCGCAGTGGACTTGATCTCCTTAAAGAAAACGAGATATCCGTGTCTCAGCCTGATCTATTTATATCTCATTTTCTTTGCATTATTTATCAATAAAATATAATTTTTTCTGGTATTTTCACCAACAATTTTAAGGAGATCAACCATGGAACAAGTACTAGAAAAAATCAATGATGGAATTGGAGATCTCAACAAGCTTTTCAAGTTCAAGGGAGTTCATTTTAAAAGGTGGAAAGGAAAAGTTCTTTTATACCTTAGCCTTTTAAAAGTTGCATATGTTCTTACCGAAAAGAACCCAAACAAAATCCCAACCGAGGAGATGAATGATGAAGACTACGAGGCACATGAAGCAAAAGTGGCTTCCTATAATACAGATCAGTATAAACGTCAATTTTATCTCTTAAATTTCCTTGCTGATTAATTTGATGATTATTACTATGGCACTATTTACATGTTGTCTTCTATTAATTTTTGGCATGCTCGTTTGTGTGATATAAATAGTAAATATGTGGGAATCATGAGTAGTTTATGGTTAATTCCTAAAGTGATAAATTTTTTTTGAGAAATGTGAAGTTTGCAGTAAAACAAAAATTACAAAGAGGCCTCATAAAAGTATTGCAAAAAATACCGAATTGCTAGAATTATTTCGTACTGATCTATGTGAGTTTGAAGGAATTTTAACTCGAGGTGGTAGCTGCTATTTTATCACTTTTATTGATGATTTTTCAAAATACACAAACGTATATTTATTAAAAAATAAAAGTGATGCTTTTGATAAATTTAAAGAATTTCTTCGTGAAGTGAAAAATCAATTCGATAAAAAGATTAAAAGAATTAGAAGTGAAAGAGGCCGAGAGTATGAATCTCTTGGATTCAACTCTTTTGTTCTGTCATTGGGAATTATTCATGAGACTACTCCACCATATTCACCTTCATCTAATGGTGTAGCTGAAAGAAAAAATAAAACGTTAATTGACTTGACGAATGCTATGCTTATTGATTCAGGTACTCCCTCAAATCTTTGGGGCGAGGCTATTTTGACAGCTTGCCATATGATAAATAGAGTGCCACACAAAAAAACTAAAATTGTACCTTTTGTGGCGGGGGCATAAACCAAATCTAGGTTATTTGAGAGTTTGGGGTTGTTTAGTTTTTGTGAGGCTTGCAGATCTTAAACGACCTAAATTGGGTGAACGAGCTAACATCTGTGCTTTTCTTGGTTATGCGTTGCATAGTACAGCTTATAGATTTTGTAATATGAAAAATAATATTATTTTTGAATCAGGTGATACTATTTTTCATGAAAATAAATTTCCTTTCAAATCTAGAAATAGTGGGGGTCAAATAATTTATGAAAAAATTTATCTATGCCTAGCTCTTCTACTCCTTCTCAAGTTTTTCAAGAAAAAGAATATTTTCAAATCCAACCAAGAAGAAGTAAACAAGCTAGAGTTGAAAAAGATTTTGGCCCTGACTATTATCTTTACGATGTGGAAGAAATTCTTCTTACGGTGCAAGAAGCTTTATCATTACCTGATGCTATTTTCTGGAGAGAGGCTGTAAATGATGAGATAGACTCACTACTTTCAAAAAAAACATGGAAGTTAGTGGATTTACCTCCAGGTTGTAAAACTATTGGGTGTAAATGGGTCATTCGTAAAAAACTTAAACCGGATGAAACTATAGATAAATATGAAGTAAGGCTTGTCGCTAAAGGTTTTAAGTAACAAGTTGATCTTGATTTCTTTGATACTTTTTCTCCAGTTACTAGAGTTACATCCATTAGATTGTTGATAACAGTGGCTGCAGTTCATGATTTAAAAATTCATCAAATGGATGTAAAAACAGATTTTTTAAATGGAGATCTAGATGAGGAGATTTACATGGACTAGCCCGTAGGCTTTGTAGAGCCTGGCCAAGAAAGCAAGGCGTGTAAGCTAACTAAATCCCTTTATGGTTTAAAATAAGCTCCTAAACAGTAGTATGAGAAATTTGATTCCTGCATGCTTGAGAATGGCTATAAGACTAATGAATGTGATAAGTGCATATATTATAAAACTTGTGAAAATGCATATGTGATTATTAGCCTATATGTGGATGATCTACTTATCTTTGGCTCTAATTTACATATTATAAATGAGACTAAAAATATGTTCAATAGCCATTTTGATATGAAAGATCTTGGTGAAGCCAATTTTATTTTGGGAATTAAAATTACCAAGACTAAGGATGTCATTTTTCTTGATCAGTCGCATTATGTTGAGAAAATTTTACAGAAATATAACTTTCTAGACTGTAAACATGTTGCTACTCCTTTTGATGCAAGCATACATTTATCTGTTGTAACAAATGAAAAAGAAGTGATTAATCAAAAGGAATATGCTAGCATGATTGGTACTTTGAGATATGCTACTAACTGTACCAGACCTGACATTGCATATGCTGTTGGAGTACTTAGCAGGTTTACTAGCAAACCAAGTCGAGATCATTGGCTAGCCATGGGAAGAATTATGAGATATTTATCTGGAACCAAAAATTATGGTTTGTTTTATAACAAGTATCCTGCAGTACTTGAGGGATATAGTGATGCCGATTGGAACACTTTGTCAGGTGATTCTCTCTCTACCTCGGGTTTTATTTTTACCTTGGGTGGTGCTGCTATATGTTGGAAGTCTAAAAAACAGACTATAATTGCTAATTCTACAATGGAAGCTGAGCTTATAGCGTTAGCTTTAGCATGTGAGGAAGCGAATTGGTTGAGGGATTTGTTACAAGAAATCCCTTTTTGGGAAAAACCAATTCCTCTTGTGTTAATTCGTTGTGATAGCACTGCTGTTATTGGTAGAGTGAACAATCATTTTTATAATGGTAAATCCAGACCTATTCGAAGGAAACACAGTAATGTGAGATTCTATTTGAGTAATGGCATCATAACTGTGAATTATGTAAGATCTTGTGATAATCTTGCAGATCCGTTAACCAAGGTCTTGGCGAGAGATAGGGTCTGGAATACATCGAGGGGGATGGGTTTGAAGCCTATAAAATCATAAACCATGTATGAGGATACCCAACCTAGGGACCAGAGATCCTGTAACTAGGTTCAATGGGAAGAACGAATCATATAGTGGTTGTAAAAAATGCACTCTTTAATATTTTGTTATCCATCCCTATGATGTAAGTGCATTTGTCCTATAATGTTGGAGGGTTGAATTTTTATACTCTTAATGAAATTCACTAGCTCTTGTTGAGTGGGGTGTGTAAATTATAGGAACATCCTTGACAAATTTCACCTATGTGAGCATGAAAGTGGGGCCGCTTTCTATGAGAATAAAGCTTATTCTTGAATATGCTCATGAAAACTGGGATTAGCACAAGGCCGCAATGTGCTAGCTATTAAAGCTCGTGTCAACACCTGGATTATTATGTGTGAGCAGTAATTCTTTATTTCCCCTAAGCAGTCATAGTTCAAGTCTGAGACCACTGCTGACTCTGGAGTAGAGGTTGTTGTTTCACTAATGAAGGTTTAATGTAGAGCACACCTTCATGATGCATACTAGTCTATCTTTGTTTGGTAGTCTCTCTTATCCTTGATATTAAAATGAGTGGGGGATTGTTGGACCATTTTAATATCTTTTATTTATTTATTTATATATCTTGTTCAAGAATGGGGTTTCATTACTTTGGTAACCTCTCATCTTGGTCATAAATGGACATAAATGGAGTTTCATTACTTTGGTAACCTCTTATCTTGGTCATGAATAGAGATTAATTAGAATTCATGACCTTGGTGGTGAGTTAATTTTTGGAATTTCTCCATTTTCTCTAGTTTAATGATCATCTTTATTTTTGGTGTAACTGTAAGGTCCTAGTGGCCTATAAATAGTCCCTCTCATCTATTCTTTTCTACACCAACACACACCAACTATTTTCTATACAAGAGAGATTACTAGCAAAGAAGGGTATTTTTCTTGGTGGAGTTTTGGGTTCACCATCTTGTGCAGAGTTGGCCTAAACCATACGACAAGTGGTCGGGCTGTTGTATCATGGAGTGGACAAGTCATAGTTTTGTGACTGTTGCATCGGTAGTGGGGTTCTTCCTACCGCAGTGGACTCGATCTCCTTAAAGAAAATGAGATATCCGTGCCTCAGCCTGATTTATTTGTATCTCATTTTCTTTGCATTATTTATCAATAACATATAATTTTTTCTGGTATTTTCACCAACAGTTTCGAAGAGTAGAGCAGAGCAGAGGGGGAAGGAAGGGGAGGAAGAAGAAAAGAAAACAATTTTTTTTTTTTCAAAACGGCATTGTTTTGAAATTCGGAATAGTCGAGCCATGAAAAATTCGGGCTCTACAACGGGACTGTTCCAAATAAGACCTTAATACTTTTGTGGCGTCTTATCCTAGTTCTACAAGTTGTAAGAATTTCCTTAAATTAGGCATGTTTTTCATCTCGTGAAAATTTAAACATGTCTTGAGCTTTATTTTAATATATATATATATATATATATATATATATGTGTATTTAATAACCAAAGAAAAAAACAAAATAAAAAAAGGATGGCCCAAAACTTTAGTGACAATCACAGCACCACATGATCATAGACTAGCAAAGAGTATTTATTATAATACCGTTAAAAAAGTAGAGTTAAATTATATACACATTTAAAAAAAAATAAATTAAAATTAAAGGGTGGAGAGGTGGATTTGTTTTTTTTGTTTTTTTTTTAAATTTATTTTATTTCTTTTCGTTGGTCCTCCTCCTAGCTCCCTCTTCTTCTCGCGCCCTTCTTCCCTGGAGAGACAACGAGAAAGAAAGAGAGAGAAGAAAGGTTAGAATTCTCGAGATGATTTGCTTCCAGACAACAAATCAAATTCATACACACAATCATTTCTCTTTTTGATACTTTCTTTTCTTCGTACCCGTTGATCTTCATCAAAAGTTGATAAAATTCGATTCATCGATCGGTTTCTAAAATCAATCAATCATCATCATTATCATCTGAATCTTCAACGGAGCTTCGATCTCGAAGGTAATTCTCTATTTAATCGTTCGTGTTCATGTATTGACGCGTTTTGTCGTTTGATTTTGTTGAATTCTTGATAAATTTTGATAGATTAGGGTTAGGGTTAGGTTTAGGGAATCATCCTCATCGAAAATGGAAGCGTCTGGTGGTAATTCGGACGCGTACAGAGGTTCTTTGGTGATTAGCAGTAGCAATTTGAGAAGAAACGGAATGCAGTTATCGGCTTCGAATTTTTTCCGTTCACCACTTTCGACATTGTTGTAATACTCAGGAATCCTTCGAACGAGGTCGAATTATTTGGAATCTGAAAACTCGATAAACAGCAACGGCGTGTCTGTTGGTTACCAAGATCACATTCAGAATGATTCTTCTCTTGTGGCTAACAATGGCGGAGAGGTTTCTATTAGGATAATTGGTGTCGGCGAACAAGAACACGATCGGCTTTTGCCGCCTTCAATGAATGCCCAGAATGAAGCATATGTTTAGCCCATTGGTAGAACAGCGTCGGCCACATCAGTTTCGTCGGTACTGGATGGTCAGGGAGATTCCAAGAGTGATCGCGGGGTGGGAGAGAGTGGTTCACAATCACTGAATGGAGATGGGGAGGCTGTGGATGGAGCTGGGTCCAATAGCAGGGATTCTTCATACCAGAGATACGACATATCGCAGGCTACGCGATGGATTGAGCAGGTGCTTCCGTTCTCTTTGCTTCTCTTGGTGGTTTTTATCCGGCAGCATTTGCAAGGTATACACTTCAACAAAATTTCAATTTTGACGTTTTAGCTGTTGTAGGAGAGGGCCTTGTTCTATTGGTTGTAGAATGCATGTTCTATTGGTTGTAGAATGCATGTTTGTATATGTAAATTTTGTCACATTCATAAATCATATCCTAGTATTGCCAAGACTGAGTAGGTGTGAGAGTTCAATTTGTTTTAAAAATGTTCAAATAATTGTGAGGTTTGAGTCTTCTTGAGATCCGTTATTTATTTATTTGTTTATTTGTCGTGTATTTATGAGGCTTGAACCGTTGACTTCGAGATGGGACCCATATTGCTGAGATCCAAACATGTGCCGTTATGTATAAGCGGCAACTGTATGCACTTTGCTTATTAATGTGGCAGCCTAAGTTGAAGAGTATAGATGAGGGGGAAGCCAACAAAAACTAGGAACTGATATTTACTAATAATTGTTAGTTGGAAACAACTAATAGTATTAATTAGAAACAATTACAGTCGACAAAGAGAGAAGAGTCTCATAAAAAATTAAAGTTGATTTAATTTGTTTTTTGTTCAACTACATCAAATAATATGTTAGGTGTCAAGGAACAAGATAGAGTTAATTTTCTTAGTGTAGAGGGTCTTTTGATGGAAATTAAAATGTTGGAAGTTACGGCCCTCCATATTAAGAACCTATGAAGCATAGACACTCCAAAATCGGTGCCGTGGTGGTGTCCGACACGTGGACACACCGTGGACACGTATGGGACACGCTAGATGGCGTGTCCCTTTAATTTAATGATTTTTTTTGTAAAGGACACGGCGGGGACACATGTGTCACGGCATGGGACAGGACAAGGGGAAACAGAGAAGGAGAAAGAGAAGACCTAAATCCTAAATCAAAAGAAGAAGAAAAAACAGAGAAAAGAAGACTAACCTGTTCGATCGATCTCCATGAAAAACAACTAGGGCTTCGAATTCGAATCAACTTGCGACTTCGATCTCCGAAATGATGAACAGATGTCGACTCAAATGAAAACCCAGATATCGCGAACTTGAATCGACGAACCCACCCAGATGATGCGAACTGAATTCGCCTTCAACTTCGAATTGAAATGCCCTTTCTCTCTCTCTCTCTCTCTCACCTCTCACCTCTCACATCTCTCTCTTCTTTTTCTTCTCCCGACTCTCTTCTTTCTTTCTTTTTCTTTTTTTAATTTATTTTCCGTATAAATATATATACTTATATATTATATATTTTTATTTAGTTTTTTTTCTTTATAAATTTATGTCTTTTATGTATTTACCATCATTCTATTTTCTTTTAATTTCTCTATTTAATTTTTTTACTTTTATAAACATATATACCTTTAATTATTTTCCGTATAAATATATATACTTATATATTATATATTTTTGTTTTGTTTTTTTTTTCTTTATAAATTTATGTCTTTTATGTATTTACCATCATTCTATTTTCTTTTAATTTCTCTATTTAATTTTTTTACTTTTATAAACATATATACCTTTAATTATTTTCCGTATAAATATATATAGTTATATATTATATATTTTTATTTAGTTTTTTTTTTCTTTATAAATTTATGTCTTTTATGTATTTACCATCATTCTATTTTCTTTTAATTTCTCTATTTAATTTTTTTACTTTTATAAACACATATACCTTTAGAGAGAGAGAGAGAGAGGGAGAGAGAGCATTTCAGTTTGAAGTTGAAGGCGATTTCAGTTCGCATCATCTGGGTGGGTTCGTCGATTCAAGTTCGTGGCATCTGGGTTTTTATTTGAGTCGGCATTTGTTCGTCATTTCGGAGATCGAAGTCGTAAGTCGATTCGAATTCAAAGCCTTAGTTGTTTTTCATGGAGATCGATCGAACATGTTAGTCTTCTTTTCTCTATTTTTTCTTCTTCTTTTGATTTAGAATTTAGGTCTTCTCTTTCTCCTTCTCTGTGTCCCCTTGCTGTGTCCCATGCCATGACGCGTGTCCCCGCCGTGTCCCCTACAGGAGTGTCCATGGTTCATAGCTTATTTGTTGGTGGATTTTATAGGAGAAATACAATTTTCTATTTTGTATCTATTTCCTTTGATGTACAAGGGTGACATCCCTCGGTGTCCATTAAATACGATCCTATGCATTAAATTTAAAAAAAAAAAAAAGTGTGAGAGAACTTAGGATGACCTCATATGGTTGGACTTCAATTGTTTTCCCTTCAAAGTTGGACGTTAAGATTATATTGCCACAAGGACAAGATTAATTAGTATCATGAAATGTTAAAAAACGAGTAAATTAGAAAATTTCTGAAATACTAGAAGTCTAGAATTATTTAGATTATTCTCAAACATAAAAATGTTACAGTTATCACCTGAGCTAGAACCAAATGTCACAAGCCACAACCATGTTACTTATTGCTCTCTTACGTTTAAGAAATCAAAACTTCCTATAAATGGACCCACCTAGAGATCAATTACACCAATTAAAGGAAAGTTTTCCTAAAGGGAAAGGAAAAAAAGTGAGGTGGTAGGATAAAATTTAAAAATCTATGTCCAAATTTTTTTTTATTGTTGATCACAGAGGTGCCTCGTTTCATGGTCTTGAATGAAAGATATATTTACCTTAAGGCAACCTTTTAAAATATATAAGATCTTGGGTGGCTAATCTTAAATGATTGTGAATTGTTGTTCCTGAAGTAGCTAGATTTGGGGCAGTCTCACAAGATGGGACTGCCAGACGTTGGGGAGGTGAGTGTAAAGGCTAGGAGCAGAGGGATGGGTGAGTAGGGATTATGTGAGGATTTCTTCAAAATCCCATGACATTAAATTTATTCAAAATAGCCTCCCATTTTTTTTTACCCAATTCACTATGGTGCTTCCAATTGAAGAATTCTAGCTGAGAGAGAGAGAGTAGGGGTTCCT
Source organism: Camellia sinensis (assembly GCF_055761805.1). Lineage (NCBI taxonomy): Eukaryota > Viridiplantae > Streptophyta > Magnoliopsida > Ericales > Theaceae > Camellia > Camellia sinensis. The sequence goes on along the minus strand of NC_138970.1, from coordinate 26,199,907 downwards.
AGGCCTTGCTCCCTACCCTCATCGGGGTTCTTGGAGGAGTATAGACGGGGAACACGCTGTTACTTGCCAAGCCTACTCTTGAAAAACAATCTTCAGTTTGAGAAACAATCTTCAAAACATGGGCATAATATAAAAAATTTATTATCAGCAATAAAATGAACCTAAATGAATTTTAAAACGACCGTTGTGCATTATACGAACCTAAATGAATTTTCTAAATGCACGAGTCAACATGAACTCACTTGTCTACGATAATTTCGCCCTCTGCTGTTTTTGTAGTACATTAATAGAATACAATTGAGAACCATTGCTGCCTGCCGAACCAAAGTATCTGAAACAAACCAACAATAAGAATTCTCACAAGGCACTGAGAAATTAAAAAACCATTTTTAAAAGTATACCACAATTGGACAAAGCCCTGGAAAATATGAAGAGTACAAAATTAAAAAATCTCAACTTTGATTATAAATCAAATTCAGAAACCTCAAATCATCCCGTCCATAGTTGTTGCAATGTTAGAGGAGAGAGGGGTTTTACCCTATGCAATTGGAGACCAAAGTAAGTTTGGGTTATTATTATTGTAGAGAGAGGCTTTTAATATTAAAAAGGTGGTGTGTGGTACTTAATTTTGATTTGGACTAAAATTTTTAATGTGCCACTGCGGCTATGGCATGATGATGAATTGAGTTTCTTACTATGCGTTTAGTCACTCAGTTATATCTTGATGAGTCTACCCAACCCAAGTGAAGAACTAGACTTAATTTTTTAAAGGGTGAGCATCTTGATAGAAGCTCATAAAGAAATTCCAAAGAACTTCACAATCAAACTTAGTAATGGTATGGTTAATGACACCTCAATTTGGAGGTACAATGGAAACCTCCAATGTGAAACAAATGCAAGTTTTGGTCATACTCACAATAGGTGCCCCTTAATCCTTGAAAGCCCACTTTTCAATTGTGGAGGAAGAATGAGAATAATAGGGTATATACCTTCATAGGGAGATCAAGGTATAGTTAGTGTTAAGGGGAATAAGGCTTGTGTGCCTTCTTTGGGTGCACCATCAAAACATAGAGACCTAGTGTATGGTTCTCTGTCTTCTTTTAATATTTCTTGTCAATCATTTCCAAATCTTCCACAACTTCTAGTGTCTAATCTTATTAAAGAAATCAGAGAGTTGGGAGCTAAGGAAAATAATGAATGGAGCTGGATTTAAAGTTCTTATGATTTGTCCTTATCAAGCAATGAGAATAGAAAGAAATTCTTAAAACGATTTAAACAAATACAAAACACGAGGATAATATATGGAACATTTTTGGCAAATTCTCTTTAACTCTCATTACTAACAATAAGCAAAAAGACAAAATTAAAAAGTATGAAGATGAGTCATCTTAAATATATGTTTAGTTCTACACATTTGTGACAAATGTCTTATTTTTCTTTTCTTATATTTTAGGCATGATTTCTTACTTGTTAAGATATGAGAGAGTTTGCCATGCAAATTGCATTTTCGTAACATTATAAATATGTTGGCCTTTAATAATTGGACTGATTTGTTAGACATATTTTATGCATATATGTTTAGAGTTCATTTGTCAATTAGAATTTCAAATTTTTTTTAATTTTTTTTTTTTGTGAAAAGACGTATAAAAAAATTTAATCAATTTTTATATTGAATTTTTGACTAATTTAAACATGTTTTCAAATAAGACCTTAGTATCCATGTGGTGTCTTATCCTACTTCTCCAAATTGTAAGAATCTCCTTAAATTAGGCATGTTTTTCATATCGTAAAAATTTAGACATGGCTCGAGTCTTATTTCAAAAAAAAAAAAATATATATATATATATTTAATAACAAAAGAAAAAAATGAAAACAAAAGAAAAAAGATGGCCTAACTTTAGTGACAATCACAGCACCACATGGTCATAGATTAGTAAAGAGTATTTAATATAATACAATTAAAAAAAGTGGAATTAAATTATATACATATTTAAAAAATAAATAAATTAAAATTAAAGGGTGGAGAGGTGGATTTGTTTTTTTATTTAAATTTATTTTATTTCTTTTTGTTGGTGGTCCTCCTAGCTCTCTCTTCTTCTCGCGCCCTTCTTCTCTGGAGAGAGAGCGAGAAAGAAAGAGAGAGAAGAAAGGTCAAAATTCTCGAGATGATTTGCTTCCAGACAGCAAATCAAATTCATACACACAATCATTTCTCTTTTTGATACTCTCTCTTCTTCGCACCTGTTGATCTTCATCAAAAGTTGATAAAATTCGATTCATCGATTGGTTTCTAGAATCAATCAATCATCATCATCATCAACTGAATCTTCAACGGAGCTTCGATCTCGAAGGTAATTCTCTATTTAATCGTTCGTGTTCACGTATCGACGCGTTTTGTCGTTTGATTTTGTTGAATTATTGATAAATTTTGATGGATTATGGTTAGGGTTGGGTTTACGGAATCATCCTCATCGGCAATGGAAGCGTCTGGTGGTAATCATATCCTAGTATTGCCAAGACTGAGTAGGTGTGAGAGTTCAATTTGTTCTAAAAATGTTCAAATAATTGTGAGGTTTGAGTCTTCTTGAGATCCGTTATTTATTTATTTGTCATGTATTTATGGGGCTTGAACCGTTGACTTCGAGATGGAACCCATATTGCTGAGATCCAAACATGTGTCGTTATGTATAAGCGGCAACTGTATGCACTTTGCTTATTAATGTGGCAGCCTAAGTTGAAGAGTATAGGTGAGGGGGAAGCCAACAAAAACTAGGAACTGATATTTACTAATAATTGTTAGTTGGAAACAACTAATAGTATTAATTAGAAACAATTGCAGTCGACAAAGAGAGAAGAGTCTCATAACAAATTAAAGTTGATTTAATTTGTTTTTTGTTCAACTACATCAAATAATATGCTGGGTGTCAAGGAACAAGATAGAGTTAATTTTCTTAGTGTGGAGGGTCTTTTGATGGAAATTAAAATGTTAGAAGTTACGGCCCTCCATACTAAGAACAAATGAAATTGATGACAATTTTGAAATTTTTTCAACAAGTACAATTTTGGAGATGACAAAGATTTTTTGCCTTATGATTGATGAAACTTTTTTCAACAAGTACAAATGAAATTAATGACAAGCTGGGACATTTTGGTTTGAGAATGACGAAAAATTTAAGGATGAAAATCAAGAGTGGAGTTGGAGTTGAAAATCGAGATATGGATGGGATTAACCATATAAAATTACACAAATACCCTTGTTGTATTAGTTTTAAATTTAAGGTTATACCAACTAATAAATACATTACCTAATTAAACAATTCAGAAATTAATTCAAAAATTATATAATTAAAAATAATAAAAAATTCAACTATTAATCTTTTTATTATTATTAAAGAAACCAACCAATGGTTTCTCCAAAACCAGCCCATGGTTTTGAAAAAATGTTAAAAATATTAAGAAAAATATGTTGCCTTTTACGCTGTGATTTCATCCATGTAAGGCCGACGATGACGCTTTTACTTCATTCATCTAAGGCCGACAGTGACTAAGAACAAGATCAATGAGAACGATGATGGTGCTTCATTCAGGTATGATTTTTTTTTTCTTGCAAATTTCTGGGTTTGTGGATGAGAACGACGATGTTGTCTCATTTGAGCCAATTTTTTGTAAATTTCTGGGGTTGTTGATATTTTCTGAAAATCGAAGGATGAAATAATGATGGCTTCATTCGGGTATGATTTTTTTTTTTCTTGCAAATTTTTGGGTTAGTGGATGTTTGTGGATCAGAACAACAATGTTGCCTCATTTGAGTCAATTTTCTGTAAATTTCTGGGTTTGTTAATATTTTCTAGAGATGGAAGGAACATTTTTGTGGGCAAAATCGTCATTCACACTCTAATACCAACGGCTTAAATTCTAATACCAAGTCCTTTGCACCTTTGCTAATCCCCTCGTTGGAGGGGATTCAGAGTCCGAACGGATTAGCACTCCAGTGGCCATTTTTTTTTTTACCCAATTCACTATGGTGCTTCCAATTGAAGAATTCTAACTCTGAGAGAGGGAGAGAGAAAGTAGGGGTTCCTAGGCCTTGCTCCCTGTTAGGACTCTTTGTTGTCAAATTCCATGGATCAAACCCAAGGTTGTAATTTTTTAAATTCACATGTTGGGTCAAACTAGGATTACTTTCGATTTCTCTAGGAAGTTGATTTTCTTCCAAAACTAGGATTACTTTGGAGTCCTTTAAGAAGTTGGTTTTCTTCCAAAAACAGGATTACTTTGGATTTTCTATAAGTAGTTGGTTTTCTCCCAAAACTAGATGATTGATTAATTTTTCCTCCAGATCTTCTTTTTGGTTCTTAAGGGTTATATCTGGAGATATTTTGTTAAGTTTTCTTTGATGTTTTTATTGAGTATTCAACTCATGGTTTAAAAGAGAGTACATCAAAGGTTTTGTTTTTTATACAAAAGAGAGACTTGTTCTTCGGTGGATTCTAAAAAATTCGAGCCTGAAGCTTCTGTGGATTCTGGAGTGGCTCATCAGAAAGACAATTCCGTGGTGAAGATGGGGTTGGAAGAGGCACATAGAGGTTGGTTCAATTAGGGGTTGTGGATTCGCTAGATAATTGAGAGTATACTTGTGTAATTCCTTTAAATCTTCTTAGTGGATTGTTCTTGTGGCTGTTGTCGTGGTTTTTTTTATCACAATTGGAGGTGTCCAATTGAGGTTTTTCCACGTAAAATCGTTGTATCTCTTTGTCTTGATTGTTTGATTGGGATTGTTATATTCTGCTTAAAATTGATACATAATCACAAATCAACATCTAGGAGGTTTCTAGATTTTTCACTCCCTACCCACATCGGGGTCCTTGGAGAAGTATAGACACGAAACATGCTGTTACTTGCCAAGCCTACCTGAGGTGGGAAGGCATGCTTGGGCGAGAATGACCATGCCTTAGTCTTGAGATGGCAAAGATAGGCAAGCAAAGACATATATGCTTAGGTGGACCTTGCCTTAGTGCTAGCAGCGCCCAAGATGAGGGTGCTATTTTTGAAGCGATCAAAATAGAGAAAATTACACCTTTGGTTGCAAGTAATGATTGCTAGATCTCCAATCACTGTGGAATCTAGATTTCTAAACAAAAATATGGAAAAAACCTTGAAAGTTTGTAATTCAAATGTCATGAGATAAATTCAACAATTTTGAAATTCTTATTACAATATACTAAAGGTACTGCCCCTTTTATACTTTAATGCCCTTTAACTCTCATTTACTTTCCCTGAGCAGTCATTTAGTATTCCAACACCAAGTTATTTAATTCTCTAACAAAATACATGAATGCCTATTTTGGATACCCGGAACAATAACTCTTCCTAGGAACCATCAATAGTTTGAATCTTCTTGCCTGCCTTGGCTGGCATGGCTCAACCTTGGAGGGGAGGTTACATGTGGACAATCTAGTTATTCTTTTGTTGATATATATATCTCTCTCTTTAGTTTTGGGGCTCACCTGAACTTATGCGTTTTAGAATTTTGAGTTGAGCATGTTCTTTGTTGTGGCCATTGAGGCTTTAACTTCGGGTTGATTTTCATTTCTTGTAACCATATTTAAAGTCATTGACAATTGACATGTTCCAAGGGTGTAGGTTTTTTTGTTACAATTTGGATTGCTGCCGTGATGTTTAAGTCAAATGATATTTTACGAAAACAGACAGCTCTGACAGCTCTGAAGGTGCTGTAAATGTTTTTCTCTATTATGAATGCTGTTTAGGATTTTGTTTGTTGATGCAGCTATAATGGTTCCTATCATTTTTAATAACCTAAAAATTTGATTATTAAGCATATGAAGTGTTTCTCTCTGTAGGGGGAGAGGAAAATACCTATTCTCATTGGCATCTCTTTCGTGTTTGGGCTTCATGTGATTGTTGTGTACTGGTGGTATTGGAATGATGATATTCTATATCCGTTGATCATGGTTGCCTCAAAAGCTATACCACCTTTTTGGCATGCTATCTTCATCATTATGGTGAGTGGTGTGTCTTGTCACTTAGTCATTATGTTGACTGCTGTTTTTTTTTTTTTTTTTGGCTGTTGTTTTTAACTGACGCATACTATATTATGATTTATTAGAATATTTTTTTCTAATAAGTGTTTTTTAATACATTTTTTTTGGTAATTATTATTATTTTAACATTTACATCCTCACCCTTTTCTAAGGTTTTGTGTGAGGTTGGGGAAGTCATCAGAAAGTGTTAAAGTTTAGCTGGTATAGTGCTTATTGACTTCATAATAATACGTATAAAAGCATGTTGCTTTCTTCTAGATCAGGTTATATTCAGCACCTGCTGGAAAGTGATTTCTTTCTCGTGTTTCCTCCTAAATCTCAGCAATGTATTTTGTCTTTTACGAAGGGAAAATGTTTGGAGCGTTTTTTTTCCCTTAGTTAGGCATGTTTCAAGCTCAGTATCTATTCTGCTTCTAAATTTTGTGCACCATTAGGCATCAAACAATCTATTTGTCAATGTAGAGCTTGAGCTTGAGGTCGAAGCAATCGTTAAACCTCCATTATTCCTCAATGGAACCGTATCAACAATGTGTTGTTCGGTGACCACTATCCCATGGTTAGGGATAATCGATTCTTGTGAAGATTATCCTATCGAAGTTGGGCTTTCTGTTCGAATGAGTTATAAATCTTCACCTTAGCAATTATGTATTTTGTTTTCACTTCGTCCACAAATTCATTTGATACCCCAAGATCAAACTCTTCATTCACAGTCTAGTAGTAAATACACACTTCACGAAAACCTTTCATTTCCTAACTCTTTTTTGGTAATGTTTTCCTAACTCTTTAGTTAAGAGCTTTATTTGATATGAAATATTTTAAATTTCTTATAGTAAACTCCAATTTTTATTTGAATATTTTTTTGAAATTCTCATCATATCCCAAGAGTGTCATTTTAGTAAATAAATAAGTTTCAAATGAAATAAATACAATTGTTGAATATTTTAGTAAATGAATTTATTTTATTATCAGCCATAAAATGAACCTAAATGAATTTTAAAACGACCATTGTGCATTCTACGAACCTAAATGAATTTTCTAAATGCATGAGTCAACATGAACTCACCTGTCTACGATAATTTCACCCTCTGCTGTTTTTGTAGTACATTAATAGAATACACTTGAGAACCATTGTTGCCTGCCAAACCAAAGTATCTAAAACAAACCAACAATAAGAATTCTCACAAGGCACTGAGAAATTAAAAAACCATTTTTAAAAGTATATGACAATTGGACAAAGCCCTGGAAAATATGAAGAGTACAAAATTAAAAAATCTCAACTTTGAACAAGGAGTTTCACACTTAAAAGGCCAAAAAGCCTACATTGACAAATAGATTGTTTGATGCCTAATGGCACACAAAATTTAGAACCAGAATAGATGCTGAGCTTGAAACATGCCTAACTAAGGAAAGAAAAACGCTCCAAACATTTTCCCTTCGTAAAAGACAAAATACATTGCTGAGATTTAGGAGGAAACATGAGAAAGAAATCACTTTCCAGCAGGTGCTGAATATAACTTGATCTAGAAGAAAGCAACATGCTTTTATACGTATTATTATGAAGTCAATAAGCACTATACCAGCTAAACTTTAACACTTTCTGATGACTTCCCCAACCTCACACAAAACCTTAGAAATGGGAGAGGATGTAAATGTTAAAATAATAATAATAATAATTACCAAAAAAAAATGTATTAAAAAACACTTATCAGCAAAAAATATTCTAATAAATCATAATATACTATGCGTCAGTTAAAAACAACAGCAAAAAAAAAAAAAAAAACAGCAGTCAACATAATGACTAAGTGACAAGACACACCGCTCACCATAATGATGAAGATAGCATGCCAAAAAGGTGGTATAGCTTTTGGGGGAACCATGATCAACGGATACAGAATATCATCATTCCAATACCAACAATACACAACAATCACATGAAGCCCAAACACGAAAGAGATGTCAATGAGAATAGGTATTTTCCTCTCCCCTGCAGAGAGAAACACTTCATATGCTTAATAATCAAATTTTTAGATTATTAAAAATGACAGTAACCATTATAGCTACATCAACAAACAAAATCCTAAACAGCATTCACAATAGAGAAGAACATTTACAGCACCTTCAGAGCTGTCTGCTTTCGTAAAATATCATTTGACTTAAACATCACGGCAGTAATCCAAATTGTAACAAAAAAACTTGCACCCTTGGAACATGTCAATTGTCAATGACTTTAAATATGGTTACAAGAAATGAAAATCAACCTGAAGTTAAAGCCTCAATGGCCACAACAAAGAACATGCTCAACTCAAAATTCTAAAATGCATAAGTTCAGGTGAGCTCCAAAACTAAAGAGAGAGATATATATCAACAAAAGAATAACTAGATTGTCCACATGTAACCTCCCCTCCAAGGTTGAGCCGTGCCGGCCCAGGCAGGCAAAAAGATTCAAACTATTGATGGTTCCTAGGAAGAGTTACTGTTCTGGGTATCCGAAATAGGCATTCATGTATTTTGTTAGAGAATTAAATAACTTGGTGATGGAATACTAAATGACTGCTTAGGAAAAGTAAATGAGAGTTAAAGGGCATTAAAGTATAAAAGGGGCAGTACCTTTAGCATATTGTAATAAGAATTTCAAAATTGTCGAATTTATCTCATGACATTTGAATTACAAACTTTCAAGGCTTTTTCCATGTTTTTGTTTAGAAATCTAGATTCCACAGTGATTGGAGATCTAGCAATCATTACTTGTAACCAAAGGTGTAATTTTCTCTATTTTGATCGCTTCAAAAATAGCACCCTTATCTTGGGTGCCGCTAGCACTAAGGCAAGGTCCACCTAAGCATATATGTCTTTGCCTGCCTATCTTTGCCATCTCAAGACTAAGGCATGGTCATTCTCGCCCAAGCATGTCTTCCCACCTCAGGTAGGCTTGGCAAGTAACAGCATGTTCCTTGTCTATACTTCTCCAATGACCTCGATGTGGGTAGGGAGCAAGGCCTAGGAACCCCTACTCTCTCTCTCCCTCTCTCAGAGCTAGAATTCTTCAATTGGAAGCACCATAGTGAATTGGGTAAAAAAAAAAATGGCCACTGGAGTGCTAATCCGTTCGGACTCTGAATCCCCTCCAACGAAGGGATTAGCAAAGGTGCAGAGGACTTGGTATTAGAATTTAAGCCGTTGGTATTAGAGTTTGAATGACGATTTTGCCCACAAAAATGTTCCTTCCATCTCTAGAAAATATTAACAAACCCAGAAATTTACAGAAAATTGACTCAAATGAGGCAACATTGTTGTTTTGATCCACAAACATCCACAAACCGAAAAATTTGCAAGAAAAAAAAAATCATACCCGAATGAAGCCATCATTATTTCTTCCTTTGATTTTCAGAAAATATCAACAACCCCAGAAATTTACAAAAAATTGGTTCAAATGAGACAACATCGTCGTTCTCATCCACAAACCCAAAAATTTGCAAGAAAAAAAAATCATACCTGAATGAAGCAACATCATCGTTCTCATCAATCTTGTTCTTAGTCACTGTCGGCCTTAGATGAATGAAGTAAAAGCGTCATCGTCGGCCTTACATGGATGAAATCACAGCGTAAAAGGGAACATATTTTTCTTAATGTTTTTAACATTTTTTCAATGGTTTTAGAGAAACCATTGGTTGGTTTCTTTAATAATAATAATAATAATAATAATAATAATAATAATAATAATAATAATAATAATAAAAAGATTAATAGTTGAATTTTTTTGTTATTTTTAATTATATAATTTTAATTTTAATTTTTGAATTAATTTATGAATTGTTTAATTAGGTAATGTATTTATTAGTTGGTATAACCTTAAATTTAAAACTAATACAACAAGGATATTTGTGTAATTTTATATGATTAATCCCATCCATATCTTGATTTTCAACTCTAACTCCACTCTTGATTTTCATCCTTAAATTTTTTTTCATTCTCAAACCAAAATGTCCCATCTTGTCGTTAATTTCATTTGTACGTGTTGAAAAAAGTTTCATCAATCATAAGGCAAAAAATCTTTGTCATCTCCAAAATTGTACTTGTTGAAAAAATTTCAAAATTGTCATCAATTTCATTTGTTCTTAGTATGGAGGGCCGTAACTTCCAACATTTTAATTTCCATCAAAAGGCCCTCCACACTAAAAAAATTAACTCTATCTTGTTCCTTGACACCCAGCATATTATTTGATGTAGTTGAACAAAAAACAAATTAAATCAACTTTAATTTGTTATGAGACTCTTCTCTCTTTGTCGACTGCAATTGTTTCTAATTAATACTATTAGTTGTTTCCAACTAACAATTATTAGTAAATATCAGTTCCTAGTTTTTGTTGGTTTCCCCCTCACCTATACTCTTCAACTTAGGCTTCCACATTAATAAGCAAAGTGCATACAGTTGCCGCTTATACATAACGGCACATGTTTGGATCTCAGCAATATGGGTTCCATCTCGAAGTCAACGGTTCAAGCCCCATAAATACATGACAAATAAATAAATAACGGATCTCAAGAAGACTCAAACCTCACAATTATTTGAACATTTTTAGAACAAATTGAACTCTCACACCTACTCAGTCTTGGCAATACTAGGATATGATTACCACCAGATGCTTCCATTGCCGATGAGGATGATTCCGTAAACCCAACCCTAACCCTAATCCATCAAAATTTATCAAGAATTCAACAAAATCAAATGACAAAACGCGTCGATACATGAACACGAACGATTAAATAGAGAATTACCTTCGAGATCGAAGCTCCGTTGAAGATTCAGTTAATGATGATGATGATTGATTGATTCTAGAAACCGATCGATGAATCGAATTTTATCAACTTTTGATGAAGATCAACAGGTGCGAAGAAGAGAGAGTATCAAAAAGAGAAATGATTGTGTATATGAATTTGATTTGTTTTCTGGAAGCAAATCATGTCGAGAATTTTGACCTTCTTCTCTCTCTTTCTTTCTCGCTCTCTCTCCAGGGAAGAAGGGCACGAGAAGAAGAGAAAGCTAGGAGGACCACCAACAAAAAGAAATAAAATAAATTAAAAAAAAAATCCACCTCTCCACCCTTTAATTTTAATTTAATTTTTTTTTAAATATGTATATAATTTAATTCCACTTTTTTTAATTGTATTATAATAAATACTCTTTACTAGTCTATGACCATGTGGTGCTGTGATTGTCACTAAAGTTAGGCCATCTTTTTTTTTTGGTTTCATTTTTTTCTTCTGTTATTAAATATATATATATATATATATATATATTTTAAAATAAGACTCGAGCCATGTCTAAATTTTTACGATATGAAAAACATGCCTAATTTAAGGAGATTCTTACAATTTGGAGAAGTAGGATAAGACACCACATGGATACTAAGGTCTTATTTGAAAACATGTTTAAATTAGTCAAAAATTCAATATAAAAATTGATTAAATGTTTTTATACGTCTTTTTACAAAAAAAAAATAAAAAAAAAAATTTGAAATGCTAATTTACAAATGAACTCTAAACATATATGCATAAAATATGTCTAACAAATCAGTCCAATTATTAAAGACCAACATATTTATAATGTTACGAAAATGCAATTTGCATGGTAAACTCTCTCATATCTTAACAGGTAAGAAATCATGCCTAAAATATAAGAAAAGAAAAATAAGACATTTGTCACAAATGTGTAGAACTAAACATATATTTAAGATGACTCATCTTCATACTTTTTAATTTTGTCTTTTTGCTTATTGTTAGTAATGAGAGTTAAAGAGAATTTGCCTAAAATGTTCCATATATTATCCTCGTGTTTTGTATTTGTTTAAATCATTTTAAGAATTTCTTTCTATTCTCATTGCTTGATAAGGATAAATTATAAGGCCTTTAAATCCGATTCCATTCATTATTTTCCTTAGCTCCCAACTCTCTGATTTCTTTAATAAGATTAGACACTAGAAGTTGTGGAAGATTTGGAAATGATTGACAAGAAATATTAAAAGAAGACAGAAAGCCTTATTCCCCTTAACACTAACTATAACTTGATCTCCCTATGAAGGTATATACCCTATTATTCTCATTCTTCCTCCACAATTGAAAAGTGGGCTTTCAAGGATTAAGGTGGCACCTATTGTGAGTATGACCAAAACTTGCATTTGTTTCACTTTGGAGGTTTCCATTGTACCTCCAAATTGAGGTCATTAACCATACCATTACTAAGTTTGATTGTGAAGTGTGGGGATATATTTTCTAAGTACCAACACGTGGCAAGGTGACGCCGACGTATCAGCCGAGGTGCCACGTGTCCTGGTCGTTGTGCCTAGGTGATCTCGACTAGGCCGAGGTTATCTCCGAAGATATCAAAATCCGAGATAAACGGATAAGGGACAAGAGTCCTAGGATGAAGGAAGACTACAGGATGGATAAGGATAACACTCTTAGAGAGTCTATCCTTATCTCTTGTAGAGTCCAAAGTAAGCACTGAATGAGATTCCATAGAAGTCAGGTTTCTAGTGGGACTGGGATTGAGTTAACTATAAAAGAAGAGGCAGCCCCATGGGTCTAAGGTACGCAATTGATACTTAGAGCATTGTTTTTAGCACTATTGATTATCTTTGAGAGATATACTGACTTGATCGTCGGAGTGCCCCCGGGTGAAAGAACCACCGTCGGAGCCTTTTCTTTCTGTCCAGGACAGCAGGGTGCCATCTATTCTGCCTGTGTTCTACAGCTGAATTACTAAGGTGGGCAGTGTGATCGAAAAATCACTTACACAATTTGGCACCGTCTGTGGGGAAGAAAGACGAATTGATGGCCAGTAACGGACAGAAAGAAAAGATCGGGAATGACGCTCCTACTGGGAGTAATAGACCTATCAACCTTGACGTCGAAGGGGACAATCACAATACAGAAACTCATAACTAGGGGCACGGAGGAAAAGACGTCGGCCAGGAGGGCGACACTTCAAAGAAGACAGACCAAAGCAGATACTATAACGAAGATAACCTCCAGGTATGGAGGGATAGGTGCCTACGGAGGGATGAGGAAGTGAAATAATTGGTAGACAAGTTGGCAGACCTGCAGTCGGTCGTCAACTTCATGATGCAAAACAATGTCATGCAGCCACCATACCCGCTGCAGGACACACCGATCCCAGCAATTAATACCCAGAAGGGAGGAAGGAAAATAATTCCCAAAGCACCTCAGCACACCAGGAGTGGAAGGCACTCTCACTCGCCTTCCAGGGAAGTCGGACGAGAGGAGCCGAGACAAGAGAAGTCCCAAAGGACATATCACATGAAGGGCCCAGAGCACAAAGAACATCGGCATGTCCAAGGGCAGGCGCTCTGCTTTGACACAACCCATGGAGAAAGATCAAAACGGGCCCACCACGAGGCCGAAAGTAGTGTTCTGAAAAGATTGAAGTCCAAAGATAACCGAGCTCCGGGGAGGAGTAAAGAAGACTTGAGAAATTACCTCAAGAGGAAGGAACAGAATGCTGAAGCCAAGGTTACCTCACCTGACAAGCCGAGGACACTGTTCTCGGTAGAACTGGACAAATTTGAGACACCAAAGAGATTCAGTATGCCGAGATTTCAAATATACGATGGTAAGTTAGACCCTAACTTCCACGTTGGATTATTCTTGAACTCAATGGCATTATACAGTGGAAACGAGCCGTTGCTCTGCAAAGTGTTCCCCTCGTCCTTTGGGGAGATTGCATCAGATTGGTTCCACAAACTGCCAAAGGGAAGCATGAAGACTTGGGAAGGCCTGGCCGAGATGTTTGTGGCCAGGTTCGTGACAAACAAGCTGCAGCCATTAAGGGTGGACGCATTGATGGCTCTGAAGATCAGCAAGGATGAAGGCCTTAGGGCCTATGCAAAAAGATACTATGAGGTGTTCAATCGAATACCCGAATGCAACCAAGAAGTGGCGGTCGTGTCTTTCAAGAACGGCCTGAAAGATGATTGTTTACTACGGAAATCTTTGGCAAAGACATTGCCAAAAAACATGGAAGAGCTTATGGCAAGAATCGAGAAATATGCCAGAGCTGAGGAGGATACATCAGGGAATAAGGAGGTAAAACAGGAAAAAGGGAATGGCTCGCCGAAGTGAGGCCGAGGTAACAACAGATTTAACAAAACGGAGACAGAATTGAGGAGTAAACAGGCAGTGATGATTGTGTTCCGAATCCCGGTCCACAAAGTCTTGGATCAAATCCGAAATCAACCCTATTTCAAAGCACCAGCAAAGGCCCCAGGGGAATACATGGGAAGGAACGTTGGTAGGCGTTGTGCTTACCACAATGAAGAGGGGCACCCAACTCAGGGCTGCAGAGCCCTAAGAGCACACTTAGAGGACTTAGTAAGGCAAGGCCATCTGAGGGACCTTGTCGATGAAGCTAGGACAAGAGAAGAACAGGCAAGATTGCCTCAAGCACCAGCAGCCCCGCCTCCCCCAGCATAGCAACCACAGGCAGGGGGACCTAGGGTGGTTAATGTAATTCACTCAAAGGTGAACGAAAACGACATACGCGGGGAGACACAAAAAGTAAAACACCTGCAACACGTGAACCATGTCGGACAGAAAAGACCTTGGTCTGAAGAGTGCCAAGGACCGATGATAGCCTTCACCGAAGCTGACCTAGAGATGGTCCAGCATCCGCATAATGATGCCTTGGTAATATCCCTCCAGGTTGGGGAGTGCCAAGTGAAACGCATCCTGATAGATCAAGGCAGCTCTTGTGACATCATGTATGTTAGATGTTACAAGGAGCTGGGCCTTCACTCAGACGACATGGATCAATCAAATGGCCCGATGGTCGGCTTCAATGGAACACCGACGTGGCCCTTGGGCGCTACAAGGTTGGAAGTACAAGCTGGCTTTAAGAAGATCAGGACAGAATTCATTGTGATTAATACACTTTCACCTTACAACATCATCTTGGGAAGGCCATGGTTGCATGCAATGGGGACAGTTTCCTCAACGTTGCATCAACTATTGCAGTTCCCAACAGAGCATGGGATTGAAGAAGTCAAAGGAGATCAACTACAGGCAAAAAGTTGCTCCATGGCAGTAATGAAAACTACCTGCAACATTCAAGAACCAGGGAAGGCAGAGATTGAAGATGAGGACATGGAGGTCCTAGAGGATGTTGGCAAGGAGCCAGCCAAGAAAAGTGAAGAAACACTAAAGAAAATCCTCGTCCAGGAGGGCAATGAAGAACGCTTCTTTCTTCTCGGCTCAGGCTTAACCGAAGAAGAAGAAAAAGAACTGGAAGCTTTTTTGAGAACAAACATAGAGGTGTTCACCTGGACACCTTATGAAATGCCTGGCATTGACCCCGAGGTCACATGTCACAAACTGAACGTCAACAGGTCGGCCAAACCTGTAATACAATGAGCCAGAAGACCGACGTTGATGCACGTCGAAGCAGTGTAGGAAGAAGTAGATAGACTTCTGGAAGCCAGGGCTATCAGAGAAGTCAATTATTCGACATGGCTATCGAACACTGTGGTGGTAAAGAAGAAAAACGATAAATGGAGGGTCTGCTTAGATTTTACGAGCCTGAACAAAGCCTGTCCCAAAGATAGCTTTCCTCTGCCCAAGATTGACCAGCTGGTGGATGCCACATCTGGACATGGAAGGATGAGCTTTCTAGATGCTTATTAGGGGTATCACCAGATAGCCATATACGCCCCAGATGAGGAGAAGACAGCGTTCATCACCCCAAAAGGCCTGTACTGTTACAGAGTAATGCCTTTTGGGTTGAAAAACGCAGGAGCAACATACCAAAGGCTGGTAACCAAGATGTTCAAACACCTGATTGGCTAAACAGTAGAAGTCTACATCGATGACATGGTCGTGAAGACCACGCAGTAAGTGCGGTGTTAATCCGAGAAGAAAAAGGGGAGCAAAAGGCCGTTTACTATGTGAGCAAAACCTTGGCCAACGCAGAAACAAAGTATCTACCTCTAGAGAAATTGATGCTAGCCTTAGTGATGGCTTTAAAGAAATTGAACCATTACTTTCAGGCGCACAAGATTGTAGTGCTAACAGAGCACCCTTTGAAACCCTTGTTACAGCAGGGAGACTTATCTGGAAGAATAGCAAGATGGGCAGTGGCCTTGGGCCAGTACGACCTAGAGTTCAGGCCGAGAACGGCAATTAAAGGCCAAGTTTTGGCCGACTTCGTGGCCGAGTTCACCCTGGAATCCAACAAACATCAGGCTCCATTGAGCCAAGATGAACGTTGTCCCAGCAAGCAAGGAGAATCCCAGCTAAAGGCAAAAGAATAAAGAAAGGAAAAACTTAGACTCTGCAGCATTTACATCAGCGACTCCTTCAGACTGTTTGTCGATGGAAGTTCAAACCGACAAGGAGCGGGGGTAGGAGTATTACTGATATCTCCAGATGGAGAAATAATAGAATAGTCCATCCGTTTGGGGTTCAAGGCCTCAAACAATGAAGCAGAATACGAAATATTAATTGCAGGGCTAAAGCTGACAGCAGCAGCAGAAGGAGACGAGGTAATAGTTTTTTGTGATTCACAGCTTATTGTTAACCAGTCAACAGGAGAATTCGCAGCTAGAGACGAAAGGATGTCGGCATATGCAAAAGAGGTTATCAGATTGGCGGCCTTATTTCAGAACTGTCGACTACTCCAAGTAAGCTAAGATGATAACAGCCACGCCGACGCGTTGGCAAACCTGGCAAGTTCAATGCAGACTGGAAAAACAAGGACAATTATGATTGACTATATGTCGGGCCCGAGCATAGAACCACAGAACATAGAACAGGAAGCAATGTGTGTGGTCATGGGGCCAAGCTGGATGGATGCAATTGTTGCATTCCTGAAAGAAGGAAAGCTGCCAGAAGACCGCAAGGAGGCACATAAAGTCAGATTGAAGTCGGCAAGATTCAGTCTCACAGCGGATGGACATCTCTATAAAAGGTCATTCACTAGACCCCTCTTAAGGTGCGTACACCCTTTGCAGGTTGAAGATTTTTTATATGAAATACATGAAGGAGTTTGTGGAAGCCACGCTGGAGGCATATCACTAGCTCACAGGGCCATTACCCTTGGGTATTGGTGGCCCTACATACAAAAAGATGCAGAAGCATACGTGAAGAAGTGCGAACAATGCCAAAGGTTTGCACATTTGATACACCAGCCAGCTGCTGACCTGAATCCAGTATCCAACCCTTGGCCGTTTGCCCAGTGGGGCATGGATCTTGTTGGACAACTTTCCCAGGCAACTGGGCAGAGAAAATACTTGTTGGTAGCAACAGATTACTTCACGAAGTGGATAGAGGCAGAACCTCTTGCCAAAATCCGAGATGTGGACGTCAAGAACTTCATATGGAGAAACATCATCACCAGATTTGGCATTCCAAGAGCCATAATTGCCGACAACGGAACGCAGTTTGACAGCAAACTCATCAAGAACTTTTGTGCGAAATTCAAAATCAAGAATTACTTTTCAACACCAAGTTTTCCCCAAAGTAATGGGCAAGCAGAAGTATCCAACAAAGTAATTTTGGATGGAATAAAGAAGAGACTGCAAGCAGCAAAAGGAAAGTGGGTAGACGAATTACCCAACGTACTTTGGGCATATCGAACTACGCCGAGAAGATCAACAGGGGAATCCCCCTTTGCCATGGCTTATGGCACAGAAGCAGTCATTCCACTGGAAGTCGGCATCCCAGGGATCCGAACCCAGGGAGTTGAGAATGGGACTAATAACATACTCTTAGCCCAAAATCTGGATCTTTTGGAAGAACGAAGAGAGAAAGCAGCAATTCAGCTAGCAGCATACCAGCAACAGCTTGTCAGAGCTTACAACAAGAAGGCCAATCCAAGGGATTTTCAAGTCGGCGACCTAGTCTTGAGAAAAGTCGTCGGCAACAAGAAAGATCCCAGAGAGGGTAAGCTTGGCCCAAACTGGGAAGGACCCTATAGAATCACTTCGGTATTAGGCAATGGAGCTTATCGACTTAAAGATAATGAGGGCAAAGCATTGCCTAGACCATGGAACACTTGTAATATGAAATTTTTCTATCATTAGATGTTCCTTGTTATTTTTTCACCGTCATCAATAAAATCATAGTAGAATTCCTCTACACTGATAAAAGATGCGCAATATTATTTCTGAATAATGAGAACCCAAGTAGAACTCAGGTTCACATTAGGGGCAAAGAGAAGAAGAATATGCTTAACACCTGTTGAAGTTTGTAGCAATTTACAAGTTGAAGTTAAGCCGAGATTATTCCTTATCTTCACTTGTTGAAATTTGTAGCAATTTACAAGTCGAAGTTAAGCAGATTCCTTATCCTCACTTGTTGAAATTTGTAGCAATTTACAAGTTGAAGTTAAGCCGAGATTATTTCTTATCTTCACTTGTTGAAATTTGCAGCAATTTACAAGCTGAAGTTAAGCAGATTCCTTATCCTCACTTGTTGAAATTTGTAGCAATTTACAAGTTGAAGTTAAGCCGAGATTATTCCTTATCTTCACTTGTTGAAATTTGTAGCAATTTACAAGTCGAAGTTAAGCAGATTCCTTATCCTCACTTGTTGAAATTTGTAGCAATTTACAAGTTGAAGTTAAGTCAAGATTATTCCTTATCTTCACTTGTTGAAATTTGTAGCAATTTACAAGTCGAAGTTAAGCAGATTCCTTATCCTCACTTGTTGAAATTTGTAGCAATTTACAAGTTGAAGTTAAGCCGAGATTATTCCTTATCTTCACTTGTTGAAATTTGTAGCAATTTACAAGTCGAAGTTAAGCAGATTCCTTATCCTCACTTGTCGAAATTTGTAGCAATTTACAAGTTGAAGTTAAGCCGAGATTATTCCTTATCTTCACTTGTTGAAATTTGTAGCAATTTACAAATCAAAGTTAAGCAGATTCCTTATCCTTACTTATTGAAATTTGTAGCAATTTACAAGTTGAAGTTAAGCCGAGATTACTGCTTCTCTTCGCTTGTTGAAATTTGTAACAATTTACAAGTCGAAGTAAAACCGAGGTTATTGCTTAAACACTTGTAGAAATTTACAAGTTAGTTAACCCGAAGAAGATGCTTAACACTTGTTGAAATTTGTAGCAATTTACAAGATGACGTTAAGCCGACATATGATCATCTGTTGAAATTTGCAGCAATTTACAGGTGGAAATAAAAGCTAAGTATATTGTTTAAATACTTGTTGAAATTTGTAGCAATTTACAAGTAGATCATTGTTTAGCACTTGTTATAACTTGAGGAAAGTTTATAGGTGGGAATTAAAATAGTATGTGTTTTACACTTGTTGAAATTTATGAAAAGTTTGCAGGTCAGTATCTTGCCGAAGTAAAGCTTGTAATTATTATACCCGAGGTATGTGACCCCGAGAAAATTGCACAAAGGAGGCAAAGTGTGAAAGGCATGCAAAATATTCTAAGTATAGAATCATACAAAAGTAATCAAGAGAAAATAAAGATTGAAGCATTCAGAGAAAACAGTTGTAGTTTTTTCACAAAAGATGGTACAACCAAAGAGTAACTGTTCCGAAGACGGCACATCGGCCACATAAAGAAGCTTATACTACCTTATACTACCCAAGAAACAAAAAAGTACAAAAGACATCAAAGTTATGATTCCTCAGCTTCATGAGCAATTTGGGTTTGGACCTCGGCAGATTCTTGAAGAACTACTTCGGCCGCCTTCTCCGTTGCAATTTCTGCATCAATCTCGGCAAGAGTTTCGTCAATACTCTTGTCAACTTGAGGAACGTCGGATGAAGCGTGCTCAGGAGCAGTTTCCTTGGCAACCTCATCACCCACTTCATCTTGAGTTAGGTCCATGATTTGCTCAGTCGAAGAAAGGGACTTGGCCCCAGCAGCACCCTTCGATTTCCTTACTAAAGCCTCATCCTCCTCCTCATCTCCATCGTCATCCTCAGATTCAGAAGCATCCTCAGGTTGACTTGGAGGTGGAGGTGGTGGGAATAGAAGAGGGATAGCATCGGCATTGCGGAAGGGTGAATCAACAGAAAGATCAAGTTTTTTTATCAAGGACATCCAACCAAGAGAGAAGCCCCTGTTGCATGCCTGCCTAACTTGAAGTTTATATTCCTCAGTGACGTCGGCCATTCCCGGAGCGTAGGCCTTTTCGTCGGTCGCTTTGATCTCAGCGTCTTTGGTAGCCAAGGCCTCCTGAAGTTCCTTTTTGGCTTGGGCCTTTTTGTCCTCGGCCTCTCTCTTCTCGGCCTCGGCGACCTTCCTTATGGCCTTGGCAGATTCAGCTTTTTCCTCGGCTATTTGTTGGGCCTTAGTAGCAGCCTCGGCCTGGTCTTCCAACTTCTTCATTTTTAATTGAAGGCTTTTGTTGGTCTTTTGAAGGGAAGAAAACTCCCTCTTCATCTCGGTCAACTTCTCTCGATTCTTAAACGATTGCATAGAAAAAGAGTGGGCATGCTGGATGGCCTGAAAGAAAACAGAAGTATTAGAAAATATTTTAAGTGTGAAACAGAAAGAAAGAAAGAAAGAAAAAGTACCAAGCAGGAACACTTACTTGAACTGAGTGCTGTAGCATTAGAGCATAATTCTTGTACTCACTGTACCCAGTATTTCGCTCCAGATCGCCAGGAAGAAGCAGCGCCATACTGAGGGCAACGTCGACATTAATGTCGTCGGCGCTTTCACTGGTCATAATTGGCCTGTCTTCCAAAGTAATTTGGGGGGCCCAAGGGACATCAAGTTTTTTAGACTCCGAGGTAGTTGCTAAGGACGACCTCGGCTTCTTTGACCTTGTGGACTCAGAGGGTTGGGCTTCAGCAGACCTTTTGCCAGAAACAGAAGAAGTCTTCTTACTCTCAGCCAGTTTGGAAATAGGCAAAGTGTCCTTAGATTCAACCTGAGTTACTTTGGCCTCTGACTGAGCTTTTTTGGTTCTTTTTGGCTTTGGTGGGGGCATGGTTTGCGATGGTTGATCATCGACATCGGTAGGGAGGTCGGCTAGGAGATCTGCAGCAACAGGTTTTGGACGACCCATCTCAGCAGTTCGGACAAGTCTTCGCCGACGTTTCCATTTAGGTACAGGGATCAAGTATGGAGCCGAAGTTGATGGCTAATCAGTTGGGTCCGATGTTGATCCTTGATCCGTTCGAGATACAGACACAGTTTGGGTTGTGGCAGAAGGTGGAGAAAGGCTTTTCTTCTTACTTTTAGAGACGTCGGGCAAAATGGACTTGTATGTTGGAATGAAGTTAAGGAGCAAAGGCGCTTTCCTTTTCTGAACTGGCAAGTCCAAAAGCTTCTTCAAATCCTTGCTGGGGACATAGGATTGGCGAAAGCTTTTCGGTGACTTACGAACATCTGCAAGATGAACAGACGTTAGAAACAGACAGAGTATTGAGAATTTGAAAAGAAATGACTAAGTATTGACATTGGGCTCTTACCCTTGCCCTCTTTAACTGACCGAGGAAGAGGGTAGAGATGGGCATCCTCGTCTGGGGCAAACTCCCAATTTCCCGAGGTAATAAGGTAGTCATCTCCAGGCCCCTTGTTGGAGTCTGGGAGGTCGGCTACAATTTTGAACTCTGTAGACCTTGGCTTAAGATAATAGACGTATCCTTTTTCTTTCAGATTGAGGGCACACATGGTGTAACAGTACTGAATATCAGCTAAAGTTATCCTAACATTTTCCTATTTGGCTAAGGCTATAATACCATTAATCACTCGATAAGAGTTAATGGTAAGTTGCATGGGGTTCAACTTATAGTAATGAAGAACTTCACGAAAAAGGGGATTAAGTGGAAGCCGAAGTCCACATTCAGTAAAAGCAACAATGGGAAAGGGCATCGTATCATCTGTGGGCATAATAGAGTCGTCATCCCCAGCCAGTCTCAGATGGACGTCAGCAGGAATGTCGAATTCTTCCCTAAAGTATTCAAGTTTGGTTGGGGTATCTACCCTATGTTTCCACATGCCCATAATGTCGACGTAAAGGTATTCGACTTTAGAAAGGGGATGTTCTTAAAGGGTTTTTTAAGACCTTGGCAAAACCTAGGTAAATACTGGTAAAGGTTGTTTCAGTTTTTCCTAAGAATTGGTAGGTTCTATAAGCAAATCCCAAAATTGAATCTATGAAAGCAAAGATTGGGGGCACAGATCTGGAAAGAAACACAGAAAACAAGAAACAAAGAATGAAGTTTCAGAATCAAGAACAGAGGTAGGGTTCTCAAAAGTATAAAGAATACAGGAGATATAGGGTCAAGAACAGTGCCAAAAAAAAAAAAAAAAAGTGGTGACACAGTGCAAGTGTTCAAGACATGGACAAAAGCAAAATTAAAGTATTCAGATATATGATTCGCAAGATAGATGTTTGAACAAAACAGTAATGGCAAACTAATAATGAAGAATATCGACAGAATTGAAAACGAGAGGAATAGTAGCTTACCAGAGGAAGTAAGGGCGGAATGAAGTTCGCCGAAGTCAGACGATGGTTACAGAAGTAACAGAATAGCGGAAACTTCACCAAAAAGACAAATGAAGACGATTGCAGAGCTTGGATCTTGAGCAATGGTGGATTCCAGAGAAAGGGTTTAGAGAGAGAGAAAGCAAGTGAATCGAATGCAAAAGTGAAGGGAAAAAAGCAAGAGGCAAAAGTTTTGTCAAAAAACTTGAAACGGCGGCAAAAATAGAAGCATTTATTACGCCTGGAATATCGCATGCGTCAGACGGCGCAGACAGATGCAAGACAGCTTACAAGCGCGTCACAGACACGAACCAATGAAGGTGAAACACGTAAGGAGAACGGTTGAAAAGTGATGCATGACAGCTCATGCGCGTGAAAGAGTTCGTTGGAATTCTTGTTCTCTGAAGGAGACATGTCGGCCTGAAATAAATGATCTCGGCTGAGGAGTTCTTGAGCCGATGTATAGAAAGAAGTACCGATATAGGTTCCATCACTTCAGAATGCCGAGGTAATAGAACCTAGGGGGCAGTTATGTGGGTATATTTTCTAAGTACCAACACGTGGCAAAGTGACGCCGGCATGTCAGCCGAGGTGCCACGTGTCCTGGTCGTTGTGCCGAGGTGATCTCCGAAGATATTGGAATCCGAGATAAACGGATAAGGGACAAGAGTCCTAGGATGAAGGAAGACTACATGATGGATAAGGATAACACTCTTAGAGAGTCTATCCTTATCTCTTGTAGAGTCCACAGTAAGCACTGAATGGGATTCCATAGAAGTCAGGTTTCTAGTGGGACTGGGATTGAGTTAACTATAAAAGAAGAGGCACCCTTGTGGGTCTAAGGTACGCAATTGATACTTAGAGCATTGTTTTTAGCACTATTGATTATCTTTGAGAGATATACTGACTTGATCGTCGGAGTGCCCCCGGGTGGAAAAACCACCGCCGGAGCCTTTTCTTTCTGTGCAAGACAGCAGGGTGCCATCTATTCTGCCTGTATTCTACAGCTGAATTACTAAGGTGGGCAGTGTGATCGGAAAATCACTCACACATGAAGTTCTTTGGAATTTCTTTATGAGCTTCTATCAAGATGCTCACCCTTAAAAAAAATTAAGTCTAGTTCTTCACTTGGATAGACTCATCAAGATATAACAGAGTAACTAAACACATGCTAAGAAACTCAATTCATCATCATGTCATAGTTGCAGTGACACATTAAAAAATTTAGTCCAAATCAAAATTTTTGTAAGGTTCTCTATGGTTAACTGAAGCACCACACACCACCTTTTTAATATTAAAAACCTCTCTCTACAATAATAATAACCCAAACTTACTTTGGTCTCCAATTGCATAGGCAAAACCCCTTCCTTCTTAACATTGCAACAACTATGGACGCGATGATTTGAGGTTTCTAAATTTGATTTACAGCACCACGTCAATCAACTGAGCTTAAGGTTGAGGTCGAAGCAATCATTAAACCCCCATTACTCCTCAATGGAATCGTATCAACAATGTGTTGTCTAGTGACCACTATCCCATGGTTAGCGATAATCAATTCTTGTGAAGATTATCCTATAGAAGTTGGACTTTCTCTTCGAATGAGTTATAAATCTCTACCTTAGCAATTATGTATTTTGTTTCCACTTTGTCCACAAATTAATTTGATACCCCAAGATCAAACTCTTCATTCACAATCTAGTAGTAAATATCAGGCTATGAAGACACTTCACGGAAACCTTTGATTTCCTAACTCTTTTTTGGTAACGATTTCCAAACTCTTTTTTGGTAATGTTTTCCTAACTCTTTAGTTAAGAGCTTTATTTGATATGAAATATTTTAAATTTCTTATAGTAAACTCCAATTGTTATTTGAATATTTTTTTGAAATTCTCATCATATCCCAAGAGTGTCATTTTAACAAATAAGTTTCAAATGAAATAAATATAATTGTTGAATATTTTAGTCAAGACTGGGTCTCATTTTATTTGGGTCAAAAACAGGTAAAATTCTATTTGGAATTAAAGAAGTGTTTTGAAAGTTTTAAAATTAAATTTTAATTTAAATTAAGATTCAAGTAAGAATTAGATACCCTAAAACTCACATTCCAAATATCACACAAGCACTCAAAGTGCACAAAAGGAGGAAAAAAGTACAAGCTAAAAAGCACAGTGTAAAAGGCAAGCAATAGGCATGCTCTGAAAGCAACATATAAATTCTGCCAATAATGACATTTGATGACTTATAACACATCAAAAATGTTACGGATCTAAAACAATTAATAAAAATTTTACATAATACTTATTTGGGTGCAAAAAAATAAATTATCAAAAATTATATATAATATTCAATGAAAATTTTTTGATAAATTTTTTTAGGTCCTTAGCATTGCTCTTAACAATTTAATGACATATATACATAAAATATGTCTAACAAATCAGTCCAATTATTAAGGACCAACATATTTATAATGTTACAAAAATGCAATTTGCATGGCAAACTCTCTCATATCTTAACAGGTAAGAAATCATGCCTAACATATAAGAAAAGAACAAGAAGACATTTGTCACAAATGTGTAGAACTAAACATATATTTAAGATGACTCACCTTCATACTTTTTAATTTTGTCTTTTTGCTTATTGTTAGTAATGAGAGTTAAAGAGAATTTGCCTGAAATGTTCGATATATTATCCTTGTGTTTTGTATTTGTTTAAATCGTTTTAAGAATTTCTTTCTATTCTCATTACTTGATAAGGATAAATCATAAGGACTCTAAATCCGGCTCCATTCATTATTTTCCTTAGCTCCCAACTCTCTGATTTCTTTAATAAGATTAGACACTGGAAGTTGGGGAAGATTTGGAAATGATTGACAAGAAATATTAAAAGAAGACAAGAGAACCATACACTAGGTCTCTATGTTTTGATGGTGCACCCAAAGAAGGCACACAAGCCTTATTCCCTTTAACACTAACTATAACTTGATCTCCCTATGAAGGTATATACCCTATTATTCTCATTCTTCCCCCACAATTGAAAAGTGGGCTTTTAAGGATTAAGGTGGCACTATTGTGAGTATGACCAAAACTTGCATTTGTTTCACGTTGGAGGTTTCCATTGTACCTCCAAATTGAGGTGTCATTAACCATACCGTTACTAAGTTTGATTGTGAAGTTCTTTGGAATTTCTTTATGAGCTTCTATCAAGATGCTCACCCTTAAAAAAATTAAGTCTAGTTCTTCACTTGGGTTGGGTAGACTCATCAAGATATAACTGAGTGACTAAACGCATAGTAAGAAACTCAATTCATCATCATGCCATAGCCGCAGTGGCACATTAAAAATTTTAGTCCAAATCAAAATTAAGCACGACACACCACCTTTTTAATATTAAAAGCCTCTCTCTACAATAATAATGACCCAAACTTACTTTGGTCTCCAATTGCATAGGGCAAAACCCCTCTCTCCTCTAACATTGCAACAACTATGGACGGGATGATTTGAGGTTTCTGAATTTGATTTATAATCAAAGTTGAGATTTTTTAATTTTGTACTCTTCATATTTTCCAGGGCTTTGTCTAATTGTGATATACTTTTAAAAATGGTTTTTTAATTTCTCAATGCCTTGTGAGAATTCTTATTGTTGGTTTGTTTCAGATACTTTGGTTCGGCAGGCAGCAATGGTTCTCAATTGTATTCTATTAATGTACTACAAAAACAGCAGAGGGCGAAATTACCGAGGTAGGTGAGTTCATGTTGACTCATGCATGTAGAAAATTCATTTGGGTTCGTGTAATGCACAACGGTCATTTTAAAATTCATTTAGGTTCATTTTATTGCTGATAATAAATTTTTTATATTTATTATTATGGTTCATTTTACAGGGTCAAATTCTAACTTTAGTGGAGTATCTGCTTCTGCTATACCGTGCCTTGTTCCCAGCACCAGTCTGGTATCGTTTCTTCTTGAACAAAGAATATGGGAGCCTCTTTTCATCATTAATGACTGGGCTGTACCTAACCTTCAAGCTCACATCTGTAGTTGAGAAGGTATTGAGTATGCCCAGCTTCTGTTGTTCGGTTTCTTTTATTGTTGGCAATTTTGGGGTGGTTGTTTTTTTTTTAGTAATAGTTTTTTTGTACATGGTTTTTATTCCTTTTCTTCCCCAATTCGTCTATTGGTTGGTGGTTTTCAGGTCCAATCTTTCTTTGCTGCGTTGAAGGCATTGTCTCGCAAAGAGTCATTATGGTGCTTACGCAACTTCAGAGCAGGTAGTGCAGTTTTCATTTTTCATGCACCCTACTGAGCAATTTCCATAAGTTGAATCATGTGTTGCTATGTCACTGATAAATATCTCTTTGGAATACCTTTTTTTTTTTTTTTTCTTTTCCTTCTATATTCCTGTACATGTTTATTATGTATGACGTTAGAGGTTTTGACCTGACATGATGGCAAGTGGTCATCTGCCCCACCACTATGGCGTGGTTTGACTCATGAGAATTAGCCGCTCCGCCAAAAAGTGGGAGTACGGTTGGCTACCTGCTACCTCTCATTAGGGTTTTAAATATAGTTTGGTTTGTCTCTAACCAGCCCCTTCGAACTAGAATTTCATGCCACTGAGTTGTATACACCCCGGTATATCAGTGTGACTAAAATATTGCTAATGAATCTTTTGTTACTGAAGGCTTCTACATTACTCACAAATCACGACTGATAGGGTCTGTTCTCACAACTCCAACCCATTTTTCTTAGCATTATTTTTGTTGAGACTGTGTGTTGAACGACCACATTCCCTGTTGGTGATGTGGATTATTTTCACTTTTTATGTGACTAGTTCCTTGTCATTGGTTGGTGCTTCACATTCTTGTCTCATTTACACATCTGTCTTAACATCCTCTACTTAGTTACTCTCTTCTATCTTAAAAGAGTCTCATCTTTTATATGATACATTTTGATCACATGTCATACCAGCACATTTAATCCTTCATTTCTTCCCCTCTACTTGATATACTTGATGGTCTTCTACATGTTACATGGACTTGGAAGTTGGGTATGGGTGCATACGTAGAGATCAGACCCATCAAACCTCAAATTTAAAGGGTATGTGGACTTGAAAAAAAAAGTTTATATTTTTATATTTTTAATTTATCATGTAAAGTATCGGACGGACACATATCCCACACCTTTGTCCAAATGTCAGGTGTCTGACATGGATATTTGTCAAACTTCATTTTTCGATGAATTCGATTAATGAAGATGTTTGGATTTGTTCCATTGGTAATTGATGATAGCCTTTGTTCACAGTGATGTGTTTGAGAAAAAAATGTGAATAACAACTCCTCACTATGTGCTCTCCATTTATGATGCCTTTTTGATTTGCTTTGTAGTGTTTTGACCTCGTGCTTGTTAATAATTGCTTTGAGTGGATTCTTCAAGAATATTTACTATTTAAGGAAAAGTTATTAACTTATTCAGCTTGATGCGATCTAATGTAGGTCAGTGCAGCGGGTGATTTGTGTGCTATCTGCCAGGAAAATATGCATGCTCCAATCTTGTTACGTTGTAAACACATATTTTGTGAAGACTGTGTATCGGAATGGTTAGCTTTCTGTCCTCTGTTCAGCTTGTTTTTTGTGTGCTTCGGTGTATTTGTTTTAGCGGAGCATTTATATACTTCAAATTGTTATTATTTAATGAATTTTTGGTGGTTGTGCTCTTTGATTGCTTTCCATTTATAGCATTTTGTGTTCTTTTGATAAAATATGGTAAAATATCCACCTCTCCAAACAAGAAGCAAGTAGGTGGAGAACCTGTTTGGTGGATTGCTTAACTAGTCGCCCAACCCCTCTTGGACTTGAAAATTGGAAGCCTGACAGTAATATAGTATTTTGGGGCTCTAATAAATGTGCTCGAAGTCTATCACTAGAAAATGTATGATGAAGAATTTCTCAGTGTAACATTAAGGATGTGTTTGGATCAAGGATTTGAGGAGGGGGATTTGTCATGAAAAGGAAAAAGGAAGGGAAAAGTGAATGAAAGTCTTGTGGTGTATTATGTTCGTTCAAAGCAAAGTTCTATTAAATAGATGGAATTTGATTGTGATTTCAGAGTGCCATTAACGGCTGCACTGAATCTATCAAAACATGAATTTCCTACTTCCAATTTCTGTATGGGATAAAAAAGAGTCCCGTGTTTCCAGGTTCGAGAGGGAAAAAACATGCCCACTGTGCAGAGCTTTGGTGAAACCTGCGGATCTCAGATCATTCGGTGATGGATTGACTAGTCTGTTTTTCCAGTTATTCTGAAAACTTCAAGTACTGTCTTGGCCGTGGAGATTTTTCTGCTTTGAAGCTTAAAACCTTTGCTCAAAGCAGCCATCTCCTTATCATGTCAACATCACAGGTAAAATCTGACCAAATCCGGCCCAGCCTAGTTCTTGGGCCATCGCTGGAAGTTAGTGTCGTATGTTGTATTCAAAAAAGTTGTGTATGTAATTGGGGCCTTTTTCTTTGAGGTCCAACAATATATGTACCACACTGTCCAGTTGCCGTAAATGAAAGCTTTCCAATAAATGTTTTGTTGCCTTGCAATGCATTAAATGTATTATATTCTTATATCAAAGAGCTTCAATGATGGTTTGGATGTTTTGCAATGTTGTTACATAAAAAATTTGAGTTCTGTGCCTACTGTGATGGATGGAGAAATGAGAAACATGAGTTTGACACGGGGTATGACTTTACATGATAAGAATGGTGATGGACTGAGAGATGAGAAACATGACACAGGGAATGATTTTACATGATAAGAATGGTGCTTGTTTGTCGTATTCGTTTTGCTCTGTTTAGTTTTTAGTTTTTGTGGCATATTGCAGAGCTGTGTGAGAAAAGTATTGGTCACCTTTGTACAAAAATGTAGATGTACTTCATATTGCCAGAATCAAGGCAGTGCTTGGTTGATATCATTCAGTTTTCAACTTTAAAGCTTCCCTTCCTTTACCTGGGGTTTTATTAATGAGAAAACTGTCTCTGGCTTTATCTAGGGAGGCCTTCTAGCTGTACATCTCAACCTTTGTTAATTTTGCCATTTAATATTAGGTTAGTTATATATATGGTGATTAATAATTACTGACAATAGGCTTGAGAATTAGATTCTAACCACTCCATGATCTCACTTCCAATCCCCGATGATTTTCGAGCCCCGGTCCCCGCCCCAACTAGCCCCGATCTAAAATTACATGTATACCCCCTATTTATATATAAGTTTATGTTTAGGGTTTGGTTGAAAGAAGAGAGAGGTCCTTGCCGCTGTTCTCACTCTTACTCTCACCACCGCTGTTCTCTCTCCTCCTTCACCGCCGCTGTTCTCTCTCTCTCTCACACACATGACATCGACAACTGCTGCTCACAGAGGCAGACTTGAAGTTTCTCTTTGTCTCCTAAACAAAAGAATTATGCTAAGTAGGAATTGATATCCTTCATCGTAGTTGTATGTAGTATCAAATGCTTCCTTTATGTAGTATCTATATTAGTTTTTGTACTTTTTTTGCTGATTCTGAATGATTTCACAAATGGGAAAGAAAATGAAGGTTCAATCTCTCTCTCTCTCTCTTAACTAGATCTAGGAATTTCAGTTTCAGATCTAAGTGTATATATGTATGTATATATATATGTATATATATATATTTATGTAGTATACTAAATGACTGCTTAGGAAAAGTAAATGAGAGTTAAAGGGTAGTACCTTTAGCATATTGTAATAAGAATTTCAAAATTGTTGAATTTATCTCATGACATTTGAAGTACAAACTTTCAAAACTTTTTCTAGATTTTTGTTTAGAGAAATAGAGAAAAGTACACTTCTGGTTGCAACTTGCAAGTAATGATTGCTAGATCTCCGATCACTGTGGAATCTAGATTTCTAAACAAAAATCTAGAAAAAGTTTTGAAAGTTTGTACTTCAAATGTCATGAGATAAATTCAACAATTTTGAAATTCTTATTACAATATGCTAAAGGTACTGCCCCTTTTATACTTTAATGCCCTTTAACTCTCATTTACTTTCCCTAAGCAGTCATTTAGTATTCCAACACCAAGTTATTTAATCCTCTAACAAAATACATGAATTCCTATTTCAGATTCCCAGAACTAATCATCGGATTAGTTTTCTGTCAATCAGTTTTTTTTTTCACCGTTCATTTTTTTTTATACAAAACTGATTTGATCACGTAATTATTGATATCCGATCAACGTGATTTTTTATAGGCATATAGTATTCAACGAGTTCTACATATTGGTCCTGTTTGGTGTAGCTGTTAAAACAAATAATAGATTGTAGCTTAACAGATTATAGATTATGACTTTAATCAGAAGTTATTAATCTGTTTAGTGTAGCTGTTGGATTATAGATTTAAGTTGCTGAGTAGTGTTTGTTAAATAAACTGTACAGTAGCTTTTTCAATCAACTTTTATTTTTTATTATTCACTATTTGTCTACATTTTTTATAAAAAAAAAAATAATAATATTCTATAGTCTATTTAGGCCTTTTTCTATTTTAAAAAAATAAAAAATAAAAAAATCTAAGAGTATAACCGTGAATTAATATGTCCACAATAAAAGCTGATAATCAGAAGTAAGGGGTGAACAGCTTTTAAGAATCAGTTTTTTTGATTTAAAATAAGTTATTAGAATCAGAAGCTGTTTGAAATAAGTTTAATCAAATAGCTCAAAATAACTTTTTAAAAGTTAGAAGCCATAAGTTGGTTCAAAAAAGTCCTGCCAAACACCCCAATTGAAGGGTTTATTGAAACGGGTCCCGTGGTGGGCCCCCATGGGCCCAACAGCATCATCCAATCTGATCTAAGACTGGAGGGAAGCCGGGCTCTTATTTGAATCCTTTATTTTAGAGAGTTAACTATGTATATTAGTCATATATAAAATTAGATATACTCGATAATCATAATTTATATAATTTGTTATGCTTGTTAAAATAAAGATAATAATAATAGATAGTCTATTTTTAAAAATAAACTTGTCATCTATATTTTTGGAGACAAACACGATAAATTGAATAGATTATAATTATCGGATTGACCTAATTTTTTATACGAATAATATAAATGTCCGATAAAATGAATAGATTGAAAAACTAATTTAAAATAAAATAAAATAAAATAAAAAGTTGATTTTTTTACTATCTTTAGGTTGTGTTTGGTTTATGGATTTGGAGGGGAATTTGTAAAGAAAAAGGAAAAATGTGTGTGCAACGTAGGTGAAATGTTGTTATATTTTAGTCACATTTTACTTACTTTTTTCAAATCTCTCATCAAATTCATTAACCAAACACAATCTTATTGAATATCAAAAATATATATTTTATTTTAAAAACTTTTAGGAGTGGTTTGAAAATTAACTGTTAGTTGATTTTTTAAAGTTTTTTCAACAAAAAGAAATGCAAAAAAATAAAAATAATGTAACAACTTATAATGACTTTTAACTTCTAAACTAAAATAGCTCATACCCAAATGGGAGATTCCTCAACACAACATAAGACAGACTTAAAGAATAAAGAAATTGGAGTTTTCAAAAATAATTTCCCAAATTTTCCATTAGTATTTTTAGTAATTTTTAGAAATAGTTTACTTTTTAGATCCAATTAATCTTGATATATTTAAAAAGTATAAAAAAAAAATAAAAAAATCATTGAATACAGCTAAATATAAAAACATAGTGAAATTTTGTATTTTTTGTATTCGGTGGATTTTAAATTTTTTTGTTCACAAATATTATATACTGTTTAAATGCATCTAGGTTATATGTATTTAAAAAATAAAAAATTATTGTGTAAAATATTAAAATAATTTATTAAAAATAAAAAAAATAATTTTCAAAAAAATGTAAACCAAAGAAGGTAAATGTTTGGATAAATTACAAATACATCCCCTCAGGTTTGCTTAAAATATGAATTGTTTCCTGTAGGGATGGCAACGGGCTGGGGTAGGGCTGTGGATCACACTTATAGCGATCCCGGTTTCCCTTTCCTGTATTTGTTATACTCCGGACTTTGGTTCCGTGGAGTTGGAGGTTGTATACTTTGTTGTTATCATTTAATTCTTTATGTTTGAGTTTTAGGATGTGTTGAACGTGTTTCGAGTAGATAGGTCGAGCCTTGGTCTAGATCCTTGTTGCCGGGTTTTTGGTCGTTCCGCTCGAGCGGGTTGTTTGGCGCTCGAGCGGATATTGCACACTCCCAGTATTTTGGTGCTCTGCAAAACTTCTGCAAGCATGTTTTTCACGCTCGAGCGGGTATCTTTACGCTAGAGCGGGTCGCGCTCGAGCGGGTAGGTTGGCGTTCGAGCGGGTAGTACTTTGTCTGTGAAAGTTCTGGGAGGGGGAAATCTACGCTCGAGCGAACTGGTTTTCACGCTCAAGCGGATGTACTTTATTCTTGTGTCTTGGCGCTCGAGCGGTCCTTATTGCGCTCGAGCGGACCTAGCTTTTTGTTCTTGACGCTCAAGCGTCCTGTTCTCTGCTCGAGCTGGAATGCTGTATAACAGAGGGCAGCTGGGCATTTTTGAATCATTTTCTACACTTCCTCCCTCTTTCTTACTTTCCCAAAAACGTTTTTGAGAGCCTCTTTCTCTAGAAACTCCATTCTCTTTAGGGTTTGATCTAGTTAGAGTGCTTTCCTTTCCTTTGGCCTTTGTAAAAGTTGTGTTGATCGTCGAGGGCTTCGTTTTGATCCGTGGATCTTGGAGTTTGGAGCATTTTGGTTTTCTTCATCTTCTTCCCTTGGGCTCCGAATTTGAGGTAGGGATTCCTACTCACTCTTATGGTCTTTGACATAGATTTTTGGTTGTTTTGATAAAGTGTTGAAGTTGGGTAAATTTTGGGACTTAGAGTTTCAAAATGTTAAAAGAGGGTTTTGCTATTTTGATTCTAAAATGTGTAATTTGGGTTTCAAAATAATGATATTGTTGTTGGATGTTGATATTGGAACCTTTGGGTTAATATTGAGAGTTGGGGGAAAAAGCCCTAATTTGTTGTATAAATTAATTGGTATAATTAATTTTGGAAAGTTGTGATTTTATGGAATTGAGTTGGAAATAATGAAATAGACTCATTATATGGGTCCGTTTGGCAAGGAAGGTTGGGGCTAAAATAGCCACAAAAGACAAAATAGGCTATTTTAGCCACAACAAACAAAACATCACATCCAACCCATAATCATTACACTCTTCTCTCACAAAAAAAGTCAAAAAAGCCAAAAAGCCCTTCCCAAACCAAGCTTTTTAGCCCAGGCTAAAATAGCCAAAAAAGCCAAAAAGCCAAAAAGCCAACCCACTTCCCAAACAAAGGCAGGTGGAGTTGGATTTGTTAATCGCTCACTTTTGAAAACATTGATATTTTATCTGTTGGAGCTTTTATTATCTGTTTAGAAATAATTGCTTGGGCTACCGGTGGAGGGTAGTTTTGATTGATGTAGACAACGCATGGTGATTAGGCAAACTAAAACTAATCAATTGGATGTGTCATAGAGTATGACAGTTGATAGGATACATTAACGTTATGTATTGATTGATTGTATATAACCTATGTGTATATACGTTGTGTGTGTGTGGGAGGAGATAGGGATGTACTCCACGGTTTAGGGAAAGATAGGGGATGTACCTCTAAACCAGAAGTTGTGTAGGAGGAGATAGGGGATGGACTCCACTGATACAACTCATATACTTGTCAGTT
The DNA here is from genome assembly GCF_055761805.1 of Camellia sinensis. Taxonomy (NCBI): domain Eukaryota; kingdom Viridiplantae; phylum Streptophyta; class Magnoliopsida; order Ericales; family Theaceae; genus Camellia; species Camellia sinensis. Next base: position 26,165,630 of record NC_138970.1, on the reverse strand, counting down.
AATATGTTGATACAGCTCATATGCTTATCTATGGAAGTGTTGATATAGTTCATATGCTTGTCTGTTGAAGTGTGGATATAGCTTGTATGCTTATCTGTTAAGATGTTGATATAGCTTATATGCTCATCTATCGAAATGTTGATATAGCTAGTATGCTTATCTAATGTAAAATGGGAAAGATTTAATATGAGTCGCTATCTCATGTTAGTTGTTGGCCAGGTTCTGAGCCATTGTTGTTAATTGTAAACATGATAAGAAATGGAAAATGAAAGGAAACATGGACATAGTGGTCATGTAATGGAAATGGATTATGAATTGATTTATGGGAATTAAACATTTATCAATTGCTAATATCTTAGTTATTGCTTATACTGTGTTTATCATATCTTTACTGGGCGTTGGCTCATCCTATATTGGACATTATTTTCAAGTACAGGTAGTATGCCACCTCCAAGGACATAACTTGGATGGTGATGAGAGTTGAAAACTCTTTTTGTTTATTTTGTTTGTATTACATGTATATTAAGCAAAGGGCTTATTTTGTATAGAGTTAGTATTCTTTTTTTTTTGTGTAACCAAGTATTGACTTGGAAAGCTGTAAGCCCATAGGGCATTTGCTTTTGTTGTTAACATGTAATACTGTTGTAAGAACTACTCTAATGAATAGGAATGGTTGGTTTCGTTTATATCCATGCATGTTTAAAGTGATGGGTTTTATGTATTATTTTGAGGGCGTTACAACTTGATATCAGAGCGTACCGGGTTCGAATACTTTGGGTACGTGGGAAGTGATTAGGATCACAATGGGTTTCTCTCGCTTGGTTAGATACTTAGATGTAATGTTATGTGCTTATGTGATAACACGTTTATGTGACTATATGGGTATGAGATTTAATTTCTAGGATATTGATTGGATTCTTTGATTTCTGTGAGTCTTGTTGGAAAAGCACTTGATCAATGCTGTTTCTAACCGGAACTCTAGTAATGTCTCGGGACTGTTATTATCCGGAAATGAAATTCGTAAGTGCTTATGTGTTTATGTGTTTAAGTGGAATGAATTACAGTTGTCCATGCATTAGGACGTAAGTGTTATAGCTTCGGCACATTTGTGAATGTGCTAATAGTCTTGGTTACCTTTATTAGGATGTCAGGACGAGGACGTGGTAGGCGTGGTAGGCAGAAGATGCCTTTACCGGATGATATTCCGGCAGTGCAGGAGGGAGTTGGTCAGGCCAACGTGGCCAAGCCAGCAGGTCAGAATTTTTTATTTAACAGAATTAACTGTGAAAATGTAGTTTATAACTGTTCTCCTATATAATAACAAAATTATATAAATTATTAATTGAAATAAAATTTTAACAATATTAAAAACTATTAATTAACTTAATAATTTATTAATAATTTTTTTTTATTTATTATAAAATTAAAATTCTTGTGGGACATATTGTAATTTGAGTAATGATTCATCCCCTTTTTTCCCACCCCCTTTGACTCCCTCTCTCTCTCATTGGTTACCTTTTCTTTTTCTTTTTCTTTTTTTTCCTGCTCCTCCAATCACCCCTGCCACATGGTAAAGGGGGTGACCCCCAAAAGGAGTCCAAGCATTATTCTTGTAATTTTTAGAATTACAAGAAGTGGAGCGTGTTCGTAAATGTTTTTAAAAAGTGTGGCTTTCTATGCCAAAACTCATCCAAGTGTGATTTGCGGTAACATAAAACACAGGAAAAAAACTGGACCTTGTATAGAGAGAGAGAGAGAGAGAGAGAGAGAGAGAGATGCGGTTGCAATGGTTGGAAGCAGCACTGCCATTGGGGATCATAGCCGGAATGCTTTGCATAATGGGAAATGCTCAGTATTACATCCACAAAGTCGCTCACGGCCGAGTATAATCTCAATTTACTTCTTTTTGTTGTTTAGATCCAAACTGTTTTTTTTTTTTTTTTCAGATTGAATCTTTGTGTGTTTTTGCATCCAAATCGATTGCTTCTTCTTGTTCTTATTTTGTTGTTGTTGTTGTTGTTGTTGTTGATTTGAAAATCACAGCCGAAGCACGTCGGCAACGATGTGTGGGACGTCGCTATGGAGAGACGGGACAAGAAGCTCATCGAGAAGTCTGTTTCGTCCCCAAATTAGTCCCCACTTCTGGTAATCCCTTTGTTACTTTCTTTGTATTTTTTTAATTACTAGTTTCTGAATGATTTAGCCTTCTCTATCTGTTTCTACTTGTGAATTTAGGGTTTTGATTGATACTGTCTGATTTGAACAATCGGTATTGTGAGGGTTCAACTTTGATGTTGGAACAGCATATATAGAACGACAATGCTAAAATTACCCAGAAAACTTAATCTATGGTGAATTTTTGCCCCCCAAATTACTCTGAACATATATGGTGCAAATTTAAAATTGATAAAATGTGGGTCACACGCAGGATGATTATGATTGTCCTCTACTTTTCTGAGTATTTTTTTGGGTATGATTCTGTATATTTTTTTATGTAGTTGTATTTAGATAGAAAAGGTGTCAATAACATGGTTAATTTAAGGGTAAATTACACTGACCTTGAGTTTTAGTTTTAGAGAAAATGCAGTAAGTTCCACAGTTCTGACATAATTACATTGAGCTTCCTTGAGATTTTAATTTATATAACACTTGGCCCCTATTTTGTCAATAATTTGTTAGTTATGTGAACAGAAAAAATAATGTTGTTTAACACGAAAATTTATACTCTACGTTGTTTATTTGTGTTTTCGCATCATTTGGATTAGTTTCGGTCCATTTAACCTTACTAAAAGAGTGGTCAGTATAATTATGTCAAAATTATGGGCCTTATTGTATTTTTTTCTAATACCAAGGGAGGTTAGTGTAATTTACCCTTAATTTAATTATGTTCTATGGCACAGGCCTTTTATAACTTGTAGCTTCTAGGGTGGAGTTCTTATAAGATTTCCTTGATGTTGTTTTAGTATCTCGTTGGTATCCTCGGGCATGAACTTTTACATGAATTGTGTTCTCTTTGGTTTGTTTGTTATCACTGGTTCTGGATGTTGTCACTTACATAAACCACAAATTCAGGGTATAGGATCACATCACTACATGGTTTTGAGGGAATGGTATTGGTCAGAGTGTAATCGGCTGTGGCCAAGATCTTGCTATGTGCACTGATGCAATGCTAATATCTGATATGTTTACTGATGAAATGAGAATGTAGACCGTATGCTTGTTTTGATCAGTTGGTCAATTTTTGATAAGATAGGTCGTGTGTGGATGTGTTTTGGATAAGGTGGGTGGTTTATGGCTGATTTTCAGCACTAGGGATTCTTGTGTAGTAGACTGTAGCCTAGGGGTGCGTGCACATTAGAGCCCAAAAAAATAATAATGCGAACCAACTTTGTGTCCATGGTTGGGCTAACTTGTTTCCCAAAGTCATTGGTTCAACACTGGTTTCTATTTTAGAAGAATTGACCACCTTGAGTCATTTTGGGGTGGAAGGTTAGATTACTCTAATTAAGGTCATAGATGAGATGAGCTGAGTATTAATTTGGGAATTAATTTTGATCATAATAATAATTAAAACTTGACTCACATGAAGATGGCCACTATAAGTTTAGCTCAAGCTTGAATTAGCTATGCGTTGAACTGCTCAAGCTCTTCAGTTGGCTTGGCCTACTCGATACTTGATGCAATACTTTCAAAATCGTCATGACGGCTAAAGGAAACGGTTGGTCATGGCAAGTTATTGTTTTATTTCAATGAGGATTTCAAGATGATCTAGCTCTAATACACTTTTGGCTCCGTATGTTAAAAATTATTTTGATTATTATTAATTTTTTTTTTTTAAGTTCAAAAATTGAAATTCACATGCTTATTTCAGCTTCAAAATAAGCTCCAAACGCTGCTTAACTTTTATGAAGCTGTGTTTTTGGGTGCTATTTTTAAGCTTAAAAAAACGATTTTGTGGGGTAAAAATATTCGAATTTGAATTACCAAAGGTTAGGATTTTTTCCCTATTTGGCACCTATTTAAAATCCATATGTTTTTTTCGGTGTTTTATGCTAAAAAACCCCAAAAGCTGGCTTTTATAGCCTAAAAAGCCAAGAAAGCAGGCCTTTAAGCTGGTAACAAAATGTTATTTAGGCCTCATTTGACAAGTGTTTGTTTTAGCCTAAAAGTAAAAAAATTATTAAAAAAATCAAAAAGTCTATAATCTATATAAAAAAGTCAAAGATTCCCTTTTCTCTTTAGTTTTTGCACATCTTTTTGTAAAAACCCAAAAAGTCATTTCAAACATATTAATTTTTTTTACCTCATATTTTAGTCAAAAAGTTAAAATAGTATGTTCCCAAACGAGGCCTTAATCAACTTTTATGAGCCGATCTCTATCTACCCAAGCTTGGAATGAAGTTCAAGCTTGACCAATAAACATGCATGAATCAAACTCATAAGGGTTCCCAATGAAGTGATCTGAAGCTGTTTGCATGCATCAAAGCTTGATTTACAGCCCTAGCCCCAACCAAGCCAAGAATTGATCGGCTCCCCTAAGTGAAAATGTTGTCTCTATTTATTGAATTCTAGATGATTAATAATAGTTGAAGTATTATATAGATGTAAAGGTGTGTGCTTGGTTGATGTGGAGCATCACTTGTAAACCCCGAGGGGTTGGCTTGGTGGCAAGCTATGAAGTATGAGTACTTGGAAAAACATGCCGTACCCGTACCGCGTATTTACCATCGTATGGTTCCTCGTATAGTATTTCTGCATACGTACTGAATACACGAAACACGTACCCAAATTTTTTCTTTTCAATTTTTGGCGTACCTAGACGTACTTAGTATATACCTAAACCGTATTGTACCTTAGTTGTAATAATTTTTTTCTTTTATTACAGAGATAAAACTCCTTTCACTAGACTTTCTTTTCATTTTTTGTTTTATGCTTTGCATGATTTTAAAATTTTGATTGATACCTTTACTTTTGACACTAAATTTTAATTGTAGGTTAGACCCTAACAAATTAAACTATTTTATTAATTTTTTCATTATCTAAATTAAAAATAATTTTTTTTTACAAGCATACCAAGCCCAAGCTATACCTGTACCCTATTTTTTTTTGAATTTTATTGTATTGACGTGCCTCGTATCGTACCATTACCATTACCCGTACCTGTACTTCATAGGTGACAAGGCCTTGGGTCCTAGGGTGTGCTTATTTTAAGGTTCAGGGATCGAAATCTCTTAGGTGTTAACAATTCTCTTGGATCATCAGATTGGGGGATAACTCTTGAATAAACCATGGTGCACTTGTGGGAAATTCCTTGCCGAGAGCTTGTGCACCCCTAGGGATTAGTTGGGTTTTGATTCGGACACCCCAATGCCAATCCAAAAAAATAAAAATAAAAAATAAAAATGTGGAGCATCACTTGTAGCATGTGAAGGTAAATATTTAGTGTTCTTGCCCTTGAGCCTTGGGACTCTCTTGCGATGAGTGCAAGAGAGGTGTTTACTTATGTACCTCTTATAAAAACACCCCCTCTCCTCATTCTTTTGGGCCTATCGTGTACTTGGTCTTGGTCTCTCAAAACTAAGTTTATGTGGATTGAATTATCTAAAATAGTGCAGTAGACTAGGTTGCTTGGTGTTGGCCACCAATATTATATTTGGACTTTGGCATGTAGTTCATGTTGGATTTGAGTCAAGATGTCCCCTAATTTGTTACAATGTGTGGTAAAGGTATCCAATTTTCCTTCATTTATATTTTAAGGTAGAATAAAGTTTCTACATTAGGAGCTAGGAAGTCTAACATGGTAGTTCATTTATATTAAGATATGCTTGTAACATAGCGATAGAGAAGAAATACCTCAGCAACTTCTGGATCTTTTTGGATTGTGATAACACTAATCTGTTTGTCGGAAATGCTTATTGGGTGAGTCCAACCACGTGCATCTGGCACAATACCATATCCATTTTCATGTTTTTTCAGCAGGTTATTTCACGTACTTCCAAGCATCCACATAATGTCGTTAATGCACTTTATTCTCTAAACTTATTCTCCTTATTAACAGATCCACAAAGTTGCTGGTTGTTAACATTGACATGACCTATATTACCTTGCAGATTTCAGCAAATAATCTAATTGATTAATTTTGATGGAAAGTTTTATTTTGTCAGTTCAGTGGGATTTTTGGACAGCTCAGAAATGCTTTTCCCAACAGCCAACCAAGAAACTTCTTCCATTCTCTCTTACACAATCATATAAACATCCTGTTAAATGATAGTCTGCATATATATCGCACAGCAGCTTCCAGTCAGTCAGAGATCATATTGTTTTGCATGTATAGATCTTCTCTTCTGTTTATTATGAATTATTTGTAATTCCATGAGCAGTGCCCATGGCTGCAACAAGAATTGAGAATGAACTTCCTTTTAACGCCATCAAACTGAATTCTACTACTAGGCTCGTGGTAACCCAGGTCTACGCAAAATTGGCTCTCCGAAATGCAAAAGGGTGAGACAGAAGCACTCAATTAAGCCTTTCTTTATTCTTTTCGAGTGGAAGAGATGGAAGATGAAAAGATTGTCCAACATGGTGTTGTAATGATTTTTGTGAGCATAATCTTCCATTGCCAATAATAGTTTGTCTTTAGCTGTTCTTTTTGTTGTCAACCCTGTGTCCACTCAGATCATAGTACTCTTTATTTCTGCATTTTCTGTAGTTGTAGGTCCTTTTGATGTAGGCCAAGTTGTCATAGCAGTCATTATATCTTAGTAGTAGGAATCGTTATAGTAGGTGACGATTTTCTGGAAGAAATGCGATTTTGCGTTCCCGAATCAGAATCGTGTAAGAAACGCGATTCTTAAGAGAGAAAATCTCGTTTCGGTATGAGATGAAAATGTCTGTGAAAATCAAACAACTCCGTTCTCTCTCGGACACGGCTCTTCTCTCTCGTCGGATTCAACTCTTCTCTCTTGGACACAACTCTTTACAAATGACAAAAGAAATGAAAGAGTAGAGAGCAAGAGAGAACCTAGTTGCCATTCGAAAGGATGAAGACATCGGTCACCAACTTCGACTGCTTCGGTCGCTGCTTCGACTGCTTCAATTGTCGCTCGTTGCTCGATCTCCTTCTTTGTCTTCTCTCTCAATCTCTCTCTTCTTCTCCTCTCGTCTCTCGATCTCCCTCTTCCTCCTCTCCTCTCTCTCTCTCTCTCTCCTTTTGTTGACTTCTCTCTTCTTCTTTCTTTTTTCTTTTTGTCTTCTCTTCTCTCTCTGTTCTCTTTTCTAATATTTTTAATTAAGTTTATATTATACGATATAAATTACATTAATATAATAATATATAATATTGTTCATCCAAAAAAAATTGTATAATATAAATGTCTAAAATAAAAATAACTTATTTTATCATATATAATATAATTTATTTTGTATCTATAATAATTTTTATAATTTTATTTATATATATATATATATATATTTTAACAAAATTTATTATTCCTTGGTTTTTTTTAAACTCATCTTTTTTCATTTATAACATATATATGTATATATATATATGTATGTATGTCAATTTATTTATTGAAAAAATATGTACACGTATGTCAATTAAAAATAAAAAAATTTATATAGATAAATTAAAAATATAATTAATAAAAATAATACATAAGCACTCCTAATTTACGACTCCTCTAAGTGGCCATGTACCCCTGCTCCCGCTCCCGCTTTGTGCAACTATGCATTATATATCTAATACCACCATCTACATCTAAATCTTGTAATTTAAGACGAACTTAAGTCTAGCCTTGCTCTTCTTTGAACATTCAAGGAATTATGTTCTCTGCTAAGTAGGCCGAGTTGGTACTTCTTCCCAAAATGGTGTGTTATGTGTAAGGGGACCGATGAAAGTATGGATAATTTATTTTTGTATTGTCCTTTGGTTGTATCTTTATGGTGGAGAGTTTTTCATTTGGTGGAGCAGGATTGGGTTTTTCCACCTGCTTATGAGACTATGTTAAGCATTGATTTTACAGGATTTGGTTCAAATGTCGAAGCTCAGGATCTTTGGAGGCGTGTTATATCATGCGGTTCTTTGGGTTTTATGGCTAGAAAGGAATGCTACAAATTTTAAGGAGAAAAGCGAAGATGTTGAGAGTATTTAGGAGAAAATTTGTTCTTGGCAAGGCTTGGGATCAAGGTTTTAAAAAGCGGCCGCAACCGTTACGTAACGCCATTACGTAACGGTTTTGGCGGTTACCGCCACCCGTTACGGCTGCTTTTGTAGTGTGATTGAGATTCACAGGTGTGTCGGCCGTAGCGGTCGTAACGGTGCCGTAACAGCCGTAACGCACCGTTACGCAACGGTTCCAAACTGTTTCTTTCGAAAAAACATACAAAAAAAAGCTGAAAATGAGGGAAGAGGGATAGAGAGAAGAGGGAAGATAAAGAGTGTTAAAATTCACCTACTACACACCTACCACTACCACTACCACCTACTACACACTCACCTACTTCACCTACTCTCCACCTACTCCTCACCTACTCCATACCTACTACACACTCACCTATTCTCTTCCCACATCCTCTCTTCTATATATAGGAATCATTGTAATATATCAATATAACAATCAATAATACAATCATTTCTCTTTATACATTAAATTTCTACATGGTATCAGAGTAGGTTTAGAACCTACTATTTTCGCTTCCCCGGCGGGCGGCAACATCATCTTAGCCGCCCGCCGGACCTCAACCTATTCCGCTTGAATTTTCTACACATACCTTGATCACTCTGCATGTCCTTCCTCCTGCTGCTGCTGAATACTGGTTTGCAACTTTGCTCGGTCAGTTCAATTTACACAAGTTCCTATCCTCTGTCAAAGAGAATGGATTGATGCAACCCTCCGAATCTTCATAGCTAAAAAACCTTGGAAGACACCTTTTGCAACAATGGTGGACGAGGACAATGAATCATCATCGGCTACAGTCCTCGATCTCACAAGCTTCCAGCTACACGATCTCGACTCAGTCGAGCTTCCACCGAGTCTGACCTCACCGCCAATCGACTCTCCACCTTGGACCTCCGGATTGCCCACCTTTCCAACCTCAGGAAGCTCTCTCTCCGCCAGAACCTCTTACACAGCCGCCACACCCATTTCTCAGCCTACTCTCTCTCTAGATCGAGAGGCCATCCTTCTTCTTCAACAAGCCAGCAGTGCCGCCGTTTGCATAGACCTCCATCGCGGCTTCAAGCAACACCGCCGAAGACCCAACCATCAACTTGTTGCAGCTTCGACAGTCGTAGGTGTAGACACCCCATTTTTGACCGACCTTAAGACTCAGACGTCACCGATTGAGCACTTGGTGATGTTGCATAATGTGCTTGTTCAGAGGTTTCGGAGTTGCGGCCGTGAGCCCTGCCTCCGGACTCCCGAACCCTTTTCTGTGCCTTGTCTCGGTTTGCGAACCAGACTCGGTTTTCTCTGTTTCTTTTCCTGAGGGAAGGAAGAGGTCCTGTAGACCATCTCTCAATGTCTGCAGGCTACATTTGGTGGCCGTAGGCCATTTTGCCCATTTCGCCCATTTCGGAGTCCGGTTCTCGGTTTTGGGAGCCGTCAGGCCGTGTGCCTCGGTTCGGGACCGCCTAACCATCTCCGTTTGCTCTGATTTTTGGCTTACATCTTATTTTCTCCCTTTTGAGGGACACTGGGGTCTGAGAAACCCACTTCGTGGCCGAACGCCACTTTCGGTGTTTAACGGGCAGTTTCCGGGGCCCCGAACTGCGTGTTTTGGCCCCCGAACATTCGTTTTGCATCGGTTTTCGTTCATTTTTGGCAGGTACCTCTGTTTTATCACCAGGAAGGTCACTGAAGGGTGGGAGGCCAGCAATTGTTGCAGCAACCAGTTATCTCTCCTCCGGAGCCTCCCGACGCCCGTTTTTCGCACTTCCGGGCTAATGTTGAATACCCTAGGGTTAGTGTTGTCAACTTTCAACCACATATCTGTGATCTACACACCTGGGAGGCTCCTAAAAACCCATGGCCGACTACTAATTTTTCTTTCCATTTTTGCCCCTCCTCTTTAACTGCAATGTTGAACACCTTGGGCCCATTTTCTCGAACTTTCAACCACATATTTGTGATGTACACACATGGGAGGCCACTAAAAAGTGGTGGCCGGCCATTAATGTTGATTGACCCTTTTGAACCCCTCTTTCCGAGCCAATGTTGAACCCCTTGGACCCATTTTCTTGGACTTTGCACCACATGGTTGTGATGAGGAGACCTAGGGGAACATCACCATGTGGTGGCCGGCCACCAAATTTGATTGAACCTTTTGACCCCTAGCCGGCCGGCTAGGGGGGGTGGCGGGCCAGCCACCTGCAGCCAAAGCAATGGGCCGGCCTGCTTCCTCACTGTGTGTGCTTTACAGCTGTCCAGCTGTTTCCCCCCAGAAAATATCCCAATTCGGGGATATTTTGTGGGGAAAGATTGCCTCCTTTTGGCCCCACCTTTACACCCATCTTCTTGTCCATATAACCAGCTGAGGTCCTTCTTGACAAGGGTTAGAAACTTTCATCTTCAAGCTTCCATAGCCAACTCCATCTTCTTCCTTCTCAATTCTTGAAAAACCCTAAGTCCCTAACCATCATTCCTTCTACACCACCAAGCTCTACCACCACCATCTCATTTCCAGCAACAAGGAAGGATTCTTGAAGGCTAAAGAAGCTGCAAATCCATCTAAGAAGCAACAAAAGTGTTGATCTTCAAGGGTAAGTAATACTTTGACCCTTTTGACCCTTTTTCTTGATCAATATGTAAGCCATGCATGCTTTTTGTGTTGAGCTCCGGCCATAACTGAAAGTGGCCCTCTTTTGAGCTCATTTTCACTTTTCATTAAGGGCTCAACCCTGTTTGAGCCCTCCATGATGCACTTGCTTCATTGACCCTCTTGTATGTCAACATTTTGCATGCTATTTTTAGCCTATATGTAATCTGTTTTTGAGCATGTTGTAATCTGTGAATGTGCTTATTTTGGGCCCTTCTTCAACATTGTTGAAGGGCGCCTCACCATTTGGTGCCTCCATGTGTCACTTGTAGTTATATCCCTTATTTGGCCCCATTTTTGTGTAAATTGGTAGCCCTCTTTGCTTCTGTTTTTGGACCTTGGTCCGAACTTAAAGTAGCCTTATTTTGGCCTATAATTCATGTTTCATTAACACTTTTTTTCTGTTTGGTGAATATTTTGCATACTTCATGTTATAGCCACTTTTGAGCTTCATTTTGCATAGCATTTTTAGCATATTTGTATATTGATTTGAGGCTTGTCATATACTGTAAATATTCATATTTTTGGTCCCTCTTCAGTGTTGTAGAAGGAAATTTTTCAGTTTGGGTTTAGCTTATACTACTTGCTTCATTACCCCTATCTTGGCCCCTATTCTTGTATGCTATTTTTGCCATACCTATATTTGCTTCTTTGGCCATGTTTATAACTGGAAAAGTGCTTATCTTGGGGCTGTCTAGTTTCTGTCTTTGCATTGCATGTCCATGTTGTGCATATTTAGCATGGCTATAGGCCATTTCGGGTGCTTAATGTTGCATTTCGGGACATTTCCTTGCATTTCATATCATTTCGCCTCATCCCGGGGCTGTTTTCCCCTTGTTTTGTTGCTGAAATTCCATTAGCATGCTTGCATATCATTTTTGCCATGTTGCATCACATTTCACCATTGCCTCGGTTTGCGTGCCCGTGTGCACGCATTTCGAGGCACTTCATTTTCTGCCATCGGCATCTTATGTGAGTGTGGCTGAGGCTCTCTCATGTTAGTATAAGTCCATTTGTCATTTTCCATGTCATTTGCATTGCGTATGCATTGCCTCGGTTTGCGTGCCCGTGTGCACGCATTTCGAGGCACTTCATTTTCTGCCATCGGCATCTTATGTGAGTGCGGCTGAGGCTCTCTCATGTTAGTATAAGTCCATTTGTCATTTTCCATGTCATTTGCATTGCGTATGCATTGCCTCGGTTTGCGTGCCCATGTGCACGTATTTCGAGGCATCTCATTTTCATCATATTCTGTCATTGCCTCGATTTGCGTGCCCGTGTGCACGTATTTCGAGACACATAGCATTGTCTCGGTTTGCGTGCCCGCGTGCACGTATTTCGAGACACATATCATTGCCTCGATTTGCGTGCCTGCGTGCACGTATTTCGAGACACATATCATTGCCTCGGCTTGCGTGCCCGCGTGCACGTATTTCGATACACATAGTATTGCCTCGGTTTGCGTGCCCGTGTGCACGCATTTTGAGACACTTCATTTACACAGCATTTTACCATTGCCTCGGTTTGCGTGCCCGCGTGCATGCATTTCAAGGCACCTCATTTTCATTGCATTCTGTCATTTTCTCGGTTTGCGTGCCCGGGTACACGCATTTCGAGGCATTTCACTTTCATAGCATTGTGTATGTTAGGATTGTATATTAGTTGCATTTCATGCATATCATGCATATTGCATCATGTCCGGAATAGGAGTTAGCCCGGGCACGGGAAACGAGGTACATTTCGTACTCCGAGTGACGGAATGTGTCTCAATTCCCCAGTCACCGACACTCCGGATTATCCATGATGGAGTTAGGTTTTAGCTGTAGTTTCATGTGCATTCATCCTATATCGAATTGTGCATTTCGACTCCTCGACCATCATGCCTCGGTATGCGTGATTGGTGGCACGAGGATCGAGACATGCATATATTTGTGCAAATACATTGCTATGCCCCTTTCCTGCTCTCTGTTGCAGCAAAACGAGGAATCAGCAACTTTCCGGGACTTGGCACGCTTTTCAAGAATAACAGGTGTAAACAGAGGCTAATTGGGGCATTCCGGTGGATTTCCGCGCAAGACAGTCCGGACATGCATCATCCACCAGAAGCAAGGCAGTCCTTGGCTTGCACGCCAGTTTATTTGCTTTCTAGTTAATTCATTAATTAATTAGAATTCTGTAATATTTTGGACTGTAATATTCTTTTATTTTGGACTGTAATATTTGGACTGTATTATTTATTCGGACCCTCTGAGTGAGGGCACAACTGTAATAAGTGTGGGTGAGTGTGATGTATGTCTTCCAACCCCACGTCTTTCTCCCTTTTATTTATCCGCTTTTTATGGTTAGACTAGGGCATGTTTAAATTAGCATACAGTATGACAGCATGTTTTGCATTCATTCATCTGTATTGCATGCATCGGGCTCGGCGCATCATACTAACTGCATTGTACTTTCAATTCCAAGTTGAATACATGTTAGTTGTAGCATTTCATATACCATCTTAGAATAGCCGAGCCTACTATAGTTGCATTTTGCATGTGTTGCATTAAGCATTTTTTTGTATACTTAGGATCATGCATGATTTCTAATGTAGTTTCTGTTTTTGGCTTGGAGTACTCGGTAAGCTTTATGCTTTAGCATCCTTGCATGCGTGTGAGTGTTGCCATGAATAGCATGCTCACCATGAGGCTATGTGCTTATCTGATATAACTGCCTGAATGCCTGTGGGTGAAGGTTGGGTTATCTGAATTGGAATAAATCATCAAATGTTTCAAACCTACCTTCGGGTAGCAAACCATTTTCAAAAAGCAAACATGAAATGTTTTGTTCCGATTCGGACGACCCGGTCTATACTTATATGCTGTGAGCATCACATAGTAACCTAGGCTAATAACCGGATTAAGAACTCACAATGTTTTCAAAAATTGATATCATGGTTAGTAGAGGCCGGTCTATGACCGGGCGAGCGGGGGTGCTCACGAAGTGACCTTCCCCAATCGTACCCAAGTTCCCGAGCCGAGGCAACTTTGGTGATGACGGACACGTGGCCTTTTGGCACCGAGTCAGGGTTTCCTAAATTTCCCAAAATAAAATATTTAGGTGGCGACTCTGTATCTGGCAAAGCAGTCCATGTTTGGCACTTCTTTCAAAAATCAGTTTTCCTAAAACGATTTGCCGGATTTGGACTCTTTGGTTCAGATTTAGAACCGTGACGCAAAAGTCGAGTCCGAGCTGTAGCGAGGTCCCCCCCGCGGGCTTGTTACAGTTTCTGGCGACTCCGCTGGGGACTTAGAGAACTTGACTCGAACTCTTGATATCTGTTTTTGACTACACTTGTGTGTTTCTTTGCATTGCATTTGCATTGGTGCGCCTAGGACACCGTGTTTGCCATCTGCTATTCCTGAACGGTTTGCCAGAGGCTTGTCTTGTCAAGGCATGACCATAAGGCTGACCGGTTGTGGGCTCTGCCAGTATGGGAACACAAACCCCGATTTTACCGGGGCACCCTCTTTGACCATTCGACCTAGTGCATATTCGGATCCATAGTGACCATTCCAAATTAGGACAGGTTGCTTACCCGTTTATAGGTTGTTTGAAACCGCTGTGTGCGTAGTGAAACCCTAGCTCCTGACACAATAGGACAGGGAAACCTTACCCCAACATAGGGGTGTTTTGGCTCTCACTTATCTGTTATGTGCTTTAGAGTGCGTCTCTACAGGAATGCATGTATCAGTGTATGAGTTTGGGCGTCAGGCCTGCGGGCACCAGTTTGCGAATTTTGGCATCAAGCCTGCGGGCATTACTATCAGTATTTGGGAGTCAGGTTTACCTGCGGGTATCAGACTCAGATTTTGAAGCCGAATTTTGGGGCAGAATTCAGTAGAGGGCACACTCATTCAACTATGCTCGTATCTGTTCAGATGGAATCAGGCTGAGATGCTGTCTGTTTTCCCTTTTGCTAGGGTAGTCTTGGAACTATAGCTTCAGAAGGCTCCGATATCCCCCGGGTACATTGGATCCGTGTCGATAGACTTTGTCAGGTCGGAAATTCAGTTCAAGGGCAAATCAGTGTTTTTTCGCTGAGGTAAGGCAAAGGAGGGCCAGTTAGGGTTCATTTTGTTCATCTGATCCAACAGTCACCAGTCATATCATCAGCAGACCCGTGATGGCACAGGGTTCGGAAGATCTTCAGAGAACTGTGATAGGTTTGGCCTCCGGGACGTCGGCTCCATCATCGACCACACCACATACCGGGAACTTCATGTCAAAAGACTCCCCGATGTTGGGACGGGCAGCATTTGAGGAAAGCCAATCCCTTGGCAAAGTGGAGGCGAGTGGAAGGAACGAGGTAGGGGTGGACATGGATCCTCATAAACATCTTCTGTTGGCTGTTGAGGCTTTGAAAGCCGAGGGACTGAACAAAGAGCAAGTGTTCGCAGTCTTTGCAAAAACTGTGGACGACATTTTCGCCACTCAAGTTGGGGGCAGTTTGAATCAAGGGGCAAGCCGGGAGAAGGGTCGTTGTATCAGAAACGTTCCTTTCGACTATAATTCTGCACTTGGAAAAGATCAGCAAACTAAGACAGCACCTGCTAATCCCCCTGCTGGCGCGTCCAGCAAAAATCCACAAACCTCAAAATACCCACCTCGAGGCCAGAGGGTGTTCGCACCATTATATATGTCTCTATCAGCGGCCTTTAGGATCTTGATTAGAGAGGGGGATTTGAAGCCCCTGAAGCCGCAACCATTACCAAAGGACCTCCCTCTCTCGCACAACCCAGCCGACTACTGTGCCTTCCATCAGCGAGCTGGCCATGACACTGACACGTGCTTTCGTCTCCGCCACGAAATACAAGATCTGATCGACAACGGGGTCATCCCCGTACCAGGTCCTACAAAGTCTATCGGCATTTGATCAGTGAACTTATGGGGGATAATGTGATCAAGGGATGAACCACCTGCGGGCAGCGCTCAATTTACTTCAGACGTGGGAATGGCATGCACTGTTCTGAGCAATATGCAAATACCAGTTTTTTGTGCTCTCTGACTTGGGTATTGGGCCAGTTTTGTTGTTTTGTTTTGAGTCTGTCTTTTTGTTTTAAGTCAATCTCTTTTGCTTTGGGTCTGTCTCGTTATATTGAGTCAGTCCTGTTGTATAGGAAGTCGGGTGATCCCGGGGGTGTTACCTCAGGCGTCACCATTTTGTTTTGTGTCTGTCTTTTTCGTTTTGTTTTGAGTCTGTTTCTGCCAGGGAGCCAGTAACACCAACAGATTTGAATGAAACAACAGTAATTTTTGCACTTCTGTGTTCGCTTCTGCCGTGTGCTAGTTGTGACGGAATTTGAATGAAACGGCAGTACGTTCCACTTGCTCTCTTCTGCACCCCAAAATCATTGCATTTAACCTAAGTTTTTCAAAACTTTTTGAACACTGCGGTGAAAACAAAGAGGAAGTAATTCCTCGGGTTTTGCAAAACTTTGATCATTTGAGAGAAAGAGAGGCATGCTAAACCCTTAATGAATGAAATCATGCTTGTTAGCGTGAGTACTGAGAAAGACCCTGGCTTGATCCAGATTGGTTCTACACTATCTTCAGCGCGAGCGATTTGTCGCTTTCTTAAAAATTTTCAAAAAACAAAATGTTTTGCGCGGTCTTGCGAAGACCTGTGTGGAATCGCTCTTGAGATTGTGCAGCCTAGGATCGCTCTCAGCCTCGAGACTCAACCCCTTCGCTTCCAAACCTTGAACTTGAAATCAGAAGGTTCGACGGTCAACTACGATGTGAGGCCTATGTGGCTAGATTTGAAGCAGCCCTCGAACAAGAGGCACCAAAGTCAGGTCAAGAAGATCAGATCTCATCAGAAGAAGCTTACAAAGCAAAGCAGCAGCCATTCTCCTGGATTCAGATGACTCCAAGATCTCAAAACCATTTGGCATGGACTCGTTACGCTTTCACCCTTAAGAGGCTCGCTGGGCCGAAAACCCGGAAGGGCGACCCAGGCAAAAGTTAGAGCAAGAGAAAAATACAAAAAAAAGAAGAAGCAAAAAATGCAAAAAGAAAAAAAAAGAACAAAAAAGAAAGATGCAAAGAAAAGAACGAAAAAAAAATCAAAAAAAAAAGAGAAATGAAAAGAATTGAAAAGAAAAGAAAAACAAAGCTCGCAAGGTCGAAAACCTGCAACAGGCGCCTTGGCAAAAGTTAGAGCCTAAAAAGGAGAGGTTAATACCCGAGTGTACCTTAACCCCGAACTACGTGAGGCTTGATTCCCATCTTTGGGATACGTAGGCAACTTCATTCTGAAGTCCAGCCGTAAAATACTTCAAATTGACTGTGCCCATGTAATGGTTTTGATCATCTTCGATTTCTCTGTATCTGAGAATTTGGTTGTATTCGTCGCTCTGCCTACAATGCGCTGCGGTGCCATCCAAACAAGGGGCAACTTTCCGTTGCCATTCAATGCACCGCGGTGTCATTCAAACAAGGGGCAACTTTCCGTTGCCATTCAATGTGTTGCGGTGCTATCCAAACAAGGGGCAACTTTCCGTTGCCATTCAGAACGCCGCAGTGTCATTTCAAACAAGGGGCAACATTCCGTTGCCATGCAGTGTCCTTCAGACAAGGGGCAATTTCCCATTGCCATGGATCCGAGGTTGCGCATCTCAAGAGTAGGTCCCATGCTCGTTCAGCAGTGGCCGTTTGCGAAATAGTTTTTGAGAATTTTTTACTGAGGTTGACTAATCTTCTCGAAAAGTATTCCATTTTCAAAACTGGACCTTTTCTTGGACCCAAAAGAGGAAAACTCTCAGTGCTCACTGCCTAACTTGCATGATTTTAAATCAGAAAATTGAACAAGCATGTTAATCTAACTCTCATTTTGGTCAAAATTTTTTTTAGGAGAAAACTAAAACAAAAAATGGTCAAAATGATGAACTAAGGGCATAGTTGAGTCAGGCTTCCTGTCTTTCCCATTGTCAACATACTTGCCAAGAAGGGCACTCTACCTGCCAGAAAAGGGCACAACTAAGGGCAGAAAGCTCTCACATCCTCCAAGCAACGAGGTATCAAGCAAAGTGCGAAGCACGAACTAGAATGGGGCAAGATATTCCACTCTCTTGTCTGGACACATCTGATCACGTCCAAACTCCCCAGCAGAGCATCATCAACCGATGTTAGCTGAAGATTTGCTACACACCCAGTTGTAGCGCAACCTTTCCATAGGAGGAACTCACTGTTGTGAGCAGAAGAAAGAGAATCTAGCAGAATGCTAGGGACGTGAGCCCACAATTTGCTGTTCGTCCATCAACCACCCAGGGGAGGGATGAAAAATGAGAGATTGAAGAATAGAGAGACGTGCGTTGAGAGAAAAAGTGAGAAAAGGGCTTTTTCAGAAAAACAGAGCTTGAGGGCCGAGCGATGTGAGAACTACAAATGAGAAAGGGTGGGAAACACTACCCGGTGAAACAGGCTCCCTGTGCACGTCTGAGTGTCGTGTCTTTTTGTTTTATCTCGATTCTTGTTTTGAGTCGTTTCGAGTGTTACTCGATGTGTCTAGGTTGTGTGCCTTTTATTTCTTTGTTGAGTCGTTTCGCTGTGTTCAGTCGTAGGCTCAATACCCGATCGAGAACTCATTTATCAATTCAAGAATAAAATTGTTTTGCGCTCCGAGCGCCGTGCCGTTCTCCACATCTGTGCAAAAACAAGATTCGTTCTTTCATAAAAACCGCAGGGTTCAACCCAGGTCATGCGAGAACAGTAGAACTAGGACCTATTTGAAGCTATATGGGTTCCAGACTGCAAAGCAAAAGCAAAAGAGGAAATGTCGGGTATCTGAGTTTGTTTCAACTTCAGTAAGTTCCGAGACTACATCCCGTGTGTGCCTCTTCAAGTCTTGCCAAGGCTCCGAAGTATGAGTGTGCCTCTACCTCAAGCTCAAGATCAAGTCTGCTTCAAGCCAAAATGGTAATCAGAAGTGCTCTCCCTGAGTACCATGTTCGCAATGAGTTCCTAGGAGACCAACTGCGACGGTGGAAACTAGAGTTCGAATGGCCGATGCCTAGAACGCAAAGGTTCGGGATTTTCGAGACTAAAGTCTGGTTTAAATACCCAGAGGCGTGTCCTCGGCTTGAAATCCGTATGGAAGCCCCATAGGTTGAGATAGCGTGTATGTACCTCAATTCTGGATACTGAACCAACCTAGTCTGTCACCCCGTTGGAGAATAGGGAAAGTTGCGAATATGATCAGGAAGAAAGGCAACATCCAAAGTGTTCTACATGAAGAACCCTTATCAGTATTTCAGAGCCTTTGTGCTGTAAGTTGAAGGTAAGTGTTCAAAGAGCACGAAGGGGGGATCCCCGTCAGAGTAGAGCGGTTCATCGCCACTCACCCCATGAGGTGCTTTCTAAAAGCGCCGCCACGCTTGTTTATTGCTTTTCTTAAGCATCATGCATTGTATTGCATTGTACCTATCAAGTTTCTTTCTCATTCATACACGATATTGTATGTACGGTTCATTCAAAGAAGTTCCGTTTGAGATCATTCATTTAGTGTATCAATCACACTTCATTCATTTAGTATATCAATCATACTCTTTACACCGTTGTTTTTCTCGGTTAAAACCTTCCCTCTCTCCGTATGAAATACGTTGAGATACGCCTGTTGGTTACACCATTGTTATTCTCCTCGGTTAAAACCTTCCCTCTCTCCGTATGAAATACGTTGAGATACGCCTGTTGGTTACACCATTGTTATTCTCCTCGGTTAAAACCTTCCCTCTCTCCGTATGAAATACGTTGAGATACGCCTGTTGGTTACACCATTGTTATTCTCCTCGGTTAAAACCTTCCCTCTCTCCGTATGAAATACGTTGAGATACGCCTGTTGGTTACACCATTGTTATTCTCCTCGGTTAAAACCTTCCCTCTCTCCGTATGAAATACGTTGAGATACGCCTGTTGGTTACACCATTGTTATTCTCCTCGGTTAAAACCTTCCCTCTCTCCGTATGAAATACGTTGAGATACGCCTGTTGGTTACACCATTGTTATTCTCCTCGGTTAAAACCTTCCCTCTCTTCGTATGAAATACAGTTAGGTATGCCTGCTGGTTACACCACCTTTCACGTGAAACGTGTTAGGACTTTGTGTTAATCTTTAGTATATCAATCATACTCTGTTCACATAGTGCATCTATCACACTTTGTGTTAATCTTTAGTATATCAATCATACTCTGTTCACATAGTGCATCTATCACACTTTGTGTTAATTTTCAGTATATCTATCATACTTGTTCACTAAGTGCATTTATCACACTACGTGTTCACATTCAGTATATCAATCATACTCTGTTCACATAGTGCATCTGTCACACTTTGTGTTCACCTTTAGTGTATCCATTACACTTTGTTCACTTCACCCCTTTGTATATCACTTACACTTTGCCCAAACAGTGTATCTATCACACACTCGCTTTGCTCACTTAGTGCATCTACCACACTTTGTGCTCACCTTTTTGTGTATCAATCACACACTCTCGCTTTGTGTATCTATCATACTTATTCACTTAGTGCATCTATCACACTCTGTGTTCACCTTTTTGTGTATCAATCACATGTTTGCTCTGTGTATCTATCGCACATGCACACTGTATTTGCAGTGAGAATTCCATAATTTTCTTACATCCTTTCTGCACGAGGTGTAGTTTGGCTCGAGTTTACTTGCTTGCCTAGCATTCGCTTAAAATGTTGCATTTATTTCGCATAATTGCTTCATTACAGCCCTCTTTGCATAATCATGAGTCAAAATCGGCTTCGCGTAGCGTATAAGTCCAATCTTCAAAATCTTCTCGCATATCATTTTGCATCTTGCCCCCCCTGCCTGCGGGCATGCCTGCGGGCACATTTCTGTTTATCTTGTATGTTTGTCTAAGTCTTCGGCCTTGTCAAAAATGGGTCGTCTCTGGGCTTTGACATTCACTCCCGTCACTTGTGACTTCCGAGTTCTGTCAAAGAGGGGCAACTGTAGACACCCCATTTTTGACCGACCTTAAGACTCAGACGTCACCGATTGAGCACTTGGTGATGTTGCATAATGTGCTTGTTCAGAGGTTTCGGAGTTGCGGCCGTGAGCCCTGCCTCCGGACTCCCGAACCCTTTTCTGTGCCTTGTCTCGGTTTGCGAACCAGACTCGGTTTTCTCTGTTTCTTTTCCTGAGGGAAGGAAGAGGTCCTGTAGACCATCTCTCAATGTCTGCAGGCTACATTTGGTGGCCGTAGGCCATTTTGCCCATTTCGGAGTCCGGTTCTCGGTTTTGGGAGCCGTCAGGCCGTGTGCCTCGGTTCGGGACCGCCTAACCATCTCCGTTTGCTCTGATTTTTGGCTTACATCTTATTTTCTCCCTTTTGAGGGACACTGGGGTCTGAGAAACCCACTTCGTGGCCGAACGCCACTTTCGGTGTTTAACGGGCAGTTTCCGGGGCCCCGAACTGTG
Organism: Camellia sinensis; assembly: GCF_055761805.1. NCBI lineage: Eukaryota > Viridiplantae > Streptophyta > Magnoliopsida > Ericales > Theaceae > Camellia > Camellia sinensis. The sequence goes on along the minus strand of NC_138970.1, from coordinate 26,144,326 downwards.
TGTTTTGGCCCCCGAACATTCGTTTTGCATCGGTTTTCGTTCATTTTTGGCAGGTACCTCTGTTTTATCACCAGGAAGGTCACTGAAGGGTGGGAGGCCAGCAATTGTTGCAGCAACCAGTTATCTCTCCTCCGGAGCCTCCCGACGCCCGTTTTTCGCACTTCCGGGCTAATGTTGAATACCCTAGGGTTAGTGTTGTCAACTTTCAACCACATATCTGTGATCTACACACCTGGGAGGCTCCTAAAAACCCATGGCCGACTACTAATTTTTCTTTCCATTTTTGCCCCTCCTCTTTAACTGCAATGTTGAACACCTTGGGCCCATTTTCTCGAACTTTCAACCACATATTTGTGATGTACACACATGGGAGGCCACTAAAAAGTGGTGGCCGGCCATTAATGTTGATTGACCCTTTTGAACCCCTCTTTCCGAGCCAATGTTGAACCCCTTGGACCCATTTTCTTGGACTTTGCACCACATGGTTGTGATGAGGAGACCTAGGGGAACATCACCATGTGGTGGCCGGCCACCAAATTTGATTGAACCTTTTGACCCCTAGCCGGCCGGCTAGGGGGGGTGGCGGGCCAGCCACCTGCAGCCAAAGCAATGGGCCGGCCTGCTTCCTCACTGTGTGTGCTTTACAGCTGTCCAGCTGTTTCCCCCCAGAAAATATCCCAATTCGGGGATATTTTGTGGGGAAAGATTGCCTCCTTTTGGCCCCACCTTTACACCCATCTTCTTGTCCATATAACCAGCTGAGGTCCTTCTTGACAAGGGTTAGAAACTTTCATCTTCAAGCTTCCATAGCCAACTCCATCTTCTTCCTTCTCAATTCTTGAAAAACCCTAAGTCCCTAACCATCATTCCTTCTACACCACCAAGCTCTACCACCACCATCTCATTTCCAGCAACAAGGAAGGATTCTTGAAGGCTAAAGAAGCTGCAAATCCATCTAAGAAGCAACAAAAGTGTTGATCTTCAAGGGTAAGTAATACTTTGACCCTTTTGACCCTTTTTCTTGATCAATATGTAAGCCATGCATGCTTTTTGTGTTGAGCTCCGGCCATAACTGAAAGTGGCCCTCTTTTGAGCTCATTTTCACTTTTCATTAAGGGCTCAACCCTGTTTGAGCCCTCCATGATGCACTTGCTTCATTGACCCTCTTGTATGTCAACATTTTGCATGCTATTTTTAGCCTATATGTAATCTGTTTTTGAGCATGTTGTAATCTGTGAATGTGCTTATTTTGGGCCCTTCTTCAACATTGTTGAAGGGCGCCTCACCATTTGGTGCCTCCATGTGTCACTTGTAGTTATATCCCTTATTTGGCCCCATTTTTGTGTAAATTGGTAGCCCTCTTTGCTTCTGTTTTTGGACCTTGGTCCGAACTTAAAGTAGCCTTATTTTGGCCTATAATTCATGTTTCATTAACACTTTTTTTCTGTTTGGTGAATATTTTGCATACTTCATGTTATAGCCACTTTTGAGCTTCATTTTGCATAGCATTTTTAGCATATTTGTATATTGATTTGAGGCTTGTCATATACTGTAAATATTCATATTTTTGGTCCCTCTTCAGTGTTGTAGAAGGAAATTTTTCAGTTTGGGTTTAGCTTATACTACTTGCTTCATTACCCCTATCTTGGCCCCTATTCTTGTATGCTATTTTTGCCATACCTATATTTGCTTCTTTGGCCATGTTTATAACTGGAAAAGTGCTTATCTTGGGGCTGTCTAGTTTCTGTCTTTGCATTGCATGTCCATGTTGTGCATATTTAGCATGGCTATAGGCCATTTCGGGTGCTTAATGTTGCATTTCGGGACATTTCCTTGCATTTCATATCATTTCGCCTCATCCCGGGGCTGTTTTCCCCTTGTTTTGTTGCTGAAATTCCATTAGCATGCTTGCATATCATTTTTGCCATGTTGCATCACATTTCACCATTGCCTCGGTTTGCGTGCCCGTGTGCACGCATTTCGAGGCACTTCATTTTCTGCCATCGGCATCTTATGTGAGTGTGGCTGAGGCTCTCTCATGTTAGTATAAGTCCATTTGTCATTTTCCATGTCATTTGCATTGCGTATGCATTGCCTCGGTTTGCGTGCCCGTGTGCACGCATTTCGAGGCACTTCATTTTCTGCCATCGGCATCTTATGTGAGTGCGGCTGAGGCTCTCTCATGTTAGTATAAGTCCATTTGTCATTTTCCATGTCATTTGCATTGCGTATGCATTGTCTCGGTTTGCGTGCCCATGTGCACGTATTTCGAGGCATCTCATTTTCATCATATTCTGTCATTGCCTCGATTTGCGTGCCCGTGTGCACGTATTTCGAGACACATAGCATTGTCTCGGTTTGCGTGCCCACGTGCACGTATTTCGAGACACATATCATTGCCTCGATTTGCGTGCCTGCGTGCACGTATTTCGAGACACATATCATTGCCTCGATTTGCGTGCCTGCGTGCACGTATTTCGAGACACATATCATTGCCTCGGCTTGCGTGCCCGCGTGCACGTATTTCGATACACATAGTATTGCCTCGGTTTGCGTGCCCGTGTGCACGCATTTTGAGACACTTCATTTACACAGCATTTTACCATTGCCTCGGTTTGCGTGCCCGCGTGCATGCATTTCAAGGCACCTCATTTTCATTGCATTCTGTCATTTTCTCGGTTTGCGTGCCCGGGTACACGCATTTCGAGGCATTTCACTTTCATAGCATTGTGTATGTTAGGATTGTATATTAGTTGCATTTCATGCATATCATGCATATTGCATCATGTCCGGAATAGGAGTTAGCCCGGGCACGGGAAACGAGGTACATTTCGTACTCCGAGTGACGGAATGTGTCTCAATTCCCCAGTCACCGACACTCCGGATTATCCATGATGGAGTTAGGTTTTAGCTGTAGTTTCATGTGCATTCATCCTATATCGAATTGTGCATTTCGACTCCTCGACCATCATGCCTCGGTATGCGTGATTGGTGGCACGAGGATCGAGACATGCATATATTTGTGCAAATACATTGCTATGCCCCTTTCCTGCTCTCTGTTGCAGCAAAACGAGGAATCAGCAACTTTCCGGGACTTGGCACGCTTTTCAAGAATAACAGGTGTAAACAGAGGCTAATTGGGGCATTCCGGTGGATTTCCGCGCAAGACAGTCCGGACATGCATCATCCACCAGAAGCAAGGCAGTCCCTGGCTTGCACGCCAGTTTATTTGCTTTCTAGTTAATTCATTAATTAATTAGAATTCTGTAATATTTTGGACTGTAATATTCTTTTATTTTGGACTGTAATATTTGGACTGTATTATTTATTCGGACCCTCTGAGTGAGGGCACAACTGTAATAAGTGTGGGTGAGTGTGATGTATGTCTTCCAACCCCACGTCTTTCTCCCTTTTATTTATCCGCTTTTTATGGTTAGACTAGGGCATGTTTAAATTAGCATACAGTATGACAGCATGTTTTGCATTCATTCATCTGTATTGCATGCATCGGGCTCGGCGCATCATACTAACTGCATTGTACTTTCAATTCCAAGTTGAATACATGTTAGTTGTAGCATTTCATATACCATCTTAGAATAGCCGAGCCTACTATAGTTGCATTTTGCATGTGTTGCATTAAGCATTTTTTTGTATACTTAGGATCATGCATGATTTCTAATGTAGTTTCTGTTTTTGGCTTGGAGTACTCGGTAAGCTTTATGCTTTAGCATCCTTGCATGCGTGTGAGTGTTGCCATGAATAGCATGCTCACCATGAGGCTATGTGCTTATCTGATATAACTGCCTGAATGCCTGTGGGTGAAGGTTGGGTTATCTGAATTGGAATAAATCATCAAATGTTTCAAACCTACCTTCGGGTAGCAAACCATTTTCAAAAAGCAAACATGAAATGTTTTGTTCCGATTCGGACGACCCGGTCTATACTTATATGCTGTGAGCATCACATAGTAACCTAGGCTAATAACCGGATTAAGAACTCACAATGTTTTCAAAAATTGATATCATGGTTAGTAGAGGCCGGTCTATGACCGGGCGAGCGGGGGTGCTCACGAAGTGACCTTCCCCAATCGTACCCAAGTTCCCGAGCCGAGGCAACTTTGGTGATGACGGACACGTGGCCTTTTGGCACCGAGTCAGGGTTTCCTAAATTTCCCAAAATAAAATATTTAGGTGGCGACTCTGTATCTGGCAAAGCAGTCCATGTTTGGCACTTCTTTCAAAAATCAGTTTTCCTAAAACGATTTGCCGGATTTGGACTCTTTGGTTCAGATTTAGAACCGTGACAACAAAAGTCGAGTCCGAGCTGTAGCGAGGTCCCCCCCGCGGGCTTGTTACAGTAGGCGTCGCGGCCCAAGCTGCCACTCACCTTCGGTGCTTCTCTTCAGTGTAACGAGTAGCTCCTCTCAGACCCAAACACATCGGAGCTCCATTCCTACTGATCGTAGCTCTCTCAAATCTATGGAGCTTAAGAATGCCATCACAGATCGACGAATGCTTGTTCTCAATCTTAGATCTGTAGTCTTTGATCTCCGACTTCGGATCTGAGTTTAACCACTATGACTCCGCCGTCACGCGAATCAACAACGGCTAGTCGTCGGAGTCGCTGAAGTTGTCTCTTCTGCCTTAAATCGCCTCAGATCGTCAACAGCATTCTCAAGCTGGTGTGTTTTACTCTAGTTGAGAGAGTCTTGCACTGAGCCCATCCACCACATGTAACAGAATCAATGTAGTTCATAGAACTGGAATTTCTGACAAGGGAAGGGCGAGAGTGAGAAGCAGCCAGGGGAGGAACAAGACGAAAACCATAGCTGGGATGGGGATCAAATTCTTCATCGCTTTCTTCGTCGAGGTTAAAGAAGTTGAAGGAGGCTTTGTCTTTGGATCCAGAAAGTTCCATGATTTGCTTGTCCCTGCACTCCGATGACTTCATTGATCCAAATTCAATGTATCTGAACAACAATCCAACCTTCTCCACACATTTATTTTATTATTATTTTATACAAACCCTACTTTACCCACTTTACCTTTATTTATTTTATTTTATACAAACCCACTTTACCCACTTTCCAACCCACCAAGGCACATGCTTTCGCCATTAATTTTTATTTTTATTTTTTATTATTATTATTATTATTTTTATTACCCAAAAAAAAAATAAAAATAAATAAATAAAACACCATTACAAACAATTTACAAATTTGCACAACCAACCATATTTTATTCATCTCAGGGAACAACCCCGATCACCCTTTTACACCAAAAAAAAAAAAAAAAAAAAAACAAACAAACAAACAAAACAACCACATCCACAGTGGGAATTTTCTTCTCTACTCTGCCGCCGGTCTCTTCTTCTTGCCTCCGTCCTAGGCGGCCCTTGACGGTGTTGCCTTCGTGTTTCCCACTCCACTGGGCACGATCACTATTCCCTGCTCCTCCACCGCAGCATATGGCGGACCTCCGAATCGGAACATCACGGTGGCCTTCCGCTTCAGCTCCTTATTTTCCGCCTTTAGCACACTTATCTCTGCTCGCGCATCCTTATACATGCGTTGGAGCAGAGCCAGTTGGGCGTTTAGCTGCTGCACCTCATTTGTTCTACTTTGCAGCCGGTGCGACAAGTTTGTGACTGCCGTCATGGTCTCCACACATGACTTCAAAGTATACTGATTGGCCTCAATATCAGTTTGCACCGCCATTTTTTGCTCCACAGACCGCATAGGAAAGTTCAACGGAGCAAAATCAGAGGTGTTTGGTTGAGGTTCACGGGCCATTGCACCAGTTATCTCTCTTGTTGACTCGTTGAGGTCTGGAAAGAGAGTGAGCAGACTACGGGACGAAGAGGCCATTTTCTGGGCAACCGAGTGTTACAGAGTGTTTCAAGATTTGCAGCTCTTAGAGACAATCTCTCAGAAAACGAATATCTCTCTCAGAAAATGAAGAGCTTTTCAGAAGTTTTTTCACAAGATTTTTTTGTCTTCGCTTCTGCCTCAAGCACAGCTTCCGCCTCAGTTTATAAAGACCCTGACGAAGAGGCAGACACGCGCATCATGCGCTGCTCGGCGCTCGACGACAACATGGGCGCGCCTTTTGATGGCCCGTCTTTTGATGGCACGCCTTTTTATGGATTGGGCACGCTTTTTGATGGCACGCCTTTTTTGACAGATTGGGCACACCTTTTGAGGGTGCGACTTTTTAAGGGTCCGACAAGACTCTGTAAACTGTCCCGACATTGATTCTGGTTAGTTTCTACAAGGGTCCAGCAAGACTCCGTAAACTGTCACAACAACTGTCACAACACCTTTTGAGGGTGCGACTTTTTAGGGGTCCGACAAAACTCTGTAAACTGTCCCGATATTGATTCCGGTTAGCTTCATGGGTCCGACAAGACTCTGTAAACTGTCCCGACATTGATTCCGGTTAGTTTCTACAAGGGTCCAGCAAGACTCCGTAAACTGTCACAACAACTGTCACAACATTGTCTGTTACAACGGTCCGACATGACCCCATAAACTGTCTTCTACATCGGTCTGCCATAACCATACAGTCTTCTACAATGGTCTGACACGACCATACAGTGTCTCCTATCCTCTTTTATTTTTATGTATTTTCTTGTTTTGTTACTCTCTCCAAACTCAAGTTGGTTAGTTCCTATCCCCCTTGAGTTTGTGGGGGGCTGTTAAAATTCACCTACTACACACCTACCACTACCACCTACTACACACTCACCTACTTCACCTACTCTCCACTTACTCCTCACCTACTCCATACCTACTACACACTCACCTATTCTCTTCCCACATCCTCTCTTCTATATATAGGAATCATTGTAATATATCAATATAACAATCAATAATACAATCATTTCTCTTTATACATTAAATTTCTACAAAGAGAGAAAATAGAGAAGCAAGAGATAGAGAGAGAGAGAGAGAAGAGGGAAGATGGAGAACATATTATTGATTTGTTGAAACTATAAGACCTATGCTATTCTATTCAACTGCTATCACTAAACCATTTTGTTTGTGTGTGTCTATCTATATATTGTTTGAAAATAATAATAATAATAATAAGTAATCATTATCTATATTTGGCTTGGTTAAAATATGTATATATATATATATATATATATATATATATATATTTAGGCTCTCATTTATTCTCTTACTTTTGTCATTATTTATCTTATATATAATAGTTAGTGATTGATTTTTTGTAAAATATAAAGTCATTAATTATTAAAATAAAATGTAAAAAACTCAGTTTATAGTGATTTAAAAATATGAAATATATTGGATCATACTTAAAAATTTACAAAAATTGATCAATATTTATTTTTAAACCAATAAATATAATCATGGAAAAAAAATATGCGTATCGGTAAGTTTTTTTCAAATTGTGTGAAATAAAAAAATTCACGGTTCCGATTACCGCAACCGTTACACTACGGCCTTTACACCCCGCAATCGCAACCGCGTCACCGCTACCGTTACGGCGACCGCAACCGCTTTTCAGAACCTTGCTTGGGATCTTTGGAGATGTGTTGTATTATGCAATTCTTTGGGTTTTATGGCTAGAATGGAATGCTAGGATTTTTTAGGAGAAAAGTGAAGACATTGAGAGTATTTGGAAGAAAATTTGTTATTTGGCTTCTTTTTTTGGGTTCAGGGGTCCTTTCTTTTAAAGAGATTCCATTTTTTTTCAAAAACAAATTCAAGAAATTTGAGTGCTATCTGTAGGGTGTGAGGATTCATGTTTTTCTTTTCTCTTGATTTTAGTGTACTCCTTGTCCCTCACCTCTTGTACTTGTTTACTGTTTTAATAAATAAATTTCTTTTGTTGCCGATTGAAAAAGTATTCTTGTCAATATTTGAGTAATTATTTTGAAAGTATATGAAGATGAGTGTTTAGCATCTTCCCATTCCTTTTTCTAATAAGCTGACACCCACACCTTACTACTCACAATTCAAAGCATATTTGTGGCATATTGCAGAGCTGTGTGAGGAAAGTATTGGTCACCTTTGTACAAAAATGTAGATGTACTTCATATTGCCGGAATCAGCGCAGTGCTTGGTTGATATCATTCAGTTTTCAACTTTAAAGTTTTTTTTCCTTTACCTAGGGTTTTATTAATGAGAAAACTGTCTGTGTCTTTATCTAGGGAGGCCTTCTAGCTGTACGTCTCGACCTTTGTTAATTTTGCCATTTAATATTAGGTTGGTTATATATATGGTGATTAATAACTGCTGACAATAGGCTTGAGAATTAGATTCTAACCACTCCATGATCTCACTTCCAAGAGAGAGAACCTTAAACTTTGAATCACTCGGCATTTTTTAAAGCAAACCTGCATATCTGCTGGTGCTACAACAGGGTGAGTAGGCTTGTCAATGAATCAGATTCATTTCAAACCTGACGTGAAAAATTTGAATCCGTTAGGGGAATATCTAATCCTAGAATCCGATAAATTGGAATCCGGTTGATTCACTTATTGTCGGATTTGGATATTTATTTGGATCTGATCCGATTATCGACCTGGTATGATTTTCATACTTTAATTTTTTATGTATATGTAAGACTATTATATTTTAAAAATAATGCGCAACAACAAAAAAAATGAAGAAAGTGAAATTTGATTTTAAATAATGTATTATAATAAATCAGGTCGGGATGGATTTTCAGATCAGATTCGGATTATGCCAGTCCCGGCTCTTATCCAATTTGTTGATAGGCTTAATGGTGAGGATATTATGCCCATGTTTTGAAGATTGTTTCTCAAATTGAAGATTTTTTTTCAAAAGTTTCCTTAAGAGTGGACCTGCAAAGTACTCTATATTTTTCTCATTTAAACGTGTTTATGTTTGTTTATCAATTGTTAACTTATTGAGTTGTTTTGCATTGATGTAGGAAACTCTTTTTCAATGGATTCGTGAGGAATAAAGTGCTTATCTGATGTTCCAGGAATGCAGGAAATATGCTTAGGGGAACCTTTGATCTTCATTTTCTTTTGCTTTAGCGTGTGAATTTGCATAAGCTTTTGAACCTTGCAAAGGGGAAAAAAAGGTCAATGAAACAAGTTGAATCATTGATGTTAACAATCAGAATTTGACTTTTACAAACTTGTTAGCTGTTGGGTCCCTGTTATCTAATTGCATTGCTTGCTGTTCCTTGGAAATCATTAGGTATTCGATGATTACACTTTTATTTCAGTCTGCCAGACTTTCAACTTATGCGATTTTGTCTGTTCTCTTGTTTCCGTATATGATATTGACTTCTACTTCTTGGTTCCTAGTGAAAACAGCCTTGATTGTGTAAAATTTCACTCTTACAGACAAAATATTTAGGTGGATTCTACTATATAACCATGACTTCACTCATCCCTATCTTTAGCGTCTTTATCCCTGGATTTCATCATATTCTGAATCTATTTTAAAGGTAATGCCAAACCAGAAAGTCACGATCCAAATTAAAACAGTCTCTATTATTGCTGTTTGTCATTACCATTCCTCGATTCGTCCTTGTCATCATGGAACTATTGCAATTTGTGTACACCAAACTGTCCATGCATAATTTGCATGTTTTTTAATTTCACGCTTGTAATTCTGGATTCCATGGTAGGGAAGCCTCTTTTTTTTTTTGGACTTGTCAATGGATGACAAAATTTCATGGTCATATGTTTTACATTTGGATGTACTTTGTGAAAATGAATATGCTTTTTTTGTTCTTTGAAAAAAATGTGTGGCTCATATTGGTTTCAAGTTAATCTTCTAGGTGAGAAGTAAATAAGATAAGATATTCTACTTTATTAGACTTTGTGATGGTATGTGGTGGATTCGACATTTGCAAAACTTGGAAATGTGCATTTTAGCTGATAAAGTTTGGTGGGGTGGTAATTTTGCAAGATTGAATTTGCCTTTCACTTGAGTTGAAAGGAAAATTAAAAAACAAATTGTGACTGGTTAAAATAATGTAATGAATTTCATTTTAAGTGTGATCAAATTTTATTTAAAATGAAAGGTTTATTGTAATAATTAATCATAAAATGTGTTCTATTTACACTATTCATAAAAAATCGAATTCAATTGGTGGTCATGGTGAGAGAGGGGCTACCGCACTTTGTAGCCCATCATCATTGAACTCTTCGTTGTTGTGGCTTTGGATATTAATTTTAAAGGGCAAGGCTTTTGTAGTCAACTTAAGGTATCTTGGGTTCGTTAGAGTTTATTTGGATGATTCAAATCGTTTATATTATAAAATTTATCAAAATAATTATTCATAGAATTTATCAAGAAAATTATTCATGAAAAAATTAATATTAATTGGACAATCGTCAGCACATCACATAAGTTCATTGGCTGTGGAAGCTTGCTAATGGTGAGGAAGCCATAATTTATCTATTAGATTGCCTATTTGTTCATTTGTATGGTGAGGAGTGAATGGAAGATACTCTAGGGTATGCACCCAATATCTCATCGAGTTCAAAGCTCCAACTCAAGCAATAGAGATGTTTGCCTTTGTTCTTGCTCAAGCTATAACTCAGTCTGCTAGTAAAGTAGCGAAGATCTAGTGATCGACAAAAAGAAGAGTTGGACTGTCCAACTAATCTGATTTTTGAATGGTTGATTTGTTCGGTAAACTTTACAATATAAATGATTCAGATTATCAAAATAAATTTCATTGTAAACTTACGAAGATTGGATGGTATCGATGTTATTGAATTGTTAAGAGCACTGCTAAGGACCAAAAAAAATTTATCAAAAATTTTTCACTGAATATTATATATAATTTTTGATAATTTTTTTTCTGCACCCAAATAAATATTATGTAGAATTTTTATTAATTTTTTTAGATCCGTAACATTTTTGATGTGTTATAAGTCTTCAAATGTCATTATTGGCAGAACTTATGTGTTGCTTTCAAAGCATGCCTATTGCTTACCTTTTACATTGTGCTTTTTAGCTTGTACTTTCTTCCTCATTTTGTACACTTTGAGTGCTTGTGTGATATTTGGAATGTGAGTTTTAGGGTATCTAATTCTTACTTGAATCGTAATTTAAATTTAAATTTAATTTAAAAACTTTCAAAACACTTCTTTAATTCCAAATTGAATTTTACCTGTTTTTTACCCAAATAAAATGAGACCTGATCTTGACTAAAATATTCAACAATTATATTTATTTCATTTGAAACTTATTTATTTACTAAAATGACACTCTTGGGATATGATGAGAATTTCAAAAAAATATTCAAATAAAAATTGGAGTTTACTATAAGAAATTTAAAATATTTCATATCAAATAAAGCTCTTAACTAAAGAGTTAGGAAAACATTACCAAAAAAGAGTTAGGAAATCAAAGGCTTCTGTGAAGTGTCTTCATAGCCTGGTATTTATTACTAGATTGTGAATGAAGAGTTTGATCTTGGGGTGTCAAATGAATTTGTGGACGAAGTGAAAACAAAATATATAATTGCTAAGGTGGAGATTTATAACTCATTCAAAGAGAAAGTCCAACTTCTATAGGATAATCTTTACAAGAATTGATTATCCCTAACCATGGGATAGTGGTCACTAGACAACACATTGTTGATACGGTTCCATTGAGGAATAATGGGGGTTTAACGATCACTTCGACCTCAACCTTAAGCTCAGTTGATTGACATGGTGTTGTAAATCAAATTCAGAAATCTCAAATCATCCGGTCCATAGTTGTTGCAATGTTAGAGAAGGAAGGGGTTTTGCTCTGTGCAATTGGAGATCAAAGTTTGGGTCATTATTATTGTAGAGAGAGGTTTTTAATATTAAAAAGGTGGAGTGTGGTGCTTAATTTTGATTTGGACTAAATTTTTTGATGTGCTACTGCGGCCATGGCATGATGATGAATTGAGTTTCTTAGTATGTGTCTAGTCACTCAGTTATATCTTGATGAGTCTACCCAAGTGAAGAACTAGACTTAATTTTTTTAAGGGTGAGCATCTTGATAGAAGCTCATAAAGAAATTCCAAAGAACTTCACAATCAAACTTAGTAATGGTATGGTTAATGACCTCAATTTGGAGGTACAGTGGAAACCTCCAACATGAAACAAATGCAAGTTTTGGTCATACTCACAATAGGTGCCACCTTAAACCTTGAAAGCCCACTTTTCAATTGTGGAGGAAGAATGAGAATAATAGGGTATATACCTTCATAGGGAGATAAAGGTATAGTTAGTGTTAAGGGGAATAAGGCTCATGTGCCTTCTTTGGGTGCACCATCAAAACATAGAGAACTAGTGTATGGTTCTCTGTCTTCTTTCAATATTTCTTGTCAGTCATTTCCAAATCTTCCACAACAACTTCTAGTGTCTAATCTTCTCGAAGAAATCTCAAAAAGTACGAAGATGAGTCATCTTAAATATATGTTTAATTCTACGCATTTGTGACAAATGTCTTGTTTTACTTTTCTTACATTTTAGGCATGATTTCATAGGTGGTAAAATATGAGAGAGTTTGCCATGCAAATTGCATTTTCGTAACATTATAAATATGTTTGTCCTTAATAATTGGATTGATTTGTTAGACATATTTTATGCATATATGTTTAGTGTTCATTTGTAAATTAGCTTTTGAAATCATTTTTGAATTTTTTTAATAAAAAGACGTATAAAAAAATAAAAAAATCTAATTAATTTTTTATATTGAGTTTTTGACTAATTTAAACATGTTTCCAAATACAAAAAAGATTGGTAGCCTGAATAGTTTGAGGCTCAAATTGGCTCAAAATTCAAAACGACATCGTTTTGATTTTTTTTCCCCCCTCTCTTTAAACAGGGAGGAGAGCTGAGAGAAGAAAGAAGGGAGAAGAGGGAAGAGAGAAGGAAGAAGAGAGAGAGAAGAGGGAGGAGAACAACAGTGTGATGGCGACAGAGAAAGGAGAAGAAAGAGAGGAGGGATAGCGAGAGAAGAGCAACGGCGAAGAGATAGTGATAGCGACGGAGAGACGGACAGCAGGCAATGGCGGCTTCTTCCCCTGTTCTTCTCTCTTTTTCTTTCTATTTCTTTTTTTCTTCTTTCTTCCTTTGCTGCTGTGGATTTTTTTGATTTTTGTAGATTTGGTAATTTGTGAGATTTTTTTGAGTTTTTGATTTTGATTTTCATGTGGGTTTGTTAATTAAGATTTTTCATGTCTGTTGCTGGGTTTGTTGATTTTTTTTTTTTTTGAGTTTTTGTGTTTTGATTTTGATTCATCTGTTTCGAAGAGTAGAACAGGGCAGAGGGGGAATGAAGGGGGAGGAAGAAGAAAAGAAAAAAAAAAAAAAATTCAAAACGACATTGTTTCGAAATTCGGGATAGTCGAGCCATGAGAAATTCGGGCTCTGTAGTGGGACTGTTCCAAATAAGACCTTAATACTTATGTGGTGTCTTATGCTACTTCTTTAAGTTGTAAGAATTTCCTTAAATTAGGCATGTTTTTCATCCCGTGAGAATTTAAACATGTCTTGAGTTTTATTTTAATATATATATATATATATATAGATATGTATTTAATAACAAAAGAAAAAAATAAAATAAAAAAAGGATGGCCCAACTTTAGTAGACTAGCAAAGAGTATTTATTGTAATACAGTTTAAAAAGTAGAGTTAAATTATATACATATTTAAAAAAAAAAATTAAAAATTAAAGGGTGGAGAGGTGGATTTGTTTTTTTTGTTTTTAATTTATTTTATTTCTTTTCGTTGGTCTTCCTCCTAGCTCTCTCTTCTTCTCGCGCCCTTCTTCCCTGGAGAGAGAGCGAGAAAGAAAGAGAGAGAAGAAATGTCAGAATTCACGAGATGATTTGCTTCCAGACAACAAATCAAATTCATACACACAATCATTTCTCTTTTTGATACTCTCTCTTCTTCGCACCCGTTGATCTTCATCAAAAGTTGATAAAATTTGATTCATCGATCGGTTTCTAGAATCAATCAATCATCATCATCATCATCTGAATCTTCAACGGAGCTTCGATCTCGAAGGTAATTCTCTATTTAATCGTTCGTGTTCATGTATCGACGCTTTTTGTCGTTTGATTTTGTTGAATTCTTGATAAATTTTGATGGATTAGGGTTAGGGTTGGGTTTAGGGAATCATCCTCATCGGAAATGGAAGCGTCTGGTGGTAATTCGGACGCGTACAGAGGTTCTTCGGTGATTAGCAGTAGCAATTCGAGAAGATACGGAATGCAGTTATCGGCTTCGAATTTTTTCCATTCACCGCTTTCGACATTGTTGGAATACTCGGGAATCCTTCGAACGAGGTCGAATTATTTGGAATCTGAAAGCTCGATAAACAGCAACGGCGTGTCTGTTGGTTACCAAGATCACATTCCGAATGATTCTTCTCCTGTGGCTAACAGTGGTGGAGAGGTTTCTATTAGGATAATTGGTGCCGGCGAACAAGAACACGATCGGCTTTTGCCTTCTTCAATGAATGCACAGAATGAAGCATATGTTCAGCCCATTGGTAGAACAGCGTCGGCCACATCAGTTTCGTCGGTACTGGATGGTCAGGGAGATTACAGGAGTGATCGCGGGGTGGGAGAGAGTGGTTCACAATCACTGAATGGAGATGGGGAGGCTGTGGACGGAGCTGGGTCTAATAGCAGGGATTCTTCATACCAGAGATATGACATACAGCAGGCTGCGCGATGGATTGAGCAGGTGCTTCCGTTCTCTTTGCTTCTCTTGGTGGTTTTTATCCGGCAGCATTTGCAAGGTATACACTTCAACAAAATTTCAATTTTGACGTTTTAGCTGTTGTAGGAGAGGGCCTTGTTCTATTGGTTGTAGAATGCATAATTTTGTCGCATTCATAAATCATATCCTAGTATTGCCAAGACTGAGTAGGTGTGAGAGTTCAATTTGGTCTAAAAATGTTCAAATAATTGTGAGGTTTGAGTCTTCTTGAGATCTGTTATTTATTTATTTTTTTATTTGTCATGTATTTATGGGGCTTGAACCGTTGACTTTGAGATGGGACCCATATTGCTGAGATCCAAACATGTGCCGTTATGTATAAGCGGCAACTGTATGCACTTTGCTTATTAATGTGGCAGCCTAAGTTGAAGAGTATAGGTGAGGGGGAAGCCAACAAAAACTAGGAACTGATATTTAATAATAATTGTTAGTTGGAAACAACTAATAGTATTAATTAGAAACAATTGCAGTCGACAAAGAGAGAAGAGTCTCATAACAAATTAAAATTGATTTAATTTGTTTTTTGTTCAACTACATCAAATAATATGCTAGGTGTCAAGGAACAAGATAGAGTTAATTTTCTTAGTGTGGAGGGTTTTTTGATGGAAATTAAAATGTTGGAAGTTACGGCCCTCCATTCTAAGAACAAATGAAATTGATGACAATTTTGAAACCTCCATTCTAAGAACAAATGAAATTGATGACAATTTTGAAATTTTTTCAACAAGTACAATTTTGGAGATGACAAAGATTCTCTGCCTTATGATTGATGAAACTTTTTTCAACAAGTACAAATGAAATTAATGACAAGATGGGACATTTTGGTTTGAGAATGATGAAAAATTTAAGGATGAAAATCAAGAGTGGAAGCGGGATCATTTAGTTAGATGGGAGGTTGTTTCTCTTCCTCGTCATAAAGGGGGTCTTGCTATCGCGAACGTTGTTGCTAGAAACATTGCTCTCTTGAGCAAATGGTTGTGGAGATTTCCCGAGGAAAGTGAGTCCTTATGGGGTTCTATCATTAGAAGCAAGTATGGAATTCAGGCTAATGGTAGAGATTCTATTGTGGTTAGCAGGGGCAGTTGTCGTTCTCCTTGGAAGTCTATCTCTCGGTTATATCCAATTGTGTCTCGGTTTTTCACTTTGAAAGTGGGTGATGGGGCTAGTACACGTTTTTGGGAGGATGTTTGGGTAGGGGATACATCTTTTGATAAAGCTTTTCCACTTTTGTATCGATTGGTTCAAGCTCAAAATGCTTCAATTCAGTCAATGGTATGTTCTCATGTGGCACCAATATCTTGGAATTTCAACTTCCTTAGGAATCTTAGTGATAGGGAGTCTCTTGAGTTGACTTCTTTGTTGACGCTGGTTGGTGGGTTTTCCTTAGCAGCACATCCTGATAAAAGGGTGTGGAATATCAGCTCTTCAGGGGTTTTTTCTTGTAAATCCTTGTTTGACAATCTCAGTGATAAGTCATCCGTTCCTCTGTTTCCTCTTCACATGAGAATTTGGAAAGCGGGTGTTCCTCATAAAGTAAAGTTTTTCATGTGGTCCTTAGCTCATAAAGGTGTTATGACCAACGATCTATTCCAAAGGAGAAGGCCAAACCACCATCTTTGCCCTCAATGGTGTGTGATGTGCAAGAGGAGTTCGGAATCAGCGGATCACCTTTTTCTTCATTGTTCTGTAGCTATTCAGTTATGGCAGCGTCTATTTGGTTTGTGTGATGTTAACTGGGTTGCTCCACGGGATTGCACACATATGCTTCTTGTTAAGTTTGACGGGTTCGGCGGTTCTAAGCGAGCCAAGTCATTATGGTCTTGTATTGTTTGTGCTATTTTCTGGATCATATGGCTGGAGAGAAATGTACGGATCTTTGATGGAAAGGAGGCTGATGCAGATTCGTTGTGGGATAGGGCTGGATTTTTGGCATCTTTTTGGGCATTTGTGTCTCCTCCTTTTAGGGGAATCCCTCTTTTCTTGATTTCTAGGGATTGGGCTGCTATTTGTAACCCTTAGGGTTTGGGTTTGCTTTGTTTTCTCTTTTTATGATGGCTGTGTTTTACTTTCATCATGTTCTTTTCTCTGTATGAGGATTTCTCGTCCTCCTTTCTTTCTTCTTTAATAAAATATATTTCGTTGTTGTTTCAAAAAACAAAAAAAAAGAGTTAGTGGAGAAGGTTGGTGGCTGAAAGATGGTTTCACTGTTGCTATGTCGTTCAGTAGCTGTTGTTCATCCATACAGGCCAATATTAGAGGAGTTTATTTTTTAGGTGATGGGGTGGAGGACTCTTGAAATACTTCTGCGCTGGAAATGGAGAGGGTTTAAGTTCTCTGATAGAGTTCGGTAGCTGTTGTTCATCCATACAGGCTAATATCAGTAGTCGGGTTTGTTTTGAGGGAGTTTATTGCAACTCTTTGCTTTCCTTGGATATTTTGGGTGGGAGGGAGTAGTAGGTGCCTTTGGAGAGAGAAATTGGCAAACTTTTGAAGATGGATAGATGGTGTACAGACTTAAGTTTACTTTGCATCAATTTATCCATTTTTGGTTGAAGGAGACTTTTGTGAAGCCTCTTATTTGCTATGAAGCACGGACATGGACACAGACACGGATACGGACACGGGACATGGTAATTTCCAAAATATGGGGACACGGACACGGCGGGGGACATGGCTAATTATTTTTTTTTAAAAATATATTTTTATGTATTATGTAAATTTATATTACATTCATCCTAAATTAAAATTAACAAACACTAAAATAGTAACATTAATTCAATAAAAGAGGAAACACTAAAAGATATATATATATATATTTATAAAAAGGTATATATGTTTATAAAAGTAAAAAAATTAAATAGAGAAATTAAAAGAAAATAGAATGATGGTAAATGCATAAAAGACATAAATTTATAAAGGAAAAAAAACTAAATAAAAATATATAATATATAAGTATATATATTTATACAGAAAATAAATTAAAAAAAGAAAAAGAAGGAAAGAAGAGAGTCGGGAGAAGAAAAAGAAGAGAGAGAGGTGAGAGGTGAGAGGTGAGAGGTGACACAGAGAGAGAGAGAGAGAGAGAGAAGAGGGCATTTTAGTTCGAAGTTGAAGGCGATTTTAGTTCGCATCATCTGGGTGGGTTCGTCGATTCAAGTTCGCGACATCTGGGTTTTCATTTGAGTCAACATCTGTTCGTCATTTCGGAGATCGAAGTCATAAGTCGATTCGAATTCGAAGCCCTAGTTGTTTTTCATGGAGATCGATCGAACAGGTTGAGAGGTGAGAGGTGACACAGAGAGAGAGAGAGAGAGAAGAGGGCATTTTAGTTTGAAGTTGAAGGCGATTTTAGTTCGCATCATCTGGGTGGGTTCGTCGATTCAAGTTCGCGACATCTGGGTTTTCATTTGAGTCAACATCTGTTCGTCATTTCGGAGATCGAAGTCATAAGTCGATTCGAATTCGAAGCCCTAGTTGTTTTTCATGGAGATCGATCGAACAGGTTAGTCTTCTTTTCTCTGTTTTTTCTTCTTCTTTTGATTTAGGATTTAGGTCTTCTCTTTCTCCTTCTATGTGTTCCCTTGTCGTGTCCCATGCCGTGACACGCGTGTTCCCGCCGTGTCTCCGCCGTTCCCTACAAAAAAAATCATTAAATTAAAGGGACATGCCATCTGGCGTGTCCAGTGTGTGTCCCCGGCGTGTCCGCGCGTCGGATACCGCCACAACACCGATTTTGAAGTGTCCATGCTTCATAGTTCAAGACCATGAAACGAGGCACCTTTTTGATCAACAATAAAAAAGAAATTTGGACATAGATTTTTAATTTTGTCCATGTCATCCTATCACTACCTTGAGGTGTACAGATACCCATGCAAAAAGACCTTGCCTTGCTACTTTACCACAAAATTTAGCAAGATCAAGGGTTCAAAGTTTTTTCCTTTAGAACCCAACGACCATGAACGACCATGTTTATCCATGTATCAAAGGGGTTCTGTAATGCTATTTAATTTTTTCAAAGGTTCATCAAGACTAAGGCATCAAAACTGTGGTGGAAACTGTGCTTTCACCCTTTTTGCATGGGAAAAAGGAACATGCTCACTGCACGTCTTCAACCTTTGGCAAGATTGATAAAGGTTTAGATTAGAAAAACTTTCCTTCATATCTTTAGCTCGTGTGACCAAATATGCTGCAGAGGATTTTAGGAGACTATGTTGTTGAGTTTTACTGAGCATGAAGGAAAGAAAAATTGGGATTGAAGTTGTTGCCATAATTTTCTTGGATATTTTTATCACTTGAGTTGATTTATTATAAGATCTTTTGGTCTTGATTTGAGTGAGGGTATTGTGCTCATTAATTGTGATCCATTCTGCTCATTAATTGGGATATTTATTGTTGACCTTCCTTGACTACTCCCTTTTGCTCTTAAATTTTATCCTACCATCTCACTTTTTTTCCTTTCCTTTTAGGAAAACTTTCCTTTAATTGGAGTAATTGATCTTTAGGTGGGTCCATTTATAGGAAGTTTTGATTTTTTAAATGTAAGAGAGCAATAAGTAACATGGTTGTGGCTTGTGACATCTAGTTCTAGCTCATGTGACATCTGCAACATTTTTATGTTTGAGAATAATTTGAATAATTCTAGACTTCTAGTGTTTCAGAAATTTCCTAATTTACTCGTTTTTGAACATTTCATGATACTAATTAATCTCGTCCTTGTGGCAATATATTCTTAACGGCCAACTTTGAAGGGAAAACAATTAAAGTCCAACCATATGAGGTCATCCTAAGTTCTCTCACACTTTTTCTTTTTTATTTTAAATTTAGCGCGTAGGATCGTATTAAATGGACACCAAGGGGTGTCACCCTTGTACATCAAAGGAAATAGATACAAAATAGAAAATTGTAATTCTGCTATAAAATCCACCAACAAATAAGCTTATGAAGCATGGACACTTCAAAATCGGTGCCGTGGTGGTGTCCGACACGCGGACACGCCGAGGACACGTACGGGACACGCCAGATGGCTTGTCCCTTTAATTTTATAATTTTTTTGTAGGGGACGGCGGAGACACGGCGGGGACACGCGTGTCACGGCATGGGACACGACAAGGGGACACAGAGAAGGAAAAAGAGAAGACCTAAATCCTAAATCAAAAGAAGAAGAAAAAATAGAGAAAAGAAGACTAACCTGTTCGATCGATCTCCATGAAAAACAACTAGGGCTTCGAATTCGAATCGACTTGCGACTTCGATCTCCGAAATGACGAACAGATGTTGACTCAAATGAAAACCCAGATGTCGCAAACTTGAAACGACGAACCCACCCAGATGATGCGAACTGAAATCGCCTTCAACTTCGAACTGAAATGCCCTCTCTCATCTCTCTCTCTCTCTCTCTCTCTCTCTGTGTGTCACCTCTCACGTCTCTCTTCTTTTTCTTCTCCCGACTCTCTTCTTTCTTTCTTTTTCTGTTTTTAATTTATTTTTTGTATAAATATATATACTTATATATTATATATTTTTATTTAGTTTCTTTTTTCTTTATAAATTTATATCTTTTATGTATTTACCATCATTCTATTTTCTTTTAATTTCTCTATTTAATTTTTTTTTACTTTTATAAACATATATATCTTTTAGTGTTTCCTCTTTTATTGAATTAATGTTACTATGTTAGTGTTTGTTAATTTTAATTTAGGATGAATGTAATATAAATTTACATAATACATAAAGATATATTTAAAAAAAAAAAAAATTAGCCATGTTCCCGGCCTTGTCCGTGTCTCCATTTTTTGAAAATTACCGTGTCTCGTGTCCGTATTTGTGTCCGTGTCCGTGTCTGTGTCCGTGTCCGTGCTTCATAGCAAATAAGAGGCTTCACAAAAGTCTCCTTCAACCAAAAATGAATAAATTGATGCAAAGTAAACTTAAGCCTGTATGCCATCTATCCATATTCAAAAGTTTGTCGATTTCTCTCTCCAAAGGCACCTATTACTGCCTCCCACCCAAAATATCAAAGGAAAGCAAAGAGTTGCAATAAACTCCCTCAAAACAAACCCTACTACTGATATTAGCTTGTATGGATGAACAACAGCTACCGAACTCTGTCAGAGAACTTAAACCCTCTCCATTTCCAGCGCAGAACTATTTCAAGAGTCGTTCACCCCATCACCTAAAAAATATACTCCTCTGATATTAGCTTGTATGGATGAACAACAGCTACCGAACGACATAGCAACAGTGAAACCATCCTTCAGTCACCAACCTTCTCCACTAACTCCAACTTCACTCTTGATTTTCATCCTTAAATTTTTCATCCTTAAATTTTTCATCACTCTCAAACCAAAATGTCCCATTTTGTCATTAATTTCATTTGTACTTGTTGAAAAAAGTTTCATCAATCATAAGGCAGAGAATCTTTGTCATCTCCAAAATTGTACTTGTTGAAAAAATTTCAAAATTGTCATCAATTTCATTTGTTTTTATTTGATGGTGGATTTTATAGGAGAATTACAATTTTCTATTTTGTATCTATTTCCTTTGATGTACAAGGGTGACACCCCTTGGTGTCCATTTAATACGACCTATGCGTTAAATTTAAAATAAAATAAAAAAAAAAGTGTGAGAGAACTTAGGATGACCTCATATGGTTGGACGTCAATTATTTTCCCTTCAAAGTTGGCTGTTAAGAATATATTGCCACAAGGACGAGATTAATTAGTATCATGAAATGTTCAAAAAGGAGTAAATTAGGAAATTTCTGAAATACTAGAAGTCTAGAATTATTCAGATTATTCTCAAACAAAAAAATGTTACAGATGTCACCCCTGAGCTAGAACCAAATGTCACAAGCCACAACCATGTTACTTATTGCTCTCTTACGTTTAAGAAATCAAAACTTCCTATAAATGGACCCACCTAAAGATCAATTACACCAATTAAAGGAAAGTTTTCCTAAAGGAAAAGGAAAAAAAGTGAGGTGGTAGGATAAAATTTAAGAGCAAAAGGGAGTAGTCAAGGAAGGTCAACAATGAATATCCCAATTAATGAGCAGAAATGGTCACAATCAATGACCACAATACCCTCTCTCAAATCAAGACCAAAAGATCTTACAATAAATCAACTCAAGTGATAAAAATATCCAAGAAAATTATGGCAACAACTTCAATCCCAATTTTTCTTTCCTTCATGCTCAGTTAAACTCAACAACATAGTTTCCGAAAATCCTCTGCAACATATTTGGTCACACGAGCTAAAGATATGAAGGAAAGTTTTTCTATTCTAAACCTTTATCAATCTTGCCAGAGGTTGAAGACGTGCAGTGAGCATGTTCCTTTTTCCCATGCAAAAGGGTGAAAGCACAGTTTCCACCACAGTTTTGATGCCTTAGTCTTGATGAACCTTTGAAAAAATTAAATAGCATTACAGAACCCCTTTGATACATGGATAAACATGGTCGTCCATGGTCGTTGGGTTCTAAAGGAAAAAACTTTGAACCCTTGATCTTGCTGAATTTTGTGGTAAAGTAGCAAGGCAAGGTCTTTTTGCATGGGTATCTGTACACCTCAATGACATGGATAAAATTAAAAATCTATGTCCAAATTTCTTTTTTATTGTTGATCACAGAGGTGCCTCATTTCACGGTCTTGAATAAAAGATATATTTACCTTAAGGCAACCTTTTAAAATATATAAGATCTTGGGTGGCTAATCTTAAATGATTGTGAATTTTTGTTCCTGAAGTAGCTAGATTTGGGGCAGTCTCGATGGGACTGCCAGAGGTTGGGGAGGTGAGTGTAGAGGCTAGGAGCGGAGGGATAGGTGAGTAGTGATTATGTGAGAATTTCTTCAAAATCCCATGACATTAAATTTATTCAGAATAGCCCCCCATTTTTTTTTTTTTTACCCAATTCACTATGGTGCTTCCAATTGAAGAATTCTAGCTGAGAGAGAGGGAGAGAGAGAGTAGGGGTTTCTAGGCCTTGCTCCCTACCCACATCGGGGTCCTTGGAGAAGTATAGACGGGGAACATGCTGGTACTTGCCAAGCCTACCTGAGTGGGTGCAGTGGGAAGGCATGCTTGGGCAAGAATGACCATGCCTTAGTCTTGAGATGGCAAAGATAGGTAGGCAAAGACATATATGCTTAGGTGGACCTTGCCTTAGTGCTAGCGGCGCCCAAGATGAGGGTGCTATTTTTGAAGCAATCAAAATAGAGAAAATTACACCTTTGGTTGCAAGTAATGATTGCTAGATCTCCTATCACTGTGGAATCTAGATTTCTAAACAAAAATATGGAAAAAAACCTTGAAAGTTTGTAATTCAAATGTCATGAGATAAATTCAACAATTTTGAAATTCTTATTACAATGTGCTAAATGTATTGCCCCTTTTATACTTTAATGCCCTTTAACTCTCATTTACTTTCCCTAAGCAGTCATTTAGTATTCCAACACCAAGTTATTTAATTCTCTAACAAAATACATGAATGCCTATTTCGGATACCCAGAACAGTAACTCTTCCTAGGACCATCAATAGTTTGAATCTTTTCGCCTGCCTTGGTCGGCACGGCTCAACCTTGGAGGGGAGGTTACATGTGGACAATCTAGTTATTCTTTTGTTGATATATCTCTCTCTCTTTAGTTTTGGGGCTCACCTGAACTTATGCGTTTTAGAATTTTGAGTTGAGCATGTTCTTTGTTGTGGCCATTGAGGCTTTAACTTCGGGTTGATTTTCATTTCTTGTAACCATATTTAAAGTCATTGACAATTGACATGTTCCAAGGGTGCAGGTTTTTTTGTTACAATTTGGATTGCTGCCGTGATGTTTAAGTCAAATGATATTTTACGAAAGCAGACAGCTCTGAAGGTGCTGTAAATGTTCTTCTCTATTGTGAATGCTGTTTAGGATTTTGTTTGTTGATGTAGCTATGATGGTTACTGTCATTTTTAATAACCTAAAAATTTGATTATTAAGCATATGAAGTGTCTCTCTGCAGGGGGAGAGGAAAATACCTATTCTCATTGGCATCTCTTTCGTGTTTGGGCTTCATGTGATTGTTGTGTACTGGTGGTATTGGAATGATGATATTCTGTTTCCGTTGATCATGGTTCCCCCAAAAGCTATACCACCTTTTTGGCATGCTATCTTCATCATTATGGTGAATGGTGTGTCTTGTCACTTAGTCATTATGTTGACAGCTGTTTTTTTTTTTTTTTGGCTGTTGTTTTTAACTGACGCATAGTATATTATGATTTATTAGAATATTTTTTTTTTGATAAGTGTTTTTTAATACATTTTTTTTGGTAATTATTATTATTATTTTAACATTTACATCCTCACCCTTTTCTAAGGTTGTGTGAGGTTGGGGAAGTCATCAGAAAGTGTTAAAGTTTAGCTGGTATAGTGCTTATTGACTTCATAATAATACGTATAAAAGCATGTTGCTTTCTTCTAGATCAGGTTATATTCAGCGCCTGCTGGAAAGTGATTTCTTTCTCGTGTTTCGTCCTAAATCTCAGCAACATATTTTGTCCTTTATGAAGGGAAAATGTTTGGAGCGCTTTTCTTTCCTTAGTTAGGCATGTTTCAAGCTCAACATCTATTCTGCTTCTAAATTTTGTGCGCCATTAGGCATCAAACAATCTATTTGTCAATGTAGGTTTTTTGGCCTTTTTAAGTGTGAAACTCCTTGTTCAAAGTTGAGATTTTTTAATTTTGTACTCTTCATATTTTCCAGGGCTTTGTCCAATTGTGATATACTTTTAAAAATGGTTTTTTAATTTCTCAGTGCCTTGTGAGAATTCTTATTGTTGGTTTGTTTCAGATACTTTGGTTCGGCAGGCAACAATGGTTCTCAAGTGTATTCTACTAATGTACTACAAAAACAGCAGAGGGCGAAATTACCGTAGACAGGTGAGTTCATGTTGACTCGTGCATTTAGAAAATTCATTTAGGTTCGTATAATGCACAATGGTCGTTTTAAAATTCATTTAGGTTCATTTTATTGCTGATAATAAATTTTTTATATTTATTATTATGGTTCATTTTACAGGGTCAAATGCTAACTTTGGTGGAGTATCTGCTTCTGCTATACCGTGCCTTGTTGCCAGCACCAGTCTGGTATCGTTTCTTCTTGAACAAAGAATATGGGAGCCTCTTTTCATCATTAATGACTGGGCTGTACCTAACCTTCAAGCTCACATCTGTAGTTGAGAAGGTATTGAGTATGCCCAGCTTCTCTTGCTCGGTTCCTTTTATTGTTGGTAATTTTGTGGTGGCTGTTTTTTTTTTTAGTAGTAGTTTTTTTGTACATGGTTTTTATTCCTTTTCTTCCCCAATTCGTCTATTGGTTGGTGGTTTTCAGGTCCAATCTTTCTTTGCTGTGTTAAAGGCATTGTCTCGCAAAGAGATTCATTACGGTGCTTACGCAACTTCAGAGCAGGTAGTGCAGTTTTCATTTTTCATGCACCCTACTGAGCAATTTCCATAAGTTGAATCATGTGTTGCTATGTCACTGATAAATATCTCTTTGGAATACCTTTTTTTTTTTTTTTCTTTTCCTTCTATATTCCTGTACTTGTTTATTATGTATGAGGTTAGAGGTTTTGACCTGACATGATGGCAAGTGGTCATCTGCCCCACCACTATGGCGTGGTTTGACTCATGAGAATTAGCCGCTCCGCCGAAAAGTGGGGGTACGGTTGGCTACCTGCTACCTCTCATTAGGGTTTTAAATATTGTTTGGTTTGTCTCTAACCAGCCCGTTCGAACCAGAATTTCATGCCACTGAGTTGTATACACCCTGGTATATCACAACTCCAACCCATTTTTCTAATGAATCTTTTGTTAATGAAGGCTTCTACATTACTCACAAATCACGACTGATAGGGTCTGCTCTCACAACTCCAACCCATTTTTCTTAGCATTGTTTTTGTCGAGACTGTGTGTTGAATGACCACATTCCCTGTTGGTGATGTGGATTATTTCCACTTTTTATGTGACTAGTTCCTTGTCATTGGTTGGTGCTTTACATTCTTGCCTCATTTACACATCTGTCTTAACATCCTCTACTTAGTTACTCTCTTCTATCTTAAAAGAGTCTCCTCTTTTATATGATACACTTTGATCACATGTCATACCAGCACATTTGGTCCTTCATTTCTTTCCCTCTGCTTGATATACTTGATGGTCTTCTACATGTTACATGGACTTGGAAGTTGGGTATGGGTATCGGGTATGGGTGCATCCGTAGAGATCAGACCCATCAAACCTCAAATTTAAAGGGTATGTGGACTTGAAAAAAAAAGTTTATATTTTTATATTTTTAATTTATCATGTAAAGTATCGGACGGACACATATCCCACACCTTTGTCCAAATGTCAGGTGTCTGACATGGATATTTGTCAAACTTCATTTTTCGATGAATTCAATTATTGAAGATGTTTGGATTCGTTCCATTGGTAATTGATGATAGTCTTTGTTCACAGTGATGTGTTTTGAGAAAAAAATGTGAATAACAACTCCTCACTATGTGCTCGCCATTTATGATGCCTTTTTGATTTGCTTTGTAGTGTTTTGACCTCGTGCTTGTTGATAATTGCTTTGAGTGGATTCTTCCAGAATATTTACTATTTAAGGGAAAGTTATTAACTTATTCAGCTTGATGTGATCTAATGCAGGTCAGTGCAGCGGGTGATCTGTGTGCTATCTGCCAGGAAAAGATGCATGCTCCAATCTTGTTACGTTGTAAACACATATTTTGTGAAGACTGTGTATCAGAATGGTTAGTTTTCTGTCCTCTATTCAGCTTGTTTTTTGTGTGCTTCGGTGTATTTTGTTCAGCGGAGCATTCATATACTTCAAATTGTTATTATTTAATGAATTTTTGGTGGTTGTGCTCTTTGATTGCTTTCCACTTATAGCATTTGTGTTCTTTTGATAAAATACGGTAAAATATCCACCTCTCCAAACAAGAAGCAAGTAGGTGGAGAACCTGTTTGGTGGATTGCTTAACTAATCGCCCAACCCCTCTTGGACTTGAAAATTGGAAGCCTAACAGTAATATAGTATTTTGGGGCTCTAATAAATGTGCTCGAAGTCTATCACTAGAAAATGTATGATGAAGAATTTCTTAGTGTAGCATTAAGGGTGTGTTTGGATCAACGATTTGAGGAGGGGGATTTGTCGTGGAAAGGAAAAAGGGAAAAGTGAATGAAAGTCTTTTCCCTTTTCCTTTCCCTTCACAAATCCCTCCTCAAATCTTCGATTCAAACACGGCCTAAAGGTGTGGAAGTTGAATGTCTAGGCATCGTAGTTGGCCTCTGTTGTATGTGTTGGAGTTGAGAGTTTGCTCAATGTGTATGGTGTGTCTGTTATTAGTAATTGAATGCTATCTGGCTTTAAAGGTTCCTATAAAACAAGATGCTATGAAATGGATTGAATACGAAACTTAGTTTCATTACAGCATCAGAAATTCTCACCCTGGTCTTACATACACGCAGGTGACATAGCTTGATAATCAACATGTAGAAAACAGAGTGCCATTAGAGATAAATTGTTCACGGGCATTGTTTTATTCTAGTGATTTAATTGCTGCAATCACCATAGGCTATTTGGTATCATTTTCATGTTGAATTACAATAATACTATCATTATGACCTTTTGGTGTATTTTGTTCGTTCAAAGCAAAGTTCTATTAAATAGATGGAATTTGATTGTGATTTCAGAGTGTCATTAACGGCTGCACTGAATCTATCAAAACATGAATTTTCTACTTCCAATTTCTGTTTGGGATAAAAAAGAGTCCTGTGTTTCCAGGTTCGAGAGGGAAAGAACATGCCCACTGTGCAGAGCTTTGGTGAAACCTGCAGATCTCAGATCATTCGGTGATGGATCGACTAGTCTATTTTTCCAGTTATTCTGAAAACATCAAGTACTGTCTTGTCTGGGGAGATTTTTCTGCTTTGAAGCTTAAAACCCTTGCTCAAAGCAGCCATCTCCTTATCATGTCAACATCACAGGTAAAATCTGACCAAATCCGGCCCAGCCCAGTTCTTGGGCCACCGCTGGAAGTTAGTGTCGTATGCTGTATTGAAAAAAGTTGTGTATGTAATTGGGGCCTTTGCTTTGAGGTCCAACAATATATGTACCACACTGTTCAGTTGCCATAAATGAAAGCTTTCCAATAAATGTTTTGTTGCCTTGCAATGCATTAAATCTATTATATTCTGATATCAAAGAGCTTCAATGATGGTTTGGATGTTTTGCAATGTAGTTACATAAAAAGATTTGAGTTCTGGTCAAAAACATAGTGCTTACTGTGATGGACGGAGAAATGAGAAACATGAGTTTGACACGGAGTATTACTTTACATGATAAGAATGGTGATGGACTGAGAAATGAGAAACATGACATGGGGAATGATTTTACATGATAATGTGTTTGTTTGCCGTATTAGTTTTGCTCTGTTTAGTTTTTGGCAGCGTTGTACCTACATCTTCAGCTTTTTGGTCGATCCTTGCTTTGTAATAGACTGTCTTGTATTAGTCATGCTCTGATTACGTTTTTGGAGGCATTGTATCCTTTGTATCTGCATCATCTTGGCTGCTAGTACAACGCACTAAAAACTGGTTGCCTGGAGTTCTTTGTTAGAAACACTTGCAAAAGATACAGGGTATCATAAGCTTTGAACTCTCCAGACAGACGGCCAATTTGGGCCAGATGAAAAGCCATTTTAAACTTCTTGTGTAGCGGTGGGGAAAGTGGAAAATTTCCAAGGACCTGTTTGGTGCAGTTCTATAAACCGTTTATTACTTTTACTTACTAGTTTTGGAAATCAGTATCAGAATGTTTGGTGTAGGTTTTGCTTGCAGTTTATGAGGCAAAAATACTTGTATAAGTTGATTATTGAGAAGGGAATGAGTCTAGTGTTTGGTTTTTGATTTTCAACTTTCAACCGACAAAAAACTGCACCAAACAGGCCCCAATTACTGTGCAACCATGCATTGTTTTCATGTAGCCTTTGGTCATAAAACCAATCACCATCAGATGGCATAGAAAATCTTGATCTCGAAGTTTCATCAAGGAAAATGTTATATATAAACTGATTTTTAACCTGATTTTTGTGTATTTGTTATTATGGCCCACACAATCTCTGCATCTAGTGGTAAAAAAAAAAATGGTAAAGAAATCCGTTTTTAACTGTTTGCAACCAACAAGAAAATCTTGGAAGCTAGGAGAACTGCAATTTAATAACAAAAGCAAGAGGAAATCAAAAAGAAAATGAGCTTTCTGTGGTTGTTTAATAACAAAACCAGAAAGCTCAGCTACACAGTTACAGAAAAGAAAAAAAAGAAAAAAGGAAAAGAACAGAGGAAAAAAAAAAGGTAGAGAAAATAGCACGAAAATAGATTGCCGACCCTCACCTCTCCTCTCCTCTCCTCTCCTCTCCATCTCCCAAAATTGAAAAGAAAGGAACAAAAAAATGGACTAATTTACATGAACCTTCGATGAAAAGAAAAAATAGCTAAATATAATTAGGAAGAAGCATTTGAGCGTCTCATTGAATCTTGTGCTGCAGAACTTGTACTGGAACTCAGTGATGCCTCAGACCGAGGAATATCAGTTTTCGCTTGAGGAATAGTTTCATTCTTTGAAGGAAGGTTAGTAGATGGGGCAATCTTAGGAGAGCATGGGGACGAAGGTGAGGGTGGAGAAACTGAGAGCATCCTAGAGATGGCAGGGATGGGATAAACTTCTGTAACCTCTTCAATGCCCTCATCCAAATAGACAACATCTTGCATGGTGAGTTGGTGGTATTCCACAATTTCTCTCAAGAGGCGGTTCTCACGAGAATATACTGAATTCTCATGCGCCAAACGAGCCTTCTCAGCCAAAAGGGTCTCGAGCTGAAGGCGTATCTATGATTTGCAAATATGTACCAGTAAATAACAGTGTCTATACACAATCACAACTTGGTACAACTTGAACTTATCAACCTCAGCTTAACCCTGTCGATTATAGTGTTGTGACAGAAAGGCAGTCATAGTAAATTCACCTCAAGTAATGCACAATGCAACAGTGTGTTCAGTTCATTGTTATATGGGTATTTGATTTGGTAGACACAAGGCAAACTAGTTTAGTTTGATTTGGTAAAAAATTCAAAAATATTCCAATATTATACATATCATTATAATGAGAAATGAAAATAAAAATAGAAAATGCTAATAAGATACACACACATAATAAAACTAAATATTGTCATGGATTCATTTGTGACGTTGTGGGTGTTTGGGAAGAGGGTTGAACCAAAATAGCCCACTAAAAGATAAAATATGCTAAATAGTCAATAAAATAAAATGTCATATCCGATCCATAATCATTTCACTTCTTATCTTACAACCATCAAATCAACTACTAAAAAAAAGCCAATAAACTTCTCAAACACAACTATTTAGCCTAGCTAAAATAATTAAAAAGTCAAATAGCCAATTAAAATAGCTAACTTCCCAAACAAAGCCATAATGAGTCAATCTAATTCCCTCTTCTAATCAATGGTGTATCAAGTTTACGTAAAGAAAAATGAAAAAAAATTATGGGGCATATATATAATGTGTGAAAAATTAAAAAACATTTTCAAAACTTAAAAAGTAATTGTTGAAAATGTTAAAGGAGCACGTGCCCCTCATGAGCCTATGTGGCTCTGCCATTGCCTGCATTCCATCTTAATAAATGCAAATATCAATATGTCATGCAAGCAACAGCAAGAATAACTGAAAATAAGGAAACTATAGGAATAAATACCATTTCGTCATCTGCAGGGTTGTCTCCTTTCTCACAAGCCTCTCGAAGGATTCCATTTTCTTCCTCCAGCTGAGCAGATCGTTCCTTTGCAAAAGCCAGATCTGCTTTGACGGTTTTTAGTTCCCGGAGAAGAAGTTTTGCTTTGGCAGCTGTTGCCATTGCTACCTGTGTGAACCAAAACAAAGGCCAAGAAGGCATTTTAACACCATGGAGATATAATCAACTGGTTCACAATGATGAAAATCATATGACCACCTTGACTCTTAATTATCTTTAATTTTTTTTGCAATAAATCAGCTGATTTCCCCCATAATCTTAGCCAACATGCAATTAGCAATTTTTAACTGAAAAATTTTGTTTGTCGAAAAGGGCCAAATAGGGATTATAATTTGATCTACATATGTACTCTAGGAACTGTCTGGCAATCTCTAAATAAACAACTTTTTGGTTAAAAAAATAAAAAGTAAAAAGGCTTATTTGATTTGGTTAAAAAAGCAACGTCTCCATAAAAAAATGATTTTCTTTGGGAATGTCAACGGAATTCTTAAAAGACGATTTTACCCTCCATACTTTGAGAAATTCCACCATGTCCCTTTGGTTATGTTAATAAGGGTTTTGTGACACTACAAGGGTAGCATGGTAATTTCTCACCAAAAAACGAGTTTGAAAAGAGCCACAAAACTTTCTCCATAACAAACAAACAAACAAAAAAACTAACTTTTTTTGCAATTACCAAATGTACCAACATTTTCAGATTCTTAAAAAAAAATAAAATAAAAAGAAAAAAAAAAAACTTCTAAAGAAGTAATTTCCAAAGTTGAATAAGTGGAGTAATAGAAAAATCACCATACTCCAACCTTGCCGATTAATTGGAGTGTGTAGATTTAAAACTGAATTTTTGGTTGAAACATCTATACACTTCAACTGCATGAACCAATATACTAGAAATTTGCCACCTTACGTCGCGAGATGCCTTGAGCTGACTTTGTTGATTGGTTTGCATCTGTGGTTGTGTGAATTGCACTGAAAGTTGCTGGTGCCACGGATTATATGCACCACCAGAGACCTGATTCTGTTCCTCAGAACCCCCTCCTCTTCTCCTAATTTGCAACTTGCGGGTTTCATTCATGATGTCAGCAGTTTTAGTCTCCACAATAGTGCGTCCTTCCTGAAAAGGAACAGATAAAAATGTGGAAACTAACTAAC
Organism: Camellia sinensis; assembly: GCF_055761805.1. Taxonomy (NCBI): domain Eukaryota; kingdom Viridiplantae; phylum Streptophyta; class Magnoliopsida; order Ericales; family Theaceae; genus Camellia; species Camellia sinensis. The sequence continues at coordinate 26,112,583 of NC_138970.1, read as the reverse complement.
AATTTTGTGAGACAGGTTTGGTATCACTATGACATACATATGTCTAGCAAGATGACCAAACTTTCTTATTCTGTTATCTCTCAACGTATCTTTAATTCATGCTACCTTTTTTACAAATCTTTTCATTCTAATTCTATCATTTTGGTCTTACCACACATCCACTTCAACATCCTCATGTCAGTTACATTCATTTTACTTGTGTTATTTCTTAATTGCCCATAAATTTATGAAATTCATTCATGAATTAATTTTTGAAATATCACCAATACCTCCAATGCATTTCCGATGGAGTCACCAACTTGATTAAGTGAATTTGTGAGTGCATCCAAGCCCTTTTGGAATCTAGGATTGTCCACTTTTCTGGAGCTCTCAAATGATTGATATGGCTGATAATCAGAAAAGCAAGATGGCCAGGGTATAAATATATCAGATAAGGAAGCCAGACCATATGAACACTTAATAGCAATAAAATGAACAGGAAAATGGCTTCAAACAACAAACCAAAAGTGTTATAAAGCTTATTTTTGCATGATTTAAAATTCTCCTTAACAATAGAAGTACAGTTGGAAGTCTATATTCACCTGGCCACCTGTAGAAGTATTGAGAGTCTGCAGCCTCATTCTAGGTGATTCAAATTGTTGAATGGCATCATCATCCTCGAGAATTGCTTTAGCTTTCTCAGCTAGAACACCCCAAAATCCTTTGGATTCGTTTGAACCTTTCAATGATGTGTAATAGGCAGAAGAGTCCTATGTTTTCAAGTATCGCATCAGATCAGCTGGAAATAGAACTCTACAACAACTTCATGATACTTGTTGAAAAACTTTATAAAACCTAGTAGCAGCAAAAAGGATTCTCATGGCTTGTCCCAAACAGGTATAGTAGGACTAGTCGAATTCAGTTTAACAAAATAAGCATTAAATAATTATCAAATGGTTGATTTTGATTTGACTTGATTATCGTTTTTGCTGCTACTAGGTTTTATAAAGTTTTTCAACAAGTATCATGAATAATTATCAAATGGTTGATTTTGATTTGACTTGATTTTTCTTAATCCAAATAGAACTCTGGCCAAAAACCTAGATAAAGCCAACATTGTCAAATACTAACAACTCACTCAGTGGAAGAATGATTTTCTGAGTGGTCAAAGTTAACCATAGATCTCTTTCATGACTCATTACAAGCAGACTGGTATACCATCGCAGCAATGTATCAATTTATAAAAATTAGTAATAACAAGACGAAAAGTACAACAATGTTACGTGCTCAAAACAATAGAAAACTATTTAGTGGATTAGCTATAATATCAATTGAAAATGATATATTAGAAAAACAAACACAAAAATTTACATAGTAATTTTGCATCATAAAAAGTAAGAAAACGTATTTTAAATTAAAAATACAATAAAATCATATGATGTAAAAATGTATAAAAATGCCTCATTTAGATTTTTAGGCTAAGGCCCGTAAAAGGTTAAGCCGCCTATGTAGTTTATATCGTGTAACAAGTATGTTTGGGATGGTCATATCCAAACAAGTTCTGAACATTGTCTTTGGTTGCAAATCATGAACTAGATGGACCCAAGATACTTGGGTTTTTAATGAAGGTAGTCTTAAAGGACAATTTTTCATGTCATTGTGACTTCATTAATATATTTAGATATTATATAATTTTTTTTTTCTTTTTTCTTTTTCTTTTATTGAGATGTAAATGTTCATCCTCATCGTAAGAAAAGTTACAAATAGCAAACACCTTTAAATAAAAGTTATGAAGCATTGCCCTTTCACGAACAATGTAGTAAATGTGATGAACTATTTTGGTAAAAAAAAAAAAAGAAAAAAAGTCATCAACCAAAATAAAAAGTCGTCAACCCAAAAAAAAAGAAGAAATGTCGAGCATTTGGGCTAAAAAATGCTAGACATTTCTAAAACATGACCCTAAATACACCTCGTGGCAAGAAATTGAGTCTTGTTGGTTAAGTTCTAAATCAATAATTAATATGGAATAGTTCACATAACAAATGTTTTAAGCTTCTCAAACTTTTTCCTTTTTTGTGTGTGTGTGTGTGTTAACCACATTCATACATGTTTATGTATCTTATGAGATACACTATACATACAATAAGCGATACATAATAGTGCAAGATTCAACAATAATAGTGCAGGATTCAACAACAGTGATGAGAAGGCATGCAGACGGATCTGTTGAAAAGAGAGGTTAGAGAGGGAAATAACCTTGGGTCTTTCTCTGAAAGAGGAGTGAAAAACGGAGTCGCCGTAAGCGGAGGAGAGAGAAGACGAATCGCGATGGGCAGCGGAGGCTCGGATGGCCTGAGCGGCCAGAGATGACGATGACGACGAAGACGAAGAAGACTTGGTCTCATCATCGGCCGGAGGGTAATGAATCTCCTCTTTGAATGTCGAAGACCTAGTGATCCCCAGCTGCCTTCTTCTATATGCCATTTTCACACAGAGAGAGAGAGAGAGAGAGAGGGAATGAGGGATCACGACTCACGTCTAACGAACTCTCCTGTTTTGAAGAGCGAGAGGATCATAATATATGTCTGAGCAGAAATTATCTAACAGGTTAGCAACGCTCCGTGGGTTTATATGGATTAGTTTGGCAGTGGGTTGATTTTTTTTTTTTTTTTTGGTTATTTTAATTTGGGATTAAAAATTTTATTTGGAGCAGAAGTTTTTAATTTTTATAAGAAAAAAAGTGAAATGATTATGATTTAGGTGTAACATTTTATCTTATTAATTTTTTAGCTTATTTTATTTTTTTTATGACTATTTTAGCGCCAAACTTTATTTTAGCCACATGCCAAACAAATGCTTTGTTATTGGGGTTATTTATTCATTTATTCCCTTGTTGGAGCATTTACAATCCATTAGGCATATATGCATATTAGTTCAAATCCCTAGTATGATTCACTTTTTTATTTTTATTTTTAATTTCAATGCATTAGGCATATGATTAGATATTTTAGCTCAACTCACATTCACTAACTATATATAGGAATCCTTCAAAGGTTAGATAAAATGTATTTAATCATTAAGATCATTTACCGCCATCTTTAATATTGATGTGGTATTCTATAAAATTAATAATATTTGAATGAATAGTTAAAATAAAGAGTATGGTTATAGTAGAAATATGAAACAATTGATAGATCAAATAAAATGTATACTTTATAATAATGTTTAAATAAGTAAAATGCCTATTAGCATTGAAGATGCTCTTATGGGTTAATCACACAGTCAATGTGAAATTTCTGGAATATATGATAATTACTCATGTGTGAGATTGTAAAAAGAGAGTGGTTATTGAGTACTCTCGGAATACGAGCACGTGATACTCTATTGTTATGTGATACTTTATGATATTATGATTAGTGAAAAATCAAATATAATAATTTTATATTAAGTGATTAAGAAATATAAAAAGATATAATGAATCATAATTAGTGACTTGACATATCACAGGAGTCCTTATAATTTTCCGTTATGGGAGACGGACGCGGCGACAAGTGTGATTCAAGTCCGGATTTTCCTAATTTGAACCGTTGGATTTAAGGAAGTTGCACAATCGAGCGGCTTGGAATGTTCAAAAGAAATGGAGAAAAAAAACGGCGTGGAAGCGAACGAAATAGGATAAATTACACGTACCACCCACATAGTTAATTGAAAATACAAATATCTCTTGTGGTATCAAAATTTACAAATTATCCCTTGTACAGTCAGGGTGCAACTCGAATTTACTTAATTTGAGTAACCTGAGTTCAATTTGTTCTCCAATTATCGTTTAAGGTTAGGTTTGACATTTTTTAAAAAAGTTAAAAAGTCAAAAAATCATTATTCTATTTAAGTAACATTATCTTATTTAAGTCACATCACCTCTCTACCATATTACTTCAAACCCACTCATATTTAATAAAAAGTTAAAAAATACATTTATTTAGAACATCCCAAACAATTGTTCTTGTACTCAACTTTCCTAAACTTCTTGACTTTCTAGTCAAAAAGAAAAACAAAAATGGTAACAATTGAAAACCATGAGTTATAATAAGTTACTTAAACCGTTCTATCATATTGATAATAAAAATGACCTGATTTTGAAAAATATCTTTTGATTCGCAAAGTTATATTTGATTTGGTTCAAAGTCCATATAGGTTTAGAGTGTCGATCCATCGTTACCCAACTTTAAACATGGATGAAACAAGCAATTACATTTACATAGATGTGAAAATTCAAGATGCTTAATTGATAAGAGCTTGATTTTCACTGGGATTTATAATGATGGATGAAAAACTCTTTCCATTGTCAACAATCAAGATTTGAAGCCATGCTTGATTATACGACTGGAAATATGTTGAGGATAAGACCACAGCCACATTTGTTTAAATTTTTTTTTTTGACACATCATTTTCTACTACATGCTCACAATGAGAATAGATCCCACATCATCAACTGGGTAAACTTTTTGTACCGAGTGAATTTTAGCCCTTCCACATTCAGGGCTTCCAATAATATGATCAAAAGCAAAGAGCATAGAGTAAAATCAAGCTCCTAAGATACAATTGAAACTTCAGAAGCAATGGGTTAAAATACCTTCCTAGAAAGTAAAAATGTTAACAATTAGAAGAACCATACCAATCTTATACAAGGTGGTATTAATCAAATAATAATCATGCAATAGTTGGAATAAATGTGGATGAAATTGCTATACAAAGCCGAAAAGAACGCAAGATAGAATAAACAGAATTCACAGAGCGTGACCTCACACGCTTCGTATGATCAGAACTTGTCACTAGTACCTCGACAGTATACATTGTCATCATTTCAATTTAGCTATTGAGAATGGCTTAAAAAAATGAAGAGAAGTAAGCAAGTGGTATGCCACTGCTTGGTGATGTTGGACGAGACAGAATGAGCTAATCCAAAAATGTGAACTCTGAACTCTCAGAACAGGAAAATGACTGCCTTCCCCTTGCCTTCAGCCGAACAGCAATATCATGGAATTTAAAAGAGTAAGTGGAGATAGAGAACGATCCACCCAGCCATCGAAAAAACTGCAAATATATGAACCCAAAACAACACAGCTGCTGCCTCTCTTCCGCACCCCCTTAAATTTGCAACAGCACCTACAAGCAAACAAACAATTGAATTTTTGAAACATTATAGTACATCCTTTCATTATATTAGTGGCCCAGGTGGTGGCAGGTTGGTGGTGGTGGTGGTGGAGTAGTGAAGGGGGGTAGTGGTAGTGGTGGTGGCAATGGTGAGGTGGTGGTGGTGGTCTTGGATTGGCAAGACAGTTTGGAAAATGTTCACTTTTTAAAAGTAGAAAATATTTTCCATCCGATAAACTTATTTTCTATTGACCATAAAAAACGTTTTCCATTAGCTTTCGTTTCTATCGTACCAAATGCCAGAAAATACAAAAAAAAAAAAATATATATATATATATATATATGTTTGATGATGCGGATATGGCCCATAGGATTAAGGCAAGATGGTGTAAGTGGAGAAGTGCGTCTGGGGTATTGTGCGATAAATAAATACCCACTAGAATAAAAGGTAAGTTCTATAGAACGGCTATTAGACCAGCTATGTTGTATGGGACGAAGTGTTAGGCAATTAAGAAACAACATGTAGATAAGATGAGTGTGACTGAGATGAGGATGCTAAGGTGGATGTGTGTCGAGACTAGACAAGACAGAATTAGGAATGAGTGTATTCGGGAATAGGTAGGAGTAGTACTGAGAGAAGATAAGTTGAAAGAGAATCTATTGAGATGGTTTGGTCATATTCAACGGAGACCAATAGAGCCAGTAGTTAAGAGATGCGATGCAGTGACGGTAAATGAAAGTGTTAGGGGACTAAGTAGGCCTAAATTAACGTTGACTAACGTTGTAAATAGAGATATTGATATACTTAATTTGATTAACGAAATGGCCTTTGATAGAGCCGCATGAAGAAGAAAGATTCATGTACCCGACCCCATTTGATAGGGACTTAAGGCTTGGCTTGGTTTGGTTTATATATATTCGCTGAAACAAACGGAGCGTAGGGGTGTGCCCTTTTGCATACCATAAACATTTGGAAAAAGAAGGCATCTTATAATGAGCCTAAGCAAAATATGTAATTACGACACAGAATTATTATTTTTTTATTTTTTGATAAATAAGACAATTATTTTTGCTTTAGCTTTGTGTTTTCGTCTTGAAAAATATGTATGGCAATAGCTTGGTTGTTACCAGAAAGCACAGATGTGGGCATTGTATGCTGGAGAAGAAGAATAAATCTGAACATCTTATCATCAGGAGGAAGCAAACCAAGCTTGTCAGCCAACATGACAATGCCGAGTCCAGTGGGAGGAACCAAAACCAACCGTCCAAAAATAATAGCAGCAGTTGTCCGTAGACCAAGTTTTGAACTCCCCGGTCCTGCAAGGAAACCATAAGTTGTTAGCGATCTAACTATTGGTTAATGTGCGCAGTCCCAAAGACAACAGTTGAAGAAAGTGACTACGAACTGACAAAGGCATATTGAGGAAAATATACAAGCATTTGAATATGATGAAAATTTTTGCAAGAAAAACGTACAGAAATTTTAAATTTTAAATATAGATAACCCCAGACAAATTTAAATTTTCATGCATCTTGTATTTTTTACAAGAAATTAAAAATTAATTATAATGCTAATATGGGTTGTACATCTTGTAGTTTCCACCACTTCCATGCTAAACAAATTAAGAATTTTTTTTTTTTTTTTTTCTCTCTTTCCCTCACTTTCTACCATTTTCATCCTAAACAAACTCAGCTTTTCTGTCTTCAATTTTTGGTAAATGCAATAAATGCAAAAAATTTATGACCAAAATGTTTCAGAAAATTTTCTGAAAGCAACCCACTTTTCAAAAACACCAAAAAGTTGTTTATGAATTCTTGAAATCTGTTTGTGCACAAAAATAAAAGGGAAGTGATTGAGACCCCCTCCAATCACCACCCCCACCACCCCCACACACACGTGGGGGCCGGTGATTGGAGGAGAAGGGAAAAAAAGAAAAAAAGAAAAGAAAAACTGGCCAATCACAGAGAGAGGGGGTCATGGGGTTGCCCCCCTTGTGGGGGTCCAAGTCATTTTCCAAAATAAAAAACAATATGAAAATGACGTGTTTTCAAACTTTTAATTATTTTCGTCTCCAAAAACACAAAATCGAAAATGAAAACATAATCAAACAGTTCCCTTGAATTGCAACTGAAAAGATTCCTTAAAAATCCAGGATTAAGGGGCGTGTTTATCATAGATGTTCAATGAAAGCACATGATAAACAATTGAGACACGAGCAATGAGAAAGGCAACTTACCATCTACAAGGTTGCCACCTAATGCCAACAAAATGCATGGAATCATGGCACCCCTGAGAGTCAAACACAATGTTAGATATCATATTTTGAGATCTAAACTATATTACAGCTAAACATTGATGATACTGCTAGCATTCCCGTGATAAGATATAGGCCTTATTTGGTGCAGCTTATAAGAGTTGTGCAACTTTTGCTTATAGTTTATGAGGCCAAAATAGTTTGAATAAACTGATTATTAGGAAGCTAAAGGAAGAGTTCTTTTAGCTCTGCTTGCTGATTATCCCGCTTTTAACTTGCAAGAAGCTACACCAAATGGGCCCATAGCGCCTAAAAGTGAATACTAAAAATGAAACAATCTTGTGAGCTGTGTTTAGTTATTCCAATGCACAAAAGATTAAAGAATAGAACGTTATTGGAACAAAGCAAACTAGTATTACAAACATAATTCTATAAGGAAGTTCCAGTATGAACGAATTCTTTAAACATTTTTTAAGCTAGTTTTGATTCAACTAGATCATTCTTGATCCCAAAGGGGAGAAAACATTTCAGAGGAGTACCCTTACATACCAGCAAAGGTACACATTCAGGTCAACCATCAAAACTTGCCAGCGGATAATGAAGCATAAACTTTGCCATATCCTGAAGCAGTGGTTTGACACTGGTAAACCAAAATCCCAACCAGGCAATGGGCTACACATGAAGGATCACCCCCAAATATGTAATTCCTAAATCCAGGAAATGGATAGAGGGTAGCATTTCTATGTCTACCCCCCTGATTTCGTTCATAATTCTTTCTGAAGTTCTATTGTGAAGCATATTATATATTAAAATCTTGCTTCGTGTGCAGAAACACTTGATGAAGGTATAACAATATATACAAATATGTATACATATATATGCAGAACTTCAAAGAAAAGGACACACCAAATAAAGATAAGGAGAGATGGAACCGAGCATACCCAAGAATTGTGCAGCTGTCGGTGAAGAAGTAAAGAGGAGCATCAGGCGTAAATATCAAATTCTTTAAAAATGGTATGCATCCAATTACCATCGATAAAATCTGAAACAAAGTCATGCATACCAAACTTTAGTGCTAGTAAATGCATGAGAAGTGCAAGGGATTGAACAAAATTTTCTTGAATAAGCATTTTAATAGAAATGGTCAAAGTAGGCAAACCAATTAAACAGAACTCTCAACCATCAAGTATTAACTGAAAGTATGCTTTTAAGTAAAAATATAAAGAATGAGCTTTGATTAAGAAGTTCTGATTTATTTTTCAAACTTATTTACCAAAAAAAAAAAAAAATTAAAAAAAAATAAAAATAAAAATAAAAAAGAGCTAAGGCCAAAGATGGAGTTTACTATTATAGCATATACGATAAATTATTAATTATAATCCAAGATACTAACCCACAACACAAAATACTAAGAAAACATCAATCAATCAGAAATTGAAGAGATTGAACTTACAGAAGCAATGATAGGGGGTTGAAGTATTTGCTCAAGCTTCAACTTCTCATACAAAAACTCTAAGAAAGCTTTAATCTGCATCAAGACTCACAACATGTAAGAAACCAACAACCAACTTTAGTCTATAAAATAAGCAACAAGAGAGCACAATAATTAATGAATCAGGGAAAACATCCCAATTGAGCTGAATATTACTAAAAGGCTAAGCAAGGCATGAATTATAAAATTGCATAGCAAATTCAATGCATTCTGTCATTTTAATCCTAATAAGTTGTTGTAATAGTGAGGGGATGAAATTGTGATCATTCATTGTGTCTTGCTACTAAATTGGTAGGGATGATACTTATCTACATATTGATACTTACAAGCTAATTATTTCCCTGCCAATTTCACTTCCATTACAGTAAGGGTAAAGCATTTTGCTCATTTTTTTTTTTTTTTGGGTATATATAAACAACCATGATTTCAGCGGAGCTGAAGAAAAAATACAGTGCCACAACATCTTGAAGCAAATATAGTTGATTCTCACCTTTCCTTTCTTTGGAGCATCTGAATCTGTTGGTACAACCTCTTCCGTAAGCAAAGGAGTTTCCACTGGAGTGCTATCCTTAGCAGTGTACTTGATGGGAAGATTTCTGTCCTCAATGTCGAAGGTACCTTCAGGAGGGGGTTCAAGCATCTGATAAACATAGGTGTATAGAACAATTGCACCAACCTAAATAAATAGATAAAAAAATTATTACATGTTACTCGTTTTCTTTGCACAGATTATATGAGAAATACAAAATGCACAGATAAAATTCTTAAAGCTATGTAGACACCTAACAAGCCAACAAGAATTCAGATTTGTATGAACATAGATTTCAAAAAGCTACAATTAACCTATATAGATTTATAGGTACAATTCCAAAATGCTAAATGGTAAAAGCAAATGATAAATAGGGCATTTGTAACTCTACAGAAACACCATTTTTTTTTTATATTTTTTGATCTTTCCAATTTGTAGTGATATAAAAAATAAATAAACCAGACTTCCACTTATGGGAGACATATAACCTAATGATGGAATAAGTCAAAATCTGTTCCTGCATAAAAAATACATTCATGCAATTAACAATCTAAATCATGTCGGTGAATAACAAAGAAGTGATTCTTCTTGCTCTTGGAAACTGATCTAGCTGCTAAAATGTGAAGGTCCTAAAACATAAGGATGAATAATTACATAATTAGGAATATTGAAAGAAAGCAATTCAAAGAATCGGCTAATCAAAAGATAGATAATTATTCAAACATCCAGTGGGTAAAGAAATATGTATTTCAATGACTCCAATATAAGCTACAGTGAATAAAAGAGATTGAATAATTTACCCACTGGCCGAATGAGATATATGCATTCCCATCTTGAGCACATTTCTCAGAATCGCCGAAAGGATTTGACTTGTCTCGACATAAAGCTGCAATCAGGACAAGTGGCACATTTCCAATATTCCCTGCGTAAACATCAGTAATGAGAGCACAGAACTGGAAAAAAAATACTAGAGCCAGTGTTGGCTCCAAAACTTTTTAATGATGGGGTCATGCAAAATCATAAACACTAATTCTCAAACCATAAATAAATAATTTTAATATACTACTATTGTTTTTGACAAAATACACACACACACAAACACAAATATATATATACACATTTTGAATTGTTTGAAGAACTCTTGCGAGCTTCGTCTGAAGTGTGCGCGAAACCAATGCAGCCTTCTAACAAAATTGGAGAAAACCAATGCAGCCTTCTAACAAAATTGGAGATCCATAATTTTATCCAATCATAACTTTGGGCTTTTGAAACCCATGTTTATCAATCTTTGAACTCGATCTTCGTTATTAATACATTCGCGAGTTCTAGATTTAATTTTCAGGACATAAAAACACAAAGTAATTGTTTAGCACATTCAACCTTGTTGAATATAGGAAACTAGAATATTTTATTTATAGTGTATAAAATCCGTGATTGTATGAATCACGGATTTAGTGCCTTGATTGTTTTGTTTCCTAAACTATAACTTGAATTCATTATATATACATGGCTCTAGCCAAAAACATTCTTTTCACTCCTTTTGGCCATTTGGGTAACGGAAATGCAAGAAGTGGAGATCAAAGTGAGAAGTGTTGTGGCACTATCAAATCAGGGCAATGAGTAGTGGCATGCAAGCGAGAAGCTTTCTTAAAGATTTCAGAATAGAGTTTAATCAGGGTTTAGTTGCAAATCGTTTAATTGTAATGTCCATAGTCTTATTGTAACTTATGTATGGTTGTCATTGATTTCACATGCTTCATGTAAGATTGGCATATTAATTGAATTGTCATAATGCAATTAGAATTGATTCATTAATCACCGAACATTGAACTTAATTTTAAAATTACAATATATATATATATATATAGACTACTCCATGTTGAGAGTAAAAGTGGACATCCAGACTCTCCTACAAAGTAAGAAACCAAAACAATCAGGATAAATACTTGACAGAAGCTGAGGGAGCATTTCATATATCATTAACAAATGCTAACTTCACAATTTACTTCACAATTTAAAGTAGCTTACCGATTCCAATTTGTATGATAGTAAACTTGAAGAATGGGTATGGTGGATGGACGATGGACGCCACAAGTAGACCTATTAACGACCCTGATATGGTAGCTAGAACAACGTTAAAAGGAATGAACCACCTGCAAAAGGTCAAAAAATGCTTGCTTAAACAACAAATCTCTGAGCTATTGCTATTCAGAGAAAAGAAAAACACCTAAATCTTACCACTCAATCATATTCTCTAAAGTGATGGCTTGTCCGAGTTGAGAGAATATCAAACATGGAAGTAAAAGTGAAAAAACCAACTGCACCACATAGTTTGAACAATCAGTTAGTTTGCATATATTGGCATATCACTATATAACACTAAATAAGAAGACAGGTAGAAAGATTTTATTTTCTAGAAGAAAAAAAAAAACACTTGGTAATAATAAAATCTCATTGCCCATTGATTCTAGCCTCTTTAGCAAAACTGAAAACTACATTGGAGGAAATTCACAATGTTTTACACAATTCTACAAGTTGAGGGCAACTAACTAAGCCTCCGTTTGGGAAGTGGGTTGGCTTTTTGGTTTTTTGGCTATTTTAGCCTGGGCTAAAAAGCTTGGTTTGGGAAGGGCTTTTTGGCTTTTTTGACTTTTTCTGTGAGAGAAGAGTGTAATGATTATGGGTTTGATGTGATGTTTTGTTTTTTGTGGCTAAAATAGCCTATTTTGTCTTTTGTGGCTAAAATAGCCAAAAAAGCCTGAAAAAGCTCTTCCCAAGCGGACCCTTAAATCTTGTTGGTTTCTCAATCAGCCTAGATTCTAGCTGACAAATAGTACAAAGGGTAATCACCAAGACTCCTACTCATATTGCACTAAGATCTCTCCATTTCCACCTACCAATAAAAAAAAATATTTAAAAAGAAAAAGAAAAGAGATCTCTCCAATTACACACACGAATATAATCTACAAGTCATACAGCAATACAAAAACTAGATCATCGGCTAGATAATTCAATACTCTTTAAGAAAAACAAGATAATAATAAGCTTGCTTACCCCATTTAAAAGCTTCCTTCCATTGGCAGGTAATAGCTTAAAATAAGCAAGAAGAAATCCCAAGAAGCAAACTGTAAAAACCTTTGCTATGGGTAAAACTGCTATCTTTATAGTCCCAATCAATGACTCTCCTCCTCCATTTTGACTGTCCATTAGAACTTCTGATAAAAACCTTTCCATATTTTCCAATGTAAACTTCCAGACTTCAAATCATCAATCAATAATGCTCTGAACTGCAGAAAATTGTTCTCTCCTATTTCAAGGCTGGAATTTTCAATGAAATCAAGTGTGAGCTAATTAACGGTTCAAATCCAACAAAAGGGTTTTTATATTGTTAATGAATCCCCAGAAGATTGCAGCTTTATTGTATACAGAACAGATTTCCAATCCAAAAAATTCTTGGAAATCAGAATTCAGCCAGAGTTTCTCCTCGCCGAGATCTTGATGAAACCTTCAACACCTTTATTTATTTGTATTGCCTGATCTTCTTGATCTGCAAAATTCACCCAAAAAATTAATTAAATAATGATAAAAAATGTAAATGTTGAACGAAAAAATGTAAATTTCACCAAAATTCAGTTTATAATCCAATTAGTATTTCTATATAATAAAAAACAAAAAACAAAAAACAAAAATTAGGTTTCAATAATGTTAAAGAAAAGTATATACTATAGGGTTTGAATTCCTCAATCAAAATTGAATTCAACTTAAAACAACAAATACTGATGAACAAGAAGATTTGACTAAATTCAACCTAAACCAACAATAACAAAGAAAATAAAATAAATAGGTATTCAAACATAATAAAACAATAATTGGGTTTCAATAATGTTAAAGAAAATAATATAGCATACCTAATAAAAGGGTTTGAATTGAATTCAACTTAAACCAACAATATGAGAACAAGAAGATTTGATAAAGTTCAACTTAAAGCAAACAATAATGACAGAAAAAATAAATAAATACACAGCATAAATCACTTGAATCCCTGAAAGTACGCAATATATATATATATATAAAGTAAATTCAAAGCATAAAAAGCAAAATTGAGAGAAATTCAAGCAAAAATACATACACACTACATTAGGGTTCGAATAAAGCAGTTCCAATTCTTATTACAAAAACAGAAAATACGGTGATATTCAACTGCTGATATATATATATATATATATATACAGATCATATATACATACATATATGTGTATGTGTGTATAGGGTCGCCTGAAGCTGAAGCATCCTATACCTTATAAGGAATCATTGGGCCCTCGTTTCGTATTTTTGCCCTCTTATTTATAGGGGGTGTTTGGCCGAGGGTTAGATTAAAATAGAACAAAATATCACATTTAATTTACAATTATTTTATGTTTTTGTAATCATCAAATTAATTATAAATTTTTTTATAATTATTTTTCTAAACATAACTCATTTAGTTAGGTTAAAACCACGTTTGAAAACAAGTTATATTAGTAATTTTTTAACATTTTATGAAAAATATGTAAAAAAATAAAAATAATGATATGATAATTTATAATAATTTGGTAACACTATATGCACTAATTAGTATATTAACTAATGTACTAATACTAATTATGACATTATTGTTAACCCTACTCATTATACAAATTACAAATACTAAAAACATTTTAAATTATGTTACATCATCAATTAATATACTAATTAGTGTATATCAGATTATTCAAAGTGATTTTTTGACTTTTTAACTAAAACATGTATAGTTGCTAAACGAAACTTTAGATTAGATTGGGACTAAATTAGTCACTAAAAAATAAAATAAATTAATAAAATAAAATGTCACATTCAAATTATAATTATTTTATTTTTATATTTATAAAAATTAAAAAAACCAATTCCAATAAATTTTTTAATCTCAAACTAAAAAAATCCCAAATCTAAAAAATCAACTAGGACAATTTTTTTTTGACAAGCCAAAAACATAACCAACTAAAATAGCCTCCTTTGCAAATGGGGCCAAAATATCAACCATACTCTTATTTGATTCTCCTTTGTCGGTTATGTAAATTACACCTTGTACCTTTAGAATGATTATTAATTTTTACTTTCGCCCCTAAAATTGCATATCTTCTCAATTTGACCATCCAATTATTGGATTTTTTTTTTTAATATGAGCTCGTTTGGGATGTGAGTTAGCTTTTTGACTTTTTGGTTATTTTAGCTTGGGAAATAAGTTTTTTAGCTTTTTTTTACTTTTGTGAGAAAAAAAATAAAATGATTATGGATTGAATGTGACATTTTATCATATTTAACTAAAATATCCTATTTTGTTTTATATGGTTATTTTAGCTCCAATGGGGTATCCCAAACGAGCTCTTAGGTTTTTTTTTTGGAGGTCAATCAGTACAAGATTAATTATAAAGGGTTTGAATTTTCTCATATTCAAATTTGAACTTGAAAGAATTTCAGAAGATCGTCGAGCCACTATGGATTTTGTTTTGATAATCTGAACAATTCATTTTATAGAGTCATCAATGCATTTCATCCATGAAAAAAAATTAAGTTGATCCAATGATAACAACCTTTTCGTTTTATCACATTTGTTTTCGAAAAATAAACGGTAAGTGTGTTTTAAAGGTAAACTATTTGTTTTTTTTTATTTAACAAAACAAGTACAATAAAATAAAAATGTTATGATTATTAGATCGACTTAATTTTAAAAAAAAAATGGTATGCACAAAGAGCCTACAAGATCAAAGGTTTGAATTATCAAAACGAGATTTGTGGTGGATTTTACGGACCTCTCAAATTCTTTCAAGTTCATATTTTAATTTGAGAGAAGTTCAATCTAAATATGATAAGTATTATATTAAACTGAACCATTAAAGTTTAGTTAAGTGTTGTTGGTTTTTGAGTTGGGGCTAAAAAATCACAAAAGGACAAAAAAAAGTCAAAAAAATCACAAAAAGACAAAAAAAAAAATTTACCATTCCAAAGCCAAAAAAGCCAAACAAGAATACCAAATGACCAAAAAAGTTTGAGGCTAAAAAAGTCAAAAAAGTTAAAAAGCCAATTAAAAAACTAATTGCCAAACAAGCACTTAGTAGTTATTGTTCAGTTTTGTGACAAAAAAATAAAGCTTCTATTTGCACACCACTAATTTTTTCCGGGGTGTTTTGAAAAAGTAGGTGTTTTTGAAAAAACCTATAAAAAATATAAGAGATGATTTGACTTAAAATATGTTAAAAGCCAAAAAAAAAGAGCTTATAACTATGTTTCCAAAACACCCTTCACTTGACATTGTTTATTGCGTTTGAATTTGAACTATCGAACAAAATTTTATGGTTATGATATTAATATCAAAATGAGGACTCACTTTGATGAGAACTCACTTTGATGCTTAACATTGAATAAATAGTTTTTGTTAGATAATAATATCAAAATGATTAATTATTGTTCAGTATATTTGTATTATTTTTTTGTTCAGAAATCAAATTTACAAAAACAAATTCGTAATTTGGATATTAACTTCTAAACGAAAACTAGTTCCATGCTTCATATCTGAATAAATAGTTTTTGCTCAGTAAAAATAATTGATTTTTATTCAGTATGTTCACAATACTTTTTTAATTTGAATTTCAGCTATAAAACAAAATTTCATAGTTCAAATATCAATTGTCAAATGAAAACCTAATTCGTGTTTGATATCCAAATAAATAAATTTTGTTCGGTAATTAATATCATAAAATAATTTATTTTTGTTCAATAATTAATATCTTAATAGAATAAATAATGTCAACTAATTTTTGATGGAACCAAACCTTATTAGTAAAAAAATTAATAATTCAAGGACTAAATTGAAAAAACACAAAATTTAAAGGTCAAAGTAAGAATTAAGTGATACGTGGAGTGCAAAGCTACCTCAATAATGCTTGCTGGAGTCCTCTTTAAAACAATTGCAACCACAACCACTGTCCTAGGTGGGACCTGCAAAAATAGAATTTTATATTTTGTGTATAATATATTTTTTAAAAGTATTATCTTAGCTTTAATGAATAATTAAAATAGTGAGGTACACATTATTAATACTAAAGTGGTTGAATAAAATAAAATAAAGAATAAGTTTGTCTAATTTTTTTGGATTTGATACAATTTTTATTGGGTTGAGAGGTTAGGGATGATCTAAATAAGTGCACTTTTGGACTTCTTATGAAATATGGGTTGGGTTTGAAATGATGTGTTAGAGAGGTGATGTGACTTAAATAAGATAATGTGACTTAAATAGGATAGTAACTTTTTAACTTTTTGATTTTTTTGAAACTTGCCGAACCAACTCTTAATCTCTAGAAACTTCTGAACCAATCTAGCGTAGATTTGAAGCACAAAACCATTACTGTGGGTAATCAAGAATATGAACATGACATCTTATACACAATCTATTTGATTTATGAAGAAAAATAAAATTAAAAGGGAAATGTAAAAAATAAAAATTAGTTTGTAATTGATTTAATTTAATTTTCATTTTTATTTCCTTTCCTATTATAAATTTAAGATTTACTATTGATTTTTTTATGTTAGTAGTAGATAAAAGACTAATTTTATGATCCGAAAGTTAACCCAGGTGGCCTTTCAGGTCATTCCATTCGAGACCTTAAATTTTAACCAAGGTGGTCCTTTTAGGTCACCCCATTAGAGACCTTAAATTTTATTTTCAAGTGTTTATTGTTCAGTCAACTTCTTGGTATAATGCAAAAGTATGATAATGTAATGTGTTGCTTCAAAGTAATAAGATAACAATTTTTTTTGAAAAATGCTGTTAGTCTTAAATTTTTTACTAAATAAATAACCAAATGTGAGACAATTAGTTAATTATTTAATAGAAAATTTGGTATCCCTAACATTACCCTCTTTTTTTTTTTTCAAAGAATATAACATGTTAATTCATTTTTATTAAGTAATTAAGATTGACTAGGTTGTTTGGGAATACGCCATTTTAATAGCATTTTACTTTTTATGAAAATATATGTAAAAAAAAAAATATGACTCAAATAAGATACAAAGACAATAATAAATATGTCATTTCAAGTTATTCCCAAATGTGCTATGGTTTTTTGTTTATCATCACCCAGATATTTTCACATTATAATTTGAAAGTATTTTTTAAAAAATTCCTTGAATAAATATATGATTAGGTTAGAGAGTACAATGGTTTATTCACCTAACATCATTTATAATTTTTTTTATTAGTAAGTCACATCATGTAAAATGATATGTGACACTTGTATTAATTATATGTAATTACATATGTATATGGAGAAATTATTAGTTACTGCAAGGAGCAGTACGTGTCGCTCCACGTGTATTGTGATTAGTAGAAAAAGTAGAGTTCACGATTTTGAGTAATGTTAGGAATCATGAAAAAAATATCATGAAATATATCATGAAGGTTTTTCATCATTTGATTAATATGCGGTGTTTTATTAGGTGAAGAATTTTTCATAATCCTTTTCATGACATTTTTTCCATGATCCCTAGCATTACTTCAGGATTTTATATTAAAATAATTAAAAAATATGAAAAAATATAAAAATTTGTAATTGACCACAAACATAACCACATGATGTTGCCAGACCAATCAATAATTATGCATATGATATCTTACTCTTCTTATCAATTCAACGGTAGCAAATTAGCAATTGTCTACGGTTCGTTAACCATCCTAATGAGCTTTCGTGCGTCACTCAAATTATTTGTCAACCGTTCGTTATGCCAATGGACCATCCTAATTGAGCCTTCGTGGGTCACTCAAATTATTCATCTGGTTGGCCGTTTGAGAAGATTATTTATATAAAAAATTAAATTAATTAAATAATTACAATTATATGATTATATTAAATTTATAATTAAAAAATAGATCATAAGTATGAATTTGATAATATATAATCTATTTTAAACTAAATAAATTTAATCTAATTATATGTCTATAGTTATTTAATCAATTTAATTTTTACATAAATAATCAATTAAAAAAATATAAATTATATTGAAATTGATCTCGTGGCTGACTTAGCCAACTAGGTACAATTCCAATTCAAACAGTCCAATACATTTAGTAAAGACATTGACATATAAAATTTTGGGACAAATATTATTCAGTTTAAACTTTTAAAAACAATTTCCGCTCAGTAGTAAAATTCACGTATATTAATAATTAAAATCTTAAGATTTTCTATGAATTTGTAATTGTTTTGTAAAGCTATCACTGAGTTATAATTGTTCTTAAAATTTTACATATTAAATTACTGTCTTTGGTTTGAGGTGTGAAACTCATGTCATGTGATAGTATAAACGTATAGAATTTTGCTAAGTTCAGGATAGCTTTTAAGCGCTTGATAATGGTGTTATTTAGAGTATATATTGATTTGTTTGTATGACTTTTGCTTATAATTTTTGAAAAAGAAATAATTTAAATAAGTTAAAGAAAAAAATAGTTACTTAAATGTGGTTTTCATTTCTATTTCTTATCATAATTTGAAAAAAATTATACCAAACAGTCAAGTACATGTCAACATATAGCTAAATGTGTATTTTCATACAGATAATGAGTCTGTTAAGTGACATTGTGATGTTTTGAGATGATAGTAAAAAGTTGATTTTTTTGTTTTTTTGTTTTATGCTTTTTTGTGTAAAAAGTAGAGATGTAATGTGACCCAAAAAAATAAAAAAAAACTAAAAAAAGCTAAAAAAGTCAATCTTCCCAAATTTGATAATAAAAAAGTCCAGCTTTTTGCCGAAGAAGTTATAAATACAAGAAGTGATATATCCCTCTAAAAATGGAGCTCCAAACAGAGCTCTATACACTTGGCAATGAAAAAAATATATATATTTCAGAACTCTAAACAATGAGCTCCAAGGAAGCTGTAATTAGTGGGCCTCACCCCATTGATGTGATATCTTGACCTAATTTTTTTTTTTCGCCAGCTCTAGAGTTCATTGTTTAGAACTCCCTATTATTTTTGAGAAAAAAAAATAAAATCAAAATACCACATCACATGAGACCCACCATCCCTCTAAAGCTCCATTAGAGCTCTTATTTTGGAACTCTAAAACATTTTTATAAATCAACAATGATAGAGACTACTAATTTTGGAGCTTTAAAAAGACCACTAATGACATGACACTCAATAAAAAAAGAAAAAAATACAACACCAAGGTCAAAACATCAAATCATTCATGATGGAGCCCACTGCCACATCATTAGTGATAGCACTAATTAGTGCTTTCACTCATTTTCCTTTATAAATACAAAGTGTATCAAATAGTTTGGCACGTATTCTTAAAAAAATAAAACAAAGGGCAAATTACAAACACCCCCTCGAGGTTTGGTAAAAATACAGATTCCCCCCTGAGGTTTGAGAAATTACATCCCGCCCCCTGAGGTTTATATTTCTATAACAAATTGTCCCCTGAGGTTTTCATTTTCATACAGATTCCCCCTAATTTGTTATGAAAATTTGACCTTCAGGGGCAATTTGTAATTTCTCAAACTTCATGGGGAAATCTGTATTTTTACCAAATCTCGAGGGGGTGTTTGTAATTTGCCCTAAAACAAATCAATATAAAAGAGAGCAAGTGAGTGGTCTGTTTGGATAATTTAAATAAGTCACCATTATTTGAAATTTTTTATTTTTAGTAATTTTTTTTTTCAAATTTTGTTACTTTTCCAATCTATATTGTGAAGACAAATCTAAAAATAAATCTTTAAAAAAAATTAAAAATCCGAAAGAATTAAAATGTCCAAAAAAAGTCTACTATTTTTTTTCTTATTTTTTTATTTTCTAATTTTTTCATTTTTTTTTTAATTTGATTAATTTTCTAACTTATTTTGTCAAGTAGAATCTAAAAGTTTAAAACACTTTCAAAAAAATTGCTAAAGGTAAAAATACACTAAAAAAAAAAAACACCCACTATGTATTATTTTAAAAAATAATTTTTTTAAGTAGTTTTTTTAATAAAAAAAACGTGTATAAAGGTAGAAAGAGAAATTAATTTTTTGACTTTTTTACTATTTTAGTATATTGTTAAAACAGCCTTAAGGTCTTGTTTGTTAATAAACTATTTTAGTTAAAAAATTTTAAAATTTTAAAATTATTATATTATTTTTTATTTCTTAAAATATTTTTTCATAAAAAATTAGAAAAACTTCTAAAATTGTAAGTCCTAAACAATGGCAAACTCTATGGTAAAGTGAGAGCCCAATAATGAGCTATGTCATTTGTCCATCATTATTTAATGAAATTAGGAGACAGTGCAGGTGAGCAAAGCCTGAAAAATCAACATTAACTTCCGTGGACAAAAGGCCAAAACTCACCAATCGATCAGAACGCGTCCGCCATGTTTTTAAGGCCGGAATCAGAACACGTTGATTAGGAGGGAGGATTGGATTCCCAATTGGTAGGATCTACTAACTTATATTTATGTGTAATAAAATATTATGGGACTAGTCATCATCTGAATTGGAGTGGGTGTTGTGATAGTACTTATGTTGTCATATTACGTATAGTTTATTTTAATTATATTTTAATAATTTAAATTATTTATATTATAAAATTTGTTATGTATATTATATATATAAAAAATAAAATTAATTGGAGAAGCATAACCCTATTATTAAGATGAATAATAACACTAAAAATTATTAAAATCATACTAATCACTTATTTTTTCAAATATAAAATGTGGTCTTGTCGTGGATTATATATAACTAATTAACTTAATTTTTTTATATGAATGATTTATTTAATGAATCCTATACTATAAACATTTTAGATCATTAAAATAAATTCAGGATATGTCTTCATGGACTCATAACATGATACTATGCCTTCGTTCGGGAAGTGAGTTGACTTTTTGACTTTTTTGCTTATTTTAGCCTAGGGTTAAAAAGCCTGGTTTAGGAAGAATTTTTGACTTTTTTTTAGCGAAAGGATGTAATGATTATGGGTTGAATGTGATGTTTTATTTTATTAGATTAAAAAGTCTATTTTATTTTTTGTGACTAAAATAGCTAAAAAAGACCATGTTTGAGCTTCCCAAACGAATGCATGCCTATAAGGCACATCACCAACCTCATTCCCTTAGCAATCCCATGAATTGGAGATGTTGTTGTGACCCTAGTTACAGCAGCCTCCTATGATGCCATGGTGGAGATTTTTCCTGAGTTTTTTTTTTTTTTTTTTTAATTTAAACTATTCACATTGTAGGGTTTATTGAATATATTATTCATACAAAAAATTAGGTTAATTAAAAATTTGTAACCCTATGATCAAATACTTATTATTTTTAAAAAAATTATAAAGATCAAGTTAAACGTTTATTTTTAAAAAACAAATGTGTACTTGTTACATAGTTATAGATGTCCAATCAATTTGATGTTTTGTATAGATGATCTATTTCACAAATCCTACAAAATCACAGGAGCCTGTTGTGATTTAGGATCCCTTAATCTGTAATCCCATGAGAGTATAAATCCCCTCTCATGGTAGGATTAACATTTCCATGGGAGGGTTGGGATTGCTAATCCTCTCACACATATTAATGGTTAAAATTAGCAGCAACTTGTGCTATGCAAGAGAATGAATAATTTATTATACTCATTTTTGTATTATAAAATAAAAAATTCTTATAAATTTAAAATATAATAGGGAGTTATAACTAACAAATATTTTGAATATGATAATTATCTAATACCTAAGTTCATACATTCATTTTTGCCATAAATTTGTCATTTGAAACATTGATTATAATATTATCTTAGTCCAAGTAGGTCATTTAACAGCACGAACTATATTTCTATCGGACATTATTCTAGCTTTAAAAACGAATAATGAAAAAATGGGTACCATTACAAATAATATAAAAATGTAAAAATGAATACTATTACAAATAATGTAAAAATGTTCAAAGGCCATTTAAAGAAAAAAAAAAAATGCCCCCACTACATATAGTCAAAGGTATACGGAGAGAATAAAATTTATCATAACTCTAAAATTCTACAACTGTCTAACCAATTGTAATGTTATTGATGGTTGAATGTATAGCTCGAATTTTAAACGCGGAGTTTGAACAAAACTTTATACCCAATACGCAAACACTAAAAAAACTCGATGGTATGTTAAAATATATAGCTGAAGTGTGAAGCATTTGAAAAATAAGATAGAAATGAATTTGAAGATGGTCATTAGATTAGAGATTAAAATAAATTAAAAAAAAGATCGAAAAATATAATAAGAATAAAGCTGGAGATAATGATACTATTGGAGATAAAAAAAAATTAAAAAGGAAGAAATAAGAAATCAATAAAAAGAGATAAGGAGTCATAGATAATAAAAAGATTTTAAAAGTTAAAAATTTAAAACAAAAACAATAGTAACAGAAAAAAATATTTTTTATTTGAAAGAAATAAGGATGAAAAATTAAAAACATAACTTTGAGAGAGCAACATGTAGGAAATAGAATTTTAACTCTGCTTAAGAATTGAGTATTAAGACTTTGAAAATTTTAGAGAACACACTATATTTACTTATATATATAGTATAGATATATACATAGGTAAAAAGATAGATATCAAATCTAATTTGAAAAGTAAAGATAAAGTAAAATAAACATCCTACAAAAAAAGAAGAGAGAAATGTGGGAATTTGGTTGTTGATAATCAAAATTTAAAAAGATAAAATATTAATGAGAGATTACGTATGAGTAAAAGATAATTTAATTTTGTTTGTTATATCAAAATAAAGACATATATATTTTCTTGAATAGTAGCAAAATAAATTTACTTTTTAAATAAAGTTGTAATAGAATAAAATATATTTAATTTTTAAATTGTATGCTTGATGATATTTTTTCAAAAAAAAAAAAAAATACATTGATAGAAAATTTTAAAATTAATGCTAGTCAATTGTTATCATTATTTTTTATTTATTTATTTATTTTTGATCGGCAAATGTTAGTTGTTAGTTGTTAAATTAGCATCTATAGGAGAAATCTCTCCACCATTGGCAAAGCACCTAAATGCTTGCATTCCCTTAATTAACTCTTAAAGGGAATTGAACCCATGATCTCCTTAGGACTAAGCCTTAAGGAAGGCATGGTAGCCAACTAGGGTCAATTGTTATCATTATAGCCTACAAAAAGAATTTTGGATAAAATCATGGATAGTCAATAAAAAAATCAACACTTAGCATTAAATTTTGTAAAAATTAAAAAAAAAATTGAAAAATTCAGAATTCAGTATTGGAATTCCTGGAATCATATAATTGGGCATTTTACTTAATTTTAAAATTTAAACGTTAAATCCAGTAAGATTATGTCTTGTGTGTTAATTCAAAATTTAGATAATACACTAATAGATTTGAATCATTTTTTTTAATATTGTAAAAAAAAAAATTCAAAATTTTAAATTAGATATGTTTAGATAGAATTTAAAATTTTAAAAATTTAAAAATTAAATATTGTTAGATGTATTTATCACTTTAAGCCAAATATATTTTTTATTTTTAAAACTTTTAAAATTGAGAAATTGTGTTTAAGGTTTTGAAGCTGTTTTGTGTGTATATTTAATTGGGTGTATATTGGTTGCAAATGATTCGAAAAACTCTCATTTGAGAGAGCTTGAAGGAGAAAATGTGAGATTAACTCCATGCATAGCTGATCTTCTTGATTTCGAGAGTTTACCTGAAACCATTAATGGATGTGATGGTGTGATAGATATGAGATAAAATAATAAAAAAAAATTAAATTCAAGATTTGATGAGTTTCAAATCTGATTAAATTAAAAAATAAACGCAAATCACAAATTAAAAAAAAAGAAAAAAGCAAGCCCAAATCATGCAAAATATAATAATGAAGAAGATGAAAAGATGTGTAAATGAATTGAAAAATATTAGAAAAGAAATATACACACACAAAAGTAATACATTGGAAAAATACATATAAAGTAGGAAATAATATTAGGAGCATAAAAATGGAGAAAATGAAAGATGTGTAGATGAACTGAAAAATATTAGAAAAAAATATATGCACACAAGCTAACAAACACTAAAAAAATACATACAAAGTAAAAAATAATATTACATTGACTTTGTAATGATTTTCACAGATCATTAAACTTGAAAAATATAACAATTGAGAAGATGAGTTATTTTGAGAAAAGATGAGAGAATGACTGAATGTAATAATAGAGAAGATGAAAAGGTGTATAGATAAACTGAAAAATATTGGCAAAATATAAATATATATATATGTGTGTGTGTGTGTGTGTGCATATAAAAGTAATAAACATTGAAAAAATGCATATAAAGTAAGAAATAATAATAGAAGCATAAAAATAGAGAAGATGAAAAGATATGTAGATGAATTGAAAAATATTGAGAAAATGAAATATATACACACAAAGTAACAAACACAAAAAAATATATATATAAAATAAGAAATAGTATTACACTGACCTTGTAATGATTTTTCAGATCATCAAACTTGCAAAATGTAACAATGGAGAAAATGATTTATTCTGAGAAATAAAAGATGGGTAGATGAGAGAATGATTAAATTTGATTGGAATAAAATGAATAGAGAAACGTGTGTTTGGAAGTTGTAGGAGTTGTGGGTTTTTTTTTTATTTTTAAATTGAGATTGAAAGTGAGATAGATATTATTGTGGGTGATGGATATGGATGAATATTTTATTATTTTGGGATAAATATTACTGTTAGTGATAGATATGGATGAGTATTTTTAGTATTTTATATTTTATATAGGGAGAGAGAGTGAGAAGGCTTGAAGAGTGGGAAAGGAGGTGAAAGAAAGTGCCACAAAATATTTTTTTTCTT
The DNA here is from genome assembly GCF_055761805.1 of Camellia sinensis. NCBI lineage: Eukaryota > Viridiplantae > Streptophyta > Magnoliopsida > Ericales > Theaceae > Camellia > Camellia sinensis. The sequence continues at coordinate 26,087,258 of NC_138970.1, read as the reverse complement.
CAAAATTATGAGAATTTAAAATTCAAGTTTTGGAGCCTTTTGACTTAACAACTACATTTAGTTATAGATATAGATAGATAGATGTCACTTTGTCTTCCACTCAGAATGTTTTTTTTCGATAATAAAGATATTTTTTTTTGTTTATTACGAAAAGACATGTAAAAAAGTAGAAAAATGATGTGACTGAAATAAACTAATAAGTCAACAAGTAACTTATTTATGTGTTCCCCAAAAGAGACCTATATGTAAGAAGGGTTTTCAGATAATTTTGTATATTTAACTAACTAATATCATCACCTTGGTGCATAAATAAACACATTTTATCTTATATCTCTAACCTAACACCACCATTCTAATAATATATCCACTCAATGTCATCATTCTCATAATTTTATCCGACCTAATTTGTCAAACAAGTCGTTGTTCATAATTTTGGAGAAATTATTCAATGTTCCTTGAGTAAGTCTAGGTAGTGTTCTAGATGAGTAGTTACTAGTTTGAATAATGGGATCCACCATATTCATGTTAAACTTCTAAAAGATAGTAAATGTAATGAAACATTGAATAACTTCTCGTAATTTTGGGCGTATTAAACAAACGCCAAGTTCGACTTGCAGAAATTCATACCATTAAAATTTAAATTAAAACTTTCACGTGTAGGCTTATGGAAATTGATTATTTTAGGCTAAATTATAAATACACCTCTTGAGATTTGATTAAAATATAAATTGTCTCATGTAGTTTTGAAAATTATATTCCACCCTCTGAGATTTTTAATTTCATAACAAATCGTCCATTTTATTAATAAATCATCCAGTCAATTAACATTTTTCAATGATTTTATAAATATATTTCAATTATGATTTAGGTAATTTTATTATTGTATAGGAGAGCAGTTATGAATTTCTTTTTTTTAGTTAATTTTCAAAAAAAAAATTTAAAATTGCTAAAGGCAAAAATATACTATATAAAAAAACCCCACTATGTATTATTTTAAAAAATAATTATTTTATGTAGTTTTTTTAATAAAAAAACGTGTATAAAAGTAGAAAGAGAAATTAATTTTTTGATTTTTATTATTATTTTAGTATATTGTTAAAACAGCCTTAAGGTCTTGTTTGTTAATAAACTATTTTAGTTAAAAAAATTTTAAATTATTATATTATTTTTTATTTTTTAAAATATTTTTTCATAAAAAATTAGAAAACTTCTAAAATTGTAATTCCCAAACAATGGTAAACTCTATGGTAAAGTGAGAGCCCAATAACGAGCTATGTCATTTGTTCATCATTATTTAATGAAATTAGTAGACAGTTCATGTGAGCAAAGCCTGAAAAATCAACATTAACTTACGTGGACAAAAGGCCAAAACTCACCAATCGATCAGAACGCGTCCGTCATGTTTTTAAGGTCAGAATCAGAACACGTTGATTAGGAGGGAGGGTTGGATTCCCAATTGGTAGGATCTGCCAAACTTATATTTTTATGTGTAATAAAATATTATGGGCCTGGCCATCTGAATTGGAGTGGGTGTTGTGACAGTAGTTATGTTGTCATATTATGTATAGTTTGTTTTAATTATATTTTAATGTTTTGAATTATTTATATTATAAAATTTGTTAAGGATATTATATATATAAAAAATAAAATTAATTAGACAAGAATAACCTTATGATTAAGACGAATAATAGCACTAAAAATTATTAAAATCATACTAATCGCTTATTTTTTTAAATACAAATGTGGTCTTGTTGTGGATTATACATAACTAATTAACTTAATTTTTTTTGTCTGAATGATTTATTTAACGAATCCTATACTATAAACATTTTAGATCATTAAAATAAATTCAGGATATGTCTTCATGGGCTCATAACATGATACTATGTCTTCGTTTGGGAAGTGAGTTGGCTTTTTAATTTTTTGACTTTTTTGACTATTTTAACATGTGGTTAAGAAACCTGATTTGAGAAGGGCTTTTAGTTTTTTTTTGACTTTTTTGTAAGAGAAATAATGTAATAATTATTAGTTGAATGCGATATTTTATTTTATTAGACTAAAAAACTTATTTTATTTTTTATGGTTAAAATAGCCAAAATAGACCAAGTTTGGATTTGCCAAACGAAGGCATGCCTATAACTACATCACCAATCCCATTTCCTTAGAGCATTTCCAACGGTGAATCAGATTTTTCATCAAATCTGAGTCAAAAATAACTCATTTCACCAAATCTGGTACCAGATGCTCCAACAGTTCACCTTTCACCAAATATGTCCCGGGACAACCGGGTGGTCGACCGGTGAGTGAATTTTTTTTTTTTTTTGAATTGTCTGAACCGTTTTTGTTGAACTTTCTGAACTTTTTCCGGGACGACCGGGTGGTCGACCGGCCGGTTGACCGGTTAGGGAAATTTTTTTTTTTGGAACTGTTTGAACTTTTTTTTGAACTGTTTGAATCTTTTACTGGTCAACCGGCCGGTCAACCGGCTGGTCGACCGGTTGGTATCACCCCAACGATCAGTAATAGTGATTTGGTGAAATGCTTCGCCTGTTCTCAGTTTGATGAAATGTTTGGTGAAATCTCATTTTGATATCGATTTGGTGTAACCGTTGGAGCATCAAACAGTAACTTTTTCACCAAATTTTAAATTTGATGCTGGGTTTGATGAGCCATTGGAGATGGTCTTAGCAATCCCATGACTTGGGGATGTTGTTGTGACCCTAGTCACAGCAGCCTCCTATGATGCCTCGGTGGAGAATTTTCTTGAGTTTTTTTTTGTTAATTTAAACTAACGGCAGTGATTGAGAGCTCTAGTAGAGCTGCTATTAGAGCAGCTCTACTGAGTTGGCAACCCTTTTTTTTTTTTTTAAAAAAAAAAAAGCAGGAAAAAACAAAACAAAGGGAAGAAAAAGACAATTTAATGCCAGTTTAGAGCTACATTTTTAGAGCTCCAAAGCAATTTCCTTTAAACTATTCACATTGTGGGATTTATCGAGTATATTATTCATACAAAAAATTAGGTTAATTAAAAATTTGTAATCCCATGATCAAATACTTATTATTTTAAAAAAATTATAAAGATCAAGTTAAGCGTTTATTTTTAAAAAACAAATGTGTACTTGTTACATAGTTATAGATGTCCAATCAATTTGATTTTTTGTATGGATGATCTATTTCACAAATCCTACAATATGAACGGTTCGAATTGTTAAAAAAGATGTGAAAAAAAACACTCAAAGGGGCATCACAAGAGCCAGCTGTGATTTAGGATCCCTTAATCCGCAATCCCATGAGAGTATAAATCCCCTCTCATGGTAGGATTAACATTTCCATGAGAGGGCTGGAATTGCTAATCCTTTCACACATATTAATGGTTAAAACTAGCGGCAACCTGTGCTATGCGAGAGAATGTATAATTTAAATAATTTATTATACTTATTTTTGTATTATAAAATAAAAAATTCTTATAATTTTAAAATATAATAGGGAGTTATAACTAACAAATATTTTGAATATGATAACTATCTAATACCTAAGTTCATATATTAATTTTTTCCATAAATTTGTCATTTGAAACATTGATTATAAAATTATCTTAGTCCAAGTAGGTCATTTAGTAGCATGAACTATATTTCTATTGGACATTATTCTAGCTTTAAAAATGAATAACGTAAAAATGGGTACTATTACAAATAATATAAAAATGTAAAAATGAATACTATTACAAATAATGTAAAAATGTTCAAAGGACTTGTAAAGAAAAGAAAAAAAAAAAAAAAAAATGCCCCCACTACATATAGACATAGGTATACGGAGAGAATAAAATTCATCAAAACCCTAAAATTCTACAACTACCTAACCAATTATAACGTTATTGATGGTTGAATGTAACTCAAATCTTAAACGCGGAGTTTGAACAAAACTTTATACCCAATGTGCAAACACTAAAAAAACTCGACGGTATATTAAAATATATAGCTGAAGTGTGAAGCATTTGAAAAATAAGATAGAAATGAATTTGAAGATAGTTATTAGATTAGAGATGAAAATAAATTTAAAAAAAGGGATCGAAAAATATAATAAGAATAAAGTTGGAGATAATGATAGGATTGGGGATTAAAAAAAAATTAAAATGGAAGAAATAAGAAATCAAGAAAAAGAGATAGGGAGCCTTAGATAATAAAAAGATTTTAAAAGTTAAAAATTTAAAATAAAAACCATAGTAAGAGAAAAAAATATTTTTTATTGGAAAAAAATAAGGATGAAAAATTAAAAACATAACTCTGAGAAAGCAACATGTAGGAAATAGAATCTTAACTCTGTTTAAGAATTGAGTATTGAGACTTTGAAAATTTTAGAGAATACACTACACTTGCTTATATAAATAGTATAGATATATACATAGATAAAAAGATAGATATCAAATCTAATTTGAAAAGTAAAGATAAAAATAAAATAAACATCTTACAAAAAAAAAGAAGGGAGAAATGTGGGAATTCGGTTGTTGATAATCAAAATTTAAAAAGATAAAATATTTATGAGAGATTACGTATGAGTAAAAGATAATTTAATTTTATTTGTTATATCAAAATAAAGGCATATATATTTTCTTGAATAGTAGCAAAATAAATTTACTTTTTAAATAAAGTTGTAATAGAATAAAATATATTTAATTTTTAAATTGCATGCTTGATGATATTTTTTCAAAAAAAATAAAAATAAAAATACATTGATAGAAAATTTTAAAATCACTGGTAGTCAATTGTTATTGTTATTTTTTATTTATTTATTTATTTTTGATTGGCAAATGTTAGTTGTTAGATTAACACCTATAGGGGAAAATCTCTCCACCCTTGGCAAAGCACCTAAATGCTTGCACTCCTAAGGGGAATTGAACCCATGACCTCCTTGGGACTAAGCCCTAAGGCAGGCATGGTGGCCAATTAGGGTCAATTGTTATCATTATAGCCTACAAAAAGAATTATGGATAAAATCATGGATAGCCAATAAAAAAAATTAACACTTAGCATTAAATTTTGAAAAAATTAAAAAAAAATTGAAAAATTTAGAATAAAGTATTGGAATTCCTCGAAAAATATAATTAGACATTTCCGTTAATTTTAAAATTTAAATGTTAAATCCAGTAAAATTATGCCATGTGTGTTAATTCAAAAGTTAGAGAATACATGAATAGATTTGAACCATTTTTTTCAATATTGTAAAAAAAAAATTCAAAATTCAAAATTCAAAATTTTAAATTAGATATGTTTAGATAGAATTTAAAGATTTTAAAATTTTAAAATTAAATATTGTTAGATGTACCTATCACTTTAAGCCAAATGTATTTTTTATTTTTAAAAATTTTAAAATTGAAAAATTGTGTTTAAGGTTTTGAAGCTGTTTTGTGTGTGTGTATTTAATTGGGTGTATATTGGTTGCAAATGATTCGAAGAACACTCATTTGAGAGAGCTTAAAGGAGAAAATGTGAGATTAACTCTATGCATAGCTGATCTTCTTGATTTCGAGAGTTTACCTGAAACCAATAATGGGTGTGATGGTGTGATAGATATGAGATAAAACAATAAAAAAAATTAAATTCAAGATTTGATGAGTTTCAAATCTGATTAAATTAAAGAACAAGCGCAAATCACAAATTTAAAAAAAAAAAAAAGCAAGCCCAAATCATGCAAAATGTAATAATGAAGAAGATGTGTAAATGAATTGAAACATATTAGAAAAAAAAAAATATACACATACAAAAGTAATACATTGGAAAAATACATATAAAGTAGGAAATAATATTAGGAGCATAAAAATAGAGAAAATGAAAAGATGTGTAGATCAACTGAAAAATATTAGAAAAAAATATATGCATACAAAGTAACAAATATTAAAAAAATACATATAAAGTAAAAAAATAATATTACACTGACCTTGTAATGATTTTCATAGATCATTAAACTTGAAAAATATAACAATCGAGAATATGAGTTATTCTGAGAAAAGATAGGTAGATGAGAGAATGATTGAATGTAATAATAGAGAAGATGAAAAGGTGTATAGATAAACTGAAAAATATTGGCAAAATATAAATATATATATATATATATATATACATATATACATACAAAAGTAATAAACACCGAAAAAAGTGCATATAAAGTAAGAAATAATAATATGAGCATAAAAATGGAGAAGATGAAAAGATGTGTAAATGAATTGAAAAATATTGAGAAAATGAAATACATACACACAAAGAAACAAACACAAAAAAAATGCATATAAAATAAGAAATAATATTACACTGACTTTGTAATGATTTTTTCAGATCATCAAACTTGTAAAATGTAACAATGGAAAAGATGAGTTATTCTGAGAAATAAAAGATGGGTAGATAAGAGAATGATTGAATTTGATTGGAATAAACTTAATAGAGAAATGTGTGTGTGGAAGTTGTAGGAGTTGTGGGTTTCTTTTTTTTTTTTTTTTTTAAATTGAGATTGAGAGTGAGATAGATATTATTGTGGGTAATGGATATGGATGAATATTTTATTATTTTGAGATAAATATTATTGTTGATGATGGATATGGATGAATATTTTAGTATTTTATATTTTATATAGGGAGAGAGAGTGAGAAGGCTTGAAAAGTGGGAGGGAGGTGAAAGAAAGTGCCACATAATATCTTTTTTCTTCAAAATTAAGAGAATTTAGGATTTACGTTTTGGAGCCTTTTGACTTAACAACTACATTTGGTTATATATATAGTATAGATAGATAGATAGATATCACTTTGTCTTCCACTCGGCATTTTTTTTTCGGGTAATAAGATTATTTTTTTTATTTATTACGAAAAGACGTGTATAAAAGTAGAGAAATGATGTGACTAAAATAAACTAATAAGTCAATAAGTAACTTATTTATGTGTTCCCCAAAAGAGACCTATATGTAAGAAGGGTTTTCAGATAATTTTGTATATTTAACTAACTAATATCATCACCTTGGTGCATAAATAAACACATTTTATCTTATATCTCTAACCTAACACCACCATTCTAATAATATATCCACTCAATGTCATCATTCTCATAATTTTATCCAACTTAATTTGCCAAACAAGTCGTTGTTCATAATTTTGGAGAAATTATTCATTATTCCTTGAGTAAGTGTAGGTGGTGTTCTAGATGAGTAGTTACTAGTTTGAATAATGGGATCCACCATATTCATGTTAAACTTCTAAAAGATAGTAAATGTAATGAAACATTGAATAACTTCTCGTAATTTTGGGCGTATTAAACAAACGCCAAGTTCGACTTGCAGATATTCATACCATTAAAATTTAAATTAAAACTTTCACGTGTAGGCTTATGGAAATTGATTATTTTAAGCTAAATTATAAATATACCTCTTGAGATTTGATTAAAATATAAATTGTCTCATGTAGTTTTGAAAATTATATTCCACCCTCTGAGGTTTCTAATTTCATAACAAATCGTCCATTTTATTAATAAATCATCAAGTCAATTAACAGTTTTCAATGATGTTATAAATATATTTCAATTAATGATTTAGGTAATTTTATTATTGTAAAGGAGAGCAATTATGAATTTCTTTTTTTTAGTTAATTCAGTTAAATAAATTTTTTAACAAGGGGATATTTGTAATTTTTTAAACTACAGGAAACAATTTGTACTTTAAGCAAATCTTAGGGGGTGTATTTGTAATTTATTCATTATTTTAATTAATTTTTTTATTAAAAAATGTATAAAAAATAAAGTTAACAAGAATACAATTTACAATAATTTTTAAATTTTTTTTACTACAAATCTATGTTGCCAAATGAATGTGGCACTAGCTTTTGTTTTAATTTTGTTAATCATATTATTGAATTTTGATGATATTTAAAATATATTAGATATATTATGACTTAATATGATACATATTTTATATCATTTGATACAAAATATTATTTGCTTTGCTACATACTTGTATATATATATACTAGCATATACCCGTGCCTGAAGGCACGGTGTAAATAATGTTGGGATTAGAATATAATTGTAATCCCAATACTATTTAATAAATTATCAATTATTAATTTAATATAATTGTAATCCCAACCCTTCTTGTCTTAAAAATAAATTATCAATTACAGAAATGAAATTATGCCTTCAACCTGAAAATTCCTGTTTCTATACCAAGAAAATGACATAGGCAAACAACCATTGTTGAGCTTTGGTGACCCACCACAAAACAAACTCAAAAACATCTATCTAAGTTCACAGAAGCTGTGGGAGTTTCCAATCAAATGAAGGGATTTGAAATTAAACTTTATAAGAACATAGGCGAGTTTTCAAATGAAATTCAATTAACGCCCAAATAGTTTTATTTTAGTTTAATTACGTGTTTATGCGATCTTTAAGTTGTTGTTATGTTATTTCTTTTACAGTCAACAATAAAGTAAAAAGTTTTGCGAGCAAGTAAAGAACAAAGTTTTTCAACAATCAAAGCAAATGCAAACTCAATGTTTGAACTTTCAAGGAAGGAGAAAAAAAGAAGCTTGAAAACAAAAACCTATTTGGTAAATTTTTGACAAATTTTCTACAGACTTAAAAGCCTAAAAATAAAACGTCCACTGTTTAATTGAGATTGAGATGGGCTCAACTCCAAAATACATTATTATTAACTCCAAAATTGGACATATCTCTATAAAGTTACATGTCAAATAGAAAGGGAAGCACTGTGTGCTGTACATGAAATCTTAGAAGTAATACAAAATATTATCAACCAACAAATACAAACAACAAATCCGTCAGGATTCAGAATTCAAAAAACATAATTAACCAACAATAGCGATCAAGAGCAGAAAAAGGGAAATTCAAGAGACAATGTAAAATACCTCTGTTTTGGTGTTGAACGATGGGTCTTGAAGCCACTGTTGGGAAATTAAAAACATTAAAAAAATTTGAGTTATTGACATAGAATGGTAAAGCTAAAGGAGCCTCAAGAAGGTCTATTAGTGTGTCCCCAATCTGGGAGTCCTTTGCATTATATATAGGCCAATCAGTAGTGATGGGTCATCACTCATGTCCTTCTATGTGTGTCCATCTCTCACCTCACCCTTTGCCTTATTCTATACAAACATTCATATTCAACTTTACAAAACATTCATATTCAAGCAAACCCACAAAACATTGTCATAGAATTGCATATAATTGGCATTTATGTCCTGATTTGAACCTTTGTTATTTGGCATAGGGAGTTTAGTTATAGTCCAGTTTATATTATTCTCATAGGGAGTATAGTTATTTGGCATTTATGTCCTGATTTGAACCTTTGTTATCTCATAGAATTGCATATAATTGCATGTAATGTATCATTATTTGGTTGGTTAAGAGTTGAAATTGATACTGTTAAGTGTACATTTGTCATTTATGCCTGATTACAACATAATTGTCATTTGGTTCAAAGTTGAAATGGACACAATTTAGTGTAGGTCGACTTATTATATCATGCATTCAAGCAAAAAATATCATGAATTCAAGTTGGAGGTTGATTAGTTTTGGAATCAACCAAGACCAAGAACATCTCCAAGACCCGACCCCTGCTATGTAGTAAATTTAGAGAAAATATTTTAGGGTCTTAAACATTTTACTAAGAACATCTCCAACCCTTCATCAATTTTATACACTGGACTATACATGTATATATATGAAGTGAAACCCATTTCAGACCCAAAACTTTTTAAAAATGAAAATATCCAAATTCAAAATCTATTTCAAAATCTATGAAAATATAGAGTGTATAAACTGGGTTTATATATTCAAAGTCTATGAAAATATATTCAAAATCTATGAAAAATGAAAAAATTTGTCTAACAAACTATTTTTGAAAATATTGTTCTTAAGAAACATTTCTAAACTTTTTTTTTTTTAATTTTTCAAGAATGTTTTCACACCAAAATGGAAAAGATGTGTGTTTATGAATTTGTCATTGTTTTCAAAAACCCATATAAAAACAAAAACAATAATGAAAAAAAAAATTGAAATCCATATTGAACAATAGTGAACTTACAAAATCATATGTTTGGTTAATGTGGTTCACTCGATAGAATTCCTCAACAGTTTGTTGTCTTTCACTCTTTGCATCATAGTCCCTGTCAAGTTTTTTCATGTTAGAATTCATCTCGTCAATTCGGCTAAAACTTGATTGATTTATAGCCCTAATTGCTACATGATGCAACTTCCATTTTTGCTCATACCGATTATAAATATAAAAAAAAAGGGGGGAAAAAGGGAAAAAAAACAAAATAAAACTGACCTAAATTAGTGGCCAAATGAATTGATCTCTGGGGCATCAAACCCAGTATCTTGCACAGATTTTGGAATTGGAAATCCTTCATGCAAAACCAAGTCATTGTTATCAAAAAGAACCCTCTTATCCTCCCCTTGTGAACCTGTCAATAAAATTAAAAAAAATAAAAATAAAAAATAAAAAATTATGAAATTGATTTTCTATACTGATCATGACAACAATCAAAGTATGTATCCAAAATGTATACAGAAACATGTTTTATAAAAACAAAAACAATAAAAACATACCCATATCAGGTTCCTCAAGTGAAACCCATTTCAGACCCAAAACTTTTCAAAAATGAAAATATCCAGTTTCAAAATCTATGAAAATATCCAGATTAAAAACTCATTTCAAAATCAACCCAACCAAACACCCACATATAAAAAATATCCAGATTCAACTTTACAAACCCACAAAAAATTTCAGATTCAAGCAAAAAAATATTCAACTTTACAAAACATTCATATTCAAGCAAACCCACAAAACATTCTCATAGAATTGCATATAATTGGCATTTATGTTATTTGGCATTTATGTCTTGATTTGAACCTTTGTTATTTGGCATAGGGAGTATAGTTATAGTCCAGTTTATATTATTCTCATAGGGAGTATAGTTATTTGGCATTTATGTCTTGATTTGAACCTTTGTTATCTCATAGAATTGCATATAATTGCATGTAATGTATCATTATTTGGTTGGTTAAGAGTTGAAATTGATACTGTTTAGTGTATATTTGTCATTTATGCCTGATTACAACATAATTGTCATTTGGTTCAGAGTTGAAATGGACACGATTTAGTGTAGGTCGACTTATTATATCATGAATTCAAGCAAAAAATATCATGAATTCGAGTTGGAAGTTGATTTGTTTTGGAATCAACCAAGACCAAGAACTTCTCCAAGACCCAACCCCTGCTGTGTAGTAAATTTAGAGAAAATATTTTAGGGCCTTAAACATTTTACTAAGAACATCTCCAACCCTTCATCAATTTTATACACTGGACTATATATGTATATATATCAAGTGAAACCCATTTCAGACCCAAAACTTTTTAAAAATGAAAAGATCCAGATTCAAAATCTATGAAAATATAGAGTGCATAAACTGGGTTTATATATTCAAAGTCTATGAAAATATATTCAAAATCTATGAAAAATGAAAAAAATTTGTGTGACAAACTACTTTTGAAAATATTGTTCTTAAGAAACAGTTCTAAACTTTTTTTTTTTTAATTTTTCAAGAATGTTTTCACACCAAAATGGAAAAAATGTGTGTTTATGAATTTGTCATTGTTTTCAAAAACCCATATAAAAACAAAAACAATAATGAAAAAAAAAATTTGAAAACAATAGTGAACTTACAAAATCATATGTTTGGTTAATGTGGTTCACCCGATAGAATTCCTCAACAGTTTATTGTCTTTCACTCTTTGCATCATAGTCCCTGTCAAGTTTTTTCATGTTAGAATTCATCTCGTCAATTCGGCTAAAACTTGATTGATTTATAGCCCTAATTGCTACATGATGCAACTTCCATTTTTGCTCATGCCGATTATAAATATAAAAAAAAAGGGTAAAAAAAAGGGAAAAAAACAAAATAAAACTGACCTAAATGAGTGGCCAAATGAATTGATCTCTAGAAATCCTTCATGCAAAACCAAGTCATTGTTATCAAAAAGAACCCTCTTATCCTTCCCTTGCGAACCTATCAATAAAATTTAAAATAAATAAATAAATAAAAAAATTATGAAATTGATTTTCTATACTGATCATGACAACCATCAAAGTATGTATCCAAAATGTATACAGAAACATGTTTTATAAAAACAAAAACAATAAAAACATACCCATATCAGGCTGCTCAAGTGAAACCCATTTCAGACCCAAAACTTTTTAAAAATGAAAATATCCAGTTTCAAAATCTATGAAAATATCCAGATTCAAAACTCATTTCAAAATCAACCCAACCAAACACCCACATATCAAAAATATCCAGATTCAACTATACAAACCCACAAAAAATTCAGATTCAAGCAAAAAAATATTCAACTTTACAAAACATTTAGATTCAAGCAAACCCACAAAACATTCAGATTCAACTTTACAACCAAATCCCAGATTCAACACAACTTTACATTCAGATTCAAATTCAGATTCAACACCCAGATTCAACACAACTTTACATTCAGTTTCAGATTCAGATTCAAATTCAAGCAAACCCACAAAAAATATCATGAATTCAAGTTGGAAGTTCTAGTTTACCTTGCAAGGGGAGAGAGACGAAAGAGGAGGGTGACAGGAGAAGAGGTGGTCGGTGGTGTCGGTGGTCGTCGGCGTCGCACGGGATGGGCTCCGATGAAGGTAGAGAGAGAGAGTTCAAAAATTGAAATGAGAGAGAGAGAGAGAGGAGATGAATACCTGTGATGGAGAGGGGGGAGAGAGATATTTTCAGACCATCAGAGGGAAATAAAGCCGTTGATGCTTAAATCTCTTCCCCATCAACCATTGATGGAGAGAGAGGGAAATAAAGACATCTCAACCATTGAAGTTGAGATGAGACAATTTAGACCATTGGATTAAAATGTATCTCACATACATTTTAAGACATTTTCAAAAAGCCTCTTGTCTTATTATATAGATATATATATGATGCATTCAAATGTAAATATTATTTAAATAGATTTTATTGTATATTATATAATATTTTAATAAAAAATTACTGTTTACTTTTTGAAAATCAAAGTATTGTGCAAGTAGTACTTTACTGGTCATCAAAAGTGATCTTTGGCTATAATTTGAAACTCTTGCCTGCAAATTTGAAAGAGAAAAAACTGTAGCTGCGTGCCTGTCTCCACGTGATCTGAGTTGCAAAAGTCAAACGAGAAGTGCCTCCTCTCCTAAACGGAGGTGGTGTCTGTTTGGCAGAACTTAAAAGCAGCTTATTTCAGCTTTCAGTTTAATTTAAGCTATTTTGATGTGTTTAGTTTAGCTTATAGCTTATAGCTTATAGCTTTTTGGAAGTCAGAAATCAGCTTATTCTTTGAGTGGGGCAGGAGATACTTAATTTATAAGTCAGAAATCAGCTTATGTTCATAGTTATAAGTTATAAGCTGTTTAGGCATAAGCTATAAGCACTTTCCCACAGCTCTACCAAACAGGGCCATAATTTTTTATTATAAAAGAAGTATTTTGCTTAGAGAAAAATAAGAAGTGACGAAGAGAAAAATCTGTAATATTGAAGTATTCTCAGATATTATGTTGTGTGTTTTTAGTGATTTATTATTCATTTTGAGAGAAAATTTGTTGAGAGTTTGAGTAAAATTGTAAAAGGATTTTCTATTTTCTTATTATTATTGTAAAAGAGAGAGTTTTGTGAGTAATTTTTTGGGATAAAACTAATTGGGTTAGATATAACTAGGCACCGAATTCAAAACTTGTTGGTTGGAGAGATTGGGTTTGATCATTTGTTGTGAAGATTCACTAACACTCGCGAAACTAGTGGTATATTACTATTTGAAGAATAGTGGAGAAATTCTAAACAAGGATATTTGGGAAGTGGATGTATGTTTGGGTTAAGTCGAATCACCATAAATCGTTGAATTTGCTTTATCTTCCCTTTGCTCATTTTATTTTATTACTATATTTTATATTGTTGAGCATTTTTATTTATTTTATATATTGGGTTGATATTTTAATTTAGCAATTTATTTAGAAATCAATTCACCCCATTTTGGGTTGCCTATCTAGGGTAACAAATTTTATTAAAAACTTAGGAGAAATTATATAAAAAAAAATCTAAAGTTTGATTCTTTTAATTTTGTCAATTTGTTTTTAATGTAAATTATTTATTTATTTTCATTGAAAAAGTTTTTTATTCATTAATTCAACGTAAGTGCACATAAAATGCCTAAAACACTCATTTTTGTTGAATTTAATGACTAAATATAATTTTTTGATCAATTTTACTTAATGAAAATAGGGAAATAATTTAGATTGAAAACAAATTAAAAGATTAAGATTTAAGTTGAAAAAAAATTAAAAAATCATGATTTATTTTATTATAAGGGTTAAAGCATGTTTTTATTTTTATTTTTTGTAATTTTTCCAAAAAAGGATTGGGCTATTTTTTAAAAAGACCTATTCTTAATTGTTATATTTCATTTAAACCATCTTCTTTTTTAATATTCTATTAGGTCCTGTTTAGAGTAGCATGACCAAATCACCCTTTCAATTTTTGTGCATGTTTCCATTTTGAAACCAATACACAATAAAAAAATGACAACAGTTCCTCATTACATGGAGAAAATCTTTCCCTTATTCCATGGAGAAAATCTATCCTCATTTCGAGGGGAATCTTCTCATTTTAAGAAGAAAATTTCCTCTTATTTCATGGAGAAAATCTCTCATTCATTCAAGGGAGAAAATCTCTCCCTGATTCCATGAAAAAAATCTCACATTTCTAAAACCATAAATCGTCTACCATATGAAATCTCTCACTAAATGTTGATGTGAATTTTCATATTACAAATATGCGTTGGTAAATAACATCCCCTCATGGAATCATACACTATGAACATTCACATTGTTTGTGCTAGCATGACTATTTTTTAATGTGAATATTAACATGAATTGTGATTTGTGAGTAATGCATTGTTGATGTTGTCCCAAACTCGCCTCTATAGGTTTAGCATCATAATTGGCCAGTAATCTAGGGATTACCGAAGGCCTCTGAATAGATTGACAGAATAAGGGGCTTGCGAAAGTAATTATACAAACATATAATGTCCATAGAGCTGTGCAGATATATATGGGACAGAAAATTTAAAACTTAATTTACATAAATATGACGTCATTTTATGTACAGATATAACAAAAAAAGACCTAGCCCAATATACAGATAAACAGAAAGTCTTGAACAAACTTAAACAAAAGAAAATAAAAAGACTTAAGCTTGATCCACAATCACGACCACAAGACACTTCAGGAACCTCCTCGGGAGACACAAAGGTTGGCCGACAAAACAGATGCCAGGCAGCAGCTTAGGCTTGGTCACATACTTGCTCACCTACATAGATGAATAATACAATGAGCGGGAGCCCAGTAAATAATAATAGAGTAAAGATTTTATGAATGATGTCCATAACAGATTTAGAAATCAAAATTCAGATCAGTAACAAACTCATATTCATAGTCATAATCAGAGTTCACATATGATCATACATGGTATATCCATTAACGCTAACAAATTTGATGACCCATAATTATATGGGACGCGGTACTGATGACTCATGTGCACAGAGACGTTCATAAATATTCACATGACGATGACCCATAAAAGACCTGAGGACCCGTAAAGGGACGTAAGATATCATATGATACTAAGGATGCCACGAATACATCAGAAAATTGGACAATCATTCATTTAATCACAAAATAGCATTTCAGAAAATAGATCATATCATATCAGTCAGAAGATACTTAAAGTTTAACATAACTTTACAGAGTTATTACTCACAGATAGCTCCAGTAGCAAAACAGATGTAGCAAACAGATCAGACAGTCTACGTCGTGTGACCTACACAAACATATAATGGATACACATTGAAACACATGCTCAGAAAAATATGTAACTTATTTCTTTTCTATCTTGGTGTGTTTCTAATCCTTATCCTCATTATTATGTCTTAATTAAGGCTTAGGAATGCCTAGGATGAAATGAGGATGCCAAAATGTAAGTTGAAGCACTTAGCCAAAATTCTGAAAGCAGGATAGTTCGTTCGAGTGCAACTTTGGTTGTTCGAGCAGACTCTTTGGTCTGCAAAACTTCTAAGAGCTCTCATTTTATGCTTAAGCGAAGAGCTTGGTCACTTGAGCCACGATGGAAAACAAAGGGTGCCCACTTGAGCGCTGGTTCTGTTGCTCAAGCTAAGGCCTACGTCTGTAAAAGTATTGGGAGCTCGAATTTTACGCTCAAGAGAACTTTGTGTCACTCGAGCCAAGGTACAAAACAAAGGGTGGTCGCTCGAGTGCAGGTTTGGTTGCTTGAGCGATGATGCAGAATTTTGAAATTTCTAGATTGCTGTTCAAGAAGCAAAACTCAAATTCAAAGCTTCAAAACATATCATTTGGGCCCAAAACTTGAAAACATGTCTAAACTTGTATACCATCATGAATTGAAAGCCATTTCACAAAATCAAGGCCCAAAAGCAAATGAATTATTCAAAACAACTCTTGAAACTTTGAAAACATAATATGCATGCAATGGTATGAACTCCAACTTTCCAAAACATGATCAATTGAGATAAAATGTCATGAAATGTGATGAATTCTCAAAACCAAGCTAGAATTATTACATGAATGAGGAAGTTTCTTGGAAAACATCCTTAAAATCGTATGAAATACACATGTGTGTATACAATGTGTTTGATTCTTACATAATTAAGGTGATCCTAACATGTTTTCTTCAATCTTATATAAATACTCCTACACAACTCATGAATTCATCTTCCATAGGTTTATGTACAAGAATTAGAAGAGCAACTCACACCTAGAGTATGAATTCAAGGCGTTTAAGCTTAATTCTCCAAGTCTTCTACCAATCCCTTTCTATTTCCTCTTTTCTAAGCTTTGATCTCAATCTCCCAAGTTCTCTCTCTTTCTCTCTCTCTCTCTCTCTCTCTCTCTCTCTCTACGTTTGGTGTCTCAAAGATGATGAAATGGGGGTGTAATGTAATCTAGAAGCCATTTAAGCCTTATATAGGCTTGGTTTAGTGTTGGCTAATCAAGCTTGGCCTAAACTAATCAAATTGTAATTATTAATTCTAATTATTTGGTTCCAAATCAAATTTTGATTAAACCTACCATAATGTTCTAAAAATTCCAAATAACACATAAACCAAGTCAATTTCGTGATAGGATGCCGATAAGGCCTTCAATTTGCATACCGAAACAGAAATACGAACATATATTCCTACCATGAACATATATAAACTCAAATAAAACATAGAATGCACAATTAATTCGTAATTTCATCTTAATTCCTTGTTAAGCATTCTTAATTAAGGATTATAGGCTAATCATAGGTCGAGATTGTTACAATTGTGGTAAATGCAACTCCTACATAACTCATGAATTCATCTTCCATAGGTTTTATGTACAAGAATTAGAAAAGAAACCCATACCTAGAGTATGAATTCAAGGTGTTTAAGCTTAATTGTGACACCCCAACTATGATAACCCTGTTCCATGTTATGTTAATTAATCTTAATTATGATTGTGGTTATGTGCTTAATATGATTTTGAGTGATACTTATATGATTATGTGTGTGTGTTTGAATTCCTATATGTTCACCATAGGAAAAGCTGTTTGGTTTTCTGCTATAGAATTTAAATTGAAGGCCGTAGAGGCGTCAGAAAGTGAAATTGACTGTATTTTTGTGCTTAGCATGATTTTTTGAGCCTATGGTGAAGTTTAATTAAAAATTGATTCGGACCAAATTAATTAGATTAAATTGATTAGCCTTAACCTAAATTGATTAGACAAATATATATATAAGTGACTTAGTTACACTTATGTTCACTTTGGAGCTCATTCCTTACAACTTGGCTGAAATCACATTTTAGAGGGA
Source organism: Camellia sinensis (assembly GCF_055761805.1). Lineage (NCBI taxonomy): Eukaryota > Viridiplantae > Streptophyta > Magnoliopsida > Ericales > Theaceae > Camellia > Camellia sinensis. The sequence goes on along the minus strand of NC_138970.1, from coordinate 26,069,273 downwards.
AAGAGGGCCGATTTCAGAGAGAAAAGAAGACTCATATTGTGAATTCTAGTTCAAAGCTTGGGAAATTGGAAGCTAGACCCAATAAATTAGCCAAATTTGGAAGGGTTAGAACTTCTAGGTGAGTAACCAACCCTTAATTCATGAGTTTGAGTTTGTGATTTTGTGAATTCAAAGTTATATGGTAATCAAGAACAAGAATTTAGTTGAATTTGACGAATTTGAAGTCATTATAAACATGCATGTGAAAGATTTTCATGAATTTGTGTATTTGAGTATGAAACATATGATCCATGTTGAATTTTGATTAAGATTCATGCTTTTGATCATCTTTTGCATCACTTAAGTTGGGAATGGAAGTTATATTCCACATGCAAGCACTATTCATGGAGGTATAAGCTTTGGTTGCATGAATTTGAAGTATTAGAAATAAGTTTGGTATGAATTGTGTATGCATGTAATTAATTCATGGGAATTGAGCTTTATAATGTTGTAAATTTAGTATCTATATCATGTTAGAAGATGTGCAAGTAAATTATGGGTCATAACATGCAAGTTACATCAATTGGATTGGAATGCAAGTTTGAAGCTTAAACAGAATTCTGGAAAACCCAAAATTCAACTTGTCCGCTCGAGCGAGGAAAGTCTTGCTTGAGCGTGAAAATTTGGCTCCCAAAAGTTTTGCAGAAATTTGTACTGTTGCTTGAGCGACAAAGTTTATGCTCGAGCGAACCCTGTTTTGAAAGACCTCTCGCTCGAGCATTAGAAAATATCTGCTCGAGCGTAAAATACGTGCAACCAGTACTTTTACAGACCAAAGGGGTCCGCTCAAGCGACCAAAGCTGAGCTCGAGCGGAGAACCCTATTTCAAAATTTTTGAAAAGGGTGTTCTATGATATGTTTTCCATTCTCTTTCATTTCTAGGCACTCTTAGACATGCATTGAGCATTATAAATGGATTAAGAAGATAAGAAAGAGGCCTAAGAGGAATATATAAATTAAGAACGGATTGAATCGCTTGTGACCCATTATGTTTATAATATATGTAGGGTCAAGCGCAAGGGCAAATCATCCAGCAGATCACTGTGAGTAATATCTTAATAAAGATATGTTCAAGTACGTTATTTTCCACAACGTAACTTCTGTATGAGCCTCATGGAACTGTATTTTGAATTATGGATGAATAGTCTGAATGACAGTCTTTTGCATAAGACTAATTGATTACGAATGTGATTATGATCATGAGTATAACACACATGAATATGAATAAGGAAATGAATGATTGGGCCAAAGGCCGTTTGACACAAACAAATTAGGCCCGAGGCCATTTGATAAGAACGGATTGGGTCTGAGGTCGTTTGATGTATTAGATAGAAACATGAATGGGCCTATGGCCGTCTAATGTGATTGTTATAATTTCATTCATGTACTCCTTTATTTCGATATTATTCAATGGGCTATCGCTTACTCTCATTTATGTGTGTGTAGGTGAGCAAAGAGATGTCCAAACCCAGCCTCAGTGAAAGTCATGAAAGGAGTCAAGTTCTGTGGAGTCAGCCCGAACGTCTCACGCATGAGACTTTGTTTTGTTTATTTTGTTTTTGTTTCTCTTTTGTTACCTTGGCGAATATGTTGGATCACCATGTATATAAGCTTTTGTTTGGCTGACTGTATTTTTGAAAATTCCTAGACATATAAGATGTTAATTCTGTTTACACGTATGAGTTATTATGGAATGTTTTACTTTACTATGTAAGCACAGCTCGTTGGACAAAAGTTTTAAGTCTACTTCTGTTTTGGCCCCTTATTCTATTGAAAACATGTTTAATCAGGTTTGAGGCTGTAGGTAATCCCTTGATTACTGGCCGGTTGTGACTTTAATCCATAGGGGAGGGGTGGGTTCGGGTCATGACACCAACTGTTTAATTTAACACTGCGTAAAAAATAAATAAATAATAGTAATAATAATAATAAATGAATAAAATAATAATAATAATAATAATAATAATATATTTAATTGTATGTGCTCAAATCTAATCAATTTTAAACTAGGAATACTTATGTGTAGAAAAAAAAAAAATAAATAAAAGAAGATAAAATATGTAATTACGACAATCTGTGGGCTATAAGGTAATAAGGTCTAAAGTATTGCGTGAGTTATCCCTTTGAGATATCTATGAATCAGTGAATCTACTTAAGGGCCCTAAATCAGTGAATCTACTTAAGGGAAAAGAAAAGTGATTCATGAATCTATTGAGGGAAATGAGGTGGCATTGCTATAAGCCAACAACGTGGTATCTACCCAAGCAATGTGGGAGGACTATCAATAGGGTAATCGATGCAGCTATGGTCGAAAACTTGGTATAAATAGGAACCTGAGTTCACAACCTGAGAGCAAAGAAAAAATAATAATAATAAGAACAGTGATAGTAAGGAGAGTGGTAAATTCAAATAGGTAGAGGTGAAAAGGCCCATAAAAGTAAAAGAAATTATATTAAGGTGAGTTATATCACACCTTGAGTCATCATAATATGTTTTATATATGTCTTGAGCTACTATAATATATTTTACGAATATTTTGAGTTACCACAAATTTCTTTTATATAAATTACGTTTTATGGTTATGTTAATGTTTCAATTACGTGGATTATTTCCTGAACTGTATTTGTTTAAATTGAAACCCGTGGATATGTTTGTTTAAATTTTAGAAAATATTTAACAATGATTTCATAAATATTTGTTTTGAATAAGTACCACCACGGAGGTCCCATGCCTTGGGGATTTAAATAATTACTAGCCATCTGAATTGTCACTTTAGTGACCCTCTGACAGTCTCATACATTGGGATACTTAAATAACCTTTGGCCCCCTAATTAGTCACTTTGTGATCCTCTGTCTGTCATGGATCCATTGACCCTCTGTTTTGTTCTATGCTGTGGTTATAATTATTTTGTTTATATGATTTTGTGTTATATGTCTATTATTAAAAATAATTTATTCAAACCAAACTATTTATCGTTTAGCCTAAATAATTATCCATAGTGATTTTTATACTCTCATGCTCTTAGTATAATATTTCTCAGTCTGCCATGTGCTTATAGCTGTTAAAACCCCTTTCAGGTGAAGAAACTTAAAGAATGATGGTTTTACCCTGTGGATTAGAACCTCAAATTTGATATGGATATCATGTTTTTTTCTTGTAATCATTATCTGACTAATGTTACATTGTTACATAAATAATAATTTCTATGTACGCTTCAGATATTTATCTACATCTTTTGTTTTAATCCGCTGCATTATTTGATTTAATTACTTGGAATTAATCTAAGAAATTTTAGAATTATTTATTTAAAATAAATAAATAATAAATTAATTAAATAAAAAAAAACCTTATGGTTATAGTCGTACCTTAATCCTTATAATAGTAAGTCTTTTCTTAGTTCTATAGCTAAGTTGGGCATCTTGTGGTGCAAGCAATGTCAGAACTTAACGTTGGTGACTCTTTTTGGTATGGGACTGATCCCTCGAACGTTGAAGGAATTTTTGAAAATAAAAGTTACGTTCCAAGCTTACCAGAGGGAATAGGCGATTCAGAAGCTATAGTTAGGCAAGCAGACTCGACCCTCAACCGACTTATGGGTCGACCAGTATACTTTAGGGCCACCCCCACAGAAGTAGATACGCAGTGGTGGAGGGTTGATATTATGAGTACCTTAGACAGGTTTTTGGGGCCTACACAGGTAGTAGGCATGGCCCGAGTTAGGGATATCTTAGTAGCACCTTTACCTTCAAAGTTTATGACTTGATGAGGAAATGCCTTCTTAAGTGATCACATTCAAGTAAGAGTCCCTCCCCCTCAAAGCCTACTTGATACTCAAACGGTTGACTTTGATGATATTATGATGTATGTGGAGGTGCCTGTGCGTATCATAGGACGACAACTGTGGGGTTACGAGGCGGACATCCCTATGTACCGAGAGGAGGTGGTATGGCGATGCTCTGGCATCAAGCAAAGCGGTTAGGAGTTTGAGCATCACATGCAACTGCAGTACCCATGCCTATTTTCAACCTAAGATCCTGATAACAAAATCCTTTTTTTGTTGTTTTTCTTTTTCCTTGTGTTTGGTATCCAAGTGAGCTAACCATGACCTAGTTTTAACCTGTTTTGTCATGGAGGGTTAGAGACTAAAATTGACATAACTACAAGTGATGTACCAACACCATTATACATAAATAAAACTGGTGTTTTGTGAATAATGTATATATTGTCTATGTTTTGTAGATTATGTGAATATGTTTTAATTAATAGAAATCATGCACCACATTTATTAAAATTGTTTTATAGCTATGGCTAACTATGTAAATGGTACCAGATCATCATCCAATGGAGCCGATCCAATGGAAAGGATTGTGGAAAGAGCTATTACCAGTTTCTTGCAAAACAATGGGTCACTAGAACATCGAGAAGGGACAACTACAATTAAACAGTTCCAAGACCTGAAACCTTTCACGCTCACAGGATGCTCAAACCCATTGCTAGCTGAAGCTTGGGTTAAAGAAATGGAAAAGATTTTTCATGCGCTACCCTACAAAAAAGAACAGAAAGTGTCCTTCGCTACTTTCACTTTCAAGAAAGATGTGCAGGAATGGTGGCTCCTTACCTTACAAAATGAAGAGATCGTGACTTAGGCAAGATTCCTAGAGTGTTTTATGAAAAGCATTTTCCAGAATCACTTCGGGAGCAGAAGGCATTTGAGTTCCTACACTTGAGGCAAGGAACAATGTCGGTGGTGGAATATGAAAGTAAGTTCACACGACTAGCACGATTTGCACCGTATGTTATTCCGACAGAAGCCCGAAAAGTAAGGAAATTTAAAGCAAGATTAGATGCGAAAATCAAAGATAGGCTTGAGGTTCTGAAACTACCAACCTATGCAGAGGTGGTAGATTGAGCATATATCGCCGAAAAAGGAATTAAAACCGCACGTTCAAGTGGAATGGGTCAAAAGAAGCAGTTTTGGGAACCAATTGGAGGATCAAGGGCAGCCCCACCAAAGAAAGTAAATCCCGAATCTACTAGCTAAATTGGTTTAGCCAACCAAAGTTTTACTATTCCCAAGGGTAACACCATTTTGAATTATTTGAGTTGCGGAAAGGCTCACAAGGGACAGTGCTATCGGGCAATAAGAGCATGTTATAGATGTGGCCAACTTAGCCATGTGATGAAAGACTGCCCAAAATTTGCCAACTCTATGATGGGTACCTCTGAACTAGTTCAGAAACCAGAAACTGCCACAGGAGAGAAGAAGGAACAGAGGCGCCAAGAGAGAGCTTTTGCGTTAGTACCCGAAAATTCCAATGCTACGGAGAACGTTGTGACAGGTACACTTTCTATTTGTGGTTACTTAGCTCATGTTCTCTTTGACTCTGGTTTCACTCATTCGTTTGTTGCACCCCACTTTGTTTCCAAGTTAACATCAACACCTGAACCATTGAGATATGCATTATCTGTGGCTTTTCCATTTGGTGTCTCCATGCTTAGTACAAAGGTATACAAGTCCTGTGTTATATCCCTAAAAGATGGAACCTTGTATGTAGATCTGATTCCACTTTGCATTAATAGTTTCAACATAATCTTAGGAATGGATTGGCTTGCTGCCAACCATGCCTCTATTGATTGTACGACCAAAAATGTCTTTCTTCGGTTACCCAATCAACGTGAGCTGGTCTTCGAAGAAACTAGAGTTTCTACCCCTTCGTATTTGATATCCTCCGTGATAGCCCAACGACTTTTGAGAACAAGTTGTGGTGGTTGTATTTGTTATGTGGTTGACGCTCAACAAATAGACCCAACACTTGATTCAATACCTGTCGTTCGAGAATTTCCTAACGTTTTCCCTGAAGACTTACCTAGTACCTTAGTTGATCGAGAAATCGAATTCATCATCGACACTCAACCCAATACACAACCAATCTCCAAAACCCCTTGCCGCATGTCGTTGACAGAATTGAAGGAACTAAAAACCCAACTCCAGGAACTCCTGGACAAAGGCTTCATTCGACCAAGTACCTCACCATGGGGAGCTCCAGTACTGTTCGCAAAGAAAAAGGATGGCACAATGAGGTAATGCATCGATTACCGGGAGCTGAACAAAGTCACCATCAAGATTCGATATCCCTTGCCAAGAATCGATGACTTGTTTGATCAACTTCAAAGCGCCTAAGTATTCTCCAAAATCAACTTGCGTTCCGGCTATCATCAACTAAAAGTCAAAATGGAAAGCATTGAGAAGACAACCTTCAGAACATGTTATGGGCACTACGAGTTTCTTGTCATGCCATTTGGCGTCACAAATTCTCCAGTGGCCTTCATGGACCTCATGAACCGAGTGTTCAAACCATATCTCGATGAGTTCGTCATTGTCTTCATTGATGACATTCTCGTATACTCTAAGTCACCAGAAGATCATGAGCGACACTTACGAGCAGTGCTGTAAACACTACGTGATCACAAACTTTATGCCAAGTTGAAAAAATGTAAATTCTGGATCATTAGTGTACTCTTCCTCGGTCACATTATTAATAAGGATGACATCTTGGTTGACTCCAAAAAAGTTGCATCAATCATGGATTGGCCACGACCTACTAGCGTGTCCGAGATTCGAAGCTTCTTAGGTCTAGCCGGCTATTACCGACACTTTGTTCAAGATTTGTCGAAGATAGTATCACCCTTGACCCAGCTAACTTAGAAAAACACACCCTTTGAATGGACTAACAAGCAGGAACGTTGCTTTCAAGAGTTTAAAAACAGGCTTGTAACAACTCCTATACTAGCACTCCCTACGGGAACTGATGGGTTCGTAATTTATAGCGATGCCTCACATAATGGTGTGGGTTGTGTTTTTATGCAAAATGGGAAAGTCAATGTATATGCCTCATGACAACTAAAGACTCACGAGAAGAATTACCTAACTCACGATCCAGAATTGGTTTCAGTAATCTTTGCCCTCAAGATCTAGCGTCATTATCTCTACAGTGCAACCTGCGAGATTTACACAGATCACAAGAGTCTTAAATATTTTTTTACGTAGAAGGAACTGAATATGCGGCAACGCTGATGGCTAAAATTTATGAAGGACTACGATGTAGAGATCCATCACCATCCAGGCAAAGCTAACGTGGTAACAGACACATTGAGTCGAAAAACTACCAGAAGTTTGGCATGTATCCTCGTCCCCCGCAAGATCAATGGACTGCTTGCCAATGTAATCGTGGAACCCACACTGATTGAAGGAATTAAAGCATGCCAATGTGAAGACAAACTTCTGAAGAAAAAGTACGAGGAGCAGAAAACTACTCCTAATCCTGACCTCACTATAAGCAATAGAATGCTAGAATTTTGAAATCAAATTTGTGTACCCAACATTCCAACACTCAAGAAAAAGATATTAGTGGAGGCTCATAACTCGAGGTTTGCAGTCTATCCTGGCAACACCAAGATGTATCACAATTTGAGGGAACACTACTGGTGGACAGGAATAAAAAGAGACATAGCAAGCCACGTCTCCAAATGCTTGCAATGTCAATGTGTTAAAGCAGACATCAGAGACCTGAAGGAACGCTACAACCACTCCCTATTCTTGAATGGAAATGAGAGCACATTACTATGGACTTCGTGGTCAGGCTACCACAGTCAGTTTCAAAGAATGATGCGATATGGGTTATAATAGCCTGATTGACAAAGTCGGCGCATTTCTTACCATTCATAATCACATACTCCCTTACTAAGTTCGCCATTCTATACACCAAAGAAATCATTCGATTTCATGGTACCCCAATTTCAATCATGTCTGACCAGGACCCCCGCTTCGTATCTCACTTCTAGAACAAATTGCAAGAAGCGTTGGGAACAACACTGAAGTTTAACACTGCTTATCACCAGCAAACTGATGGGCAATCTTAAAGAACAATCCAGACTTTGGAAGACATGCTATGGATGTGCGTGTTGAACCTCAAGGGTAATTGGGATGAGCACCTACCTTTAGTGGAATTCGCCTATAACAATAGTTACCAAGAAAGCATTGGTATGACACCATACGAAGCATTGTATGGAAGGAGATGTCGGTCACCTCTGTGTTGGGCAGAAGCCGGAGATAGGAAACTATTAGGCCCTAAAATCGTGCAAATAACGAGTGATAAGATTCAACTCATCCAACAGCGAATTCGCACAGCTCAAAGTCACCAGAAAAGCGATGCGGATACACAGAGATGAGATTTGGAATTTCAGGTAGGAGAGCATGTTTTCTTAAAGGTCTCACCAACAAGAGGAGTCATTCGGTTTGGTAAATGAGAAAAGTTGAATCCGCGTTACGTCGGACCATTTGAAATACTGGAAAGAATTGGTCCTGTAGCACACCGTCTTGCTCTTCCACTAGAACTGTCCAATGTTCACAATGTGTTCCATGTTTCGATGCTTCGACAATATCTTCGAGATCCAGAGCATGTTGTCAACTATGAAAACCTAGATGTTCAAGAAGATCTCTCCTATAAAGAACAACCGGTATAGATTCTCGACCGTCGCGATCAGATTCTCCGAAATAAGACTATACCCCTTGTCAAAGTCTTATGGCAGAATCATCGTGTCGAAGAAGCTACGTGGGAAGCATAAAGTAAAATACGGGCTCGATATCCACATCTTTTCAAAAACTCAGGCATGACAAGTTTGAAGACAAATTTCTATTTACGAGGCGAGAAATGTGACACCCCAACTATTTAATTTAACACTACGTAAAAATAAATAAATAAATAATAGTAATAATAATAATAATAATAAATGAATAAAATAATAATAATAATATATTTAATTGTATGTGCTCAAATGTAATTAATTTTAAACTAGGAATACTTATGTGTTGAAAAAGAAAATAAAAAAATAAAAAAAATAAAAAAATAAAAAAATAAAAGAAGATGAAATATGTAATTACGGTAATCTGTGGGCCATAAGGTAATAGGGTCTAAGGTATTGCATGAGTTATCCCTTTGAGATATCCATGAATCAGTGAATCTATTTAAGGGCCATAAATCAGTGAATCTACTTACGGGAAAAGAAAAGTGATTCTGTAGCTTGACTTTTCGTGCTTCTTTCGGATACGACTAGCCCCACAGTTCGGACTCTTGTGGTTCTGAATCTGATTTCACAAAGTGCAATGTGAAACAAAGAAAAAACAAGAGTCCAAATTTGACAATTCTTTTTAAGCTCTTATTTCGATTTATTAGCTATTTTTAATATGTGACGCACACAAATATAGACTATTTTGTGAAGATTGGAACACTTGATTTCATGTTTATTTGAAAATTGTTTTAATACGCGTCATTTGAAAAGACGAGTTTGTATGCACATTAAGGTGCCGTTTGGTAACACTTACATTTTCAGTTTTCTGATTATATTTACAAAAATTTTAAAAACTCAAATAAAAACTTGTTTGGTAAAAATTTTGATTTATAAATTAGTGGTCTCAGTTTATAAATTTGGCTAAAAAATGAAAACACAAAAAATGTGTTTCCATATTGAGTTTTCAGTTTTTTTTTTTTTTTACCACTCAACACTAGCCACCACCCGCCACCATTTTCCACTACCGTCTTCCACCACTACCACCCACCCCTCACCACACCTGCCACCACCACTCACCACCCACCTGCCACCAGCACCCACCAGCCACCCACTCGCCACCAGCACCCATCCCTCGCCACCACCACCACCACCACCACTACCGCCACCCACCTGCCATCCACCCGCCACCACCCACCACCTGCCACTACCACCCACCACCCGCCACTACCACCCACCACCAGCCACCTACTTGCCACCACCACCAACCACCCACCCGCCACCACCAGCCACCACCCCCACCACCACCACCACCACCCACCACCACCATCACCCACCACCCACCCGTCACCCATCACCCACTCGCTACCACCTACCACCCACCCACCCACCCACCCACCACCACCACCACTAGTCACCTACCCGCCACCACCCACCACCACCACCCACCATCACCACTCACCACCCTCCACCACCACCACCACCACCACCTGCCACCGTCACCCACCCACCCACCCACCATCACCACCCACCACCCACTCGCTACCACCCACCACCCGCCACCGTTACCCATCCACCCACCGCTACCAGCCACTACCACCACCACCCGCCACCTACCCGCCACCACCCGCCATCTACTACCCACCTGCCACCACCACCCACCACCCGCCACCACCACCACCCACTTGCTACGACCCACCACCTGTCACCGTCATCCACCCACCCACCCACCATCACCACCCACCCGTCACCAACTACCCACCACCCACCGTCACCACTTTCCACCACCGTCTTTCGCTGCCACTTGCCACCACTTGCCATTTCTCACTCTTTTTTATATTTTTAAATTTTTTTAAACATTTTGTCAATTACCAAACGCGTTTGTAGTTTATGTTTTTTTAAAAATAAACAAAAAATAAACAGAAACCAGTTTATAAAATTTTTATAAATATAAACTGAAAATGTAAACGTTACTAAACACACCCTAATCAATTTGTCCCAATTTTTGTAAATTAGCCTTCATCCACATGCATTCAAGCAGATATATCAATTAAGCACTTAGCCTCATGATATTCATGCTTATCATGGCAACAATCACACGCATACGGTTATGCTAAAGCAATAAGTGCTTACCTAGTACTCTAAGGCAAAAAGAAATAAAAGAGTTAGAAAAAATGCATGATCCTACGGATGTAAAATGACTAATGCAGCACCTGTAATATGCCATTTTAAATAGTCTCGGCTATTAACTTGGCATGTGAATCAATTTGATAGCATGCAGTAACGCACGTATTCAACGAAGTAATAAACGATAATACTTGTTAGAATGATGAACCGAGCTTCAATGCATGCAAGACAGTGTATGCAAACCTGGAAAATGCTAAGAGAAACATGATGTTCTAAACTAACCATCGTAAACAAATAAGTAAAAGGGAGAAAGACGTGGTGGTGGAAGACATACACGTTATTATATATTGGTCCTCGTGCAAGAGGGTCGGAATGAGTGTCCGGAAGTCCAAATTAAACTAATTTTTGCAAAACTGAACCAAATGAAAAGAATAGGCTAAGCTAATTAAATATCTAACTATGCTATTACAGCAAGGATAATCAAACTAAAAAAAAAAAAAAAAAACTAGCTATCTAAACTAATTAATTACAACAATTACGAATAAATAATAATTACAACAATTAATAGTTAACGAGACTAATTACAATGAACAACATTAAATTAAATTAATTACAATGATCATAACGTGAGCAAGGATGCACAAGAATTACATGCATGCACATACACAATGTTCAAGAATAGCTCTGTCTGCCCCAAGCTTGCCCTGTTTCACCTCAGTCACTGCTCTCTGTTTTTTGCAAAAATACACTACTGACCAAACTTTGAAGGCCGACTGGCCCTCAATGAAGCCCGACTGGGCATAGAGAAGGCCGGCCGTGCCTCAGTTTTGTTCAAAACTCTATTTTGTGTTCTGAAGTGAAAACAGTGCATACAGAGTTGTTCAAGCTCTGTTTGTCCATTCCTTCCTTCTCTGTCATGGAAAAGCCTCGAGAAAAGGTTGGAATTGCTTCTAAAGCCATCCATGAGCAAATTGATTGCTTGATGATTTCGGATAAAATTTTTGACAAAAATCAATGAATGTAATGAATATGACCACTCATCTCTCTTGTCATAGAGTGAACTCAAAGAGGGAGGTAGAGACGCTTCAATAATCATCAAAACATTATGAATTAGCGCATGATCACTCTTGACTCGATAAAATTGGCATAACGTCCGGCCAAGCCTAAGCAAGATGACTCATTTTCTTTATTTGTGTTGGTTGCTTTTAAACCAATTCTTATAGTCATTTCTATTCTTTAGTCCATTTGTCCGAAGTGATGATTAAGTCCTCTAAAATGAGAGAAGCGTCAAACAAGAAGTAATTCTCAACATGAAAAAGAGACTACACCATTGGCAATGAACCTCCATAGAGATTAAGTCATTAAGCGTAAATCCCTAGTTCATGTTTTGAATAACATCAATCGATTGAAACAACTCTTAAATGAAAGAGATGAATGGCAAGTTGATTATTAAAATGAGGTCCTTAAACATGGAAATGAGTTGAAGAAAAGCTAGAACAACATGCAACAAACAATGTACAAGGACTTATGATACAACAAATGAACTAATCAAAGCTTGAAGTAATTAAATAAATTAGGATAGCCCTAAAATAATTCCTAACATACAAAAAAATAGTGACAAAACTACTTCAAAAAAGGGGAAGAAAGTGAACACAAATAGGAAAGGACAAGCTAGACAAGCAAGCTTGCACTACAAGTATGATATTTCAAGCATAAAGTAATTAAATGAGTCAAACAACCCCTAAAACCAAAAAAAATTGGTGACAAGACAACTCCAAAAACAAGCTAAAAAAATCGTTTGAAAAGCTAGAAAAAGTAAGTAAAGATTAAAGAGAACAAAGCTAGTAAGTAAGCCTAAGGAAGGATGTCTAACCCCTCCACTTTTTAGACTTTTAAACCATGTTTTTAATCCCTTTAAACCTCTGAAAATTAGTTTGTCAGCTAAGAAAAATAGTGATAAAACAAAGGGGATGAGCTATGGAGTAAGGTGCAAGAAAGGGTGTTAACCTTCTCTACCTTTGGTAGCTTATTCAAACCCATGTTTCAACACTTGAAATGGGCCTAAAATAGCACAAGAACACAAGAAACCGATAGAGATAGGGTGAAATGAAAGCAAAACAAAAATGACAAGCTTATACCTCTTGAAACGAGTAAGCTTTGGTTGTTGATCAAACTTGATTCCAAACACCCTCAAGTTTATGAAATATGGTTTGAAACTCTAGCAAAAAGCTTCAAGAACAAGTTCTAATGGTGTATGTATTGTGTATGTATAGCTAAAGACGATTTGAAGATCAAAGGAGTAAGTGTAACGCCCTCAAAATAAAACCATAAATCATACATTCTTGACATGCTTAAACATAAGAGAATGTAGCATAATTACATTTCATCAGAGTATTCATTACAAAATGTATTACATGTTGACAACAAAAGTAAATGCCCTATAGGCTTACAACTTTCCAAGTCAACACTTGGTTACAAAAAGAATGAGTACTAACTCAAAACAGATAATAAGCCCTTGGCTTGATATACATGTAATACAAAAAGTAATCACAAAAGATGTCCCAGCCACTAAGCCTCTCAAGCTACGTCCTTGGAGGTGGCATGCTACCTGTACCTGAAAATGATGTCCCATATAGGGTGAGCCAACGCCCAGTAGAGATATCCTAAACATAATATGAGCAATAACTAAAACATTAGCATTTGATAAATGTTTAACTCACATAAATCAATTCACAACCCATTTCAATTACATGACCATTGTGTCCATGTTTCATTTCATTTTCCATTTCTTATCCAATTTCTAAATTCATAATCTTGGCTCAAAACCTAGCCATATACTTAAAATGAGATTGTATCTCATATTAAAACATTATCCTTATCCACAATTCATTTTCAAATGAGATAACACTCATATCAAAACACTTCCACAATTCACAAGAGATACACACTTTTGCTGTATCAATATCACATTAACACTTCCATAATTCATAAATGATACACAGATTCGCTGTATTAATACGTCAAAAGATACACATATGTGCTGTATCCATGGAATCCATCCCCTATCTCCTCCCAATCAATATCTGGTTTAGGAGTCCATCCCCTATCTTCCCCTAAACCATGGAATACATCCCCTATCTCCTCCCACACAACACAATGTATATAAACACATATCATATACATAATCAATCAATACACAAACTTAATGTATTCTACCAATTGTCATATTCGATGACATATCCAATTGATTAGTTTTAGTTCGTCTAATCATCATGCATTGTCTACAACAATCAAGACTATCCTCCACCGATAGCCCAAAGCAATTATTTCTAAACAGATAATAAATGCATCAACAGATAAAGTTATTCATATTTTTAAAAGTGAGCGATTAATAAATCTAACTCCACCATTTATTCTCATCTTAAGCCAATTTCATCATTTCCACCCCAATTTCATATTTCCATAACATTTCCAAATTAATTATACCAATTAATTTATACAACAATTTAGGGCTTTCTCCCTCATTTCTCAATATTGACCCAAGGGTCCAAATATTCTCTACAAACATCAAATACCTCATTTTGAAACCCAAAATACATATTTATAGGCCAAATAATGAAACCCCTCTTATCACATTTCGAAACCCTAACATCCAAAATTTTCTAATTTTAACATTTTATCAAAATGACCAATAATTTATGTCAAAGATCATAAAAATGAGTAGTTATCCATACCTCAATAGATGAAACTCAAATGAGATGATGAAGAAACCCCGAAGTGCTCCAAATCCACAAATTTTCAGATTGATAAGTAGCCCTCAACAAGCTCTACACTCTTTGTAAAAGCTCAAGGGTAGGAGATCACTCTAACTAGATCAAACCCTAGAGAGAAGGTAGATTCTAGAGAGAGGAGCTCTCAAAAATGGCTTTTTGAAAAGTAAGAGAGAGAAAGAAAGTGTAAAAGTGATCTAAGATCACCCAGCTGCCAACTGATATACGACTAGTCCGCTCGAGCGGAGAATAAGACGCTTGAGCGTGAAGCATAAAAAAAACTGAACCTGTTCGAGCGCCAAAATGCCCGCTCGAGCGCCAAGACACAACTGCAAAACATACCTGCTCGAGCACAAAAAAAAAGCCGCTCGAGCATAGATTACACTCCTCCAGTACTTTTATAGACATTCAACACCCGCTCGAGCGCAACCCGCTCGAGCGTGAAAAATACATCTACAGAAGTTTTGCAGAGGTACAAAATGCTGAAAGTGTGCAAACTCCGCTCGAGTGCAAAGGGACCCGCTCGAGCGGACCACCAAAAAACTGGGCAACAAGGAATGGGACTAAAGCTCAACCAACTCGTTCGAAACACGCCCAATACATCCTAAAACTCAAATATATGGAATTGAAGGATGACAACAAGACATAAACAACAATAAACTCCACGGAACCTAAGTTCGGATACAACAATCAAAGGGGGAAGAACCAGGATCGCTATAGTAAGAAAGATGGTTTTAGCTCTCAAAGCCTTTTGGAAAATTTCTAACCTTGAATTCCAAAGGAAGGGGCTCTATTTATAGAGTTTGAGCTAATTTGGTCCAAAATTTCTTCAAACAAAGCCAGTTGTCGAATTCCCGCAAACTGTCTGTTTTTTGCCACTGAAACCCGGCCGGGCATAAAAATACAAGGCAAGGTCTTAAAAAACACTCGGGAGAAATTTTCATTGAGGCTTGGCCTGTTCTCAATGGACCCGGCCAAGTTTCAATGATTGCATTTCAAGACCGATTTCAAATGAGCATATCTCCCTCATCCATACTCGATTTTAGGTGATTCTTGAGTCTAAATTGAGGCCCGAAAGTCTACTTTCCAATGGTGGCTGGCCTCATATCTAAATTGTAAGTGTGCAAAGAGATATGGCTATTTTAATCAAGGTTGCTCATTTTTATCTTAATCGGATTGATGCCTGACTTTTCCGAACTAGTTTTCTTCCCTCCCCTCCTATTTTCTTCAACTCCAAACCTATAAATAAGATGTTTTACAGATTTTTCAAAGAGTTCACCTCCCTTCCATTTATTTCCACTTTGTCTTTACTCAGTTTACCGAAAGTGCAATGTTTTAAACGAAATGCAAGCCTCGGAATATCGTAGAAGCATTTGGAAAAAAAAAAAAATTGAAAGGAAGGTTTTAAGGTCTAAAATAGTTTGGCCAAAATAGGGTGCAAGGTTTGGGATTAGAGCTTGAATCCAAATTTCTTCGCTAAGAATTCAAAAGATTGCACAGTGTAACTTTCATCATCGGGTGTTGGGAATAAAGTGCCCAAGTCTTAGGGGCAGTCAAAAATGGGGTGTCTACAGATTCATGAATCTGCTGAGAGCAATGAGGTGGCATTACTATAAGCCAACAACGTGGTATCTACCCAAGCAATGTGGGAGGTCTATCAATAGGGTAACCGAAGCAGCTATAGTTGAAAACTTGGTATAAATAGGAACCTGAGCTCATAACCTGAGAGCAAAGAAAAATAATAATAATAAGAATAATGATAGTAAGGAGAATGGTACATTTAAATAGGCAGATGTGAAAAGGCCCATAAAAGTAGAAGAAATTATATTAAGGTGAGTTATATTATACCTTGAGTCACCATAATATGTTTTATATATGCCTTGAGTTACCATAATATATTTTACGAATGTTTTTAGTTACCACAAATTTCTTTTATATAAATTATGTTTTATGGTTATGTTAATGTTTCAATTACGTGGATTGTTTTTTGAATTTTATTTATTTAAATTGAAACCCATGAATATGTTTGTTTAAATTTTAGAAAATATTTGACAATGATTTTATAAACATTTGTTTTGAATAAGTACCACCATAGAGGTCCCATGCCTTGGGGATTTAAATAATTACTAGCCCTCTGAATTGTCACTTTAGTGACCCTCTGACAGTCCCATGCCTAAGGGAACTTAAATAACCTTTGGCCCTCTGATTAGTCACTTCGTGACCCTCTGTCTGTCATGGATCTATTGACCCTCTGTCCTGATCTGTACTGTGGTTATAATTATTTTGTTTAAATGATTTTGTGTTATATGTCTGTTATTAAAAATAATTTATTCGAACCAAACTATTTATCGTTTAGCCTAAATAATTATCCATAGTGATTTTATACTCTCATGCTCTCAGTATAATATTTCTCACTCTACCATTTGCTTATAGCTGTTAAAACCCCTTTAAGGTGAAGAAATTTAAAGAAGGATGGTTTTACCCTATGGATCAGAACCTCAAATTTAATATGGATATCATGTTTTTTTTTTCTTGTAATCATTATCTGACTGATGTTATATCGTTATATAAATAATAATTTCTATGTACGCTTCAGATATTTATCTACATCTTTTATTTTAATCCACTGCATTATTTGATTTAATTACTTGGAATTAATTTAAGAAATTTTAGAATTAGCTAGTTGCGAATCTAGCCTTGATCACTGGGATGGGTCGTGACATTAATTCTCCAAGTCTTCTACCAATCCCTTTCTATTTCCTCTTTTCTAAGCTTTGATCTCAATCTCCCAAGTTCTCTCTCTCTCTCTCTCTCTCTCTCCCTACGTTTGGTGTCTCAAAGATGATGAAATGAGGGTGTAATGTAATCTAGAAGCCATTTAAGCCTTATATAGGCTTGGTTTAGTGTTGGCTAATCAAGCTTGGCCTAAACTAATCAAATTGTAATTATTAATTCTAATTATTTGGTTCCGAATCGAATTTCGATTAAACCTACCATAATGTTCTAAAAATTCCAAATAACACATAAATCAAGTCAATTTCATGATCGGATGCCGATAAGGCCTTCAATTTGCATATCAAAATAGAAATATGAATACATATTCCTACCATGAACAAATATAAACTCAAATAAAACATAGAATGCACAATTAATTTGTAATTTCATTTTAATTCCTTGTTAAGCATTCTTAATTAAAGATTATAGGCTAATTACAGGTCGAGATTGTTACAATTGTGGTAAATGCAACGTTGATGTGAAAATTCATATATCTATGTTGTATTATTAAGATACGCAATTTGCTGTGACCAAAATGTCACATTATTATTTACACTTGTATAACTATTTCTAAATGTGAATATTAATATTGATTAATGATGTGATGATCAAAACACCAATGAGAACTTTCACACTATGTAATAATCATGTAAAAATCATGAAAACTCATATAATAATCAGTGATATGTGAACATTCATATTATGCAATAACTATGCAATCATTAGTCTACATTGGACGTCATGCAACCATCACATTTTTTTTTTTGATTAGCAAATGTTAGTTGTTAGTTGTTAGATTAGCACCTATAGGAGAAGATCTCCCCACTATTGGTAAAGCACCTAAGTGCTTGCACACCTTTAATTCAACCCCCCTAAGGGGAATTGAACCCATGACCTCCTTGGGACTAAGCCCTAAGGAAGGCGTGGTGGCCAACTAGGCTAGGCCTAGTTGGTTAACCATCACATGTTTTTAATGTTAAAGTTTATATCATCAAATGCAAAATATTAAAATTTGACAATTTACAATAACAATGATTTCAATAGAGATGTAAACATTCACATTCACAAAAATACTCAACCAGTAAGCATACACATACACGGATACATAATACATTATCAATTTATCTCGAAACAAAAAGTCAAACCTAACTTTAATATATTATTGAACAACTCTAAACATATAACCCTACCAAATGCATACCTACATGCACTTGCAAAACAAAAATGGTGCTAACCTTACTCCTACAATCTCTGAATAGAAAAGAAAATAAAAAAAAGTTTCGAACTACAACAATAGAAAAACACAAAGTTTCGAACTGTAATAATGGAAGAACACAAAGTTTCGAATTGCAAAAATGGAAGAATGATGATGATGATGATGATGATGATGATGATGAGCTCTCATGACGTTCCTTTCTGGGTTTGTCATGTTTTGTTTCTTTCTTTGATGATCATTACCCAATTCATCTTTCTGGGTTTTTCTTGTTTTGTGATTTCCTATAATTCTCAAATTGACAAGTTAAAGAGAGAGAGAGAGAGCATGAAAGAGAGTGTGAAGCTAAATTTGTGTTGCAAGATTCTTTTTGAACTATGTTTTCTTGTCAATATTATAATTTAATAATATATATTTAGTTTTTAAATAAACGCATATCACTAATTTCTCCAAAACTGGTGATCATTAAAACTATCAAAACAGAAAAAGAAAGCATAAAGATTACAATTGTATGTAATACTTACTATCAAAAATAGAACAAATGGTATATTCGTCCCAAAAATATTATAAATAAAGAAAAAATGACCTCCTAGAATACAAGTCTAAATATATGGGATCAAGTGAAACACAAGAAAATTTTATAGACTTATTAGGCTATAAGTCATCTAAATTAAATTTATAAATAAATTTCTAAAAAAATTATATATATATATATATATATATGTTTTTATGCAGGTGCATGAGCGTGACACTCATCTCATGACATACATGATTATTTTTATTTTAGGGAGCTTTTTTGATAAATCCATTTTCTAAGAGCTTTATTCCATCCAACCCATATTCTTTTTGACTATTCCATTAGGTCCAATTTGAGATAAGAAGACCAAAATACCCTTTTCATCTACTTATGTTCCATTTAGTTCACATTATTTTCTTATATTTCAATAAGTCCTATGGGTGACATAATTACCAAAATACCCTTAATGTGAATGTTCACACCGTCAACGTAAATGTTCATATCGTCAATGTGTAGGGGCCCGGCCCATGTCGATCCTCGTGGGTGCCCGGAAAAATTCGAGTCGGGCCGGCCCGGCCCACAGGCCAAAAAAATAGGCCCGGCTCAACCTGTTGATAATATGAATATTCACATTGACAAGTTAACATTCACATTGATAGGAGTGTAAAATTGGCCAGCGGCCCGTGGGCGGCCCGAAACCAGCCCGCTGTCACACCCAAAATCCGGGCATGACCGGCCGTGGCCCACAGGGACTTAGCCCAAGGCACACGTAAGCCTAAACACGAATCCAATTACATTGAACAACTGAACAATAGTCCAATAATAAATAACCAAAACTCAATCCAGACATGTCACAATTATAAACGGCAAAATCAACCGTAATAAAAAAACCATCCAAACTTATGGGATATAAACAACCCACATATAAAAAATAATCCTAAATGAACTTCGATAAGAATAAATATAAATATGCACAAACTTGACATAACACTCTAAACTAAAGGAATGCCCTAGAGGTCCATGCAATTGAGTCCCCGCTATGCCATGAGTCCACTCTAAGTCCTTCTAACACCTGGAAGTGATAAAAACTAAGTCAGCTGATAGCTCAGTGAGTAGCAACATGGATAGTAAATACAGTTTTGAAAACAGGGTTCAATTCCAAAATAAGATATATATCACAGAAACTAGATTGGCATACAGTTTGGTAAATACAATCTGTTTCAAAAAGAACGTTCCACAATTCAACACTTAAAATACTCATGTCTCGCAAGAACATGATAAACGACATTTTCCACTTAAAACAGATTATAACATGAACACCAATAATTTTCTGGGTACCAATAAAAACAAATAATCTGCCACACATTTCTCAGGCTATAAGCCCCGTTGGATCCAATACCGAACTAAGAGTCATCCTCAGGGTGGCACCTGGGCCTTTTCTCAACGACGATCCGATTGAAGGTCACCTAGTTATTTTTAAAGGTCTGTTCCTTACAATCGTTGAGCACTAGAGTCATCACGGCCCAACCCGGATCTGTTCCCTAGTGGCCAGAGTCACCACACAAAGTGGAATAATTTCCCTGGACTAAATACACACATGGTCCCAATAATCAATACACATCAGTTTCGCAAAACATGGTAGTTCATCATTATAAACATGAGACCAAAACAAATAGTTTACAGTATGCCAAGTTCACACATGTTTCAGAAATAATTTGATTCTATTGGTAATATAATAATTTATCAAAACAGTTTAATCATGAAACAACAATTTAATTTTTCCAACAGTTCAGGGTAGGGGAACATTTATAAAAATATGTAGCATGAAACTACTCACCTGAAAAAGAAATAATATAACCCTCGAATAGAGTGTAAAAGTCCAACTAGTGCCCTGAACCAAGTATAAAAAAACTACACGTCACAACTAATTTAAAAATACTAAAAAATAGGAACTAAGTAACCTCAACTAAAGCGCACTAACACGGCTCAACCCTACTCACCGTTACTCTTAAATATTACCTAAGTTCATATTCTTCAAGGTCTAAAATCACCCAAGACATAGATTCCGATCGAAACTTAACTTTAAGATGAAACAGTGTTTTAAACAAGTTTTTCCAATCTATTCGCTAACTTTGAAAATTACAAAACCCACTCCACGCTATTCGAAAAATTCCAATAACCTCCAGATATGATCTACTATATCCTAAGTTTCAAACCCAATTGGTTTCACTTGATTTGCTTATCAAAATAATTTTCTACAATTTATTATATCCAAACAGGTTGTTTTCTGCAGCACTTTAAAGAAATTGACGGTTCTCTTAATATACACGAGCAATCAATGCAAGGCCAAAAATGTACGAAACTAGACTCGTAACCGGTTCTAATGACACTAATTTGATAATTTTTGGATTTATACCCAAAGAGAACAACACTCCCGAATTTACTATTTTGGACTGGTTTCCTGGACAGATTTGAATACCTCAATTTATATGGATTTCGACTCCCAAAAATTATGGAAAAATTCAGATATGCAATTCAATGTGTAATTGATCTACTGTAAAAATTTCAGATTAAAATTCATCCGTTTGATATGGTTTCTTGATTTTTAAAGTTTGCAATTCTGTGCAGAATTTTTTTTGACTAAAAATTACACCCAATCTTTACACATAAATTTAGCTCCTCAAGTTTCTTAATAGGATATCTATATACACAATACATAAACCTACAACCTCTCCATGAATGAATAAAATAATTATAGAATAAGGATAGAACAAAGAAAGAAGAGAAGAAAACCTAAGAGGGCTAACCTTTGATGATCACACACAACACAACACACCCAAAAGTTCTTTGATTGCAACATCTTCTTCTTTTTTTTTTCCTTCTCTCAAACCTTCTCCCGTGGCTGCTGTGTTGTTGCCCTATGTGGTGAACAAATAATAGAGTAGGGTTTGTGTTTATTTTATTTTATACTAGTAGTGGGCACACATAGGTCAAATAAATAAATAAATATACAAAATATATGTATAAGTTATATGTAACTCAAATGGTAGGAGTCTTATATATTAACCTTGTGGTCTAGAGTTCAAGTCACACCCTCCTCTCTCTCTCTCTATATATATATTTTTTATAATAAATCTTGCCTCTAAATTAAATGCTTTCACCACAAATTTATTTTAAGTTTAAAATTAATTAAAACATCCTCCAATAATATTTAATTTGCACCTTAGAATTCACCACAAAAATATTTGAGATTGTAATATTATTATTTAATTATTTACTTAATTTTTATATTCGAGTTCTCACACTCGCCGCCCAGGGCGGGCCCAGACCAGCCCGTTCACAATGTGAATATTCACATTGACATATTAACATTAACAATAACATTGACAAGAGTGTAAAATTGGCCCATGACCCGTGGGCAGCCCGAAGCCCGGGCCCGGGTCGGGGCGGGCCCGGCCCAGCCTGGCCCGTTGACAATGTGAATATTCACATTGATATGTTAACATTCACATTGATAGGAGCGTAAAATTAGCCCGCGGCCTGTGGCCGGCCAGAAACCTGCCCGCGACTCGTGGACTGCCCTGGGCGGGCCCGGCCTGACCCGTTGATAATGTAAATATTCACATTGACATGTTAACATTCACATTGATAAGAGTATAAAATTAGCCCGCGCCCCGTGGCTGCTCGAAACTAGCCCACGGCCCGTGGGCGGCCCGGGGTGGGCCCGACCCGGCCTGTTGACAATGTGAATATTCACATTGACATGTTAACATTCACATTGATAAGAGTGTAAAATTGACTCGCGTCTCGTGGGCGGCGCGGGGCGAGCTCGGTCCGGCCTGTTGACAATGTGAATATTCACATTGACATATTAACATTCACATTGATAGGAGTGTAAAATTGGCCCGTGGCCCGTGGGCTGCCCGAAACTCGCCCGCTGCCCAGGGCGGGCCCGGCCCGGCTTGTTGATAATGTGAATATTCACATTGACATATTAACATTAACATTGATAAGAGTGTAAAATTGGCCCGTGAACCGTGAGCAGCCCGAAGCCCGGCCCCGGGCTGGGACGGGCCCGACCCGTTGACAACGTGAATATTCACATTGACATATTAATATTCACATTGATAAGAGTGTAACATTAGCCCGTGCCCCGTGGCTGCCCGAAATACACCCACGGCCCGTGGGCCGCCCGAGGCGGGCCCGGCCCGGCCTGTTGACAATGTGAATATTCACATTGACATGTTACCATTCACATTGATAGGAGTGTAAAATTGACCCGCCCCGGCCTGAGGTCAGGCTTCGGGCTGCACACGAGTCACGGGACAATTGTACACACTTATCAATGTGAATGTTAACATGTCAATGTGAATATTCACATTGTCAACAGGCCGAACCGGGCCCGCCCCGGGCCACCCACGGGCCGTGGGCGGGTTTTGGGCAGCCGCGGGGCGCGGGCTAATTTTACACTCCTATCAATGTGCATGTTAACATGTCAATATGAATATTCACATTGTCACGAGTCGGGCTAAGCCCGCCTCGGGCTGCGGTCGAGCTTCGGGCCGCCCACGAGCTGCGGGCCAATTTTACACTCTTATCAATGTGAATGTTAACATGTCAATGTGAATATTCACATTGTCAACAGGCCGGGTCGGGCCGGGCCCGCTCTGGGCAGCGGGCGGGCTTTTGGCCGTCCATGGGCCGCGGGCCAATTTTATACTCTTATCAATGTGAATGTTAACATGTCAATGTGAATATTCACATTGTCAACGGGCCGGACCGGGCCCGCCCCGGGCCGCCCATGGGCCGCGGACGGGTTTCGCGGTACCACGGGACAGGGGCCAATTTTACACTCCTATTAATGTGAATGTTAACATGTCAATGTGAATATTCACATTGTCAACGGGCCGGGCCGGATCGGGTCGGCCCGCCCTAGACTGCTGTCCAGTTTTATACTCTTATCAATGTGAATGTTAACATGTCAATGTGAATGTTAACATGTCAATGTGAACATTCACATTGTCAACAGGCAGGGCCGGGCCCGCCCACGGCCTGTGGGCGGGTTTCGGGCAGCCATGAGGTGCGGGCTAATTTTACACTCCTATCAATGTGAATGTTAACATGTCAATGTGAATATTCACATTATCAACGGGCCGGGCCGGGCCAGCCCTGGGCCGCGGGCGGGCTTTTGGCCGCCCATGGGCCGCGACCCAATTTTATACTCTTATCAATGTGAATGTTAACATGTCAATGTGAATATTCACATGGTCAACAGACCGGGCCGGGGTTTTGGGCAGCCACGAGGCGTGGGCTAATTTTATATTTCTATCAATGTGAATATTAACATGTCAATGTGAATATTCACATTGTCAACGGGTCGGGCCCGCCCCGGGCTGCGGGCGGATTTTTGGCCGCCCATGGGCCGCGGCCCAATTTTATGCTCTTACCAATGTGAATGTTAACATGTCAATGTGAATATTCACATTGTCGACGGGCCGGACCGGGACCGCCCCGGGCCGGCCATGGGTCGCGGGCGGGTTTCGCACCGCCACGGGACGGGGGTCAATTTTACACATCTATTAATGTGAATGTTAATATGTCAATGTGAATATTCACATTGTCAACGGGCCGGGCCCGCCCCGGCTTGCGGCCGAGTTTCGGGCCGTCCACGGGCCAATTTTACATTCCTACCAATGTGAATTTTAAAATATGAATGTTCACATCATTAAATTGCTAATCGTTCAAAAAATATTTATAAGGGTATCAAAATTAAATATAAGGGCATAAGTGTCCAAGAAAATAGTGTAAATTAAGAAAATGGACTTTATGGAATAAAACTATACATACATGGGACTAAATGTGTTAAAAAATTTCTTCATGGACTTCTTGGGTTAAAACACTTCTAAATTGAACTTATCAATAAAAATCCCTTTATTTTATTATATCAATACAAACATGATTGATTTAAAATAATATAATAATAAATAAATAATAAAAATATGGATAAATTACACTTTGCCCATTTTATATTTAATTAGTTATATTTTTACTTTAGCTCTTAAAGTTTGTTTTTCCTCACTTTGACCCTTTATGTTTCAATCTTTTTCTACTTTACACCTAAAGTCACTAAAACATTGTCTTAGTTTAGTGACACTTGAAAGTGTCACTGAACTACTCTTTCAATGACATTTTTTAGTTTTGTGGCGTTTTGAACAAGTGCCATTTATACCCGTGCCACGGTAGATATTAGTGTCACGGTAGATACTTGCAAGTGCCACTACACCATCATGGCTAAAAGCTTTCAATGACACTTTGATGTCATGATAAACACTATTTGTGACACTATTAAGCGCCATTAAAAAAAGATTTAGTGACACTTCAATGACACTTGTAAGTGCCATTATACCATCAGGGTTAAAGACTTTTAGTGACACTTTAATGTCATGGTAGATACTATTCGTGATGCTATCAAGTGCCATTAAAGAAGATTTACAATCTAAAAAATATCACTATATGAATTTTTAATGGCGCTTATTATGCACAATTGATATTTTTAACAACTTCATAAATGTCACTAAATTCAATTCATTTGTGCCATTAAATAGATACAAGTGCCATTGGAGCTTATTCTAGTGACACTTTATAAAGCTACTACCACTACTATAAAATGCCACTTATATGTTCTTTTCATTGACACTTTTAAAAGCCACAACTAAGCATGTGTAAATACCTGTAAAAATTTAATCAATTTTATAAACAATTGAATATTAATTGCCACATCATATATTAATTTGACATCCATTCATCTTGTAATATTTTCATAATAATAAACAAACATTATCACCATAGGATCATCATATCAAAACAAAAAAAATTCAAACCACAATACTTTTTTTATCTAAAAATATAAATTTATTTATATTGCAATAAAAATTATAAAATATTCTACCACACTAAAAGAGTTAAAGCAAAAAAAAAAAAAATTAAAAGAAAATTATTACAACTATAAATTCTAAAAAGCTATAGTGATATCCATCTTCCGGAGAAACATTATCAAAACAAATTCAGTTCCCAAAATCTTAACCTCACTAGTATAAATATTCTCGGCTGGCATCCATAACTTGCGAAATCTGCATCCAAAAGATAAACATATAAAGGTAATTGAAATTATATTAAGTTAATATAAATTTGTTAATGAAATTAGTATTTAAGAAAGAAATATACCACAAATGGAGCAAGCCAAGCAACACGAGCTCTAATAGCTTGTCTAATTGTTTTGACAAGTCCATACGATCGGATCAAGCTTTCATTAGGTTTGACTGACACTTGAACATGTATCTTCCATATTAGTCATATCCTAGTTCTTCCCCTTTTACTTCTCTAGATGGGTCTGTACTTTTAAGTACTCCAATTGCAACTGTTTTTGTTAACCTAATGATACTTTTTAAAACAACTATATCCCCCACCTGTATATCAAGATTTAACTACTTAAGTAATTATATATTTACAATTAATAAATAATATTTAAAAAATAAACTAGTACAAAGTGTCAAAGTGAAGATGATCACAATTGAAAGTGATATGCATTTCTCAATTAGATAAGTAAGCCACATGATTTACTCACTTAATTGGTTCACCACATTATAACAAATTATATAAAAGTAACAACTATAAATCTTTAGATTATATCAAACAATAGCTTAAAAAACCAATAATAACCAAAGGCGCCAATTAACAACAATCAAAACCATACCCATTATCAATATCAGGATCCCCTAAACTCAACAATATAAATCAAATATAATTGTGAAAAATGACAATCCATTAATTACTTTCAAGTAAGATTTGTTCTCTATAAATTTTGTCATAAAAATATTGAGTTCCAACACTACCCAACCAAACACCACCAATTAACATACTGCTCACAAAATTCAAACTAAACTAAAACAATTATTAATATAAATAAACAAAAATTTGGGATAGAGCAAAAATTCCAATAGTAATATTAAAAACCACAGGAAACAAATGTGAATGAAGGATTTACAGTTACTTAACATTTAAAATGTGTAAACTAATAAAAATAAGAATAAGCATCATAAATGAATAGAAGATGTTTCTTACCTAAATCAAAAATAGTCCTTCCAACACCAAAAGCACCACCTATTTACACCAACATAAGAGAAAACATTGCACAATTTTAAAGAGATAAAAAAAAAATACACCCAAATACTGTATAATACACCTAAAATAAATAAAATCTACAGAGAAGAAATATATAAGAAGAAGCTTAAGAAATTAAGGGAGAACATTTCTTACCTAAACAAAAGAAAAGTATTCCTTCCAACACCATGAATCAAATAATCACCTTTTCACTCACAAAATCATAAGAAAATTATAAACATAAGAAACATGAATCATAAAAAAATTATAAGAAAATTAGGAACATGAATCATATTTATTAATAAGATGATGAGCCATGAATCACATTGGAATGGAAACCATCCACAGAATCACAATGGAAAAATTAACCATTACTCGATAATAAAATTTATGAACTAAAGTTAATTAGAGAAACCCCTATTAACTTTAGTTGATAGTTAAAGTTAGAAACAGAAGCAGCCTCATTTTTGCTTGATTTCCCTTTTTTCTTTCCTTTTAATGTATTAGAAGCCCTTGAAACCCATTAAAGAGAAACCCATAGAACTCATTTCATAGAAAGAGACCCATTTCACAACTATTTCATAGAAATCATTAGGAATGCTTTTTGTGAAGAAGCAAGATCATGTCTCACATTCATTAAGTGAAGAATATTAGGCATGAGAGCACTAAGATTACAAGTATTCACAAATCATGAGGACCAAAGTCCAAAAAACAGAGTTCTCATGTCTACTACAATTTGCCAGAGTGCTAATGACTAATATCTGAAATCAAAGATGGAAACCATTTGATAAACCCATTTCAGATTCAGAAAATAGAAACATAAACTATCTCGAAAACCCATTTCAAAGAAATCACACAATTTCATAACTGAAATCAAATCATTTCGAAACTATTTCACTCATAGAAACCCATTTCAGAAAATAGAGAGTGAAATGGAAGTTTCGTTACCTGTATGGAAATGGTGTGATGGTAGGATCCAATGGTCTGATGAGACAGAAACGGGGTAAGCTTGTAAAGATGTTTCATGTGAAAAATGGTCTCTTTGACGCAATGATAGTGGTCCGTTGGCCTTTGGGTGTCATGAATCAGTAGTCCAGGCGATTCTCGTCAATGATATGTAATCCATCGTCGGAGCCATAGAGGACGGAGAAAGAGGCAGAGACCAA
Source organism: Camellia sinensis (assembly GCF_055761805.1). Classification (NCBI taxonomy): domain Eukaryota; kingdom Viridiplantae; phylum Streptophyta; class Magnoliopsida; order Ericales; family Theaceae; genus Camellia; species Camellia sinensis. Next base: position 26,040,940 of record NC_138970.1, on the reverse strand, counting down.
AAAAGAAAAAAGGGAAAAAACCCTAGATGGTTCTCTATGTGTCCTCTTTTCTTGCGTTTTCTTCTCTCTAAGAAAATTGAATTAAGGCTAATCAAACAAAAATAGAGGCAAAAAGAATTGAAAAGGAAGAGTTATATTGTGATTTAAAAAAAATGACTCCGATTCGTAGCTCAAATTCGGAGGCTCGAATTTGGCTCGAATTCGGAGAAGAAGAAGAAGAGAAGAAGAAGAATGAGGAAAGAGGAGGAAGAAGGAGAACTAGAGGGGAGGGCGCCACCAAAATCAGGCTGGAGGAGGCGGGGCTGCACGGGGCTGCGACGAGCTGCGACGGGGCTGCGACGATCGGAGCTGCTGCTGCGACGATCGAAGCTGCTGCAACGATCGGAGATACTGCGACGATTGGTGGCGGCGGAGGCACATGAGGGGCCCTTCTCTCCTCTCCTCTCTCTTTCTCCCTCTCTCCTCCTCTTCCCCTCTGTTCTTCTCCTGTGTTCAACGAAGAAGAAGAAGAAAAGAAAGAAAGAAAAGGAAGAGAAAGAAAAAAAAAAAAAAATCGCAAAACGACGTCGTTTTGCAATTCGAGCCAAAATCGGGCCACTTTTTTCGAGCTACCAGTCATTTTCCTAAAAAAAAATATAATGGGACTTAATTAAAAAGGAACATAAAAAATAAATATAATTATATTTTAATTAAAATGTGTGATTAAAAATATATATATATATATATATAATCACACTTAATGAAAAAGTGACATAAAAAAAAGGGGTAAATTATAAATACACTCCTTGAGATTTGATTAAAATACGAATTGCTCCCTGTAATTTTGAAAATTACATTCCACTTCTTGAGACATCTTTTGATAAATGTCATTAAAATAATTTCTTGTGTCTATTCTTTTATAAAATGCCATAAAATTGATGCTATTAAATCACATTTTTTTTTTGTAGTGATGTGACACTTCTTTATTGAAATGCTACTAGAGTCGTGTATGTTTGTGACTCTGTAACATTTTTCTAAAACGTGCCACCAAATATTCTTTTTGTGACATTTTTTAAAAACATGCCACTAGTATAATGTCATTAAAGTGTATTTTTGTTGTAGTGTTGTGACACTTGTTTATTGAAATATCACTAGAGCCTTTTATGTTTGTCGTTTTGTGGCATTTTTCAAAAACATGCCACTAAATATTATTTTTGTGACATTTTCTAAAAATATGCCACTAGTGTAGTGTCACTAAAATGTGTTTTTGTTGTAGTAAGTTAACTTATGTTCAAAATTAGACAAAAAATGTTACAATAACTGTCACATAACATAAAAAATATATTATTATATTATAGTTTAAGTTTATGTCAGATGTGTGAGTTATATATTACAAAATATTTTTATGCCACGTGATTTCCAATGTATAATTTTCTATCTAATTTTTAACAAGAATTAACATTAGGAGTAAAGTGGGAAAAACTTGAAACATAAAGGGTCAAAGTAAGAAAAAATAAATTTTAAGGGCCAAAGTGAAAAAGTAAACAAATATAAAGGGAGGAAAATGTAATTTATCCTAAAACGTGTATTCTTTTTTGAGTGATCCTACTTGTATTACCAATCTAACTCCTTACACCCCCAAAATTTATTATTTTTTTTATTTTTATAATTTATACAATTCCTTTATTACCCTCATCTCTAACCTTCCTCATTCTCCCTCTCTTTACACCCAAAACCTAAAAAACCCTAACCTTAGTTCTCCTTTATTACCACCACCTCTGTCGACCCATTATCGGTGTCACGACCCAAACCTGAGGCTCAAGGGTTCAGCATCGCAACAAGATAATAAAAATAAAATAATTCCAAAATTTTTGTAGCAGCAGCAGCAGTAGTAGTAGCGCAAACGAATAAATTAAAATAAAATAAATGGGTGCCAAAAAGTTTAGTAAAAAGAAAATAGTCATCTAGGCTTCATTTTATTACAAGAGTCTGATCATAATTACAGATTAAAAAAAAAAAAAACATTGTAGTTCATTTCCAATCCCGATCCCGCTAAATCTTATCACTTGAAAGGGGATAATAGCTATAAGCACATGACAGAGTGAGAAATATTATACAGTGAGCATGAGGGTCCAAAAAAAAATCCATGAATAATTATTAGGCTTTTGGTAACTGAAATACATAACTAATTTTAATTAACAGAAGTAGAATGCGAAAATCACATAAGCAAATAATCATAACCACGGTATAAAACAGAACAGAACAGGAGTCACTGGAGTGACAATCAGAACAGGGGTCAATGGATCCATGACAAATAGAGGACCACAAAGTGGCTAAATAGGGGCCAATGGTTATTTAAGTCCCCCAAGGCATGGGACTCCCGTGGTGGTACATACAAAATAATTGTTTACAAGATCATTGCCAGATAATTTCTAAAATTTAACAAACATGTCCATGGATTGCAATTTAAGCAAATAGAGTTCAGAAAATAATCCACATAATTGAAACATTAATATAACTACAAAACATAAATTATATAAAATAAATTGTGGTAACTCAAAACGTTCATAAAATTTATTATGGTGACTCAAGACATATAGAAAACATATTACGGTAACTCAAGGTACAATATAACCCACCTTAATAATCGCCCTTAACCTCTACTTTCCTCCGACCAACTCCCGGCTTACCTTTTAGCTATTGATTTATATACTTTTTCTTTGTTTTTGTTGAAGCTCAATTAGTCACTTACCTATTTATAGGCAATGACGGTGCATCAACCATCAATGTGTGGCTCGCTAGGTTCGGCCATTTGTCCAACAAGTGTCAACTCGCCGTTCCTCCACGTGACCCCCTAAATTGATGATTTATCAAAGCTATGTGGTCTAATCTGGTGATTCACCAAAGCTATACCTTTTTGGTGGTTTTTTTTTTCTTAACCTTTGGTTTAATTTTAATTTGACCTAATTCTTATATATCTTGTTTTTTATATAATCCCTAATTAAATTACACTTTATCACATACTACTATAACATTTTTTTATTTTATTTTACTCTAATTATATATGTTTTATTTTCTTTCATTTATTTATTTCTTATTTTTAGTTTTATTATTTATTATTGTTATTTTTGTTATTATTTCTTTATATTAACTTACTTAAACAATTGGGGTGTCACATTTCTCTCATCTTAAATAGAAGTTTGTCCTCAAACTTATCGTACCTTGGTTTTCAATGAGGTATGGGTATTTGATTTGCATTTGGCTTTCAGTTTCCCATGTTGCTTCTTCGACACGATGGTTTCTCTATAAGACTTTCACAAGAGGTATAGTCTTGTTTCGAAGGACCTGATCACGATGATCGAGAATTTGCACAGGATGTTTTTCATAAGAGATGTCTTCTTGAACTTCCAGGCTCTCATAATCAACAATATGCTCTGGATCTCGAAGATACTGTCAAAGCATCGAAACCTGAAACACATTGTGGACATTAGACAATTCGGGTGGAAGCGCAAGGCGATATGCCACAAGACCAATCTTTTCTAGTATCTCGAATGGTCCGATATGACGTGGGTTTAACTTTCCTTGTTTTCCAAATCGGATAAACCCTCTTGTTGGTGAGATCTTTAGGAACACATGATCGCCTATTTGAAATTCTAAGTCTCGTCTCTGTGTATCTGCATAGCTTTTCTGGCAGCTCTGGGCAGTGCAAATTCGTTATTGGATAAGCTGAATCTTATCACTTGTAATTTGCATGATTTCCGGGCCTAACAGTTTCCTGTCTCTGACTTTTGTCCAACACAGAGGTGATCGACATCTCCTTCCATACAGTGCCTCGTATGGTGCCATTCCAATGCTTGTATGGTAGCTATTATTATAGGCGAACTCCACCAAAGGTAGATGATCATCCCAACTACCTTTGAGGTCTAGCACACGCACACGTAACATATCTTCCAAAGTCTGGATTGTTCTTTCAGATTGCCCATCAGTTTGTGGGTGATAAGCCATGCTAAACTTTAGAGTGGTTCCCAATGCTTCTTGCAATTTGTTCCAGAAGTGAGACACCAAACGGGGGTCTCTATTAGATACGATTGAAATTGGGGTGCCGTGTAACCGAATGATTTCCTTAATGTATAGAGTGGTAGACTTAGTAAGGAAGTACGTGATTTTGATTGGTAGAAAATGCGCCAACTTCGTCAATCGATCTACGATAACCCATATAGCATCATTCCTTGAGACTGATTGCGGTAGGCCGACCACGAAGTCCATAGTAATGTGCTCTCAATTCCATTCAGGAATAAAGAGTGGTTGCAACATTCCTACAGGTCTCTGATGTTCTGCTTTAACCCGTTGACAATGCAGGCATTTGGAGACGTGGCTTGCTATGTCTTTCTTCATTCCTGTCCACCAGAAGCGTTCCTTTAGATCATGATACATCTTCGTATTGCCAGGGTGGATCACAAACCTCGAGCTATGAGCTTCTACCAATATCTTCTTCTTGAGTTCTAGAAGGTCGGGTATGCAGATTCGATTCCAAAATTTTAGCATCCCATTGCTTATCGTAAAGTTAGGATCGGACGTGCATCTTTACTCGTACTTTTTCTTCAAAAGTTTGTCTTCGCATTGGTGTGCTCTAATTTCGTTAATCAACACGGGTTCCATGATTATGTTGGTAAGCAATCCATTGATCTTGCGAGAACGAGGATACATGTCAAACTTTTGGTAATCTTTCTACTCAACACGTCTGCTACCACGTTAGCTTTGCTTGGATGGTGATGGATCTCTACATCATAGTCCTTCATAAATTCTAGCCATCGTCGTTGCCTCATATTCAGTTCCTTTTGTGTAAATAGATATTTGAGACTCTTGTGATCTGTGTAAATTTCACAAGTTACTTCGTAGAGATAATGACACCAGATTTTGAGGAAAAAGATTACTGCGGCTAATTCCAAATTATGGGTCGGGTAGTTCTTCTCGTGGGTCTTTAGTTAACGTGAGGCATATGCAATGACCTTCCCATTTTTCATAAGAACGCAACCCAAACCATTTTATGAGGCATTACTATAAATTATGAACCCTTTTGTTTCTGCGGGGAGTGCTAGTACATGAGCTGTCACAAGTCTATTTTTCAATTCTTGGAAGAAATAGTCCTGCTTGTCCGTCCATTCAAAGGGTGTGTTCTTCTGAGTTAGCAAGGTCAAGGGTGATGCTATCTTCGAGAAATCTTGCATGAAGCGCTGGTAAAAGCCGGCTAGACCCCAGAAACTTCGAATCTCGGACACGTTAGCGGGTCATGGCCAATCCACGATTGTTGTAGCTTTTGGGGGTCAATTGAGATGTTGTCATTGTTAATGACGTGATTGAGAAAGTGTACACTGGTGATCCAAAATTCTCATTTCTTCAACTTAGCATAGAGTTTGTGATCACGTAGTGTTCGTAAAACCGTTCGTAAGTGGTGCTAATGGTCTTTCGGTGATTTGGAATATATAAAAATGTTGTCAATGAAGACAATGACAAACTCATCTAGATAGGGTTTGAACACTCTGTTTATGAGGTCCATGAAAGCTGCTGGAGCATTTTTGATACCAAATGGCATGACGAGAAATTCGTAGTGCCCGTAACGGGTTCTGAATGCAGTCTTTTCGACGCTTTCCGTTTTGACCTTTAGTTGATAGTAGCCAGAACGCAAGTCAATTTTCAAGAACACTTGGGCACCTTGCAGTTGATCGAACAAGTCATTGATTCTTGGCAGAGGGTGCTGATTTTTTATGGTGACTTTGTTCAATTCCCGGTAATCGATGCATAGCCTCATTGTGCCATCCTTTTTCTTAATGAATAGTACTGGAGCTCCCCAGGGTGAGGTACTAGGCCGAATGAAACCCTTGTCCAGTAGTTCCTAGAGTTGAGTCTTCAGCTCCTTTAATTCTGTCATGGACATGCTGTAAGGGACCTTTGTGATTGGTTGGCTACCAGGTTGGGTTTCAACGGTAAATTCGATTTCTCGATCAACCGGGGTACCAGATAGGTTTTCAGGAAATACATCCGAGATATCTCAAACCACAGGGATTGCATCAAGTGTGGGGGCCTCTTGTTAAGTATCGATCACATAATAGATATAACTACAACAACCCTTTCTTAGAAGTCGTTGGACTGTCATGAAGGATATAACAGATGGAGAGGGAGAGACTCCAGTTCCATCCAAGAGAAGCTCGAGTTGGTTTGGTGACCGGAAAAAGACCTTTTTGGCTTCACAATCAATAGAGGCATGGTTGACAGCTAACCAATCCATTCTTAAGATCACATCAAAGGTACTAATGCAGAGGGGAATCAAGTCTACATGTAAGGTTTTCCCTTTTAAGGATACAATACAAGATTTGTACACATCAGTACTAAGGGCGAAGTTACTAGAAGGAAAAGACACAAATAGTATATATCTTAAGGGTTCGGGTGTTGATGCCAACTTGGTAGCAAAGTGTGGTGTAACAAAGAATGAGCTGAACCAGAGTCAAAGAGAACATGAGCTAAGTGACCACAAACAGAAGGTGTACCTGACACAACATTTTCGGTAACTTCTGGGTTTCCAGGCACTAGGGCAAAAGCTTTTCCTCGGCATTTTTGGTCCTTCCTCACTCCTCCAGGTACCGCGGGTTTTCAAACTGGTTCAGAGGGGTCGGTTGTAGGATTGGCAAGCTTTGGACAATCTCTCAGTAAGTGGCCAACTTGGCTGCATCTAAAGCATGCTCCCATGTCTCGACGACATTGTCCCCAATGAGTCTTTCCACAAGTAGAGCAAGTTGGAATGGTGCCACCTCTGGGATTGGTAGGACATTGATTGCTTGAACTGGTTGAATTGGTTGTGCCCGTATTTACTCTCTTGGGAGGCGCAACACCGGGTCTTCTGTTATCTCTTTCCCAAAATCACTTCATTTGGCTTGGTTCCCTAGAGCGCAAGGATTTAATCCCTTTTTCCACAATGTATACTTGATCCACCACCTCCACATAGGTTGGTAGTTTCAAAACCTCCAGCCTGTCCTTGATCTCAGTATCCAATCCTGTTTCGAATTTCCTGGCTTTTCGAGCTTTGGTGGGGATATGTCCCAAATCGAGCTAGTTGCGTGAACTTGCTCATGTATTCGACCATCGTCATGGTTCCTTGCCTTAGATGTATGAATTCCGACTCCTTTTGTTCCCACAGCGAATCTGAAAAGTATTTTCCATCGAATACCTCCAAGAACTTTGCCCAAGTCACAATATCTTCTTTCTCCAGGAAAAGACGCCACCATTCCTGTGCATCGTCTTTGAAGGTGAATGTGGCGAAGGTTACCTTATGTCTTTTTGTGTAAGGTAGTGTGCAAAAAATCTTCTCCATATCTCTGACCCAAGCTTCTGCTACTAGTGGATTTGTACTGCCGGTAAATGTGGTAGGTTTCAAGTCTTGGAACTGTTTTATTGTAATTGGCTTTTCCCGTCGTTCAGGCATTCCGTTATTTATGTGGGTTTGTAGGGTTCGCAAAAAACTGATAACTGCTCTTTCCATGATTTGCTCCATTGGATCAGTACTGCTAACCAACGATCTAGTTCCATTTCCATCATTAGTCATTACTACAAGGTGAAAGCAGTTAGTGGACTTTTTTTTTTTTTTTTTTTTTTGAATCATTTAATTATCATAATATCATATCTATGATTCACAAGATACTATAGCAGTCAAGGTTTTAAAAAGTGGCCGTAATCGTTACGTAACGTCGTTATGTAGCGGTGGTGGTGGTTATTGCCACCTGTTACAGCTGCTATAGCGGTGTGACGAAAATTCACATATATAACGGTTGTTTTGGTGTTACGTAATGGCCGTAGCGATATCGTAACAGCCGTAACGGTCCGTTAGACACTGTCACATCCTTTTACAATATTCTGGATAGCTTCATTTTTCAAAAAAAAAAAAAAATACTCAAGTGATCCAAGCCCAAAGAAAAAATCTTATATGAATTTTTTTTCTTCATAATTTTTTTTTAATTTATGGCACAATTTTTATTTTATAATCCTTTCATTTAATAATTGTGAATATTTATTATTCAGTAGTTCAGGTATTGGTTAAAAATAATTTATAGACATTTAAAATCAATTATTCTTAAAATCATTGACTATTGAAATAAAATGTAAAAAGCTCCTTTTATAGTGATTTAAAAATATGAAATATATTGAATCATACTTAAAAATTAACAAAAGTTGATCAAAATTTATTTTAAACCCCAATAAACATGCTTCTGAAAAAAAAATGTGTATCAGTAAGCTTTTTTCAAATTGTGCGCAAATAAAAAAAAAATCACGGTTCCAGTTATCGCAACCGTTATGTTACGGCCTTTACACCACGCAACTGCTACTGCGTCACCGCAACCTTTACAGCAACCGCAACCGCAACCGCTTTTCAAAACCTTGATAGCAGTACATATATAATTTTCACTTATGCAAAAGAAAAGATATTAGTAAAACGTACTTAGAATACAGTCAAGAGTTAGTGTCTAATCTTACTAATACAAAAACAGAAGGATTAGACTAATCATGGTCAGGTCATAAAAAAAGATCTCCTGGTTAGACGTCTAGAAGGGACCGTTAGGCCACCATGAGAATTGGCTCCAGAAAACTGGGCCTTGAAATAACCCTACAAACTCCCCCTGCATGAGGGACTCAAACTCCCATCCACTGTGCTCTATTCCAAAGCAACTCCATACCACCTAGACTATGTAGATAGGAAAACCGTAATCGTAACCCCAAAATTCCTATCCGGTAATCCGTACTAGTATCTCCAAGTATGATGCACTGTCAGTGAAGTCCACAACTAGGGGTATGGATGATATGTTGTGGAGGAGGTGTCGTAGTATGAATATGGCTGCTAGGGTATGCGTGTCCCCTCCTCTCCGCGAAGCCCAAGGGTAGAAGTGCGACTAGAAAATGCGTTTGTCCCATGTCCGAAGCAAGACCAACAATATGGGCCGGTCATATGTACCTCTCACGAGTGCTGCCTTGGCTAAGTTTCCAAAATAAGAAATCCTCATCGGGGTTGGCCTGCAAATATACAGGTCTCCCCATGAGCTGGTCAAGTATTGGGTGGGCTTCCCTGACAAGACTTTCCGAATCACCCAAGCCTTCTAATAGGTTCGGGGTAAGATGAGCTCCTGGGGGCTCGAACTAGAGTAACTCCATTAGATTCTCCAGTTCTTACAACACAGGAAAACTTAGCTTAGACCATATTTATAAAATGGTTTAATCATGTTAGACAAACTAAGGTTTTGTTTTTTTGGGCCCAAAAACCATTGCTTTGATACCACTTTTGTCATGACCCAAACCCAATACCCAAGGTTTCGGCGTCGCAACAAGATAATAAAAATAAAATAATTTTAAAATTTTGGAGTAGTAGTAGTAGTAGCGCAAATGGATAAATTAAACAAATTAAAATAAAATAAATGGGTACCAAAAAGTTTAGTAAAAAGAAAATAGTCATCTGGGTTTCATTTTATTACAAGAGTCCGATCATAATTACAGATAAAAAATAAAAAATAAACACTGCGGTTCATTTCGAATCCCGATCCCGCTAAATCTCATCACCTGAAAGGGGATAACAACTATAAGCACATGGCAGAGTAATAAACATTATACAGTGAGCATAAGGGTCCAAAAAAAAAACCATGGATAATTATTAGGCTTTTGGAAACTGAAATACATAACTAATTTTAATTGACAGAAGTAGAATGCGGAAATCATATAAGCAAATAATCATACCCACAGTACAGAACAAAACAGAATAGGAATCACTGGAGTGACAATCAGAATAAAGGTCAATAGATCCATGACAAACAGAGGACCACAAAGTGGCCAAACAGGGGCCAATGGTTATTTAAGTCCACAAAGGCATGAGATTCCCGTGGTGGTACTTACAGAAAATAATTGCTTACAAGATCATTGTCAAATAATTTCTAAAATTTAACAAACATGTCCATGGGTTTCAATTTAAGCAAAGAGAGTTTAGAAAATAATCCACATAATTGAAACATTAATATAACTACAAAACAGAAATTATATAAAATAAATTGTGGTAACTCAAAACATTCGTGAAATTTATTATGGTGACTCAAGACATATAGAAAATATATTATGGTAACTCAAGGTATAATATAACTCACCTTAATAATCGCCCTTAACCTTTACCTTCCTCCGATCAACTCCCGGCTTGCCTCTTAGTTATTAATTTATATACTTTTCCTTTGTTTATATTGAAGCTCAATCAGTAAGTTACCTATTTATAGGCAGTGAACGTGCATCAACCATCAATGTGTGGCTCGCTAGGTTCGGCCATTTGTCCAACAAGTGTCAACTCGTCATTCCCCCACTGTAGCTCGACTTTTCATGCTCCTTTCAGAAGACAATAAGCCCTACAGTTCGAACTTACGTGATTCTAAATCTGATCTCACAAGTGCAATATGAAACAGATAAACACCAAATAGTCCAAATTTGACAAATCTTTTGAAAAATCGATTTTGAATCAAAATGCCAAAAATAGACTACTTTGCCAGATACAGAGTCACCACCTAAATGTTTTTAGGAAATTTAGGAAACCCATGACTTGTGACAAATGCCACGTGTCCGTCATCACCAAGATTGTCTCGGCTCGGGAACTTAGGTCTGATAGGGGAAGGTCATGAATTGAGCACCCCACTCGCTCGATCAAAGATTGGCTTTTACTAATCATGATGTGAATCTTATTTACATTATATGCTTTTGTTCTGATTATTAGGCTAACTTACAATGTGATGTGCACATAAGTATAGACTAATTTGTAAAAATTGGAACATTTGATTTCGTGTTTGTTTTTTAAAAAAGTTTGTGAATATGCCACTTGAAAAAGTGGGCTCAAATGTAGATTAATTAAACTATCCCAATTCAAGCAACTAGCCTTCATTCATAAGCATTCAAATAGTTTATCACTTAAGCATTTAGTCTCATGGCGAACATACTTTGACATGTAAACAACCACACTCATGCGATATGCTAAAACAAATAAAAGCTCACCTAGTACTCCAAGCCAAAAAAGATAAAAGAGTTAGAATAATGCATGATCCTAACTATGCAGTATAACTAATGCAACGCATGCGATATGTAATTACTAGACTCGGCTACTAATATGGCATATGAATCACTTTAATAGCATGCGGTAAATCTCGTATTCAAAGAAGTATTAACTAACAATGCAAGTTAGAATGATACGCTGAACCCAATGCATGCAAGACAATGGATGCAAGGCATGATATATGCTAAACGAAACATGATGCCCTAAACTAACCATCATAAGCAGGAAAATAAAATGGAAAAAGACGTGGGGTTAGAAGACACACACATTATTACAATTGTGCCCTCGCACAAGAGGGTCTGAATAAACTAACTAGCTAAGCTAATTAACTAGCTCTTACAAAACGAATTAACTAATTATTACAAACCGAATAAACTAACCTTGCTATCTAGTCATTACAAAATCAATTAATTAATTAACAATCCTATGAAACTAACTAATTAATTACTCGAATTAATTAATTACAACATGAAAGAAGTAACTAAGCTAACTAATCAGCCTCGGGAAGTGATGAATGCTCATGCATGCGCGAATTTCCACCTGAAAAGCCTACCGTTCTACTGCCAGAATGCCTCTGTTGCACAGTTAGAATATCTTTTCACCTCAGCCTCTGCTCTATTTTGTTCCAAAAAATTGCTGTTTAATTTGACAAAAATCGCCGGCAAGCCAGAAGTAGTGGTCGACCGGCCACAAAAGGTAGCCTGTCGTCTAAAAAAAGTGGTCTGCCAGCTAGAAAAAGTGGCAAGCCGGCCACTGAAGCTTGGTTCCTCCTGCTGCAACAGAAAGCATACAGAGCACAAACAGGGTATTCTCAAGGTATGTTTGTCCACTCTGCCCCTCCTTATCATCAAACAACTCAAAGAAGTGACAAGCTCAATTTGCAAGCCATCAATCGATGCAATTTCATTACATGATGGCCTATGAATCAAGGGGTACAATTTCAATAAATGCAACATAAAAGACTCTCAAACCTCTTCCCTATCATGGATTGATCAAGGGAAGTGGTTGACTTTGGAAACTTGAACCATTTCATCACTAACAAGTATGAAATGCCTCAAGTTTCCATGTGTTCAATTAACGTCTGATTGAACACCAAATTGCTTATTATCTTGCATCATTTTTAGTCCCAATTTTATTACTTCATTTTAATTACCAACTATTCCTTAGTTCATTAAGTCCAATAGTGATCTTTAAGTCTTCTAATGTAAAGAAATATCAAATAAAGAGTTGTTTTAGGCATGAGAGAAATGTCATATCGTTGGTAATGAACCCTTAAAGGGATTAAACCATTAAGCACAAGACCTCAATCTCAAGCTTAAATAAGAAAGTGGTTTGACACAACTTTCAAAGAAAAGAAAAAGCCAAGAAAGAAGAGAGGTTGCAGAGATGATTAGAGTTGAAAACAAGTATGGAAAGTAAGAAATAAACACTATCAACTCAAATAGGTTGGTGGCTAAGGCCTAAACCACCAAAATTATGAGGACTATTACATTACAAGCATGCAATACAAGGCATAAATGTAATGAACAACCAAAAATAGCCCTAAAATAGTATAAAAACAGTCTAAAAACATACTGGAATTAAGAAAAAAATAGCTAAAACAATAAGCTAAAACATTGAGCAAGTTAAGTTAGTAAGCAAGGAGGGGAAGCTACCTCCTATATTTTTGGGACTTCAAAACATATAGCCTCTGAAAAAACTCTGAGATTTAGTATTAAGAAGCTCAAAAAACGTTGACAAAGAGGTGGGAAACACAAGGGCAAAGGCCTAAGAAATGAGGAACAAAGAAGGGTGATCCATCCCTAATGGCCTTAAACCACAAGTTTCAACCCAAAAGTACAAAGTACAAACAATCCGTAGGAAAAAAAAAACAAATAAATCAAAGAAACAAGCTAAGACTTATACCTCTTGAAGAGGAGGATCCTTTCTAAGTGACAAACCAACACTTGCACACCCTCAAGAGCTCAAAGAAAGCTCCAAAGTACTTCAGCTCAAATACCACAAGGTTTGGTTTAGAGTGTACAGGCAAATGCTTAAGAATTTGCAAGAGAGAAAGGGAATTGTAGAGAGAGAGAAATGTTTTTGCTCCAAAATTTTCAACCCTCAAAAATGGTAGGGGAGGTCTTTTATTTTTAGAAAAACATGAAACTCCCTTAGAAATATCCATACATACACGTGTAGGCAGATGCATGCACCCGTAGAAATAGTTGGCACAGCTGGCATAAATATCTGCAAAATCACACAAGTGGCTGGCAAGCCACTAATGTTGGCCGACAGGCCACACTAGGGGGCCTGTAGGTCCTAGGGTTTTTAGACTTGAAAAACTATGGTTTTGGTCCAAAACCAGGCAAAATGTATGTAGGGTTTGAAGGCTCAAAGCTGTGGCATTCTGTTGAGGACTTCAGGCACTTGACAAACATATACAAATTCATCATTGGGTGTGTAAGCGGTGACGCCCAAGTCGTAAGAGCGGTCAAAAATGGGGTATGTACAATTGCTCCTCTTCGATAGAATTCGAAGTCATGAAATGACGTGAGTGAATGTCAAAGCCCGAAGACGACCCATTTTGACAAAGCCGTAAGACTTGGGCAAACAATCAAGACATAAATTAAAATGGTTGCGCTCGCAAGTTGCCTATGTATCCCTTTGCAAGGAATCAAACTAGCGTAGTTCAAGGGCAAGATACAAATGATATGCACGAAGATACTTTGAAGCTGGACTCACATGCTTCGTGAAGCCAGCTATTTTGAAAACTCATGATCATGCAAGATGATGTAATAAGCAATAATAGATGCAATAAACAATAACAAGATAACAACATATGAATGAACAGCTTCAAGCTTAAAACCGACACAAGTTCTATGCAAAAAGATCTAAAACACACTCTAATCACGTCAAAACATGAGACGAGGAAAGAAAACACCGCTCAAGCTCGCGTTTCATGCGTCCTGAGCAACTGAGAAAAGAAAATCGCTCAGGGTCGCATTTTATGCGTCTCGAGATGAAAACCATTCAGGGTCGCATTTCACGCAGCCTGAGATAAAAAACAAAACTGCTCAGGATCGCGTTTCACGCGTCCCGAGATAAAAAAAAAAACAAAATTGTTCAGGGTCACGTTTCACGTGTCCTAAAATACTCTAAACATGTTAAAATCGTAAGAAGATGAGAAAAACCACTCAGGGTTGCATTTCATGCGTCTCGAGATAAAACCCACGCAGCGTCACATTTCACGTGTCCTTAGATACTCTAATCACTCTGAAATTGTGAGAAGAGGAGAAAAACCATTCAGGGTCGCGTTTCACGTGTCTTGAGATAAAACCTATCTAGGGCCGCGTTTCACACGTCTTGAGATACTCTAACCACGCTAAAATCATGAGAACAGGAGAAAAACCGCTCAGGGTTGCATTTCACGCGTCCTGAGATATGCTAATCACGCTGTAATTATGAGAAGAGGAAAAAAATTGCTCGGGGTCGCATTTCATGCATCCCGAGATTAAACCCACTTAGGGTCACGTTTCACGCGTCCTGAGATACTCTAATCACGCTGAAATCGTGAGAAGAGGAAAAAAATCGCTCGAGGTTACATTTTACGCATGTCGAGATAAAACCCGCCTAGGTTTGTGTTTCACCCGTCCTGAGATAAAAGCAAAGGTACGAGATCGTATAATAAATACATAATATAGTGAAAGTGTGCGGTAAATGCACAAAGTGAACAAGTACAATAAATGTACAAAGTGAACAAGTGCAATAAATGCACAAAGTGAGCAAGTGGCAGATCAATACAGTGACAACGTATGTTCCATGCAAGATAGACATCCTACGCATGACATTAATTGAAAGCATGCTCTATGCAAGAAACAAGAGCATATTCTATGCGAAACTAAAAGCATATTTTATACATGAATCGTGAATGATGCAGGACACGCGTGCAACATAAGTATATGTGAAAATGCACATTCTATGCAATAAAAAATAACAAATATGTACTTTGACAGAATGCATAAAAATGATGTTCGGTGATAACCTCCAATTTGCCCCTCGGAGACTTTGCAACATGCTCAAAAAGGATACACCTCATTCATATTGACAAGTGGGGCACACTCACGCATCGGAACGCAGTTTCAAGCTCCCTAAGAATCAATCTTAACCCAAAAAGAGAACCTCGCATACACTGCTCAAGGAACAGAGGTGCAAAATAGAACCAGGCCACAGATGAGGACCACTGGCCACCTACTGGCCACAAGGTAAAACCGCCAGCCACTTGTCGGACACCCGTGCATTTTCAAGGGCAAACTTGCCATTTTGTTTCGGGTCTCTTTAAATACACATCAAGGCTTCACTTTTCACACACCCACACATCCGAAATCTTCGCCCTCTCTCTCTAGGTGCTTCCTCTCTTTGGATCCATGCTTTATACGTGTTTTTCAACACCCCATGCAAACTTTATTCGCAAAACCCTCTTGATTCTCTAAACTTTGAACCGATTAGATTTTGATTTCGTCAATTTTCTTGAGTTTTCACCACTTTAGGCTTGTTCTCCTCGAGTTTCTCTCGGGTTCTGTGAACTTTCCTGCGTTTTGACTTTTTCTCCCATTTTCTCTCTCCTAGGGTTGAGTTTTTCCAAGTTTTCCCTATTTTCTTCATTTTTATTTATTTTTCACCCATTTTTGAGATGGCGGATAGTGTTCCACATGACAGTGCTCCTCCTAAGGCTTCACCTCCACTATCATCCAATGTCGAGGCCGAGGAGCCAGTGATTGCTGAGGTCGACGAGGCAATAGAGGCCATAACAACTGACTTTGAGGCGAAGTTCGCTCCAAAGCTCAGCCTGAGCGACTTCCATTGGAGGTACGTCCTTTTGATCCCATGACTTATCACCCCCACACGTACATACTGCTGGTTGGAGGCATCAGGCGCTTTGATGATTTAATTGGTGGCGCACCGGAGGATCTTCTGCTGAAAGAGCCTCACTCCCATCTTTCCTATGGTGCTTCTGAGGTACAAACTTTATTTTGCTTACATTCCCACCTTTCATTTACATTGCCTTGTATCTAACTGTACTTTATCACTGACTTTCATCTAATTCGACCTTTTGCCATAGGAGGACTCCCGCTCTTACAGGGGGTATGGGGCAGCGACAACGAGAGACTGGTATTATGAGCTCCCTCCAGAGGTCCGCGACCTTGTTGACGAGGCTGGCTTCGGCCTATTTTGCTCTGGACTTTCACAACACATAGCGAACCGGGCTCTTCTCGGAGCGTTGGTGGAGAGGTGGTGGGACACCACCAACTTTTTCTACCTCTCTTCCACTGGGGAGATGACGATGACTCCCTAGGATTTCTCCATGATCACCGGCTTAGGAGTAGGGGGTGATTCGATCCCCTTCGATATAGACATGGATGAGTGAGAGGCCACTTGGATCCACCTGCTGGGAGCACCCCCACCTCTATCTAGACCAGCGATAGTGAGATACAGTTGGTTCGCTGAACAATTTCGTGGGAGCGAGCCCGAGACATCGGAGGAGGTAGAGCAGTATGTTAGGGGCTTCTTAATGTTCCTCCTCGGTACCACCTTGTTTGCGAACAGATGGAACACCTTAGGCTTGTACTTACTAAGTGCCCTCGTGACATTGCCTCGAGTCCAGTTCTCTGACTGGGGTGGAGCTGGCATCACCACACTCTACGACTAAATGAGCTTCACTTCCCGTATGAGGAGAGAGCGGGTCGGAGGCTATTGGAGAGCCTGGGAGGTATGCGCCACACCTTTCTCCTTTTGTATTTCTGTTCAATATCTGTGCATATCTTGTGCTTTCTACTTCGCACTTTCTGTTTTATATATGCTCATGGATTGTGCTTTCTGCTTTGCACTTTCTGCTTTATATCTGTTCACGTATTGTTGATAAAACAGCTGTCTTTTTCTTGCAGTTATGGGTTTATGCTTATTTCCCAGCTCTGGCTCCAGAGCCCGTAGATGAGATCCCTTCATAGTGCCTTACTCATGGTGATACGACGGCTGGTGCTGTCGTCTGAGCGGTGATGATATGACCTTCACCCTCTACCATCGATATTTCGACATAGTGGCTACCGACGAGATAACTTGAAACTCACAGTCATTTTTGCTTTACTTCTGTTCTGATTCATACTTCAACATCTGACGGCAACTAACAATCTGTACATTCTCTGTCTGTAGATTACGTGGCAACCTTAGGCGACGATGCCAGTTGGTGTGAGGGACCAGTACACCGCGGATTAGGCCATATCCTGATTCCGAATTTTGCTAGAGGGCCCAGTCTGCCGGGCCTGGTTCTTAAGTGAGCAGAGGGCGACATCGTGAGGATAACAGATAGCCTCCCAATTAAGGTGATTATCCAGTTTATCGTGGGCCTAGATGCTGACTTCTTTAAAGCAGAGGGCGACAACGCGACGTTCATCCAGACTTATTTCATACCCCCTTTGACGGGCGTTCGCACAGGCAAGGCTGCAGGTGCTCCCGTGATGGTTGAGGTGACTCAGGAGATCGAGGCCAATACTAGAGGGGCCCCTCCTGTTGGGCAGATTATCGGTTGGCTGGAGATTCCACTGTGTTTACATGTTGGCAGTTGACCAGGACAACCCACCAAATTCCGATCAAGCCAGTAGAGGCAGGGCACGGATATGTCAGAGCTCGAGGCGCACCTTAGGTATGGACCACATTTTACAATTTGCACCCCACATTTTTCATTTCAGATATTAATTATTCTGGATATTGATCATTCAAATGCACTTGCAGGCACCCATGAGGTATATAGAGAGCCTTCTCGAGCTAGTTGCTTCTCTGATTGGCATGGTACAGAGGAGAGAGACACTACTTGGTCTCCACGGTATCCAGGTAGTTTTCTCTATTTCAACATGCATTTCATTACTAACTCTATTGTGCACCACACTATCATATTCCCACTGACACATTGGCACTTCTACTGTAGCCTTCCCAAACTGCACTGCATTGGCACACCATACTCATATTGTATCTGGTTTCTGTATGACGCTCATTCTGCATACTATGCCTACATTTGATACATACACTGTAGCTGATATGTTGACAACTGTTTTTCCAAATTCCATCTATACCGAGGACACTAGTGGCAGTAGCAGCAGCACCACCAGTAGTAAGGAAGAAAGAAAGACAGGCCCCAGAACGTGGTGGAGATGTGCGCCGCGGTCGAGGCAAGGATAACGGTACCCAAGGCCGGAGCAGTCCCTCGGAGCCCATTAGGAGTGATGATGATGCCAAGACTACCAACTCCGAGGAGGTAGTGAGTCGACATTCTGAGTCGTCTAAGAGCAGGGGTGATGATGCTGGCTCGAGGTTCGGGAGCGGAGATGACGTCGAGGCTGGCTCTGAGGTAGGGAGCGAAGATGATACGACCGACTCTGGCTCAGAGTCTAATTCTGGCAGCAGTGCTGACAGAGATAGTACCCTTGAGTCCTTTTCGAGGAAGAGAACAAAGAGGGCCTCTCGAGCTTCAGATGACTAGCGCCAATTTTTGTACTTTTTGCTTAGTTTCTTTTTGTTTGGTAGCTTAGCACATGTATAGCTTTAGATAGGTTTTACTTTTGCTTTTGAAACTTGTACTCCCTTTTGTAAAAACCATAATCGAATAAAACCTCGTAGTTTTTATGAAAAGTGTTTTTGTTCTTACATTATGAGCACCATATTTGTATAAAATGAAAATGGAATTGAGTTTGCAACGAGAATGCTTGATTGAAACAATGTTCTTAATCGGGTAATGAGCTGACCAACAACCAAAATACAACATACAATTTGATAAGCAAAGCAAGAATAACTCAAAAACAGATATACGCACTTGCAAAAACCAAAAGACTCAAAACAATACCTCAAAACACAAAGATCAAGACAAAACTAGGCTACTAAAACTGCCCAGCCCACAAGTGGATGACCGGCCACCTTTGGTGGACGACAGGCTAGAAAAAGTGGACGGTCGGCCACTAATGTGAAGAACCACCAGAAAGCTGACAGCTGGCCTTCACTCATAGCCCTATCTTCTACAAAAGGTCCTCTTTTTTGATTTCTTCTCCAGAACCTCATTTTAGCTGTTGTTTCTTCCACAAATGGAGACGTTTCTTCCCAAGAACATCACAGATTAGATAACCACTTTAGATGGCATGAAAAAGGTAAATTTCTTGGGTTTTGTCATAAACGCACTTTTTTCTTTAAGCCATACTCCACTTTGCTTTCCGTTCCTCCATATGCCACGATCTGATGATAGGACCCAATTATGCATGTATTTTGCTTCGGAACATAGGAAATGTGCCCAACTCTTGAAGAATTTTGGGCATTGATGGAAACCCGACGCGATGAGAAAATCATACCTCAACCCCGTTTTGGCCATGCCCAAGCTTTGGGATGGATGTGTGGGCTCACTTTGCATGAAGCTCGATCTTTAGCTCATGACGGGGAGCTAGAAAAACGCAGCTTGATTCATCGATTTTCTGACATTGGTGATAGAGGAGACCTTCTTTGGCGAGGTTTTCGGCAACATGCCCTCTATTTATGTATGGTCGTGCATTTCCTTCTTGCCCTTAGTTACGGAGGAACCAACATTCAATTGATCGAAGTAGCCCAATGTCGGAAAGAAGGTAAGAGTTGTATCGGTTTGGTGCTGGCCGAGACGCTGATGGGCCTAGATGCTTTTTATCGGCAAGAGACCATCAGCTTTGCGGGCAATCCACTACTTCTTCAGGTATTATTTCTCACCTTTTCTAATATATGTGTAGACACCCTATTTTTGACCGCCCTTAAGACTTCGGGAGCCTCAGGTTGATTGTTCGAGGATGAAGGCTATGTTGTGCAAAGGTTCGATTTATTCGGCAAGAGGAGCTTCAAATCCCAACCTTACACCTCATTTTGGGCCAAAACTATTTTGACCAAAATTATTTTAGACTTAAAACGCTCTTTTTCAAAATATTTTTGAAAAAAGTTTCTACGATGTTCCAAAGCTCGCATTTCGTTAAATGTTGCACTTTTCGGTAAACCGAGTAAGAACAAAGTAGAGATACAAAAAAGGGAGGTGAACTCATTGAAAAAAATCTTTTAGTACTTCTTATTTAAAGGTTTGGATTTGAAGAAAATAAGAGTGGAGGGAAGAAAATTAGTTGGGGAAGAAGTTGGGCTTGAAATCGTTGAGAGAGAATTGATCAGCCTCGACTAAATCAGGCCTATCATTTTGTACACTTGGAATTTAGTTGTGAGGCTACCACCATTGGAAATTAGACTTCTAGGGCTTCAATTTAGACTCAAGAATGATCTGCAAAGGAGTCCGGATGGAGGAGATATGCCCATTTGAAGTCGGGCCCAAAAAATAGATTTTTTGTGGCCGGCCACTGATGTGGCTTGCGGGTCCCATGCCGGCCATAGGTGAGGTTTTCCGGCACCCATGCCGGCCATGGGTGAATTTTTCTGACCATTGGTGATGTTTTCCGACCATGGATGAAGTTCGCTAGCCACTGGTGTCAAAAATGAGTTTTTTTTTTTTTTTTGCAGATATTTACCTCCAACTGTTTGCACAAAGTTCTAGCTGCCCATTTGATGATATTTTCGACCAAAGCTTACATTTTTCTATATATAGATGAACTATCTCTCATATCTCAAGGTTAGAAAAATTTTGGGAGTCTTTCTCTCTACAATTCTCTCTTTCTACAACTCTCTCTCTCTCTCTCTCTTGCAAGTTTGTGCAAATTAGCCAACATACACTTCAAGTTTGCCTATCAACCCTTAACCGAAGTTGCTTATCTTTGGGTTGAGGTTACTTGGGACCCTCTTTGAGCTCTAGAAGGTGGTCTTGGCTTGATTTATTGCTTCATTTGTGTCTTCTCTTCAAGAGGTATAATACTTGCCTTTTAAACTTGTTTTGCATACTTGCTGTGCCGTCTTCTTCTATTGTTTTGGGGCTGATTTTGAACTGTAAAAAACTCTATTTTTGTGGCATAAAGGTGGTGGTTTGAGGCCATTTTCAGTCAGGGGGTGGTTCACCCTTCTTATTTCTTTGTTTGTAAAGTTTTTGTGCTTTTGTTCACAACTTTCAAACCAACTTTTTTTGGCCCTTTAACTACTGAATTTCAAAGGTTTTTCAATGGCAAAAAACTCATTTTGAAGTCCAAATTTGGAGGGGTTAGCCTCCCCTCCTTATGTCTTGTTTGCATGCTTAGTTAGCTTCATATGTTAGCATATTTTTCTAGCTTAACTTAACTCAAGTCCAGCATGTTTTAGCCTCTAAAATAGTCTGCTTTAGCTCTGTTTTGGGCTGGTTGTTTCATTTGAGTTTTGTTTTGCATAGTTGTAGTGTAATAGTTCTCACAAGTTGGTGTTTTAAGGTCTTAGACACCTCTTGTTTGAGTTGATAGCATCTTTTGGTGTTGTTTTTCACTCCATTTTAGCACTATAACTCTACAACCTCCCTCTTTGCTTCACTCTTTCATTTCCTTTTGAGGGTTATTTCAAGCTTGGGATCCTTTAAGCTTGAGATTGAGGTCATGCTTAATGGTTTAATCCTCTTTGAGGGTTCATTATCAACGGCATGATCTCTCTTTTGCCTTACATTATCCCTTGGTTGACATTTCTTTCATCTTAGAGGACACTCACCAATGGACAAATTGATAAAAGAATGATTTGGTAACTAAAATGTGTAAACAAAATTGGCAAGTAAAAATGACAAGATAAGCATTTCTTTGTGTTGCATTGCATATGTACATATCGGACGTTAATTTGAACACAAGGAAATTGGGACATTTCATACTCAAAAGTGATGAAATGTGCCACTTTCCTAGGTCTCCATTGCCCTTGATCATGCATGATAGGGTGATGGTTCTTGAATGTCTTGTTTTGCATTTATTAAGCTTGCACACCTTGAAGCAAAAGCCATCATGCAATGAAATTGCTTTGATTGGTGATTTGTGGTTTAAGTTCACAATTCCTTGGATTTGTCCATGAAAATGAGGGGTGAATTATGCAGACAATTCTTGGAAAAACCCTCTTTTTGCTCTGTTTGTACTCTGTTGTAGCATGGTGATCCAATGCATCAGTGGCCGGCAATGCACCACAGATGGCTGGCAAGTCACCTTTTTGGCCAACAGAGGGCTGGAAGCATCCATCTATGGTCGGCAGGCCACTGATGTAAACTTCAATTGATTTTGGTAAGATGGAGCAGAAAGGTTTTGGAAATGTTCAACCCTGCAAACAAAGGCTTTCGAGAGCAAAACGGAGGTCTTTTCAGGCAAAAACCGAGCATGTGCATCTCCCACTTCCTGATGCGGAGCAGTGGCAGCATAGTTAAAAGTCTAAATTGCTTAGTTCGTGTACATTTGTGTTGTAAATTAATTAATTAGTTTACTAGTTAGTTAAAAGTGTTGTAAATAATTAGTAATTAGTAATTAGCTTAACTAGTTATTCATTTGATTTGTAATAATTAGTCTAATTAGCTTAATTAGATTAGCTTAATTGGCTTAGCTTAGTTGCTAGTTAGTTAGCTCTTATTCATTTGGACTCTCCTTCGTGAGAGCAAAATGTAATAATGTGTATGTCTTCCAACCCCACGTCTTTCTCCATTTTACTTAATCACTTTTGATGGTTAGATTAGGGATATAATTCAATTAGCATACCTTATGCTTGCATCCATTCATTCGTACTGCATGCACCGAGGCTTAGTGTATCATTCAAACTTCATTGCCATTTCAATATCTTATTTGAATACGTGTTTAATCGCTTGTTGTTCAAATTGCTTCATATGTCATATTAGTAGCCAAACCTATTAATTGCATTCTTTACATGTGTTGCATTAGGCATCTTATATAGTTAGGAATCATGCATATTTTTCTAACTCGTGTTTTCTTAGCTTGGAGTACTAGGTGAGTTTTTATGCTTTAGCATGCTCGCATGAATGTGAATGTTGCCATGATTAGAATGCTTGCCACGAGGTTATGTGCTTAAATGTTAAACTGCATGAATGCCTATGGATGAAGGCTTGTCGTTTGAATTGAAACGATTCAACAAATGTGCGTTTTAAGCCCACTTTGTTGAGTGGCAAATCATGTTTTAAGCCCACTATGTTTGGTGGCAAATCCGCAAACTTTAAGCCCTCTTGAAGTGGCAAATTCAAACTATTTTCACAAACAAACACGAGTTGAATTATTCCAAATTAAGCAAACTAGTCTATACTTGTTTGTGCGCATCACATAATAAAGCTTAATAACCGGAATAAGAGCACATAATATTTATAAAAAATCATATCATGATTAGTAGAGGCTGATCTTTGATCGGGCGAGCGGAGGTGCTCAATTCATGACCTTCTCCTCTCGTACCTAAGTTCCCAAGCCGAGGCAACTTTGGTGATGATAGACACGTGGCCTTTGGCACGAGTCATGGGTTTCCTAAATTTTCTTAAAATAAAATATTTAGGTAGCGACTCTATATCTGGTAAAATAGTCCAATTTTGGCACTTTTTGATTCAAAATCAATTTTCCAAAACGATTTGCCGGATTTGGACTCTTTGGTGTTTATCAGTTTCACATTGCACTTGTGAGATTAGATTCAGAACCACGGGAGTCTGAATTGTAAGGCTTTCTTTCAAACCTTCGAAAGGGGATGCGAAAAAGTCGAGCTACAATATGCCTCGCACATCACTTAGAACTCAAGCTCTATTTTATCTCAAAACCCTTTCTATACTTTTCTCTCCATGCACATCTCTTTATTCTTTAATCTCTTTTATTTTTCATCCCTTCCCAAGTATGGCTCATACATAAGCTGAAGGTGGGGGACTCTTGCCCCGAGTATTCAGCTTGAGCTTATTTCTTCCACCAACGACTAGTGGACCTTCCCAATGAGGGTTGGTGGTGTAACTAGATATGCAGCAAGTCTGCAGCTGACATAGCTTAGCATTGCCCCTGTCTCAATTTGATTGAGATTAGTTACAGTATGACTCGGCAGCCTAGTATACAATTGATTGGCCTCACACACTGCGTGTTCTACTTTCCCTTCCGATTCAAACGCCAGTTTGGGCATGATCAAACTTGCCCAGAGAAGAGGGTAGAATACCCGGCTTCATTTCTGATTCGTGCTTCACACTTGGCTAGGTACTTCACTACCTAGAGGACGAGAGAGTTTCTGACCCTTGCCCCTAGTTTTAGTTATGCCCTTTCTGGCGAGTGCTTGGCTTAGCTCGAGGATGAGGCACAAGTCGGGCCAACTTTGGCTACAGAAGTTTCCGCAAGCACTAGCAGAGGAAGCAAGAGCACCTGACTAACCTATGCCCCTAGTTTATTGCTTTATCCTTTCTTTTCTAGTTTTATGATGTAAAAACAACTTTGATTTTTATCAGAGACTTGGAGAACTTTATGTTGAAATCAATGGAATTAAAGTTGTGAGCACTAAAAATTTTTCTTTTGATCCCAAAATGGTCTAAGTTGTAAAAGGTAAAATTTTGAACAAAAATAAACTTTTATTAAAACTTTCCAAAACCATTTTAGAAAATGATCACTACCTGACATGCACAGAATCAATCCTCAAGATGTACAATCTCGAATTAAAAGATCATAACTGCCCCTGATTGAATACCATTACTGCTCTACGTTGTAACCAGCTTTTCTTCCCAAAATGAAGATCACAACCGAACTAACAGATGATGAACAAAGATGGCCTGATCAAGAAAACGAATAGGACAGTTGAGTTGGAGATAATTGAACTTCAGGATGAAGTTGCCTACATATCCTAAAGATGGAAATCAGGCCTTATGTAGTTCGATTCAGGTTCACTCGAGTATTAACTCTCTCCTTTTGCGCTCTAACTTTTGCCATTGCGCTCTAACTTTTCAACCTTGCAAGCTCAATTTTTCTTTGTTCTAATTTTTCATGCTCTAATTTTTACATAGGTCGCCCTTTCGGGTTTTCAGCCTAGCGAGCCTCTCAAGGATAATATTTCTTCAACTTGTCCATGTTGATCGGCTGTGAAAATTCTAGGCCATCTAAGTCCATGAGAATAACTACCTCTCCTGACCAGATAGATTTAATGATGTAAGAACCAGTCCAATTGAGTTTGAACTTGCCCTTAAGGTCATGGATGGGAGCTCGGTTGTCTTTTAGCACCATGTCTCCCCCTTTGAGATTCATAGACTTAACTTTCTTGTTAATAGCCCTGGCAATTCTGTGCTAGTAGCCTTGAACATGATACAATGCTTTTAGCCTCCTCTCATCAAACGACATTAACTCCTCAAATCAGCTCTATTGCGAGTCCGCCTCCACTGTCTGACACTCAGCCATAACTCGCAGCGACGGGACTTTAATTTCAATGGGCAAAACGGCTTCCATCCCGTAGATGAGAGAATAAAGGGTTGCCCTGTAGATGTCCAGATCGAAGTTCTGTAGTCTCAAAGTACGAATGTCAATTTATCTAGCCAGTCTCTGTAGGTCGCAACCATCTTCTACAAGATGTTCTTAATATTCTTATTGACGGCTTTAACAGCTCCATTGGTTTGTGGCCTGTATGTGGATGACTTATTAAAAGCCACATTGTATTTCTCCAACAAATCTATCATCTCTTTCTTAAAGTGGGAGCCGTTATTTGATATGATCTCGTTTGGGACTCCGTACCGGCAGATGATGCTGTTTTTAATAAATTTGGACACATGAGATGCCTTCAACACTGCATAGGATTGAGCTTCCACCTACTTTGTAAAATCATCAATCGCCGCCAAGATATATTCATGCCCATTAGATCTTTTTGGCGAGACAACACTGATAATATCGATTTCCCAGACTGAGAAAGGCCATGGCGAAGTCATGTTGTAAAGCTTTGACGGCGCAATATTCATGCAATTGGCATGAATTTGACATTTGTGGCATTGCTGCACAAAACCAATATAATCCTCCTCCATAGTGGAACAGTAGTAACCTTGCCTGAGAATCTTCCAGGCCAGCATCACACCATTCATATGCGCCCTGCATTCTCTACCATGGATAGCCTCCATAAGGCGCTTCGATTCCTCTTCTTCCACACACAACTTATACATTCCCAAATGACCTCTTTTGTACAGCTTACCCCCACAAATGATAAATTGGACGACTATATGCCGTATTCCCCGTTTGTCCTTAACATTTGTGTCACAACCCAATCCCGCTCCTATAGGTTTAGCGTCGTAACCGGCCAGCAATCCTTGGATTACCAAAGGCCTCTTGACAGAACAACACATAATAAGCGGCTGCGGAAGCAAATATAGAGAATATACAATGTTCATAGAATTGTGTTAACATATATGAGACAAAAAATTTCAAAACAAATTTGTATATATGTGTAACATCATAGATACATTATTCATACGTCACCCATTCATAAAGATGAAACCAAAAAATGGGACTTAGTCCAGTACAGATATACAGAACAAAATCAACTAAAGCTTTGACATGGTCCTCCCAAAAGGAACCTCCTCGGGGGGCACGGTAATTGGCTGACGAAATAGAATCTTAGGCCATCAACTTTGGGCCTGGTCACGTGCCTACTCACCTACATACATTATATAAATAGTGAGCTGGAGCCCAGTGAATAATAACGGAGTAAAGGATTTAAATGAATGATGTCCATAACAGGTACTGAAATCAAAGTTCATATTAGAAATAGATATATTCATGTTCTTCTTCAACTACATACAGAAATCAAAGTTCATGCTTCGTTATACATGGTACATCCATTAGCATTAGCTTGCTTGATAGTTCTATTAGGAGCCTCCAGTACCGGGAAACTTGTAACTTGCTTGAACCACGGTATTGTTACTCCTGGGTCAGGGCTATGAAACCACGGTATTATTACCCCCGGGCTAGGGCCTTGCTTATAAAGGCATGGTATTGTTACTCCCGGGCAAGGGCCTTGTGATAATGATGCCACGAATGTATTTCAGAAACTTAGACAATCATTCATTGCACGGAATATACCGTTTCATAGAACAGATCTTAATTCTTATCATTCAGAAAATAATTAAAGTTAAACATAGCTTTACTAAGTTGTTACTCATAGATGACTCTGCTTACAAAACAAACAAATCAAATAACTTGTGGCGCGTGACCTATACATACAAAGCAGAAACACACACTCGGTTGGTACTTAACTTCTTTCGTTTCATACTTAGTGTGTTTCTACATCTTAACCTCTTATTGGGTCTTATTCATGGCCTAGGAGTGCCTAGGATGCAATGAGGATGTTAAAATGCACTTGAACACATTTAACAAAACTTTTAGAAAACAGAGGTCACGCTCGAGCGCAACTTCCCACACTCGAGCGAACTTGCAAACACGCAATGGGACGCTCGAGCGCAGCTTTCCTCGCTCGATCGGTCTATAAACTTTGAAAAATGTACTGGTTACATGAAATCTCTGCTTGATGGCCGCTCGACTCTCATTTGAGTGTGAGACTCATGCCCTCGCTCGAGTGCAACTCTTGCCGCTTAAGTGGTTTACAAAACATGGAAACTTCTGGGAGCATGCATTTCACGCTCGAGCAGACTTTCAGGTCACTCGAGCAAAAGTGTAAGATTACAGAGTGGCGGCTCGAGCCCAGATTCTGCCGCTTTCCAAATTGCTCTTCTCAGCTCAAAACTTAAATTCAAGGTTATAAAACATGGTCTTTTGGGCCAAATACTTGAGGAAACTATAAGAAACACTTATAAATGGTGAAACCATGGTGAATTCAAAATCATTTCACAAAATTAAAGATCAAAAGCTTGCCAATTGACCAAAACAAAATCCAAATCTTTGAAAACATAACATTACTTATCATGCATGTAAAGGTGTAAGTTTAAAGATTTCAAAACATAATCAAATAAGATAAATTGATGGAAAACAAGATGAATTCTCAAAACTAAGGTAGAATGATAACATGCATAAGAGAATTCTTTAAAAACTTCCTCAAGATGCCATGATGTAGGCATACATGCATGGAATAATCAAAACTCCTTCATTTTAGCTCAATTCTAGCATTACAAAACTTAATTCTTTGAACTCATGTGCTAAGTGACTTAATCCCAAACTAAAAGGTTGAATTCTTACCTTAAATGATCAACTATGCTCTATAGAGGTAATTGTTTAAAGTTCTAAGCCAATCTCCAAGTTCTCTAGCAATTCCTTTGCTTGAATTCAACTCTCTCTTAGTCCCTCTCTCTTTACATGTTTTTAAGCTCAAGAAAGAGGAAATAAGGGTGCAAAAGTGTATAAGAGGTGTTAAGGGGTGGCCTTACATAGGTTTGTTTAAGGAATTAATTAAACTTGCATTAATCTAAACAATGACCATTAATTTATTCCAATTAATTTGTTCTGAACCGAATTTCAAGTAGACCTACCATAAAATTCTAAAAATCTCAAATAACACATAAATCAAGTCAATTTCTGAATCAGATGCTGATAAGGCCTTTAATTCGCAAACTGAAATGGAAACATGAACATGTCTTTCTACGTTAAACAGATAAAAACACAAATAAGGCAACACATAATGCAAAATTTCACTTTAATTACTTATTAGGCATAATTAAGCATGGATTAACGTTAATCATGGGTCGGGATTGTTACAATTTGCCCTTGGTGGATATGCCTCATTTTCCAAAAAGTTCCAAATATCGTAATACTAGGGGTTTTTGTCTTGCACCTTATCTATCGCGGCAATAGTTTCATAAGCTGGCGTGTATTTCTATTCGATGATAATCGGACGCCTCCGGACTCCAAGTGGGACGTCTCCCATAGAAGGTAGAGTTGCTAAAGCATCAGCGAACCAGTTGTTCTCTCTTAGTAAATGCGTGAATGTCAGTTTTTCAAACCTAAGAATCAGAACATCTAGGGTCTGACGCTAAACCTTCATTTTCTCTTTTTTGATTTTCCAGTCTCCATTTGCTTGAGAAACAACCATGTTTGAGTTTCCGATGACATCCAACCTTATTACCCCTAGTTCTAGGGCGGCTTCTAAACCAGCAATACACACTTCATATTCTGCTTCATTATTGGACACCTTGAATAGGAGTTTGAACGCTAAAGGTATATGGGAGTCGTCGGGTGCTATCAACAACACACTTATCCCATAACCATACTAATTAGACACTCCGTCAAAGTACATCATCTAAGTTTCCTCTTCAACTTACAGAATGTCTTCATCTTGAAACAAGTATTCCACTGCCTCATCTCCTTTTACCAGGTGGTCTGCCAGGAACTCCGCTACAGCTCTTTCTTTAACCAACTTACGGGTGATATATTTGAGATCAAATTCAGAGAAAAAAAGCAACCAACAAGCTAGCCTACTCGTAAGCGCCGGTTTCTCAAAGAGATATTTGATGGGATCTAATCTCAAAACCAGGATTACAGAGTGAGCTAACAAGTAGTGCCTCAACTTCTTGGTAGCCCATACCAAGGCTATGGAAGCTTTCTCCAAAGGAGTATATCGGGTCTCATAATCCATCATTTTCTTGCTAAAGTAGCAGATGGCTTTCTCCACCTTATCTTCAGATTCCTGAGCGAGCATGCATCCCATGGTAGTGTCTGTTACTAACAAATACAGAATCAAAGGTTTTCCCGACTCTAGTGGTGACAACGCAGGCGAATTCTGGAGGTAATACTTAACCTGTTCAAAGGCAAACTGACATCGATCGTCCCATCGAAATTTCTTCCCTTTTTTCAAGAGACCAAATAGTGGTTCACAAGTCAAGGTTAATTTGGAAATAAACCATTTCATGAATTGCACTTTACCTAGAAAGTCTCGCACCTCCTTTTCAGTCCTTGGTGATGGCATTTCTAGGATGGCCTTGATTTTGGAAGGATTTACTTCAATGCCCATCTGTGTGATCAGAAAGCCCAGCATTTTTCCTGTCGTTATGCCGAAGGTGCATTTCTACGGGTTTAACCTCAATCTGTATTCCTTGATCCATTGAAAGAATTTCTTCAGCGCAGTGTAGTGGCCCTTTTATTCTTTGGACTTGACAATCATGTCATCTACGTACACCTCAACCTCTTTGTGGATCATGTCATGCAGAATGGTGGTCGCAGCCCTCTGATAAGTAGCTCCAACATTTTTTAACCCAAACGGCATAACCTGGTAGTAGTAGATACCCCACAGTGTAGTGAATACGGTCTTTTCTCTGTCCTCGGGCGCCATCAGAACCTGGTTGTACCCAAAAAAACCCATCCATAAACGATAGCAATACATGGCCCGCAGTGAAATCCATTAATTCATCAATGTGCGGCAGAGGAAAGTCATCATTCGAACTGGCTCTGTTCAAGTCTCAAAAGTCTACACACACCCGGATTCTACCATCTTTCTTTGGTACTGGGATGATGTTGGCCAACCAACTTGGGTACTCAAATACTAACAAGAACCCTGCCTAGATCTACTTGGTGACCTCTTCCTCAATTTTCAACACCCAATCCAGACGAATTCTACACAATTTCTGCTTGACTAGTCGGGCCTCAGGGTCAAAAGAGATCCGATGTTGTACAATCTCAGGATCGATTTCAGGTGTGTCTTCGTAGGACTACGCAAAAACATCTTTGAAATCTTTTAACAAAGGGATTAAACGCTAGTGCTCCTCTGAAGAAAATGTGGACCCGATCTAGACCAGGCGCGAATCCTTATCAATACCCACATTAATGGCAATGATTTCATCGACATAGGGTTTAGAAAACCTCTCCTTCTCTCGATTAATCAAGTTTTTCAAAGCCAGAGGAATTTTTTCCCCTTCGTTTTCGTTAAAATTCTGAAAATCTTATTCAATACAATAAACCAACGGCATAAAAAAGTACACAGAATCTGCAGAGTTTTCACTCAAAAGGTCCAGATCTTCGGTTACAGACTCAAAACAAAAGCTAAATGAAGACCTAGACAGGACTTTGGTATTTGGGTTACCACCCCCAACAATACCAAACTCAGATTTAGAAGAACTTGAATCTAATCCCAACCCCACAAACTCAGTGGAATCAGATTCTAGCTAATCACCCAATTCAGAACTGGACAGATAGCCTTTCTCCAGCTACCAGGTAAGATGCAGTGCCCCTGATACATCCAAAATGTCATTGGTTGGGTTCACATCCAGTTCTTCCCTAATCATGGAGGCAGTAAGGTTATCCCCCAAGTTCTCTAGGTCGGCCGCAAGATCTGTCAGGAGACAAGCCAGTGCTGCCCCTACTCCATGTTCGCTGTCATCTGAGTCACTTTCCAAGCCCTGTTCAGCTGTGATGCTTGGTTTAGCCCTTTCCTCATCATCACTGTCCTGCAGCTACAGATCAAATAAGATCTCGAACCCGGGAACACGCTGCTTTAAGGAATTTACCCAAGGCTCGAGAAAGCCACAAAAAAGGAAATCTTCTCATTCCCGAACAAAACGGCCATTCAGTGTCCCTTGGATTGGCCTATGGATGAGTTCATAGTGTTTTTTGGCTAGCTTGGCCTTGGCTCTGCCTCTTATTTTCTCTCCCTTTCTAATCCACTCCGCTTTGGTAGGCACATAGCCCGGTCCAAAGACATGTGGGTTGTATGGCACATCTGTCAGTGCAACAATACCTTTCCAACCACTCCTTCCGAGCCCGATTCCTGGAACATGCTGTAGTTTGTTCATGAAAAAGATGGACTGGGTGCTGACGTACATGCCTTCGTCTACGGCCAGAATGGTCTACACTACCTGGGCTTTAGCCAAAGTGAATCCTAAGAGGAATATATCATTCGCTATGGATGATCTCCAACACTAGCGTAGTTACCTCTAGCGGTAGATGGATGGCTGAATTCCCAAAAACAATCGCCACTCATCTCCCATGAGGATACTTTAACATCTGGTGGAGAGTGGAGGAGACAGCCTTCACATGGTGTAACCAGGGCCTCCCTAACAGTAAATTGAAGGTAGTCGGTACATCCAAGACATGAAACTCGACCTCTTGCTCAGCTGGGCCCACTTGGACTCTGACTTGCACTGTGCCCATGACCTCTATACTTGTGTTATCATATACCCGTATTACCTGGGCTGTGGGAACAAAGTCCACTGATTTGAGGCCAATTACATAGGCGGTATGAGAAGGACAGACAATGATGGCCGAACTGGTATCTACCAACACCACCGAAACCCATTTCTCCCTACATTCCATAGATATGTACAACGGTTTGTTGTGGGTTGAGCCTTCTAGCTACAGTTCTTTGCCTGAGAAAATAAGTGTTGGTTTGGCACCACTTAGAAAGACCAATCCCACAAGCCATTCGGGGCGTGACGTCAATGGACAATTTAGCTTTGTCCATTGCTGACAACACTACTTGTCGGTGTACTCGGGAGGCCATGAGAAGACTCCAAATGGAGATGTTAGCATGAATTTTCTTAAGTTGTTTCAACGCTACCTCTTCTTCTAGTTGTATCTCTTTCTGTTTCTCGGCCTCTCTGTCTTTTCCAGACACCTCTACTTGATCTAGGTGCGACGGCTTAAAATATCGCCCACTCCTTATCAGATGGTCTATTTCTTCAGCATACCATGTATTGTCCGGAAGTGAATTGCCCCAGTCTTCATCAGTGTGGGCCAGATGCAGATTATCATCGTCCCACCATTCACCCTCAGCAACCGACAAACAATTGTCCGGCTCTGCTTGTATCACCTTTATATCATAAGTATCCTCCACATGGTGTTGTAAATTTATAGTTTCCTGGCTATCTTCAACCCTTTCTCGTTCAAACTGCCTCAATGCAGCTTCCTGTTCAGTATCCATAGTGCTCACAGCGCCCACTTCCGAGGCTGGGTTTTCCACGCCAGCGTTCTCCAGTAGCTTTCCTTTCTCATCAGTCCTTTCAACTACTACAGTTATCTCTACTTCTTTTCCCTCTGATTTCATTCCAGTTTCATCCTCTTTGTCTAGCTCATCACTCAGCTATCTAGTGTTGTCAGTTGATCCGTTCAAGTTGAACTAGTAGATCTGTACATCTCCCTGATCCTGCTCGTCAAAGAACTACAAGTTGTCTAAATCCTCCTCGAGTTTTTCCAAATCATCCAACCCCTGGCTCGGGCCATGTTCCCTAACCACATTGATGTCTACCAAGGCTGGTAACACCAATTCAGGCTTGATTTGACCAATTAACACAATGTAGCAACTTGGATCATACACCCTATCAGGAAAGTTCTCAGGGCACTCCAATAACGGACTAGTACCTTCTTCCAAGGTTGACTCTCTTTCCGCTGTAAGCATCACCACAGGCTTGGGTTGAGGGTTGGATGTGTCCATCATGCACAAATCTGCGCTTTCCGGAATGAACAACGTCGATTTTGGTAGGTGGAAGGGGGCAATATATATGCTGGGGTGATAGAGGGTGGCTAGTGTATGGATTAGGTTAAGATTTCAAGGTGGAGGAACTTGATTATGGACTGGGAGTGGATTTTTGGTCACGTTTGGTTTCTAAAGTGGGGTGATCACCTTGTTGTCAATGAGATCTTGAATCTCATGACGCAATCGAAAGCACTAGTCGGTATCATGACCATGTTGTTGGTGAAACGCACAATATTTTGAGGGGTTATGTTTGGGTGGGAGAGGATCATGAAGTGGGTGAGGTTCTAAAGGTTTAAGGTGCCCTTTCTTGACTAGCACCTTCATGGCTTGAGATAGAGTCATGTACAGTTGGTTGAAGGTCCTCTAGGATCGGGTAGGGTTAGATAATGTTTATGAGCTTGTGTTGGCAAAGGGGTCGGCGGTCTTAGTTGTGGTGACAATGCTTACGTCTGACGGCTTCCCAGCTGTGCTACCACTGGCAGCATTGGAACTACAGACAAATGGCCTTTTTGCCGATTCCTTCACATCTGTAATAAGTCCTTGTTTCATGGCGTCTTCGATTTGCACTCTCATTTCATGGAGTTCTGTAAATGTGAACAGAGGTAGGACAATCATCTTTTGCAGCAACTTGCCGTGCAGATTTCGGACAACCATCCTAATCTAATCCTTCTGGGATGGCCTTGTGGTCATCATCGAGGCTTTCGCTCTCCACCTTATCACAAATTCAGAGAAACCCTCATTCGGCTCTTGGTGTGTTGTCTTGAAATCATGAGTTATGACCTCGATTTGTGTATTGTAGGAATACTGTGCAATGAAGGCCTCAGCCATCTCCTCCCAATTTTGTTTGACGAAATCCTCCAACTTAGCATACCAAATAGCCATTATACCCGACATGGTACGACCAAAGAAAGACAGCTTCTGTAGTCTCGTTAAGCCCATCGGCCGCAAGATGTCAGAAAACAACAGTAGGTGAACCATCGGATCTCTGGAACCATCAAAACGGTCAATGTGCAGTATTTTAAACCGATCCGGTAATGTCACTGTAGAATTGGTGTACTCGTCCTCTATGTTCGGTATGGAGTTAACCCCTTGTGCTCTTTTGAATAACTTTTCTAGCTTATTGACCTTGAGTATAGTTGGGTCAACCTCAAACTCGAACGAAGCCTCAGTATGATAAACAGGGGTTTTGGAGGCTTGTGCTGGAATTGGCTCTGCTGGATTGCCTTGGTTTTCTTGAACATTAGCGGTATAAGCAATGGCTCCGGGTGCTAGGATACCCATGGTAGGTGCATGGGATGTAGAGGCTGCAGCCGGCTGTGGTTGCTGTAGTTGTAGCCTGGTTATAACCTCAGCCTGACAGGCCGTGACCTCAGCCTGGCGGGCCGCATCTTGCTATAGGGTTTCAACTGTCTACTGCAGATGATATATCAATTCTTCCATACTGATTAGGGGATACTATGTCGTTGGAATAGGCGATCGATCTCGTGCTAGGCTAGAAGTAGATGACTGTTCCCGGACCAGACTGGACACAGGTGAGTTGAGGGGTGACTGCTGTAAAAATTGAATCGGTGAACTCTGCTTGATTCTCTTCCGTCTTGTAACCGATGGAAGTGAGGTAAACACGAGCTTTCCCTGAACAAGATTCCCGGCTTTGCAAAGTCTTCTGACTCGAGGCCAAAGTACTTGGGGGATATCCGAACTTTCTGAAACTATGGTTTTAAACTACCTAGCAAAAGAAATAAAGCAAAATAGCAGTAATTAAAAACCACACAGCACCTCAGCTAAGATGTTATCAACACAGACATGATCAAAGCTGTAGAATTGTACTCCACACTGAATTCTGCTCCCAAAACAGATACCAAATTTGCAACTATTATGCACATTCCTATATAATTTCATTGTAAAGCACATACCAGTTAAAAGAGAGCCAAAACACCCCTATGAAGGGGTAGGGTTACCCTGTCCTAGTTTCGTCAAGAACTAGGGTTCATTATTCAATCAAGCGGTTTCACGCAATCCTCCATTTCGGTTTAGCATCATGTATTAGTTTGGAACAGTCTCTATGGCTTTTTGATATGCAACTAGGTCAAATGGTCAAAAAGGGTACTTCAGCAAGACGGCCTAATATACCTCTCGCACCTAACACCGAAAAGTGAAAGAAAGATCAAACGGTATAGCGGTTGTCCAGATCTAAGGGATGTGCTCCCATCATGGTAGAGCCCACGACCGGTCAGCCTTTTGGTAAGCTTTTGGGCAAGCCTCCGACAAACCGTCCAGAAATAGCAGATGGCAAACACAGTGACTTAAGCGCACTAATGCAAATGCGATGCGAAGAACAGATAAGTGTAGATAAAATTTTACATATGAAGTTTGAGTCAAGTTCTCTAAATTCCTCAGCAGAGTTGCTAAAAACTGTAGCTTGACTTTTCGTGCTCCTTTCGGAAGACGATAAGCCCTACAGTTCGGACTCCCGTGGTTCTGAATCTGATCTCACAAGTGCAATGTGAAATAGATAAACACCAAAGAGTCTAAATTCGACAAATCTTTTGAAAAATCGATTTTGAATTAAGATGCCAAAAATAGACTGCTTTGCCAGATACAGAGTCGCCACCTAAATATTTTTGGGAAACCCATAATTCGTGCCAAAGGCCATGTGTCCGTCATCACCAAGATTGTCTCGGCTCGAGAACTTAGGTACGAGAGGGGAAGGTCATGAATTGAACACCCTACTCTTCCGATCAAAGATCGGCCTTTACTAATCATGATGTGAATCTTATTTACATTATATGCTCTTCTTCCGATTATTAGGCTAACTTACTATGTGATGCGCACACAAGTATAGACTAATTTGCAAAAATTAAAACATTTGATTTCATGTTTATTTTTTAAAAGAGTTTGTGAATGTGCCACTTGAAAAAGTGGGCTCAAATGTACATTAATCAAACTATCCCAATTCAAGCAATTAGCCTTCATCCACAGCCATTCAAACAGTTTATCAGTTAAGCATTTAGCCTTATGGTGAACATGCTTTGACATGGAAACAACCACACTCATACGATATGCTAAAACAAATAAAAGCTCACCTAGTACTCCAAGCCAAAAAAGATAAAAGAGTTAGAATAACGCATGATCCTAACTATGCAATATGACTAATGCAACGAATGCGATATACAATTACTAGGCTCGGCTACTAATATGGCATATGAATCAATTTGATAGCAAGCAGTAAAGCACGTATTCAAATAAGTATTAACTAACAATGTAAGTTAGAATGATGCGCTGAACCCAATGCATGCAAGACAATGGATGCAAGGCATGAGAGGTGCTAAACAAAACATGATGCCCTAAACTAACCATCATAAGCAGGTGAATAAAAGAGAGAAAGACGTGGGGTTGGAAGACATACACATTATTACAATTGTGCCCTCGCGTAGGAGGGTCCGAATAAACTAACTAACTAAGCTAATTAACTAACTATTACAAAACGAAATAACTAATTATTACAAACCGAATAAACTAACTATGCTATCTAGTTATTACAAAACCAATTAATTAATTAACTATTCTATGGAACTAACTAATTAATTACTCTAATTAATTAATTACAAATTATAACTAACTAATTAATTATTACATGAATACAACATGAAAGAAGTAACTAAGCTAACTAATCAGCCCCGAGAAGCGAAGAATGCTCTTGCATGCGTGGATTTCCACCCGAAAGGCCCACTATTTTGCTGCTAGAATGCCTCTATTGCACAGTTAGAACATCTTTTCACCTCAGCCTCTGCTCTGTTCTATTCTAAAAAGTTGCTGCTCAATTAGACAAAAGTGGCCGACAGGCCAGAAATAATGGTCGGCTGGCCACAAAAGGTAGCCTGTCGTCCAAAAAAAGTGGCCGGCCAGACACTGAAGCTTGGTTCCTCCTGCTACAATAGAAAGCATACAGAGCACAAACATGGTATTCTCAAGGTATATTTGTCCACCATGCCCCTCCTTGTCATCAAACAACTCAAAGAAGTGACAAGCTCAATTCGCAAGTCATCAATCAATGCAATTTCATTGCATGATGGCCTATGAATCAAGGAATACAATTTCAATAAATATAACATAAAAAACTCTCAAACCTCTTCCCTATCATAGATTGATCAATGAAAGTGGTTGACCTTGGAAACTTGAACCATTTCATCACTAGCAAGTATGAAATGCCTCAAGTTTTCATGTGTTCCATTAACGTCCAATTGAACACCAAATTGCTTATTATCTTGCCTTATTTTTTAGTCCCAATTTTATTACTTCATTTTAATTACCAACCATTCCTTAATTCATTAAGTCCAATAGTGATCTTTAAGTCCTCTAATGGAAAGAAATATCAAACAAAGAATTGTTTTAGGCATAAGAGAAATGTAATGCCGTTGGTAGTGAACCTCCAAAGGGATTAAACCATTAAGCACGAGACCTCAATCTCAAGCTTAAACAAGCAAGTGGTTTGACATAACTTTTAAAGCAAAGAAAAAGGCAAAAAATGAGAAAGGTTGCAGAGGTGATTAGAGATGAAAACAAGTATGGAAAATAAGAAATAAACACTATCAACTCAAATAGGTTGGTGGCTAAGGGCTAAACTACCAGACCTATGAAGACTATTACAGCGCAAGCATGCAATACAAGGCACAAATGTAATGAACAACCAAAAACAGTCCTAAAATATGTTGGAATTAAGACAAAAATAGCTAAAATAATAAGCCAAAACATGGAGCAAGTTAAGCTAGTAAGCAAGCATAAGGAGGGGAGGATACCCCCTCCATTTTTGGGACTTCAAAACATGGTTTTAGCCTCTGAAAAAACTCTGAGATTGTATTAAAAAGCTCCAAAAAAAAATTGACAAAGAGGTGGGAAACACAAGAGCAAAGGCCTAAGAAATGAGGTACAAAGAAAGGTGATCCACCCCTAATAGCCTTAAACCACAAGTTTCAGCCCAAAAGTACAAAGTACAAACAGTCAAAAAATTGTCCAAAAACAGTAGGAAAAAAAACAAATAAATCAAATAAACAAGCCAAGACTTAAACCTCTTGAAGAGGAGAACCCTTTCTAAGCGACAAACCAACATTTGCACACCCTCAAGAGCTCAAAGTAAGCTTAAAAGTACCTCAGCTCAAATACCATAAGGTTTGGTTTAGAGTGTATAGACAAATTCATCATTGGGTGCGCAAGTGGTGTCGCCCAAGTCATAAGGGCAGTCAAAAATAGGGTGTCTACACCCACGTGACCCCCTAAATTGATGATTTATTAAAGCTATGTGTGATTCACCAAAGTTATACCTTCTTCGTGTTTTTTTTTTTTTAACTTAACCTTTGATTTAATTTTAATTTGACCTAATTCTTATATATCATTTTTTGTTTTTTATATAATCTCCCTAATTAAATTACACTTTATCACATACTGTTATAACATTTTTTTTCATTTTACTCTAATTATATATGTTTTATTTTTTTTTTCTTATTTTTATTTTTATTATTATTTCTTTATATTAATTTATTTAAACAATTGGGGCGTCACAATCGGTGTCGCCGTCACTCCTCTACCCTTCGCCTGTACAACAACAACAACAACGGGAACTGAATACAACCTAAATATCAATTCACTAAACAATTATGTTTGAAAAGGAATCTATATCGAAAACTTGAGAATTCAAATAAGCAGGGTCTTTTAATTTACAGAATACCCTTCAACACTATCAAAAATTTCTCACGCAAAATCAAAATTATAATCGGATTGTAACTAAATCTTATACTGTGAACCGAATAAACGGTGAAGTCAATACATCATAGTCAATTCATCACTCTCTGCAAACCCTTTTCAAGAACACGTATTGCGCAAAACAAAATCAAATTTTGTAGAATAATCAAATACTGTAGAATTCATTGATTATAGCCACTGAAAAATTCAAAAACAAATCAATTTATCAAAAATAGACTAATTAAAAGAACAAATTACACATTCCTATATGGGTAAGTAAAATTTTCGGTGAATTCATTGATCAATTTCCTTGGGTTTGCATGAGATGGGGGAGATTGATGTAAGATGTGATGTGATGTGAGAGAGAAAGGAGATGAGAGATGGAACGTGAAATAGAAGATTTGCTTGCTAAGCTTGCAAGCCTTCTCGGCTTGGCAAATGCCAAGAACAAGAGTTGGCATGTGGCAACGGCAATAAGGGCCTCCAGTGGTCGGAGGTGATGGTGGGAGAGAATTAGGGTTAGGATTTTTTAGGTTTTGGGTGTAAGGAGAATGATAAGGAAAATGAGAAAGGTTAGAAATGAAGGTAATAAAGGAATTGTAGAAAATGTAAAAATGTAAAATAAATAAATAAATAAATTTTGACGATGTAAGGAGTAGAGATGGAATCAGTTCGGTACGGTCGGTATTTAGGTAAAAAATTATATCGAATTGATAATGTCGGTTTTATTATTTTGAACACCGATACAGACTGCTTCTCCCATCAAATCGCATCGAACTGAACCGATTGAAAAGGTTCGGTTTGGTGCGGTTTAATCGGTTCAGGATTTTTTTAAACTTGAGCCACTTTTAAATATAACCATTAATCTATATAAAAACATTAAATTAGTTATTTGTCTACCATTTCAAACATATTCAATCCATCCATTTAATACATACTTTTCAATTCCTAAATTAACAAAAATAAAAACAAAAAAAAGTTTTAAAATATTAAGATTTCAAGAATAATATAAGTTAGAGTTAAGATTATATATAATAAAAGTTTACAAACTTAAGTTATAAAGATAATAAGGTTAATTAATTAAGGTTAATAATTTATTATACTTATTAATATCATTATATTATTAAATTATATATATATATATATATTATAAATACAATATATGTTGAAGCGGTCGGCTTCGATTTAGATCAATGCACAAAATGCTTAAATCGATACCGAACTGAAAATCGAAAAAAATCAAATTTAAAAACCGCATAGACCGAGTTCAATAGGTTTGGTCGGTTTTTTCGATTTTTCTTACATCCCTAGTAAGGAGTTAGATTGGTAGTGTAAGTAGAATCATTCTTTTTTTTTTCTTTTTTTCTTTTTTTTTCTTTTTTTGCATTACCTAAAAAGTGTAAGGTAAACTATTAATAGGTTCTAATAGTTAGACTTAAATCCTATCAAGTCTTATTGAAAAAAAGTCATAGTAAAATTATCGCTAAAAATAATTTTTTGTGACTTTTTTGCATATGTTGAAAAAAATTGAAAATTAATAACTTTTTTTTGTCACGATTTTTATAAATTGATGCTAAAACTTACAATTAGTGACGTTTTTCTGTGATAATTTTTTAAACTGTTACTGAAATTTATAAATTAGTGACTTTTTTTAGAACAATTTTTTTAAACTGTCGCTAAAATTTATAATTAGTAACATTTTTATGACAAGATTTTTAAATTATTGTTAAAAGTTAACAATTAATAACTTTTTTAATAATATTTGTTAAAACAAATCATTAATTATCATAAAATTCATATTACGATTTACACGAAGTCTTCCAAAAGGGTATTCTTGTTCAGCTACAACCGTTAAGCTTTCACCATCATTAATCATTTCATTTTCAAATTTAAAAAAAAAATGTTTTTGAAATTTTTATTTTTCATATTTTTTGTCTCTAATAATTTTTTAATTAATTTAAAAAAATTAGATACAGCTAATATAAATGTACTTAAAAATAAAATATTTGGGAATTAACTTATAAAAAAAACCATATTTTTTTATCTTTAACCAAATTTTTCAAAAATATTCACAATATTTTACTTTTTAGTAATATTAAAAAAATTTAAAACATAGAAAAACAAAAAATTTAAAAACAAAACCAGATAAAGTTATTGTGGTTGTTGATTTTCAGCCACACAACCAAACGGGAAACTCAACTGAAGAGCATCAGCAGAATAGATTAAGCCCAACAACCTGCACAAGAAGATGAGAATCCGATGGTGGTTCATCCACCTAGGGGTACTCCGACGATGAAGTTAGTAATCAATATCTCTCAAAAATAGTAAATTATTCTTAAACTCACAAGAAAAAACTTACGCAGACCTGCGAGGGTGCCTTGATTTTATAATCAGTCATGACCTGATCTCCTTAGAAGTCTTACTTCAATGGACTCAAGCTTCATGCTTATCCTAGACCCTCATCTAGATAGAGATAAACTCTTCTTGAGCCTTATCTCTATCCAGGCTGAGATCCTAGGTGTTGACTATGATGAGACATTTGCCCCTGTTGCACTTCTCGAATCTATTTGTATTTTACTTGGTGTTGCGTGCTTTCTTGGACTCAAATTGTTTCAAATGGATGTGAAATGTGTCTTTCTGTACGGATACTTAAAAGAAGAGGTTTATGTTGAGTAACCAAAAGGTTTTGAGGACACAAAATGGCCTCTTGCCCCTTATCTACTTATCTCAAATTCTAATATCTTCGCAGATAATCTCAACCTAACCGAGATCATCTCAGCAACGTGATCAAGCCATGCGGCACCTCAGCTGATACTTCGGCATCACCTTAATCACATACTATCATTCTCAAAATATGTCCCCAGCGTTATTTTTTCATATCTTTTGGCATTATGCCAAACTCACTTTCTCTTTTTTTGCCTTCTAAATTTTCATAACTAGTCATGACGGTCATCTGCTAATTATTAGTAAAACATTCTTTACATGTATTCTTAATTAATGACAAGTGAAAAAAATTACAGATAAAATAATATTCATGCACATTTGTTAAATAGTTAATATTTTGACCGTTATTATTGAAAAATGTTACATCTTGCACCTCTAATAAATGTAAATTGTAAGAAAAGTTATGATTTTTGTGATAAAAGTTACAAATTTGTATGGTGAAAATTACGATTTTTATAGCAAAAATTATGAATGACGAAATTAGGGTATATTATGAATAGCAAAGTTATGCTTTCTATTATGAAAGTTATATTTTTTGTAATAAATTTTTATTTTTATTTTTTGTGATAGACTTTATATAAGTTGCATTCGATATACATATTTTTTAGATATACATGATAGTCTTTTCCTTATTTGTTAGTTAAAAATATTACGTAAACAATATCGCATAATGACTTACAACTACTTAATAAGTTTTCATTCATCATCCTCACTTTTTTTTCAATCTTGACTACACTAGTTGTGTGTGAGTGATTTTCCGATCACACTGCCAACTCAGTATTCAGCTGGAGAGCTCTGGCAGAATAGATGGCACCTGTCTGACCTGCAACAGAAAGAGAAGATTTCGACAGTGGTTCGTCCACCCGGGGGCACTCCGACGATAATCAATAGTGCTAAACTTACTGTTCAGAATATAAATTGCATACCTTAGACCCATCGGGGGTGCTTTTCTTTTATAGTTAACTTAATCCTAGTCCCCATAGAAGCCTAGCTTCAATGGACTCAGGATTACTGCTAATCTTGGATTCCCAGTAGGATTGGGATAAACTCTCTAAGAATCTTATCCTTACCCAACTGAAGTCTTCCCTCATTCTAGGACTCCTATGCCTTATCCGCTTGTCTCGGATTTCGATATCTTCGAAGATAACCTCGGCCTTGCAGAGATCACCTCGGCGGCATGACCAAGACACGTGGCACCTCGGCTGACACGTCAGCCTCACCTTGACCACGTGTTGGTACTCAAAAAATATATCTCCATAACTACCCCCTAGGTTCTATTACCTCGATATTCTGAGGTGATGAGACCTATATCGGTACTTCCTGCCAATACACCGGCTTAAAGATTCCCAACCGACATGTCTCTTTAAAGATCAAAAATTTCAAGAGCCCTTTCATGCATATGAGTTGTCAAGCATAATACGTCAACCGTTTCAGCCACACGTCTTCCTTTTACTGGATTGTACTTCGTACGTGCTTGCAAGTCGTCTTGCGCCTACATGCGCCGTCTAACACATTCGTTGTTCCAGACGTATTAATTGTCCTTTTTTTGCCGTCGTTTCAAGTTTTGACAAAACTTGTTTCCTTCCCCCGTCTTTTCACTTTACATTGTTTCAGAAGCTCTCTCTCTCTCTCTAGCCTTTTCAAATCTTCTATTGTTCCAAGCTTTCAAGCTCTGCTACCACCATTGTTCACCTCCTCCGGTGAGAATCTTGCTACTCTTTCATACTGCTGTCGTTCGTCTGACTTCGGCGAACTCAACATCGGCTTCCTTTTTTCTGGTAAGTCACCGTTCCTCCTGGTTTCAGTTTCTTGTTGCTTTTCAAGAAGTTTTGCTTCATTATTTGCCATTGCCATCTTACTCAAGTATATGATTTACGAATCACGCATTTGAATGTGTTTATTTCATGATTTTTCTCTTGCCCACGTCTTGAATACACATATTGCTCACAACTTTTCTGCACTTTTTGCCACTGTTCTTGACCTTATACCCTTTGTACTTACAATGTTCTTGATAGTCCATCTTTGTTTTTGATTCTGAAGCGCATTCTTGCTTTTTTGTTTTTCAGATTCGTGCCTTCAATCTTCGTTTCCATAGATCTAGGTTTGGGATTTGTTTGTAGAATCCACAAATTTTTAGAAAAAATCAAAAACGATCCCCACAATTTCTTACCCCACAAATTTTTAGGTTTTTGCCGAGGTCCCAGTAACCCTTCTAAAACACCTTTATTCTGAAACCTAGTTCCTCCTAGTTAGGCTGATATCATGGGTATGTGGAAACATAGGGTTGACACCCCTATCAAGTTAGATCACTTTAGGCGTGAGTTTGACATCCCTGTCGACGTCCATCTGAGGTTGGCTGGGGAGGAAGACTCTATCATGCCCACAGCCGATTCTATGCCCCTTCTTGTTGTAGCTTTCATCGAGTGCGGACTTCGGCTCCCACTCAATATCCTTTTTCGTGAGATCATCCATTATTATAAGTTGAACCCAATGCAGCTTGCCATCAACTCCTACCGAGTCATTAATAATGACATCATAGCCTTAGCCAAACAAGAAAACGTTAGCGTTACCTTAGCTGATATCCAGTATTGCTACACCATGTGTGGCCTAAAAAAAGACACGGGCTACGTTTACTACCTCAAGTCGAGATCCA
This sequence comes from Camellia sinensis, assembly GCF_055761805.1. Classification (NCBI taxonomy): domain Eukaryota; kingdom Viridiplantae; phylum Streptophyta; class Magnoliopsida; order Ericales; family Theaceae; genus Camellia; species Camellia sinensis. Next base: position 25,996,430 of record NC_138970.1, on the reverse strand, counting down.
CAGAATACAAAATCGTAGCCGACCTCCCAGACTCCAACAAGGGAGCTGGGGATGACTATTTCATTATCTCGGGGAACTGGGAGTTCGCTCCAGACGAGGGCCTCCATCTCTACCCTCTTCCTCGATCAGTTTTTGTAGAGGGCAATGGTAAGAGCCATGTGTTCATACTAACTTGTTTTTTAAAGTTTTCAATACTTTATTTGTTTCTAACGTCAGTTTTTCTTGCAGCTCTTCCTTAGCCACCAAAGGGCTTCCGTCAGTCTTTCTTTCCCAGCAAAGGCTTGAGGAAACTGTTGGATTTGCCAGTCCTCAAACGGAAGGCCCCTCTTCTACTTAATTTCATTCCTACCTACAAGTCAGCTCTTCCCGACGTCCCCAAGAAGAAGAAAATCCTTTCTCCGCCTTCTGCTACAACTCCTCAAGCTGCCTCCTCATCTCGGCCAGATCAAGGATCAACTTTTGACCCAGCAGATCAGCCGTCAACCTCTGCTCCATATCTGATCCCGTCATCTCAACGCCAATGTCGGCGACACACGGTCTTTGCTGCTGAAATGGGCCATCAAAAAGCAGTCGCTAAGGATCTCTTGGCCAACATTCCTGATTCTGTTGATGCTCAATCAGCGCCAACCCAGCCAAAGCCGAAAACAAAAAGGATCAAGAAGGCTCAGCCAAAAGCCAAGGTGACTCAAATTGACACCGAAGATACTGTGCCGATCTTGAAATTAGCTTCGAGTGAGAAAACTACATCTGCTGCCGAGAAGAGGCCAGCCGAGGCCCAACCATCTGAATCCCCAAAATCAAAGAGGCCGAGGTAATCTGATACAACCACCTCGGGGTTTCGGAAGCACGATGCCCCCTAGGCCTCCCAAATCACACTGGAGGATAAGCCAGTTAGGGTTAGCGGTAGTGCCGATGACATCAACGTCGGCGTTGCCCTTAGTACCGCTCTGCTCCTTCTTTGCGATCTCAACCGGAACGCCGAGCTGAGCGAATATGAAAACTATGCTTTGATGCTCCAATGCTCTGTCCAAGTGAGTGTCTTTATTTGGTCATTTTTCTTTCTTTCTTGTACTTAGAAGATTTTCTAATAACTTTTGTCTTGTTTACTTTCAGGCCATCCAACATGCTCATTCCTTCTCAATACAATCCTTTGAGAGCCGAAAAAAACTGGCCGATAAGAAGAGAGAAGTTGCTAGTTTGCAAAAGGCCAATAAAAGCTTGCAATCCAAGATGAAGACCTTGGAAGATTAAGCCGAGGCTGTTATCGAGGCCCAAAATGTTGTCGAAGAAAAAGCAGAGTCTGCCGAGGCCATTAAGAAGGTCCTTGAGGCCGAAAAGAGGGAGGCCGAGGAAAAGACGGCCCAGGCCCAAAAAGAACTGCAAGAAGCCTTGGCCACCAAAGACACTAAGCTGAAGGAGGCCAACCATAAGGGGTACAATGAGGGGGTGGCCGATGTCACGGTAGACTATGAAAAGCAAGTAAAGCAAGCATGCAACAAGGGTTTTACCCTTGGTTGGATGACATTGCTAAAAAAGCTTGAAGTCCCGAGAACTCGCCCTTTAGGAACGCCGACGTCATTCCTCTTCAATTCCCTCCTACTCCAGCTAATTCCGACGACGAATCTGAGTCCGAGGAGGAGACCTTGGTGAGGAAATCAAAAGAGGCTGCTAGGACCAAGTCCCCTTCTCTGAACGAGCAAGTCTAGGACTTGACTCAAGATGAGGAGGGTGATGAGGTTCCCAAGGAAGCTAACCCTGAGCAGGCTTTATTGGATGTGCCTCTCGCCGACAAGAGCCTTGATCAAACCCTTCAAGAAATTGATGCTGAGCTTGCGGCCGAGAAGGGGGCCGAGATGTCCTCCCAGCAGTCTTCCGAGATCCAGACCCAACCTACTGATGATGCTGAAGAACCTTAATTTTGGCCTTTTTTTTTTTTTTTTTTTTTAGGACAATGTAAACTCTTCATATGGCCGATGTGCCTTTTTATAAATATAACTCACTGTTTTGAACGTTTGTATGTTTGCCTTCCCTTTACTACTCTTGTATGATTCCATACTTAGAATATTTTGCATATCTTTAATATACACTTCAATCTTGTGCAACATTCTCGGGATGACACACCCCGGTTATATAAACTGATGATTTACCTCGGCAAATACCCAAATATCTTTCTTGGTACAACCATGGTTTCACTTGTAAATTTTTTCATAAAATTTCAACAAGTGTTTCACCTTGGTTTAACTTCAACTTGTAAACTTTTCTCAAGTTTCAACAACTGTTAAACATCATCTTGGTTTAACTTCAACTTGTAAACTTTTCTCAAGTTTCAATAAGTGTTAAACATCATCTCGGTTTAACTTCAACTTGTAAACTTTTCTCAAGTTTCAACAAGTGTTAAAACCATTTTTCTTCCCTCTGCCCCCTAATATGAACCTAAGTTCCACTTGGGTTCTCATTGTACATGTTTTCCAGAAACATCGTTATGTATTTTTACTAGCCACAAGTGTACAAACAAATAAATCGAGCTAAAACTTTATTTATTTACTTCGGTGAATGACAAAAGAAAAAAAAGTTCTAATGATAGAAAAATTTCAAATTGCAAGTGTTTCAAGGCCTTGGCAACTCTTTGCCTTCATTATCTTCAAGCCGATATGCCCCGTTGCCCAATACCGAGATGATTCTATAGGGTCCCTTCCAATTTGGGCCAAGCTTGCCCTCTCTGGGATCCTTTTTGTTGCCGACGACTTTTCTCAAGACCAGGTCGCCGACTTGAAACTCCATTGGGTTGACCTTCTTGTTATAAGCTTTGGCAAACTACTGCTGGTATGCCGCCAGCTGAATTGCAGCTTTCTCCCTTCTTTCTTCTAGCAGATCCAGATCTCGGGCTAATAATATAACGTTGGTCCCAATCTCTACTCCCTGGGTTCTGATTCCAAGGATGCCGACTTCTAACGGAATGATCGCTTCCGTGCCATAAGCCATGGCAAATGAGGATTCCCCAGTTGATCTTCTCGGCGTAGTCTGATATGCCCAGAGTACGCTTGGCAGTTCATCCACCCACTTTCCCTTTGCTGCTTGCAGCCTCTTCTTAATCCCATCCAAGATGACTTTGTTGGATGCTTCTGCTTGTCCATTGCTCTGAGGAAAACTTGGGATGGAAAAGTAGTTCTTGATCTTGAATTTTGCACAGAAGCTTTTGATTAGCTTGCTGTCAAATTATGTTCCATTTTCGGCAACTATTGCTCTTGGAATCCCAAATCTGGTGATGATGTTCCTCCATATGAAGTTCTTCACGTCCACATCTCGGATCTTGGCTAGGGCCTCAGCTTCTATCCACTTGATGAAGTAATCTGTTGCTATCAGTAGGTACTCCCTTTGTCCAGTTGCTTGGTGCAGTTGCCCAACGAGATCCATGCCCCATTGGGCAAACGGCCAAGGACTGGATACTGGGTTTAGGTCTGCTGCTGGTTAGTGTATCAGAGGTGCAAATCTTTGGCATTTTTCACACTTCTTCACATAGGCTTCTGCATCTTTCTGCATGTAGGGCCACTAATACCCCTGGGTAATGGCCTTATGGGCAAGTGATTTGCCCCCAGCATGGCTTCCACAAATTCCTTCATGTATTTCATATAAAAAATCTTCAATTTGTGAAGGATGTACACACCTCAAAAGGGGTCTGGTGAAGGATCTTCTATAGAGATGTTAATCTTAGACTCCCAGTAGGATTGGGATAAACTCTCTAAGAATCTTATCCTTACCCAACTGAAGTCTTCCCTCATTCTAGGACTCCTATGCCTTATCTGCTTATCTCGGATTCCGATATCTTCGGAGATAACCTCGGCGTTGCCGAGATCACCTCGGCGGCATGACCGAGACACGTGGCACCTCGGCTGACACGTCAGCGTCACCTTGACCACGTATTGGTACTCAGAAAATATATCCCCACAAATTGATTCTTTTTCGCCTATCGGTCAACCAACTTTAAGTAATCTTCGCATTTCCTACGGAGGTCCAAGTCTCCTTCCGTTATATATGGTATTTGAGAATATGGATTTGGAATTTTTCATTTTTTATAGATCTTAGTAGTGCAATTTCGCTTAAACCAAATATTCCTGCTCTCTTCGTACCCGAAACCTTTTTCTTTTTCTCCATAGATCAAGTCATGAAATCAATAAAAATCCACACTTTTTGGTTACCAAAAAAGTAAATAAAAAATCAAAATTTTGGAAAAAGTCCAAAAAGATAAATAACAAAAGGAAATATTTGTTTTTTTTAGCTTCTTTTGTTTTTTAAAATTTATTTATTTATTTTTAAAATTCGTTCACATAAGACAGATAAAAAAAAAAATTGACATAATTATTTTAAAAAAATAATAATAAAAAAAAATGTGAGATTTTTAACTGTACGTCAATCACCTTCGAAATATATGTTTGGATACAAGGGATTGTGACACCCCTGTAACTATCTGCTATTGAGAATGAATTTCTCATTATTTTCTGCGAAGAACGTCAAGATTCACGAGAGATGAACACAAGCCATTTATGGGACGGTTACTATTTTGTCTGTAAAGTAACAAAAATTTTATTAATTTAATTAACAATTTAAAGCATGACATATATATGATTCAAATCACTAAATAATTAATAAATAAATTACATTGATGAAATTTAAAAAATATACGGTGAACCCCTACAGTTATAGCCCAACTACACTGGTCCTTTTTTTTAGTGAGGCTAAAGTGATAAAAAAAAAAAATACAAATGGTAGGAAGTTAAATAAACAAGAAAATATTGTTACAAAAAATAATTTTTTGGTGACTTTAATATGAAATTAAAGTAAGTCTCAACCATTGGTTGCGGTGGGATTAAATAGGTTTAGATTCTTTGTAATAAGATCTTTACACCACAAAAAGAATGACCAATAACTATTAAGAATTGAATGAAAAATTGTCTCATAAAGTTAACCCCATAAATGAGGTATTAGGAATTGTGTATAGCTACCAATCCCATATTGATTGTTGAGAAAAACTTAGACGAGTATTTAAACCTCAAGATTATGAGAAGGGTATGAACCCTTTGGGGCATCTAAATTTTCGAAAGGAAGGGAATTATAGATGCTTCAAGGATGGGCTTGAGTCAAAACTATGGTCCAAGTTAGTTACGTCAAAATTGCCACACGCGCGCACCGCTCACCCAAACCGGGTTCGTGGGTCGTAGATCTTGAGGCTTGAAGCTTATTGGAATGGGTTTGGACTGGGCTGGATTGGTGGTCCACCAACCTAAACATTTTGGGCCAAGTCTGCTGCAGATATACACACTTGTGTATACAAAATATATATCTCATATTATTGTTCCATCAGTTTTGCTCCATTACTCCAGTAGTCTTGCAAGAGTAATGAGGATTGGTTGCTAGTCTTCATGGGCATTGGTTGCTAGCCTTCATGGCTAGAGGCTCCTCCTCTCTCTCTCCCATTGTCTGTAAAAGAAGACCTAAAAATCCTAAATGATTCGTGATTAGATCAAGATTAAAATATTCCAAATCCCAATTATCCAAAACACAATCTAAATCAACAAGCATTTACGAAAGTGATTTAGATTGTTTGTTTTTCGGAATAAACAATAAATCGATACAAACGATTTTTACGTGGAAAAATCACAATTGAAGAACCTTCAATTGTAATCAAAAACCACGGGCGAAACGTCACTAATCAATCCACTACTGAAGAAAGAAAGATTATAAAGATAATACACAAATTACCCAACTCAGTCAATTTGTTTTCGAATCTTCTGTAATTCTTTCACCACGCCTTCGTCTCGGAACTGATCAATTCTGAAGTTGAATCCACAACTTCACTTGTCGAATTAACGACTACGTACAGAATCAAACGCCTTTTGAAACTCTACGTTTGAATCTTCGGAATCCACCGAAGAGAACTCCCTTGAATATAAAGTAACAAACTCCTTGATGTATGAATCTCAAATCATAAGTTTAGAACTCTCTCAAAAACATCAAGGAAAACTCAAAAAAAACCTCAGAAGAAAACTTCAAACAAAACCCTAGGACTCTTGAATAAGATTTAGGAAAAGTAAAACCTAAACACATCCTAAACAGATATATATATATAGGCAAAACTTGTTCGCGATCTCCGTTCGAGCGCCCAACAGCCCGCTCGAGCGGCTTCAGCAAAATATGCGTGTGACAAAATAGAGGTCCGCTCGAGCGCTTGAGAGCCCACTCGAGCACGAAATCACACACTTCAGTATTTTTACAGACCTGACTAAATACTGAGAGAACCCAATCTCCGCTCAAGCGCCAATGGTCTCGCTCGAGCGGGAAGAACAAAAACACAGGAAAAATTATAACTTTTTCAACACAAAGTTTTGTACCCGGATTTGACAATAAAGGGACCTAACAATCTCCCCCTTTGTCAATTCCCGGACAAAACCTTTCTAAACAATTTTTCCTTAAACACACGCACTAGACAAGATCAATAACCTAGAAAAGAAAAACAATAAACAACTCTATTATCAAACAATCCCGCCATGTGAACAATCCATCCATCCAACTTCATCCAACATTCACCCGTGAAATAACAACCAACACACCAAAAAAACAAAAACTGTGGAATAGCATAAGAAGAGATACAAATATAAAATGATATCCACAATAATGAAAAAACAACCGGAATGTATCATGCCAAAATAAAAGATGCAACAGATGTCCCAACAACCAAAGTATCCAACAGATGACAAACTATCCACAAGACAAAGTATCCAAATATCCAAAATATCTTTCTAAACAATGAAAAGTATCCAAATATCAAAACAACAAAACATGTACCACCAATGTCCAATGTATCACCATGTATCACCAAATAACTCTCCTCCTTTTTGACCGGGAATCAAGGAAGAAAACACAAAGATCATGCACCAGGGGGAGGCTGAAGCTGCTGAATTGAAGTAAGGAAATAATATGCACCAGCTGAGTAGTGGTCTGAAGGACAGACTGCTCCAACTGTCCGAGGCGACCATCAAAAGCATCAAACGGAGCATCCAAAAAGTCCAACCTCTGAGAAATAGCATCCTCGAAATGCTGAAGCTGGTCACGAAAAGCCCAGGGTGGAACAGCATCCTCCTTACCACCAGTTATGGCAGCATCAAACTCTGCCTCCTCAGCAAGGCCAGCAGCTATACCTGCAGAAGTACCAGCCCTAGAAAACTCTCCCTTAACATGAGCACGACTCTGGAAAACAATCTTTTTAGTGAATGGCCGAGAGGGAAAGGCAAACTCATCATCCTCGAGAACAGGAACCTCAAGCTCGGACAAAAGACGGTTGATCATACAACCATACGGAAGACCTAACTGTTTGTTCCCAAAGACACCTATCATCTTTCTAACAATGAGGGTTGCAAGATCAATGGACATGTGATGAGCAAGACAGAACAAACCGAACCCCTGGTCATGATTAATTTCTGATGAATGAGTGATCACAATGATATTAGCACAGACAATTAGATTAAGCAGTCTATACTCGGGAAGAAGTTCAAACTGTTTAATCAAAGAACCCTTAGGCCAAGTGCGGGGAGCACCACATAAAAACTCAGCCACATCATTAAAGTCACATGTAGGACGGACCGGAAAAGGATAGTGTTCAGGAAACACTCTATCAATCTTAAGAAGCCCTCGAATAAGCTCAGGGGTGACAGAAATGGATTTAGACCTAACCTAAGTGGTGAAGGAAGGCTCAATGTCACTGATTTGCTCAATATTGCAGAAAAATTCTCGAACCCAGTCAAGATTTTGGCGACCAGAAAAAGACAAAACTAAGTCACCACCTAAGGGGTCAAACAAGGGACGGATATGAATGGACTCGAAAGTATTGCGCTGGACATTTCGTTCGAGGTGAACAGTCCGAGCCGCGAAGGACTTACGGAATAATTTGGCTTGTTTTGCAGATTGAAACCTATCAGAATTAAACAGAGGACGCGACACTGTAGACTTTCGTCTCTTAGGAGTAGACATGATGAACCAAAGACACAACTAAAATCCAACACTAAACAAACCCAAAGAGCAAAACAACACAACACAGAGAACATTAATAACATTAGTAACAAGTGAGATTGAGAATAATTAAAACAAATATAAGACTTACAATATGATGAAACTCACATACACAATGAAGAAAATGAAGTTCAGACTTAGGGCATAAGAACAATGTCAAACACCAAGCATGAGAACAAAGACATGGTAAACAACATCTTCTGAGGATCTAAATCCTTGCAAATTAGAACCAAAACCCCACCAAATCAACAATATTTGGGACCCACAAGTTAGCATAACAAGATCAAACCAAACAGAGACATGAAAGACATACATGAGACCATATGAAAAACATCAAAGAGAAACCCTAGGTCTAAGGACACAATACACTAAATAAACAAACATGAAATCCACCATGAGAAAGACATTACGACTCAGTGAAAGTGTGTGAGCGAAAGGGGGAAAAAAACTAGACACAAAACACCCAAAAACCCGAAATACAACCCTCAAATGTGCCAAAATTACAGAAAAAAAATAGAGAAGGAGAGGGAAAAATACTTACCAAGGTGGAATCGGCGAAGAAGAAGAAGAAGAAGGAAGGCGAAATCCAACACACAAAGACCACTATCCAAACTCGAGGTCTGAGAAACTGAAGAAAAGGGAAAAAAATGACCTGAAAAGTCGAGAGAGAGAGAGTTTTATACAAAATAAGTCCGCTCGAGCGTAAGTATTAGCGCTCGAGCGCGAGGTAAGGCAAGCTGATATCCGCTCGAGCGCGAAGAAGGACACTCGAGCGCCAAAACACCTCTCACAGAACTGTAAAACAAAGAACAAAATGCTGCAGGTCAAAAAAATACGCTCGAGCGTGAAACAATCTACTCGAGCGGAGCCCCTTTTTTTATATTAAAACAAAAACAACTAGGATGACCTGTAACAAGCAAGGTGTCCAAGTGAATGACTATACCATTAGGATAAAAGAATCCATCAATCATGAGTCCTGAAAATTTGTGAAAAAAAAAAATTTGAAGCACCAGATCATGAACAAAACAGATAGAATTAAATCAAAGCCATAAGCATCATAAGAATGCATAACTCAAAAACACACATGAGAGCTCACAGGTAAAATGTGTGTGTGTGCAATCCTTGAGAGGCACAAAGCTAGAGTTAATCCTCGTAGTGATCGGATGGCTGGACCTCCGACAAGAGTAACTGACCATTACAGAGAAAAGTCAAACCACTAGGAATCACGGGGTATTTGTTGAGTAAACGCGGAGGCTCCCCCTCAATCAATGAACCTTTTTTTTATTTTTTGAACTTTTCTTTCTTGTGGGCACTCACTGGTGGCATACACACTCAAGAGTATGGAGACCAAACCAGAGAAGGAAGAAATCAAAAAAGATGGCCTGGTTGGTGCCTCTGAGGTAGCCTTTTCCTAATACTTGGATGTCAATGAGCTGAGGGAGAAACCATGGAAGTGAAAAAAAGGATGATAGATGGTTAAGATACCCAACATCACCCATGATGTACTAGTATAGGTCAATTCCTTTAAAAAAGTACAAGAAACACTGTTAGTGGTCCATAGAGAACTTTGATCACTTGTGCAGAAACCCCTGCAATAGTTTATCTCAAGAATGTGTACAGAATGAGATCATGAAGTAAATGAGTATGGGCATTCAGAATGAGCTATGAACAAAGAAGAATGAGATCTTGTAAGCAACATGAGTGTAGACACCCCATTTTTGACCGTCCTCAAAACTTGGACGTCACCATTGGAACACTTGGTGATTACCCTTGTTTGTGTTCATTTGGAGTTCCCGGAGGTCTCGGCTACGCACCTTGCCTCAGGATCTCCGAACTCGACCGTTTAGTGTCTGATTTTGCACCAAACACTTGTGTTTTGCCTTGGAGGGGCAGGGAATGCCTTGTGAGGCATCCCCACACATCACCGGCCATAGCCACAGGCCACCGGCTGGCGTTTTGTTGCAGTCGGCAATCTTTTTTGCCGGTCGGCACTTTTTGTTGCCGGTCGGCACTCATTTTTGTCAAAATGGCAATTTTGAGTAGCCGACCGCTATTCATCTACTTTATGTAGATATTTTGTGCCAGCTGTGATAGCTGGCACCAACTCTTCTTCCCTCCATACACGTGTATGGAGGGATTTCCCTCTAAGCAAGCTTGTTGTGTAAGCTTTGCAAGAGGGACTTCTATAAGAGGAGAGGTCTTCTCCTTGTTCTAGGTTAGAAACTTTGAAGGCAAAACTAGAGCTTATACATATAGATACACCCTCTCTCTATATTTCCCTCTCTCTCCTCCCTTATGTGTGTTTCTTGGCCTAAAAGTGTGTTTTTACCTTACTTTTGCACTAATACACACACTATTACACCTTGCTCCGAGATTGAGGGACTTTGAGGGGTGATTCTTGAGTTTTGGGGCTGTTTTTGATCAAAAGAAGAGGGCTGCATTGGCTGTTCTTGAGGTGTGCTTCAAGGGTGAGCACTTTGCTTTAGTTTCCCCAAACTTGCACTAGTCTTTTACCTATCTTGCTTGCTGATTTAGTTTTTGTACATAACATAAAAAAGGCTTATATTTTCATGCTTAAGAACTTTTATTAAGGGTTTTGTGGTTTGAGTTCAAACTCACCCTCTTAGGCCTTATTTGGCCTTTTTGTTGCCTCCTTGGTGAGGCCTTGTTTGCTTGAGTGTTTTGGTCTTCTCACCACTGAAAACCAGTGGATTTTCAGTGGTGAGGAAGGTGGTTTGAAGTCTTGCATAGGGGAGGGACACCCCTCTCCCTTCATTGTCTTATTTCCTTGCATTTTGGCTTAAAGGGTAACATGCATGCTTGATTGGTTTTGGCCTTTTTTCAGAGGTTTTTGGGTGTTTTTAGGTCATATGTAATCTCTGTTTTTGGTCGGATTTGTGCCCCTTTGCATGCTTAACATACTTGCTTTACATCCCCCTAGTTGGCCTAGAAATGCATCTTGTGTTTAGGCCATGATTCTTGCATGTGTTGGCTTAGTGGCATTATTTTACCATGTTTAAGGCCTGTTGGCCATCTATTTCAGTCATGCTTGCCTTATTTGGTGTCCTTTCTTTGTGTTTTGGCTTGTAAGCTTTGAACATTTTGGCCTCTAGCATGCATAGCTTAGACCATCCTCATGATTTGACATCATTTAGGATAGTTTTTCAGCCCATAAATCATGTTTGTATGTGTACATAAGTGACCTCTTTCATGCTTTGAGGGTATCCCCTTTTATGCCTAGATATGAGCTTTGGTGCATGCATCTCGTTGGAGCCACTTTAGCTGCCATGTTAGTAGGTTTTGGGGTCTATTTTTGCATGTTAAGTTTCTTTTTTGGCTTGTCCAATTCATGCCATGAGTGGTCATGTTGGTGGGAGTAAATTGCCCCTTTTTGTGCCTTAATCTTAGGACCATTGGCTTGCTTGTTGGCATGAGTATTTGTCCATCTTTTCGGGCACTTTTGGCCACTGTTTTGGGGTGGATCAAGGTCTGCCCCTTTATGGTTTAAGGCCCCTTTGCATGCTTGTCTCATGTCCATTGCATAATTGCCTCATCAAGTGTTGTATTATGTTGATCCTATTGCTTAGATTGTCCATATTTGCATCGCATTTGCATCTTGTATGCCTAGCATTGCATACTTGCCATATTAGTTGCATGGCATTTGGCATGCCTTGCATTTCCAATCTCATGTTGTACCTTTGAGGCATTGTTTGCATAGCATGCATTGCATTACTTGGTTTGGGGTGTCAAACCAAGTGTAAGGGTCAAGGAGCATTCATACTATAAGTGATGTAATGCGCATTGACTCTCGGTCACCAGGGCCCTTGACTTCGGTATGATAGGGTCTTGGTCCTCATTTGTGTGATTGCATGCATTTTTACATCAAGTGGCAAGCTTGATCTCTTGGGCTATCATGCACCATTGATGGCTCGAGGATCGAGGGCCATGCTTCCCTGAGTTCAAAGCGTAATGGGAAACATAACCGTGCTCACATGTGCCTGAAATCCCATGCCATATACTGTCTGTCTTCTGTTGCTGTCAAAACTGTCCTCTGCAAGAATCTTCTGCCGACCGGCAGAATCCAATGCCGACCGGCCATGTCTGAATGGCCGATAACTCCAACAGAAGCCGATGGAAATTACATTTGGCCGGTAGGAATTTCCTCCAGCCGGTGGTATTCTGCAGCATGCAAGGAACCTGTTCTAGGGCTTTGGCAATTTTCAGAGAGACAAGGCAGTATAAACAGAGGCAACCTTGGTATGGTACGGACTTTCCGGGCAAGGCGGGTTCAAGCATGCATCATTCGCGCATCCCGAGGCGGAGGCTGTGGCCACCTTTCTCCTTTTTTGCATTCTTTCTATTAATTAATTAGAAATTCTGTAATAATTAATGTATTTGTTATTCGGACTGTAATATTTATTTGTACCTTCCAAGTGAGGGCAATTGTGTAATAAGTGTGTGTAAATGGGTGTATGTCTTACAACCTCACGTCTTTCTTCCCTTTTATTTACCCGCTTTTGATGGTAGACTAGGGCATCTTTAAATTTAGCATACCTTATGCCATGCATGCGTGCATTCATACATTTGTCTTGCATGCACCGGGCTCGGCGCATCACGCTAACTGCATTTGTACTTCAATTTCAAATTGAATACGTGATAGTTGTAGCATTTCACATACCATGTTTAGGTTAGCCGAGCCTATCTAATTGCATCCTGTATGTGCTGCATTAGTCAATTTAACATGAACTAGGATCACGCATGTGTTGCTAACCAGTTTATTGTTTTGGCTTGGAGTACGATGTAAGTATTTTATGCTTTAGCATCTCGCACGCGTGTGAATGTTAACATGACAGCATGCTTACCATGTGGCTAGATGCTTATGTGATAAACTGTTTGAATGCCTGTGGGTGAAGGTTGGATTGTCTGAGTTGGAAACACTCGTTGAAGTCCGTGTTTTAGCCTACTTGCGAGTAGCAAATTCCAAAACATTTTCCAAAACAAACGGATATGCAATGTTTCTCTCCAAATTAGGCAATCTAGTCTATACTTGTTTGCTGTGCGCATAACATAGTAATTCTAGGCTAATAAATGGAATAAGACCACATAATGTTTTCAAAAACGGATATCACGGTTAGTAGAGGCCGATCTTCGGATCGGGCGAGAGGGGGTGCTCATAGCTGACCTTCCCCAATCGTACCCTAGCTCCCGAGCCGAGAAACTCCGATGATGACGGACATGTGGCCTTCGGCACCGAGTCAGGGTTTCCTAAATTCCCCCATAAAAAATATTTAGGTGGCGACTCTGTATCTGGCAAAGCAGTCCATATTTGGCACTTCTTTCCAAAAATCTGTTTCTCAAAACGATTTGCCAGATCTGGACTCTTTGGTTCAAGATTAAGAACCGTGACACAAATCGAGTCCGAGCTGCAGTGACCCCAAAATGAAAAGAACGGGACTCACCCTCCCGGGGCGTTCGGGGACGTCTACAATGAGCAGTGTTCATATAAAATATTGATATAAAGATATCAGGACTCAATAACAATAAGATTATCACATCCAAGAACAGTAAGCCAACCACTCACACTCACCTCACCTTAAAAAAAAGGAAATAACCTAGTTACTGAGCATTACACCCAAGGTCTTTCGAAGAAACTGAAATCGAAGAAGATCAAGGGGTTTTGTAAAAATATCAGCTTTTTGATGCTCAGTAGGTACATGTTCCAAAACAACAAGGCCTTCATCCACTAACTCTCAAATAAAATGATGACGGGTGACAATATGTTTGGTGCGAGAGTGTTGGACAGGATTTTTTGAAATGTTTATGGCACTTGTGTTATCATAAAAAAGAGTGAGAGTGTTCTGTTCTATTCCATAATCATGAAGCATTTGCTTTATCCACAGCATTTGTGCACAATAACTCCCTGCAGCAATGTACTCAGCCTCAGCAGTTGAAAGAGATATGGCATTTTGCTTTTTACTATGCCAAGAAACCAGATTATTCTCAAGGTAAAAACACCCCCCGGATGTACTTTTCCTATCATCAGCACACCCTGCCCAATCAGCATCAGAAAAACTAGTAATTTCAGCTGTAGTATCAGTGGAAAACCAAACCCCATACCCCAAGGTCCCATTAACATGTTTGATGATGCGTTTTACCGCAAGAAGGTGAGACTCTTTAGGACTGGCTTGGTAACGGGCACAAACACCGACACTGAAAGAAATATCAGGACGACTGGCTGTGAGATACAAAAGACTCCTTATCATACTCCTATAAAGGGTAGGATCAACATCAATACCGGAGGAATCTTTGGAAAGGTGAATACTGGTGCTCATGGGAGTGCGTGCATGTTTGGCAGACTCAAGACCAAACTTTGACACAAGATTTTTAGCATACTTAGACTGAGAAACAAATATACCCGAAGGAGACTGTTTAATTTGAAGACCCAAGAAATAAGACAACTCTCCCATCATGCTCATCTCAAACTCATGTGTCATGCAATCCGAAAATTATTTCACAAAATGTTCAGCAGTGGATCCAAACGCAATATCATCAACATAAATCTGAACAACAAGAATATGAGACTTAGTATGTTTCACAAATAAGGTCTTATCCACACTACCCCTTTGAAAATCATTATCAAGAAGAAAGGTAGTAAGTCTATCATACCAGGCCCGAGCGGCTTATTTCAACCCATACAAAGCCTTGTCTAACTTGTAGACATGATTAGGACATTTAGAGTCCTCAAACCCTTTTGGTTGCTCAACATATGCCTCTTCTTTCAAGTACCCATTCAGAAAGGCACTTTTCACATCCATTTGAAACAATTTAAAGCCAAGAAAACATGCAACACTAAGCAAAATACGAATAGATTTGAGACGTGCAACTGGGGCAAACGTCTCATCATAGTCAACACCCTCTACTTGTGTGTAGCCTTGAGCAACCAACCTAGCTTTATTTCTAACAACAGTACCATTCTCATCAAATTTATTTTTAAAGATCCACTTGGTACCTATCACATTCATGTCTTTAGGTCTGGGAACTAGAGTCCAAACTTTGTTACGTTCAAATTGACCTAATTCTTCATGCATAGCATTGACCCAACTATCATCTAGCAAGGCCTCTTTAAAATTCTTCGGTTCAATTAATGAAACATAATACATATGTGATACCTCATCCCGAATCTGTCTTCGGGTTTTCACTCGATCCGAGACACTTCCAATTACCTATTGAGCTGGATGATTCAGTTTCACCCATGCTGATGGTTTAAGCTCAGGACTTGCGATGACAGAAGCAACAGGAGTAATGTCCCTTTGAGCACTCTTTGGACTTGAACTTACCTGTGAGGATGGTGCTGTAACAATTTCTTGTGATTGAACCGCAGCTTCTCCTTGACTTTGTGGTTCAGCATCCAAGTTTGGAGACTCACCATTGTCATCCTCATTTGTTGTTGGAGTAGGTGAACCTGTGTCATCTATAACCACATTGATAGATTCCATTAACAATGAAGTTCGCAGGTTATAGACTCAAAAAGCCCTACTGTTGGTTGAATACCCTAGAAAAATACCTTCATCACTTCGGGAGTGAAATTTGCCCAAGGGCTCTCTATCTTTGAAGATGTAACACTTACTCCCAAAAGTTTTGAAGTATTTTACATTAGGTTTCAATCCCTTCCACAATTCATATGGAGTTTGTAAAGTGTCGAGCCTTAAATACACGCAATTTATGACATAAATAGCAGTATTTAAGGCTTCAGTCCAAAAATTTGGAGGAAGTTTCTTACTAAGGAGCATGACCCTAGCCATTTCTTGAACAAATTTGTTCTTCCTCTCAACCACTCCATTTTGCTGTAGAGTAATAGGTGCAGAAAATTCATGCTTAATTCCATGCATATCACAAAAATCCGAAAACGAACTATTTTCAAATTCACGACCATGATTAGTTCGGATTCTTATGATACGCCCAATGGAAACACCCTGTTTATTTTGGATTTTAAGGACTAAAGCCTGGAAAGCATCAAACGTATCAGATTTTTCCCTTAAAAAATTTACCCACGAAAATCGAGTAAAATCATCAACAGTTAGAAAAATATATCTTTTACCTCCAATGCTTTCAGTGCGACTAGGACCCATTAAATCCATGTGAACCAATTCAAGAGGACGTTTGGTGTAAAGCTGTTCACCTTTTTATGAGGGGCACGGGTTTGCTTTCCAAGTTGACATGGTCCACACACACAGCTCAAATTCTTACCCAGTTTAGGTACTCCTCTCACAAGCTCTTTGTTGGCTATCTTAGTTAGGTCTTTGAAATTTATGTGACATAATCTTTGATGCCACAAATCACTGTTACTTATGATGGCAGAGTGACAAGTGAGATCATTAGTAGTAACAATCCCATAGCAGTTATCAGATGTGCGAACCCCATGTAAGACAGTATTTCCCTTTTTATCCAAAATTTCACATTTATTTTTGAAAACAATACTTTATGATGGGAATCACACATTTGACTAATGCTCAAAAGATTTGCTTTAAGGCCATCAACAAGTAAAGCATTATCCAGCTTGGGAAGACCAGCAACACTGATAGAGCCCTTACCAATGACTCTAGAAGTGCCGCCATCTCCAAAGGTAACAATTCCTCCTTCATATTTTTCAAGGGAGGTGAAGTAGAATTTGTTACCGGACATATGACGAGAGCACCCACTGTCAAGATACCACATGTGTGAGTCACGTGCTTTTAGAGCATTGTGAACAACTAAACAAGTCAAATCATCTTTTCTCACCCAAATCTTTTTAGTCTTGGTAAATGTCTTGGCGTTGTGAACACCCTCATGAATCTTGGTATTCTGCCTAAACATGCAAGGTTGTCTCCTAACCCAAAAAGTATTCAAATTTCTACCCTTTTAAGACACCTTACCAAACAATTCAAAGCAATAGAGACGAATGTGGCCATACCTACCACAATGATGACAAATAAAAACTGGTTTTACCTCCCTTTTGTTAATCTTACCCACTTTCGGTAGATAAAGAGAGGAATCATCCTGGTCTACCTTCAACTTTCCCTTTGCTTGAGTCTTCAGGTTATTTAAGGTAGAGGCCTGTCCCTTGTGAGCTGTCGCACCATAGCCTAGCCCACTTTTGTCACAACCCATTTGTTGAGACCCGAGGATGTCTTCTAGAGATTTGGAACCTTTGTTCCACATAGCAATTGTGGCTCTGGCAATACGGAGTTCTTCATCTTTCTGACAGACTATCTCTTCCAATGAAGCTTGTGACATCTCAAGGCTTTCAAGCTTTTCTTTATATGTGGAATACACTTTCAGAAGCTCATTCATTTTAGGTTCACAAGGTAGAAGTTTTCCACATAAGTCTTGCATGTCACTTGAGATCTTGATGACATTCTGTTTTGCTGCCACAAGTTTTCTTTTTAGCCTGACATTCTCACTCTCGCATGTTTTGAGCTTGAGAAAGAGTTTGTGGTTGATTTTGGACAAATTCAGAGATTCCTCGTACAGCTTTTCGTAAGCTTGTTGTAGTTCATCGCCATTGTTCTCATCATTGTCTTCAGATGTTTCATCATCCTCTTTTTGCTCTTCATTCTCCTTGACCTCATCCAATCTAGCAACTAAGGCAGGGAAGTTGCTGGATGGTGGTAAAGGTGAATATACTCTTTTATGGAATTAGCTCAGAATTTCCCATGCATCTTTAGCCTTTGTGCAGTGAGCAACTCGTTGCTGTTCTTCATTAGAAATTGCTCCACGAATAGTAATCAGGGCTCTTTGATTGCCCGAATTGTCTGTACTTTCTGTATCTTCTTCAATGGCTTGCCAACCTTCTGGGTCAACAGCTCTCAGAAAAGCCCTCTGATCTTCCAATACAAGGAGTTATTCCCGTCAAAGGTGGGAGCATAATGCAGGTTCTGACCACGAGCTAATTCCGATGGCTTTGGAAGACGTTGACTGAAAGTGGACCAAAATGCCATGAAAGCACTATCTCTGTCTTTACCGGATTCAGATTCTTCGGGTTCTTGCTCCGACCCGCTTTCATCATCCCAAGTCATAGTGTAGACTTTCTTTCGATTCTTTTTCGAAGGCATTCAAGGGCAATATGACCAAACCCTTGACATTCATACACTACAGGAAAAAACACTTTTTGTGACCAACATTTCTGGTCGCAGAAAGATCAAATCTGGTCGTTAATAGTTTTTAGCGACCAAAAAATGGTTTGTCGCGATTTAGTCGCCAAAAGTCCGTCACAGAAGGTTTTTGGAGACCAAAAGTGAAGTTGGTCGCGGAAAACCATCATTTGCGACAACATATTTTGGTCGCAGAAGGGACTTGAATTTGTCAAAAGTTGATCCTATTGCGACTAAGAATTTGGTCGCTAAAAGTTAGCTTTTAGCGACCTATCTATTTTGGTCGGTAAAAGATAATTAGTGCTTTGTTCGTGACCAATTGCGACGAAAATATTGGTCGCAGAAAGTAGACTTTTGGCTACCAGAATAATGCTAGTCGCAAAAAGTGAGCATTGGCGACGAAGATGTTGGTCGCGGAAAGTAGACTTTTGGCGACCAGAATAATGCTAGTCGCAGAAAGGGTGTGTTTAGCAATTCCTAGAACCTTATTGCGACTAAAAACATATTGATCGCAAAAAAACTTTTAATTTCAAAATTGATTCTTTTAAATATAATGCTAAATTTTTTGTAATACCTATAATACATTTGCAATTAATACATAATTCATGTCCATCCAATCAATTTTAATATACCAATCCAATCTAAAATAAATAAATAAAAAACCATCAATTATAAAATCAAAATAGTAATTAATATATTTACAACCACCTGTCAATATCAACACATTACACGCCCAAAATAACCATCCATCCTTACAATAAATTCACCACATCAAAAAAACCATCAATTATAAAGTTAAAATAGTAATTAATATATTTACAACCACCTGTCAATATCAACACATTACACGCCCAAAATAACCATCCATCCTTACAATAAATTCACCACATCAAAAAATATTTAACAAAACATCAAAGATTTCAAATGCATGCCATATTTGTCCGATGCAAAGTATCTCAAAAACTCCACATATATATGCACAACTTAGAATTAATGCATCAGCAAACTCAGATCCATAAACATGCATGACTATGCCTCTAGCTAGCTACCTGCAATAAAAAAAAAAAATTGAAGAAAGTGTTGTTAATAATAATATATTTGTTTACATTTCTATATAAAAAAAAATAAAAAATAAAAAACCACAACACCACCACATTATTACCATCCTTGCGATT
Organism: Camellia sinensis; assembly: GCF_055761805.1. Classification (NCBI taxonomy): domain Eukaryota; kingdom Viridiplantae; phylum Streptophyta; class Magnoliopsida; order Ericales; family Theaceae; genus Camellia; species Camellia sinensis. The sequence continues at coordinate 25,977,064 of NC_138970.1, read as the reverse complement.
CGTGTATTATCTCCTCCATCACTAGTTCAATCCCTAACTATATAAAGAGGTATATAAATAGGTACATGACAGTGCAAAATTCACTCTCAGCCAATCTGTATTGAGATTTTTTGTAGTATGTAAATAGAATTATTACCCATGTATAGATTGTAAGTAGAATATTCTGTTAAGTCAACAATGTGGGGACAACTGTAATGTGAATCAAAATATTATGGAAACATGGTTAATTTTGCCAAACATTGAGAGTAAATTATAATTTCTCAAATTTTCAAGAGAGATACAATGCATTTATTTATTTGTGTGTGGACATTCAGGATTCTCAGCCATGTCTTTCCCCAACACAAGCTTCAATAGTTGGTGAGAAACCAACAGAGAAAAAAAAAACAAACAACCAGCAATCCAAAGCAACACAAACCAATTAACTAATATTAGAAAAACACACCATCATCTGCAAACACCACATACTCCTTTATACACATAGTACCTCTTAACTTTACCTTTACATAAAGTAGCCTTTAACAACATAAAGCCTCTTGAACCAAACAAGCTAACAAAACAGTCATAGAAATGTAACTATGTACCTAAATCCAATAATTTAATACCAAGTCATGTACTGAAAATAAGGCACCTCAACCTATGTCCCCCAACCATCCAACTATGTACCTAAATCCGAATGAAATCAACCTATGAAACCAACCAAATCAATATTAGACCATCATATGAATGGATGCCAACACGACAGTCATAGATCAACCGTCAAAATCAAATCTATGAGCTGATAAATTGAAGCAAATCCCAGAAGTATTCACAAACCATCAAAAGCAATAGTACTTACTCATCAAAAGAGTCGTATCCACTACCATTGCCCTGCATTTGTCTCATAAAGTGTTCAAACTGCTCAAAGCGTCCTTCATATGATTGAATTATCCCTTTCAGTGATGTTACCTCTTCTTTAAGGCCCTTAACCTCTTCATCACGCGCTTGTGACCTAGTTGTAGAATTGAATGCAGAAGACGGCTTTGGACCAACCCCGAAACCTCTCAAATACCCTGAACGCTTCCCAAGGACTTGAACAGTAATTTCCTCTTGTGTTAGCAGGGTTGCTCCAGGCTGTGAAGCTTCCTCACGAAGTTGGTCCATCTTTTCCTGTTAGTGTTAAAAAAAAGAAAAGAAAAAAAAAACAGATCAACAGTTATCCTATTTTACAAGTACACTAACTAGTTAAGCATTATATAGGAATATGAATAACAAATATAATGAAGGTATACTTACATATAACTCCTCACAATCTTATACAGGTGAAGATATCTCATCACATATATCTTTAATCTTTTCCTGAGAACACCTGCATGTGTTTAGGTTCAAGGAAAATATTTGGAATTTCTCACAAACACTATACTTAGGTTCTTGATAGACATTGTAATCTTCTCCTTCTCTATTCATCTACTTTTTTTTCTTTTCTTTTTTCTTTTTTTAAATTCACTTGCACATGTTTGGGTTTAGGGAAAATCTTTGGAATTTGTCACAAGCACTACTTGGGTAGTACTTTTTTTTCAAAGATTGATCACTACTTCAGTAGTACTTGACACAGTAATTTTGCTTCTTTTCATCTACAATTCTTGGCAACCAAACAACAGCAAAAAAAAGGGGGGAAAGCAAAGTCCTGTGTGTAGTGTGCACACAAGTCCTGTATCTATATATACACAGGTAAGATTGGCATCTGCAACAAGCCAAGACCAGTTGGGTTACTAATCATGAAGCTATTTTTTAATTGTATTTGGTTCTAATGCTCAGTTTTCTCAACAAACAAATAGAGGAGAAAATTTTCAAAAAAAAAAAAAAAAGTATGAAAATCAAAGAAAAATGAGAGAGAAGCACAGATCGATTACAAATCAATCACAAAGTCTATGTATGAAAATCAAATGATAGAGATTAAAAAAAAATCAGAAAGTATATATGAAACTCAAATGATAGAGATATAGATATAGACATAGACATAGATATGGATTCTTCACTAGAAATAGAAATGAGGGCAGTGAGTTGACAAATTGCAGAGAGCATTCGATGAAACAAGACTGATTAAAGGGATCCAAAAAAAAAATCATTGTATATTGAGAGAGAGAGAGAGAGAGAGAGAGAGACTGACCTGGTAAGCACAATGGCAGAGCCGAAAGGGTTTGATGAACCGATCGGAAGTGAGGAGTTGCAACGATGAAAAAGGATGGTCAATCGATCGATTATATATATATATATATACATGAACAGAGAGAGATTGAGAGAGAGAGAGACACTAACCTGCTAAGTACAAGGTGGAGGCGAAGATGAAGAGCGGCAAACCCAGGGGACGAAGTGAGGAGATGGTGGGTAGGGTTTGATGAACCGATCGGAAGCTCAAGGAAATAGGAAACTTTTTTTTATTAAGGAAGAGGGCAACAATGAGGGAAGATCAAGGCTCAGAAACATATTTTTTATTTCATAATTTCAAAACGACGTAGTGTGAATCTTTTTTTCCTTTTTGTGACCAAAATCTACTGGTAGCCAAAAGATTGATGTCCCGCCCTTTTTTTTTCGCGCTCCCGCCATCACTTTTGGCGACCACATTTTGTATTTGGTCACAAATACTTAACTATTAGCCACCAAAAAAATGTTGGTCACTAAAACACCATCATCCGTGACCAAAATAAATTTTGGTGGCAGATTACTATACTTTTTGTGACCAACTAAAAATAGGCGGTCACTAAAGGTGTTTTTTCTTGTAGTGATAGCACTTGATCCCTTGCCCCTTTACAATCTTCTTTTCAGTTTTTTGAGCAAATTTTGGTGGAAAAGTTTTGGGTTTTTCATTACTCTTGTCTTTTGAAATAGGGTCTCTGAAATTAGACTTCTTTTTCTTCAAAAATTTTTTAAACTGTTTTGTAAGCATAGCCGTCATCTCAGACTCTAAATCAAATTCAGTCTCCGGAATTTTTGCAGTCTCATGAGCACTAGTGAAAGCCACACTCTCTTTTTATTTTTTCTTTGAAATCTGGTGGGCTTCATAAGTCTGCAAGTTTCCAACCAATTGATCAAGCTTGAGGGTATCAACATTCTGAGCCTCCTCAACGGCTGTCACTTTTGATTGGAACCTCTCAGGAAGGGACCTCAAAATTTTTCCAACAACTTTAGCTTCTGGGATTTTTTCATCAAGTATGAAACAGGAATTCACGATATCACTAAGTTTTGCATAGAAATCATCAAACGTCTCATCATTGGGCATAAAAAGGGTTTCAAACGCGGAGGTGAGACGTTGAAGTTTTGACCTTTTGACAGAAGTAGTACCTTCGTGAATCATTTCAAGAATGTCCCAAGCCTCTTTTGTTACCTCACACGTGCAGATTCGACGAAATTCTTCAGGTGTGACGGAGCAAAACAGGGAATTGAAAGCCTTACTGTTCCAACTCGAGTTTTGGTAATCAGTTGTGTCCCATTTATCAAGGGGTTTAGGAATATCAACACCATCAATGGTGACAATAGGTCCACTCCACCCATAGATTACTTAGTGCCAAACTTTCTCATCGATGGATTTTAAAAACGCTCTCATACGAGCTTTCCAATAAGAATAGTTTGTACCATCGAGTAAAGGAGGTCTATGAGTCGAGTTACCTTCACGAATAGAATCCATAATACTAGTCACACAAAATCACACTCCTATAGTTTTGATAAAAACAAAGAGTGACCTGCTCTTATACCAATTGAAAATCCTAAGTGATTCATGATTAGATCAAGATTAAAATATTCCAAATCCCAATTATCCAAAACACAAAATCTAAATCAACAAACACTTACGAAAGTGATTTAGATTGTTTGTTTTTCGGAATAAACAATAAATCGACACAAACGATTTTTTCGTGGAAAAACCACAATTGAAGAACCTTCAATTGTAATCAAAAACCACGAGCGAAACGCCACTAATCAATCCACTACTGAAGAAAGAAAGATTACAAAGATAATACACAAATTACCCAACTCAGTCAATTTGTCTTCGAATCTTCTGTAACTCTTTCACCACGCATTCATCTCGGAACTGATCAATCTTGAAGTTGAATCCATAACTTCACTTGTCGAATTAACGACTACGTACAGAATCAAACGCCTTTTGAAACTCTACGTTTGAATCTTTGGAATCCACCGAAGAGAACTCTCTTGAATATAAAGTAACAAACTCCTTGATGTATGAATCTCAAATCATAAGTTTAGAACTCTCTCAAAAACATCAAGGAAAACTCAAAAAAAAACTCAGAAGAAAACTTCAAACAAAACCCTAGGACTCTTGAATAAGATATAGAAAAAGTAAAACCTAAAAACATCCCAAACAGATATATATAGGCAAAACTTGTTTGCGATCTCCGCTCGAGCGCCCAACAGCCCGCTCGAGCGACTTCAGTAAATATGCGTGTGACAAAACAGAGGTTCACTCGAGCACTTGAGAGCCCGCTCGAGCACGAAATCACACACTTCAGTATTTTTACAGACCTGACTAAATACTGAGAGAACCCAATCTCCGCTCGAGCGCTAATGGTCCCGCTCGAGCGGGAAGAACAAAAACACAGGAAAAATTACAACTTTTTCAACACAAAGTTTTGTACCCTTATTTGACAATAAAGGGACCTAACAAGACCTATCTTCTTTAGTTTGTTATAGAATTTTTGCTTCCAGAATATATCAGTCAGTTTGCTTCTCCTATAATATAGTCTTCCTGTGTAAAAGAGTGTTGCCATTGTCAGTTCGCCAAAGCTAACAGAAGGTGATTCTGCTTTAACCGATCTAAACCATCTTATTCTGGGAAACAGAAGTTGACGTTCCTCTAACACCTACGGATGAGATTGTTGTTCAAATATGTGAATTAACTAATACAAATAAATTCATGATTTATTAAATTAAATAATAGAATATCAAATAAATCCATATTTAATAAATTATATTCTAAAGCATGAAACATGAAGCATGATTAATAGAAATACATATTTAATCGAAATATTGAAAACAAGGAATCAAACCAAATTTTGTATGATACCAAAAAATGATTTTTTGGTGACTTTAATATGAAATTAAAGTAGGTCCTAATCATTGGTTGAGCTGGGATTAAATGGGTTTAGATTCTTTGTAACAAGGTCTTTACACCACAAAAAGAATGACAAAAAACCATTAAGAATTGAATTAGAAATTGTCTCATAAAGTTGGCCTCATAAATGAGGTATTGAGAATTATGTATAGCTACCAATCCCACATTAATTGTAGAGGAAAATTTTGATTGGTATTTAAATTTCAAGATTATGAGAAGGACATGAGCCCTTTGGGGCATTCAAATTTTCCAAAGAAAGGGAGTTATGGATCCTTCAAGGATGAGCTTGGGCCAAGACTATGGTCCAAGTTGATTATGGCAAAATTACCCCACGCGCGTTGCCTGCCCAGGCCGAGTCCAGATCCTAGTCCGTGGGTCATGGGTCTTGGATCTTGGGTTTAGGCTTGAGGTTTGCTGGAATGGGTTAGGTTTGGGCTAGGTCGGATTGATGGTCCACCAACCTAAACTTTTTGGGCCAAGTCTATCACAAATATACACACTTGTGTATACATAATATATATTTCATATTATTGTCCCATCAGTTTTGCTCCATTACTCAGCAGTTTTGCAAGAGTAATGAGCATTGGTTGCCAACCTTCATGGGTATTGGCTGCTAGCCTTCATGTCTCCTTTCTCCCCTATTGTGTATAAAAAGAGGCCCATCTTCCTTGGTTTGTTACAGAATTTTTACTTCCAGAATATATCAGTCAATTTGCTTCTCCTATAATATATTCTTTCTGTGTAAGAAAGTACTGTCATTGTCAGTTCGCCAAAGCTAACAGAAGGTACTTTTGCATTAGCCGGTCTAAACCATCTTATCTTGGGAGACAGAAGTCGACATTCGTCCAGCACCCATGATGAAGCAGCTAATCTGTTTTAAGGACACTGTTGTATCACACAGAATTTAGTTTGATTCCTTGTTTTCAATATTTCGATTAAATATGTATTTCTATTAATCATGTTTCATATTTCATGCTCTAGGATGTAATTTATCAAATATGAATTTATTTGATGTTATATTATTTAATTTAATAAATAATGGATCTATTTGTATTAGTTAATTCACATATTTGAACAACAAATATAATATATAATTTTTGGTTTTTTTTCTTTTTCTTTCATATCTCAATTGTTTTATTTTTTTCAAACAATTGTATCCCAATTAGTCTATAAATAGTCTATAAACTATTCTTGTATTCTAATAACTTCTATTATTTTAGACATTTGATCTGTCAAATCTTAAGATATTTTATGAACAATTTTATATTTACAAATATTTTTTGAACCCTTAGGTGTTGTTTGGTAACACTTACGTTTTCAATTTTTTGTTTATATTTACAAAAATTTTAAAAACTCAAATAAAAACTTATTTGGTAAAATTTTTTATTTATAAATCAGTAGTCTCAGTTTATAAATTTGACCAAAAAATGAAAACACAAAAAATGTGTTTCCATTTTGAGTTTTCAGTTTTTTTTTTTTTTTACCACCAAACACTAGCCACCACCCGCCACCATTTTCCACCACCGTCTTCCGCCACCACCACCCACCCTCCACTACCACCTGCCACCACCACTCACCACCCACCTGCCACCACCAGCCACCATCCGCCACCACCAGCCAACAGCCACCCACCCACCTGCCATCCACTCGCCGCCACCACCCACCCCTCGCCGCCGCTACCTCCACCACCCACCTGCCATCCACCCGCCACCACCCGCTACCCGCCACTACCATCCACTTGCCACCACCACTAACCACCCACCTGCCACCACCACTGACCACCCACTTGCCACCACCTGCCATCCACCACCACTAGCACCTGCCACCCACCCACCACCACTACACACCACCACCCACCTACCACCACCATCCACCACCACCCACCACCACCACCACCCACTTGCTACCACCTACCACTCGGCACCGTCACCCACCCACCACCACCACCACCACCACCTGCCACCTACCTACCACCACCCGCTATCCGCCACCCACCTGCCACCTGCCACCACCACCCATCACCCGCCGCCACCACCACCACCACCACCACCCACCCACCCGCCCGCCACCACCCACTACCACCACTCGCCATCCGTCATCTGCCACCCACATGTCACCACCACCCACTCGCCACCACTATTAATGTGAATATTAATATGCACTTTACCTATTATTATTAGGGGCATTTTAGTAACTATATCACTCAATAGACTTATTAGAAATAACAAAATAATTTAGACGAAGTAGAATATAAATAGATGAAAAGAAATTTATGAATAAATGTCTCTCTTTTTTTTCACTTTTTAGAGCCATTTAAAAAGTAAAAAATATATGATTCTTTTTAAAAAATCACTAAATATTAAAAAAAATAATAATAATAATTCAATATATTTTTTACCTACTTTTTAAGTGTATTTTGATTAAGTAAATTTAAAAATTAATAAAAAAAATTAAAACATGTACAAAAACAATTATTTAAAATAAAAATATGAATTAAAAAATTTAAAAGTATTTTTAAAAACTTAAAACTAAAAAGTGTAATTTATCTTTTTCAAATTTCAAGGAGATCGGCCTAATTTACCCGTAATTTTTGCTTGGGTAAATTACAAATACACGGTATGAGGTTTTTGCTTAAAATACATATCATTTTTTATAATTTTAGAAATTACATCTTATCTTTTGAAAATTTTAATTTCATAATAAATAGTCAATTTTATTAATAAATCATCAAGTCAATTAATAGTTTTTAATGATATCAAAAATTTATTTTAGGAGGGCTTATGTGTAGGTCTTTAATATGTAGACTTATTGTCCAATAGATCCTATGATAATTAATGGTATTTTTTATCAAATATTATTAAAAAAGTCACTAATTTTTAATTTTCAGCGATAATTTAAAAGTTATCATAAAAAATGTCACTAATTTAAATTTTAACAACAGTTTAAAAAAATATCACAAAAAAAGTTACTAATTTTCAACTTTCAGTGACAGTTTGAAAAATTTATCATAGAAAAACATTACTAATTGTAAATTATAGCAATAATTTATAAAAATTGTGACACAAAAATCGTTAATTATTAATTTTTAGCGACATGTAAAAAATATTACAAAAAATAATTTTTAGCGGCAATTTTATAAAACTTATTTTTAATAAAATTTATAGAAATTAAGTTCAACTATTAGGACTTAATGATAGTTTATCTTTTATTTTAATTAATAATTCAAATAATTTTATTATTATATAAGAGAGCAGTTAATAATTTTATTTTTTCAATTTATTTGGTTAAATAAAAATTCTAAAAAACAAGTATTTATAATTTTTAAATTATAAAAAAAATTCTATATTTTAAATAAATTTTAAAATGTATATTTGTAATTTATTTATTTATTCTTTCAACACTCAATTTTGGGACGTGACGTTCATTTAATTATCTTAGACTTTCACAAGGCCACAAAAACACGTCGTTTCGTAATTAGGTGTGTCTTTGACAAAAGTGGACAAACGTCACGTTTCACTACCTGACGTGCAAAATGTCTACTTGCAAAGAATTTTACTTTTACTTTAGGGTTCGGGGCGTGGTCTTTAGGTGTTTTAAGGTTCATTTGGAATGCGGATTGAGTTTTTGGTTTTTTAATTTTTTAGTTTAGACTTAGGTTGTGTTTGGAAAGAAAGATTTTAGTTTCTTTTAGATTAAAATTCATAAAAAGATAAAATAATTTAAAATAGTTAATAAGATAAAATATTATATTAAATTTATAATCATTTCATTTTTTCTCTTACAAATATCACATCTAATAACAAAAAAATCTAATCATCTTCTCCAACACAAAAATTTTAACCTACTTAAATAGTCAAAAACTAAAATAACCTACTAAAATAGCAACTTTCCAAATACCCACATAGAATAGATTTTTTGACTGAAAGAAAAAATAAAATGATTATAATTTGAATGTAACATTTTATCTTATTAATTTTTTAATCTATTTTATTTTATTTTTTTGACTATTTTAATTCAAAAAAAAAACTCCAAACTTTTTCTTCCCAGGTTAAGAATGTTATGATTTGTAAGGAGAGTAGAATTTATAATTTTTTTATATTGAATCATGAGAGATGAGCCTAAGATATAAACACTTGGTAAATAGTAAAGGAAAATGTCTCGTAACTCAAATTTTGTGGCTCAAAAGTGGCTTAAATGGCCAAAACGACGTCGTTTTGGCTATTTTTATGTTGTTCTGTACTCAAAACGACGTCGTTTTGGCCATTTAAGCTACTTTTGAACCACAAAATTTGAGGTACGTAGCATTGTCGATTAGTAAAATGCATGGCTAAGTGGCTTAAAAATAAAAGTACACAATTTTATATACGAGACATAATATTTGAAAATTGGATCACTAATAATTTTCCTAGCACTGTTTACAAATAATAAATAATTAACTTTGAAGAATCTCTGTAGACTTACATGGCATCCACATTTTGACCATTTAATAGAACATTCATGATAAAACAATAATAGATTCATTAAATCATTATAATTAGATGATTAAATTATATTTGATATTTAAAAAAATAATTGACAAATAATTTAGGAGCAATAAATATATAAAAGAGGATTTGAAATTTTTGGCACAATAATATTTTTTACTTATTATTTTTTGTACTAAACAAATAATAATTAAGAGCTATAAAATAAATGGAAGAGAAACAAATGGGAGTTTATGTGGGGTCGAGTTGTTGTTGTTGTTGTTTTTTTTTTGTTTTTTTTTTAATTTTTGAACAATTGATGCTCTTCTCATGACATGATTGCGTCTATTTTTATTTATTTTTAATAAATAACAAAAACAAGTTTTATATACTTGTTATACGCCTACCGTTACCCTGTAACCATCATCGTTATTATTTGTTGACATATAATTTAAATAAATAAATAAATGAAAACAATTTTCTGTCTCTCCCTTGTCTTCTAGTTTTTCATAATTATAATTTCGTAAGTCTCACTCATCTTTCAATCTTCTAATTTTTCATAATTATAATTTCGTAAGTCTTAATCTTCTTTCAATCTTCATTATTTACTAAGAGACAAATATATATTTTGGAGACCCCTTGTGATTATTTGCAATTGATGGAGAGATTTCATGGTGCTTTGCTTGTAATTTATGGAGAAGTTATTGGTTGGTGCAACATATGTATTGTGATTAATAAAAAGAATAAGATTCACGATTTTATGTTGGGTGCTTAAGAAACACGAAGGGACATGAGGATTTATGATTGGCCTAGGATATTTTCAGGACTAATCAATAATTTTTTTTAATTTGAGAGACCTATTTTTAATAGAATTATCATATTATGTATATTATTTAGAGACAATTACACTGAGCCTCCGTTTGGAAAGTGGGTTGGCTTCTTGGATTTTTGATTTTTTTTGGCTATTTTAGCCTGGGTTAAAAAACTTGGTTTGGGAATGACTTTTTGGCTTTTTGGACTTTTTTTTGTGAGAGAAGAGTATAATAATTATGGATTGGATGTGATATTTTGTTTGTTGTGGCTAAAGTAGCCTATTTTATCTTTTGTAGCTATTTTAGCCACAAACCAACTTGCCAAACAACACCTGACACAGTGTTAGTAAAAATTAATTACAAACTGATGAAAAAAATTATAATAATTTTAATTATTAATATTTATAATAATTTTTTATATTTTATAATTAATTTTTCCTGACGTTACTGTTTTAAAGTGGAAGTTAGCACATTTTAGATGATAAACTGAGAGCATTTTTAATGGTTTTATATTTTAACAATTTTGCTCAAATAGTTCAAACACTTTTTTTTTTTTTTGGGTCATAAAAATGCTAAATTTGAAATGTTTATATGTGATTCCCACAAATTCGGAAGAAATGCCAAAATTTACATAGAGCTAAACTTTGTCCCATGACCTCCCCATATTTCACAAAATTTGTGTTTGGTAACGTTTACGTTTTCAGTTTATATTTACAAAAATTTTATAAACTGATTTTTGTTTATTTTTTGTTTATTTTTAGAAAAACATAAACTGCAAATGCGTTTGGTAATTGACAAAATGTTTTAAAAAATTTAAAAATATAAAAAGAGTGAGAAATAGCAAGTGGTGGCAAGTGGCGGCGGAAGACGGTGGTGGAAAGTGATGACGGTGGGTGGTGGGTAGCTGGTGGTGGCGGGTGGGTGGTGGTGGTAGTGGTGGTGGGTGTGTGGGTGGGTGGGTGACGGTGGCGGGTGGTGGGTAGTAGTGAGTGGGTGGTGGTGGTGGAGGCGACAGGTGGCAGCTGGGTGGCGGGTGGTGGTGGCGGGTGTTGGTGGTGGGTGGGTGGGTGGGTAACGGTGGCGGGTGGTGGGTGGTAGCGAGTGGGTGGTGGTGGCGGGTGATGGCAGGTGGGTGGTAGGTGGTGCTAGTGGGTGGGTGACAGTGGCGAGTGATGGGTGGTAGCAAGTGGGTGGTGGTGGCGGCTGGTGGTGGTGGGTAGGTGGGTGACGGTGGCGGGTGGTAGGTGGTAGCGAGTGGGTGGTGGTGGTAGTAGTGGTGGGTGGTGGCATGTGGGTGGCGGGTGGTGGTGGCGAGCTGTGGATGGTAGTGGCGGGTGGTGGGTGGTGGCGGGTAGGTGGTAGTGGTGGCGAGGGGTGGATGGTGGTGGCGAGTGGGTGGCAGGTGGGTGGTGGTGGGTGGTAGTGGCAGGTGTGTGGTGAGTGGTGGGGGCAGGTGGTGGTGGGGGGTGGGTAGTGGGTGGTGGTGGCGGAAGACGGTGGTGGAAAATTGTGACGGGTGGTGGCTAGTGTTAGGTGATAAAAAAAAAAAAAATCTGAAAATTCAAAATGGAAACACATTTTTTGTGTTTTCATTTTTTGGCCAAATTTATAAACTGAGACCACTGATTTATAAATCAAAAATTTTACCAAACAAGTTTTTATTTGAGTTTTTTAAATTTTTGTAAATATAAACAGAAAACAGAAAACGTAAGTATTACCAAACGGCAACTAAGTGTTTATAAAAGAAATGGGAAAAAAAATAATAATTTGAACCCTCAAAATTTATATAATTTTTCTTGGCCTCTCCCAATGTCACAAAGATCTCATTAGCTTATGCAATATTGAATATTTATAAATTAAAAAAAAAAATAGTTGACCCCTTAATAATCTATTAATTTTACGGCACTCAGGCAAAAAATTCATTTTTTTATCTTTTGGGCCAGCTCTAATCTCGTCCAACCAGCATAATTTGTCTAAAAAGATAATTATTTGTTAAAATTTACCAAACTAACTATCTATTAAAATTCACCAAACTAACTGTCTGTTAAAATGTGACCCATATCACTAATTTAACACCTTATTTGTTAAATATTACACATTACTTTATCTTACCACTACCATCTACTACTGCCGGCCACCGCCATTGACAACTTTTTCGGTGAATTTTCTAACAACTTTTTTTGACAACTTTTCCGGCATATCCTCATAACCAAATAAAATTTTAACTTGGATCTAATTCTTTATATCCCCTTTAGAGTGAATTTTTTACCAATTTTACTTTCTTTCTTTCTTTTTTAACTGATCTTAATTTTACCTCGGCACCTCATTTGTACAACATCTGAGCTTGCCCTGAGCTTGTCCAAAAAATTGCATAGGAAAGATCGTATTGGGCTAAATTTGCTTTATGGATACATATGACCAGCAACGAGAAAAATAAATGCAATAGCTAAATATCAGTCAGTTATAAACTTTACGTTTGTGGATGAAATCTCCCGAAAAGGGACATAAATGCATTTTTTTTTGTTATCTCTTCATCACTCAGCTTATTTAGGGATAATATCCGTAGCCTAGACAAAGTCTTGGGTGGTTTGGTTCCAAATATTCCAGCTTCCTAAGATAAGCTTGCAACTATTATTATTATTATTTTGGAGGCTAAAGAATAATTTTTTAATTGAATTATCATATTTACCCCTTCCTTTAATTGTCACTATCCAACCCGGTACTCAGAGGTTTGGCGTCGTAACAAGATAAAATAAAATAATACAAAAATTTCTGTAGTGGTAACGCAACGAATAAATTAAATAAATTAAAAAATAAATAATTGGGTACCAGAAATTTATCAAAAACAAACAAACATAGTCATTTGAATTTTATTGTATTACAAGAGTCCAAAAAAAAAAGAAATAAAACAAAACGATTCAGTGATTCATTCTTCACTATGATCCCGCTAAACCTCGTCATCTGAAAGGGGTAATAGCACACAGCAGAATGAGAAATATTATACAGTGAGTATAGGGGCACAAAATAGCCATGGATATTTATTTAAGCTAAAACATTAACATAATTTAAGTTGAATACACAAATTAATTAAGTGGCAGAAACTGAAATAAATAATTATAACCACGGTACAAAACAGAACATAACGGGAGTCACTAGAGTGATCCATGATAAATAGGTGACCACAAAGTGGTCAAACAGGGGCCTATAGCTATTTAAATTCCCCAAGGCATGGAACTCCCGTGGTGGTACTTACAGAACAAAATTGGTTACAAGATCATTGTCAAATAATTTCTAAAATTTAAACAAACATATCCATGAGTTTTAATTTATGCAAACACAGTTCAGAAAATAATCCACGTAATTGAAACATTAACCTAACCATAAAATATAAATTATATAAAATAAATTGTGATAAGTCAAAATATTCGTAAAATACATTATGATAACTCAAGACATATAAAAAACATAATATACTAATTTAAGGTATTGTACGGGGAGGAAATAATTCTCCTCGTATAATCCTGTTGACCAAGTCCACGCTCCTCCGTACGACGTCGCTTTATCACCTGAAAACACAAACGTGAGCTAGCCGGCGGGTGTGTGCCGGAAACCTCTCCGATGCCTAAGTCAGTAAGCTTGACAAATAGACAAAGTTTTATGCTCTCAGAAAGAATTGTGTTCAATTACCTCCTCCAAGGTGATGTTTGTGAGCTTTTATAAGTTTCCCGTGGCACAATCCTAGTAGGACTTGTATTCCTCCATGCAGAGCCCTCCAAGGATTCATACTCCTAAGGATAATGCTTATCCTTTTACACCCTCCCCCACTGCTTAAACCAAGTGGGATGGTTTTTACTTTGGCCGAACTACTATATGACCGAAATAAGCTTGGCTATGCAAAGCCACTGAATAAACCGAACTCATCCTTAGTTCGGCCCTTGTGTTTTCCCTTTCTTATCTCAGCTTTCCATGTAGAACCCATGGTACGGTCTTGGACCGAACCAACGACTTTCGGCCGGTCTAACCCCAATACCGGTATAACTCCAAGTTGCTTTCGGACCGAAGTATCTTTTACAGTCACTGTGCCGAAGTAACTTTGTCTCTCTTAGGCCGGAGTAGCCCCGCCTCTCCTGGGCCGGAGTAACACTGAGGCCTTTCTTGGGCCGGAGTAACATTGCAGCCTTCCCTGGGCCGGAGTAACATTGCGGCCTTTCCACCAAGTTTTTGGCACTTTGGACCACAAAGCCCATCTCATAGCTCGGCCCAATTTTTACCAAAAATTACCCTCTCAGGTATAATAAAATTCATCTTAAGATTGACCCATAGCTTTTAATTTTTTCAGTACAACTCTAGCTACACTCTCGCTCTTTGAAGCTACGCTGGAACACTATGAATAAACCTCAAAATTCTTTGAAGTTCACTGAAGAGAGTCCCCTCTATTTATAGGTGAGTTTGCATGCAGTGGACATGCATGGAAACGACACGTGGCCATGCCACGTGTCCCAAGCCCACCGATATTACCCTTGTTTTACCAAGAGTTTGGCCCTTGGGTAAACTATATATATTATTGATTATTATTATTTTTAATTTCAAAGGTTATGATATCTTTGGTAACAATCTTAAAAATTTCATATAATTATGCGTTAGATTCACATTTAAAAATCTTACAATCAAATTATAAAATGTCACTTATCATTTTTTTAAATTATTTAACGTGTGGTATCTCACAATTTATTTCCTTAACAATTTAATCGATAAATTCTTAATTTCCTAAATTATGCTTTTATTTATTTTTATTTATTATTATTATTTACTTATTTATTTATTTTGAGTTCTATTTATTGAAATTTTAAATAAAAAAGAAAAAGAAAATTCGGGTGTCACATTAATAGTATCTACAAACAGAGTTTTGAATATGAAAAAACAAAAAACAAAACAAAACAAAATTAAATTGAGGATCAATTCAAAATATATATTTGTACATTTAGGGTTAAAACTAACACAATCTAAGTATTAGACCATCTCCAACGATGAACCAAATTTGGCATCAGATTTAAATTTTGGTAAAAAAGTCACTTTTTGGTGCTCCAACGGTTTCACCAAATTGGTATCAAAATAAGAATTCAACAAAAAAATATCAAACTGAGAACAGGGTATAGATTTCACCAAATTACTGTGCGTGACCGTTGGAGGAGGTCAACCGGTCAACCTACCGGTTGCCCGACCGGTTGACCAACTGATCGACCGGTTCCTTTTCAAATTGATAGGTTCAAATCGGTCAAAAAGGTTCAAACAAGGTGTAAAAAAAAAAAAAAATTTGCCTTACCGATCGATCAGCCAATTGACCAACCGGTCTACCACTTCCTTTTGATGCATGGTTGAGCAAATGGTATCAGATTGAGAAAATTGACTTTTTTTTACTCAAATTTGGTGAAAATTTTGGTTTACCGTTGGAGATGCTCTTAGGCACCAAAACAAAACAAATCCTATACTTAAAAGAGAGTAAAAATATAATTAACCCAATAAAAAATTAAGTAACTGATAAATAATGACTCAATAGTTAAAAGGATGAAATACAGAATAAATGACACAACTAAAAATACAGAAATGAATTATGTTACATTACTAGCAGAATAAATTATTAACATGGATAACTAAAAATTAGAACTCATCTTTGTAAAACTAAATATTGAAAAATTTAAGAACAAATGATAAGAAAATAAGTAAACCGAAACCCGTACTAGACAGTTTCCTTAAAACAGAATCACCGTCTCCCGATAGATACTGGAGGTACGTCGACGTCTGTCTCCTAAGATACGACGGTCGAAACCAGCTAATACAGAAGCACATTCTGAATAGTTTTGGCGAACTTGATAATGAATGCACTGTTGGAACAATCTTCTGTGAAAAATAAATAAATTGAAACAAATCAAACAAATAAAATAAATTACATACCGAATTTATTTTTACCGAACCGAATGAATATTTAAAGACCAAGTCGAGTGTGTGACACTCTATCCTTAAGACAAATTCACTCTGCTATAATGCTAACGGATAAATGGCATCTATCTCCCAGGATACAATGATCTACACAAATTGTAATAACACTCCAAACAATTTGTACGGCGAACAAAAACTTGTGTTCTTACTCTTTGATTTTTTCCTAAATTAATATGAAGATTATATATGCAAAGGAACAAAATCTGGACAGAAAAATGAAAATTTCATATTGTTTTTGGATGCAAAAAACTGTTAGAATAGCCATCTATTTATAGGCAAAACCAAACAGATCCGAACAAGTACAAATGAAGTCAACAAGTGCAAAATTCAAAAGAACAGATCTGCTGGCAGCTTTATTATCTGTTGGCAATTTTAAAACAATTTAAAATTTCTGGGCAGTTTTTTGTTAAAAAACAGTTTGAACCTTTTGAACTGTGCTGAAAAATGGACTGGAAACCGGGTAACATATGGACAAAAAATTAATTCAATTTTTAGCACAAAATTTGAATTTGATTTCATTAAAAAATTTAAATAAATTTTGTCCAAAAAATTAATATTAGAACCGACTTGACCCGCACCCACGTCCAACACGGCTCAGCCGGAGGAACAGCAGTGGCGGCGCGCGCGTGTGGTGGTTTAGGCTAAGGTTCACTTTGTTCATAACTTCTTCCTTCTACAAACTTGGGGTGCCCCTTAGGGTCCAACCCAAGTGTTTTTACCTAGAACTTACATACACACATAAGTTCTCTTCAAGTTTTAATGTGGGACAAGCCTTAGAAAGAAACTCACATTTTAATTCTTTAAATGTCCATTCTACGAACCCGAAAACGACATCAAGTTCCCATTCACTCATAAATGGTTTTGACGAACAGTCTTCATCGTATGACTTGCCACGCGACAAGGAGCACGTCACCTTTTCAAACCCACTCAAATAGACATTTGGGGCCCACTCAATTTTGCGCTCAAAGTTGGCCCAAAATAAGCCTTATAAAACCAATTTGTCCAACAATCCCCACATAAATGGAATTTGACAGAGAGAAAATGTAACAACATGATCTAAATACATAGAGTACAGAAATTGGAAATATTCTGCAAAGGATAGGTAACTTTTGGCTTTGAACCTTCCCTTGTGAGACACTATCGGATTTACTAGCTAACCAGTGAACATGATGTCTTGAACTGTTTAGTCGTTTGTGTAAACCAACAATAGAACTCACACAGTATATCCCCAGACACAATTTAGTTCTCACTATTGTGTTCATTTTGGCCCTGAACAACCTGGTCTTTCATGAGTGCTCTAAAGACTTGTAGTCCTTCACAAATCTCATAGAATCAGCCCAGTTCACACTCACATAGGTGATTCTTATGAAGAGTATCCTGCCATACTCTACTAGGTTTACCTAGATATAAGAATCATTAAAATTTTACTTAACCTAAAACGTTGTAAACATCACTATTTCATCCTAGAAATGGGTAGGAGCTGGACTCCCCAGTGATCCTTCTAAGTCATTCACAACTCGGTTGTCCCTTTGAACTTAGATCTTGGGATCTCCAGTCAACTAGGTTGAGTTGCCGTTGTGGTAACTCTTATTTAATATGCTTTAGTCTCATTTCCCTCGATGAATTCTCAACTAGCTCTCTTGCTAACCCTTTGGTTAGTAGATCTGCTATGTTGTCTTTGGACTTCACATATTCAATGGAAATAATTCCATTAGAGAGTGGTTGTCTTACGGTATTAAGTCAACAACGAATGTGTCGTGACTTACCATTATACATATGACTCTATGCTCTACCTATTGTTGATTGACTATCGCAGGAATATCTTCAAGGAAGTGGCAAGGCCATTCTGCTTCTTCCCCAGCTTTATCTAAATCTATAAACTCTGATTCCATAGTAGACCTTGCTATGCAAGTCTGTTTGGAAGATTTCCAAAATACAACCGCCCCACCAAGAGTAAAAACATACCCACTGGTGGATTTTGAGTCTCTAGTATCCAATATCCAATTTGCATCACAGTAACCTTCAAATACTGCTGGATATCTAGTATAATTTAGCCCAATGTTACGAGTAAATCGGAGATATCTTAGAACCCTTACAATTGCTTTCTAGTGTTCTACTCCTGGATTACTCGTATATCTATTTAATTTACTTACTGCATAAGTTATATATGGGCGAGTGCAATTTATCAAGTACATTAAGCTTCCAATAATTTGAGCATACTCTAATTGAGAATTACTTTCCTGTAATTAACATCCACAGGTGTTCTAGCAAGATGATCATCATCTTTGCTGAATTTGTCAAGTATTTTCTCAATGTATGAGATTGTGACAAAGTATAACCTTCTGATGTTTTGGTAATTTTCATACCAAGAATTACATCAGCAATGCCCATGTCCTTCATGTCAAAATGTTTATTCAACATTTTCTTGGTAGTTTTAATCATGCCATTATTACTACCTATGATGAGCATATCATCCACATAAAGACATACAATGGCATAATCTTTGTCTGTGTTTTTAATATAAACACGTTGGTCACACTCATTAATTTTAAATTCATTTGACATCATTGCCTTGTCAAATTTCTCATGCCATTGCTTTGGCGCTTGTTTTAAACCATATAATGATTTAACCAATTTACACACTTTCTTTTCTTTTCCTGGAACAGAAAAACCTTCTGGTTGTTCCATGTAAATTTTTTCATCTAACTCACCATTTAAGAAAACGGTTTTCACATCCATTTGATGAATTTCTAGATTATACAAAGATGTAATAGCAATTAGCATTCTAATGGATATTATTCTAGTAATTGGTGAGTATGTGTCAAAGTAATCAAGACCTTCTATTTGTCTATACCCTTTGACCACAAGGCTTGCCTTGTATTTGTCAATTGATCCATCCGCTTTCATTTTTCTTTTGAAAATCTACTTGTACCCAAGAGGTTTACAATCTAGTGGTAAATCCACTAATTCCCAAATGTGATTTTTTAAGATGGATTCAACTTCACTATTGATAGCTTCTTTCCATAAAAGAGTCTCAGGACTGAACATAGCTTTTTTAAAAGTTAAAGGCTCATTTTCTATAAAAATTTAGAAAATCTAGACCAAAAGATTTTGAGGTTCTAGCACATTTACTACGCCTAGGTTCCTCTTCTTCATCTTGATCTATCTCTTGCTCTTGTTCTTGATCATGTTCTTGATCCTGACTAGTAATAGCATCATGAGATCTTTTGTTAGTACTAGTCTCTTGTCCAGTTTTATTTGGAAACACATGTTCAAAGAAAGATACATTCCGAGATTCAATAATAGTATTTGCATGCATTTCGGAATGTTCTGATTTATGAATCAAAAATCGATATGCACTGTTATTCTTGGCATAACCAATGAAAACGCAATCAATGGTTTTAGGACCTATCTTAGTCTTTTTAGGAATAGCCACTTTAGCCAAACACCCCCACACTTTTCAGTATTTGTAGGATAGTACTCTCCCATGCCACATTTCATAAGGTGTTCGATTCACTTTCTTTCGGGGCACTTTATTTACAATATAATTAGCAAAAAGTATTGCTTCCCCCCACAAGTTCTGAGGTAATTCAGAACTTATTATAACGGCATTCATTATTTCTTTTAAAGTCCTATTTTTTCCTTTTAGCAATTTCATTTTGCTGAGATGAGTAAGGAGCGGTGGTTTGATGAATTATTCCATGTTCTTTACAAAATTTACCAAAAGGTGATTCATATTCACCACCTCTATCACTTCTAAGTTTCTTAATTTTTTTACCAAGTTGATTTTCAACTTCATTCTTATATTGAATGAAAGTTTCCAAAGCTTCATCCTTGGTTTGAATTAAATAAACATAACTATATCTAGTATAGTCATATATAAAAATGATAAAATACTTTTTCTCACCTCTAGTTTGAATTGATTTAAAATCACAAATGTCACTATGAATTAATTCAAGTGATTCTGTACTTCTTTTAATTAAATGAAAATGAGTCTTAGATAATTTTACCTTAATGCAAATTTCACATTTATGATTTGAATCAATGTCAAATTTAGGTAAACATTCCATATTAATTAATCTACACAAAGATCCTTAATTAACATGTCCAAGTTTACTATGTCATAAATTTGAAGATTCAAGCAAATAAAAAGAAGATGTATTTTTATTAATAACAGAGAGTACAACAGTCATTACATTCATCTTGAAATGGCCATCAGACATGTAACATTTTCCTACATACATCTCATTATTGGTAAGTACAAATTTATTACTCTCAAACACTAGCCTAAACACATTCTTACTCAACAAAGATCCGGAAACAAGATTCTTGCAAATGTCTGGTACATGCAACACATTGTTGAAAGTGGGTTCCTTTCCAGATGTCATCTTCAGAATAATCTTTCCTTGTCCTCCAACTTTGGAAGTTGAGGAGTTGCCCATAAAAGGTTGTTCACCGTTGTCCACGGTAGAATAAGATGTGAACATCTTTTTGTTAGCACAGATGTGGCGAGTAGCACCAGTGTCCACCTACCATTCCTTAGGATTTCCGACAAGATTTGCCTCTGTACAGGGAGCAAATATTCCGGCAAGCCCGTACTCCTTTCTTCCGAGCTCCGTTTAAGTCCGATCACCTGCGAGCAAATAACGGTGAGCTACCCGACGGTGTGTGGCCGGAAAAACCCTCCGACGATCAAGTTAGCACACACCTTAGGATAGAGAGAGAGAGAGAGAGAGAGAGAAGTGTTTTTTGTGTAAGAATGCCTTACAAAGTGTTCATCCGTCTCGTATGGGGGGGCGCAGACACGCTTATATACCCTCTGCGCCTCATATCCACTCTCAGTCATCTCCCGATACGTGGCTCTGCTATCCCATCTGTCAGCATAAACCTTGCTGAACATCACCTAATCCCAACTGCATGTCCTCTCAGTTGGAGCTCGGCAGCCGAGCTTCTCTATCCACGGTCGTGCGGTGCTTCATACCCAAGCACTTCACTGGCTAAGCCCAGGGAGGACCGAGCTAGGCGGCATCTCGGCAAAGCCGAGCCTGGGGCACCTCCTGTGGTCGGCCTTCCTGCCGATCAAACGGTTACCTCGGCTGACCACGCCTTTCCGGGCGCCGGTCACTCAGCTTGACTGGCTTCCACCATCCCTTGATCAAGCAGCTCGGTCCAACCGAGCACTGTCTTGCCGAGCAGCTTCTTTATGGTCTGGGGCGGCACACACTTGGCCCAATTTCTGCCCGGCCCAAGTTCTGGCAGCCCATCTCCGGACGGATCGTCGGTCATCTCGGCCCCATGCACCATTGGGCTCTCAACCTGCTCGGCCGTTACCTCGGCCCAATTCCAGATCATAAATCCCCCTCTCAATTGCCCCTTAATTCCGTCCGCGAGAGCTTGACTGGGATTACCTATACTTCGACCAGGGTAACATTTCTTCGGTCTTCAAGATGACAAAGGGCGACCGGGCTAGTTAACATAACTGTCTGCAAACTTGACCGGTTATACTCCTCGGCTGACGTCCTCTTCTTCGAAAGAAGCCCGGTTGGCTCTTCGACTCTTCAACCTGTCTCTTCAGTTCTGACGTCGCCATAAATGGGGACACGTGGCGGGCTGCCATTGGTTCTCGAGCAGCCAACCCGCCGTTTTTGCCAGAATTTGAATTTGGGCGGTCTTTCCCTTGTCTATACATACAAGACCTTCCCAAACTCAATTTCCTCCTACTGTCATTCTGCTATTCGACTCCAGAGCTCTAGCATCTTTGTCCAGGCCTCGTTTGCCATTCTTTGCGTTCGTGCTCGAAGGAAAAGTAGTTGCCCCTCATTGGTAAGACCTTCGATCCCTCTTTTTTTGCTATTTTATTTAATATTACACACATTAGGGCAGTAAAACGTAGCTCTTAGGGCATAGGCCATAGAAACCGTCCCAAACCTCCCACTGTTCTTGGTGTTCTTTATTTTCCTGAAGAACACTGAAGAACTGGGGCGGACCGGGCTCCTGGTTTTCATTTGATCCAAAAAACCAATCTAACCGAGCAAATAACATGTTTGTGTCAATCCGAGCAAAACCGAGATAGCAAAAGGAATTGGTCGCTCAACCGGGCTAACATCTGGTTCGCTTGGGCGACCGAGCTCCTTAGTTAGCTTAGGAGACCGAGGTGGTTTGGCACTCTTCATGACCGAGCTAAAGAAAAGCTCATTTTGCGCGACCGCGCTCACACTTACACTTGCCATCCTTTTACTGCAGAGTCCAAGGGGACCACTGTCCATTCCTCAGGCTCTCAAGACCGAGCAATTACCAATTGCCACTGTGCCAAACACCTCAGCCGAGCTACCTTGGTTCGGCCACAAATGGGGAAATTCCGCTTCCTAGTGGATACTCCGGCTGCACTAGCCGCATTCAGAGAGGAGTATGGCATCCTGGCCGACGTCCATCTCGAACTGGCTGAAGATGAGACAACACCCTGGGGCAGACTAGACCAATGCCCCTTCACCGTGCTGTCGATTGTCGAAGGAGGCCTCCGTTTCCCACTAAACCCACTTATCACCGAGTTCCTCCGCCGCACCGGGTTGGCACCCACACAAGTGTCCACCAACACTTATCGAATTATCAACAGCGTTCATGAACTGAACAATCGGCTAGGCACCAACTTAGGTCTAGCCGAGATATTGAGGCAATACACGATGGGTCACACCGGTGACGGCCTAGCTTATTACTTGAAAATCAGACCGGGTAAGGAAAAAATTGTAACCGGCACCCCGGATAAAGATTTGCACGACGACGATTTTTTCTAGGTGTCGGGCAATTACGAAATAGCCGAGGTACCGGGCTGGTTTATAAACAAGGACTTCGGTTCCTCATGTAAGCCGCTCAAACTTGCTCGGTTAGCTTACCTCTTTATTCTGTAACTAACCGGTTTTCCTGTTTCTTTTGCAGCGATCCAAGCCTTGCAAGCCAACTATCAATTTCCCAACGTCGAGGCAATTAGGACCGTGCTTCGATATTCCCACCGAGATTGCAACGATTTACTCGGCTACACCTCGACCTACAGGTACTCTGCTCCGCGTCGGAGTAGAGTAACAGACTTCCTCCGTGCTCCTTCGCCACCTCCAGACCCTACCCTTCCTGACGTCCCCTTAATCTGGTTAACAGACGAACAAGAAATGGCCAAAAGAAGCCGAATCAAAAACCTTCTCACCGCAACCTCGGCCGAGATACCGAGCGTCATTGCCCGCTCCCTGGCTGCCGGTCAATCTAGTGCCGCCGTGGTCACTTTAGCTTCTCCAGCCGCCGGGCAGACTAGCAGAGAAACACGCTGGGCTGGAAAAAGACCACGGGCAGATCCCTCTACTGAGCTCGTCGCCGAGCTGACAACCGAACATCCATCTAACATTCATGTCCCAGTGCCGGCCTAGCGTCCACAGCTGAAGCACCGGGGACAAGACATCCCGGCAACAGCTTCGATCAAGGGCGACAAAGAGCATTTGCTCGCCTTCGATCTTTCCAAAGCTCTTCTTCTACCGAGCGACGTGGTCGGCAACGACCACGTCCCAGACACTCGGTTGGTAAAATCATCAGTGAAGTCCATGGCTAGGGTAAGTCAATGTACCTCTAAAATTTGCACAAGTGTTTGCCCGGTTCCTTTTCTAATCAACTTTGCTTCTTGCAGGCCATTCAAAAACAACACCTGGTTTTGGAGCGCATCCATAGACTTCGGCAAAAGGCCAATGACACAGCCAGCCAAAGTCGAGAGCCTCCAAGCCGAGCTCGGCCGGGCAAAGTCTTCACTTGAGATGGCTAACGCCGACAACAACAGACTGCTCGGTCAGCTGGATGCGGCCGAGAAAAAACGGGATGAGCTCCAGACCGAGCTAAGCAAGCTCAAAAAGTCGCAGAAGAAAGACTACCGGGCTGCTAACAACGCCGGCTTCAACGAAGCCGAGCAGAGCTATAAAAAACAAGTCTTTGCAACACAAGACATTTACTTCAAAGCTGGCTGGAAGTCCGCCTGCGAGCATCTCGGCCAGGGCTCTGACACCGACGTATTTGCCAATCCTCCTGCTGCTTCGCTACCGGTCTACCTCGTGCCTTACGCAAACGACGTCTTCAGCGCTTTGCAAGCTGAGGCCGAGGAAGGGCTTGAAGAGGGAGACGCCGAGACAGATACGGAGGCAGAGGATGCCGAGGTGGAGGAGCAGCCCGGCCATGACGAGCTCGGTGCCCAACACAAAAGTCCAACCATCAACCTTGATGCCGCCGAGGACGAGTTTACCAATCTCTCCCCCTTGGTTTAGTTTTCTTCTCTTTTTTGTATTTTTGCTTTCAGCGCTTTTGATGTAACCGGGCTTTGTCCCCACCTTTTGTATTGACTTTCTTATCAATGAAAAACTCAAATTTTGCTAAGTGTTTGCACGGTTGTCATCAATTCCATCTTCAGCAAAGCATCTCAGTATAAATCATAGATTTAAACAAAACTTGTCAACCGGAATACATCACTCGGTTGTAGTACTTAAGCAGAACAAAACAACTTCTTAAACTGAAATAACCATCTCGGTTGGTAATAACAAAGTTGAACAAAACACCAACTCTTCCAGCCGGAGTAAACCATCTCGGTTGGGAATCCGAAGTTAGACAAAACACCAACTCTTCCAGCCGGAGTAAACCATCTCGGTTGGGAATCCAAAGTTGGACAAAACACCAACTCTTCCAACCGGAGTAAACCATCTCGGTTGGGAATCCGAAGTTGGACAAAACACTAGCTCTTCCAACCGGAGTAAACCATCTCGGTTGGGAATCCGAAGTTGGACAAAACACCAACTCTTCCAACCGGAGTAAACCATCTCGGTTTTTACATTAAAACAACAGTCCAAATGCAAAAGCAAAATTACTTCAATATATTTGACAAATTTGACAAAAAGAATTACATTTTGGAGTGCAAGCCAAAAAATCCCATTGCACAAGAAAAGAAAGTAAAAGCTTAAAAATAATACAGTTTCAAGTTGGCCGCATTCCATGGCCGGGGTATTGCTCTTCCTTCTAGATCCTCCAAGTGGTAAGCCCCCTTGGCCGCCAGACCGGTGATCTTGTAAGGTCCTTCCTAATTTGCCCCTAGTTTGCCTTCACCTAGCACCAGAGTGTTGCCCATAACTTTCCTCAAAACCCAATCACCCACTTTGAACGGTCTGGGGTGCACCGTCTTGTTATACTTCTTTGAGAGCTCTTGTTAGTAGGCGGCCACATGGATGAGGGCCTTATCCCGACGCTCTTCCAGTAGGTCCAACTCCAAGGCAATAGCCTCGGCGTTTAGCTCGGGCTCAAAACTCTCGCTTCTAAGGGTGGGCATTCCAACTTCCAAAGGTATGACCGCCTCCATGCCATAAGCCAAAGCAAATGGAGTTTCCCCGGTAGATCGCCGCGGGGTTGTTCGGTATGCCCAAAGGACGCTGGGCAATTCCTCAGCCCATTTTCCCTTTGCCTTCTCCAGCCGTTTCTTCAACCCATCCAGTATAGTCTTGTTCGATGCCTCGGCTTGACCATTGGACTACGGGTAAGCCGGGGAGGAGTTGTAGAATTCTATCTTCAAATCTTCACAAAATCCTCTGAATAGGCGACCGTCAAACTGGGTGTCGTTGTCAGAGATCAAGATCTTGGGGACACCAAACCGCGTGACCACGTTCTGCCAGACAAACCGCTTCACGTCTTTTTCTTTGATGGTTGCCAAGGGCTCAGCTTCAACCCATTTCGTGAAGTAATCTGTGGCCGCAATAAAGAATTTTCGATTGCCCGGTGCTGTTGGCAGTGGCCCCACTATATCTAGCCCCCACATGGCGAAGGGCCAAGGACTGGTGAGGGGAAGAAGTTCCCTAGCAGGTTGATGGATCTGATGGGCGAATTTTTGGCATTTTTCGCACTTGCGAATGTACTTTTGTGCGTCGGCCTGCATGCACGGCCACCAGTATCCCTGCTAAATAGCTCGGTAGGCCAACGACCTGCCCCCTATGTGGCTGCCACAAATGCCTTCGTGAATTTCATACAAGAAGGCCTCCACACTATTCGGGTGCACGCACCTTAGATAAGGACCAGTGAAGGACTTTTTATACAACGCACCAGATAGAGAGAGCCAAAACCGCTCTGCCTTCACCTGGATTTTGTGTGTTTCTTTCTTTTTAATTGGTAGAGTCCGGTCTCTGAGGAATAAGATCAAGGGGTCCATCCAAGAAGGACCTAGCGCGGCGCAGAGTACATCCGTCTGCCCGGCGTCTTCAATGCTTGGCCGCGGAAGAAAGTCAATTAACAGGGGGTTTGGAGACTTACTATCTACCATGGAAGCGAGGCCGGCCAGCTCATCAGCTCCGCTGTTTTCTTCACGGCCAATCTGTTAGACTCTGATTGTCTCAAACTGCTTGATATGTTCCCTGACCAGAGCTTGGTACTTCGCCATCCTGTCGTCCTTTGCTTCGTAAATCCCAGAGACTTGGTTAACCACAAGCTGGGAATCACTGTACACAAGGAGCTCGGCATCTTTCATTTGAATTGCGCTCTTGAGCCCGGCGAGAAAGGCCTCGTACTCAGCCTCGTTGTTAGATGCTGGGAAGCCAAGCGTGATAGAATGTTCAATGGTTAGGCCATCCGGGGAGATAAGAACGATACCTAGGCCGGCACCATGACGGTTGGACGCTCCATCAACAAAAAGCTTCCACATTTCCCCCACAAAAAGCTTCCAGCAGTCGGATGGGTCCTGAGAGTTGCGAAGGGCAATGGGATCACAACTGCTCGGCTGTGCGATTTCAAGTTCTGTGTTGACCGGTTCCAATTCAGTCCCCATTGGTGATTCGGCACCGGACTCAGCAAGTTGATCTGTAATGCTCAAGCCCGTAGGCGAATCATCAGGTTACGATGTTAAGCCGGCCGCAGGTTCTGAGCTGTGTGGGGCCATTCCTTCCCCTCTTGATGATTCGGCATCGGACTCAGCAAGTTGATCTGTAATGCTCAAGTCCGTAGGCGAATCATCAGGTTGCGGTGTTATACCGGTCGCAGGTTCTGAGCTGTGTGGTTCAATTTCTTCCCCCCTTGGTGATGCGGGACCGGACAGAGCGGATGGGTCGGTGATACTCAACTCCATCATCGCATCACCGGGTGGTAAAACCGTGCAAACTGAGGGTGCTTCAATGGTGTGCGCAAACTCTGCGTCGCTACCTCCTCCAACTGGTTGTACCTCGGATGGCCTTGCGTGCATCTCATCATCTGCCACGGTAATATCGACCGGGCATACCGGATGAGTGCCAGGTGAGAATTCGGCGACGAAGTCGGCCAAAGTTTGGGCTTTGATAGCAGTGCGCGGCTGGAATTTCACATCAAACTGTCCCAACTCAACCGCCCACTTAAGAATCCGACCGGAGAAGTCTGCCCGTTCGAATAAGGCTTTGAGGGGGAACTCGGTCAAGACGATGACGGCATGTGCATGGAAATAGTGCGCCAATTTTCTTGAGGCCATCATTAATGCCAAAGCAAGCTTCTCCAACAGCAAGTATCTCGACTCTGCCGGTAGCAAAGTTTTGCTGACATAAAAGATTAGTAAGTGCTTGATTCCTTCAGCGCGGATTAGCACCGCACTGACCGCATGCTGGGAGATGGCAAGGTAAAGGTAAAGTTCCTCACCCGGCTTTGGTGTAACCAACAGTGGCGGAGTAGACAGATATTCCTTGAGCTCAGCCAAAGCTCGGTCACACTCTTCGTCCCACGAGAACTTTGACTTCAATGCTTGAAAGAAAGGGCAGCAGCGATCTGATAACCGACTTATAAACCGATTAAGCGCGGCGGCCATCCCGGCCAGATGCTGCACGTCTTTAGCCAAGCTGGGCTGCTTCAACTCTTGCATGGCTCTGATCTGAGTAGGGTCTGCTTCGATGCCTCGGTTCGTGACTAGGAACCCCAAAAATTTTTCGGATCCCACGCCGAAGGCACACTTCGACGCATTCAAGCGCAGCTTGTGCTTCTTTAGAATGGCAAACATCTCGGCTAAGTCAGACAAATGGTTTGCCTCATGTCGGCTCTTTACCACCATATCATCGATGTAAGCCTCCATTGTCCGGCCAAGCAAAGGAGCAAACATATTGGTCACCATCCTCTGAAAGGTTGCCCCGGCGTTCTTCAAACCAAAAGGCATGACTCGGTAGCAGAAGAGTTCCCTTGGAGTCGTGAAAGAGGTGATCTCTCGGTCAGGCCCATGCATAGCGATCTGGTGGTAGCCGCGGTAGGCATTCAAGAAACTGAGCCTATTATGTCCAGCCGTCAAGTCCACGAGCTGGTCAATTCGCGGCAAAGGGAAACTATCTTTGGGACAAGCTCGGTTGACTGTCTTATAGTCGACACAAACTCGCCACTTTCCATTCTTCTTCGGCACCACTACTGTGTTGGAAATCCACCAAGGGTAGTGTACTTCCTGAATTACTCGTGCCTCAAGCAGGTTCTTCACCTCCTCTGCAACTACCTCGGCGTGATGCAGTGCCGATCTCCTTGTTCACTGGATGACTGGCTTTGCTCCAGGGAAGACATTGAGGTGATGGCACATAAAACTGGGGTCGAGGCCAGGCATGTCGTAAGGCGATCACGCGAAGACTTCAATGTTGGCCATCAAAAACTCAACCATCTCGGTCCTCTCTATGGCCGTGAGACTTGAACCGAGCAAGAACAACTTGTCCGGTTGTTCTGTATCAATTCGCACCTCAACCAATTCCTCGACAGCCTTGTCTTCGGCCTTGGTTCCCACATCATCCAAGACACCCTGGTCCTCCGGTCCCTCAACCATTTGAACGAATCCTTTGGCAGCCCGGCTCCCATTGACCGCCACGAAGCACTGTTTGGACATAACCTGATCGCCCCAAATCTCCTTGATTGCCCCCATAGCCGAGGGGAATCTCATTACTTGGTGAAAAGTTGATGCTACGGCTCGCATGGCGTGAAGCCATCCCCTTCCAAGGATAAGGTTGTACGTCGAAGGCACTTGTAGCACCCAAAACTCCACTTGCTTGACCACAGATCCCGCTTTGACCGGCAGGATAATCTTTCCCAAGGGCCACTCCGGTTGTGAGTTGAATCCAACCAGTGGCGAAGTAGCCGGAGCCAAGTCTGTTTCCCGGAGTTTGAGCTGCTTGAACGCATCATAATACATGATCTCGACCGAGCTTCCCTGATCGATCAAGATCCGTTTAACATCAAATTCCTTGACGCATAGTGTTACTACTAGGGCATCGTTGTGTGGCGTCTGGATACGCTCTAGATCCCTTGAGGTGAAACTAATTACATCCTTTTTTTCAGTCTTCCCCCTTTTGATGGCAGGCTGTACCGACAAAACTTCCCTCATATGTTCTGCCTTCTTTATCATGCCCCCGGAGTTCGCAAACACGCTCCGATTCTACGATGCCGTGGATGACATTAATAACTCCCTGTGGTGGTGCATCTCGGCCATCCTGTCCCCTGGGATCGACTGGAGTCTGATTCGGCTTCACACCGCCATCAATGTAAAGGTCTAGGTGCCCGGCCGCGACCAGCTCTTCTAAGTGTTGCCTCAAAGGCAAACAGTCCTCAGTTCGGTGGCCTCTCTCCTGGTGGAACGTACAACGATACCGCGGGTTGTACCCCTTTTGTCCATCGCCCAACTTAGCAGGAAACCGGACATACTCCTCGTCTCGGATTTCACTAAGTATGCGATAGATTGGAATCTTGAAGACCGTGGTTATACCAGTCCTTGCCTTCAACCTTCTGTTTGCGTCCGCTACGTCATCTCGGGGGTAGTCATCCCGGTCATTCCGACGGCCTCTACCCCGGTTTTTGTGATTCGAACCACGGTCCGACTCCTCTGCTCGGTCACTTGAGCGGCTGGACTCTTGCCCAACTGCGTGCACTTTGCCTGCTGTCTTCTTGTCTGTTGCTACCAGAACTGCCTTCACGGTAGAAGCTGATGCGTCATCCTCTACTTGGATGTGCTCATTGATGCGCTGCATGAGCTGGCCCATGGAGGTCGGTTGGTGCATGGTCAGCGAGTCTCGCAATCTATGGCCGACCGGGAGACCACGCTTATATTGCGTGATTGCGAGATTGACCGGGCAATCCAAGATCTCGTTGAAGGTTTCCCAGTACCTTGAGTTGTAGACCTTCAGTGTGTCGCTCGGTTCCATCTTGACACTAAGGAGATGATCGACTTCTTTTGGCATTTTTGTGTTGGTTTTGAAGCATGTAACAAACGCCTCAGCCAACTGATGCCACCGTTGTATGCTCCCTTCCGGCAACCTCTCGAACCACTTTAAGCCCAGCTCGCCTAAACTTGACGGGAAGATTAGGCACATAAGTCTGTCATTTCGCCTATGTCCGGCCATGACCTGTCGGAAGTGGCTCACATGCATGTAAGGATCGGTCTTTCCGTCGTAGAGTGTGAACTTAGGCTGGTGGAAGCCTGCCGGAAGCGGTGTTGTTTCTATTTCCAGGGAAAACGGGGTGGCACTCAGCCTGGCCAAGTCCGTATCTTCAAAGAGTGGCACTGCTTGGCGGGGGTGGAGGCATTCTGACCTCCTCGCTGGCATGAACCCCATAAGAGAGCCGCTGGAAAGCCGGTATTCTCTGAGCTTTGCGCCGGCGAGCCCGCTCCTTTAAGACCGCCCGTAAATCCTCTGAATGAGCGGAGTAAGAGTACCTCGACGTCGTCACCGGACGTGAGGGTTTGTAGGTGCTGTCTTGCGCGCTAGACTTTTCTGCATGCGCGTCGGAATCACCAACCTGGTAACTTCTGGTAATAGATATGGACTGAGTACGTCTCTGACTCTGACCGCCTGAACGGCGGGATGGGGTGCGCTCACTGTGGTCTCCCACTCCAGCTACACCCTTCCTTTTGACATGCCGCTTCAGATCCTCCATCTCCGCCGCCATTCGCCGGATGACAGCGTCTTGATCCCTCAACTTATTTTCCAGGCGTCTGGCGTGTGAGTCTCTCCTCCGCCGGTGACCGTCTGGACTCCGTGAATGTCCATGACTTCTTCCGCGCTTATCCCGCGCGTCTCCTGACTGTCCTCTGGTGGGTGTCCCCAAGTCCGCCATTGGATGGATGGCAGGAGGGCCTTCTCTCCTTCGGGTGAACTCCGGGGTGGCTCCATCTATGGCAGACAACGGAAACTCATCGTTGTTCGCCATGGACGGCGATCAGATGAACCTGGAAGACAAGGTTTTATCTGTCAAGCTTCCCACAGACGGCGCCAATTGTACGGGGAGCAAATATTCCGGCAAGCCCATACTCCTTTCTTCCGAGCTCCGTTTAAGTCCGATCACCTGCGAGCAAATAACGGTGAGCTACCCGGCGGTGTGTGGCCGGAAAAACCCTCCGACGATCAAGTTAGCACACACCTTAGGATAGAGAGAGAGAGAGAGAGAGAGAGAGAAGTGTTTTTTGTGTAAGAATGCCTTACAAAGTGTTCATCCGTCTTGTATGGGGGGCGCAGACACGCTTATATATCCTCTGCGCCTCATATCCACTCCCAGTCATCTCCCGACACGTGGCTCTGCTATCCCATCTGTCAGCATAAACCTTGCTGAACATCACCTAATCCCAACTGCCTGTCCTCTCAGTTGGAGCTCGGCAGCCGAGCTTCTCTATCCACGGCCGTGCGGTGCTTCATACCCAAGCACTTCACTGGCTAAGCCCAGGGAGGACCGGGCTAGGCAGTATCTCGGCAAAGCCGAGCCCGGGGCACCTCCTGTGGTCGGCCTTCCTGCCGATCAAACGGTTACCTCGGCTGACCACGCCTTTCCAGGCGCCGGTCACTCAGCTTGATTGGCTTCCACCATCCCCTGATCAAGCAGCTCGGTCCAACCGAGCACTGTCTTGCCGAGCAGCTTCTTTATGGTCTGGGGTGGCACACACTTGGCCCAAGTTCTGCCCAGCCCAAGTTCTGGCAGCCCATCTCCGGGCGGATCGTCGGTCATCTCGGCCCCATGCACCATTAGGCTCTCAACCTGCTCGGCCGTTACCTCGGCCCAATTCCAGATCATAAATCCCCCTCTCAGCCTCAGAAACAACTGCAGAAAGATATATGTCATCAACACCATTAGAAATATTGTCCACTTCGGTCATGTGAACTTGAGCAGGCTTCTTACTTGTTCTTCATTTGCTTTTGCCTTTGCTACGGCAATCTTTAGCCCGATGTCCCTCTTTGTCACAGATGTAACACTTGCTATTAAACTTGTACTTTTTAATTTCCCCTTCTTTAGAACATTGTGATGAACTTTCTCTAAAAAACTTTTGTTTCTTTGCTTTTGGAGCATGTTCTACCACATTTGCCTTAGACTCCATAGGATGTTACCAACCCACTTTTTAAAATTGTGGTTGTCCTCCTTAATCCTCAAACGCACAATTAATTCTTCTAAAGACATTTCTTTGCGCTTGTGTTTGAGGTAGTTCTTGAATTCCTTCCAGCCTTGTGGTAATTTCTCAATTAAGGTTGCAACTTGAAAGGATTCACTGAGAGACATGCCTTCTGTGTGAATGTCATGTAAAATGAGTTGGAGATCTTGAACTTGGTTGATCACAGTCTTAGAATTAACCATCACATAGTTTAGAAATTTGCTAACCACAAATTTCTTTGAGCCGACATCTTTCGTTTTGTACTTTTTCTCCAAAGACTCCCAAAGTTCCTTTGTTGTCTAGATAAGACTGTAGACGTTGTATAATGTGTTGTCAAGTCCGTTCAAGATGTTGTTCCGGCAAAGGAAATTAGCATATTTCCAGGCATAGACCGTAGCAACCACTTGCCGGTCAGTTTCATCTTCGTTCAAAGTAGGAGCATTCTCACGAAGAAAACGAGCCAGGTTCAAAGTTGTAAGATAGAACAACATTTCCTGTTGCCATATTTTAAAATCAGTTCCTGAGAACTTCTCTGACTTCTCATCGTGATTTACCGGTACTGTCACAACAGGAGAGGGGGTTGGCGCAATTGCAGCCACCATTCCAGTACTCGTTTGAGCATTTGTTTCAGTAGCCTTGAATTCTAAATTATAAAACAAAATTATAATTAGAATTTATACTACACAGAAAATTAATCCAAATTCACATAATTAAATTCTGTAAAAATAAAAGAAACAAGAATGTAACTTTTATTTTTCAATTAATTTGGAAATAAAATAAAATTTTATTTAACCAAATTAATTCCACACAGAAAATTAAATTTCTGTAACAAGAATTTATTTTAAATTAATGAACACTCAGAAATTATTTAAGAAAATCAAAATTAATTTCTGACAAACTTCACAAATAAATATTCTGAATTGTTAATGACACCAGTATATTACTACTAGTTGTCAAAGAAAATAGACAGTATATTACTACTATCTGTCAAACAGTATATTACTACTATTTGTTTTCCAACCAGAATATTATTTTTTAAAATCACAGAAAATAATTTTTATAAGAAGAAGAAAGAAGAAAGGAAATAAACGAAAAATTCTGCAAATAGAATAATTCAAATCTGTCTTAAGATTGTTAGAACAATCTTCTGTGAAAAATAAATAAATTGAAACAAATTAAACAAATAAAATAAATTACATACCGAATTTATTTTTACCGAACCGAATGAATATTTAAAGACCAAGTTAAGTGTGTGACACTCTGTCCTTAAGACAGATTCGTCCCGCTACAGTGCTAACAGATAAATGGCGTCTATCTCTCAGGATATAATGATCTATACAAATTGTAGTAGCACTCCCAAATAATTTGTACGACGAACAAAAACCTGTGTTCTTACTCTCTAATTTTTTGCTAAATTAATATGAAGATTATATATGCAAAGAAACAAAATCTTGACAGAAAAATAAAATTTTCATATTGTTTTTGGATGCAAAAAACTGCTGGAACAGCATTCTATTTATAGGCAAAACCAAACAGATCCTAACAAGTACAAATGAAGTCAACAGGTGCAAAATTCAAACGAACAAATCTGCTAGCAGTTTTATTATCTGTTGACAGTTTTAAAACTGTTTAAAACTGCTGGGTAGTTTTTAACACTGTTAAAAAATAGTTTGAACCTTTTGAATTTTGCTGAAAAATGGACTGGAAACCGGGTAACATATGGACAGAAAATTAATTCAATTTTTGGCACAAAATTTGAATTTGATTTCATTAAAAGATTCAAATAAATTTTGTCTAAAAATTTAATATTAGAACTGAATTCACACATACCCGCATCCGGCACAGCTCGGTCAGATGGCAGCACACGCGTGTGTGGTGGTTTGGATTAAGATTCACTTTGTCCATAACTTCTCCTTTCTACAAACTTGGGGTGCCCCTTAGGGCCTAACCCAAGTGTTGTCACCTAGAACTTATATACAAACATAAATTCTCTTCAAGTTTCAATGTGGAACAAAGCTTAGAAGAAAACCCACATTTTAATTCTTTAAATGTCCATTCCACGAACCCGAAAACGAAGTCAAATTCTCATTCACTCATAAATGGTTTTGACGAACCGTCTTCACCGTGTGACTTGCCACGCGACAAGGAACACGTCACCTTTTCGGACCCACCCCAAAAGACGTTTGGGGCCTATTTAATTTTGAGCTCAAAGTTTGCCCAAAATAAGCCTTATAAAACCAATTTTTCCAACATGCACTCTCTCTAACAAGAACCAAAGAAGAAGCTAGCAAAAGAAGATAGAAAATATTTTCTTTAGTGTAAAAACCATCTCCAATTTTTTATCTCAAAATACCATCTCCATTTTCCATCAAATATCTCTCAAAAAAAAATTTATTCTCCAAGTTGGAGGGGAAATGACTCTATTTATACAAGTAGGAAAATCCCTAGCCACAAATGCTATATATCAATAGGGCTATCAAATGCCATTAACCAAGACCATGAACGGTAGCCATTAGGGCTAGAGTTACAAAGATTGAAAACTTATGGCCTCTAATATTGTCATCAACTCTATCATGAAAAGATGAGAGTTACAAAAGTCTAAACCTCCCATATGCTTAAAATATACAAATAAATATGTATATAATGATGGTTGAATAAACTAATTAGATGGATCACAAAATGGATACTAATGTTAGGTCACAACCCAATTCAAGCCCAATTCTCAAACACATGCACAAGCTAAGCCCATCATAGCTTAGCCCAAATTCAAGATTAAGTCTAAGTCTAAGTTCAAGACCAAATCCAACACATGCACAAGCACAAGTTTAGACACAGTCCAAATTAAGACTAAATTTAAATCTAAGCCTCACTTTTATTGATACCCATTTTATGAGACAATTCTCGTTCACAACGCAGTTGTTTTGGCTCATCATTTTTATATTATAATCTTCTCACTTGAGAAAATACAAAACCACTTAGACCCACCTTAACCAGCAATTAGGTCCCAACTTTAATTTTAAATTAAAGTTTTCGAAAATTCATTATTTCCAACAAGTTAGTCATTGTTCATAAAACTATTTTAGGGGTTGTTTGGGGTGTTCTAAATAAGTGTACTTTTTGTCTTTCTGGACTAAAAAATTGAGAAAAAAAATATGGATGTTTGGGTTAATTTTTTTACTTTTTATGGAAAAATATGTATTAAAAAATTGTATAAATTACTGTGTAGGAGAAAATTAGGATTGAGAGTTGTGCAGCCGTAATTTTTTACTTTTAGTAAATAGTGATAACTTTTTAACTTTTTGAGTAACTTTTTGATTTTTTGACAATTTAGCAAACTTGACCTTAGTTACTCATTTAACTAGTATGTTTGAAGAATTTTTCCTGAACTTGGCAAACTATTGAAATGGGTTTCTATCATGTTCGGTGGGCTAATGGAAACTAACTATTAAACTATATTTAGATAAAGAATTTAAATAAGGATTTAATATGAAACAGGAATTCGCGAAAGAAATAAAGAAAAAAAATTAATTTATATTTTATTTATATTTTCTTTTTTCTTTCTAAACTAAGAGATTGTTTGGAGTGTCATAAATAAGTGTACTTTTAGTCTTTTTAGACTAAAAAATTGAGAAAAAAAATATGGATGTTTCGGTTAACTTTTTAACTTTTTATGGAAAAATGTATATTAAAAATTTGTATAAATTAGTGTGTAGGGAAAAATTAGGATTGGGAATTATGCAGTCGTAATTTTTTGCTTTTGATGACTAGTGATAATTTTTAAACTTTTTAAGTAATTTTTTGATTTTTTAACTTTTTTTAACTTGCCAAACTTAACCTAATTATTGAAAACATAAAAAATTAATTTATATTTTATTAATATTTTACTCACAAAAAGCCTCAACTCTCAACTTTTTAAGATTTTATAAAACAAAATTGCTTAAAAAGCCCCCAAATGACATATCACACGTCAAATTGACTTACAATTAGTGGTAATGGCTTGAAAAAAGAATTTATTAGACCCAAAAAAAAAAAAGCTCAAAAAGTAATTTGAAAAATGTTAATGCTGTTCGTCCCAGTGAATGGATCAGGCAGGTCCAAGCTCCTCCAGCCCGTGTCTAAGTGATCAAGCCCACCAGATAACCTACAGGCAAGTTCAACGGGGAACGGGGTAGTCCCCCAGTGAACTATCCGACGAGCAAGTTAGGAAGAGAAGTAGAGTATCTGGGAGAATATTAGAGATAGAAAACTTAACCTTTTTCTTGTCTACAACATTTGCTTATATCCTTTGGCAATCATTTCGATATCCCTTCCGACCTGCTCTCCTTGCCGAAAGCCTATGCTGTAGCTTACCTTGCTCAAGGTAAGGGGGTCCTGTTCCGACGGAGAGGTGTTGTCGTAATAAATGTTGTGATAGGCTACATTAATGGTGATGTGCAGTGGCAATAACTTTGCAGATCTTTGTCTGCTGATGTGGCTCGTCCTTCACCCGCCGCGTGCCTGAATGCTGTTGGTTCTTGATGTCATATTGGATTCCAGCTGCTCTGGACTCCATCGGCAGGGTTATGCATTGGGCTTCGAATGATGGGCTCGGGTTACTTATAGTGGTTCATGGCCTTTGTGGGCCTGTCCATGTCAGTAGTCCCCCATTCCCGAGTGCAGCTTCAGACCAGCGAAGGGAATATGTATGAGGAAGATGAGTCCAACCGGGATGGGCGGCCGAGTTGGTGAGGCGAGCGTAGGATGGTCCGACCGTGGGGAGGGTGATCGCGCGAAGACCGAGCGGAGGGCCGACCGGGAGGAGGTGCGACCGCGCGGGAAGGCCGAGCTAAAGGGCCGACCGTGAAGAGGGGCGACCGCGCGAGAAGGCCGACCGTTGAGGGCAGGCCGACCCAAAGGGCCGACCGTAGGGAGGGTTGATCGCGCGAAGACCGAGCGGAGGGCCGATCGGGAGGAGGTACGACCGCGCGGGAAGGCCGAGCTAAAGGGCCAACCGTGAAGATGGGCGACCGCGCGAGAAAGACAACCATTGAGGGCCGACCGGCCGAGCTAAAGGGCAGACCGTGAAGAGGAGCGACCGAGCGAGAAGGCCGACCGTGAGGAGGGGCGACCGCGCAGGAAGGCCGAGCGGATTGGCGCGGGGCTCAAAGGGCGGCGTAGTAAGTGATGATTTGAAGTAGAAAAGACAGGGTAAGGGGAGTGGACAATGCATCGTGGTCGTATACGTAGCCACATCCCGTAGGGGGGAAGATTAGGCGTTGGATCAGAAACGAAACGTTAGGTCATTGTGGGTGTTGAAGAGACGGTTTTGGCGTATGATTTTGACAAGTTTTCAAACTGGTGAAAATTAATTGGGACCCTTGGAATACGGGCAAACAGTGGGCTTTTGGCACTATTCGATTCACCTACTTGTGTACGAAAAATCAAAATATTCCAAGTGTGAATTCCTTTGTTGCTCACAATACACCTCTACAACACTTTTTCAATTTCCTTGTTCCTGCCGCCGAAGCGATTCGCAAACATACCACAAAAATGGCTGAAGAAGGGAGCGCGATTGTCAGGGTGGACCCGCTTGGAGATGATGATGCTGTGGAGCTAGCGGCGCAGTATAGGACAGAGAGGGTGGGGGAGTCGGTGGTATGATCCCACGGTTCCACCATGATAGCAGCTCCAAAGCCAATCAACCAGGCGAAACCAGATCATTGGCACACGAAGGCTGACAAATCCACGATTACTGAGGCGGAATTGGAGGCTATCCGCAAAAAATACCAGATCCCTGGGGAAGTGGAGTTGTTACTACCGACATCAACGGAAAGGCCGTCTGACGCCAGGCTAGGGGAGTTTTCCCTTTATGAGGAAGCTCTGAAGGGTGGACTGAGGTTGCCACTGCCGCAAGTGGTGGTGGATGTGCTTAACCACCTGGAGGTAGCACCGGGGCAACTAATGCCCAACGCATGGAAGATCCTGCTGGCCTGTGCCAGTGCGTGGCCGAAGGCAAATGGAGGGGAGGCCATGACGGTAGACGAATTCTTTGCGTGTTATAAGGCTTCGAGGCAGCAGGAGACGTGGGTCACTCTGCAGGCAGCAGTGGGGAAGGGGTTAGTGGCGGGTCTGCCGTCTTCGATCAAGGGGTGGCGGCCGCGATAGTTCTACGTGTCTGCCAATGGGGGGCTTGGAGCGCGCACCGTTTGGAAAGTGCCCATCAGGTCTGTGGAGCTGAAACTGGGGGCAGCTGCGGAGGGGAGGGTGAAGAGGATGAAGGAGTGGAGGGAGAGAGAAAAGGCCAAATGGGACGAGCTCGTTCAGCCGTCGGCGTTGTTTGAGGCGGGGTTGGGGCCAAAGCTAAGTAGTGGGGACCTAGACCGAGCGGAGTTGGAGGCGAGGAGAAGGGTTCAGGAGGCGGAGGATCAGGCCATTCTTGCCAAAGCCCAACAATTCAAAGAGTCCCAGGCCGACCGACCACCAAAACCGGTTGCGAGGGAGCGAATTCGACCTCGCCCCAAACCCTTGGAAGAGAAAAACTTGGGCGATTTTGTGCCGCGACCGCCCCCAACAGACCCTTTGAAGGAGAGGTCCTTGAAGGAGATGGAGGTTTTGGGCGTGGGGAAGAAGAAGAAGAGAGTGAGTCGGAGTGAAGAAGTGCCTGCCCAGAAGAGGAGGAGGGAGATGAGTGTGAAAGAAACCAGTGCGGCCGTGGGGTCTGAAGGGGGAGAAGTGGAGGGGGTTCCAGGAAAGGTAGGTGGCCCAGAAGTGGTGGATGTTGCCTCAGAGGTCATGGAGGTGGTGCCAGTGGTGGCGGCGATCGCCGTCGGGGTCGCAAAGGCCGCCCCCGAAAGGCAAGTGGAGGACGAGGCTGCTGGCCCTGGGCCAAGGAGGGAGGAACAGGCCCAGGGAGGGCTTGCACCTCAAGAAGGAGGAATTGGTGCGACCACGGCGATCTACCACGCTCGTGCGGTGGCGGGTCGGCTGGAGGGAGAAGAAGGCCCAGCCAGGGCGGGGGCAGACTGTCTTGTAGGGATTGTGGAAGAGGCAACCCTGCGCTCGGCCTCCCGATTTAATGAGGCTGAGCTGCTAAGGGGGTTATACTCCGCTCAAATGGAGGTAACCACCTTAGCGGGGGCCCTGCTGAGGAAGGCAGGGGCTGCCAAACTCAAGGCAGATGAGGCCAAGGCTCAGCTTGCAAAGTTAAAGAAGAAGAGTGCAAGTTGGGAAAGTGCCCACACTGAGCTGCCAGCGGTTAAGACGAAGCTGGAGGACACACGCTGCCAGGTTGTGTCGCTCGAGTTCCAACTTGCTGGCGAGCAGAAGAAGTTAGACGAGGCCCAAAGAGCCTGCGCCGTCGCGGTCGAGCGACATGAGGAGACTATGAGTAGTAATGAAGAGCTGGTGAGGCAAAAAGATGAGGCTAATGGCAAAGTGGGCGATCTCCAGAGGGAACTGGAGGGCGAGCGCGCCAAGGCGGTGGAGGAAAAAGGGAGTCTTCAGAGGGAGTTAGAAGTAGAGAGAGTACAGGCGGCAGTGGAGAATGAGAGCCTGAAGAAGGAACTGAAGGCGGAGAAGGCAAATGCGGAGTCAGAAAGGGCGGCCCTGCAAAAAGAGCTGGACGAAGAGAGGGCAAAGGCAGCCTCTGAAAGGGCGGCTTATCCCGATCTGTGCGTCGCAGTAGTGGAGCAATTCAAAGGGTCTGCTGAATTTCAGACGGCAGTTGATGCCGCGGTTGCGAGTAATCTGGCTGGGCAAGAATCTGGGGGGGCTGGCCCATCGAGGACGACCGCTAGAGGCAGAACTGAAGCAGAAGTTATTGAGAGCTTCCAGCAGTCAAACTTTTATAAGCGCGAAATGGCTGAGTACTGGGACAATGGCTGGAAGATGTTCAAACGTAGAGCTGAAGAGCTGTTCCCAGACTTAGACCTTAGTAGTGTAGCGATTGGCGAAGACGATGTGGCCCAAACCCCCCTGGATGAGGGCATTGAAGAAGAAGACCTCCTCTCTAGTGAGGAGGAGTAACTGGGGAGGAAAGAGAAAAAGATACATTGTTGTTGTTGTTTTTTTTTTTTTTTTTGAATTGCTGTAATGTACTTTTGTACATGAATTGCTGTAATGAACTTTGCTGTAATGAACGTTTGTATAAAGTTGTGAGCGAATAAAATTTCAGTTGTGTTTGTTATTTGATTATTTCTACTTGTGGATCTTAGATAGATGAGGCGTGGGGGAAGTGTGTGTAGAACTCCTTGTTAATAAGAGTGAAATTGAAGCTTGTAATAAGGACTCAATGCAGAGTGAAGTTAAGAATTTCACAATGCAGAGTGAAATGTAATAAAATGATAGGCCTGAGAAAGTTAAATGTAATAAAATGATAGTGAAATTTAAGAATTCCACAATGCAGAGTGAATTTTGAAATGTAATAAAATGATAGGCCTGAGAAAGTTGAACGTAATAAAGTGATAAGAACGTCTTTGGAATTTGACTAAGCAAAGAGTGGTGTGAAGACTTGGACCTGGAATTGTGACTAAGTGTGTTAGTTAATTCCACAAGTATGAAGTTTTGTATGGGTGGTTTTGACCGAGCCCTGCATGTTAGGTCTGGACGAGTGCTTCACGCTCTGTCTGGAAGGAGCTTTTAGCGCTCAGTCCGACAGAGGGTGTTGACGGTCGGACTGCCGAAGGCGGCTCATGCTCAGTCTAGCTGAGGCTTGAAGTGCTCAGTTTGGCTGGGGCTTTAAGTGCTCTGTCTGGCAGAGGCTTTAAAGGCTCTGTCTGGCAGAGGCTTTTAGTGCTCTGTCTGGCTGAGGCTTTAAGTGCTCTGTCTGGCAGAGGCTTTTAGTGCTCAGTCTGGCTGAGGCTTTAAGTGCTCAGTTTGGTTGGGGCTTTAAGTGCTCTGTCTGGCAAAGGCTTTAAGTGCTCTGTCTGGCAGAGGCTTTTAGTGCTCAGTCTGGCAGAGGCTTTTAGTGCTGCAAATAAGAATGTTACTGAGACAACATATAGATAACTGAGACATATAAGCAAGAAGTTACATTGCGTGGGGGAATATCAAGAATGTGTGAATTTCCCGAAAAGAAAATACAATAACTGAGCAATACAAAAATAGGAGCTTATTGAAAGTAACGTTTAAGGTGTTCGACGTTCCATGGGTGGGGGAGGTCTCAACCTTCCATGTCCTGAAATCGGTAAGTGTAGACGCGCCCATGGGCCTCGCTATAGTTCGGACTCAATTTGTGTCACGGTCCTTAATCTGAACCAAAGAGTCCAAATCCGACAAATCGTTTTGAGAAACAGATTTTTGAAAAGAAGTGCCAAACATGGACTGTTTTGCCAGATACAGAGTCGCCACCTAAATATTTTTTTATGGGGGAATTTAGGAAACCCTGACTCGGTGCCAAAGGCCACGTGTCCGTCATCACCAAAGTTGCCTTGGCTCGGGAGCTTGGGTACGATTGGGGGAGGTTAGCTATGAGCACCCCCTCTCGCCCGATCCGAAGATCGGCCTCTACTAACCGTGATATCCGTTTTTGAAAATGTTATGTGTTCTTATCCGGTTATTAGCCTAGAATTACTATGTTATGCGCACAGCAAACAAGTATAGACCAAATCGCCTAAATTTGAACAAAACATTACATGTTCGTTTTGAAGATGGTTTGCTACTCGCAGGTAGGCTAAAATGCAGGTTTTTCCACCCTCGAGTGGGCTTTAGAAAAGATGGTTTTGCCACTATCTAGTGGGCTTAAAACTCACAGTTTTAATGCATAATTCCAATTTAGGTAATTTAACCTCCATCCACAGGCATTCAAGCAGTTATATCACATAAGCAGCTAGCCTCATGGTAATCATGTTGTTATGGCAACACTCACACGCATGCGGTATGCTAAAGCATAAATGCTTACCAAGTACTCCAAGCAAAAAACAAGAACATGTTAGAAATCATGCATGATCTAAGTCCATGTTTAAATGCCTAATGCAACGCATACGAAAGCATAAATGCTTACCAAGTACTCCAAGCAAAAAACAAGAACATGTTAGAAATCATGCATGATCCAAGTCCATGTTTAAATGCCTAATGCAACGCATACGAGATGTCACTAGAGTAGGCTCGACTAGTCTATAAATGACATGTGAAAATACACAAGTAGCATGTATTCAAGTTAGATTTGAAATACTTATGCAGTTAGTATGATGCGCCGAGCCTAGTGCATGCAAGACTAATGAATGATGCACGCATGCATAGCATAAGGTATGCTAAAGTAAACATGTCCTAGTACTAACCATCAAAGCAGATAAGTAAAAGGGAGAAAGAAGTAGGGGTTGGAAGACATACACACATGCACCCACACTTATTACAGATTTGCCCTCGCTCAGAAGGACCGAAAGAATAATACAAGTTAATTAACCTACAAGCTAATTAAATATTACAGACCAATTAATTAATTAACAAATTAACTAATCCAATGAAAGCAGTAAATGGCTTCGGGAAGAGGGCCCAATGCAATGCGCGCTCGGCTCCGCTCGGAAAGTCACTGTCATGCACAAGTTGCCTCTGTTTTGACTGTTCTGCTTCTCTAAAAATTGCACAACTCCCAAAGTTGCTTCTCTGAGTGTTTTGGAACACCACCGGCTGAGTGGGATCATCACCGGCCATTTAGAATGGTCATCGGCTAAACGTTATACTCTCGGCCAAACACTCTTTGTCGGTCGGCACTCAACACTGCCGGCCAGCCAAATCTTCCTGCAAAAACTGGTTTGACAGCAGCAGAGGGCAAGCAAGGCATGGCAATGTATTTCAAGCAAATGTACGCACCAACATATCCCCTATCATGTTTATGACTAAAAGGGACACGGTTCTCGATTCTCGGACCATCAATCGCGCATTTCAATGCATGATAGCCCAAGAAACCAAGTATGCATTTTGATTTTAAATGAAATGCAATGCAAATAAGCAAACAAAGGGGCTTTCAACCTCTATCATGGCTTGATCAAGAGGTGAAAGATGCATGCAAATGCAATCCAACCTAAGTATGTTAACTAGGCATGCAACATGAGCATATAGGAAGCATGCAAGGCATATAACAAGCGTGCAAGTTAAATGAGCATACAAGGCACAATGTCAACACACAAGCATGCAAAACATATGGTATGTTAAGCAACCAAAACAAGGAGGAGAATACGTGCCAAATGCAACATCATTTCAACATGCAACAACATGTCATAAGCTAAGCATGCAACAACATACCAAAGGATGGACTTAAACCAAATTAGGCAGCCCTTAAACAAGCCTAAAATAGTGGCCAACATGCTCAAGAATGGGAGCCAAAACACATACAAATAGGCATGCATGTAAGGCCCAACACTTAGGCACATAGAGACAAATTTTAAGCGCACTTAAAAGAGGAACAACATGGGCATATGGCATGCAATGTAAGCTCTGAAAATCATGTTAATGATGGTACCAAAACAAGCAAACAAGGTAAGCATGGCATGCAACAATGGTCCAAGTACTTAAGGTAAGCTAAGAAGGTACTGAACTACCCTTAGCAAAACCAAACATGGCATGAATTAAATGATCAAAACAGAGTTTTAGCATGCTAAAGCAAAGCCAAAAGACCACTTAGATGGCATCTAAATGACTTACGCATGGAAGCATACACAATGACCAAACATGGAGCATAGGACACAACCTCTTGGAGCATCAAAGGGGCCATGAAATGCAAGCATACAAGCATGTTATAAGGACTGAAATAAC
The DNA here is from genome assembly GCF_055761805.1 of Camellia sinensis. Lineage (NCBI taxonomy): Eukaryota > Viridiplantae > Streptophyta > Magnoliopsida > Ericales > Theaceae > Camellia > Camellia sinensis. The sequence goes on along the minus strand of NC_138970.1, from coordinate 25,932,574 downwards.
ATGGTAAGTGGTTCCAAACCACTGAAACAATACAAGTAATGCATGCTAGAGAGGCCAAAGCTTAAGGCATTTAAGAGGGATTGCATGGTAGCTATACAAAGTAAGACATGAATTACTCAAATGACCTAAAACGGTCCCTTAACACATCAAAATATGCATGTAAGCTTCACAAAGCTAAGCCTAAATCATGCTAGAACAAGGATCTACACTTAAAGCATGTTAAGGCAAAAATGTGGCATTACAAGACATGTATGCAAGGCATGCAAGGTGTGTCCAAACCGACTGAAAACAGAGCTATATTATGACATAATAAGCACAAAAATCAGTTAAAGCATGGCCAATATACACTTAAACAATATGCTCCCTCAAGAGGCAAAAATGGCCCTTTTCAAGGACAACAAGGAGAAGGGGTGGCCCTCTCCTTCTTAGGACCTTAAGGCACCATCCTCATCACTGAAATCCCTCAAGATTTCAGTGGTGATGAGGCCCAAACACAATGGTCCCGGAGCTCAACCGAAATGGCACAAAACAAGGGCCAAACAAGCCTTAAGAGGGGTCAAACAACCCCAAAGCTTAAAACACCCTTAACAAACTATTTAGAGCACTCAAAAAAAAGACTTTTCTATGTTATATGTTAAGCTCAAAAACAGTTGCAAATATGGAAAAACAAGCTATGAAAACAAGGCTTAAAAGAGGTAAAAGCTCACCCTTGAAGCACAGCAACAAATCAGCAACTTTTGGACCAAGAAAAGGCTTCAAATCACCCCAAAAATCACCTTCAAGGACCTCAGCTCAATAAAGAGAGTAGAGAACTAGGTGTTTGTATGCAAAAGTGCAAAGAAAATGCACTTTTGAGCACAAACAAGCCCTAAACCTTAGAGAGAGAGGCAGAAAAATGTAGAGAGAGAGGGAGATTTTTGCTCCTTTTTTTGTATATCTCCTCCTCTTCCACTTGTATATCTCTCTTTTTTTTTTGAGAGAGCTTGATTGATATAGAGATTTATCAATCTGCAGCTCCTCAGAGCTCCCACGTCCAGGCATAGGTTGGGGTATGGCCTGGATTGACAGTTGCCAGCTGTCTGCAGAAATATCTGTTGAAAATCACATTTGGCCGGCCGACCATCAAAGTGGCCGACCGGTAGTGAAATTGGCCGGCCGGCCATCACATTTGGCCGACGGCAACATAACACAGCCGATGGCCTCAAGCCATGGCCGGTGGAGTGTGGGGATGTCCCAAAAGCCATTCCCTGCCCTCCAAAGTAAAACACAAGTGTTTGGCGCAAAACCAGACACAAAACGGTCGAGTCGAGAGATCCTGAGGCAAGGCGCGTAGGCGAGGCCTCCGGGAACTCAAGACTAACACAAACATGGATGATCACCAAGTGTTCAAGCGGTGACGTCCAAGTCTTGAGGACGGTCAAAAATGGGGTGTCTACAGTAAGTGCCTGGTCGGGGTCGGGCTTTCACAATGTAAGGTCCCTCCCACTTGGCTGCCAATTTACCCTCAGTCGGATTTTTGGTAGCAAGAGTTGCTTCTCTCAAGACAAGATCCCCTGCAGCGAACTCCCTCGGTCGGACCTTGCGGTTGTAGTGTGTTCTCATTTTCTATTGGTATGAGGCCAGTCGAACAGCGGTGGTCTCTCTGAGTTCTTCAATTAGGTCGAGGTCAGCCCGACAGAGTTCTTCGGTTAGTGCCGGATCCGGATGTGAAACCCTGGAAGTAGGCAAACCGACTTCTACTGGGATAACCGCCTCAGCGCCGTATGTTAAGCAGAAAGGGGTTTCCCCAGTGGGAGTCCGAGCTGTGGTTCGATAAGCCCGGAGTACATTCGGTAGCTCCTCCGCCCAAAGTCCTTTAGAAGCTTCTAGCTTAGTTTTGATGATCTTCAGGAGAGAGCGGTTGGTGACCTCAACTTGGCCATTGGCCTGGGGATGGCCAGGGGATGAGAAACAAGGTTGGATTTGGAGGTCGGCACAGAACTTCCTGTACTTGGCATTGTCAAACTGTTTACCGTTGTCGGAGACGATGTCTTGAGGAATGCCAAACCTGCAAACGATCGACTGCCAGATGAACTTGGTTGTGTTCCGCTCGGTGATGGTGGCAAGGGGTTCTGCCTCTACCCACTTGGTGAAGTAATCAATGGCAACGATCGCGAACTTGGTCTGGCCTCAGCCAATAGGGAGTGGACTGACCAAGTCGATCCCCCATTTGGCGAACGGATGAGGGCTGCAAAGTGTGATCAACTCTTTAGGGGGTGCATGGGGGATGTTGGCAAAATGTTGACACTTATCACATTTGAGCACGAAATCGGTCGCATCGCGATTAAGAGTAGGCCAGAAATAACCAGTACGGAGTATCTTGTAGGCCAGGGACTTGCCGCCCGAGTGATTGCCGCAGATCCCCTCATGAATTTCTTGCATCACATAAATTGCTTGAGTCGGATTGAGGCACCGTAGATAGGGTCGTGAGAAACCACGTTTGTACAAGATGCCGTCGACAAGGATGTAATTGGACGATCATGCCCTCACTTTGGCGGCTTGCTGGTGGTCATCTGGAAGTTCCCCCTTTGTCAAAAATCGAAAGATATCCGACGCCCAAGGGATGGGCTCATTTTGGAGGAATTGTACGTCATGCTGGTCGGGGGAAATGGAGGGGTGGGATAGGTATTCGAGGCGAACGCCACTGCTGAGGGCGGACTGGTCTGCGAAAGCTAACTGGGCCATCCCATCTGCCTTAGAGTTCTCCGCCCGAGGAATGTGCTTGATGTGGAAGGTATTGAAGAGGTGAACAATGGGAAGTGCAAGATCCCTATAAGTCCGCATTATGCCCTCCTTAGCGTCAAATTCGCCCGTGATATGTCCGATGATGAGCTGAGAGTCGCTGAGCACTCGAATGTGGCTGACACCGATGTCCCTGGCTAGGCGAAGGCCGACTATCAGTGCCTCATACTCGGCCTCGTTGTTACTGGCCTCAAACAAGAAGCGGAGCGCACATTTAAAATAACCACCGTTAGGGCTAGTGAGAATGAGGCCAGCCCCACTACCTTGCTGGCGGGATGATCCGTTGACGTTGAAAATCCAAGAATGAGGGTCTTCTGGCTCGATGGGAGCTACCGAGGGTGGAGAGGCAGTGGTTGGGGTAGGATTTGTAAATTCCAAGATGAAGTCAACGATAGCCTGTCCCTTAATTGCTGTTCGAGGTCGGTAAGAGATGTCAAACTGGCTGAGTTCCACTGACCACTGCATAAGTCTGCCGGAAAGCTCTAGTTGCTGCATGACCTTCTTTAAGGGATGGTCGGTGAGAACCACTATGGAATGGGCCTAGAAGTAAGGACGGAGTCATCTAGAGACGGTGACCAAGGCCAAGGATAATTTTTCTAACAGGGGGTAATTCTGCTCTGCTCCCCTGAGAGCCCGACTGATGTAGTAGACCGGTCGTTGGACAGAGTCGTCTTCCCTGATAAGGGTTGCACTGACTGCGGTGCTTGAGACGGCTAAATAAAGGAAGAGGGACTCGCCCGTGATTGCTTGTGAAATGAGGGGTGGATTGGCCATGCACTGCTTTAACTACTGAAAAGCCTCCTCAGATTCAATCGTCCATTCAAAAGTTTGCTGAAGAACTTTGAAGAACGATAGGCACTTATCTGTTACGCGGGAAATGAAACGATTGAGGGCTGTAACTCGACCAGTGAGTCTTTGAACCTCCTTGACCGTCTTGGGAGACTGCATCTCAATCAAGGCCTTGATCTTTTCAGGGTTAGCTTCAATGCCCCGCTGACTGACCATAAAACCCAGAAACTTCCCAGATCCTACGTCGAAGGCGCATTTCTCTGGGTTAAGCTTCATTTGGTACTTGCGTAGCGTGGCGAAGGTCTCCCGCAGGTCCATTAGGTGATCAGTGGAGAGTTTGCTCTTGACTAGCATGTCGTCAACGTATACTTCCATATTCCAATCTATTTGGTGATGGAAGACGGCGTTGACCAACCGTTGGTAGGTGGCCCCAGCGTTCTTCAATCCGAATGGCATTACTTGGTAATTGTAGGTACCTTGGTCGGTGATGAAGGATGTATGTTCCCGATCAGACGGGTGCATCAGGATTTGGTTGTAGCCAGAGAAAGCATCCATGAAGCTGAGCATTTGATGACCGGCTGTGGCATCGACCAGCAGATCTATGCGGGGCAGAAGGTAGCTGTCTTTGGGGCAAGCTCGTTTCAGGTTAGAGTAATCGACACAGAGTCGCCATTTGCCATTGTTTTTGCGGACGAGGACCACGTTTGATAACCATTTAGGGTAGTCGACATTTTTGATGAATTTGGCCTCAAGGAGTTTGTCAACCTCTGTGGCTATAAGAGTATTGCGCTCTGGATGAAAGACACGCTGCTTCTGGCGGTAAGGTCGGAAATGAGGTTCAATGCTGAGGCGATGAGTTATGAAAGAAGGGTCGATGCCTGGCATATCTGAATGAGTCCAGGCGAATACATCATTGTGCTTGGTCAGAAGGGCAGTAAGGTCGGCCTTAGCTTGGGGGGATAGCTGGCTGCCGATCTTAGCAGTTTTCATTGGGTTGGTGGGATCAATGGGAATCTCAACGAGCTCCTCTACTGGTTCGCCTCTGACCAGCTCGTCTTCATCTCAAGCGTCAAGTCCTTCAATGATCATGGCCTCCTTCAACTTGACTTCCTTGAGTGAGGCGACATAACATTCCCTGGCGATGGTCTGCTCTCCCCGTACTGTCCCGACCCCCTGGTCGGTGGGAAACTTTATGGCGAGGTGGTAGGTTGAAGTGATAGCTAGGAAAGCGTTGAGGGCGGTGCGGCCGAGTATGATGTTGTAGGCAGAGGGACAGTCGACCACAAGGAAAGTGAGTAACTTGGTAGTCTGCCATGGGTATTCGCCAATAGTGATGGGGAGGTCGATGGAGCCGATGGAAGTCACCCGATCGCCAGTGAAACCGACCAAGGGGGTTTGGAGAGGGGACAGGCTTTCCTCTCCAATTTTGAGCTGGCGGAAGCAATTGAGGAATATGATATCTGACGAACTGCCGTTGTCGATGAGAACCCGTCTGACCTTATAGTTGGAGAAAAGGGCAGAAATGACGAGGGGGTCATCGTGAGGATAACGGATGCCTATACAATCAGCGTCTGTGAAGGTGATGGGCTCTATCCACTGCTTGGGCTGCTTGGAAGGTCGGTCTACCGAGTCCATTACTTTGTCCGAGCCGTGTCTTATTTTCCTGAGCTCTACCTTCTGAGCAGAGCGGGATGGTCTGCCACAAGCAAGGCCACCAAAGATGACTCGGATTTCACCAACTGGGGCAGGGGGATTACTTGGGGGCCGAGGCTGTTGTGGGAGGCGGTCACGGCCTTGGTCAGGTTGGACTGGCTGCCGAGGTGGGGTACGTCGGCGGTTGTTCCTGAGGGGCTCGGTTCTTTGTCTCTGTTGTGGGCGGGTGTCCGTGAACCGGCTGAAACACCCTTGACGAATGAGGGTCTCGACCTGGTCCTTGAGGTTGATGCAGTCATCAGTGTTGTGGCCGTGGTCCTGGTGGAAGCGACAATATTTGGACTGGTCTTTCCAGTTGGAAGGGGTCCGTGAAGGCAGGGGCCATTTGAGGGGGTAATCCCGTTGGATTTGGTGGAGGACTTGTTCCATGGGAGAATTGAGGGGCGTGTACCGCTCGAACCGACCGGGCGGTCGGGCCGGTGCCGACCGGTTAGTATGAGGAGGTCGGTCGGGATATTGGGGCGTTTGGCTGTTATACTGGGTGTTTCTGGGTTCCGAGTCTTTTCTCTTTTCTCTGGGGGTTGGGTTTTTGGATATTGGATCTTGGCGAGCGGCTAGTGAATCCTCGGCATTCATATATTTCTGGGCTTTGGATAATAGGGCTGCCATGGAGGTCGGGGGGTTTTTGGAAAGGGAGAAGAGGAAATCGGACGATCGCAGCCCGGCCATAAAAGCCGTAAGGATGACCTTATCGTCATTCTCCGCTACTTGTAGGGCTTCGGTGTTAAAGCGGGTAACGAAGCTACGTAGTGACTCCCCCTCGGTCTAACGGATGTTGAGGATTTGGGTTGCAGGACGGCGTTGGCGTTGGCCTCCAATGAAATGGCTGAGGAAGGAGTCGCTGAGATGCTGGAAAGTGGAGACAGAGTCCGCTGGTAACTGACTGAACCACAGTCGGGCTGACCCCTTCAGTGTCACGGGGAAAGCCCGACACATGATCTCGTCGGGGAAGGCATGGAGGATCATGAGGGTACGGTAGGTCTCTAGATGGTCGACTGGGTCTATCGTACCGTCAAAGGAGTCAATGGTGGGCCTCTTGAATTTGGTGGGCAAAGGTTTGTCCCGGATGGAGGCAACAAATGGTGAATTTGCCGTGGTAGAGGGTTTATGCTGAATATTCTGCATGACCCCTTAGAGTTGGAGCTTCATTGCTCGGAGCTCGGCGTCCCAGAGTGGAACGTGGTCCCCATGGTCAATCAGTAGAGGTTGGACGCTGCTGGCCTCCCCTTCAGGGGCTGGTGCTACGACCGACGGGTGTGGGGGTGGTGGTGGCGGATTTATGTATGGGTGGGGAGGTTGCAAACCTTCCAGGTTAGGTGGATGGAGTTGGGGAACAGTATGGCTCAGGGTTCTTTCTTGGTTGGGGGGAATATCTGGAGGTGGTGGAGGAGGAATCAGAAGGTTCCTTTGGAGTAAAGCATTTATCAAGGCCTGGTTTTGTTCGGCCATGCGGTTGATACTGTTGGTAAGCTCGATAAAGTACTGTGGTGGGTTGTTTGGATTGGGGGGTCGACTTGATGGTCGGCAACATTATTGTGAGAAGCCATGGATCTAGTCGTGACCATGCACTTTGACGGGTAGGAGAGAAAGGTTGTTGGAACGGGGCCTCCGGCGACAGTGAACACAACTGGCGTGAGGAGCAAAGCGTTCCCACAGACGGCGCCAACTGTTAATGTTGTTCGTCCCAGTGAATGGATCAGGCAGGTCCAAGCTCCTCCAGCCCGTGTCTAAGTGATCAAGCCCACCAGATAACCTGCAAGCAAGTTCAACGGGGAACGAGGTAGTCCCCCAGTGAACTCTCCGACGAGCAAGTTAGGAAGAGAAGTAGAGTATCTGGGAGAATATTAGAGATAGAAAACTTAACCTTTTTCTTGTCTACAACATTTGCTTATATCCTTTGGCAATCATTTCGCTGTCCCTTCCGACCTGCTCTCCTTGCCGAAAGCCTATGCTGTAGCTTACCTTGCTCAGGGTAAGGGGGTCCTGTTCCGACGGAGAGGTGTTGTCATAATAAATGCTGTGATGGGCTGCATTAATAGTGATGTGCAGTGGCAATAACTTTGCAGATCTTTGTCTGCTGATGTGGCTCGTCCTTCACCCGCCGCGTGCCTGAATGCTCTTGGTTATTGATGCCATATTGGATTCCAGCTGTTCTGGACTCCATCGGCAGGCTTATGCATTGGGCCCCGAATGATGGGCTCGAGTTACTTATAGTGGTTCATGGCCTTTGTGGGCCTGTCCATGTCAAAAAATAAAATGTGTAACGGTTCAAGTCAATAGAGAAACTATAATATTTTTGCTATAATCTAATCTACAAATCCAATAATATTTTATCATTTTTTAATTTTCAAAAATACATATTATATATGCGAACACACATTTTGATTTTTATAAATATCCTTCTAACCTATTTAAAATACAAAATTATACAGAAAGATGGTTGGGACTTGGAACTTGAAACTGAGATCATGGAACAAAATATATTAGGGGTGTTCGAAGTTTGGTTGCAGCCGGAGAATTTCTAATCCGTTATCTGTCTGCCGGATTGGCAGATTAGAAAAAATCAATTTGCATCCGTCTACCGAATTGGTGGATGCAAATTGAACGGATTGGCGGATGGATACGAATCGATTTGGCGATTTAAACTTTTACAAATTTTGAACAAAATGCAACTTGTCAATATTTTTTTTAGATAATAATCCAACTCAACATAATTAAAAGATTATCAAGTAAATTATCAAATACCAATAATAAATACATATAAGAAAATCATATATTATCAAAACTATTTCATTACTTTTTTTTATTCAAAAACTATTTAATTTGATTTTTTTTTAAATGAAAAAATTAAGCCTTATATTTTCCACACAAAAATATCAAATATCAATACTTGCCATTTGATAAAAGAATTTTCAAATTGAAAACACAATAGAATATTTAAACTTTTTTTAATTAAAAATACAAACATAATATCTAAACAAATTGAAAATACAAAATTTTACAAATTATTGAGTGTGCTTGCGATTCGGCGGTTCGGTTGAGATGAAAGGAACCTCAAATCCACCATCTGTCTAAAATTAGGTGGATTGAAAAAAATTAATCCACAATTGTTTGTTCGTCATCACGCGTCTGTCTAAAATGTGACGAATCAATTCAGTTTGATCAATTTAGACGGATCAAAATATCTACTTAACATCCCTAACCTATACTATGCGTATAATTCTTGGTTGCTATTGTTATAATATTACTTGTGGACCGTTAATATAATTCAATTTTAATTAGATTAACGATTAAAGATTGAAAAAAAAAATCAATTTTTTCTTACATTGTTACTTCTCAACCTCTCTCTCATTTCTCCCTACAAGTCCTCAGCTGTCGGACCATCTCTCTCACCCCACCCTTCTCCCACTGTCTTGTAATTAATTATAGGGAAAATTAGTCTAGGGTCCCTCTTCCACTTTTCGTAATGGAAAAGATCCACAAAATTATTTTTTGATGTCTAAGGTCCCTAAACATGTATCAGAGAAATTTGGTCGAAGTCAAAGAAGAGGTGGATCGATTGGTCGAAGATGAGATGTGTCGCAGCTCCAAGAAACCCTCTGATTTCCTCAATGACCTCCCTCCTCTTCCCAGTTTCAACTTCCAGGTTCTCTCTCCCAACTAAACATTGTGGATCGATTGGTCGAAGATGAGATGTGTCATCGATCAGCTAATCTTCGGATCGATTGCCCCCGTTCTCACCGTAGCTCAGTCCTCATCACCATCACCTCCACCATGGTCGCCATCGCACTCTTAGGGACCGTCATCGGTCAGCTAATCTTTGGATACCTCGGCGATCGTATGGGCCGACGGCGTGTCTATGGCCTCGCACTCATGTGCATGGTGCTCAGCTCTATTGGGTGCGAATTCTCTATCTGCACTTCCGCGACCTGTGTATTGGTAAGTCTGGGTTTTTTCAGGATTGATGATGGGTCGAGTGACAGGTTGAACCCCGGTTTTTTTATGAAACCATGTGATGCTAAACTCTGGGAAGCCAGGTACCCAATAAGCCCATTTGAAGATTTTGACTTTGTGTCAACTGGGAACATGATTGAAGAGATCTTTGGCCCAAACACTAAAACCAGTAAGTTGAGTGATGAAGAAAAGCATTAGATAGTGGCTCTTCAGATGATCATTTAAACTGAATTTTCTCTGGGTTGAAACCAGAGAAATTCTCTAGTTTTCTCTGGATTTCAGTGAATTTCTCTAGGTTGGAAGGCGATTTTCTCTGAGTTTGAGTAAATTTCTCTGGGAGAAAAACCCAAATGTCTGAGTTAGAAGAAGAACCCAAATGTCATGAGGTTGCTCATAATTCCGGTCACAGCAGCAACAAAGAGAGTAATGGTGCAATGGTGAAAAGAGTAATGGACCAGAGAAATTTGAATTTTCTCTTGGTTCATTTTGACCAGTTTCTTTCGAGGCGAGCTATTGATGTAAGTTTGATTTCAATTTCAATTTTGATTATGAATTTTAAAGTTTTTTGGTTGATTGTTGGTTATTATAATTAAAAGCAAAGTGACAAGTGGTGGGCGATGCAATTGCTATCAGTGGCGTGCTTGTCTTTGGCAACGAAGATGGAGGAATACAGAGTACCATCACCTCAGAGTTTCAATTGGATTGCAACTTTAAGAGCAAAGTTATTCAGAGAATGGAGCTTTTGGTATTGAATGCATTGGAGTGGAGAATGAGTTTAATCACTCCTTTTGCTTTCATTCATTACTTCATCAGAACCCTTGGGAACCATCACTCTCCACCAAGGAATGTGGTTTCTAGAACTGTACACCTCATTTTGGCTATAATGAGAGGTAAACTTTAGACTGAATTGAATTTCTCTAAATTGAATTTTCTCTGGTTTGGACCAGAGAATTTCTCTGGATTAAATTTTCTCTGGATTGAATTTTCTCTGAATCGAATTTTTTCTGGATTGATGTTAAGGGGTCTTAGACATTATAAAAATATTATGTGTCTTTTATGCTATAAAATCATAATACCAGGGACCTTAAAAAAAAAACCCCTTAATTATAAGAGCATCTCCACTGAACCTTTTTGTTGAAGGCAAAATATAGCAGGTGTGAAAAGATAGGGCTCTGTTTGATTTGTATTTTGAAACATATTTTAAAAACAGGTTTGGTTATAAATTTTTCAAAAAAAAATTAAAAATTATTTATTTCTCTATTACACATCAATCAATTACTTTTTCTCTCTCCTCTCTCATTCCCAATCATTTTTTTTCTCTCACACACATCTACTCAACTACAACAAAATATCAAATCATCTCAAACTCCAAACTCCAAAATTATTTTCAAAATATACAACTAAACAAAATAAAAAAAATTCAACTCTCTCCTCAAATTTTTTTAAAAATTTATCTTAAAACACAAATCAAACACACCCATAATATTTTAATGATTTATTATTGAAACTGCTAAAAATAACCATTGTTATATCTTATATCAAATTTGTTACAAATTTTACCTATAACTAAAGTTGTCAGCATAACAAAAAGAGAGACAATAAATTTTGAACTACTGTCTAGACAACCATCTGGATGGCCCACGTAATGTTTGTTAAAGTTGCCAATTTGAACAACTGTGCGAACAAACACCCAATTAACCACCAAAAAATTGATTAAGCTAAAAAATAATAATTTGACCCTTGGGAACAACCCTATCCGATTACTATTTTATACTACTCATTACTAAATTATAACTTTAACTATTCATTTTACTTATTTAGCATTGGAGATGCTCCGAGGGTGGATTTTAGCGCTTGGCATTTTTTTTACAACGCTGTTAAGTAGCTCAAAAGGGAGCTGGCCCGATTAGCTCAAATTTCAAAATGACATCATTTTGGAATTTTTTTCTTTCTTTTTTCCTCTTTTCTCTCTGAAATAAATAGAGGAGAGAAGAAAGAGAGAGGAAGAGAGGAAAAAGAGAGAAGAGGACAGGGAAACCGAGAGAGGGAGAGAGCACCACCCATCGACGCCGCCCCCTCCACCCATCGACGTTTCTAGATTTGTGTGTATGCACATATCTATATATGTATACACATCTATATATATATATATGAGAGAAATAGAGCCACCCATCCACAGATAGAGAGAGAGAGAAAGAGCCACCCACCGGCGCCGCCATCAGCGTCTCCTCTGTGTGTATACATAGATCTGTGTATATACACATAGATCTATGTGTATACAGTTTTGTTCTCCCTCTCTGTTTTTTTTTCTTCTCTTCCTCTTCCTTCTCTCCATCTTTTCTCCTTCTCCTCCTCTTCTTTCTCTCCATTTTTTCGCCTTCTCCTTCTTCTCTTCCTCTTCCTTCTCTTCATCTTTTTTTTTCTCCTTCTCCTTCTCCTTCTCCTTCTTCTCTTCCTCCTTCTTCTCTCCATCTTTTCTCCTTCTTTTTTCTCTCGTCCCTTCTCTCTTCCTTCTATCTATTTTAGAGAGGAAAGGGAAAGAAAAAATAAGTAAATAAATATCCAAAACGATGCCGTTTTGAGTATTCGAACTATTTCGGGCCAATTTTTATCAAACTACAAAATATTTTTTTTTTTTATTCCTCCCTTTCTTTGTAGTTATTTATATGTAGTTTTCCCCAAGATTTAAGCACAAACATGCATATAAAAACAAGCTAACATACATAAAATTCCCAATTTAGAAAAATTAATAACTAATTTCCACCTAAATAATCTCATAACCTACATCACTCAAACCAATTTTTACCCAGTTTTAAACACAAAATCAATGATTCAAAAGAGCAACGACAACATGTGTTGATTGATGGATGACCAAGACCAAGAACAGTATGTTTCAAACACAATCATGATGACAGTATTCGCAAGTTGCATTTGACACAAAAGAAAATTTGTAGAGAAAAAAGAAAAATGGAAGAGGAAAATGACCCTTTTCACTTTTCCTTTCACTTTCTCCCCACAAATTCCTACAATCCAAACACACAGTCTTGAGGAGGGAGAGAAAAAAGAAAAAAAAGAAAAAACAAACGATGATTAAGCGCTGCGAACCATGACACTGCGCATCATGTCCTTGAACTCGAAGAAATCAACACGGCCATCGTTGTTACGATCGACGGACAAGATCATCCGCTCGACTCTGTCCATCTCTCTAGCTTCAGCTAACCCTAGCTTCCCAAGCACAACTTGCAATTCTCTCGCCGATATGTATCCATCGCCGTCCTCATCAAACACCTTGAACGCCTCATTCAGATCTGATTCCTCTTGCTTCGCCTTCGCTTCAGCCGCCGCCGCAACATCGCCGCCCTCTTCTTCCTCCGGCAACGCATCATCGAATCCGAAGAACGTGTCGTTCAACGATCTGTGTAAGGATTCGAAGTCGTCGAATTGGAGGCCAGTGTTGCCTTCTTTAATGTGTGAATTCACCAAGGTTTCTAATTCGGAGAGCTCGGCGTCGAGGCCGAGGAGGTTGAGAGCTTGGCTGAGCTCGTTGACGGTTATTACGCCGTCGTTGTTCTTGTCGAATAGATCGAATATGCGGCGGAGACGGAGGGAGTTGAGACTAGGGCTTCGGAGGCGAAAAGAGGAGGTGTTGCTACGGCCGAGGCTGCGTTTGCACGGAGTTCCAGCAGTAGTTTCCATGGCTTCTCTTCTCTCTCTCTCTCTCTCCTCCAAATTGGTGGGGATTTGAATCTCGATTGAGAAGCGAGAGCCAAATCAGTGTTTTGGGGATTGATTTTGGAAATTTGAAGGAAGAAATTTGGGGTTCGAATTGACGGCAAAGGAGTGAATTTCGGATTTGGGAGGGAAGAGAGTTAGTTTGGGGTGTGTGTCTGTGGAATTGATCGATTTGGAGGAGAGACCAAAGCGCTTCGTTATATCGTGAGATAAGACGCGTTTGACTTCTCTTCTCTCTCTTATTTCTCAAAGCACAGAACATTCAAAGAAGTTGTTGTATTATATATTTGTTGTATATTTACTTGTACGTCTCTCTTTTTTTGGGGGTACAACGGAAAGAATTCACTTGTACGCGTACGACTCTAGAACCTTGGAAATTATTAAGGTTCGTTTTTTTGATTTTTTAATTATTTTAATTTAGAATTAAAAAGCTTAGTTTACAAAGAATTTTAATATTTTTAATTTTTGGGGTTTTTTTTTTAAGGTCCCTGGTATTATGATTTTATAACATAAAGGACATCAAATATTTTTATAATGTCTAAGGTCCCTCAACCTTGATCTAGAGAAATTTCAGTCCAGAGAAAATTGGTCCAGAGAAATTTGGTCCAGAGAAATTTCAGTGCAGAGAAAATTGGTCAGAGAAATTCTGGCCCAGAGAAATTTCTCTGGACCAAATTTCCCTGGATGAGTTTCTCTACTTTTCTTCTCATTCACATCCAAATCATTGTGATTCATTAGGTAAGCAACATTGTTCAACTGAATTCAACTGGAAAAATTCCACATTGTAATATGTAAGCAACATTAGAATGGGATAACAATGGCAACTTACCAGAACCAGAGAAATTCTGGAAAAATCTGGGTTTGATCCTCCACCATTGTTGCTACTGTTGTTACCATCTCCACTGCCACTCGACTCCAGAGACCCAAATGCCCCAACTGTGGCACAAGTCTTTAAGTAGGAATGATTCCCTATATTAAAACTATGAAGCTTTTTATCAGATTCCAAATCAAATTTCCAGAGAAAATTCTATCCACAAAATTTCTCTGGACATCACAGAGAAAATTTCAAATTTCTCCGAACAAATCACATAAAAAATTTCAGAAAAAATTTCAAAATTCTATCCACTATAGAACCAATCAATTTTGCGGTGACTTGGATACATATTCACAGAGAAAATCCCATCACCAAAGAATTTCTTTGGATTTAAAACCAGAGAAATTTTCTGCATCACCAAAAAAAAAAAAAAAAACAACAACAACAACCCAGAGAAATTCTGTTTTTGGTCTTTGAAATTTCTCTGGACACTTCAACCCAAAGAAATTCAATTGGGTTGATCCAGAGAAATTATCTGGTTTGTCTTGATAATTTCTTATTCTTATTTGCTAGTGTCCTAATTTTTGCAGAGATAGTCAAGGAAATACTAAAAGAACGCCTATCAAACTTGAAAAAGAATGCAATCATTTTCATTATCATCAAACAATTTTCAGTAACATACACTGCAAATAACTGAAACAGCAAGTAGTAGACATTCGAAAGCAAAAGAATATGTTTAACTGGGGAGACATTAACAATTGATTCTACAAAATACACAAAATTATGAAGAAATCTACTCACTTCAGCATGGGAGATAAAAGAAAAATATCTTTAGGAATTTCTCTGAATCACTTTAAGCCAGAGAAAATCTCTCAAAGTCAATGAAATTCCTAAATAAACATTTCCAGAGAAATTCTCTTTAACCCAGAGAAAATTCAGTTCAAATAAAAAAAAATTCAGTCCAAATAAAAAAAAATTCAGTCCAAACAAAAAAAAAACAGAGAAAGAGGCGGATCTGCACTTACCCCTTTAGCTTCAATCCATCTCTCTCTCTCTCTCTCTCTCTATATATATATATATATATATTTATAAATTAAAACAAACAAATACACAAATAAGTAATATATAAAACAAAACAATAATACGTGGGTTTCTTTACTTGGTTTGTCCAAGTTCAGGTGAGGAAATAGTTCTCCAAATATTGATCTTTGTTGGTGTTGCAGTGATACTCAAATTATATACAATAAATTCATTTGTTCTATACATTTTATAGCATAAATGATGTTTATTTTATTCGATCCCATAAACGATATTTACCTTCTGAAAAATATGTTTGAATAATGAAAGTTAAATACACAAAGAAGTGGGTTTAATTGAGAGAGAAGTTAGAAAGAGAAAATGAAATATTATATTGGAATTTGCTGGTGGTGGCTAGAATTGAAAAGCAGTATTGCTTGTATGGATTCAAGATGATTAATTTGAAAACTTTTTCTCTAATAGCAAAACTGGGTGTGGTTTCTTTTAGATCTAGAAGAAGAAAAAGAGTGAAAGAAAGAAAGGAGGAAGAGGGTGGTGCTGCTGAAACAGGGTCACCATAGGGGGAGCGAAATGGCTATAGCTTCTGGTTCATCTCCGCGGACTCTACTTTCACAGGCTCAACAGCTGGAGCTTTCGGTTCAGCGGTGGTTGGAGCTTCTGGTTCACACCTCCTTCGACTCCATCTTCGTCGGTTTGAGCCCTGGTCCACTTATAGATAGTGCATCCTGGACAGATTGTCTTTTCTCAAAGCTCTAATTGTGGAAGACTTCTCACCATGCTGCGATTCATCAAGATTCGCAACTTCTTGTATTCACGGCGACGGCGTATGGTTTCAGAAGAGAAAGGAGTGTTGTTCCAATCATCTTCATTTTCTCTCTCTAGAAAGCTCTGGGTTTCTCTCTCTATATGTATGTATGTAAGTACATGTCTGTGTGGTTGTGGGTAAGAATGGCGGTGGGTTTGACTGAAATTTGTCTGATATATGTTTAGAACCTTAGACATCAAAAAATAATTTTGTGGACCTCTTCCATTACGAAAAGTGGGAGAGGGATCCTAGACCGATTTTTTCTTAATTTTGTGTGAGAAAAAATATAATGATTATGAATTGAATGTGATTTTTTGTCTTATTGCGTTAAAAAATTTATTTTATTTTTTGTAACTATTTTAACCAAAAAAATTTCGAACCCTACTTGCCAAACGAGCAGTAAGAGCTCGTTTGGGGATGTGAATTGACTTGTTTAAGAATAAGTTATTTTATTGATTTTTAAAATTTTTATAAAAAAATGTAAAAAAATAGAGAAAACGATATGATAATTTATAGTGATTTCTTGATTTTTTTTAGCTAAAAGTGAAGGTTGTCAAACAAAACCGCCTAAGGCTAAAAAGTTTCGTTTATGATAGATTTTTTTAATTTTTATAAGAAAAAAAATAAAATAATTACATATAATATTTTATTTTATTTAATTAAAATAGTCAACTTTATTTTATATGACTATTTTAACTTAGATCTTCTTTGCAAACAAGCTCTAACCAACAGCCACTCATCTTTGAAGTTTGAACCACAATTTTCATTAAATTACATAAACGGGAAATTTTATTATACACATTTTTACCATATACACTCTAACTTAGGTCATTTTCTTTATTTATGATTTTTTTTTTTTTCTTTTCGTTGGGTTCTTATTTTAGTTATGTCTCATATATTTTGTCATATGTTATTTTGATTATATGTTTTTTTTTTTTTAGTTATGTCTCATGTGTTGTTTGATTATGATAAATTTTTATTTGATGATGTTTATAATTTATTTATTTTATTTTTTTAGAAAATATTAAAAATATTTATGTTTATTTTAATAAAAATGAAACAAAAATATATTAGTATAATTGTTAACCAACATAGGTACTTGTCGACTATTAGGTACTTAACCCCCCCCCCCCCCCCCCCCAAGTTTTTCAAAATAAAAACAGATATCAAACATGTTTTTTTTTTTTTTTATCTTTTTTAAGTTTTTGTAATATAATAACAAAACTGTAAATATTATCAAGCAAGTCGTAAGGCTTTGTTTGTTTTAATTCAAAAGTGGTAAGATTAATGAAGCAAATTCATAGATTTAATTATAACTAATTAATATCACCATATTATCATACAAATAAAGATAATTTATATTACATCTCTAATTTAATGGGATACTTTTTCATAAATATCTTTTTACCTATTTATATTTCATTTAATCTACATTATTTTCTTAGGTTCCAATAAGTCCTATGGCTGATATAGTTACCAAAATACCCTACTAATAATATTCACATTTACCATGTGAACGTTTCGTGATGTGAATGTTCACACTGTCAATGTGAATGTTAGCATGTCAATGTGAATGTGAACATTCGCACATCAATGTGAATATTCACATTATAAAATATGAAATGTGAATATTCACATTACCAAATTGCTAACTGTTCAAAAAATATTTGTAATGATAGAAATATCTATAAAATACCTTAAACATGAGAATTAGGATTTGGTAAATTAAATGTCTAAATAATATGACTTATTAAAATACAAGAATATCTTATAGACTAATTGAAATACAAACACTTGAAAAAGAATTTTCTAATAAATCTCCTTAATTTAATACCACATCACTAATAATCTTTTCATTCAATTACACCGTACTCGTAATTCCACCACCACCTAATTCTAAAAACAAATAGTTAAATAAGTGTATTTATTTGAGTCATATCACCTTTTTATTTTTTTACACATTATTTTATAAAAAGTCAAAAAAATATATTTATTGAAATCATCACAAACAACCTCATTGACATAAAAATAGTGGTTAGGGATAAAAAGTACTTTGATGTCCCATGCTAACTGCTATGAAGGTAAAAATAAAAATTTGATTACATAAAATAATAATATACTGTTAAAAAAATTAGCCTTTTTAATGGTGCCAGATAAATTTTATATTGAAAATCGTGAAGCACATTACAAGTTTTTTAAATTTTGAAAAAGGTCAATATAATTTTTAAATAGAATACATTTTTTTTATTTAAGTCGAATCATAGAAAGTCACACACTTAGGCCCAAAATTGAATAGCATTAAGATAGTAATAAATACCTAACCCTCCAATCGATTTTGATTAAAAATAACAAAATGAAAAGTAGTATGTGATTCACGCGCATAGTGGACCCAACAACAAGAGTTGTTCCCGTCCACAACAGTGGGCGAAATCATCTTGGCCTTTTCTTCAATTATTATTCTACTCAATTATGTCCACTTTCTTTCAGTTATGTTTTTCTTTAAAAATGGTATATAATTTTAATACAAAATTATATAAATTTATATAGATTTATATAAATAATCTCATAAAAATATATAAATTAAGGTATCGTTTAGGAACACATTATTTTAATAATTTTTCTAACTTTTTTGCTGAAATATGAGATAAAAAAAAAACTTGTATATTTAAAATGACTTTTTAATTTTTTACGAAAAGATGTACAAAAAATAGAAAAAAAAAAGAGAAAATTTTTGAATTTTTGATATAGATTATAGGCTTTTTGATTTTTTTAGTAACTTTTTGACTTTTAAATTAAAATTATTACTTTCCAAACAAGGCCTGAATATAAATTTACTTAAATTCATAAAATCACATAAGTTTTTACCCAAATATCTACCAACCGCTCTTATAATTTGCTTCTTGTATTAATCTAGTCTATATAATTTTAGTTATATTAATTTTGCTATCTGTTATTTTTATATTGTGTCAAATTTAATCAATTTCATATTGAATAAAAATCAATGGAAAAAAACTCATTAAAAAAGAAATGAATCAATTCAAAGTGAACACAAATCCATTAATCGTCTAAAGAAGAGTAAATAGATTGTGTTTCCCCTTAATTTTAGTCTAATTTGTAAATTGTTGTTTTTAATTAAACTAAATCAACACAATATGAAATTCAAGGGTAAAAAAGAACTAAATTGGCATAATAAGAAAACTACAAGTGTTGTGAATGTGATATGCCCAAAACCACATTTATAAAAATGTTATGGAACTCAAAAAAAAAAAAAAAAAAAAAAAAAAAAAAAAAAAAAAAAATTCAAAACATTGTTAGAAAAACAAAATAGGTAAACCTAATATTTTAAGAGTGATTTATATTACATTAATTTAAATTTAAATTTAAATTTACACCACGTTTAATTTTTAATAACTTTTGGGACTTTCTTTTTAATTACCTAACTTTTTCCCAAGAAAGATGAGAAAAGCTTCTTTCCACAAGCTGGACCCTTCTTTTCACTTGCCTAACTTTTTCCCAAGAAAGATGAATAAAGCTTCTTTCCATACACAAATGTCGACAGGACCGTGTGGTTGGACCCACAGAATCTATAAAAATTTATATTTTAATGACTTCATTGGTTTATTTTATAAATTTTTATATAAATGATTCATTAAATAAATTTAATTTAATTTTTTTTTGAATTGAAAAAAATAAATTTAATTGATTCAAATATTTTAGCCATAGCAATCTATTATATTTATTTTCCAGAAAAGAGAGAATCTATTTTCAAAATCATCCTTATTAAATTAATTTAATTTTTTTCACTGAAAAAAAAAAAAATTAAAAGGTGAACCCTACAACCACATTTGATTGACTCTATATGATGGAAGAGATTAAGAATACGGTGGGATTGATGAAGAGATTATTATTGTAGTGATATTAAATGGGAGATGTACAATAAATAATATTTGTTTATATACCACAAGATTAATAATACTATGATAATATTAATGTATAAAATAATATTTTTTAATTTTAATATTTTTTTAATATTATAATTATTAGTTTTTGTTCTAAAAAACATACATTTTGTTTAAAAATTATTTAATAATTCATTAATCTATTCGCTCAATTTTTAATCCCAATCTCACCCTGGGATTAATAGTCCTACCAATAACTCCCTTGTGCCTCCAACCAAATATTCTATAAGTAAATCTCACAAACTATTAGTCTAAAAGTAATGTTAGAGATTTTAAAAATTCTATTAAAATTTTTATCAAATATTTCACATAAATATAAAACACATACTATATAAATTTCATATAAATCTTACTCCATATAAAATATTTAATAAAAATTTTAAAATCACAAACATTTTTTATTAGCCTAATTTCCCTCTCAAAGAGTCCGACGAACGAGCAAGGATCCTCTAGAGTGATTTTTCCCTAAAGTTTCCTAGAGTGCTATATTGTGTGGTTGAGATTTACTGACAAGTCACATCAATTTTTCTGATGTGACTTGCCAGTAAATCTCAACCACACAATGTAGCACTCTAGGAAACTTTAGGAAAATTTCACTCTAGAGGATCCTTGGTGCCGACGAACATGTTCTCCCATCACAAATGGGTACAATCCAATCCACTTTTGTGGGCTGGTGATTGACTTTTTTTTTTTTTTTTTTTTTTTTTTAAAGCGTGTCTGTTTCTGTGTCAGCACATGAATAATGTACCTTTCACATGGGATTGCTTCCTCCTCTGGTTCTTTATCTTTTCTTTTGGGAGACTGAACTTTGTGAACGTTGGTTGAGTTGACCTCGCGTAGTCTTTTTCGGATTACTCGGCCACTAGTAATAAATTTAGATCCCATCTTTTTTTTTCTTTTTTTTTTTCACAAGATTATGTTACAAGCAATGAATAAATTATCTTAGATAAATAATCAAATAAAATAAAAATGTTTAGAATCATTTTAAATAAAATTATGTGTTATATAATCCGTCAAAATTAAAAGAAAACACGTGAATTTGATTAAAAAAATAAAAATAAAAAAATTCATTGTTATTGTTTTAGAACATACATGTTTCTAGTTTCAAAGTTAAAAAATTCAATCTTTTTATCTAAATCTTCATTTTATAAATTATCTTATTGAGATTTATCAAACAAAATACATGAAAAATAAGAAATTCACAAGATAAAAAATAAAATAAAATTTTATTTCACCATCTAAACAAAATACATGAAAAATTTTATAAAATCTTCATTTTATAAGTTCACTGCCTTCGTAGAGTGAAATTTAACTCTCTAAACACAGTGAAATTCTAATGTGTTTAGTGAAAAATAAAATTTCACCATCTTCAAACTATAAAACTTCACTATTTTAAAATAAAGAAATTTCAAATTCAAACCCAAAAATTGCAAAATAAAAAAATAAAAATGGAGGCCAAGTACTAAATTTCAAATTAAAACAAGAAGTGAAAAATGTGAGTTTAATTTGTTGTAAAACTCTTTAGAGTCAGATTTTTAAAAAATGACATTCACATGAAAGCACGTGAATTTAAGAAATAAGTTGAAAACCACTCATTGAACAAAAAAAAGCTCAATCAGGAAGAGTAATAAGACCTCAGCTTTGAAGAGTAAGAGGTCGCCAATGCAGAAAAATCATCATTGGTATCAAAATGATGTTGCCTGTGTTGAGAAGTCGTTAAAATCACCCATGTCAAAGGCATGTGGGAGTAATTAGTTTTACTAATCAACCCCGTTGATCTAATACCTCAACTTTGAAAAATAACCTTGTGGAATTAGTTTTACCGAATAGTTTTCTTGACCCCTGATCTAAAATATTTTACTACAACATTTTCCTAAAATTTTATAAGCAACCCAAAAGACGAGAGAAATATGCAATAAAGATTGCCTTTAGGACCCCTCTCAGGAATTTCTTATACACGAACATGTCTTTCGATGTAAATAATGTTGGGACAACATATAAAAGGGCAATGACTGCAAACTAGATAATGTTGGGACAACATACAAAAGGGCAATGACTGTAATTTTTCATGATACGCCTCATATGTCAAGGATTATGTCAATGGTTTGGTGGTAAAATCCAAAAGAGAAGAAGATCATTTCGATCACCTTGAAAAGTGTTTAAGAGGTGCAGAAAGTTTAAGATGAGGATGAATTTGCTCAAGTGTGCGCTTGGGATTATCTTTGAGAAGTTCCTCGGGTTCGTGTTTCATAGGCATGGCATCGAGGCAAATGATGTAAGATCAAGGCAATTATGGAAATGCTAGCACCCCACTTCCAAAAAGCATTGAAGAGGTTCCCCGAAAAAGCATTAGACCTTAGACTATACATAGCTACTTAGATGGAGATGACATTTTCCTTAGAAATCTATAGAGGGAATGTGAAGTTTTTAATAGAGCCAGAAACACCAAAAAGCCTTTGAAGCATTCAAAGTCAACTTGGCCTCATCAAAAAGGTGTAAGAGACTGAAGCGAGGTACACACTAATAGAGAGACATTGTCTAGCTTTGTTTTTTACAACTCCAAATTTCGACACTATTTCCTAGCTCATCAAATTCAAACTGTCACTCACAGCTATCCGATGAGGTACCTATTGAGCAAGTGTGCTCTAATGAGAAGACTGGCTTGGTGGTTGCTGGCCCGAGTGGAGTTTAAGTTGAACTGTGTCTTGCTTAAGGCTATCAAGAGCCAAACTCTGGAGGACCTTTTAGGCAGTTTCCAAATGCGATTCACTAGCCAGTTAATGATCCACATCCAGGAGATGAATTTGAAGCAACTCATCAGGGACTAAAAATTCAAAATAGATCAACTGGAAGAAATCATCAAGCAAGTATTCATGGGAGTTTTACCTTCTGCTGTTGAATGTGAACTGTTGCTTTAACATCCTATTTGTGTTGGTGATATGCAGAGTGCCTAACATGACAAACAGAAACTGGTTTGTATTGAGTTGTAGTTTGTGTAGCAATAATGGATTGCCAATGGCTTGGGGTTGTAGTACACATGGCATCACCCCAAACTCTTATATGAGGTGGGGTGTTCAAACCACGCTAGGCGAGGATGAGTGAGAGAAGCTTCAATATGTCCCATTTGTCACCTGTTTTGGATTCACTCGCTAATATAAACTATATTTGTGGATTTGCATACCCTTAGGAGTATGTTAGGTATAAACTATATTTGAATCCTCAAAAAATACAATAATGGACTGATTTGAGAGGTAACAAGAAGTAAATATTAGGCATAATTATGATACTATATAGCAGTATCATCAACCAATGAGGAATTTTACATTGCGGTAATGGGGACTACATGGTTGAGTAAGTTAGAGATTAGAGATGTTCACCTAAATCCATTTGCAATAATTTATTGGTCAGTAACACCACATATATAATGATATTATCGTTACACTTAATATTTGTCCCGTGAGAATGTTTGTTTAATCTCTCTCTCTCTCTCTCTCTCTCTCTCTCTCTCTCTCTAACTTCATACATGTACTATATTTATATTAATTATATTTTACTATTTCCATCATGTTGAAATATTAATGTTCATCACGCCGCTATGTAATATTTTATGTCATGAATATGACATAATAACTGATGACAACTTAAACTTTCCTTCTTGCTTCAAAACTGCTTTTTCTCAGAACTCACCATTATTTCCCTTCTTTCTTTGTTTCTTTTTCAGGAAAAATAACCGCCTCAAACTTAACCTCTTGAGTGCCACAACCAGCAAACCTTTGTTGGCTGTTCACATATTTGTTGCTACATGGTAATTTAGCTTAGAAGAAATCTCATTTTATGTATTTTCATTTAACAATCTTTTAATCTTATCATCTCTTAAAAGCCAAAACAAAAAATTTGAAAACTCCACAAAAAATTCATGACGCAAGATCAGAATATGTGTTTTTTCACGGTTGATCCTAGGCAGCCAAGAAACACAACCAAAGCAGCTACAAATATGAAGGGAGCAATGACCCTTCTCCAAGTAACCCCAAAAAAACTACTAATGCTATGTTTGGTTTGTGGGATTTGGGAAGGAAAAGGAAAAAAATAGGTGAAAAGTGAATAAAATATTACTACATTTCACTTAATTTTACACACATTTTCTCTTTCATTTTCTAAATCTCTTCCTAAATCCTCCAACTAAACACAACATTAGTATATTTACCTAGCTATTAATCTCATGAGTATTACATTTATGTTGTGGTTGGTTCAAGAATTTGTGAATGGATTTGGAAAAGAAAAGAGAAAAGGACGGTGAAATGTAAATAAAATACATTTACATTTCACCTAATTTCACACACATTTTCTCTTTCTCTTTCTCTTTCCCTTTCTAAATCCCTCCCTAAATCCTTCAACCAAATACAACCTTAGGGGTATTTGTTTGATGGGAATCAAAGGCGGGAATGTGAATTTTTCCATTCCGATCCACCAATTTCCCTTGCATGATGGTAGTGGGTATCTTATAACCGAGATGAGTGGTATTCTCATTCTCATTTATTTAAGAATGTTCTTTTGAAAGCTAGTCTGTAATTAATTCTATTCCTTCCTTGTATTATTAAACCAAGTATCTTGACATGCTCATTAAGTTTCCTCTTCAATACACCTGTGTGCATCCAAACATGAACCTGAGACTATTGAATTCCCTGGCATTCCCCCAGCACATCTCATAACCTAGTATGAGATGTTGATTCTTTAACTCTCATTCCTGGCCACCAAACATACCTTTACTATAACAGAATATAAACAAACATTAGCAAGCATTACTGCTTCCAGGAAAAAAGAAGAGAGAATTTTGAAGCGCCTCAAGTAAGATGAAGAATAGAAAGAGATTTCAAATATTCAGCTTTCAGTCTTCAACTAACATAAGTTCCATGCACATTAATGACAACAAAGAAAATGAAGGACAAAAGGTGATTTCAAAATTACAAATTTATAAGCTTTTTTCTTTTCTTTTCTTTTCTTTTCCCTTTTTGTTAACTTCCATTTTTTTTTCCCCCCAACTAGACTTGTAAACAAATACCCTCAATATAACGCAAATATCTTACAAATAGTTGTGAAGCTTACAGGTCTTCTCTTAGCATATTCAAAAACAATTTTTTTTAAGTACATCAAGAACATCAGATATCTTATATCTACGTAAGGGGAGGGGATGCCATGACTCAAACTCATGATCTGATGAGCAGGGTTGAATTCTGTTAACATCCCTTAACATAAAACCTAGAAGAAATAAACCTAGTGTAGGTTTGAGGAAATAGATTTCTGTTTCTCCATTGGATATGTCCTTTTCAGTCAACAACAAAAAAATTGATAAAACACAGGTTACCTAGAAAATGGACCACAAGATGAGTTTAGACTTTAGAAACCATTTTTTATTTGTCTCATTGAGTGAAAATGCGACCATCTTCTCCTCCTACCAGGTTCAAGCTCCACTATCACAAACTGGAAGAAATTTCCTTCATCCTCATACCCCTAGACATACCATTTGTCACAATACAAAACTATTCTTGATTTAAAGGTGATTATTTAAAATTAAAAACATAACAATCATTCTAACTTTAAACCTCAAGAAGCATTATCCATGTTCACTAGCTTTCACTGATTATTTAAAATTAAGGTTCGTTTGGCAATTGAAGACTTAGCCCAAAAAAAAATCAAAAAGTTACTGAAAAAAACCAAAAATCTATATAAAAAAGGTCAAAAACTCCTTCCCTTCTCTCCGTTTTACATTCTTTTTTTTTAAAAGTCAAAAAATCATTTCCAATCATTTTCTATACTTTCACCTCATATTTTAGTTAAAAAGCCACTTTTCGAACCAACCCAAAAACCCAATCATCCATGCAGTAGTTGTAGGCACAAATCCTGCAGTTTGCAAAGGCCATGGGGAGGCATCTACAGCCTCGTATCATCGAAGAGACTCGAGCTACTTCATCAGTAGCTAATAATCAAAGGATAACCATATAAATTAACTTTATGACTCTCCAATAATTGGGGTGTCAAAAAAGTTTTTCAACAAGTTCATGACAAATTTGAGGTTCACAGAATACACATATTGCAGGGGCATAACCTACAATTCTAGAGATCAAGCTGCCAATGATCTCTACCAATCAAGATTCCAGCAAATCAATATGTTCAGATTCTACGAGGGTCCAAAAAATTGATTTGAGTTCCTAGACATCCATATGCTTACAACTCGAATTTAAGCCTACTCCAATTGCTTACAATATTCAGCACAGAAAACACAGCATATATTTCAAAAAAATCAATATTTTTTATTCTTTTTTCTTTTTTTTTGGGGGGGGGGGGGGGGGGGGGGGTTGGACTTTTCTATCGGAACATCCATTCCATACACCAAAACAAACAAACAAAATTTAAATAGTACAACCCCAAAAATATATAATTTATATAGGCCATGCCCAACATTCGTAATCTATCTCAGATACTACAAAATGCTTTAAAATAAACTACTTAAAAAATCAAACAGCTTCGAATCCAAATTTTTCTCTCTTTCAATCTCTATAATTTGGTCTTATAATGACAAGTCTGGTTCGTAACACTTCTATTCCCCACACTGATGTTCAAATCGCAAGTCGTGTAAGAAACCAAATGAATCTTGAAAATCATTATGTGAACTTTCCCGGACATTCTAGTAAAGGTACTGAAAGGCAACGTACCGGACATTACGTCGGAATACACATCGGAATTCGAAAGCAACCGATCCGCCAACACCGTCAGCGTCATATTCATCGGTAGGGTTTCTCCCGCTGATATCTCGCCGGCCGGAACAGGAACATCTCCAACCACTTCTCCCCTGTATTTCAACAAAGCTGAGGAGTTGGTGTACTTGAATCCGACCTTGTTAGGGTTTTTAATCGAGAGATTGACATCGAGAGAGACATTCAAGTTCACTCTGAGCCTCATGATGTCGAGAGAGAATTTGAGATCTTTGACAGCAATGGAATTGACGGTGTTGATTGGATGTTTGGCTTTGAAGACGGTGAACCCTAACACTACGAGTAGAATAACAATGGCCAAAACCACCGCAATCACCGCTAAACATATGTTTCTTCTGCGATTCCGAGCGTTTTCAGGACGAGCTCCGATTGATTTCGCGTCTTTCGCAGATTCTACTTCCATGTTCTTTGTTTTCTGAAATCAAATCGAATTGGTTGAATTGAATTAGGCTGATAATATACAGAATGCACAATATATATAGAGATTTGTGTGTATGTATACAGTATACTATTTATTGTACATAGAGTTTGTTTGATCAATAATCAATGCGAAGGTGGACTATGAGTGTTGTATATACGGGTGATTAGGGTTTTGAGATCAACAAACAACTAATTTTGTTATCAATGAAGGAGGATGGGGAGGGAGAGGGAGAACAGACGGTTGGCTGGTAATGGGAACTCAATAAATGTTGAGAAAATAGAGGAGGAGAGGAGAGAGATTTTACAGATTTTTTCGGCTAATCGCAACGGGAGTACCTCCACGTGTTACCATTAATCTGGTGCTTGCTTACTCACGTTCGTTTGGAATTAGGATAATAATGTTAGAATATCAATTTTTCTATTAAATAAATAATTAAATATTTTATCTGAGTATGTGATTTGTAATTTTGTGAATCTTACATAATGGTCCTGTTTAGTAGGGTTTATTTTTAATTTATTTTAATTTTTAAATTTAAGTTATTTTGATATGTTTAGTTCAACTTAATAATACAGCTTATAACTTTTTGTATGTCAAAAATCAACTTATTCTTTTAGTGGGGGAAGAAAAGCTTAATTTATAAGTCAAAAATCAGCTTATGTTTACAGTTATAAGTTATAAGCTGTTAGGCTATAAGTTATAATCACTTTCTCACAGCTCTACCAAACGGGGTCAATATAAGATATTCATTTATTTATTTGATAGAAAATTTAAAACCTATAACATTTTCCTTAGAATTATGAGAGGATTCATGTTTGGTTTAACTAACATTTCACAAAATTAACGTCCCCGTTTGGTTTAATTTTGGGGAGTTTTAAAATGGGAGCAGCTTGCCTCTAATCTGAGATCAAATTAGATGGTATTGTTGGACTCGTGAGGACCCACTACGGATCCCGTTTCAATAATTCGAATCATTCAATGTGTAAAACTCGTTGAGTACTATATGGCTGTAAAAAATCACGTTGATCGGATATCGATAGCTATGTAATCAAATCAGTTTTGTATTAAAAAAACGGACAGTGAACAAATTAACGGTTGACAGAAAACTGATTCAATGAAATAGCTATCGATATCCGATCAATGTGATATTTTACAAGCATATAGTACTCGACGAATTTTACACATTGAACGGTTCGGATTATCAAAACGGGATCCGTGGTGGACCCCCATGGACCCAACAGACTAGAGGCAAGCTACTCCTTTTTAAATTTTAAAATTTATTTAGTTTATAATTTTTTAAAAATTATTTTCAGTTACTTTCTATACCTCCTCTCTCTTTCTTTTACATCAATCAACTAATTTTTTTTTTTTCCTTTCGATTCATTGGTCGTAGGGCACAATCATGTGATTAATAGAGAGATAGGATCCATAATTTTATGCTGGATGATTGAAGAATATGTGGAGATATGAGGGTTTGTGATTAACCTGAGGCATGGCCACGTGGTACCCTGGGATCCACCAATAATTTTTTCATTCTCTCGTATCATACACATTTTTTTTATCTTGCACTCATTTATTCAAGGGCCATTTACATACAAGTCTCATTTTGTGAACTTATAATCCACTAAGTCCTAGATAAAATTATTTGCTCTTTCAGGTCCTATTAATTTTTAATAGACCAATTTACCCTTCCAACAAACTTACATCATTCTCCTCCTTCCATGTGAGATAATCATCATAGTATCTTCACTCATATTTGCAGCCGACCCTCTATTTCGGCCACCCCTACAACCCTGGTCTTCAAGAACTAGGAACAACCAGAACATTGAGCAATGAGATCGCAAATCGCGATTATGCGAAGGGTCGTGAAATGAAATCGGGATGATTCAAGTCAAATCTTGATCAAAATCATGTTACAAAGTTGACGTTAGTGCAAAACAGCAGCGCGAAGCAAAACAGGTGGTGCGAAGTTAACTTGTGTTTGTGATGGGCTTGCATGGGTTGCGATGATCAGATTGCAACATTCAACAGACCTTGGAAAGAACAATTGAATTGAGATCGCAACTCAAGAGTCACATTGCTCCCAGATCTGGTATTCAAATCGAGTTTTCGACTTCACCCAAGACCTTCGCAACTCAAGAGCCACACTGCTTCCAGATTTGGGATTCGAATCTCACCCAAGACCTTCGAATCAAGTTCAGATCTCATCTAGGGTTTCATATTCATGTTCGGATCGCAACTAGGACTTCAAGTTGAAGTTGATTTGATGTAGCAAAATCGATTTTTCCTTAGATCTGAGTTTGCGAAGTTCAATTTCTCCTTAGATTTGAACTCACGAAATTCGATTTTCGTTCTAGATATGCATTCATGATGCTCGATTTCAAGTTCTAACCAACAACTATGGTTCGAAATGTGCAAAATCTCAACTCCAAGACTCGTGATGAAGTTCGAATCAACTCAATCATAGTCGTTTTTTGAAATTGAGAACCTTCTCAGTTTAAAATATTCTCAATTTTAATCATAAAAAAAGTTGAAAAATTTCTCAAAATTAATAATTATAAATCTCTTAGTTTTGATAATAGTCTCAGTTCATATTAGGAAAAAAAAATTTGCGAAATTTTTTAGTTTTGATAATTATAAATTGAGAACATTCTCAGTTTTGAAATTGAGAACATTCTCAATTTTGGGATTAAATGGCAAAACGTCTTTTTACGTCTAAATGGGATTTATTGGTTCAAAAACTTTTTGATAGGACCTAAGCTACCACTAAATATGTAGATAGGATTTTTAGATAATTAATCCTTTATTCAATTACCAAAAAATTACAAATCATCGCAAATTACAAAACTCTAAATTACAAAAACTTCAACTATAAAATTATAAAGCTATTTTCAAAATATACAACTAAATAAATTTTAAAATTTCTTTTCAAAAAGAAAAATTTGGCTAAAATCCCCTAGGCCCAACATAGTGGGTAAAGGAGAACCCAAAATATTTTACATCCCTCTCCCAATATCTCATAATCAATTTTATTTTAATTATTTTTATCACATAAATTGTAAGAAAAAAAATACGTCTAACATCATGCATATATATTTTGAAAATTATAATGAAATCATCAAATAATGATTTCAATTTAAAAAATATTGCCAAAACATTCCACATCATAACAATAACCCAAATGTAAGGTTTTAGGAAACATTGAAAGGGAGAAGACACCAACAAACATTGAGGGCAACGCCACCAAACATTGAGAGAGCAATCGCTCTCACATAGCGTGAAAGGCTTCAAGTAGAGAAAGGGCATATACTACCAAAATAATTTATGCGACAAGTTATTTGGTGTTCAATTGAAAAAAAAAAAAAAAAAAAAAAAAAAAAAAAAAAAAAATTAAAGAAAAATATATCTTTAAGAATGTCAAACAAATTAAATTACTTGAACTAGATTTATGTTTGACTTACAAAAGAGTGTTCGAGGTCAACTCTTTTAATAAACAAATCAAAATTGAGTATAATTTTAAACGCGTTAAGTTTTTTAAGTCAAACTTAAATAACTTATTATTCAGCTTGATAAACTCAAAACAAAGTATTCGAGTTCAACCTTTATGTAAATAAGTTAAATTTGAATATAATTTAAACTCGTTAAATTATTAAATCAAACTTAAATAGCTTACTATTCGACTTAACTTGGCTTGTTTTCAACTCTAGATTTCTTTAATTCACTCAGTTTAAGCTTAGTGTAACAATTCAAATCCGTAATTAACTACTGATCTGTAATTAAGAATGCTAACTAAGTGTTTAGAATGAAATTATGTACTAATTATGTATTTTGTAGGGGTGGGCAACGGTTTATCCGAACCGCTCAAACCACCTAATCCGCATATAAATGGGCGGTTTCGCAAACATAATGAGGGCGGATGCGGTTTGAAATATGACAAATTTGTGGGTTGCGGGTGGGTCACAGGTTAAACCCACAACCTGCAAAAACCTCCTGCACTTTAATTATTATTATTATTTTTTTTTTATATACCAACTTTGTAACTTTAACAGGAGCACCATTATGTTCTCTATGACACTAGGATCTTTATTTTTAAGTATTTCTCAACTTTCTTAATACCGTAGAATTATCAAGTCCTAAACTTGGTTTCTTATATGATTTTCATTGGTGACTCATCTACTTTTTCCTAATAAAATTTTCCTTCTGGTGATTGATGGAGCTTCTAATTTGATTATTGATTACTGAACTGGCAATTCTAATTGAGTACAACTTTTAATGCATTGATATACATTTTTTAATGCATTGATATACATTTTTTTTTATGGAAAAAATGCTAATGTAGGGTCCTTTGTTTTGGGTACTTTCATTTAATGCATTGATATTCAATTTTTATTTGTAAACTCATCAGAAAATTGTTGTCAAATGATCACAAATATATAAAATGAATATGATGCCTAAATTCGATAGGAAAAAAAAACTCAAAAATTAATTTTTAAAGAAAAAAGTGTAAACCACAAACCACCCGCAACCATCCGCACATTTGAAAACCTTACCCGCACAAACCACAAACCGCACTGTGGACAGTTGCGGGTTGACTTTTTCCCAGACCACATAGATACGGGCAGGTCAAAACCAAACCGCAAACCGCACAAAATTGATCCGTGAACACCTCTAGTATTTTGTATGCTATTTGGCTTTCTATCTGTTACTTGTAGAATTATATGCCTGGAATTCTGCTTTGATTTGAAGATCGAAAGCCTTATCGACATTCGAAACTGAAATTGATTACAGCGATATGTTATTTGGAATATTTAGAACACTATGGTAAGTTTAATTAAAATTTGATTCAGTTAATTGTATTTAATTGGTTTAATATTCTAATTATTGCAAAAAGCCACTCTAGCTATAAATATGAACCATAAGCTCATTTGAGCTCATCTCTTCATCATTTTGAGCAACCAAAATCTGAGATTATACTTTTAGAAAGAGAGATAACTCTCATCTAGAGAGAGAAAAAGTGAGTAGAGATTGAAGAAAACTTGAAGATATAGCTTGGGATGGTCAATTTTGCTAGAATTGGTGTGTTTGATGGCTCTAGGTAAGAGTTTACCTCTCAATTCTTGAAGATATCATGTTTTAGAGTTGTATTCATGGATTATACATGACCATTTGCATATGTTTTGTTAATTAAAGTAAAAAGATGAAGAAGCTTTACATGCATGCAAGAATATGTTGAAATTGTGAGTAATTATTACATGCATGTTTCATCCATCATGTATTGATTCTTAAATTCATGTTTTGGAAAGGAGTTTTGTACATACATGAGCCTTTGAGCTCAAATTTGTCAAGTTCATGAGTTTTGAAAAGAAAGAAAGTTAATTCATTACATTGATGTGTTTCAAGTTTAGTTTTGGAATAATTGGCATACTTTTGAACTTTGATTTTGTAAATTGAACTTCATTTCATGTTTTTCTATAAGTTCCTAAATGTTTTCTCAAGTTTTGGTCCAAAAGAATGTGTTTTGAAACATTAGAATTGAGTTTTGAACTTGTAGATAAAATCTGGAAATTCCAGAATTCACACTCTTCACTTGAGCGGTGAAAGTTGCGCTCGAACAAAAAATGCAAGCTCTTAAAAATTTTGCAGAGGTTGGGGGTTGGCTCGAGTGACAAAAGTTGTGCTCGAGCGACCACTCTTTGTTTTCAGTCTTGGCTCAAGCGGACAAAAGTTGGCTCGAGCGTAAAATGAGAGCTCTCAGTACTTTTACAGACCAATGGGTCCGCTCGAGCGACCAAAAGTTGAGCTCGAGCGAACTGCTTGTTTCTGAAATTTTGCTAAGTTTTTTCTAAGTGCATAATTGCATCCTCATTGCATCCTAGGCATTCTTAAGCTATGATTAAGCTATAACAATGAGGATAAGAAGTAGAAGCATACTAAGTGAGAGGGTAATTTATATATAAATTGGGCCGAGCTGGGGAATGGGCCGTTGTGGGCCACAGTAAGAAGGGCGGAGTAATAAGGGCCTTGGCCTTAGCCCAATCCCCAAAAAGGCCTTGTTGTTAGCTCGGTCCAAGAGAGTGTTACAGATAACCCGGTCACCACACTCAGAGTTAGCCCGGTCGTGGCATGTTGCAGTTAGCTCGGTCAGAACCTTGCTATTTCTTAGCTCGGTCTAAACACATCATGGTTTGTAGAGAAGAAGCCGAGGTAAGAGTAGTGAATGGAAGAAACCAAACTGGCTTTAGTTCGGTCTACTCTGCGACTTAGCATAGCCATGCTTACCTCGGTTATATTTGGTTCCGACCATGATAAAACCATCTCACTTGGTTTAAGCAGTGGGGGGTGTTAAAGGATAAACATTATCTTTCAGGAATGTGATTCCTAGGAGGACTCTATAGGAAGGAATAAGAGTCCTACTAGGATTGTGCCACACGGAACCTATAAAAGCTTACAACATCACCTATGGAGAGGTAACACAACTTTGATTCTTGAATACACAGAGCTTTTTTCTATTTGTCTATTTTTCTGACTTAGGCATCGGAGAGGTATCCGGCACACACCCGCCGGCTAGCTCACGTTTGTGTTTTCAGGGAATAAAGCGACGTCGTACGGAAAAGCGCAGACTTGATCAACAGGATTATACGAGAAGGTTTATTTCTTTCCCATACAATTGGCGCCGTCTGTGAGAAGATCAGACAAGGAACAAAACCTCTTGATCAAGTTTCCCTTGCTAATTGAATGGCGCACAACGAAGATTTTCCGCAGTCCGCCATCGACGGACAAACCCCAAAGGGGGGTGGGAGGCGCGAAGGATTACCCTCTATCCCTCCCATGGCGGACTTAGAGCCCCAGCGACAGAATCCCCGAAGGGATACAAGGGGGAGGCGGAATAACAGCCCCCGTCGCTCTCGTTCACAAAGTCCTGAAAAGCAAAGGCGAAGAATCGACCCTCAAGCTCTGGAGGATCGCGTAAAAGAGTAAGATGAACTAATAAGGAAGATGGCGGCGGACATGGAGGCCATGAAGCGCCAGATCAAGGGAAAAGGGGTGGCAACAGGAGAGGGGTGCAAAGGCAATACACCTCCTCACCACTCAGAAGATCGTTGTAGACATATCACGCCATCGCAAGTAGAGAGTAGAAGCCTCCGGATAGGCGACACTCAATCAAGGACTTCTAGAGCTCGTTACTCCAGGTCTGAGAGAACGAGATCATTGAGGTCTTACACTGAGGGAAGTACCTATCGGCCCTCACATATGCATCAGACATCATCCAGGCAAACGGAGTTGCCTAGATTGTCTGATTTAAGGACAGTGCTTGAAGAAAGGGCGCGACAAAAGGAGGATGCCAGGGCACGCGACCCACACAGAATTTCAACCCTTCAGCGGTTGGCTCCTCGGACGCATAGAAGCGTCGAGGTTGGAATGCCAATACCGCACCTTGCCTATGAACCAACAGATAAAGCATTGGCAAGACTACAGAGCTCGCCGTTCGTTCCGGCGATTGAGAACGCACTATTACCCTCAGGCTTTATCCAGCCTAAATTTACCACGTACGAAGGGAAGACAAACCCTTACATGCACCTAAGCCACTTTCGCCAGGTTATGGCAGTATACCGGTGGAACGAAGCTTTGATGTGCATCCTATTCCCATCCAGCCTTGGCGACCTAGGTTTAACCTGGTTCGAAAGGCTACCAAAAGGCAACATAGCCTCCTGGGCGCAATTAGCGGAGGCGTTCGTGACAAAATTCAGAACGAACACCAAGACGCCAGTGGAGATTGATCAGCTACTCTCCATTGACATGGGCAACAAAGAAACATTGAGGTCCTACAACAGTCGCTACTGGGAGACGTTCAACTAGATATGGGACTGCCCCACCAATCTCGCCATTGCACAATACAAAAGAAGACTTCCAGTCAGAAACAGATTGAGGGATTCGATTACAATGACTTCACCCCTCACGATGAAAGCCTTGATGGATAGAGTGCACCAACATATTCGGGTAGAGGAGGATGGCGCACGTGCCAAGGCAAAATCTGATGCGACAGCAACACCAGAAAAGAAGACTACGGCAAAGGTCAATACGGTAGAACGTCAAAGCAAGAATGGACGAGGTAGGCGAGACAACGAAGAGGACCGAGATAAAAGATGGTTGAGAGTCCGCACTGCTATTACCACGGTATTCAAGAAACCAATCTACCGGATTCTTAGTGAGATACGCGATGAACCTTTCGTCAAATGGCCAACTAAATTGGGAGAGGCTCAGAAGGACTACGACGAAAGATCTCGATGCACCTTCCATAAGGAAAAAGGGCACCGCACTGAAAATTGCACACCGTTGAGACAGCATCTGGAGGAGTTAGTGGCAGCTGGTCACCTAGACCGATACATAGAAGGAGGGATGCAGCCAGACCCCCAAAGCCACGACCACCCAAACGGAACACCGAACGACACCCCACCTCAAGGCGTGATAAACGTAATACATGGGGTATTCGAGCCTGAGCGAGTATGTGAGCTCAGGGGCATGATAAAGAAGGTTGAGCACTTTAGGGAGGTATTAAGTGCGCAGCCCAGCATTAAAAAGGGGAAAACAGAGGCCACGAACGTCATGTCTTTTCTGATAAGGACTTGGAAAGGATATATTGCCCTCACAACGATGCACTGGTCGTCACTCTCCGCATCAAGGATTACGACGTCAAGTGAATTTTGATTGACCAAGGAAGCTCATGTGAGATAATGTACTACGAAACTTTCAAACAGTTGAAATTGAAGGACAAAGACTTAGCACCCGCCGTATCTCCCCTGATTGGGTTCAACTCAATGCCAGAGTGGCCAGTCGACAAGATAATCCTCCCAATCAAAGCAGGAAGCATGACTAAACAAGTGGAGTTTTGGGTATTGAAAGTGCCCTCCACTTACAACATAATCTTGGGAAGGACATGGCTGCACGCCATGAGAGCGGTAGCGTCAACCTACCATCAAGTAATGCGGTTCCCCAACGAAGCCAGAGTAATTGAAGAGGTCTATGGGGATCAAATTATGTCCAAGCAATGCTTCGTCACAATAAATGGCAGCCGAGCTGCCAAGGGGTTTGTTCAAATGGTGGAAGAGCCCAAAAATAATGAATTATTTGCGGATGTTGGCAAAGCCGCTAAACAGAAGGCAGTGAAAGACTTGGTATAGGTAAGAATAGTTGAAAAGAACTCGGATAAGTTCTTTTTGCTTGGCTCATTTATGTCCAACACTGAGAGAATAGAGGTCATGGAATTCTTGACCTCTAACATCGAAGTGTTTGCCTGGACGCCGTATGACATGCCTGGCATTGACCCAAGCTTCATCTGTCACCAATTGAATGTCCACCCAACTGCCAGACCAATTATACAGCGCACTTGCAGATCGGCACTCCACCATGCCGAGATAGTGGCGAAAAAAGTAAAAAACCAGCTAGAAGCAGGAGCTATCAGAGAGGTGCACTACCCCAGATGGATCTCCAACATAGTAGTAGTGCTTAAGAAGAATGGAAAATGGCGTGTCTGTGTGGACTACAAAACAGTCAACAAGGCATGCCCAAAAGATAGCTTTCCTCTTCCACGGATAGACCAACTGGTAGATCTGACGGCAGGACACAACCGTCTTAGCTTCCTTGATGCGTACAGAGGCTACCATCAGATCGCTATGTATGAACCAGACCAGGAGGTCACATCTTTTATAACGCCAAGAGGACTTTACTGCTACAAGGTCATGCCCTTTGGCCTAAAGAACGCAGGGGCAACATTCCAACGGATGGTCACCAAGATGTTCAAACCATTGTTAGGCAGAACAATGGAGGCTTACATCGACGACATGGTGGTCAAGAGCAAGGACAAGAGTGACCATCTCAAGGACCTAGGTAAGATGTTTCAGATCCTGAAGAAACACAAGTTACGCCTTAATACATCTAAGTGTGCGTTCGGCGTAGGATCTGGCAAATTCCTAAGCTTCCTGGTAACCAACTGAGGCATAGAGGCAGACCTTTCTCAGATCAAAGCAATCCAGGATCTAGAGAGGCCCAACTCAGTAAAGGAAGTACAACATCTCACCGGTATGGTAGCCGCGCTAAACCGGTTCATCAGTCGGTCGTCAGACAGATGTCGACCATTTTTTCAAGCATTAAAGGCCAAGTTCCAGTGGGATGAAGGATGTGACCGTGCCCTGAAAAGTTTGAAAGAATACATGTCTTCTCCACCTCTGCTAGTAACCCCAATACCTGGAGAAGAACTATTTTTTTACTTAGCAGTCTCACAGCAAGCAATTAGCGCAGTGTTGGTCCGAGCAGAAGGAACCCAACATCTACCCATCTTTTATGTCAGCAAGACATTAATGGGCGCAGAAACCAGGTACTTACCATTAGAAAAATTGGCCTTAGCCTTGATGATGGCATCAAGGAAGTTGTCGCACTACTTTCACGCCCACACCATAATCGTCCTCACAGCTTTTCCATTAAAAGCTCTATTTGAGAGGGCGAACTTTTCTGGGCAAATCTTGAAGTGGGCAGTAGAGTTGAGACAATTTAACATCAAGTTCCAACCCAGAACCGCGATAAAAGCCCAAGCCTTGGCAGATTTTGTCGCAGAATTCACCCCAGGAAGTCATCATATCTGCCCAGTTGACCTGACCAATACAACCGAACTAGGGTTAGAAGTTGACGCCGGAATAGCGCAACCCCTGGTGCAGGATACCCAGTTAGACCCTGAGGCAGACCAGAGTAAAGTAAAGGAAAAAGAAGCAAACCATGCTACACCAAGCAAAGATTCACCAGCAAATGATGACTTGGTACAATCAGATAATGAGGGGCAAACAGCAAGCATGGACTTGAAAGAAAACACCAGCAACACTCAGGACCCCAAGGCATCATCCGATCCCTTTACCTGCTGGAAGTTATTCGTAGGAGAGATGTGGAAGCTCTTTGTGGATGGAGCATCCAACAGGCACGGTGCAGGACTCAACATAATTCTCATCTCACCAGATGGCCTAGTAGTGGAACAAGAAGTCAACCTTGGCTTCCCAACATCAAACAACGAGGCATAATATGAAGCACTTTTAGCAGACTGAAATCAGCATCCTACATGAAGGCCACCGAGCTAATGGTTTACAGTGACTCACAGTTGGTGGTAAACCAAATTTCAGGTGACTACGAGGCAAAAGACGACAGGATGGCTAAGTACCAAGACCTAGTCAGAAAAGAGATCAAGAAATTTGAAGTAGTACGGATAGAACAAATTGGTAGGGAAGAGAACAGTAGAGCGGACGAACTAGCACGCTTCGCTTCAATGGCAGATACATCCGTCCCACATCCGTTACTGATTGACTACTTACCAAAACCAAGCATTGAAGAAGCATTGAAGAACCTGAAGTAGAAGAAGTATGTTGCGTCGAACTAGGCCCTTCATGGATGGATCCCATCATAACATTCTTAAAAGACGGTGTCCTACCGGAAGAGAAGAAAGAGGCCAACAAAATAAGAGCAAAGTCACAGTGATTTTGGCTCTCCCCATCAATGGCCTTGTATAAGAAATCCTTCACAGGACCTTATCTAAAGTGTGTCCATCCCAACAAAGTTGAAGCGTTCTTGTTCGAGATACACGAAGGCGTATGCAGAAGCCACCAAGAAGGAAGATCATTAGCTTACAGAGCCATTTCACAAGGATATTGGTGGCCATACATGCAAGCAGATTTAGAGAAGTATGTAAAGAGGTGCGAAAAATGTCAGAAGTTCACACACCAAATACATCAGCGAGCCAGAGAACTTCTACCATTAACTAACCCATGGCCCTTCGCAATATGGGGCTTGGATATAGTAGGGCCACTCCCAATAGCACCCGGCAATAGGAAGTTCTTTTTAGCAGCAACAAACTACTTCATAAAGTGGGTGGAGGCAGAAGCACTTGCATCAATAAAGGAGAAAAATGTGAAAAAATTCGTCTGGCAGAATATCATTACTTGGTTCGGCATACTAAAAGCTCTAATATCAAACAATAGCACCCAGTTCGACAGCAGAATTTTTAGAAGCTTTTGTGAAGAGTACAAGATAAAGTTCTACAATTCTACACCGGCTTACCCTCCAAGCAAACAACCAAGTAGAAGCATCAAACAAAGTTGTCTTGGATGGGTTGAAGAAAAGGCTAGAAAAAGCAAAGGGCAAGTGGGCTGAAGAGC
Organism: Camellia sinensis; assembly: GCF_055761805.1. Lineage (NCBI taxonomy): Eukaryota > Viridiplantae > Streptophyta > Magnoliopsida > Ericales > Theaceae > Camellia > Camellia sinensis. The sequence goes on along the minus strand of NC_138970.1, from coordinate 25,893,610 downwards.
TCCCTCATTTTTATGGGCTTACTGTACCACACCTCGTCGATCTACTGGAGAAACACCTTTTTTCTTGGCCTATGGCATGGAAGCAGTAATCCCATTGGAAGTCGGCCTCCCTACAATCAGAAGTGAAAATTTTGATCCAGACCTAAATGGAGAAGCCATCACCTTGGAGCTCGACCTTATAGAAGAACAAAGAGAAAGAGCACTGGTTCACATCGCCTCATACCAGCAAGAGTTATCAAGAAAATACAACAAGACTGTGCATCCAAGACAGTTCAAGATTGGAGATTGGGTACTTCGCAAAGTGATGAGAAACACCTTGGTACCCAGAGATGGCAAGTTAGGGCCTAATTGGAAAGGACCCTACAAGGTGGTTGGATTAGCAGGCAAAGAGGCATACCACTTAGAAGACAAGGACAGCAAAGCCATTCCCAGGCCATGGAATACTGCCAATCTCAAACTATTTTATTTTTAACTTTTCTTTCAAGTATTTGTAATTTTTTCTTTTTCAAATAAAACAAGTAGTTTCTTTTCAGTATAATTGTTTCCTTCTGTAAAAGATTGTTTTAATGAGTTAGGAGCACTGTAAACATAGTTGGCCGGAATAACCAACTTTGCACTCTCTTCAGCTAAGATTAGGATCAGTGTTGAAGAAGTTGACTGGAATAACCAACACCCTTCCTAAGCCCAGGATAAGGATCTAGGCTGCAGGACGCTTGGCTGGAAAAACCAAACACTTTACTCTAGGTTGGCTGGAAAAACCAACTTAGAGGTTGGCTGGAATAACCAACACCCTTCCTAAGCCCAGGATAAGGATCCAGGCTACAGGGCGTTTAGCTGGAAAAACCAAACACTTTACTCTAGGTTGGCTGGAAAAACCAACTTAGAGTTTGGCTGGAAAAACCAACACTTAGTCCTCTTCAGCCGAGATAAGGATTCAGGCTGAAGAGTAGTTGGCTGAAAAAACCAACACTTTGTACTCTTCAACCGAGATAAGGATCTACGCTGAAGAGTGGTTGGCTAGAAAAACCAACACTTTGTACTCTTCAACCGAGATAAAGATCTAGGTTGAAGAGTGGTTGGCTGGAAAAACCAACACTTATTGTTCTTCAGCTGATATAATAATCTAGGCTGAAGAGGTTGGCAACTATGGCTTGATAGATTGGAAAGCTAAAGACCGGGATAAAGTATCTCGGCAAGAGAAGGTTATACTTCAATCAGATTACAGTTAGGAAGCAAGTACCAGCATGGAAGTAAACCAAGATAGCAGTTGGAACAAAAGAGGATTTCATTAAGTGCAAATTGAATACACAAGGTGGGACCTCAGCCCAGTTACAACTTCTTGTCCAAAAGCAAAGAGAGGAAAATACAGAGATTAAGCAAAAAGGTCATCTATTTCCGCGTCAAGATCAACTCGGAGCCCGATCTCATCTGGTAGCCTGGTCTCATCTGGTAGTTCGATCGTCAGATCTTCAACCGGTGGCTCCAACTGAGCTAATTGAACAGCAGGTTCATTAACAACCAGGGTATTGTTTGGCTCGGTCTCTTCTTCGTCATCCTCAGCCTGAAAAAATTGTTGCTGAATGGCAGCAACGTACTTCGTCATCGAACCCGGGATGAAATACGGAGGAGGGTTGAAGACCTCGGTCTCTGGCCTATGATCGAGCTGTGCCACGGCCACCCTCCATCCGCATTTAAAGAATAAGTCTTTGGCCGCCTCGCATTGCTTAATGTAAAGAGCCTCTCCTTCCTTGAAACCACGATCCTCCGCATCTTCCAGCTTTTTCTCAAGCTTGGTTATTTCAGTGTTCTTTTTGCCCTTGAGCTTGGCGAGCTCGCGCAGATACTTATCTTTCACCACGGCCGCTGCCTTTTGTTTGTCTGCTTCAGCCGAGCTAACAAGACCAGTCAGACAACCATTCTCGGTTCGTAGCTCGGCTAGCTGCTTCCTGGCCTCTTCTAGCTCGGCGGTTTTTTCAGTTACTTCGGCCATAGCCTGCCTTGTTGTTTTTTGAAGCTCCAACACTCGCTTATGAGCGATATGGTTCTTCTGTATGGCCTACAAAATGATGGAAAGAAATTTTTTTAAGTACGACCAAGCATGAAGTTGTAAGAATTTGAAAACTAAGCAAGAGAGCTACTTACCAGCACCATGGATTTGGTGGATGAACGAAGTGCCTTTAGCTCGGGTAAGTGGTCGTGTTGCTCCATGTCAGGTAGAAGGCAAACACTTTTGGCCAGATTAAAGGCCATTAGGTGATCTTTTTCAGCGACCACTGAGTTAGTATCCCGTATAGCACGATTCTGAAAAGTGATTTTTGGAGCCCACTTGGAAGAGTTAGCTCGGTCAAAGCGCTCCGATTGTGGGCTTCGTAGAAGGCTTGGTGGAAGAATGGTATCCTCTTCATCAACAAGGCGTGGCTCGGTCGTGGAAGTCCGAGCACGCTTGTTTGGACGGGATGAAGAGGGTTGATGCGTCGGTAAGGCCACCACGGTCTTTTGGGGTAGGCTTGCTGGTGGTACCTCGGCTTGGTTTGTTTCGGTCAAAAGGGCCCTCACAGCTTATTTTTTGGCCATCTCTTGCTCAGCGGTTAAGGGGATCAATCTGATTTGGGGCAAGTTTGGGTCCGGTTCAGGAGAGGCTTTCAATAAGAAATCAATCACCTTGGTCTTCCGTTTGCCACTATATCGGTAGGTCAGTTGAAAGTCCAGTAGCTCAGTCCAACTTCGGTTTGGATATTGCAGGGCGACGCGAAGTATATTCAAGTTGGGGTAGCTGTATTGGGACTTGATGAAATTCAAATCTGCATAAAAAAGACAAACAGTTAGTGCGGTTTAAGATGAGAAAACCGAAGTAAAGAAAGACATAGTATGAAGCCGAGGTAACTCTACTGACTACACCCTTGTTCCAATTTATTCTGTCACCAGGGATCTGGGCCTGTTGGTCCTCAAAATTTCCAGACACCCAGAGGAAGTCATTATCATTTACGTCTTTATCCGGGATATCCTTTATTATTTTTTCTCGCCGGCGTCTTATTCTTAAATAATAGACCCATCCATCTTCGGCGGAGCCTATAGAATATTGATGGAACAGCTCGGCTAAACCGAGATTAAGGCCAGCCCGACGATTTAGCTCGGCAATACCATTTATTATACGGTAAGAATTGGTGAAAAGTTGGGATGGGCAAAGGTTGGTCTGCCTAAGGAATTCACAGGGGAGAGGCTGTACAGGGAATCTTAGTCCGGTCTCTACTATGGACAGCAGGGTAAAGGGAACGAAGCCGTGTTTTCCCCATGGTATGATATCCAAGTCGACTAGGGAGAGATGGACATCATCAGGGATGTTATAATCTTTTCGGAATTTGGCCATGGCACCTGGTGAGTTAACTAAGAACCTATACTTTCCCATTTATGGTTTAAGTTATAAATAAATTAAACTGGAGTGTTAGCTCGGTCGAAGAATGATGTTGAGTGGCTCGATTGAGCGCTTAAAGGAGTGTCTGGGCAACCTAAGTCTGCAAAGCGAAAAACAAAGGTGTTAAGCACAGATCGTTGGACTGTGTTAAAACAAATAAAGGCAAGATAAATGAAGTCCTAGCTCGGCTATGTGAGATACTGCGGGTCTTAGCTCGGTTTGAGCAAGGTGTTTGTTAGCCCGGTTGAGCTCTCTAAGGGCAGCATTCTTAGTTCGGTCTTGACTAAGAGGGCTGGTTTAGCCCCAAGCTGTAGCTTGGTCGTGGTGAAGGCATTCAAGAACACTATTGCGCAGACTTAGTACGGTTCGATAGTTCAGTGAAAATGATTCAAACGATGGTTTGACTTGTTGAAACTACTAATATAGCGCGAAGTGTTAGTTCGGTTGGTTTGTCTAGCCAGACTGACATCAACCACAAACAACTTCCTAGTTCGGTTAGATGGTAATTTTGGATCAAATACAATGTTCTGCAGATTATTTCGTAAACACAAATGGTTTTTACAAGGTTCTTTCCTAGCAAACACAAGGCAGAACAAAAAATGGGAAACATCTGTTTTGCGAAAACACAAACAATATGCTGTGGATTAAACAAGTGCGAAAACAAGAAAAATAGAACAGATCTGTGTAGCTTACCAGATGAAGAGGAAGGAACTGGAAGTTGGAAATGGCACTGGATGGATTCACGAGCTTTGCAGTTGCAAATTTGAGGAGCAATGGAAGATCAGAAGCAAGGGAGAGAGAGAAGGTGAATAGTGCAAGTGAAGTGAAAGATCCAAAAACAAAAGGGTTTTTTGTTTTGAGTAGAAGGAAGGACAAAAAGAGCGGGACTGTTCAAATTTTGCGAGATACAAAGACGGCGTGACAGCTGTATTGGGCCAATCAGAATGTTCCACGTGTCCTTGAAATAAGAAGCGATTCAGTTGCTGCGATTGAAGAGATGTTTTGACTGGGCATATTTAAGTAGCCCAGTGTTAACCTAGCCCGGTTGCAATGCTAAAGAATTTAGTCCGGTTGGAACGCTAAAAGTTTTTAGCTCGGTTGGAATGCTAAAAGTTTTTTAACTCGGCTGATAACAGGTAATCCCTATCATGCTGTGCAAATGGAATTAAGGGGCAATTGAGAGGGTAATTTATATATAAATTGGGCCGAGCTGGGGAATGGGTCGTTGTGGGCCACAGTAAGAAGGGCGGAGTAATAAGGGCCTTGGCATTAGCCCAGTCCCCAAAAAGGCCTTATTGTTAGCTCGGTCCAAGAGAGTGTTACAGATAACCCGGTCACCACACTCAGAGTTAGCTCGGTCGTGGCATGTTGCGGTTTGCTCGGTCAGAACCTTGCTATTTCTTAGCTCGGTCTAAACACATCATGGTTTGTAGAGGAGAAGCCGAGGTAAGAGTAGTGAATGGAAGAAACCGAACTGGCTTTAGTTCGGTCTACTCTGCGACTTAGCATAGCCATGCTTACCTCGGTTATATTTGGTTCCGACCATAGTAAAACCATCTCACTTGGTTTAAGCAGTGAGAGGGGTGTTAAAGAATAAGCATTATCTTTCAGGAATGTGATTCCTAGGAGGACTCTACAGGAAGGAATAAGAGTCCTACTAGGATTATGCCACACGGAACCTATAAAAGCTCACAACATTATCTATGGAGATGTAACACAACTTTGATTCCTGAATACACAGAGCTTTTGTCTATTTGTCTATTTTTCTGACTTAGGCATCGGAGAGGTATCCGGCACACACCCGCCAGCTAGCTTACGTTTGTGTTTTCAGGGCATAAAGCGATGTCGTACGGAGGAGCGCAGACTTGATCAACAGGATTATACGATAAGGTTTATTTCTTTCCCGAAAGAAATGTAATAAGTCAAGTATATTCAGAATGTGTGTTTCAATATACACGAGCAATGTGATAAAGAAGAATAGGAAATCAATGTAAGAAAAGCTAAGCCATGATGGCCATATGAATATATAATGATAAGATATGTTTTGTGTTATGCACGTTTGTGTTTGTAGGTCAACGTTTAGAGATTAATCGATCGTTTCTGGAAGCCCACTGTAAGTAACGTTATTATAAAGATATGTTCATATAAATTATATTTGAAATGTGATTTGATAAATTATGATTTTTGAAATGATATTTTATTAACATGAATGAATGTCCTATTTCGAATCTATTATGGCATCCAAAAAAAGTCCCAAGTCATAGGGGATGGCATGTTAATGCGGGTCCATGACATATATGTGATTATGAGATCTCGTTAGCCACTTGAAAAAGTAATGATGTATTTAATCAGTATCCGGAACCGATTACTCTAGTCAAGAAACGATATGATAAGTTCTGTTGGATGTATCATTATTATGTTATGATATGAGAATTGATTCTATTTTATTAATATAATATTTTCGGAATTCGTTCATTAATGTTATTCACTAAGCTTTAGCTCACTATGTGTTTATATATATAGGTGAGCGAGTACAAGATCAAGTCTAATGGCACCTGTCTGGACTTTTGTTTTGTCAAGCCAACTACCGTGTCTCTCGTGGAGGTTCCTAAATCGTAAGTGGTCAAGTTTTTTATAACAAGTTTTGTTTTCTTCTGTTTACTTTGGACAAGTTTTGTGTACTTTGTAAATAGGGCTAAGCCCGTTTTGGTTTATCTATATACAAAGATGACGTAGGACTGTTGTGATGACGACATATATAATATTTGTATATGAGGTTTAAATTTGCTCAGTTTCATAAATGTTTATACAGCTCAATGGACGTTGTATATTAATATTTGCTTTTGCTAGCTCCTTATTTGATGATTCTGAGGCTGTAGGTAATCTTAAGATTACTGGCCGATTACGATGTTAAACCTATAAAGACGAATTTGGGTCGTGTCACCTAGTATGGATCTTAACCTGATAATTTATTTCATTAAGTTATTGTAAATAGATGATTCATGAAAAAAGTTAAATTAATATGATAATTATACTTTTCATCATCTATGCTGTAAAAAATTAAATTAATTTGATAATTATAGTTTTCATCATCTATGCTTTAAAAAATTAAATTAATTTGATTATGGTAGTTTTCAACATTTTTTGATTTTAAAAGTCACTTTATCATATTTCTCTTCAAAATATATATATATATAGTTTATTTTTAAATCATACTATTTGGAATGTTAGTTTTTTGGGTCATGCTAGGAAGCTCGAATCTGAGCTCCCCCAAATGCCCCGAATTCCTTTTTTTTTTTTTTTTTTTCCAGCAGAAGGAAGAAGAAGACGGAGGAGGAGGGGGAGGGGAACTGTAGGGGGCCTAAAAAATGGGCTGGAGGCGGAGGCGAGGGGCGCGGCAATCGGTGATGGCTGAGGCGACGAGTAAAGGCATGGCGATCGGCAACGGAGGCGGAGGCGCGGCGATCGGCGACGGTTCTGCGACGGATCGGAGACGACGGCGACCTCTTTCTCTCCCTCTCCCTTTCCCTCTTTCTCTCCCTCTCCCTCTCCTCCCCCTCTCTTGCAGGTCGAACGAAAATGGCAGGAAAAAAAAAAGCCTAATGCCCAAAACGACATCGTTTTGAGCATTAGGGAGATTAGGGGGCTCATTTTCGAACTCTCAAGCATTATTCTAATTTTTTTAAGTGAAATAAATAAATAGTCAAAACACTCCATCATATCACTTTTTCTATTTTTTAACATATATTTTTGTCAAAATATTTTTTAAAATCAATTAATATATCCGCATCATAAACAAGTATGGTGAGTGATAACATTCACCTACCAAATTGAACCGTCCAATTAAAACGGGCCTATTGAAAAATAGCTCTGTTTAATTGAGTTTCAGAATTTGTTTTCTAAATTATTTTTGGAAAGTTAAAAATTAGTTTGATAAAAATAAATATTCAAAAAATATTTTTGAATTTTGAAAATATTTTTCTTGAGAAATAAAAAATCATATGAAAATAATGAGTATTTTTTTATCAGACAATATTTAAAAAACACATTAAAAAATTCAATCTAATAGATTTTTTTCCCACCCTTCTTTGCATCGAAAAAATAAAAATAAAAAATGGCTCTGCTTAGTTGAGTATTTAGAACTTATTTTTTTTGCATTTTTTTAAAAGTTAGAAACTAATTTGATACAAATAAATATTAAAAAAATTAAAATTTCCAAATTAATGAGTGTTTTCACTTTTTTATTGAACTATTTTTGTTTTACTGTTTGTTTTGATGTAAAATATTTTTACTTATTTTTTATTGTTTGATTGAATAAAAAACAAGTAAAATATATATTTTTTAAAATGTTTTTGCATCATTTTACCAAAAATAATTTATTTTTAAAAATTTTGTAAGTTAATTTTTATAAAGTTAATTTTTTAAACGCATTTAATCTTTTCAAATAAATATTTAACTCATTAAAAAGTCATAAATGATACTTTTTTGAATCAAAAAAAAAATTGTAGACAATAAAATATTTTTATTTCACGTATCAACCAAACAAAGAAAAATACAAGAAAAAATATATATTTTTTGTAAAATCAATTTATAAAAAAATATCTTTTTATATAAAATATTTTACATTGAAACAAATTGAATTGACAGTCTTTTAAGAAGATGGCTAAAAGTTAAATTTTGATTTTTAATTTATTTTGAATCACATCATTTCTTTCATTTTTTACACATTTTTTAAAACAAAAATACTAGAAATCTTAAAAATTCTACCAAATGTCTCACATGGATGCGAAACCTACACCATGTAAGACATTTGGTAAAAATTTTAATAAAATTTTTAAAATCTCTAACCTCACTTATTTAAAAAATAAATAAATTAATTAACTTTTAATTAATTTTCTAAAATAACCCTAATAATTTTTTTTTTTTTCCCCTTCCCAGCGCTTGACGCCGGTTTTTCTTTAAACTGCATTCGAACGTTAGCAAAGTGCATGTTCCAAAAAAACACGTTACCAAAGTGCTTTACAGACGAAGAGAGCACGCGTCCTGTGATTATTGGGTCAACTTTTGAGTAGAATTTTGATGATTTGATTCTATACATTTTAAAATTTGTCATGTATATTATATCTATAAAAATTCAAATTGATTGGATATCAAAAATCATGTGAACTACAAATTTTATTAAACAATAAAACTGTTTATTAAATTTTTTTAATAAACGGTTTTTAGTTCTTCCGATATTCAATCAATTTGTTTTTTTAAAGGTATGATATACAAGACAAATTCTAAAATATGAACGGTTCGAATCATCAAAATTGAGCACAAAAGTGAACCCAATGACCTATCAAGTAGAGAGTCAAGTAGGAAAGTCAAGGAGGAAATCCTTGCTCGCGTCCTGTAGGAATGGCAACGGGGCGGGGCAGAGGATCACACTCCCCGTCCCCGATCCCCGATGGTGGAAATTTTCCCGTCTCCGGTCTCGATCCCCAACGGGGAACCTATCACCGCCCCCGCCCCCGCCCCTAAAGGGGATCGGGTTTTCCCGACCCCGACAACTCCCTGGCCAAAAAAAAAAAAATCAACATCAAAAAATACAGATCGGCGGTGAGGGACCACAGATCAACATCTCCATCTTCATCATCAAAAACAAAAAAATCAACATCAAAAAATACAGATCGGCGATGAGGGAGCACAGATCAACATCTCCATCTTCATCATCAAAAAATCAACATAAAAAATACAGATCAACATCTCCATCTTCATCATCAAAAAAAAAAAAATCAACATCAAAAAATACAGATCAACATCTCCATCTTCATCTTCATCTTCATTATTTTCCAGATCTGAAGAACAAAAAAAAAAATCAAAGAGAGAGAGAGAGAGTAACTAGTGAGGAAGAGATACCGTGAGAGAGATGAGAGGAGATACCGTGAGAGGGAGAGGAGTTGCAGCCACGATGCCGGTGATAAAGTGAGGATAAGCTGTCGCTGTCGTATGTGTGAAAGAGAGTGGGACGATCGGCGGTGAGGGAGCACAGCAACGGTGAGGGAGGAGTGTCGGTGAGAGTGAGAGTTAAGAGTGAGATCGACGGTGGCTGTGAGAGACAGAGAAGAACAAGAGGCGACTGTTGTGAAAGGGAGAGAGTTGAGAGAGAGAGAAGGACGAGAGTTGAGAGAGAGTGAGAGAGAAGAACGAGAATGAGAGTGAGAAAGTGACACACGGCTTTAGGGTTTGGTTTATTATATATATATATAAGGGGTATAAAAGTAATTTAATTTTGGGGAAATTCGGGGATGGGGGCCGGGGACGGGCCAGGCTTGAACACTGATCACCGTCTCCGACCCGAAACAGTTCGGGGATTGATTTTCAAATACCGTCCTCTCCCCGTCGGGGGTATTTTTCGAAGAAAAACCGCTTAAATCAGGGTCGGGGATCCCCGTCGAGTCGATTTCAAATTGTCATCCCTAGCGTCCTGGGACCCTTTTATCAGACTATCTTACTTTAAAATAGGTTAAAAAAATATTATATATAAAAAAAATAAAGAGATGATATAATTTTAAAAAGTCAAAAAATTAAAAAAAAACCAAAGTTGTCAAAATGGGCCAAATAAATACTAATCTTATAAATTGTTTGGTCTTTTTCTTTTCTTTTTTTAATGGACTCAAAGGTTCTATTGTAGTGTAAATTACATTAAAAGCCAAGCATAAACGTACGTACGTTATGTGTTGAGGGATTGTACGGGGAGCAAATATTCCGGCAAGCTCGTACTCCTTTCTTCCGAGCACCGTTTCTGTCCGATTACCTGCGTACACAACGGCGGTGTGTGGCCGGAAAACCCCTCCGACAGTCAAGTTAGAACACGCACACAGGGGATAGATAGAGAGAAGGGAGAGTATTGAGTGTTTAGTGTATGTCTCACCAAATGTTCATCTATCCGCGTATGGGGGGCGCAGACGTGCTTATATACCTTCTGCGCCCCAAATCTACTCCCAGTGACCTCTCAACACGTGGCACTGCTATCCCATCTGTCAGCATAAACCTTGCTGAGCACCACCTAACCCAACTGCCTGCCCATTCTTCTGGGAGCTCGGCAGCCGGGCAGTTCCATCTCGGCCATCGTCTGCCATGCTGCGCTTCATGCCCAAGTACTCCAACAGCTAAGCTCAGATGAGGACCGGACTCGGCGGCATCTCGACAAAGCCGAGCTCGGGACTACTTACGCTTGTCTGCGGTCGACCTACCTGCCGAGCAAACAGGTACCTCGGTCCAACCTTGCCTTTCCTGGCGCTGGACTTTTCAGCTGACCGGCTTCGTAACCACGAATCCTTGCAGCTCAGTCAATCAACGCGCTGCCTTAACCGAGCAGCTTCCTTCAAAGCCGGGCCACACAACTTGGCCCAACACCTGTTCGGCCCAAATCTGTCTGGCACAACTCTGTCCAGCCCAAATCTGTTCAGCTCAACTCTGTCCGGCCCAAATCTGTTCGGCACAAATTCCATATCATTAATCTCTCTCTCAGGGATAAATGTAGATTTTTCTTATAATATTGAAATTAGTAAACATATACTTTAAAAATACTCCTTAGGGTACTTTTTTTAAATATAACACTCTAAAAACGTAATATTTCAATATAACATTAAAAAAATTCATAATTTACTTTTCTTAAACGTGATAATGTAACATTCTAAAAAATTTCTTAATGTATTTTTTTCAAATGTAACACTCTAATGTAATACACTAAAAAACTTCTTATTGTACTTTTTTCAAACGTAATAACTTAACATTCTAAAAAAAAATTTAGTAACACTCCAATCAATGTAACACACAAAAACTCTTATGTACTTTTTTTCAAAAGTAACACTCTAATGTAATACCAGAAAACCACACTAACAGAAATGTAGATTTTCACGCTCGACAACCAACACTTCAATTATCAATTCCTCCAAAAAGAATCTTCCACATCTCACATTTTTATTCCCATCCCAAAAACAAATTAGAAAATTGAAAAAATGAATCACAAAGGGTATTCGCTTAAATTCAAATGTCACCAAATCAAATAAAAATAACTTTCCAAAACAAAAAAAATTAATTGGTTCATAAGAAAATCCTTATGACTAAATGGATCAATATTCTCCCATCTAAGATTTATGGATAAATTTTTCAATACATGAAATTTGATCGGTTTAAATATATAAATTTTAAGATAAATTTACAATTTATATTTTCAAAGAGGTACGCATAGTAGGAAAATTATGATTTTTTGTAATGAAAATTATGATTATTTATAATATATGTTATGACATTTCATGGTGAACTTACGAGTATTGAATTTCTGATTTGAACTCAAAAGTTAAGAATAATAATGTTATGATACTTTGTGATTTCTTTTTTTGTGATAACATTTTATGGTGAAAAATGTTAGTGCAAATTACACTTTGTTCCCTTTAAGTTTGACTATTTTCTCACCTTAGTCTATAAAATTTATTTTTTTCTCACTTTGGTCCTTCATGTTTTAATTTTTTTTTTCACTTTACTCCTAAAGCTAATTTGTGTTAAAAATCAAACAGAAAAATGACATATTAACAATTACGTATTATAAAAATATTTTATATATAACTCACATCTTTGACATAAACTTAAACTCTAATATATTTTTATGTTATATAATTATGGCATTTTCTATCTAATTTTTATCATAAATTAATTTTAGGAGTAAATAGAAAAAACTTGAAATTTGAAGAGCCAAAGTGGGATGGTTAGGAAATCAGTTAGTTGTCGAAGGAGGTGGTAATAGTGGCTGCCGAAGAAGTTGGTAGCGGTGGTTAAAACTTGGAAGTAGAGTGGAGTTAGGATTGGAAAGAATAAGGGTGTAATGGGAAGTTTGGAAGTTAGGTATAAAGATATAGGTGTAATTAGGAGAGGTGAAAGTGATAGAAATCAAAATTTTGAATATTGATGAAAAGTGCAACTTGAAAAAGAGTGTAAATAGATAGGCATGTTGTGTAAATAAAAACTTCATTCTACTTTTTTCAACTTCTTCCAAATTGTTTAAAAATTATATAATAACATATTTTATTCTAATTTTACCTTTTAAGAATCAACATATGTTTGTGACATTACCAATAGCACTGAATAACTCCTTATCGTGCTTATTTTGTTTGTTCATTAATAGAGATGGGTACACATTATGTATGTGTAATTTGTAATTAGATCTGACAACTATAGCAATTATTTGAAACAACTGAAGAGAATTGAAATAGTTTATAACAATTATACATCTGTAGATATGGTTAAACTTAGTTGTTACGATGGCATGTAAACGATAACATTTTCAAAAGGCAGTCGCTTTCCTCCAGTCCTAGATCGGATATTGATAGCTATCTCATCAGATTAGTTTTTTGTCGACGTTTTATTTTTTTACTGTCCATTTTTTTTTATATAAAATTGATTTGATCACAAAGCTATCGATATCTGATCAACGTAATTTTTTACAGACAATAATATTTAACGAGTTCTACACATTGAACCGTTCAGATTATCGAAATAAGATCCGTGATAGACTCCATGGACCTAACAGCATCCTCCAGTCAGATTGAACTAGAGGGAAGTCGGGCCCTTTTCAAAAATAAAAATTTTAGTGACATCAACATCAACTTGCTTTATATAACAATATAGATAGTATAGATATATTACAAAGCTTGGGGGTTTTTTTTTTTCTGACCTTTGAATGATGATGATGATGATCACCAACAAAAGGAAACACAAAAGGGTGTTTCCTACTTAGACTTTCTTAGTCAATTATGCCTCCGAAAACACAGCATACAAGCTCACACACTTTACATACATGCCTAGACATGGAAGTTAGCTAAATGACCTGTGTTGATCAAGTAAAGTATATTTTGCCCTCAAATCCTTTTGTTTCTCGGTCTTAATGCTCTCTTAATTATTGGATCATACATCAAGAGATTCATTTGTTTTGAGATCTTCACATGCCTAACTATTGGGAGTGTATTGAGACAGAAATTGATCAACTTGGAGATAAAAAAGATAATTGCACATTATTTTTCCACGCAATCAATCATAGAAGAGACTAGAAAATTTATCAAGAAAAATATTTGGAAAAGCAATTGTGTATTTGACGTTCATTTCAAGTGTAAAACCTACCATACAAGAATTGAATTTATAACACGTGTCCCTTTTTTGGGTATGATTCTGACTAAATTTTATGGGCAAATAGATTTTTTTTTAAAAGAGACACAGAGTGGTTTCCACCTATGCGGTCCACATGTGGGTCCTACTTTTTCTGTATCTTCTGTGATTAATTTTGTTAAAAAATTATATGCAAGTAATACAGCTGTTTGGAGATAGAGAATCTAGCGTCGCACGTCATTAATTTGGAATGGAAATTATTCCAAAAAACCAAGCTTTCCTCTCCATGGCTTGAGAATCTGGAAGGAGCAGAGCAAACTTGCATCAACATTCATGAGGGCACCTGCATTGTTGAATTCTCCACAGTAGTTTGGTGCAGAGAATATGGTAACTAGCTGCCTGTCTGCAAAGAATTCATATCCATCTTCCACCACCTGTTAAATCCAAAACATTAATATATATTGTTTAGCATTCATGAGAGAGAGTTTTCTTCATCTCTAGAATTTCTACTAAACATATTAGTGTGTGTTTGTATATATGAAGAATTATTCAGTGCACTTAAAACAAGTTAAGATGGTGCTTTAAATTAACAGTCATTGGTCTAGACAGTGAGGTCCATCATTTTAATGGTAGTCTTTAAAGAGAAAACATAAAAGGTGTCAATTAGTAATTAGATTTGAGCATTGCTCTAAACGAACTTAATAATTTTTCTTACGTATATCGCCAATGTTCCTCTTTTTTTCGTAATCATTGAATTGAATCATATGAGAATTTAGAAATACCCAAATCTCAAAACATAATTTAATAATTGAGTGTAAAGTCATTATGAGATCAAACGGATAAAAGTATTTATTCTATAAACCAAAATCCCAATTCCGCGACTAAAAGGATAAAAGTATATGGGAATAGAAAATCTCATAGTTGTGGTTGTTTATAAGGATCGACACCACAAAAATAGTGTCTAAGTCTTCTCGAGGACTAATCTAATGGGCTTCTTCCTTCTTTTTTTTTTAACTCTTCTTCTTTTATAGATTGATATACAAGTCAAAACTTTAAACTCAAGTCTTGTTCAATGAATTTGTCCCAAATTAACTCCCGAGCTGCCTCCTACATGTGAACAAGTTAGCCCAACAAACTTAGTCGAATGAGCTAAGATTCAGGGCTATATTTTTATTTTTATTTAAAATTTTTCCTTTTTTATATATTTTTGACAAATTTAGTTAGGTTGATGAGCCACCTCTCTCCAGGAAGGGCCAATGGACCAAGCCTACAAATAAACTAACAAGTTGACTCTCACAAGCCATCACAAGTCTGCCTAGTCACAAACCAAATGATAACATCATATATATAGAGGGCCAATTATTAATAAACTTTATACTAATTTTAATAAAATTTATTACCACAATTATTTTTAAAAAATGGTAGTAGTAGATTATCTCTAGAGAGAAGGAAGAGAGGACCTGGTGAGCGCGGCAAATGAGATCAAGATCATGCTTCTTCAAAAACTCAACAACCTTATCCGCTCCAAACGTATACGAAACCCCCCTATCATTCTCCCCCCAGCCCTTTATATCCCTATCCGGATCGGCCCACAGCAAATCACACAACAAACCCTGGTCCGGCACATCGACCGGCCTCTCTATCGCCCGTATCTGATCCAAACTATCTATCTCCGGCGAAAGGCCGCCGTGCATACATAGAATCTTATCGTCGATGACGGCGGCAACAGGCAAAGAATTGAAACAGTCGGTGAAGATACGCCAGATGCGGACGCTGAAGCGGCGCTTGCACTCGTCGTAGAAGCCGTAGATGCGGTTGATGGAGGCGCACTCGTGGTTGCCTCGGAGAAGGAAGAAGTTATCGGGAAATTTGATTTTGTAAGAGAGGAGGAGGCAGATTGTCTCGATGCTTTGTTTGCCTCTGTCGACATAGTCGCCTAGGAAGAGGTAGTTCGAGTCTGGCGGGAAACCCCCGTATTCGAAGAGCCGGAGGAGGTCTGGGTATTGCCCGTGTATGTCTCCTTCCAAATTGAGTTCTAGTAATGTCAATGTCAATAATAATAATAATAATGTACACCAAAATAAGGCTAAGTTTGAGAAGTTTCAAAAAAGTTAAAAGTCAAAAAATTATTCAAAAAGTTAAAAAGTTATCATTATTCATCAAAAATCAACAATTACGGTTGCACAACTCTCAATACTAAGGCCAAGTTTGGCATCTACTAAATAATACAAAAAGTCAAAAAGTCACTATCCTATTTAAGTCACATCACCTTATTTAAATCACATCACCTCTCTACTACATCACATCAAACCCAATCCAAACCCAACCCATATAAGCCAATAAGGCAAAAAGTGCACTTTTTTAGGACATCCCAAACCAACCCTAATTTTTTCCTACACATTAATTTATACAATTTTTTAATACATATTTTTTCATAAAAAGTCAAAAAGTTAACCCAAACATTCATATTTTCAACCTCAACTTTTTAATCTAAAAAGACAAAAAGTGCACTTATTTAAGACACCCCAAACAATCTCTAAATAAAATTACACTCATTGCGAGAGTTAATCGGTGAAAATTTCATTTGTATGGGCCATATATCAATTTGAGGTTTTTTTTTATTTTTTATTTGTTGTGATAAAGGATACTTGTTGAAAAGTCGCGCCGACAATAAATTGAATAGATAGGTAACATGTATACAGATAATAGGATATTTGAAGGTGACATATGTACATATAATAGGATATTTGAAGGTGACACATGTACATATAATGGGATATTTGTATAAGTGATATATGTATAGATAGTGAGATATTTGAACATATAATTGAATATTTTAACATATATATATATAGTAACATAGATAAGTGACACGTATACTGATATCAAGACATTTGAACAAATAGACAACAATAATAAAATATTTGAACAAATAGACTAAGAGTTTCAGAAATAAATATTTGACTTAAGTATTCAAGTTTTAAATATGATCTTTCAAATTTAACATAATTATAGTAATTCACCTAATATTTACTCTTAGATAGATGAACGATAGATGAACATATTGGAACGTTAAAAATATGGTAGGGCATATGCAATTTGTGAAAATTCTAAAAAATGTACCTAAATTATCTTACAAAATCATATAATTTAAATATGAATTCATATAAGGCCTCGTTTGAAAATATATTTTTTAGTAATTTTTTGACTTTTTACGAAAAGATATAGACAAAAGTAAGCTAGTGATGTGACAACTTATAATAATTTTTTGACTTTTTAACTAAAATGTATAATTGACAAATAAAGCATAAGTTAACCCATAAAAATTTAAAAAATCACAACTTAATATAAATTCTCACAAACATATATTAGTCACTTCACAAAATTACGTACCTTACACATCAATTCACGTAAGTTAACTTATAAAAAATTGAGAAAACACAAGTTTTCACGAAAGAGCATTCCCTTACTCACAAACAAGGCAGGAAGCCCCTATGCCAGATGAGAAATCACCATTCCATAGGATGATCTGGGACTTATTCTCGAGCTATAGGATAAGGCCTCTCTTTTGAAATTTTGGTCAAACATATGTCAACTACCTCGCAAAATCACGTGACTTAACACAAATTCACGTAAGGTAACTTATAAAATATGTCATAAGTTTTTACAAAGTATGTAACTTAAATCACAAAAATACATAAGTAAAGGGTTGTTTGGGGTGTTCTAATAAGTGTACTTTTTGTCTTTTTGGACTAAAAAATTGAGGTTGAATATATGGATGTTTGAGTTAACTTTTTGACTTTTTATGAAAAATGTGTAATAAAAAATTGTAAAAATTGATTTATAGGGAAAAATTTAAATTGGGAGTTGTGCAGCCGTAATTGTTGACTTTTGGTGAATAGTGTTAACTTTTTAACTTTTTGAGTAACTTTTTAACTTTTTTATAAGTTCCCAAACTTGGCCTAAATGGGGTTGTACACTCAAAAATTATCCTTAAAATATTAAATTGAGTGAATATAATATACAATCTTAATTTTTTTACAATTCAAGCAAAAAAATATTTTTTTATTCAAAATCTTAACACAAAATTCACAAATCAATGATATGCATGAAATTCACAAAATTATCTGTTAATGGCATTAGGATTATAAAAGATTGTACATGGACAAGTTCAAAGAAGTTTTGAAATTTTGTATTGACAAATTGCGTATCAAGTACAAAAAATGATAATAATAATTCATTTACGCCGTGTTTGGTTGAGGGATTTGAGGAGGGAATTGGAAAAGGAAAGGGAAAAGTTAGGTGAAATGTAAATAAAATATAAATACATTTCACTTAGTTTCACACACCTTCTCCTTTTCTTTTTTCAAATTCCTCCCCAAATCCTCCAACCAAACACAACATTAGCATATTATATTGATCGGTAATACCATTAAACAATATTGCAAGTGGAACAATTTTAAAAACAAAACAATTGGGCAACCCATGTTAGTACAGTAGGCATTTACCATTAAAAATGGTGCTACGATTGCGCACAACATTTGATGAACGGAGCATCTCATGCCATGTTACTACAACGTGCATTCAAATCACATGTTCTAAGCAACCTCAAAATCAACTCTCTAAACCATTTATATAGAAAAATATATGTATATTATTAAAATTATTTACATATTTTAAGAGTAGATTCTGAGATATGAAGGAACACAACACTTATCTCGACATTTCTTATGGAAAACAAAATTCAATCATGTGATCTAATTAAAAACACATTTCTCAACATTTTGTGATAAAAAACAGTTAATTATTTCACTAATGCTGTGTTTGGTTGGGGGATTTGAAAAGCGAAAAGGAAAAGGTGTGTGAAACTAGGTGAAATGTAGGCATATTTTATTCACATTTCACTTAACCTTTCCCTTTCCTTTTCCAAATCCCTCCTTAAATCCCCAACCAAACACAGCGTAAAGAAAAAATACAATTTTGCTTGTATAAGGCCTAGTAGAATTCTTTATTTTGAATCCATTCTAATTAAATTCTCAAAAAGTTGAGAGACCTTATTCAAAGTGACAAAACACAAAATTTGGAAGGCTCATTTATGAATTTAATATCAATTTGTTAAACGATCATGAAAATCATGCAAAGCACAAATCAACACAAATTATTCTATGTCCTATTAATTTCTCATATTCCCACATTGCTAAAATAAAATGGTTTGAAGTTAATATTTATCAAATTTGATTTGTAACAATGTTTTTTCAAAATTACTCATATTGTTCGATTGTTTCAAACGTAAGTGTCAATATTTATCAAATTCAACCTATCTTCTTCATTCATCAAATCAACAGAAAATTAATTGTAAAATTACAAACACATTGCATTTGCATCCATTTCTAACATTGTGTTGAGATATTGAGAAGATAATTGAACCTTTTTTTTTTTAAGAAAATGAAGATAATTGAACTTGAGAAACACATAATCAAAATGGGTAACAATACTAGCAATATGAGGAGACAGAGGAGGAGAGAAGAGGGAGGAGGAAGAGGGGGTACATACCACAAACGTTAATGGGAGCTTCCAACTCAAGAAGGTTAGGTTGGCTAAGGAAAACCTCCTTAGCCGTAGTACAAAGCTGTCGGATCTCCGCCTCCGACAACTGAATCTTCTTCCCTCTGGTCTTCCTCGCTTCCAACAGCCTCTCTATTATACCATCCAACCCTTCCATTAAATCTCTCAACCTCTACTCTCAATCCCCACCACCACCCCCTGCCACCACTGCCCTCCACCACCTATATATTATATCTATATGTATATATGTTCTCCTCTAATGAATGATAAAATCACAATTGCATGTTCTTATCTTGAAGATGTGCTAAAAAGATTGGAAAAAAATAAAATAAAATAAGAAACAAAGGGGAGAAAATGCGGAGTTCTTTTTCTTCAATGAGAGAGAAAAATGCAGAAGAATTGTGGGGGAGTTCGAGATATATTTGGCTTGGATCTGTTACAAATAGAATGGACTAAGCCTCCCTCCTTTGCTCCGACTTTTTTGGGCAATCCATCGAATCATTTGTGCGTGTATATATATATATTTTTTACATACAATACTTGGGAGCTGTCACCTGTAACACCCAGCAAATGATGCACTAAAAAAAAAGTAAAAATAGGGGGCACACAGAATCTTCTGTTCTCTCCTGTGTTTTTCGACTTTTTTTGTCATATCCAACAATCGTGAACAACTAAATAAATATTTCAAGAGAATAGAGAAAAAAACTTAGCTGTTTTTGGTTAGATATTCAAATTATGATTCCATCGTTTGATTTCAATATATAATGTTTGTTTAGAATTTTCAAAAGTTAATTCTAAACCCACTTTTGAAAATTCTTTTCAAAGCAGGAAATTTAGACTAATCTGATCGTCTTCCCGAATGTCCAATCGGCCTCTGAACATCCAGCCAATTAACCAGTACAATGTAATTTATTTATATTTTAAATAAATAAAAAAATCAAAAATTTTCAAAATTTTGTATGAGTTTTGAATAAAATTTTGAGTTATGTATTTGATTATGAGTTGTAAGTTTTTATATCAAATATCATATATCACATTAAAAATTCTCCACTCAATTCAAAACTCTTTTAAAAACTCATTCAGCAAACAAGTTTTTCACACTCAAATTATAATTCTAAAACTCACAAATTCAAAAATATAGCATTATTCTTAAATCATATTTAGAAAATTTTACCAAATGCAAGCTTCATATTTCGAGAGAAAAGAGAAATCTTAGGTAAGGACAGGAATGACAAAGGGGAGGGTATATGAGTGACCCCTCTTCCACTCCAGACCTATCCTTTATTGTGCAAAACAAAGAATGAAACAAACAAACAAAAATCATTTTGCAGCATCGAACGGTAATAAAAGCTTATAAAATAGAAATGAGATATTTTTAATAATACACATAATCCGATTGGGGTGAGTCTCGGGGTTACCCACCCCTACCCCCGACCCAAACCCTGTAAAAGTTCTTTATTTCACTACAAAATTTGATCATATCCTATTGAAAAACTCCCGAACTCATTTCAATAAATCAGGAAGGCCAAAGAACTTAACTGTAAATCAAACACGAGATACAAGAGAAATGTGATTCCACTTCCATCCAATTTTAACCACACAAGAAAGTGTCTTGTAAGCGCTACAATTTAAAAAAACTACTTAATTAACCAAAGTCCGCATGGTAATAACACAAGGCAATGTGAAGATGTTTATGAGGCAAAGTTGAAATCACCAAGATGATGACATTCATCATGACAACGACCGACTTAACTAAGCATCAAGTTGAAACCTTGAAGATTTGCCTTGATGTTGATTATATGAAAGCAAGCTTCTAGCAATCGATGGCGAATAGGAGGGTAAGATGCAGCTTTAGAATTGAGACTTGTCCAAACCGTCAAAAAAGGGATGATCTAGAGCTGCTTTGGCTGAGATCCTCTCAGCTGGATCATATTTCAGCATTTTCTGCATTTGCAAAACACCAGACCACAACATTAACATATAACAAATTTCAGCATAACAAAGATGAATATTTTTCAAAAAAGTGTTGTACTTCTATGCAAACTAGCTAAATCTTAACCGGTATAGCAAACTTGGGCATGAAATGGGGTCAAACTAAGATTGTACAAATGAATTTTAAAAATTAAAATTAAATTAAAAAATCATGTTTACAAACTAAACCAAGAATGTGTTCACATTTCAAGATCAAAAACCCACAATTTCAATCAAGTCAAAACCTGTACGGGAATTGGCCTCTGGAGACAGCATGGAATTAATGTTAGGACTTATATTTCAAATTATTAAAAATCCAAAAATAAAGTAAGTTTCCTTTGGAAAAGACAGTGATATGAGATAAACTAGTGATGAATAATCAATCAAATGTCAAATGTTTTCCCAGAAGCTTCAAGCACTTTCTAACCATAAGAGAATAGTATCCATAGACGTGTAACATATAAAGCCGTTAGAAGCTTTTAAAAGGTCGAGTGAAGTTCAAGCACAAGTAGTTACCGATAACAGATCAACCCCATCAGGTCCCAATGATGGAACAGCACGCGCCAAATTCTGAGCTTCCCACTGGGGATACACATGCCAGTCCCGTAGAGAACTAACTCCTGGCCACTGCTTATCAGTTGGTGTTCCCAATAACCTTCAACAATGCACATACCAAAGCCCGTGAAAATGGAAATCACAATGGGACTAAAAATATTTGTACTATACATATGCAATCTATGGCCATTACAAACATTTCAGTAATGCTGGAAACAAAAAAAAAAAAAAAAAAAAAAAAAAAGGCTATCCTATAACATCAGAAAAACCCATGTAACCACCATTTCTACCTTCCATTTCAAAGCAGAGCAACAGCCATTATCCTATTGATTTTGAAAGTAATATATCCATCATTCTTAAACAAAATTAATCAAAAGAGTATGTAAAGTCCTTTCCTTTTTTCTTTTTTAAAAGTGAGGGCCTACCCATCAATCTTTAAAAAAAAAATTATAGTTCACAAAATTTGGTGAGGTACACGTATGCAGAAATCAGTTCTACCTTCTCTTTGCTCTTAATCGACCTAACATCAATCACCACATCCCCACAAGTTAAAACACCGCATGGAAGTGTGTCCATCATTCAAAAATAAAAGTATTGTGGACAACACATCTCAAACAGCCCCCAGGACAGCACTAACATTTGTCTCTTCTTCTTTCTTTTTTTTTTAATAGAAGTTTTGACATTTTACACATGGCAATCGCAAGTCAAGTATGCAAGGGGAATTTTCAATTTAGGATGCCAATACAAAGGTACAGTCCAAAATATAACAATAGAGTAACAGTGACATACATAATATGACAATCAAAATGAACATTTCCAGCTTCATTTGCACATTATGAAATTCTTAGTACAAAAATTTAGAGTGTTTATGTACTTGTGTAATTGATGTATGTATAAATTTAATGTCTTTATAGTGTCATGTATCATATCCACAGTTTGTGTGTTGCTGTCTCTGTATGTATGCTACTTAGACCACAAGAAATGCACAGAATCAAAAGCAAAGGAAAAATTGGACTTCAATTTTAAAAAGTGAGCTATATTGATCCTTGCAATCTAGTGAACCACTTGCAATAATAATAACCTTCGTCTAGAATATTACTCGCAAAGCTATTACAAAAGAATAGGTGTAACTTTTTTATCATTATGATCATTGAGAGCTATTTGTCATCTTGTTCATCTAAAGATGTTGAGATATAACTTTGGGATTTGTACTTGGATAAATTTCTGTACAATTGTGCCAATCAATAAATACGTCAAATCATATGTCCCTCTTGCCAATACAATTGTGTTAATCAGATGTTCAAACCAATCTTTCTATATATCTTTTGCTGCAAAATTTCCTACTGTTCCCAAAAACATTGGAGAAATCGGATGAAGATATACATTTTTTTAAGGCAAAAGATAAACCCTCTTACTCGAACAATGGTTTCCCAAACAATTTACTACCAACCATGAACATTTCACGAGGCATATTTTCCCCCCGATTAAATGGAACCCGTTTTATGGTGAATCAAACCTATTGGATGACTTGGATTTTACAGAGAGCAAACTACCAATCAGGAACAGAACCAAAATGAAAAAGAGAAGCAGCATCAGTCAGGAACACCTGTCTACCAAAGGTTCCTCTAGAGGACAGGTAACTAACCAAAGTTTAAAAGAATATACCTGAATATGTGAAGCAGCTGCTGAAACTCGGAGTCGCCAGGAAATAAAGCTTGTCTCCTTGCCATTTCAGCTGCAAAGAATAATCCAGGGAAAGGTAATAAGGATTGGTGACAATGTCAGTAAAAAACACATAAAAAAGAAACTTCAAAAAGGGAATTAACAAAAAATCACTGGTATGACTGCAGGGAAGATGGTCAGGTACATTTATCCCTGTAACGACCTACAGATCAAGGTTAAGTGAAATTTTTCCCAGGAAAATAAACTGATATCCTTGAGCTTAGAACTTGCTACTAAAGCAAGAATAATAAACAGTTTCTTTTACAGCAGGGTTTAGACGAAGGATCGTTTTTGAGGTTGTATCATTTTGTTATTATGCATGTGCTCAGAGAAAAACAGATGCACTGATAGAGATTAAAAATTCCTTGATCCTTACTGATTGTTGATCACAGCTGGTGTGGTGTCCGGGCAATAGAAGCTAATGGGTGATGGACACACAATATCCAATAATGTGAAAGCTACAATAGAAATTGATGAATGTTTTTGAGGGGCAATTAGAGACCTCATTGTAAAATCTCCAAGCCTAATGTCTAGCTAGCAGTCTCAAAACAACTAAATTGCAATCCACAGAAAGTATATGGTGGACCATGGAATTGAAGGGTGTTACCAAAAATGCAACCCACAGACCACATATCCACGGCAGTTGAGTAATGAGTTGATCCTAATAAAACCTCTGGAGCTCTGTACCAAAGAGTAACAATCTGTGGAACAAAATATATAACAGATGCAACAAACAGAAAAATTAAAGAGCATAAATGCATAGGGAATGAAACTGAGATTCATCCACCGGACAATTGACATGTACAAATAGATAAGAAGACGGACCTCATGGGTGTAGCTCTTGAGAGGAACAGTGAAGGCCCTTCCGAGACCAAGATCTGCAATCTTCAGGATGCCCTTCTCCTTGTCTACCAGAAGGTTTTGTGGCTTCAAATCTCTGCAGAGAATAAGAGAAAAACAAACACAACAATTGTAAATTACACGCACACAAGAACAAAAGATTTACATGATTCACCCCAAAACTAGAACTAAGACTAAAGTCGCTGCAATTCCATTACGATCACAAAAGTTTATACAAGAATTGAAGAGATTTACATCACAATCAACTACATATACCTAGAATTAAGACAATAATCATGAGTGCTAAAATACAAAAAACACCTTTACTCCAAATTTGAATGGAGCGGTTAGGCATCTCTAATCCTTGACTCGAACCTATATCAAACTTCAACTTGGGTAAATATCCCTCAAAATCAAAACACCTTTCACTGCTTGACACAAACTCAAACCAAATAAAGTTTTGCTCAAATTTTTACCCAAATCAAAAAATATTCAAATGTTTCCTCAAAATTTTCAAGGCTATTTTGTGGTCTCAAATTTTGTGTCCTTAGGCCATGTTTGGATCATGTATTTGGGTAGGGATTTGGAAAGAGAGAGAGAGAAATGTAGTTATATTTCATTCACATTTCACCCATTTTTTTCCTTTTCCTGTCCAAATCCATGATCCAAACACAGCTTTAGTGATGTTTTACTCAAATTTGTGCTAGAATCTGAGATTGTCCATAGCAGCAGTACATATCAAATGAAGTTTCTCCTCGAATTTAAATAAAATTTTGAGTAATGACTGGTGATGTGATCGGTATTTATCATGATCAACACTCACAAAGGGGCAAATCGATGAAGGAAGAACAAAATTACCTATGAAGAACGCCATGGCTGTGGCAGTGGGCAACCCCAGTACACAACTGATAGAGAAAACTCTGGATTAGTGAAAGCGGAAGAGCCCGGGGATCGGGGCCCTTGCGGTGGGAGTCAATAAACTTCTTGAGATCGGTATCGAGGTACTCGAAGACGAGGTAGAGAAGGGGCTTTCCATGCTTGTTATCGACGTGCTCGACGCAGAGTAATCGGACGACGTAGAGAGAATGAGAGAGCATCTGGAGAAGAGAAACCTCCCTGAGAGCAGTCGGAGGCACACCTTCCTCGTCCATCTCGAGCCTCGTCTTCTTCAGAGCCACCAATTGACCTGTCTCTTTGTCCTTGGCTTTGTACACCTTCCCGTATGTTCCTTCTCCTACCTTCTCTAGCTTCTCATACTTCTCCATTTTCGTCTTCTTCTTCTGATTCTGATTTTGATTTTTGATCAAACCCTAATATTGGTTGTGATTGAAATGAAATGTGGCTTTGTTTCTGATCAGAGGTTTTTGAGAATTCGAAAATGGTTTTTATAAAGTGAAAAGCAAGGAGAGCGTGGTCTTCTCAAATCGGCTACCCTTTGGATCGGTTTTCAACTTTCAAATTTTGAGGCCATTCTCAAATGCCGCACAGGCAAGGCCGCAACGGCACATAATGGCACGTGCTTCCCTCCCTCTTTCGAAATTTGAATTCCCCTTCCTCAGGTGCCCCGTTTTCTCTTCCCCCTTGGTAGATCCATTTATCCTCAGTTGATTATTTAATTTTTTTAATTATTTCAGTCTAATTAAAATAGTTGTATTTAAAAAGTTGGTTAATTTTTTTTTTTTTTGTAGTTAATTTGGTAATTGTGAAAAAAAAAATTAATTATAAATTATATGTGATATTTTGTCTTATTAACTATTTTAATTTATTTGATCTTTTAGTTGACCATTTTAGCCTGACCCTCTTAACAAACACGTACTTTGTTTGTTTATTTACCGGATTAGGTTGTTGAACGAGATTATTAGGTGTCGTTTGGTAATTGGCTTTTTCAATTAGTTTTTAGCTTTTTGATTATTTTAACTTGGGACTAAAAGTTTATTTGGTTTGGTTTTTTGATTTTTTTGATTTTTGTGCGAGAAAAGATGAAATGATTATGAGTGTATTTGGTTTGTGTTTGTAAAGTAATTTTTGAGATAAAAAAATACAAAAACTTGTTTAGTTTGTCTTTTTCTAAATATTCTCTCTAAAATAATTTTGGTTTTTTTTGTAGAGTAGTTTTTGAGATAAAAAGTACAAAAAACTTGCTTGATTTGTCTTTTTCCAAATATGCACTCTAAACCAACTTTGGTTTTTTTTTGTAGAGTAGTTTTTGAGATAAAAAAATACAAAAACTTACTTAGTTTGCTTTTTTGTAGAGTAATTTTTGAGATAAAAAAGTACAAAATTTGTTTGGTTTGTCTTTTTTACAAACATGTTTTAAAAGTAATCTTGAAAATTGGATGACCAAACACATTCCTGAGAGTTTTTTTTGAAAAATCTGTTTAGTTTGATTACTCTTAAAAAGTATTTGTATAGTACATTTCCAAAAAAATTCTTCCAAAATCAAACCAAACAAGGCCTATGATTTCGATGTGATGTTTTTTCTTATTAACTTATGGGTAAACTTCATTTTACCCTCCTGTGGTTTAGGCCAGGTGCAGTTTACCCCCGATATTCAGAAATCACCAGATAACCCCCATATGGTTTATGGACCAAAGCGCACTATCAACTTTTCTATCTAAATTAACAAAATGTGAGGCTCAGGTGCCTAGAAGAGAGTAAGTTATTTTTAAGACTAAATTACTCCTCATTCACCTTCAAATTCACAAAATATACCATTCTTCTTCGTTTTTCCTTTAATGTTTCTCTCTCTATGGTGGGTTGCAGATGAGGTTTGGAAGCTTGTAATTTGGGAAAATTGTAGAGTTTGGGGAGAAAATTGTGACAATGAAGAAATAAGGAAATCAGAGCAAGTCTTTAAGAGGTTTTAGATTGATATATACATATAGCTACAGTTTTTGATCTTTCTAATAACGCCACCACAACAATGGCGTCCCTACCTCTCACCTCCTTTGTCAATTTGGGTTTTCAATCTCTACCCACGTGTAGAACTCGGTCTTCAAAGTCGTCATCATCATCATCATCATCATCATCATCATCATCATTATCATCATCATCATTACCAACTCTCAATCTCAAATCCAACACTTAAAATCAAAGAAACCAGTCAAAACGATACTCTGGAACAACCTTGACCCATGATTAACATTGATTCATGCTTAATTATGCCTAATAAATAATTGAAGGGAAATGTTGCATCATATGTTGCCTTATGTATGTGTATATAACTGTTTAACATAGAAAGATTTGTTCATGTTTTCATTCAGTTTGCGAATTGAAGGCTTTATCGGCACTCAATTCAGAAATTGACTTGATTTATGTGTTAATTGAAATTTTTAGAATTTTATGGTAGGTTTAATTGAAATTCAATTCGGAACGATTAAATTAGATTAATTTACTGCCCACTTATTTAGCCTTAATTATTTATCTTCAAGTGAGTCTATATAAGGATTTTTATATGCCTTTGTTCTTTCTTTATTCTTCATTCAACATATTTGAGCTCCCTCATACAAGCAAAATGTGAGAGAGTGAGAAAGTGAAGGCAATTGAGATCGAAAGTTGGGATAGGAGAGAATTGCCAAGAAGTATTGGAGATTTGCCAAGAATTTGGGAATTGAAGCTCCCTTACTTGTGCAATTTAGACTCTAAGTAAGAGAATTAGCCTTTGATCTTGTAATGTAGTTGATTAATGTATGAAAACAAGTGATTTAAGTGAATTCATGTAGAAATTGAGCTAGAATTGAAGAAAACTAAGTCATTCCATACATACATGTATATTTTCTCACATTTTGGGTTTAATTTCCAAGAGTTCCCTCATGCATGTCTTGAATTCACCTTAATTTTGGGGAATCATCAAGTTTCATGTTATTTGGTAGCATTTGAACATGTTTTGAGAAGCTTAAACTCAAAGAAATTCATGCATGTCATGTTCATGGAGCATTCATAAATTTTAAGTTGAATTTTTGCATAATTAGCAAGCTATGGGGGCCATGAATTCATGAAGTAATCCCTAATTCATGATGTATTATGAGTTTCTAAGTGTTCCTCAAGTTTTGGCCCAGAAAAACCAAGTTCTGATGCTTAAAGTTTGAGTTTTGAGTTTTGAGCTTTGAAAGAAAATCTGGAAATTCCAAAATTTCGCTTCCATGCTCAAGCGTAAGAGTTCACGCTCGAGCCATCACTCTGAGTGCGTGCACTTCTGCTTGAGTGACTATAAGTCCACTCGATCATGAAATGCAAGCTCCCAGAAGTTCATGTATTTTTGCCAATCGCTCGAACGACAAGAGTCACGCTCAAGCGAGGGTTTGGGTCTCACGTTCGAGCGAGGATTAAGTGTCCGTCAAGCGTGAAAAGCAAGCAAGCAACCAGTACTTTTTCAAAATTTACAAACCGCTCGAGCGAGGGATGTTACGCTCAAAAGAACCCTCACGTTTTGCATGTTTTCTCAAGCGAGGAAAGCCACGCTCGAGCATGGGCCTTATTTTCAGCAAGTTTTGAAAAATGTTTTCAAGTACATTTTTATATCCTCATTCTATCCTAGGCATTCTTAGGCCAAGATTAAGACACCATAATGGGGATAAAGGCTAGAAACACACTAAGAACAAATGAAATAGGTTATGTACACTCTAAGCGTATGTTTCAATGTATGTATCCGTTATGTTATGTAGGTCATGCGCCGCAAGACATCTGATTTGCTTATTTGTCTGTTTACCGTGGAGCCTCTGTTATCTATGAGTAATAACTTTGTAAAGCTATGTTCAATTATAAGTATTTTATGAATGATACAAGATGATCTGTTTCTAAAATATTAGTTTCTGGATGAATAAATGGTTGTTTTTTAAATGTATTCGTGGCATTCTTAGCCTCGAATGACATATGTTATCTGTTCTGTTACATCCCAATTTTGGGCCAACTGTACGTCTCATGAGCCAACTGTTATGGATCCTTATGTATATGTCCCTTTATGGGCCAACTGAACGTCTCATGAGTCAACTGTATCGTCTCCATGTACGAGAGTTAACTATATGCCTTTATGGCCATCCCTTTATGGGTCAACTGTTTCTGCTAGTGCTAAGGAATGTGCCACGTATGGTTAACTGCAAGTTCTAATTATGAATACGACTTTGAAACAGTATTTGTTATGTATTATGATTTCTAAACATAATTACAAATTCATTTCTGACAACTATTGAATTCTGTCTTCTATAACTGTTATGGACAACATTCATTAAACTTCTTTACTCCGTTATTATTCACTGGGCTCCAGCTCACTATTTATATTATGTATGTAGGTGAGCAAGCACGTGACCATGCCCAGAGTTGACGGCCTATGTTTTTGTTTTGTCAGCCAACTACCGTGCTTCCTGAGGAGGTTTCTTTTGAGAGGATTATGTCAAGGCTTTAGTTGACCTTATTTTGTACATCTGTACTTGGGCTAAGTATCCTTTGACCCTATCTGTGTAATTGGGTGACATAAGGCTAATGTATTTTTTACGTCACATCTGTATATATATAAGTTTGTTTTGAAAATTTCTATTACATGTATGTCTGCACAGCTCTATGGACTATGTTAATTATGTATATTTGCTTCCGTAGCCCCTATCTTATGTTATCATGTTCAGAGGCCTTTGGTAATCCAAGGATTACTGGCCGGTTATGACACTAAACCTATAGGGACGGGTTTGGGTCGTAACACACTCACTGGTCACAAACCCATATATTGGAACAAGCTTCACATTTAAGTCCATCACCAAGACCCACACCACCTACAATTCTTCAATTCCAACCCGAAACCTCACTGTCAAAGCCTCGGCTGCTGCTGTTCAGGCTAAGCCACCGCCACCGCCACCGCCACCGCAGCCATGGTAGGCTGTAGACCTGAATTCAATCTGATTGTAATTGGGTTATTAAAAATGTTAGGTTTTTATTATTGGCAACCCCATTTGAAAAAACTCATTTTAGTTGTATTTATTTTCGCACTTTTTATTTCAGTGAGGCTATGAGCTTTTAGATGCGAATCCAACCCGAATTGTGTTTTGCAGAGAAGTTTTGTAATGTTAATTCTTTTAAGATTGCCACTTCGCTGATTATAACGGGAATCGAGCTGCCCGGTCAGCTCGCAGGGGTCTGGCGGGTCCGGGGCAGCCCCCGGGCGAGGTTGAGGGGCAGCGCCCCCGAAGCAAAATGCAAAAATACATTCAAAGTTGCATGTCCGCTCGAGCGGACATTCCCCCGCTCGAGCGAAGAATGCTGAGTTCCAGAAGTTTATTCGCCTACAAAAATACTAGATGTTGTTTTTTTCCGCTCAAGTGGAACTTTTCGCGCTCAAGCGTAGGTCCGCTCGAGCGTCCAATCCGACGCTGGAGCGGAGATCGCGGGACAGTTTTCTATAAATACTTGTTTTAGTCCAAATCTAGGATAACTTCTCCAGATCTTCTTCTTGGGTTCTAAGGTTTATATCTGGGGATATTTTGCTAGTTTTCTTTGATGTTTTGATTGAGTATTCAACTCATGGTTTAAAGAGTACGCATCAAAGGATTATTTGTTTGTTCTGTACAAAAGAGAGAGTTGTTATTTGGTGGATTCTAAAGAATTTGAGCCTGAAATTTTAGTGGATTCTGGAGTGGCTCATCATCAAGACAATTCCGAGGTGAAGATAGGGTTGGAAGAGACACATAGAGGTTGGTTTAATTCGGGCGTGGAATCGCTAGGTAATTAAGAGTATACCTATATAATTCCTTTATATCTTCTTAATGGATTGTTTTGTGGCTGTTGCTCGTGGTTTTTTTTATCATAATTGGAGGTGTCCAATTGTGGTTTTTTCATGTAAAATCGTTGTGTTGATTTGTCTTGATTGTTTGATTGGGATTGTTGTTTACTGCTTAAAATTGATACATAATCACAAATCGACATCTAGGGGATTTCTAGATTTTTTAATTGGTATAGAGCAGGTCGTTCTATTTTAAAAAAAAAAAAATTATTTTAGAACGAGATCTTGTTTGATTTGTGATAATAGATTCAATTCGTGAAGGAAATTCTATGGTTCGACCACCCCTAATTGACAGATCTAATTATTCTTTTTGGAAAGCTCGGATGAGATCGTTTTTGAAATCTATAGATGAAAAAGTTTGGCAATCTGTCATGAATGGGTGGACCGAACCAACAATTACCGTTGATGGAGTAACTTTCCCCAAACCAATTGATAAGTGGGACACAATTGATTACCAAAATAGTAGCTGGAATAGTAAAGCTATCAATTCTCTCTTTTGCGCTGTCACACCTGAAGAGTTTAGTCGAATTTGTAATTGTGAAGTCGCAAAAGAGACTTGGGATATCTTACAAACTATTCATGAGGGCACTCCTTTGGTTAAACGCTCAAAACTTCAAAGGCTCACGTCTAGTTTCGAAAACCTTTCAATGAAAGATAGTGAGACCTTTGATGAATTTTATGCGAAATTGAGTAACATTATAAATTCCAACTTCAATTTAGGTGAAAAAAATACCAGAATCCAACGTTGTGGGAAAAATTTTGAGATCCTTGCCCGATCGGTTCCAACCAAAAGTTTCGGCTATTGAAAAGGCTCAAGATGTTGACAATCTCAAGCTGGATCACTTGGTTAGAAATCTCCAAACTTATGAAGCACATAGGAATTTCAAAAAGAAACAAAAAGATGCTATTGCTTTTAGTAGTGCTCATAGAGTTTGAAAGGATTCTGATGAGAATTGTGAGATAGATTCCAAGATTACGGCTGCTTTTGTTAAACAATTTAAAAAATCTTTTTTGAAAAGAATCATAATCTTTTGGAATCTACTCATACTCATAAATCTAAAGGCAAAGATAAACTCAAAATTAATTCTATAGCCAAGAAGGAGAAATGAAAGATACAAGGGAACTCTGAAAGAGTCTAATGCTATGAATGCCAAGGATATGGCCACTTTGCTTCAGAATGCCCCACTCGTTTGAAGAAGAAGAAAGCCCTCACCATCACTTGGGATGATGAATCAGAATCTGATGAAGATGAAAGTGACAACGAAGATCAAGGCGAAGAGGGACATAAAAATTCCTTGCTTTCATGGCGGCTTTCGAAACTAAAGGACGAACAGAGTATCCGAAGAGGTCGGTTGAGAATGCCACTGATGATGAATCCTCGGAGAGTGATGATGAAGAGCCTGAGCAAGCTTATGAAAAGTTGTATAAGGAGTCTCTTAACTTATCCAAATTGAATGACAAACTCACTACGAAACTCAAAACATGTGAAAGTGAGAATGTCAAATAAAGAAAGAGATTTCCGAGGCTATGAATGATGCCCTGAAGATTTTTAATGATCGACAAGCTCTTTGTGCAAAACTCTTGACTTGTGAGACAGAAAGGAATAAGCTATAGCAAATCTATGCAACATATGAAGAAAAAATTAAAACTCTCGAGATGTCTCAATTTGCTTTGGAAGAACTAATGATCAAGAAAGAGGAAGAATTCAAGTGTGCTGTGGCTACCATTGGTCTTTGGAACAGAGGATCAAAGACTTTGGACAATATTATTGGGTCTCAACAAATTTGTTCTGACAAGAGTAGCATTGGCTTTGGTGATAAGAAAGAGCAAAAACAGAGTGTAGCCACAGCTCATGATACAAGAACTCAAGGGCAGGGGGAGCACAAGGTTCAACGAGAGGAAAGACTTCTCAATCTTCCTAAAGTTGGTAAGGTCAAAGAAAAGAAGGTACACCCTGTACACCCTGTTTTTATTTGTCATCATTGTGGTATGCATGGTCATATTTGCCCTTATTGTTATAAGTTGCATGGGAGAGTGTCTCATAAAGATGGAAGAAATTTTAGTATCTCATGGGGTAAGAGACACTTCATTGGTCGTAAGGAGGTTAAGGGTCATAATAAACCTTGCTATTTTGATTTGCTTGAGACCAAACATGAACAGAGGTTTTGTTTGTCTAGCCCTAGGAATAGAAAGTTAGACACCAAGTCTAGACGGGTTCCCATTGAAGGAAAAGGGAACCGCAACGTCAAGACACCACCCAAGAACCGTAATTCTCACAATTTTTTTCATACTAAAGCGGTTTGGGTGAGAAAACTTGACTTGTGTTAATTTGTTTATTCTTTTTAGTTTGTAGGTGTCTGTGTGTTTTTTTTTTTTTTTTTTGAGTCATTTAATGTGTGCATGTTCGTTTTCTGTTTTGCTTTGTTTATAAAAAAAAAAGAAAAAAAAAAGAAAAAAATAAATAAAATAAAATAAAAATAAAAATAAAATAATGTGCAAAAGAAAGAAAAGAAAAAGATGTGAAAAAAAGAAAAAAAATAAAGGATTCATTGATTGAAGGGGAGCCTCCGCTTTTACTCACCAAATATCCCTTGATTCCTAGTGGTTTGACTTTCCATAGTTGTGCTTAGATTCTTTTGTTAGAGGTCCAGCTATCAGATCACTACTAGGATTTAAATCTTGTGTTTGTCGAACTCCAAAAGTCACACACACACTTTTATCATGGGAACTATACTTTTCACATGTGGCATCACTTTCTTTCATGAGGAATCTTCTACAGACTGTGCACACTGTGTTTATTAGTAATTGTGCTTCTTGGATAGTCTTGTGTATTTTAAGGTACTAATCTGAAATTCCTTACTTGCTCTACCATATTATTTTTGTCGTTTGCTTTTTGTTCACTGTGTTTGTGGTCGCTTTTAGTGAGTGGGAGTTTGCTTTACATTTTGATCATCATGTCATTGCTTGTGTGGTTTCTGATCTTGGTTTAGTTGATTGAGTTTCCTTTGTCAATTCATGACAAAAAGCGGGAGTGAGGTTGTCCGGTGCATATGTCTTAGGTTTCATCTATTTATGCTACATGTTTTTAAAATCTCCAAGTCACATTTATTCATATTTTCTATCTCATGCTTCAAGATAATCTTGTCTTATGTTTATTGTTTTTTTCCTCTACTCTTGTGGGACTAATAGTTGTTTTAGAGATTGTGGACTAATAATTGTTTTGGAGATTGTGGCAGTAATAACTGTTTTGCAGATCATAACCTTGAGAAAGAAGTTTGCGTTTGTTGGCTGTATTGGGTTGGGGTGATTAGGGTTTTATTTGTTAGGTGTGTTTTGTCACGGCATTGCCAAAGAAGGAGATTGTTAGGTTTTTATTCTTGGCAACAAAAAATAATGAAAAATTTATTTGGGTCAAATTCTGGTCAGATTCATAGTGTATATATATATATATGTATATACTTGGGTCAAATTCAATCTGATAGTATATATGTATATATATATATAATGTAATATGTGAAAAATGTTGGGTTTTCTAGTGTTTTGTATCAATCAAAATTTTTTGAAGTTAAAATTTGTTAGAGTTGGTAGAAGAAAGAAAATATATGTGTATATATCTATATATATGTGCAGGTTCAATTCAAAAAAAAAAAAATAAGAAAGAAAGAAAATAAGTGTGTGTGTGTGTGTGTATATATACATATGTGTATTTGCAGGTTTAATTTAAAAGAGAGAAAAGGAAGAAGACAGGGACATAAAGGTAAATTTATACGTTTTGTTAACAGAAGTCAGTGTGCGTTTTAGTTCACAAATCACATGAGAGTTATGTAGTAATTTCCGAATATCTGGGGATAAACCGCACCCAGCCCAAACCACAGAGGGGTAAAGTGTAGTTTGCCCTTAAATTATTTAGTTTATTTTGTCTTTTGTGCTTTTTAGCCAAAAAAAACTATAGTCAAACAAGCTTTTTGAGTAAGCGCTCATTTGAGAATTGATTTTTTTTTTTTAAGTGAGTTTTAACTTGTTATAAATATATATATATATATATATATATATGTAAAAAAAAAAAGTAGATAAAATGATTTGATAAGTTATAGCAGTTTTTTAGTTAAGAACTTGGTTTCTCAAATAAGGCTTTAGTATTGTGGTATTAGATTGGAAATATAAGGTAAATTGTGTTTGTTTTTGCACTAGTATAATGATATTAATTAGTTATTGAGAGGGTAATTTTTGGGAAAAATTGGGTCGAGCTTCGAGTTGGGCTTTGGGGCCCAAAACGCAAAGGACTAAGTAAAAAGGCCGTAATGGATACTCCGGCCCAAGGAGGTGAGATTACTCCGGCTCAAGAAGAGATAGTTGTGTCGGCCCAAGGAAGAGTAAAGCTACTCCGGTCCGGAGGCAACTCGGAGTTAGGCCGGTCTCAGAGTTAGTCCGGTCGCAGTATGTTCTGGGAAGGCCGGTTTCAGAATTAGTCCGGTCGTGACTTACAATGGTTAGGTCGGTCAGAACTTGTTACTTGGAAGTTTGATCTAAGCACACAAAGGTTGGACAAGGGCAACCGAAGTAAGGAGTTAGAGGAGAAGACCGAGCTAAGGATAGTTCGACCCTCTGTGGCTCGGTATGGCCAATTTTACTTCGGTCAAATGGAAGTTCGGCCATAAAGAAAACCATCCCACTTGGTTTAAGCAGTGGGGGAGGGTGTAAAAGGATAAGCATTATCTTTAGGAGAATGAATCCTAGGAGGACTCTGCATGGGGAAGTACAAGTCCTACTAGGATTGTGCCATGGGAAACTTATAAAAGCTCACAAGCATCACCTTGGAGGAGGTAATTGAACACAATTCTTTCTGAGAACATAGAGCTTTGTCTATTTGTCAAGCTTACTGACTTAGGCATCGGAGGTTTCCGGCACACACCCGCCGGCTAGCTCACGTTTGTGTTTTCAGGTGATAAAGCGACGTCGTACGGAGGAGCGTGGACTTGGTCAACAGGATTATACGAGGAGAATTATTTCCTTCCCGTACAATTGGCACCGTCTGTGGGAAGAACAGACGAGAACAAAACCTCTTGACTAAGCTTCTCCTTTTCTCATTCAATGGCACACATTGAAGACTTGCCGCAGTCCGCCGTCGACGGACTAACTCCAGAGGGGGGCGCAAGGCGTGAAGGATTACCTTCTGTCCCTCCTATGGCGGACTTGGACCCCCAAAGACATACCTCCATGAGGGATGCTAGGGGAAGACGGACTCACAGCCCCCGTCAATCCCATTCTCAGAGTCCTGACAGGCAAAGGAGGAGGATTGATCCTCAAGCCCTGGAAGATCGCGTGAAGGAACAAGATGAACTAATTCGAAAGATGGCGGCGGACATGGAGGCTTTGAAACGCCAGATGAAGACTAAAGATGTGGCGACAGGAGAGGGGCGCAAGCACAAGACGCCCCCTCGCCACTCAGAGAATCGTAGTAGGAATACTACACCCTCCCAAGGAGAGAGCAGAAGCCTCAGGACAGGCGACACTCACTCCTTATCTTCAAGGACTCGTCACTCCAGGTCTGAGAGGACGAGATCCGAAAGATCATACACTGAAGGAAGCACGTATTGGCCTTCACATTCACACCAAACCAGATCCAGACAAACAGAGCTACCCAGGTCATCCGACTTACGAACCGTGCTAGAAGAAAAAGCACGATGCAAGGAGGATGCCAGGGCAAGGGATCCACACCGAGTTTCGGCCTTACAACGGTTGGCTCCTCGGACGCATGGAAGCGTCGAGGTTGGAATGCCAATACCGCGACCGGCCTACGAACCAACGGACAAGGCATTGGCAAGACTACAGACTTCGCCGTTTGTCCCTGCGATCGAAAACGCGCCCCTGCCATCAGGCTTCCTTCAGCCGAAATTCAATACATATGAAGGGAAGACGGACCCGTATTCTCACCTGAGCCACTTTCGCCAAGTCATGGCTGTGTACAGGCGAAACGAGGCCCTAATGTGCATACTCTTCCCGTCAAGTCTGGGCGACCTAGGCTTGACTTGGTTCGAAAAGCTCCCAGAGGGCAGCATAGCCTCCTGGGCCCAATTGGCAGAGGCGTTCGTAACGAGGTTCCGAACAAACACTAAAACACCGGTGGAGATAGACCAGTTACTCTCCATCGACATGGGTGAAAAAAAGACCCTCAGATCTTACAACAGTCGCTACTGGGAGACATTCAACCAGATTGGAGACTGCCCCACCAATCTAGCCATTGCGCAATATAAAAGAGGCCTACCAGTAGGAAACCGACTAAGGGATTCAATTACCATGACGCCACCCCTCACCATGGAGGCCCTGATGGAGAGAGTGCATCAGCACATCAGGGTAGAAGAGGATGGCGCACATGCAAAAGCGAAATCTAGTGCAACCGTAGTACCAGAAAAGAAGACCTCAGCAAAGGTCAATACAGTAGATCGACAGAATAAAAACGGGCGTGGTAGACGAGATAACGGAGAAGACCCAGACAAAAGATGGTTGAGAATCCGCACTGCCATAACAACGGTGTTCAAAAAACCAATATATCGGATTCTGAGCGAAATAAAAGACGAGCCATTTGTCAAGTGGCCAGCCAAGTTAGGGGAAGCTCAGAAGAATTACGACGACAGATCTCGGTGCACCTTCCACAAAGAAAAGGGGCACCGAACTGAGAATTGCACGCCACTAAGACAGCACTTGGAAGAATTGGTGGCAGCAGGCCACTTGGACAAATACATTGAAGGAGGAGCGCAACCGGCCCCCCAAGATCATAATGACCACCCCAATAGAATGCCAATCGATGCACCACCTCAAGGAATTATCAATGTAATTCATGGAGTTTTTGAACCTGAGCGCGTATGCGAGCTTAGAGGTTCAATCAAGAAGGCTGAGCACTTTAGGGAAGTATTAAGTGCCCAACCTACCATCAAGAAGGGAAGGACAGAGGCAACAAACGTCATGTCCTTTTCGGATAAGGACTTGGAACGAATTTACTGTCCCCATAATGATGCCCTAGTTGTCACTCTCCGAGTCAAGGATTTTGACGTCAAGCGGATTCTGATTGACCAGGGTAGTTCATGTGAGATCATGTATTACGACACATTCAAGCAACTAAAGCTGCAAGACAAAGACTTGGCACCTGCAGTTTCTCCCCTGATTAGATTCAACTCCATGCCAGAGTGCCCTATCGGCAAAATAATCCTTCCAGTCAGAGCAGGAAGTGTAACAAAACAAGTGGAGTTCTGGGTATTGAAGGTCCCCTCCACCTACAACATCATCCTGGGCAGAACATGGCTGCATGCCATACGTTCGGTAGCGTCATCATACCATCAGGTAATGCGGTTCCCCAATGACGCCGGTATAATTGAAGAAGTCTATGGCGATCAGATCATGTCAAAACAGTGCTTCGCCACAGCGAATGGAAGCCGAGCTGCCAAAAGATACGTTCATTCGGTGGAATAACCAGAAAGTAATGAACTATTCGCGGACGTCGGCAAAGAGGCTGATCAGAAAGCGGTGGAGGACTTGGTGGAGGTAAAAATAGATGAGAAGAACCCGGATAAGTTCTTCTTGCTTGGCTCATCGTTGTCCAGCGCTGACAGATTAGAGGTCTTGGAATTCTTGACCTCTAATATCGAAGTGTTTGCCTGGACACCTTACGACATGCCAGGCATTGATCCAAACTTCATCAGTCACCAACTCAATGTCCACCCATCCTCCAGACCAGTCATTCAACGCACACGCAGATCGGCACTCCACCACGCCGAAATAGTGGCAGAAGAGGTAGACAACCTGCTGGAGGCAGGAGCAATAAGGGAAGTGCACTACCCAAGATGGATCTCCAACACAGTCGTAGTGCCGAAAAAGAATGGTAAATGGCGTGTCTGTGTCGACTACAAAATAGTCAACAAGGCGTGCCCAAAAGATAGCTTTCCTCTACCAAGGATAGATCAACTGGTGGACCTGACGGCAGGGCATAACCGACTTAGCTTTCTGGATGCATACAGAGGCTACCACCAGATCGCCATGCATGAACCAGACCAAGAGGTCACATCCTTCACAACACCAAGGGGGTTATATTGCTATAAGGTCATGCCCTTTGGCCTAAAGAACGCTGGGGCGACATTCCAAAGGATGGTCACCAAGATGTTCGAACCATTGTTAGGCAGAACAATGGAGGCTTACATCGACGACATGGTGGTCAAAAGCAAGGATGAGAATGACCATCTTAAAGACCTAGGCGAGATGTTCCAGATCCTGAAGAAACACAAGCTGCGCCTCAATGCGTCCAAATGCGCATTCGGAGTTGGATCTGGCAAATTCTTGGGCTTCCTGGTGACCAACCGAGGTATAGAAGCCGACCCCTCTCAGATCAAAGCAATCCAGGAGTTGGAGAGACCAAACTCAGTCAAAGAAGTGCAGCATCTCACTGGTATGGCGGCTGCACTCAACCGGTTCATAAGCAGATCGTCGGACAGACTACGACCGTTCTTCCAAGCTTTAAAAGCCAAGTTTGAGTGGGATGAAGAATGCGACCGAGCTCTGGAAAGCTTGAAGGAGTACATGTCTTCCCCACCACTACTCGTTACTCCAGTACCTAATGAAGAACTCTTTTTGTACCTGGCAGTCTCTCAGCACGCAGTCAGCGCAGTGTTGGTTCGTGCAGAAGGAATACAACACTTGCCCATCTTCTATGTCAGCAAGACATTGTTGGGAGCCGAAACGAGGTACTTGCCCTTGGAGAAACTAGCATTAGCATTAATGATGGCATCCAGAAAATTGGCACATTACTTTCACGCCCACACCATAGTCGTCCTCACAGTCTTTCCATTAAAAGCTCTGTTTGAAAGGGCGAACTTTAGTGGGCGAATTTTGAAGTGGGCAGTAGAATTGGGACAATTCGACATCAAATTCCAACCTAAAACCGCAATAAAAGCCCAATCCTTGGCAGACTTCGTCACAGAATTTACTCCTGGAAGTCATCATATTTGCCCAGTCGACCTAACTGACACAACCGAACTAGGGACAAAAGTTGACGCCGGAATAGCGCAACCCCTAGTAGAAGGTAGTCAATCAAGCACCAAGGCAAACCACACTAAGGACAACAAGGAAGAGACAAACAAAGGCTCACCAACAGTTCAAACAGAGGACAAAGGACAGACAGCCAACATGGACCTCGAAGAAAACACCATTCTTGACCTCACGACATCGTCTGATCCTTCCACTTGTTGGAAACTATTCGTTGGAGAGATGTGGAAGCTCTTTGTGGATGGAGCATCCAACCGATATGGTGCAGGGCTTGGCATAGTCCTCATCTCTCCAGACGGCCTGGTTATAGAGCAAGCAATCAACCTTGGCTTCCCAGCATCCAACAATGAAGCGGAGTATGAGGCGCTTCTCGCAGGACTCAAGTCAGCACACTTCATGAAAGCAACCGAACTAATGGTATACAGTGACTCTCTGCTGGTGGTAAACCAAATTTCTGGCGAATACGAAGCAAAGGACGACAGAATGGCCAAGTACCAAGAGTTAGTCAGAACGGAGATCAAGAAGTTTGATGTGGTAAGGATAGAACAAATTGGCAGGGAGGAAAACAGCCGAGCGGACGAGCTAGCAGGCCTTGCCTCAATGGCAGATACATCAATCCCTCATCCATTACTCATCGACTTCTTACCAAGACCAAGCATAGAAGACCCCGAAGCAGAAGAAGTATGTTGCACAGAATTAGGCCCTTCTTGGATGGATCCCATCATCCTATTCCTAAAAGACGGCATCCTACCAGAAGAAAAAAAAGAAGCCAACAGAATAAGGGCAAAGTCGCAGCGGTTTTGGCTATCTCCATCTTTGGCATTATACAAGAAGTCGTTCTCTGGGCCTTACCTCAAGTGTGTTCATCCCAGCAAAGTAGAAGCATTCCTATTCGAAATACACGAAGGGGTGTGTGGAAGTCATCAAGGGGGAAGGTCGCTCGCTTACAGGGCTATTTCGCAAGGATATTGGTGGCCATATATGCAAGCAGACTCAGAAAAATATGTGAAGAAGTGTGAGAAATGCCAAAAATTCGCGCACCAAATACATCAACCAGCAAGAGAACTCCTACCATTAACTAGCCCATGGCCTTTTGTAATGTGGGGCTTGGACATAGTAGGACCACTTCCAACAGCACCCGGGGGAAGAAAATTCTTTCTCGCAGCAACAGACTACTTCACAAAGTGAGTGGAAGCAGAAGCATTGGCGTCAATCAAAGAAAAAGATGTGAAGAAGTTTGTTTGGCAGAATATTATCACTCGGTTTGGCATACCAAAAGCACTGATCTCAGACAATGGAACTCAGTTCGACGGCAGAATCTTTAGAAGCTTTTGTGAAGAATACAAGATAGAGTTCTACAATTCCACACCGGCATATCCTCAAGCAAATGGGCAGGCTGAAGCATCAAATAAAGTCGTCTTGGATGGACTAAAGAAAAGGCTAGAGAAAGCAAAAGGCAAGTGGGCAGATGAACTTCCTCACGTCTTATGGGCTTACCGCACCACGCCTCGGCGATCAACTGGAGAAACACCATTCTCCTTAGCCTATGGCATGGAAGCAGTGATCCCACTAGAAGTTGGCCTCCCCACAATTCGAAGCGAAAATTTTGATCCAGACTTAAATGGAGAAGCCATAGCCTTAGAACTCAACCTTGCAGAAGAAAGAAGAGAAAGAGCGTTAGTCCACATCACCTCATACCAACAAGAGTTAATCAGAAAATACAGCAAAAAGGTGCATCCAAGACAATTCAAGATTGGGGATTGGGTACTACGCAAAGTAATGGGAAACACCTTGATCCCAGGAGACGGCAAGTTAGGCCCAAATTGGGAAGGTCCTTATAAGGTGGTTGGGTTAGCAGGCAAAGGGGCATACCACCTAGAAGACAAGGATGGCAAGGCAATCCCTAGGCCATGGAATACGGCCAATCTCAAGTTATTTTACTTTTAGCTTTTCTTTTCCTAACATATGTACTTTTCTCCTCCTTCAATAAAATAAGAAATTCTTTTTAGCACGAATTATTCTTTGTAAAAGTTAGCTTGAAAGACTAAGTATATTGCAAGCATTCTATTCTAAGTTAGCTGGAAAAACTAACTTAGAGGTTGGCTGGATTAAACCAACACCCTTCCTAAGCCCAGGATAAGGATCCAGGCTGCAGGACATTTGGTCGGAATAACCAAATACTATAAGTTAGCTGGAAAAACTAACTTCAATAGTTGGCTGGAATAAACCGACACTTGTTACTCTTCAGCCGAAGTAAGTGTATGGCTGAAGAGTGGTTGGCTGGAATAAACCAACTCCTGTTACTCTTCAGCCGAAGTAAGTGTATGGCTGAAGAGTGGTTGGCTGGAATAAACCAACACTTGTTACTCTTCAGCCGAAGTAAGTGTATGGCTGAAGAGTGGTTGGCTGGAATAAACCAACTCCTGTTACTCTTCAGCCGAAGTAAGTGTATGGCTGAAGAGTGGTTGGCTGGAATAAACCAACTCTTGTTACTCTTCAGCCGAAGTAAGTGTATGGCTGAAGAGTGGTTGGCTGGAATAAACCAACACTTGTTACTCTTCAGCCGAAGCAAGTGTATGGCTGAAGAGTGGTTGGCTGGAATAAACCAACACTTGTTACTCTTCAGCCGAAGTAAGTGTATGGCTGAAGAGTGGTTGGCTGGAACAAACCAACACTTGTTACTCTTCAGCCGAAGTAAGTGTATGGCTGAAGAGTGGTTGGCTGGAATAAACAAACTCTTGTTACTCTTCAGCCGAAGTAAGTGTATGGCTGAAGAGTGGTTGGCTGGAATAAACCAACTCTTGTTACTCTTTAGCCGAAGTAAGTGCATGGCTGAAGAGTGGTTGGCTGGAATGAACCAACACATTGTACTCCTCAGCCGAAGTGATTATATCGGCTAAGGAGTGGTTGGCTAGTAAGCATATTTTAACCAGCCTAAACCGAAATAACAATTGAAGTAATAGAAGACATTACAAATGCAAGCATACACACAACAACCGGAATAAGAGTTGTGTAAAATTTTCATTCAAAGAAAATTCATTACAAAGGGGCATACTTCGGTTACAAAGAGAAAAAAAAATTAAGAGAAAAGTTCATCAATTTCAGCATCAAAAGCCGCATCATCACCAACTCGAAGACCGGTCTCAAGAGGAAGCTCACTCTCGGCTGCCATGATTCCTTCGGTTGGAACCACGTCTTCATTCGGCTGCTCGATAGGAAGGTCCTCTACCATGGGTTCCAACCGAAGTGATGGGTCGGCACCAACAACCGGAATGTCTTCAGGAGCAGAGGAGTCATCAGTGTCTGAGTCCTCCAGAAACTCTTGTTGCAGAGCGTCTGCATACGCCGCAAGGGACTTCGGTATAAAGTAAGCTGGAGGGTCGAAGACCTCGGTCTGTTGATCATGACCGAGCTTCTCCACAGCCGCCCTCCAGCCACACTTGAAGAAAAGCTCCTTGGCGGCGTCGCATTGTTTGACATAGGCCTCCTCTGCCTCCTTGTAACCTCACTTGTACCCCTCCTTTTCGGCCGCCTCCATGTTCTTTTTTAATTC
Organism: Camellia sinensis; assembly: GCF_055761805.1. NCBI lineage: Eukaryota > Viridiplantae > Streptophyta > Magnoliopsida > Ericales > Theaceae > Camellia > Camellia sinensis. The sequence goes on along the minus strand of NC_138970.1, from coordinate 25,850,047 downwards.
GCTTATTTCGGCGTCTTTTCTCTTCTCAAGCTTCAGCAGCTCACGCAGATATTTGTCTTTCATTACAATGGCCGCCTTTTGCCTCTCTGCTTCAGCCGAACTAACCACATCGGCAAGTCGACCGTTCTCTGCTTGAAGCTCGGACAGTTTTCTTTCGGCCTCCGCTAGTTCGGCCGCCTTTGCCTCGGCTTCTGCCATTGCTTGCCTTATAGTTCTTCTTAGTTCTTGAACTTTCTTGTATGTAATATTGTTCTTTTGTAAGGCCTGGCAAAACAAAAATTTCTTTTCAGCCGAAGTAAAAGTTTGAAAATACGGGCAGAAAAAACAGACAGAGCTACTTACCAAGATCATGGACTTGGAAGCAGACCGAATTGATTTCGTTTCGGTGTTTAGTTGCTTCAAGTGGTGTTCCATGTCCTTGGGGAGGCACACACTTTTGGCCAGGTTAAAGGCCAGTTGGTGGTCTTTTTCAGCCACGACCGAGTCAGTAGCTTTGATGTCTCGGTCGTTGAAGGTCAGCGGTGGAGCCCACTTCGGAGATTCAGCTCGGTCGGTTTGCTCCGGTTGGGGGAAAGGTTGAGGACTCTGGGGGATGGATTCAACCTCATCGACTAGTTGCTGTTCGGTCGATGTATTTCGGGCGCGTTTGGAAGGGCGAGATGAAGAAGGCTGCTGAGAAGGGAGGGCCACAACAGCAGGCTGCACCTCGATGGATGGCTGTACTTCGGCTCTGGTTGATGCAGTTAGAAGGGCCCTGACTCTGCTCTTCTTTGCCATTTCTTCCTCAGCAGTTAATGGAACAAGTCTTATTTCGGGCAAAGTTGGGTCCGGTTCTGGTGCTTCCTCAAGAAGGAAATCGGTTACCCTTGCTTTTCGGCGACCGCTGTACCGGTAGGTCGGCTCAAAGTTCAGAAGCTTAGCCCAACTTCTTTCTTTAATCCGTAGTGCGGCTCGCAAAACCGCAAGGTTGGGATAGCTATACAGGGAATGGAGGTGGGCGAAATCTTCAAAAAAGAAGAAGTATTAGTTCGGTCAATAGATTAAAAAACCGAGATAACATACAAGGAACAAGACCGAAGTTAAATTACCAGGCTCTCCCATTTTCCAATTTATAGGTCGGCCAGGAATTTGGGCTTGAAAATCCTCAAAATTCCCAGAGACCCAGAAGAAGTCATTGTCATTAAGGTCTTTGTCCGGTGTGTGCTTAACAATCTTCTCTCGACGGCGGCGGATCCTAAGGTAATAGACCCATCCAGCATCTTTCGAGCCGATGGAATATTGATGGAATATTTCGGCAAGGCCAAGGTTTAAACCGGTTTGGTGGTTTAGTGCGGCTATTCCCATAATAATACGGTATGTATTGGTGGACAGTTGGGTGGGGCATAACCTAGTTTGCCTAAGGAACTCACAGATCAACGGTTGTACAGGAAACCGTAGTCCAGTCTCTATTATGGATTGAAGAGTAAAAGGAACGAAACCTTCGTTGTCCCATGGAATGACGTCCTTTTTTGCTAAAGTCAAATGAACGTCATCCGGTATGTTATAGTCCTTCCTGAATTCGGCCATCCCACCTGGGGTCTCAACTAAATACCTATACTTACCCATTTGTTGTATAATTTACGGATAAGTTATCTCGGTGCAAAAATCGTGCTCAGTAGCTCGGTTGAGCGCACGCAGGAGTGCCTGGGTAACCTAAGTCTGCAAAGTAAAAAACAGAGGGGGTTAAAGCACTGATCAGTGGACCGTGCTACAATTTAAAAGCAAGGTATAAGAGCCCTACTTCGGCCTCAAATTAGCTGGTTCTATCTCGGTTCATCTAAAGGTTTGGCAGCTCGGTTTGAGCAGTTTGCTCGGTAGACCGGTTTAACGTCTAGGGGCAGCTTTCTGAGTTCGGTCTAAAAGACTAAGAGAGCTGGTTTAGCCCCAAGGCCTAAATCGGCTGCAATGTGAATAGAGTTACTTCGATTAAGCCTCTGGGGGCGGCTTTCTGAGTTCGGTTTAGGAACCAAGAGAGCCGACTTGGCCCCAAAAGCTTAGTTCGGTTGACCACCGAGGTTCCTAGTTTGCTATATTCAAAATTTGGTGATCTTATTTCGGCTAAAGCGAGTTCGGTTATTGACTACAAAGATCTATCTATTTGGGGGCAAACAGGATCCTAGTTCGGTTGCTATGTGATTTTGGATCTAAAAGTGGTTTTCTACATAATAGTTCATACACTCGTAGAGTTCTACTGGTTTTTTCATAAAAGTACGAAAGCAAAGCAACAGATGAAGAAAAGTGTTTTCAAAAGCATACAAAATAAAAACGGGCGAAAAAGCAAGAAGGATAGGCTTGCTTACCCGTATAAAAGAGGAGCTAGAGGTGGAGGCAATGGCAGCAATGGAGACACGAACACAGCAAGCTCAAAATTCAAAAGTTCAAAGGCTCAGGAAGCAGGGGAGAAGAGAAAGTGAAGAATGGAAGGTGAAGTGATTCAAGACAAAGAAAGGTTGTTTTGTGAAAGAGGGGAGAGAAAAAGGCGGCAAAAAAAAAAAAAAAAAAAAGGCGGGAACAGTACAAATTTTCTGAAGGGCGGCATGACAATTGGCCACAGCTTATCAGAGCTTGCCACGTGTCACTGGAATGGGAAGCGTTACAGTCGCTGTGATTGAAGAGACGTTTTGACCGGACATAGTGATACCCGAGGTAAAATTAGCTCGGTTGGAGAGCCTGAGGGTTTTTTAGCTCGGCTGAAAAAGCTTAATAAACGCTAGCTCGGCCAGTAGACTGGTAATCCCAATCATGTTGCGCAGATGGAATTAAGAGGCAATTGAGAGGGTAATTTTTGGGAAAAATTGGGCCGAGCTTCGAGTTGGGCTTTGGGGCCCAAAACGCAAAGGACTAAGTAAAAAGGCCGTAATGGATACTCCGGCCCAAGGAGGTGAGATTACTCCGGCTCAAGAAGAGATAGTTGTGTCGGCCCAAGGAAGAGTAAAGCTACTCCGGTCCGGAGGCAACTCGGAGTTAGGCCGGTCTCAGAGTTAGTCCGGTCGCAGTATGTTCTGGGAAGGCCGGTTTCGGAATTAGTCCGGTCGTGACTTACAATGGTTAGGTCGGTCAGAACTTGTTACTTGGAAGTTTGATCTAAGCACACAAAGGTTGGACAAGGGCAGCCGAAGTAAGGAGTTAGAGGAGAAGACCGAGCTAAGGATAGTTCGGCCCTCTGTGGCTCGGTATGGCCAATTTTACTTCGGTCAAATGGAAGTTTGGCCATAAAGAAAACCATCCCACTTGGTTTAAGCAGTGGGGGAGGGTGTAAAAGGATAAGCATTATCCTTAGGAGAATGAATCCTAGGAGGACTCTGCATGGGGAAGTACAAGTCCTACTAGGATTGTGCCATGGGAAACTTATAAAAGCTCACAAGCATCACCTTGGAGGAGGTAATTGAACACAATTCTTTCTGAGAACATAGAGCTTTGTCTATTTGTCAAGCTTACTGACTTAGGCATCGGAGAGGTTTCCGGCACACACCCGCCGGCTAGCTCACGTTTGTGTTTTCAGGTGATAAAGCGACGTCGTACGGAGGAGCGTGGACTTGGTCAACAGGATTATACGAGGAGAATTATTTCCTTCCCGTACAGTTATAATTAAATTTATAAAAATTCTCGTTACATAAAATGTGATTTTTAAGCCTGAACAGAAAAATTCAAAAAATTGTAAACCAATTTGATTTAGATCAAAGCGCAGTGTTTGATTTGGTTTTCTCAATGCACGATTCAGTCTTGGTTCTTAAAATAGGTGAACCATACTTCATGGTTCGATCTGTGATTTTATAATTATAGATCTAATTTAAAAATAAAACTGAATCGTTCAGATATATACATAATTTATTACCGTAAATACTCAAATATCTTATTAATATCAAATATATATATATATATATACACATAAGATGTAATTTTTTATTTTGTAAATTTGTTCTTGTACAGTAGTAAAATTAGTTGTAAACAAATTAGCTAAACAATTGTTAAGTTATGAACAATATTTTTGTAGTCATGTTATCAATGTGGATAATATTCTTAAAAATTCTAGTTCTCAATCGAACTGAATCACGATCTACTGGTTAAATCTAGTTTGGTTCCAATATTTTCGTAGTTTGGTTTGATTCTAAATTTTATAAAATAGTAAAAGAATTATTTAGGATAATTTAAATAAGTATATTTTTTGACTTTTAACAAAAAAAATATATATAAAAAAATAAGGGTAAATTACATTTACCTCCCCTGATGTTTCTGACAAATATAGAGACTTCTCCTGTGATTTCAATAATTATAGTAAGCACTTCTACTTGACCTGACAATGTCAAGATTCTCCCTTTTGTCAAATTGTTCCAAACGGTGTTAACTTTTTCTATTGTAAATTGCCTTATTGCCATTCCTTTTAAAATATTAAAATATATTTTTAGATTAGAGGACAAGTTTGGAAAAAAATAAACAATGTTTGAAACAGTATTTTTGGATTTATTTTTTGAAAATATTAAAAAATGTTTTAAAAAATTTATTTTTTTATTTTAAATATATAAATTTTATTTAAATATTTTATTTTATTTTATAAATATTTTAATTTTTTTCAATTTTAATATTGTAAACTCAAAACACAACTTCATACTCAAATCGTGACCAAGCACATAACTCAAAACTCAATTCAAAAGTTATTTTCAAACCTCATAACCAAACACATAACTCGACACTCCATACTACCTTTAAAACTCTACACTCAAATCGTAACCAAACGCATAACAAAAAAATTAAAATATTTAAAAATATATTTATAAAATAAAATAAAATATTTAAAATAAAAAATTTATATTTAAAATAAAAATTATACATTTAAAATAAAAAAATAAAATTTTTAAAATTTAAAAATATATTTAACTTAAGTTTGTATTTTTTTAAGTTTGTGTTTGGTTATGAGTTTTAAGAATAATTTTTTAATTGAGTTTTGAATTGTGTATTTGGTTAAGACTCTATATGAGTTTTGAAAAGATTTTTGAAAATTTTTAATTGGAATTGTGATTCTAAAAGAGAACCAAATATGTTTCTAAAAAAAATCTTTTTTCAGGACATGTTTTTACTCAAAACTCAATTCAAAAATTATCTTCAAAACTCATAACCAAACACAAATTTAAAACTCAATTCAAAATTCTTTTCAAAACTCAAAACCAAACTTTTTCAAAAACTCTATTCTAAAAGAAAAAAAAAATTATTTTATTTTTTAGAATCATGATTTGAGTGTGGAGTCGTGTTTTGAGTTATGAGTTTTCAAAAGAAAAAATTTGTTTGGTTATAAATTTTGAAATTTTTTGAATTTACTTTTTTAGGGTAAATATTTTATATTTTAAATATTTATTTATTTATTTTAATGTGTATTATATTTCATACATCTATGTGTTATATTTTTTTTAATATTTTAAATATATTTTTAAAATTGTATTTTTTATTTTAAATATATAGTTTTTATTTTAAATATTTTATTTTATTTTATAAATATATTTTTAAATATTTTAATTTTTTTGTTATGCGTTTAGTTACAATTTGAGTGCAGAGTTTTGAAAGTAGTGTGGAGTGTGGAGTTATGTGTTTGGTTACGATTTAAGTGTGAAGTTGTCGTTTTGAGTTTAAAATATTAAAATTAAAAAAATTAAAATATTTACAAAATAAAATAAAATATTTAAATAAAAATTATATATTTAAAATAAAAATAATAAATTTTTTTATAAATTTTTTAATATTTTAAAAAAATAAATCCAAAAATACTGTTCCAAACACTGTTTGTTTCTTCCAAACCTGTCCTCCAATCCAAAAACATTTTTTAATATTTTAAAAGGAAGGGTAATAAGATAATTTATTATAGCAAAAGTTAACACCGTTTGGAACAATTTGACAGAAGGGAGAATCTTAACATTGTCAAGTAAAATAGGAGAAGTTACTAGGGATGTAATCGGTTCGGTACGGTCGGTATTTAGGTAAAAAATTACACCAAATCGATAATGTCGGTTTTATTATTTGGAACACCGATACAGACCGCTTCTTTCATCAAACCGTACCGAACCGAACTGATTGAAACGGTTCGGTTTAGTGCGGTTTAATCGGTTTAGGATTTTTTAAACTTGAGCCACTTTTAAATATAATCATTAATATGTATAAAAACGTTAAATTAGTTATTTGTTTACTATTTCAAACATATCCAATCCATTCATTTAATACATACTTTTCAATTTCTAAATTAACAAAAATTAAAATTAAAAAATTAAAAATACTAGGTTTCAAGAATAATGAGTTGAGTTAAGATTATATATAATAAGAGTTTACAAACTTATGTTATAAAGATGATAAGGTTAATTAATTAAGGTTAATAATTTATTATACTTATTAATATCATTATATTATTAAATTATATATATATATATATATATATTATAAATATAATATATGTTGAAGCAGTCGGTATTAGTTTTGATCGGTGCACAAGGTGCTTAAACCGATATTGAACCAAAAATCGAAAAAAATCAAATTTAAAAACCACACAGACCGATTCTTGTTAAAAAAACAGACCAAATATAGCCGATTTGATCCAGTTCAATCGATTTGGTCAGTTTTTTCAGTTTTTCTTACATCTCTAGAAGTTATTATAATTATTCAAATCACATGGGAGGTCATTGTATTTGTCAGAAACCTCCAAAGAGATAAATGTAATTTATCCAAAAAATAAAGAAATAATAGGATCTAAATAAGTGTACTCATTTAAAAAATACCAAATAAATTTCAAATATCAGAGGATGTAAATATAATTTACCCAAAAAATAAAGAAATAATATAATCTAAATAAGTGTACTTATTTAAAAAATACTAAATAAATTTTAAATAATAATTTAATATTAATTTATTTCTAAATCAAGCTAATTCGAGCCGAATTAATCCCAACCGAACCGTGCTCACATCCCCTATGAGATTTCTAGTGGTGAGTCCCCTATTGAGTTTCATAGTCAAAAGACTCTTAGCAATTTTGCTAAACACACATGATTTTTTAGGTCTTACATTTATTAGTCTAATCATATCAATCATTTTCGAAAACATGCAAGATGTTTGAGGTGTTGTTTGGGAAGAGTTCATTTGGGCTCTTTTGACTCTTTAAGCAACAAAAGATAGAATAGGCTATTTGAGTCACAACAGACAAAACATCATATCTAACCCATAATCATTACACTCTTCTCTCACAAAAAAAGTTCAAAAAGCCAAAAAGCCCTTCCCAAACCAAGCTTTTGAGCCCAGACTCAAATAGCCAAAAAAGTCAAAAAATTAAAAAACTAACCTACTTCCCAAACGGAAGCTGAGTCTAACTTTAAACTTGAGAAGTTTGTGTGACTCATATATATCTTGTTTTAAGTTATAAAAAAATTATATTTAATTATAATTTTTTTGGCTTGTATAAGTAATATTTTATCTGTAAATATATTTATCTTTTGTTTAAAAAATTATTTGTTATGGACTTTGGATTCTATAGATATTCTATAGGGCAATTTGAAAATATGGTTACGTCAAATTTTTATTTTTAACTTATTTTCAATTATATCATCTCTTTATTTTTTTATATGTTTTTTTAAAAAGATAAAAAAATAAAATTTTGATCAATTTTTCAAAACAACTCATAATTGGATAGACGTCATTGTTAACCACGTTACATAAACTTTGGTAGTATTTGGTAGAATTTTAAAATTATGATTTGAAAATAGAGTTTTATTTTGAGTTTGTGAGTTTGGAATTATGATTTGAAAAGAAAATTTATTTGGTTATGAATTTTGAAAATATAGAGTTTGAAGAGAGTTTTGAGTTTTTGAAATTAGAAAAGTTATTTTATTAAAAACCTTACAACTCATAACAAAAAACACAATTCAAAATTCTATTCAAAATTCATAAAAAATTAAAAAAATATTTTTTTATTTAAAATATTAAAAAAATAACATGTGCCAATTGTCACAAAAAAAAAATACAAACACTATTCCAGTCAACCGGCTGGACGATCGGCCGAACGTCCGGAAAGATGACCGGGTAAACGTATTTTCGTAAGTGGGTATGAAATCAATTTTAAAAACTCTAACTAAACACTATACTCAAGCCAATGAATGAAATCACTTTGCTTGGTTAGAGTTTTTTAAAAACACTTTTCAGAAAATTCTACTTTCTTGTTTTTTGCGTTTTTTTGTTTTTACTAATTTTTTAAAAATATTTTAAGATTTTTTTTTAATTTTTAGACATACCTAACATAAATATACCTAAAAAGTAAAAAAAATTGTGAAAAAAACCTTTTAAAAATTCACTAAATACCAAAAATACAAAAAAAAAAGAGAATTCAGTATATTTTTTATATTTTTATGTATTTATTAGTTTTTTAAAAAAAATCACAATTTTTTTTACTTTTTAGATACATCTAAGTAAGATGCATCTAAAAAAGTTAAAAAAAAAAGTTTATAATTTTAAAAATATTCACTAAAAAAAACACGAAAACTAAAAAATTCAATTTTTAAAAAACTCAAACCAAACACATAAATTTTTGAAATGTCCACCAAACAAAGGCTTTGTTTTCCACAAGTGAAAAGTGTTAGAACAATCTTCTATATAAAATAAATAAATTGAAACAAATCAGACAAATAAAATAAATTATGTATCGAATTTATTTTACCGAACCAAATAAATATTTAAAAAATCAAATTGAGTGTGTGACACTCTATCCTTAAGACAGATTTGTCCCGCTACGGTGCTTACGGATAAAAGGCGTCTATCTCCCAGGATACAATGATCTTCAAAAATTGTAGTAGCACTTTAAACAATTTGTACGGCGAACTAGAACCTGTGTTCTATACTCTCTAAATTTTTTCCTAAAATGATATGAAGAATATATGCAATAGAACAAAAATTAGACAGCAAGAAAGGGATTTTTTTCAGTACATTTTTGGATGCCAAAGACTGCTGAAATGGCTGGTATTTATAGGCAACTTAATCTGTCCGAACAAGTGCTGTTTTTGAACTGAACAGGTGCAAAACCCTTGAACAGATGCAGTTTGAAAAACTGGACAGATCAGCAACTACTGCAGTTATCAAACTGTCCAGATTTTGAATTTGCCTGGGCAATTATGAATCTGTCCGAAATTCAACAGATTGAAAAACTGTTTGGACTGATTAACCTGTTTTGTGGAATTCGGATCTGAAAAGAGGCACAATTATTGGATAAAAAAATTGATTTAAAATTTGAATTAAATTCCATTTTGAAATTCAAATAATTACCTCCAAGAATTTTGAAAAAATTCAAATAAATTTTGTCTAAAAAATTAATGTTAGAACCAACCCGATCCATAATCCACACTTGAGCCCGGCTCGGTCGGACGGACGGACGGTGGCGGCGGCGCGCGTGTGTAGTGGTTTGGGCTAAGGTTCACTTTGTCCATAACTCTTCCCTTTTACAAACTTAGGGTCCAACCTAAGTGTTACCACCCAGAACTTATATACAGACATAAGTTCTCTTAAATTTTCAATGTGGGATAACCATTTCAAGAAAACTCACATTTTACTTTCTTTAATTTTCTATTCCACGAACTCGAAAATGACGTCAAGTTCCTATTCACTCATAAATGGTTTTGACGAACCGTCTTCACCGTGTGACTTGCTATGCGGCAAGGAACCTGTCACCTCTTCGGACCCACCTCAAAAGACGTATGGACCCCACTCAATTTTGTGCTCAAAGTTGGCCCAAAATAAGCCTATAAAAATCAAATTTCCAACAATCCCGCACATGAATGAAATTTGACGGAGAGAAAATGTAATAACATGATCTAATTACAAAGAGTACAGAAATTGAAAATATTCTACAAATGATAGGTAATTTTTGGCTTTGGACCTTCTATTGTGAGACACTATCGGATTTACTAGCTAACCAATGAATATGATGTCTTGAACTGTTTAGCCGTTTGTATAAACCAAGATAATAAAACTCACACAGTATATTACCAGACACAGTTTAATTCTCACTATTGTGTTCATTTTGGACCTAAACAACCTGGTCTTTCATGAGTGCTCTAGAGAATTGTAACCCTTCACAAGTCTCATAAAACCGGCCCAATTCACACTCGCATAAGTGATTCTTATGAAGAGTATCCTGCTATACTCCACTAGATTTACCTAGATATAAGAATTGTTAAAATTTTACTTAACCTAAAATGTTGCAGACATCACTATTTCATCATAAAAATATATAGGAGTTTGACTTCCCAGTGATCTTTTTGAGTCATACATAACTCGGTTGTCTCTTTGAACCTAGATCTTGGGATCTCCAATCAACTAGGTTGGGTTGCCGTTGTGGTAACTCTTATTTAATAGGCTTAAGTCTCATTCCCCTCGATGAATTCTCAACTAACTCTCTTGCTAACCCTTTTGTTACGACCCAAACCCGCTCATATGGGTTTAGCACCGTAACCGGCCAGTAATCCGTGATTACCGAAGGCCTGCTTGACGGTAAAGACAGTAATACAGAGTACAGGGGCTGGCGGAAGCCAAAACAATAATAAAAGATGTCCAATGAGCTGTGACAGCCTGTATGCAAAAAGTCTTTTTCGAACATATTCACATTCATAAGCAAAACATATATACACCATATGTACAAACATTCAGAGTATAGTACAAGTCTTAAACAGTATTACAAAACAGAGACGGAATGGTGAAACTGAGACACCCTAAAATAGCCTTAGCTTGGTCAGACTTGGAACCTCGAGGTGAGGCACAATGGTTGGCTTGGCAAAAAGGGAGTTAACCCGATGCCCCTAGCATCGATCCGGTGCCTGAACACCTACATATAAATATAAACAGTGAGTTAAAACCCAGTGAATAACAACTATGTAAAGAGGTTAAGAATGAATGTTATTTCAGTCATTAAACAGTCATATCAGTCATTTAGAAACCATAGCAGTTATATGAGGTATATCCAATAGCAAAACAGTACAGTAAGTCTTAACAACCCGAACAGTCAGTTGATGGCCATCATAACAGTAAACAGTAATGGTTCCAAACATGGGAACCGACAGAGATCTCTATAACAGTAGCAGTAACAGTACAATAACAGTAGATTGCTATGGATGCCACGAATTCAGTGCACAAATAGGACAAATATTCATTCAGTAAGAAATATCACTTCAAAAAGCAGTACAGTATATCATTCGAAAAATATTCATGATTGAACATATCTTTACAACATTGTTACTCACAGAGCACTGGGCTATAAGCAGCTAATGAGCGTCCTCGGATGCCAACCCTACACAGTTACAGAACGAACACACACTAAGTTACACACTTGGGAATCAATAACTTAGTCCCTAACTTGACTCGGTGTGGTTCTACATCAATATCCTCATTAAGATGCCTTAAACTAGGCCTAGGAATGCCTAGGATGAAATGAGGATGCAAAGATGTATTTTAAAATACTTTTCAAAATTTTCAGAAAATAGGGGTCTCGCTCGAGCGTGGCTTTCTTCGCTCGAGCGAGCTTGTCAAAACAGTGCGGTCGCTCGAGCGTGGACTTCCTGGCTCGAGCGGTCTGTAAAAATGCAAAAAGTGCTGGATGTTGAAAATCCCCGCTCGATGCTCGCTTGACACTCGCTCGAGCGTAAGACACAGTCCTCGCTCGAGCGTACGTCTGCGTGCATCAAAAACCTGAGAGCTTGCAATCTACGCTCGAGCCAGCATTCCTTCACTCGAGCGAAGCTCTGAACAAAAGACGGTCGCTCGAGCGTGGAAGCCAAAATCTGGAATTTCCAGATTTGCCTCCCAAGTTCAAACCAAGCATTCAACACCTCAAAACTCAACCTTTTGGGCCCATTTTCTGGAAAACACTTGAAAACTCATACTACAACATGTTTTGAAGATCAATTTTGTAAAATCAAGCTCAAAGGTAAGTCAATTGAACACAATTTCAAAGAAACTCTCATGAACTATGTAAAAACATAACATGCAAGAACTCTTATGAATAAAGTGCTCTAAAACTTGGCCAAATGCAACATAAAGCTTAAGAACATGGTGAATTCATGGACTACATTCAAAATATACACATGCATGGAAGGAATTCATGCAAAACAACCTCAAAATGCAAGAATATGAACATGCATGCATGAATTAGCTCATAATTCGACTCTTCAAATTAATCCTTGACTTTAAACTCTAAATTACCATGAACTTTGCAAGATACAACTCAAACTCACAATGAGGAAGGTGAAATCTCTACCTTAGGTCTTCAATTTTAGGTATAGAAGCTCAATTATGCAATCAACCTTCAAATCTTCCAAGTTTCCAAGCAAAACTCTTGATGAAACCAATTTTCCTCTACTCTCCATCTCTCTCACGGTTTGGCCTAAGGAAGTAGTTGAAAAAAGATGTATGAAGGTGCCAAACAAAGTTTGTAGGAAGTGGCCACTCAATGGCAATTTGGTAAAAAGTGCAAACTAATGTGATACAACTTTATTTAATCTAATTTAATCATTCCCAATCAAATTTAAATTAAACCTACCATAAAATCACATAAATTCTAACTAACATATAATACAAATCAATTTCAAATTCGGTCGCTGATAAGGCCTTCAATTTGCAGTTCGAACTTAAAACATGAACAGATCAATTAACAGTTAAACAGATAGAAAATGCAATCAAGCAACATACTCATGCGTTCAGTTCAGAATTTCAGTCTGTTCAATTACTTATCATGCTTAATCATGGATTAGCACTAAACAGAGGTGAGGGTTGCCACACCTTTGGTCAATGGATCCGCGATGTTGTGTTTAGACTTCATATATTCAATGGAAATAATTCCATTAGAGAGTAGTTGTTTTACAGTGTTATGTCGATAACGAATGTGTCGTGACTTATCGTTATACATATGACTTTGTGCTTTACCTATTGTTGATTGACTATCGCAATGTATGCATATAGCAGGCACCGATTTTGGCTATATTGGAATATCTTCAAGGAAGTGGCGAAGTCATTCTGCCTCTTCCTCAGCTTTATCTAAAACTATGAATTCTGATTTCATAGTAGACCTAGCAATGCAAGTCTGTTTGGAAGATTTCCAAGATACAGCTGCCCCACCAAGAGTAAATACATATCCACTGATGGGTTTTGAGTCTCTAATATCCAATATCCAGTTTGCATCACAGTATCCTTCAAGCACTGTTGGATATCTAGTATAATTCAGTCCAATGTTACGAATAAATCTGAGGTATCTTAGAACCCTTATAATTACTTTATAGTATTCTACTCCTGGGTCACTCATATATCTACTTAATTTACTTACTGCATAAGCTATATCCGGGCTAGTGCAGTTCATCAAGTATATTAAACTTCCACTAATTTGGGCATACTCTAATTGAGAAATACTTTCCTGTGCATTCTTAGAAAGAAACAAATTAACATCCACAGGTGTTCTAGCAAGATGATCATCATCTTTGCAGAATTTGTCAAGTATTTTCTCAATATAATGTGATTATGACAAAGCATAATATTATGATATTTTGGTATTTTTCATTCCAAGAATTATATCAGCAATTCCCATGTCCTTCATGTCATTATTGCTACCTATCACGAGTATATCATCCATATAAAGACATACTATAACATAGTCTTTGTTTGTGTTTTTAACATAAACACATTTGTCACATTCATTAATTTTGAATCCATTTGACATCATTACTTTATCAAATTTCTCATGCCATTGCTTTGGCGCTTATTTTAAACCATATAATGATTTAATCAATTTACACACTTTCTTTTATTTCCTTGGAACAGAAAATCCTTCTGCTTGTTCCATGTAAATTTCTTCATCTAACTCATCATTTAAGAAAACGGTTTTTACATCCATTTGATGAATTTCTAGATTGTATAAAGATGCAATAGCAATTAGCATTCTAACGGATGTTATTCTTGTAACCGATGAGTATGTGTCAAAGTAATCGAGACCTTCTTTTTGTCTAAATCCTTTGACCACAAGTCTTGTCTTATATTTGTCAATTGATCCATCTGCTTTCATTTTTCTCTTAAAAATCCACTTGTACCTAAGAGGTTTACAGCTTGGTGGCAAATTCATCAATTCCCAAGTGTGATTTTGCAGGATGGATTCAATTTCGCTGTTTACAGCTTTTTTCCATAAAGAAGTCTCAAGACTGGACATAGCTTCTTTAAAAGTTAAAGGCTAATTTTCTAAGAAAAATGTTAGGAAATCTAGACCAGAAGATTTTGAGGTTCTTGTACGTTTACTATACCTAGGTTCCTCTTCCTCATTTTGATCTATCTCTCACGCTTGTTTTTTATCATATTCTTGATCATGACTAGTATTAGGCATCATAAGATATTTTATTAGTACTAATCTCTTGTCCAATTTTATTTGGAAACACATGTTCAAAGAAAGACGTATTCTAAGATTCAATAATATTATTTACATGCATTTCAGAATGTTCTAACTTATGAATCAAAAATTGATATGCATTACTATTCTTGGCATAACAAATGAAAATGCAATCAACAGTTTTAGGACCTATCTTAGTATTTTTAGGACTAGGAATAGCCACTTTAGCCAAACACCCTCACACTTTTAAGTATTTGTAGGATGGTACTCTCTCATGTCATAATTCATAAGGTATTTGATTCACTTTCTTTCGGGGTACTTTATTAAGTATATAATTAGCAGAAAGTATTACTTTCCCCCACAAATTCTGAGGTAATCCAAAACTTATTAACATGACATTTATCATTTTTTTAAAAGTCCTATTTTTCCTTTCAGCAATTCCATTTTACTGAGGTGAGTAAGGAGCAGTGGTTTGATGAATTATTCCATATTCTTTACAAAATTCACCAAAAGGTGATTCATATTCACCACTTCTATCACTTTTTAGTTTTTTAATTTTCTTACCAAGTTAATTTTCAACTTCATTATTGTATTGAATGAAAGTTTTCAAAATTTCATCCTTGGTTCGAATTAAATAAACATAACTATATCTAGTATAGTCATCTATGACAGTGATAAAATATTTTTCCTACCTCTAGTTTGAATTGATTTAAAATTACAAATGTCACTATGAATTAATTCAAGTGGTTTTGTACTTCTTTCAATTGAATGAAAAGGAGTTTTGGATAATTTTACCTCAACGCAAATTTCATATTTATGATTTGAATCAATGTCAAATTTAGGTAAATATTCTATATTAATTAATCTACTCAAAGATCCATAATTAGCATATCCTAGTCTACTATGCCACAAATTTGAAGACTCAAGCAAGTAAGAAGAAGATGTATTTTTATTAATAACAGAGGGTACCACAGTCATTACATTCATTTTGAAAAGGCCATCAGACATGTAACATTTTCCTACATACATCTCATTTTTGGTAAGTACAAACTTGTCACTTTAAAAAACTAGCCTAAACTCATTTTTACTCAACAAAGATCCAGAAACAAGATTCTTGCGAATGTCCGGTACATGTAGCACATTGGTGAGAGTGAGTTTTTTTCCAGATGGCATCTTCAGAATAATTTTTCCTTGTCTTTCAACTTTGGAAGTTGATGAGTTGTCCATAAAAAAGTTGTTCACCGTTGTCAATTACTGAATAAGATGTGAACATCTTTTTGTTGGCACAGATATGGCGAGTAGCACCAGTGTCCACCCACCATTCTTTAGGATTTTCGATAAGATTTCTCTTAGAAACAACTGCAAAAAGATTTATGTCATCTGCACTATTGGAAATTTTGTCCACTTTGGCCATATTGGCTTGAGTAGACTTCTTGCTTGTTTTTGTTATTCTTTTGCTTTTGCCTTTACTATGGTAATCTTTGGCATGATGCCCTCTTTGTCACAGATGTAACACTTGTCATTAAACTTGTACTTTTTAGTTTTCCCTTCTTTAGAGCCTTGTGAGGAACTTTCTCTAGAAAACTTCCATTTCTTGGCTTTTGGAGCATGTTCCACCACATTTGCCTTTGACTTCATTGGATGCTTACCAGCCTGCTTTTTTTAAATTTTGGTTGCCCTCCTCAATCCTCAAATGCACAATTAATTCCTCTAAAGACATTTCTTTGCACTTGTATTTGAGGTAGTTCTTAAATTCCTTCCAGGCTTGTGGTAATTTTCAATTAAGGCTGCAATTTGGAAGGATTCACGAAGAGACATGCATTCTATGTGAATATGTCATACAGAATGAGTTAGAGATCTTGAACTCGGCTGATCACAATCTTAGAATCAACCATCACAAAGTCTAGGAACTTGTCAACCACAAATTTCTTTGAGCCAACATCTTATGTTTTGTACTTTTTCTCCAAAGACTCCCAAAGTTCCTTTACCGTTTTGATAGGACTATAGACGTTATATAAAGTGTTGTCAAGTCCGTTCAAGATGTAGTTTCGGCAAAGGAAATTAACATGTTTCCAGGCATCGACCGTAACAACCACCTGCCGGTCAATTTCATCATCGTTCAGAGTAGGAGCATTCTCACGAAAAAAACGAGCCAGGTTCAGAGTTGTAAGATAGAATAGCATTTTTTGTTGGTATCTTTTAAAATCAGTTCCTGATAACTTCTCTGGCTTCTCATAGCGATTGACTGGCACAGTCACAATAGGAGGGGTTGGAGCAATTGCAGCCACCACACTAGTATTTGTTTGAGTATTAGTTTGACCAGTTTCGGTAGCCATGAATTTTAAATTATAAAACAAAATTATAATTAGAATATTATACTATAAAGAAAATTTAAACCAAAACCACAAAATTAAATTCTATTAAAATAAAAGAAAAAAGAATTGTAACTTTTATTTTCAATTAATTTGAAAATAAAATAAAATTTTATTTAACCAAATTAATTCTACACAGAAAATTAAATTTCTACAGCACTTCAATAATTAAAATACTGAAATAGAATTTTAATTAATGAACACTCAGAAATTATTTTTGAAAATCAAAATTAATTTCTGACAAACTTTACAAATAAATATTTTGAATTGTTAATGACACCAGTATATTACTACTAGTTGTCAAAGAAAATATACAGTATATAACTACTATCTGTCAAATAGTATATTACTACTATTTGTTTTCCAACCAAAATATTATTTTGTAAAACCACAGAAAATAATTTCTGTAAGAAGAAGAAAAAGAAAAAGGAAACAAATGAAAAATTATGTATAAACAGAATAATTCAGATCTATCTTAAGATTGTTGGAACAATCTTTTGTATAAAATAAATAAATTGAAACAAATCAAACAAATAAAATAAATTACGTACCGAATTTATTTTACCGAACCGAATAAATATTTAAAAAATCAAATCGAGTGTGTGTCACTCTATTCTTAAGATAGATTCGCCCCGCTACGGTTCTTACAGATAAAAGGCGTCTATCTCCTAAGATACAATGATCTTCACAAATTGTAGTAGCACTCCAAACAATTTGTACGACGAACTAGAACCTGTGTTCTATACTCTCTAAATTTTTTCCTAAAATGATATGAATAATATATGCAATAGAACAAAAATTGGACAACAAGAAAATGATTTTTTCAGTACATTTTCGGATGCCAAAGACTGTTGAAATGGCTTGTATTTATAAGCAAATTAATCTATCTGAATAGGTGCTGTTTTTGAATCGAACAAGTGCAAAACCCTTGAACAGATGCAGTTTGAAAAACTGGACAGATCTGCAACTGCCCAGATTTTGAATCTGTCTGGGCAGTTATGAATCTGTCCAAAATTCAACAGATTGAAAAACTGTTTGGACTGATTAACCTGTTTGTGGAATTCGAATCTGAAAAGAGGCACAATTATTGGACAAAAAAATTGATTTCAAATTTGAATTAAATTTCATTTTGAAATTCAAATAATTTCCTCCAAGAGTTTTGAAAAATTCAAATAAATTAATGTTAGAACTGACCCGACCTACACATGCGTGTGATGGTTTGGGTTAAGGTTTACTTTGTCTATAACTTCTCTCTTCTACAAACTTGGGGTGCCCCTTGGGGCCCAATCCAAGTGTTGTCATCTACAACTTATATGCACACATAAGTTCTTTTAAGTTTTCAATGTGGGATAATCATTTAAAGGAAACCCACATTTTACTGTCTTCAATTTTTTATTCCACGAAACCGAAAACGACGTCAAATTCCCATTCACTCATAAATAGTTTTGACGAATTGTTTTCACCTTGTGACTTGCCATACGGAAAGGAATAAGTCACCTCTTTAGACTCACCTTAAAAAACGTGTAAAACCCACTCAATTTTAGACTCAAAATTAACTTAAAATAAACCTATAAAAACTAAAAATTTCCAACACTAAGTACCACCGACGGTGAGCCCCTCCCCCGTGTATCTTTCACCGTGGTTGCTTTCAAAATTTCACATCATATACTCATCAACTTTCTCCATCAAATGAAATGGTAGTAATTACAATACATACGTTAAAATACAAACTAAATCACAAAAAGTGTAATAATTAGTTAAGTTTTATTTCAAATCTAAATTTAAAAGAAAAATCAACATTTCATTTATAACAATACATACAGAATAAATAACAAAATAGCTCTTACAACAACTCCAACGCCACTCTTTGTTTTTTACTAGTTAAAGTATAAAAGAAAATCCTGTCTAAAAAAAAGTACAAAAGAAAATTGCTCCTTATTTTACTGAACATTTTTTTTTATCTATGTGATCCAACGCTATTTTTTATTTTATCTATTTATCTACTCAAATTTTTTAAAGAGCTTTCCAAAACTCTCCAAATATATTTAGTTCAGAATTTTTTTTGGTTAAAATGACAAGTGTAATAGCTAACCCGTTAGGGACAGTAAAATAGGGCGATCCTAGCCATAACAATAAATCACCCTCTTTTAAATAACCTATTGGAAATGCTCTTATTAAATGAAATATATTATCCCAATAAAATGAAAAATTTATGTTTATTGAATTGGTCTTATTTTTTCATGAATAATAGATACGAAAGGCCTACAAAATGAACAATTTAGAATATGAAAATGATCCCAATAAAATGAAAAATTTACATTTATTAGATCGATCTTATTATTTTATTATAAATGATATACATAAAAACCCTAGAAAATAAATAATTTAAAATATAAAAAGAGGACCCATAATAAACGTTACAATCCCTCAAAAAATTTGAACTTTTTTTTTTTGTTTTTTCTTCAAAATCCTCTCTCAAACAATTCGTCAAACAATTGGTGTGCTTACACTTTATATATTACCCCAATGCCTTGACAATAAAATATTGAGATGCTCGAAGTTACAGTTCACCAAGCACATTGCACGCTAACCGCCCATCTAAAAAGGAAGAAAAAAAAAATCAGTAACCGAAATAAAGTTGTCTAACTTAAATAGTTTATTCATTCCAATAACTAGTGAAAATGCAAGAGTAGCCCAAGAATTAATATAGGACTAATGACAAACTAACAACAAATTTTAATTTTTTTACTGAATTTGTTACATTCATATTATTCAAGTTGTTGATATTTAAAATTTCATTTTCTTATGCGTGTCACATCTATTAATAATAAGAAAATAAGATAAATTACACTTTTATTATTAAAGTCTAACCTTTTTTCTTTTTCTTTTTCTTTTTCTCGCTTTAATTTTTAAATAAAAAGTTTTCTCACGTTCATATCCAAACTATTAATCTTTTTCTACTTTAGTTCAAATTTTTCTACTTTAGTCCAAATTCTAAAGATCATTATATTTGAGTATTGTCAATAGTCCTCACACGTTTTCTTAAGACCCCATATCTTTCATTTTTTAAATTATAACCCCAACATAAAATTTGAAATTATCTCCATCATCCTTAACCACCCACTCCCACTCTACCCATAACCTTACGCCACTCTTTCACCCCAGTTACAACCAACTCTGGTCACACCTTTCCCTGCCACTCTCAACTCTGATAACTCATTGTGGGGATATGGCAAGGCGACGCCGATGTGTCAGCCGAGGTGCTACGTGTCCTGGTCATTATGCCGAGGTTATCTCGGCGTTGCCGAGGTTATTTCCGAAGATATCGGAATCCGAGATAAACGGATAAGGGACAAGAGTCCTAGAATGAAGAGGAGACTTAATCAAGATGAAGATAAATCTCATAGGGAGTTTTATCTTTATCTCTTGAGGAGTCCAAAGTGAGGCTTCTAGTGGGACTAGGATTAAGTAAACTATAAAAGAGAGGCACCTCCATGGGTCTAAGGTACGCAATTTATGCTTTGAGTAGTGAGTTTAGCACTTGATTTATCTTTGAGAAATATACTGATTTGATTGTCGGAGTGTCCCCAAGTGGAAGAGCCACAGCCGGAGCCTTCTCTTTCTGTTACAGGTTAACTGAAGCTATCTATTCTGCCGGTGCTTTCTAACTGATTACTAAACGGGCAGTGTGACCAGAAAATCACTCACATACTCACCATTTGCTTTCACTCGTTTGCCGACAATACATTTTTCAACTATTCATCATCTAAACTCTCTTGCCCTTACATAGTTTCCCTTAGTTCATAGCCCTACTTCACCATTCTCGTAGCCCATTTTGCCACCCTTATGACCTCGAGATCAACTAAGATGAAATGAAAAGTAGAGGAGATGGGTCGTGATCATTGACCTAACAATCTCACAAAAAACAAGACAAATAAGAAAGAGTGAGGGGCCAAGGGTCGCGATGGTGCGACAAGAGGTAAGAGATAAGGGGTTTACAATGGAAAGAGGGTCATTCGAGCAGCTGCAACTGTGCCAGAGGTAAAAATAGAAGGCGAGGTTTAAGATTTTAAGATTAAGTGAGAAACTTTAATTTTTGAAATTTCTAAATTATCTTCTAATTGTAATAGGAGTTCATAGTTTGACCAGATTGAGAAACAAAAAATAAATTATAAATCAAAGTGGAAGGATCTTTTTTTATGAAGAGCAAAGTGAGAAATAATTCATTAAGTAGGAATGAAAGTGTAATTTACCCAAAATATTATATAATTTATCAGTCTATACAATGAAAAAATATAAAAATCAAGTACAAATCCCATATAAAGTAAGTTTTTTTTTTTTTTTTGGTTTCACACTTGTATAAGTTGGTTGTGCCCATCCAATTCGATATTTATTTTCTCACAAATAAATTACTTCATGTAAAATAACTGTATCTAATTATGGGATTGATTTATGTAATCCTAAAATTCTTCATAATATTTTTTTTAGTTTTAGGCTTATTTCGGCAAGTAGATAAAAAATTACCTTTTGACTTTTAATCTACTTTGAGTCAAATCATTTCTCTACCTTTTTTTTTACACTTTTTTTTAAAAGTCAAAAAAAAAAAAAAATCAAAAACACAACTTTTAACTAATTTCTCAAAACAATCCTTAAAATGGTATTTTAAAAAATAATATATAAGTTTATTTTTTAAATTTAATGATATATAAGTGATATAATTAGTTAATGATAAAAAAATATAAAAAATTATTTTAAATATCTTAATTAATTATTATATTATTAAATTAAAAAAATAAATTTAATTTTTAGATTTAGTGGCATTTTGAGAAGTTGATAAAAAATTGATTTTTTTAACTTTTTTAATCTATTTTTATATTTTATAAATAAAAATATGAGAAATGATGTGATTAAAAATAAATAAAAAATTAAAAACTCACTTTTTATTTTTTATTTTTTATTTTTTTTTGGCCAAAAACTCCTTAAATAGTGATGGTCCCGCGAATTTTTTACCATGAAAAGTCGCAGCTGAGACCTGACTGGGAACACCAGAGTAGAGAGAGAGAGAGAGTGTGTCTGTGTGCATGTGTGTGTGCGTTGTGCGTGTGAGAAAGTCACATAACAATAATACTATAATTTCGAAATTAAAAAAAATATTTAAAAAAAATAAAATTAAGAGAGTGAGAGAAGGAAGAAGAAGAACAAGAACAAGTTGAGGTAGTCGAAGCATGAAACTCCGCTCCGTCACGAAATCACCAACAACAAATCCAAAACCCATCTCTGAGCTTCTTCATCTTCATCATCACATTCCACTCAGTTCTCGACACGAACACAACTACTGATCTTCTTCTTCTTCAATGGGTAACTGTGGCACTAGAGAGGAATCTGCTGCTGCTGCTGTTGTTTCCCATGCTCATCATCAAGGTGCCCTTATTTTTTCTCCACACTTTTCCAAATCCCATTGCATTATACACTAGACTTACTTATTAATTTGGTGAAAAATTTGGTGAAAATGAGATCTAATTCTTTCATCAAGCTCGTATCAAATCAAGTTTTTACTAAATATTTTGTTAAATCAGTTATAAATCAAGTCTTTTTATCAAATTTTCAACTACTTTTTTTCTACTTGAGTTGATGAAATTGTAAAAAGATTGAAGGATTTGAGATGGGTTTTGTATCAAATCATGTTTTTACCAAATATTTCATTAAATCAGTTATGAATCAAATCTTTTACTAAATTTTTAATTTTTTTTTTTTCACTTTAAGTTTGATGAAATTGTTGAAAGATAGTAGGATTTGAGATGGGTTTCGTTTCACCTGAATTGGGTAAATGAGGTTTTTGGGATATGTTAGGTATTTTTTAAGAAAAATTTATAACCGTTGGAGTGAAGGTTTTGGTCTAAATTTTGAACAAATTTGATGAAAAAAAAGTGAAGGATTGGAGATGGTCTCAGATCTAGGCTTTATCCTTCAGTTTCCAGTTCCCACAACCCGAGATTAAATTAGGGTTCATGCTATTTTCCTTTGTTTTTCATTTAATTTGGTGGGTTTTCTTCTTATAATGATAAAATTGTGTAATTTTGATTTGGGGGAAATGGAATGAGGGCAGTTCAACAGCTCCACATGCTATCAATGCCCGGTAGAAATGGTTCTCTGGAGAAGAAGCACAGTCGTTCTGTTTCAGATCTAAGTGAACCTTCCACGCCGCGAATCGTTGAGGAGGATTCTAGGAAGAACGCAGTCCTCTACACCCATGTCATCGCTTTTACGCTGTTTGAGCTCGAGACCATTACCAAGAGCTTTCGCTCCGACTACATTCTTGGTGAAGGCGGTTTTGGAACTGTCTATAAGGGTTACATTGATGAGAATGTGAGGGTTGGCCTCAAATCTCTGCCTGTTGCTGTCAAGGTCCTCAACAAGGATGGCCTTCAGGGCCACAGAGAGTGGCTTGTGAGTTAATTTCATTCATTTGGAGGGTTCTTGTAATCATTTGAAGTTGTTTTGTTTGTTAAATTGATGATATGTTTGTTGTCGTCGCAGACTGAGGTTAACTTCCTTGGGCAGCTCAGGCATCCTAATTTGGTGAAGTTGATTGGATATTGCTGTGAGGATGATCATAGATTACTTGTTTATGAGTTCATGTTCAGAGGAAGCCTCGAAAATCATCTGTTCCGAAGTATGCTACACAATTTACTTTGCTAACTCCTGCCTTTGATGCTTTCAGTCTTGCAATCCTTTCATTTTTATTTTTGTTGTGATGTATGCAAAAATCTAGCTATTTAGTTGAAATGTTATCTATTGCAAGTGGTTGAATGATAAGGTGTTTACTACATGACTCTGGATTTAACTAGAGGTCCATGAGCCTACTTACGTGTTCTGTGGCTGTCTGTAACCCATTGTCATGTATTTGGCTTTCTTCATTTGTCTTCCTACCCCTTCCGCCCAACGACCCAAAAAAAAAAAGAAGTTTTGTTTGCCATGTATTTGGATGTGCATGTTTAGACTAGAGGATTTTTAACTGAAGAAAACTAGTGTGGCAAGACTACTTTGCTGACAAATCTTGAAACTCACATGCTTCACATTCCTGACGACTGAATGGTGTGCACTCAACCTCATATATGCTGAAGTACTGATGAACTCACCTACTTGTAATTGAAAAATTTCCAGTCATGTTATCCCGTAGAAGAGACATGTGGATACACGTCAGCATAAGGCTTACACGTGTTAGCCTTAAGCCTTTGAGGGACATGTTGTGCAGCCTATGTAAGCTTTCTGAGAGTGTTCAAGTTTGCTTCAATGCCACAATGGTCAATGATAGGTGTTGGTGCCATGGTGTCATTTTCTTAAATGATAGTTTAGCCATAACTGTGGCACTCAAAGTGCTAACCACGCGACCTTACCCGTAAGGGCTAGGCAAAGGGATATCATTTGGCTACATCCTTACAATGGATCTATAATTAATTAGAATGCTACAACCAGCTCGTGATCAGTCCAAAACAGTGACCCACATGAACACGTGCATGGTTGGCTTTGATACCATAGGTAACAACCACAAGAACTCACCTAAAATATCTAGCCAAGGGGATATCATTTGGTTTCATCACTCCTACTTTATACTCTAGATCACTCTTGCAAACTTTTGATGTGGAACAAGGTCATTACAAACTCCTCCTTTGTACCATTTTGTTGAATCAGATTTACTAGAATTAGCTTGTGATCAATCCACAGCAATGTCCCTACACTGGGTGCCCCCGAGCCCACACGATTGTGTGCACGGGGTCAGCTCTAATACTACAAGTAACAACCCTCTTTGTACCCTTGTGTCAAATTAGAATACTACGATTAACTTGTGGTGAGTCTAGAACAAGGACCCTGCTCTAGGTGCCCCCGAGCCCACACAATTTTTTGCAAGGGTGCTTTAACAACCACGAGAACTCACCCGAAGTTGCCCCATCTGTGCTGGTTATAAGGCTCCAGTTTCCCTCTGCTTATTACGTGGGTTTTAAGGAGAAGTGTGAGCTGGACTTTTCAATTTGGTATTAGAGCTTGGTTGGGCCTTTAATTGGTGTGCCATTTGTCCGGCTACTGTATGTTGTGGTCCAGGAGGGTGTGTTGGAATGTGTCTCACATCGCCTGGAGTTGCCCCATCTGTACTGATTATAAGGCTCTAATTTCTCTCTCCTTAATACCTTGGTTTTAAAGAATAGTGTGGGCTGGATTTTTCAATTGCCAAAGGGATATCATTTGGCTGCATCCTCTCAAGAGGTCTATAATTAATCTGAATATCACAGTCAGCTCATGGTTAGTCCAGAACAGTGACCCATATGGTTAGCTCTATTAGCATAAGTAACAATCATGAGAAATCACCTAAAAGGGCTAACCAAAGGGATGACATTGTGTTCATTGCTCTTACTCATATACCCAAGTTTACCCATTCAAAATTCTGTTATGCGACAGAGTTGCAACCTAAGTCAAGAGTAGGGTTTAGGCACACTGATGTGTTTAGCATACACACCGGGACCCAAGGATGTTGTGGCTTGGAGGCTAGGAAACATTTTGCTGCAGCATTGCACCCTGCACGGGTCAAGAGTTTGCTCTGGCCAGTCCTACTGAGAGAGAGTGCACCACTCAGCTTGTGTACGAAATCTTAAGGATTGAGACAAATCCTGGCAGAATAATATGCTGATGTATCCTGACAAAATTCGTTGAATATCTGAATAATTTGTGAGTCTGTGACCTACATTCTATGAATACAATGCAATAGCTTCTTACATTACAAGTCTTTCATACATCATCTTCCGAAGAGGTCATCCATGTACTCTAGATTTTGAGCTCTGTACTTGAGCTTCAATACTCCATTGTCTGTCTCTCTTAGCTGGACTGCTTTGCCTCTCCCTGAGTCACTTTCTAAATGTCTCAAATAGTGATGGATAATCAAATTGAGCAATTTTTTATTCTGATACTTTCTTGATGATAATATTGAGAACTGAAAATTTACTGATTCCTTCTGTTATGCATATGTATAAAGCTATAAGTTTCTAGTCAGTGCCTGGTAATGTTTTTGTTAACTTGATGAGGCCTTTCTTGAGGAATGCAGAGGCAACTGTTCCATTATCTTGGGCTACGAGAATGATGATTGCTCTTGGAGCTGCAAAAGGGCTTGCTTTCCTTCACAATGCTGAAAGGCCTGTTATCTATCGAGACTTCAAGACATCTAATATATTATTGGACTCTGTGAGTGGCGTTGACATGATATCATTATCCAAGAACATTTTTCTATATCTATCTTCTTGATAGGGTAGTGAATTTATTATCGTAAACCTTGCATTTGTCTGTGAGCCTGCAGGATTATACAGCCAAGCTTTCTGATTTTGGGCTTGCAAAAGCTGGGCCACAAGGTGATGAGACCCATGTATCCACTCGGGTAATGGGTACCTATGGTTATGCTGCTCCTGAATATGTAATGACTGGTATGGCTTCCTAACATCTTGTAATGGCTTGACTCATGAGCATTTCTTTCCTTGACTGACCTGGGAAGATAAAACTAATAATTAGGTGGGAGCCCAATGAATTAGAACCCTTGCTTTCTATGTGAAAAAATGTGTCAATTTGGTTAGTTTGATGAGTTTTTGTTGGGATTTCATATATCTAATGAGAAGCACAACAGGGAAATCTTACCCCTAGAGAACTGCATATTTGTTGTAGTATGAAAAGAGACACATAAGAGCCAGAGTCATGCCCCATCAGGTCGGGATTGCATATATTTGTTGCATGATTTTGTCAATGAAAAAAATAATAATACATTTTCATGTCTCTGTTGTGTTCCACATGCATCACATGTTTCCTTTATTTGATGAAAAATAGATTAATTTTTTTGGGTCTATTTGTGGGTGGGTGTGCATGCTTTTATGTGTGCGTTATTACACCCCTTTACATGGGTGCGCAATTCTCTGAATCAGGTTTATCTGAAATGAGCAGGACACCTAACCGCCAGGAGTGATGTGTACAGCTTTGGAGTCGTTCTTCTAGAGCTGTTGACGGGAAGGAAATCCGTTGACAAGACAAGGCCAAGCAGGGAACAAAGCTTGGTGGATTGGGCTCGGCCAAAACTGAACGACAAGAGAAAATTATTACAAATAATAGATCCCAGATTAGAGAACCAGTACTCGGTAAGGGCAGCTCAAAAAGCGTGCAGCTTGGCATACTACTGCCTAAGCCAAAACCCGAAAGCAAGGCCCTTGATGAGTGATGTGGTTGAAACTTTAGAGCCTCTGCAAAGCGCTAGTGTTGGTGCAAATGCAAATGTAGTTTCACTATCATCATCGTCAACTCTTGGTGCTACACTTGCCATGCCGGCAATCCCTGATTACCGAATGCAAATGCATCACGGTTTCGCTGGCAATGTTGGTGCCAGGGCCGTTTGTCGTTCTCCCAACCCTAATTGTTCTCCAGGTGGTCCTGCAGCGTGTCGGGTTAGATGAGAAATGTTACATGTTTGTGTTCTCTGTGTTTTATTGTGTTCAAAGTGATGTAATTTGCTTGCTAAAACATGGGTGCAATCTGCCACTTGGTGTAAATGGTAATGATGATCCCACTGAGCCTGTTGTCAATTATTTTGGTGCTGACAATGCTTATTTTCAATATTGTGTGGGCTTCTTTGTTAGTTGAAATTACATTGTAAATGTTATGTTATGGGGATTTATTGTAATTTAAATCTTTAATTAAAAAAGTTAGAATTTAAAGAAGTAATGTAACTAGTGACACGCCAGAAAGGAGAGGAATTGGTTCCTGTTTTGGAAGGGATAGAAATTAGAGGCGAAAAAGATGTGGAAAATAAAATTGGAAGGATTTTAAAAGAAAATCAACAGTTGTGGAAAATGGAGAAAATACCAATGTTGAGATATTTTTCTGTGTGTTTTTTTTTTGGGGCGTAAATAACTAACCACTTCAATGTTTGAAGAAATACATTGAACTCTAAAAAATTTTATAGGATAAATTACAAATATGTTTCTTGAGATTTGTTTAAAGTACTTATTATTTTTTGTGATTTGAAAAATTATAAATATCTTTTTGTTAGAATTTTTTTATTTAACAGGATTAATTAAAAAAATAAAATTCATAATTGCTCTCCTCTACAATAATAAAATTATCTAAATTATTAATTGAAACATATTTCTAATATCATTAGAAATTGTTAATTGATTTGATGATTTATTAATAAAAAGGCGATTTGTTATGAAATTAGAAATCTCAAGAAGTGGAATGTAATTTATAAAACTATAAGGAGCGATTTAAATTTTAATCAAACTTGAGGGGTGTATTTTTAATTTATCCAATTTTATAATTATATTGACCTCTCTCAATTTTTTAATTTATATGACACTTGTTTGATTTATATCGATAATTTAACTCGTTCAAGTTTTAGAATATATCATATAGAACATATCTGCAAAAATTCAAGTAAACCAGATATTGGTAGCCATTTCATCAAACTATATTTGTATTCAGTTTTATATTTAAAATAATACTAACCAATCATTTTTTTGGATACAAATAGATTATCGATATCCGATCAACTGAATTTTTTACAAATATATTTTACACGATATAATCTAAAAATAATCGAAATAAAACCCAAAGTGTGCCTTAACGAACATACAGCAGTGCCCGTTGTGCGCAGCTGGCCCCCCAATTCCACATGGGCCCTCTTTCCACAGTAGTGTGGAGACTGATTGGGCTTGTTGGTTTGGCCAGTTTGGGAGGACCGTGAAGAGATTGACTTTCACAACTTCCTCTACGAAGAAGAAAATAGTTGCAGACAGTGTAGCTTCAACTCCGTAGGTTTGATATGCTTATAATAAAGGATACAACAAGGGCAATATTGTCCTTTAATGTGTTCTAAATGGCTGCAAAACTTGGGAGATCCTAAAAACAACTGTTTTTTCATCTTCTTCTTCTCTTATATATATATATATATATATGTTATGATTTTATCACCGACCCCATTCGATGAGATTTAGGTCAAGTTTGGCATATCTTGAAAAAGACAAAAATTCAAAAAGTCACTATTCTATTTAAGTCACATCATCTTATTTAAGTCACATCACCTCTCTAACACATCGCTTCAAACCCAACCCATATTTCATAAAAAGTCAAAAAGTGCACTTATTTATATCATCCCAAACAACCCCTAGTTTGATTTGATTATTATGATTTTATCCTTATGCACAATTACCATCAACCAAAAAAATACAAAAAATATATAAATTATCTAATCCTGATTGTTTAAATCATTTGCAACGTTGATACTATTCACTCAACATTGAATTATAATTTTTATATTTTTTCATATTCCCAATTGTCCGAGAGGACGTCTAGACAGATGTCTTGGAGGTCGTTCGGACATGAAAAAAAAACTATCAAAGTTGCTATTGGGTGACATACTGGAGGTCGTTTGGACATGAAAAAAAAACTATCAAAGTTGCTATTGGGTGGACATACGGGAGGATATTTAATCCAACGGTAACAATTAAATTTGATCAAAAATCAAATGCTCCCTTCATTTGATGAAATTTTTTATTTTCCCCTCATTTGATATGGGTTTGATGCCAGCGTTGGGGCAGAAAAAGTGAGCATGCTTCATCAAATTTAAATTTGTGATGAAAAGTCTTAATAAGGATTGGAGACACTCTTAATATATCTAATACTCATATAATTTTATTGACAATACTAAAAAAATCAAATTTTAATATTAATTTAAACCTACAGCGAAACGAAACACTTTTAAGCAATAGAAATTTATTTCTTAGAATAAAATTTTAACTAAATAAGTTCTTTTATTAATTAATAATACTTATAGGTTTATATTTTATTTTTATAATTTTTTTTATGACTAAATAAATTTGAGTTAAATATTTTTGAAACTTAATAGATTCAACAGCTCAAAGATTAACTAAATTTTGATTTATATACTTTTAATATACTCAAATGAGGGGAAAATCAGAAAGTGAAATTAATCTATTAAAATACTGAGAACTAAAATAAAGCAAAAACAAACATATGTTGATATCATTTGTGTAGTTAACCTTAAATTTTTAAGTCAAAAGGTACATTTATTTTCAAAGAAAATAACGAAGGTGTGAAAATAACCTAAAGAGTTTGACTCCCATCACAAATATGGATCATAAAATAAACATATCCTAACCAATTGTAATTGCATACGTAAGTGTAAAAAAATTTCCATGGATTTGAATTTTAAACCCCCACTTTTCCCTCACCAAAAAAAGTTTTAAAAAAGCAAAAATAAACAAAGGGAAAGTGGATGAACAACACATGAAGATGATGATGGTGGGGAAAATTATTAAATATTCTTAGAGTATCATGTGTCTATATTTCTTACTCAATTATTATTTAATATGTCTGTTTATGTTCTTCAATCACTTAACACAATATTTTATTTATTTATTTTTTTCACCAATTAAAATACTATAAAATATCAAATATTCATATTTTGAAATTATTAAATAATTGTCGATGATGGTGATAGTAATGGTGAGGCTGAGTGGATAGACAAATGAAGATGAAATCACGGAGATAGAATATGATTGCCGGTGCTTTCGTGTACAAAAGGCCCCATGACTCATGATTCCATGTCTTCATCCGCGGAAGTATTATAAAATGTTTTTATTGGATTTCACATTCTCCATTTCATAACATATTTTTGTTGAAAAAAGTGCACTTAGGTTGGACGTCATGGGCTGGATTGTGTTTATGCTATATTACTTTGGCCCCGTTTGTTTTCGGTTATAGCAAGGGGATTAGAATTACTAGTACCTTGGGATTAGTATATGGGGTGTTTGTTTTGAGAGATAGCCTTGGGACTATTAATACCTTGGGACTAACTAATACCTTGGTATTACTAATACCTTGTTTGTTTTGAGAGATAGGGAGGGTATTACTAATACCTTGGTATTACTAATACCCTTGGGGAGGGGATTCATAGTGAGGAGGTAGAGATGGTATTAGAAAAATAGTGAGGGGATTAGAAATTTTTTTATTTTTTTTATTTTTTATATATTGGAAATTTTTTTTAAAATATAATTTTTAATTTTTTATATTTTTTTATTTATTTTATTATTTTATATAAAAATAATTTAACAATTCCTCACTACTAATCCACTCACTATCAATCCCCTCACTACTAATCCCCTCACTAACAATCCCCTCATTATTAATCCCCTCACTATCAATCCCCTCCATTCTATCTCTGAAAACAAACGACCCTCACTAACAATCCCCTCACTATTAATCCCCTCACTATCAATCCCCTCCATTCCATCTCTGAAAACAAACGGGGGCTTTGAGTTTGTATTAAAACTATCTTAATACTAATTTAATTTATTTATTATTTTTTATTATCGTGTTGTGCTACTTTTCGTCTGTATTTGATTTATGTTTTATTAATATGTTATGTCAAAGGGTAGCACTTTTAATTAAAAATATCAAGTATATGAAAAAAAATTAAAAAATTTCTCAATAATAAATTTAATAAAATTAATTTCTACTAAATAAAATTATTCACAAGTATTATATAAAATTTTCTTATTGCATTTCACATTCTCCATTTACGCATCGGTTGGATCTACCAAAAAAAATCAATTTTTTAAGACAAAATCAAAAAATCTGTTTAACATCAATTAAAAAAAAAAAAATGTCCAATTAACTTTTTTTCACTCACCAAAAAATCAATTAATTGTTGCAACACACTAGCTTTTTTAACTATAAAAAAAAGTGCCACTTTTTTTATGTTTTTTTGGTTTACTAATAAGCCAATTTCAAACGAGGCTTGAATAATATTGGCTAAAAAGTACAATAATACTTCAAACACTAATTAGTGTACCAATCAAATTTATAAACTAAGCCACAATCTGTGAGATCCGCCACTTGACCTAGGATTTACTCAACGTTTTGTCCAATTATTTGTTAGAAATGGTTTTGAAAAAAATAGGTTTTTCTTCAATTTTAGTCTAATTTTTAGGTGGGACTCATGTGCTAAAGTCGGCGGGCCTAAGTGGTAATGTGGTTTATGCCGCGTTGTGATTCACGTAATATATTTGGTTGCTCAAAACCATTATCTAGAGAATGAGAAATTGAAACCAAAGTGAGCTTCATGGAAATGGTATTTTGGTGAAATTTCCATAAAGGTTTGAGTTAAGGCTTGTCCTACATTGGTTTGGTGGACAAACTTTATATGGGTTTATAAGACTTGGATTTGAAAATTGGGGTAGCCCCAAGGGGCATTCAAGTTTTGTAGAGGGGAAAGTTATAGGTAAAGTGAGCTAGACCCAAAACAAACACGCGTGCGCGCCATCCGTCCGGGTTGGACTTGTCTGGCCCAATACTAATTCTTTTTGGGCAAAAAATATTTGAATTTATTTTTTAATTTTGGAAAATAAATTCTGACCGTTTGAATTCAAATTTTGGTTGGAAAATTCAGTTTTGGCTTGCACATTTCTGTACATATTTTATATCTCTCTGAACAAATTCAGTTCAAAACCCCTACCTGTTTAATTTAAATTCAAACAGATTTATATCTGTTTAATTCAAACCGAACATGTACTTTAACTGTTGAATTCAATTCTAAAAGCCACCATTGCACCTATAAATAGAAAAGTCTCTCATTTGGATTTTCACTTGAATTTTAGTCCTCAATCCTGCTATTGTTCTCTCTGCATTTTGCTGTATTATTTTCCTATAAGAAAGAATGTAAACATAAAATATATTCGTTGTACAAAAAGTTTGTAGTGCTATTACTGTTTACTGTTGATCATTTTATCTTGGTAGATAGACGTCCACAATCTGAAACGTATCGTGGAGAGGACAAATCTGTCTTAAGGACACAGTATTAAATACTGGACTTGATAAAAAATTTGTTCGACACATAAATAAGGTAAGTAATTAATTTACTTTATGTTTCATTTATTTTTATGAGATTCTGATTTTATTTTTGTAACAAAATAAGAATCTGTTGTTTTATTTTATTTTATATACTATTTTGATTTTTGTAATCAAACAGTTTCTCTCATTTCTTTAATTCTTTGAATACGGTGAAAATTGTCCAATAATATTATGTTTATTAGTGATGATGCAGTTCGTCTTGGGTGGATGGGTCGGGCTGGTCTAAGCTCTTCAAGTTCCGATCCAGGCGGATGATTCCACCAGATGACCTGCAAGCAAGTCCAAAGGGGAACGGGGTAGTTCCCCAGTGAACCCTCCGGCGAGCAAATCAGTAGAGGAAGAAGGAAATATAGAGAGAGAGAGAGAGATAGAAAAGCTTAACCTTTCTTTTGTCTTCGATTCTTGCTTATATCCTTTGGTAATCATTTCACTGTCCCTTGCGACGTGCCCCCTTCCGCCGAAAGCCTGTGCCGTAGCTTACCTTGTTCAGGGTGAGGGGGCTCTGTTCCGACGGGGAGGTGTTGTCGTAATAAATGCTGTGATGGGCTGCATTAATGGTGATGTGTTGTGGCAATAACTCTGCAGGTCTTTGTCTGCTGATGTGGCCTGTGTTTCACCTGCCATGTGCCCGAATGTCATTGGCCCTCCATGCCCAGATGGCCTCCAACTGTCCTGGGCTTTGCCAGCCGGGTTATGCTATGGGTCCCAAGCGATGGGTTTGGGGTTGTTTGCTGTGGGCTGTAAGCCTTATGGGCCTATCCATGTCAGTAGTCCCCCATTTCCGAATGCAGCTTTAGTCCAACGAAGGGAATAATAATAAGGAAGAGAAGTGCGAACCGAGCGGAGAGGCCGACTGCGAGGCGTGCCGACCGCAAAGGTGGCCGAGTGGGGGGGGCCCGAGCGTGGGGCGTGCCGACTAGGACGGCGCGGAGCTCAAAAAAGGGGGCGTACCATGTGATAATGTGAAATGGAAAGGACAGGGTAAGGGGAGGGGACAGTGCATCGTGGCCATACACGTGGCAATATCGTGGGGGAAGTGAAGCGTTGGAGCAGAAATGAAACGATAGGTCACGAGGGGGGGTTTTGAAAAAGCGGTTTTGGCGGTTGATTTGAAAGGTTTTTAAACGGGCGAAAATTAATTTGGATCCATGGAATACAGGTAAACCGTGGGTTTTTGGTATAATTCGTTTCACCTACCTTTTTACAAAAACTCAAAATACCCAAGTGTTAATTCCTTCATTGCGCACGACACACCTTTGCAACATTTTCTCAACTTCTTTGCTCTTGCGTCAGAAGTGATTCGTAAGCAAACCCTAGAAATGGCACAAGAAGAAGTGGGGAATGTGAGGGTGGACCCCTTGGGAGACGATGATGCAGAGGAGCTAGCAGCGCGATATAGGACGGAGACACGAATGGTGGGGATGGGGGAACCGGTGGGACAATCGCAGGCGTCGGCCCTGATAGTGGCTCCAAGGCCAATAAGCCAGGTAGAGCCGGATCAGTGGCACACTAAGGCTGACAAATCCACAATTACTGCGGCGGATTTGGAGGCTATCAAGGAAAAATACCAGATTCCGGCTGAGGTGGAGTTATTGCTGCCAACATCAAGGGAAAGGCCGTCTGATGCCAGGCCAGGGGAGTTTTCCCTTTACGAGGAGGCGCTAAAAAGTGGGCTAAGGTTGCCACTGCCCCAAGTGGTGATTGACGTACTGAACCGTCTGGAGGTAGCACCGGGGCAATTGATGCCCAATGCATGGAAGATTTTACTGGCCTGTGCTAGCGCGTGGCCCAAGGCGAATGGAGGGGAAGCCATGGCGGTAGACGAGTTCTTTTCCTGTTATAAGGCTTCGGGGCAACAAGAGACGTGGGTCACCCTACAGGCAATGATGGGGAGGGGGTTGGTGGCGGGGCTGCCGACATCGATCAAGGGGTGGCGGCCACGGTGGTTCTACGTGTCTGCCAATAGGGGACTGGGAGTGCGCACCATCTGGAAGGTGCCCGTTAGGTCGATGGAGCCAAGACTGGGGGCAGCGGCGGAAAAGAGGGTGAAGAGGGTGAAGGAGTAGATGGAGAGAGAAAAGGCCAAATAGGACGAGCTTATTCAGCCGTCCGCATTGTTTGAGGCAGGGTTAGGACCGCAGCCGAGGGGTGGGGACCTCGACCGAGCAGAATTGGAGGCGAGAAGAGAAGTTCAGGAAGCAGAGGATCAGGCCATACTTGCCAAAGCCACGAAGTTGAAGGAAGCGCGAGGAGACCGACCGCCTCAACCAATCGCGCGGGAGAGGATCCAACCACGCCCAAGGCCGCTAGGGGGGAAGGACTTAAGCAGTTTTGAGCCACGACCGCCCCCAGTAGATCCTGTAAAAGAACAGGCTAGAAAGGAGGGGGAGGCTCTGAAGAAGAAGAAGAAAGAGAAGAGGAGTGCTCTAGAGGGAGCTGCAGATGAGTCTGGGGCCAAGAGGGCTAAGGTGGCCCCAGTTGAAGTGGAGGCCCCTGTGGCCAAGGATACCCCAGAGGTGGTGGGGGTCACCCCAACACTGGAGGTTGTGGAGATTGCCCCAACAATGCAAGTAGGAGTTGGGTTGACTGAGGCTGAGCCGAACGGGAGGGAGCAGACCCAAAGGGGCCCTGCCCCCCAGGAAGGAGGGGTCCGTCTGGCCACGGCAATCTATCACGCTTGCGCGGTAGCTGGAAGGTTGGAGGGAGTAGAAGGCCCAGCCAGGGCGGGGGCAGACCGCTTGGTGAAGATTGTGGAGGAGACAGCCCTGCGCTCGGCATCCGGATTTAATGAGGCTGAGCTGCTGAGGGGGTCATGCTCCGCCCAAATGGAGGTAACCACCTTGGCAGGGACCTTTCTAAGGAAAGCAGGGGCTGCCAAGCTAAAAGCTGAAGAGGCCAAGGCCTAGTTGGCCAAGTTGAAGAAAGAGAGTGCCGACTAGAAGACTGCCCATGCTGAGCTGCAAGCAGTCAAGTTAGAGCTGGAGGACACACACCGTAAGGTCGTGTAGCTCGAGTTCCAACTGGCTGGCGAACAGAAAAAGTTGGAGAAGTCTGAAAGAGCCTGCACCGTTGCGGTCGAGCGGCATAAAGAGGCCATGAGCAGCAATGAAGAGCTGGTTAGGCAAAAAGATGAGGCAGATGCCAGAATTGGAGATCTGTTGAAGGAGTTAGAGGATGAGCGCGCTAAAGCAGAAGAGGAGGAGGGGAGGCTTGTGAGAGAATTGGAAGCAGAGAAGGCGAAGACGATGGCAGAGACGGAAAGTCTAAAGAAGGGAATGGAAGAGGAAAGGGTAACGGCGGCTGCTGAAAGGGGGGGCCCTGCAGAGAGAGCTGGACGAAGAGAGGGCAAATGCGGCTTCTGAGAGGGCGGCCTACCCCGATCTGTGCGTCGTAGCAGTGGAGCAATACAAAGAGTCTCCCGAATTTCAGATGGCAGTAGATGCCGCAGTCACCAGGAACCTGGCTAGGCAAGAATCTAGGGGGGTGGGCCCATCAAGGACAACTGCTGGAGGTAGGACGGAGGCAGAAGTTATTGAGAGCTTCCAGCAGTCAGACTTCTACAAGCACGAAATGGCTGAGTTCTGGGACAGCGGTTGGAAGATGTTCAAATGCAGAGCTGAAGAGCTGTTCCCAGACTGGGACCTAAGTAGTGTAACGATTGGTGAAGATGATGTGGCCCAGACCCCCCTGGACGAGGGCATTGAAGAAGAAGAGCTTGTATCCAGTGAGGAAGAATAACCAAGGGAGATGAAGAGCCCCCTTTCTGTGTTTGTTTGTTTGTTTGTTTTTTTTTTATTATTGTAATGAACTTGTGTACACATTGTAAATGAATAAAATTTCGTTTATGTTGTTAGTTGACTGTGTTGGCCTGTATTGTCTAAAATGAATGAAGTTTTGTCATAAAAACTGGTCATAAAAATTGTGCAATAAAAATTTCGTGCAAAGTTAAGTTAAAAGTTCCTCCCTGCAGAGTGAGATTGGATTTGTATGAAAATTGAAAGGATGATAGTGGTTTATTGAAAAATTGGATTATGAAATTGTAGAACATAATATTCGAATGGGGTTAGTACTTCCAGTTTAATAAGTACGGATGAAGAATCCATGGATGAGGACAGAAAAGTAGGTTGCAAATCGTAACTAAACGGTTAATTGTAAACTTGTAGAGAAGAGATTGGAGAAACAAGCTGGGTGGGGTGGGAGATAATCTGATTAGTAAATGAAATACGTGAGAACACCTTTGGAATCTAACTAAGTAAAAACGTGGTCCTGGAATTGTGAATAAGTTTCAAAATGTGACTGAGTGTTAAAAACGTGGTCCTGCTTTACGAAATTTCGTGGATAGGATGATCTCAGCATGGAGTGCTCAGTTCTGGCTGAGGCTTTGAAGTGCTCAGTCTGGCCGAGGCCTTGAGTGCTCAGTCTGGCTGCGGCTTTGAATGCTCAGTCTAGCTGAGGCTTCTGAAGTGCTTAGTCTGGCTGAGGCTTTGAAGTGCTCAGTCTGGCCAAGGCCTTGAGTGCTCAGTCTGGCTGAGGCTTTGAATGCTCAGTCTGGCTGAGGCTTCTGAAGTGCTCATTCTGGCTGAGGCTTTGAAGTGCTCAGTCTGGCCGAGGCCTTGAGTGCTCAGTCTGGCTGAGGCTTTGGGTGCTCAGTCTGGCTGAGGCTTTGAGTGCTCGGTCTGGCCGAGGCTTTGGGTGCTCGGTCTGGCTGAGGCTTTGAGTGCTCAGTCTGGCTGAGGCTTTGAGTGCTCGGTCTGGCTGAGGCTTTGAGTGCTCAGTCTGGCTGAGGCTTTGAGTGCTCAGTCTGGCTGAGGCTTTGAAGTGCTCGGTCTGGCTGAGGCTTCGAAGTGCTTAGTCTGGTTGAGGCTTTGAAGTGCTCAGTCTGGCTGAGGCTTTGAGTGCTCGGTCTGGCCGAGGCTTTGAAGTGCTCAGTCTGGCTGAGGCTTTGAAGTGCTCAGTCTGGCTGAGGCTTTGAGTGCTCAGTCTGGCTGAGGCTTTTAGCGCTCGGTTTGGACGAGGCTTTGAGTGCTGCAAGTGAAAGTGTCATGGGAGCGACATAGACAGTTGAATTATAAAGCTGAGAACTTCGGTCGGAATTTGCATTATGTATTAAAAAGGAAAATACAACAATATTGACAATACAAAAGTATGAACTCATTGATAGTAACGCTTCAAATGTTCCGCATTCCAGGGATGGGGGAGGTCTCGGCCTTCCATGTCTTGAAGTCGGTAAGTGCTTGGTCATGGTCGGGCTTTCACAACGTAGGGTCCCTCCCATTTGGCTGCTAGTTTGCCCTCGGTTGGATTCTTTGCGGCAAGAGTCGCTTCTCTCAAGACAAGGTCCTCTACAGAGAACTCTCGTGGTCGAACTCTGCGGTTGTAGTGTGTTCTCATTTTCTGCTGGTACGAAGCCAATTTGACAGCAGCAGTCTCTCTGAGCTTTTCGATGAGGTCCAGGTCTGTTCGATGGAGCTCTTCGGTTGAGGCAAGATCCGGATGTAAAACCCTGGGGGTGGGCGGACCGACTTCTACCGGAATAACCGCCTCAGCGCCATATGTTAAGCGAAAAGGGGTTTCCCAGTGGGAGTGTGAGCAGTGGTTCGGTAAGCCCAGAGTACATTTGGTAGTTCCTCATCCCAAAGGCCTTTAGCAGCTTCG
This sequence comes from Camellia sinensis, assembly GCF_055761805.1. Classification (NCBI taxonomy): domain Eukaryota; kingdom Viridiplantae; phylum Streptophyta; class Magnoliopsida; order Ericales; family Theaceae; genus Camellia; species Camellia sinensis. Next base: position 25,811,653 of record NC_138970.1, on the reverse strand, counting down.
AGTTTAGTTTTGATGATTTTCAAAAGAGAACGGTTGGTGACCTCGACTTGGCCATTTGCTTGGGGATAACCGGGGGAAGAGAAGCATGGTTGAATCTGGAGATCTGCACAAAATTTTCTGTACTTCACGTTATCAAATTGTTTGCCGTTGTCAGAGATGATGGCTTGAGGGGTGCCAAATCGGCAAACGATCGATTGCCAGATAAACCTGGTAGTGTTCCGCTCGGTGATTGTGGCAAGGGGTTCGGCCTCGACCCACTTGGTGAAGTAATCAATGGCGACAATCGCGAACTTGGTCTGGCCTCGACCGGTGAGAAGTGGACCAACCAAGTCGATCCCCCATTTGGCAAACGGATAAGGGCTGCAGAGTGTGATTAACTCTGTAGGAGGAGCATGGGGGATATTGGCGAAACATTGACATTTATTGCATTTGAGCACGAAATCGGTTGCATCCTGATTAAGAGTTGGCCAAAAATATCCAGTACGGAGTATCTTGTGGGCAAGGGACCTGCCGCTTGAATGATTACCACAAATTCCTTCATGGATCTCCTGCATTACATAAGTTGCTTGAGCTGGATTGAGGCACCGTAGATATGGCTGGGAAAAACTGCGCTTGTACAATATACCATCGATAATGATGTAATTGGATGCTCGGGATCGGACTTTGGCCGCCTGCTGTTGGTCATCTGGGAGTGCCCCTGTGGTCAAGAATAGGAGAATGTCAGATGCCCAAGGGATGGGTTCGTTTTGGATGGACTGTACAGCTTGCAGGTCGGGTGAAATGGCCGGGTGGTGTAGGTATTCGAGACGGACATCATGACTGAGATTAGGATGGTCAGCAGAGGCCAGCTGAGCCATCTCATCTGCTTTGGAGTTTTTCGCCCAAGGTATGTGCCTGATGTGGAAGGTATTGAAGAGGCGAACAAAGGGGAGTGCCATATCCCTGTAAGCTCGCATTGTGTCTTCCTTGGCGTCGAAGTCCCCCGTCATCTGACCGACGACGAGCTGGGAGTCGTTGAATACTCGGAGGTGGCTGACACCAATGTCCTTGGCAAGGCGGAGTCCTGGTATCAATGCCTCATACTCGGCCTCATTGTTACTTGCTTCAAACAAGAAACAGAGGGCACATTTGAAATAGCCGCCCTCGGGGGAGGTGAGGATGAGGCCGGCCCCACTTCCTTCTCTGCGAGACGAATCGTTGACATTGAGAGTCCAAGAATGAGGATCTTCTGGCTCTGTTGGAGTTAGTGGGTGTGGAGGGGTAGTGGTCAGGGCCGGATTGGTGAACTCCAGGATGAAGTCAGCTACAGCTTGCCCCTTGATTATTGTCCGAGGGCGGTAGGAGATGTCGAACTGGCTGAGTTCTACTGACCACTGCATTAGTCTGCCTGAGAGTTCTAGTTGCTGCATGACCTTTTTCAGGGGCTGGTCGGTGAGGACCACTATAGAGTGGGCTTGGAAGTATGGGCGGAGTCGTCTGGAGGCAATGACCAAGGCCAGGGATAGTTTTTCTAATAAGGGGTAGTTCTGCTCCGCTTCCCTGAGAGCCCGACTGATGTAATAGACCGGCCGTTGAATTGAGCCATCTTCTCTGAGGAGAGCTGCACTGACTGCGGTGCTCGATACTGCTAAGTAGAGGAAGAAGGGCTCGCCCGTGATTGCTTGTGAAAGAAGGGGAGGATTGGCCATGCATTGCTTTAACTGTTGGAAGGCCTCTTCGGATTCAGCTGTCCATTCAAAAGTCTGCCGAAGAACTTTGAAGAATGGTAGGCACTTATCTGTTGCACGGGAAATGAAGCGGTTGAGGGCCGCCACTCGGCCGGTGAGTCTTTGAACTTCTTTGACCGTCCTAGGTGACTGCATCTCAACTAAGGCCTTGATCTTCTCAGGGTTAGCTTCAATGCCACGCTGACTGACCATAAAATCCAAAAACTTTCTAGATCTTACGCCGAAGGCGCACTTCTTTGGGTTGAGCTTCATCTGGTACTTGCGCAAGGTGGCGAAGGTCTCTCGTAAGTCAGCGAGGTGATCGGAGGAATATTTACTTTTAACTAGCATGTTGTCGACGTAAACTTCCATATTCCGGCCTATTTGGTGATGGAAAACAGTATTAACCAGCCGTTGGATAGGTGGCCCCAGCATTCTTCAACCTGAACGGCATTACACAATAGTGGTAGGTACCTCGGTCGGTAATGAATGATGTGTGTTCCCGATCAGATGTGTGCATCAGGATTTGGTTGTACCCAGAGAAGGCATCCATGAAGCTGAGCATTTGATGACCGGCCGTGGCGTCGACCAGCAGATCTATGGGGGGAATGGGGTAGCTGTCTTTGGGGCAAGCTCGGTTCAGGTCAGAGTAATCGACACAGAGTTGCCATTTGCTATTGTGTTTGCGGACGAGGACCACGTTAGACAACCATCTAGGGTAGTCCACATTTTTGATGAATTGAGCCTCGAGGAGCTTGTCAACTTCTGCGGCTATAAGAGTGTTGCGCTTCGGATGGAAAATGTGTTGCTTCTGACGGTGGGATCGAAAGTGGGGTTCGATGCTGAGGCGATGGGTTATGAAGGAGGGGTCAATGCCTGGCATGTCTGAATGGGTCCAGGCGAATACATCTCTGTGCTCGGTCAGGAGAGCGGTAAGGTCGGCCTTGGCTTGGGAAGGTAGTTGGCTGCCGATTTTGGCAGTTTTGATTGGGTTGGTGGGATCAATGTTAACTTCAACAAGTTCCTCCACAGGTTCTCCTCTGACCAGCTCGTCCTCGTCTCGGGCGTCAAGCCCTTCGATGATCACAGCCTCTTTCAGCTTGACTTCTTTGAGGGAGGCGACATAACACTCCCTGGCCACGGTCTGTTCTCCTTTGACAGTTCCGACGCCGAGATCGGTAGGAAATTTAATGGCAAGGTGATAGGTGGATGCGATGGCTTGGAAGGCTTTTAGGGCTGTGCGGCCAAGGATGATGTTGTAAGCAGAGGGGCAGTCGACCACAAGGAAGGTGAGCAACTTAGTGGTCTGCCTCGGGTGTTCGCCAATGGTTATAGGTAGATCGATGGAGCCGATGGTGGTCACACGGTCGCCGGTGAAACTGACCAGAGGGGTTTGGAGAGGAGACAAGCTTTCTTCTCCAATCTTGAGCTGGCCGAAGCAATTGAGGAAGATGATGTCTAAAGAGCTACCGTTGTCTATGAGAACTCGTCTGACCTTGTAGTTAGAAAGGATGGCGGAAATGACAAGGGAGTCATCATGTGGGTAACGGACTCCTGCACAGTCGGTGTCCGTGAAGGTGATGGGTTCGATCCACTGTTTTGACTGTTTGGAAGGTTAGTCCACCGTCGCCACTGCTTTGTCTGAGCCTTACCTTATTTTTCTGAGCTCTGCCTTCTGAGCCGAGCGGGATGGTCCCCCGTAAGCAAGGCTGCCTGAAATGACTCTGATTTCTCCGACTGGTGGAGGGGGATTACCTGGAGGTCGAGGCTGTGGCGGTGGGCGATCATGGCCTTGGTTAGGTGGGGCTTGGTTCCGGGTTGGTGTATGCCAGCGATTGTTCCTAGGAAGGTCGGTTCTTTGCCTCTACTGAGGGTGGGTGTTTGTGAATCGGCTGAGGCAGCCCTGACGTATGAAGGTCTTGATCTGATCTTTGAGGTTAATAGACTCGTCGGTGGTATGGCCATGGTTTTGGTGGACACGGCAGTATTTGGACTGATCTTTCCGATTGGAAGGGTTTCGTGAAGGCAAGGGCCACTTGAGGGGGTAGTCCTGCTAGGTCTGATTGAGGACGTGTTCCATGGGAGAGTTGAGTGGTGTGTACCGCTCGAACCGACCGGGCGGTCGGGGCGGAGCCGACCGGTAGGGTCGGTCATTATAGTGGGGTGTTTGGCTATTATACTGAGCGGTCCTGGGTTCTGAGTCTTTCCTCTTGTCTCTGGGGGTCAGATTTTTAGTGATTGGCTCCTGCCGAGCGGCCAGGGAATCTTCAGCATTCATGTACTTTTGGGCTTTGGATAGTAGTGCTGGCATGGTGGTTGGAGGGTTTTTAGAGAGGGAGAAAAGAAAATCGGACGACCGTAGGCCGGCCATGAAAGCCGTGAGGATGACCTTGTCGTCGTTCTCCGCTACTTGAAGGGCTTCGGTGTTGAAGCGGGTGACGAAGCTGCGGAGCGACTCCCCCTCGGTCTGATGAATGTTAAGGAGTTGGGTGGCTGGGCGTCTCTGACGCTGGGCTCCGATAAAATGGCTCAGGAAAGAGTCACTGAGGTGTTGAAAGGTGGAGACGAAGTCCACCGGTAACTGGCTAAACCACAACCGAGCTGATCCCTTCAGTGTCACGGGAAAAGCTCGGCACATGATCTCATCAGGGAAAGCATGGAGGATCATGAGGGTGCGGTAGGTTTCCAGATGGTCGGCTGGGTCCATCGTGCCATCGAAAGAGTCAATGGTGGGCATTTTGAACTTGGCGGGCAATGGTTTGTCCTGGATGGAGGCAACAAAATGCGAGTTGGCGGTGACTGAGGGCTTGTGCTGAATGTTCTGCATGACCCCTTGTAGTTGGAGCTTCATAGCTCGGAGTTCAGCGTCCCAGAGGGGAATGTTGTCGCCATGGTTGGTCAATGGAGGCTGGACGCTGCTGGCTTCCCCCTCAGGGGCTAGCGCCACGACTGACGGGTGTGGGGGTGGAGGTGGTAGGCTCATATGTGGAGGAGGAGGAGGTTATAAACCTTCTGGGTTAAGCTGAGGGGGTTGTGGAGCAGTGTGGACCGGGGTTCTTTCTTGGTTGGGTGGAATATCTGGAGGTGGAGCGGGGAGGTTTCTTTGGAGTAAAGCACTGATCAGGGCCTGGTTTTGCTCGGCCATGCGGTTAATGCTGTTGGTAAGTTCGATGATGTACTGTGGTGGGTTGTTTGGATGGGGAGGGTCTGTTTGATGATTGGCAATATTATGGTGAGAAGCCATGGATCTAGTCGTGACCATACACTTGGACGGGTGAGAGGAAAAGGTAACGGGGAGAAAGGGGGGCTCCGGCGATAGTGAACACAACTAGCGCACGAATAAACCACAAGTTCCCACAGACGACGCCAACTGATGATGCAGTTCGTCCTAGGTGGATGGGTCGGGCTGGTCCAAGCTCTTCAAGTTCCGATCCAGGCGGATGATTCCACCAGATGACCTGCAAGCAAGTCCAAAGGGGAACGGGGTAGTCTCCCAGTGAACCCTCCGGCGAGCAAATCAGTAGAGGAAGAAGGAAATATAGAGAGAGAGAGAGAGATAGAAAAGCTTAACCTTCCTCTTGTCTTCGATTCTTGCTTATATCCTTTGGTAATCATTTCACTGTCCCTTGCGATGTGCCCCCTTCCGCCGAAAGCCTGTGTCGTAGCTTACCTTGTTCAGGGTGAGGGGGCTCTGTTCCGACGGGGAGGTGTTGTCGTAATAAATGCTGTGATGGGCTGCATTAATGGTGATGTGTTGTGGCAATAACTCTGCAGGTGTTTGTTTGCTGATGTGGCCTGCGTTTCACCTGCCATGTGCCCGAATGTCATTGGCCCTCCATGCCCAGATGGCCTCCAGCTGTCCTGGGTTTTACCAGCCGGGTTATGCTATGGGTCCCAAGCGATGGGTTTGGGGTTGTTTGCTGTGGGCTATAAGCCTTATGGGCCTATCCATGTCAATTAGTATACTAATTAGTATTTTCAATATTATTGACAAAAATATTCACAAAGTCAATCACAGAACGGGACACAACTTTCTCATATGAGTTGAGTTTCATCTTTTCATACATGAGAGGGTTCTTTTTGGGTTTTGTAACCATTTTATGTGCAAATAGTAGAAAGAATTGAATTTTGTTGGGTAATTAGTCTACTGTTCATAGTATCATACGATGTTATTTTTGTAGTATTCATAACTAGTGGCATATTGGGGGAAAAAAATTAAGTGAGACAAGGATGACCTACAATTTTTTAGGTGGTTAAGGGACAATGAATAATTCAACTAATATATTTTGTAATTTATGAAAAATATCAGGTAACTAATGTCCTATGATAGTTTAAAATTGCCCACTAATTTCCCCTTTTCAATATGCCTTATGGAGCCTTACAATTTCTTTATAGTATTTCGATAGAAAGTGAAAGTGATTAGAGTTGAGAATAAAAATGCAATACAACGGTCAGAGAATAAGAGTAAAAATTTAATATAATATAAGAGCAAGTATAGAATCAATGTTAGTTGAACAAAAAGGTGACCCATGATGGTACCAAAGGTTTCATAACACATTACCATTCAATTGTGACATATCTCAATAACAAAATTGGTAAGACAAGTGTTCATTTTTATTTTTATTTTGAAAGTAATGCTTTACAAACTTTTAAAAAAATTTACTCACATTCTTCAAATGAGTCGTGTTTCAGATTTTATTTTATTATTATTTTGCATAACATCCTTTGGTACACATCATATACACTTTTGTTACATATTTTTTAATATATATTACGTAATTTTATGACAAATATTATATAATTTTTTGATAGAGTTATGAAAATTTGTGATTTAAAAATAAAGTTATGCATTTTTGTGAGTGTTAAACATTTTTATGATAAAAGTACACATTTTTTTGTCGACAATTTTTTTGTATAACATTACCACAAATTATCATAATTCTATTAGAAAATTACATAATTCGTCATAAAAATATGTAACATTACCTAGTTTACTAGTAAGAAAATTTATAACAATTGTTAATTTGTATTTTTTTAGGCTAAAAATCTAGTTTACTTGTTAAAAACAAGTTTACAAAAAACACTAATGCTAAAAGAGTTTAATTTTTCTGGTACTTCTTTTTAAATGAATTCTTAAAGTAATTAAAATTAACTTTTGGATAAAAGTTGAATTTGTCAAATAAATTTATGAACAGAATTGATTTTTTAAACTAATAAGGCCTTGTTTGGGAATATGTTTTTTTAGTAATTTTTTGACTTTTTGATTAAAATATGATGTAAAAAAAATTAGTATATTTAGGATGAATTTTTTAATTTTTTACGAAAAGATGTACAAAAAATAAACATTAAAAATAATCTTTAACTTTTTGATATAAATTATTGATTTTTTAATTTTTTTAATAATTTTTTGACATTTTAACTAAAAAAATCACTTAACAAACGAAACCTAAGTTGACATTTAACCATCCACCAAATACTTCCTTAAAGTGAAAGTGAAGATTTCAAACTTTTATCAAGGTGGAAGTCTATTTTGAACCAACAAAACAACCTCGGTAGTTGTGAGATAAGTTTTTTTAATCGGTAGTACTATATCAATTAATTAGTGTATCAATATAATTATGACGTTATTATTTTAAAACTATGATCTCACTTATTATGTAAATTATAAACACTCAACCTCTAAAATTGTGCCACATAATCCATTAGTCTATTAATTAATTAATTAATATATCAATTAGAATATATAATAATAATAATAATAATAATAATAATAATATTTTATTATTATTATTTTATAATTCGAATAGTTCAACAAAAGAACATGTAACCAACAATGCTGTGAATCAATAAATTATACACTGAAAAACATCGAGAAAAAAATTGTGTGATTCAATTTTATTTAAAGTATAAAATTTATAGTATAAGAAATGAATATGAAGCACAAATTCCTTTTTATTTATATTTTTTTGTAATTTTTGTTTTTGTTTTTGTTTTGTTTTTTTTTTTTTTTGTGTCCCTAACATTTTTTAAAGTGTAATTTGTGAATGGAAGGTTGTGACCTAACCTTATCATTTCCAATTGAGAAAATGCCATAATAGAGACCTCTCATATAGGTTACATATAAATATATTTATCTTATTGTTCCACGAGTAACTAATTTAAGTTTATCCAAATTAATGGATAATGATGTTTAAAAGTAAGGTAATATAATAATATTAATCTCATGGATAATGCGATTCCTATTCATCCGAGTTCTTTGTAAGTGGTTTCGTGACTCGAAACTGTGGCCACTAAACCCTAATTAATTGTTAATTATTAATTAACTCGCAATTAACTAGTGGCATTCATGATCATCGTATGCAAATTAACAAATAACAACGAGGAGAGTAATAAATGTAATAATATATAAAAATATAAATTAAATTTATGTATAGAACAATGTAGTTAGGGATGCAGCACTAGCGGGTTTGGACAAGTTGAAAGGTTGTCTAAATCCAACTTGAATTGAGCTAAATGCTGTCCAAGCCCATCCAAATCCAAATTGTAATCCGAAATTATCTACCCAAGTTAGGCACGAATTTTGTTATACATTATTTTACTTTTTACTTTATTTTCTCACTCATAGAAATAAAGCAATGAGACCCACTTTTACAAGTACGTATGAGACTCACTTTTTTGTCTTAGAATGAAAAAAGAGTAAGAAATAAGATTATAGGTAACATTTTCATAAATAAAAAATAATAAATGTAAGAATAAAGATTTTGGATAATAATTCATTGGTCATGGTAAAAATAACACAATAAATTGTCTTTAAGATGGAAATAATACTAAAATAGTTAGAAAACAAATTAATAAAACATATCAGTTTTTATAAAAAGGTTACGCATGACACAGTGAAAGGTTAAGATTGAATAAAACTAACCATTAATATAATTTCTTGAATAATGAAGCGACTTAAGCGATGAACAATTTTGCATTTTTTTTAATTACACAGAGCTCCCTAGAAATTTGGCTAAAACATAATAAATCTTTTGAGTTTAGCATAATTATAGGGGTAGTGGCGGAGCTAAAGAAGGGTTAGAGAGTCACGTGCCTCCTCAGTTTTGGAGTTTTTTTTTTTTTTTTTTTTTTTTTTTTTCATATACAAAATGTATGCTCTCACTTATGCTTTTTGGCTAGGGTTTTTTTTTGTTTTTGTTTTTTTTTTTCCGCATTGTTCACAATATGTAGTTTATTAGTAATCTTGGAGCGTCATGTAGTTTTATTTATGTGGTGGTCTAAATAAATAATATAGTGTCAAATTTTATGAATGGAATGTAGTAACTCATTATTGTTAGGTAATTGAAAGATAATAGGTGAATCACTTAGTGTGAGTTGTGATTTCTTATATCGAAAGTACCACGTCATCAACACTACATATTCTGAAATTATCTAATAATTTCTATTCAAAACACATTTTTGTAATCATTATCTCTCTAATATTTTTCTATCAAATAAAAATTATAGAAATTTTATAAAGATTTGTACTATAAATGATTTGCTTCTATTTTCTAAAATTAAGATTTTTAATTTTTAATTTTTTGTGCTAAAATTGCATACTTACATTACTATTATGTCCGAGTTATTCAATATTATTATAGAATTTTGATTAGTTGATATTAATAATGAATAATTAAATTTTTATGCTTAAATTTAGCTCATAAAATTATTATTATTTTATTGTTGATCACTAAAAAAAATTAAAATTATAAAGTGCCCCATCTACCTTATTTTCTTGGCTCTACCACAGTTAGGCACTATTTTCACTCAACTTTACTCCAAAGACACTTCCTTCTTTGTCCTTATTATACATAAAAGGAAATGTATTTGAAGCAAAGTGGAGTGAAACTATTAATTATATATAATAAAGACAAAGAAGTGAGTACATTTGGAGTAAAATAAAGTGAGAATAACGACTCTCTAATTATATTGGACTTTCTTAAAATTTTAATTCACACAACACTTGCCTTGTTTTTCATCAATAATTTGTCACTTATATAAATAGAAAAATACATGTCATCTCTTTTACATTATATATTTTACCTTATTTACCTTGTATCTTCACACATTCTACATTAGTTTTGATTCCTTTCGCCTTACTAAAAGAAATATCAGTATAGTTATATCAAAATTGTGAAATATGTTGTATTTTCACCAAATCTAATAAAAAAATCAATATAATTTATGTTATAATTTTTATATACTATTTACATATTTTAATATGTTTTTTAAACATTTATCAAAACTAATTTCTTTATTTCATTTTCAATAATTCATAAATCACTATTTTATTGGTATATGATCAAGTGACAGTTGACATTGAAAAAACAAAACAACAATCCCTTGCTTATCTGTCATTCCAATCTTTCTTTTCTGTTTTTACACATCGTTTTCTTCAAATAAATTTCATTTGGCAATGCAACTCTACACTATTGTTTTTTCCTATGAAAAATTAGTAAATTTTCATAACTTTTTTGCATGAAGACAGAAGAACACAACATGACATTACAAATTTATGAAATGAATCGAAAACAGACTGAATGAAAGAAAGTCTCAATGTTTTGTAGTCTTGCACAATCACAGTGATATCTTGGGGAGGTTGTATTTCACCATTGAGACTTAAATATAAACTGTCTTAGCATCACCTTCAATAATAACATTTCGGTTCTGATTACATGTCAATTGAATGGATAATAAATGATGTTGCCATCATTTATTAGACTAAAATACATAGTTTACTCTGTGTTCAAATATCACTTACATCCAAATACTCATATTGCATATTTGAATGATACACAATATTGCAAACATAAGGATAATTAGGTAAATTCATTAGGATAATTGTGTTATTTTACATCTGTACATGCTTAAGTACAACAAACCTATAACAATTTTATCGCCTTCACTATTAAATTGTCGCTATTGCCGGAGTCATCAGTTGTGTAATTTTATTAAAAATTATAAAATTAACTGGAATTTTTTTATTACTTTTGGATAAGTCAATATAGAGAGTTTATAAACCCCCCCCCAAAAAAAAAGTGACCAGAATCAATTGAGGAATGCGTGGTAGTCTGAATATGAGGTTGGCTCAAATGGCTCGAAATTTACTTTGCCGGACATCCGGCCGGTCTTCCGGGAAGGAGACTGGCAGTCACAGTCGACAAAGGTAACAATCGCGGTAGATAATCTTTCACCCAGTCATCCGGACGGACGTCTGACCGGTCATTTGAGCGAACGACCAGCCAACCCGCATTCGGGCCATTCGAGCGCCCCCAGTTCAAGCTACCATGCTTTTTCCGAATCAATTTTAGCTTTTAATTTTAGGTTTTGAATAATTTTTTTGAGTTTTTTTATCCGAATTTATACACTTGCTAGAAGTCAATATAATTTATTCTTAAAAAAAAACCTTTATTGATAAAATATATATACACACATACACATGAATATATAAATCAAAACAGTAATCAAATTTCATGATTGTAAAAAAGGAGTGATCAAGTGGTATAAAATTGAGATTTTTTTTTTTTGATTTTTTTTTTTTATTTGGGGTTGCTAGTCTATAAATAATTACCGAATTGTAATCCTCTGGATCAATTTAGTGATGCTAATGATGGTGACGTGGTAAGGGAATCACACATGCGTGCCGTTTGGTCCACGCCTCCCTAATAAGTGACTTTGGATCCACTTTCACAAATGGAGAACAATGAAAAATGATAATTTCACTCAATTCCAAAACCAATTGCCATTATGTTCCTTTGAAGAACATGATTATGGAGTAGAGGATACAAAATTCTATTTTAAAGAATAAATTGCTTAAGAGTAACGTTATATATATTAAAAAAATTATATAAAAAATTAATACAAAATGACATGGCAAAATTTAATTTTATCAATTTAAATATATATATATATATATTAAAATAACTTATATTTTCAACAAAAGAAATATTAACTACTGCTCAATAAGCTGTGGTTATTATCGGTATATATGTATAAAGTGTATTAAAATATATAAATAATTATAAATTTTATGACATACTTATTTCTTAAAAAAAAAAAGCCTAATAAAGCACCACTGAGAAGGTAAGAAAAATTAATAGAATTGAATTGGTCACTCAAAATCCATTGAAATTTTGACTTTTGGTTTGATTTTTACATCGATACAAACTGATTATATTTTTATATTTTAATTCTTTGCACAGAAGATAAATGACTAATATAATACATTACTTTTTCTTCATTTACTCTAAATGTGAAATTTTAGAAGGTTTTATAAATCATTTCAAAATCACATGTGAATCCTTGTTTTACACTAAATAAATTAACAAAATTGAATTGTTGTATATAGTTCATGTTAGTTCCTCAACTATCTGTTAGAAATGAGTTTTGAAAGTTTTGAAGAAAATAGAATTTTTTCTCAACTTTGATTTAATTTTTAGGTGGGACCCATGCGCCGAATTTCGCAGGTCAAAGCGGTAATGCGTTCTATGCCGTTTTGTGATTCACGTGGTATATTTGGTTGCTCAAAACAATTATCAGGTGAATGAAAAATTGAAACTAAAGTGAACTCCATGAAAATGAAGTTTTTGGTGAAAATTCCTTAATGTTTGAATAAACGCTTGTCCTACATTAGTTTTGTAAGAAGAATTTATGAGTTTATAAAGGTTGGGATTATAACTTGGGGAGGACCCCAAGGGGCATCCCAAGTTTGTAGAAGGGAGAGGTTATGGATAAATTGAGCTAGATCCATTGGACCAAAAAATAACCACACGCGCGCACCGCTTGTCGATCGGGGGCTGGGTTTGGGCGCGGGTGCTTGGTGTGAAGTTGGGCTTGTCCGGCCAAAAACATTTGAATTTATTTCCGGTTCGGTTCAAAAAACCCTTATCGGTTTAAATTTAAATCTAACAGGTACCATACTTGTTGGATTCAAACCAAACAATCACTATTCAATCTATAAATAGGCAGCCTCTCATTTGATTCTTTCACTCCAATTTTGTCCCTAACTCTGTCTGCTCTCTCTGCATTTTGCTGCATTGTTTTCTTATGAGAAAGAGTGTAAACACAAAGTGTGTTCGTTGTGCAAACAATTTGTAGTGCTGCTATTGTTTGTTGTTAATCATTTTATCCTGAGAGATAGACATCACATTCTGAAAGCACCGTGGAGAGGACGAATCTGTCTTAAGGATACAGTGTTAAACACTGGACTTGATCAGAAAATTTGTTCAACAAATTAATTTGGTAAGTAATTAATTTACTTTTCTGTTTTATTATTTTTTCTGTTTCAGATTTTGATTTGTTATTTTGTTTTTGTAACAAAATAAAAATCTGTTTTATTTATTTTATTTCATTTTTTTGGTTTGATTTTTATAATCAAACAAACTCTCTCATTTCCTATATTTCTTTTGTATTCCGTTTGTTGTTTAGTACACAAACAGAATTTATTTCATTAAATACAATGAAGATTGTTCGACAATCTTAAGACAGATTATTTTTGGTGTCTTCATTGTATTTAATTTTTTGTACTTTCACAAAGTGATATTCTGGTTGGAAAACACAAATAGTAGTAATATACCGTTTGACAAATAGTAGTAATATACTGTTTATTTTCTTTGGCAACTAGTAGCAATATACTGGTGTCATTAACAATTGCAGAATATTAATTTGTGTTATAGAAAATTATTTTAGTAATTTTTTTTTCTAGTTTTAGTAATAAGGAAAATAAAATTATTTTGTGTTATAATTTATTTTTTTGTTTTAGTAACTAGAAAATTAATTTGTGTTTTGGTTTTTTCTGATTTTTGTAATCAGATATTATGGTTGCTGAAAGTAGTACTCCAAATCCGATCATTACAACGACTCCGATCCCTATCCCGAACCATGTTCAAGTTTTGATAAATCATGGAGAAAAATTGGAAAAATTTAATGGCACTGAGTTTAAGAGATGACAGCAGAAAATGTTGTTCTATCTTACAACTCTAAATTTGGCCCAGTTTCTCTGTGAAGAGGCTCCAGTACTTAGAGATGATGAAAGTGATCGGCAAGTTGTTGCCACTGTAGATGCTTGGAAACATTCTGATTTCTTGTACAGAAACTACATCCTCAATGGCCTTGACAACATGCTGTATAATGTTTACAGCCCTCTTAAAACAACAAAAGAATTATGAGATTCTTTAGAGAAAAAATACAAGACAAACGATGTCGTCACAAAGAAATTTGTTGTCGGTAAATTTCTGGACTTCGTTATGGTAGACTCCTAAACGGTAATTTTTCAAGTTCAAAATTTTCAATTAATTTTGAATGATATTCATTCTGAAAGTATGTCTCTTAGCGAGTCTTTCCAAGTCGCTGCTTTAGTGGAAAAGTTACCACCGTCTTGGAAAGATTTCAAAAATTATTTAAAACATAAACATAAGGAGATGACCATGGATGAATTGATTGTAAGACTAAGAATTAAGGAAGATAACCGAAAGGCTGAAAAAAGGAATAGTAAAATCCCATTGAGTCCAAGGCTATTGTGGTTGAACAAATGCACAAACCACATAACAAAAAGAGGAAGTTTACTGGAGATGGTCCTAAATAAGGCGACAACAATAACAATAAAAAGTTTAAAGGTAAATGCTATAATTGTGGCAAGACCGGACATCAAGCTTCTGATTATCGCCGCCCTAAGAAAGATCGTGGAAGTACAAGCAAGAAGACCACCAATCAAGCTAATGTGATAGAACTTGATTACATCTCTGACGGGGTAAATGACATTACATTGAATGGTGAGTTGACACTGGGGCAATTCATTATATTTGGACGGATAAGAAGATGTTTACTGCTTATAATGAGGCTGCAAATGGTGAACAACTTTTCATGGGAAATTCTTTAACTTTTACTGTGGCTGGACAAGGAAAGGTGATCTTGAAGATGACATCAGGGAAGAAACCTACCCTCAACAATGTACTGCATGTACCAAACATCCGAAAGAATTTAATTTCTGGTTCTTTGTTAAGTAAAAATGGTCTTAGACTTGTATTTGAGTCTGATAAATTTGTATTAACAAAGAGTGGTATGTATGTTGGTAAGGGATACATGAGTGATGGTCTCTTCAAGTTGAATGTAATGACGGTTGTACCAAAACTTACTATTAATAAGAATAACACATCTTTTGCTTATATTCTTGAGTCGAATTTATGGTATGGTAGATTAGGACATGTGAATTTTGATGTTTTGCGTAGCTTAATTAGTTTGGATTATATATCAAAGTTTGAAATTGATCCTAATCACAAATGTAAGATTTGTGTAGAAACAAAACTAACTAAGGCTCCATTTAAATTAGGGCTGTGCAACGGATCCACCGACCCGCCAGACCCGCTCGACCCGACCCAACCACAAATGAATGGATGCGTGGAGTGTAGTGGACGGGTGCGGGCCTGAATTTTCAAGTTTCTCTGGTTCAGGTCGGGTGGCGGGTGATCCGTCATTTTATCCACCAAACCCGACCCACCCGTGATCTTTCCCCCCCCAATTTTATTACACGAATCAGGCCCATTTTCTTTAGAGTTTGCTTTGCTCTGCCCTAATTTCTTCACAGACCCAACAAACAAACAGAAGAACAGCACACACACACTAACACTCTCTCTCTACCTTACCTATCGTCCGACGGTAACCTCCGGCCGACGATCTACACTAAACGACCGCCGATCTACACTTCTGAACGGCGATCAAGTTGCTTGCACTAAACGGCGATCGATTTGCTTGCACTAAACAGCAATCGATTTATACACTGAGGTATCTCTCTCTCTCTCTCTCTCTCTCGATAAAAGATTTACAGACACCTCTCTCTGTATATATATTGAGTTGATCGTATGAAAATCTTCGTGTGTTGAGTAATCGGCCTCTGAGGGTTTGATGTATATATTAAGTTTAGAAATTCTGTTTGATTGAGGGTTTGATGTATATAATATATATTGAGTTTTGATGTATATGTAAGATTTGTCAAGTCATTGAGTAATCGGCCTCTGAGGATTTGATGTATATACTGAACAGTATATATTGAGATTGATTGAGGGTTTGATGTATATATTGGTTTGGCATATATAAGATTTACAGATAACAAGACTGGTTTTTTTTTTTTTTTTTTTTGTGTTATATATTAAGTAAACTGTTATATATATTGAGTAAGATTTATTGAGTAAACTGCTTTTTTTTTTAACAGATAGCAAGATTTACAGAATTATTTTTGCATTGCCCAGGTTATTTTTGCATTGCCCACTGGTGTGGCAGTATATCAAATATGAATTGAATTGAATTATTTGTTTTTGGTCTGGCAGTATATCAATGTGAATGAATTGAATTATTTGTTTTTGAATTGAATGTGAATTAAAAATATATGAAGTGATTTGGTCTGGCAGTATATCATTGCCCACTTGCACTATTATTTGTTTTTGGTCCGGCAGTATATCAATGTGAATTGAATTATTTGTTTTTGAATTGAATGTAAATTAAAAATATATGAAGTGAATTGGTCTGGCAGTATATCATTGCCCACTTGCATTATCTTTTGCTTACCTATGTTTTGGCAATATTTTAGGAAGTACAATGCATAATTGAATTATGTTCAGGTTGTGTTTTTGAGAAAGTGTGCAATTTTATGTTGAAAATTTGTAAACTTTTAAACCGCGAAACCAATTCGTATCCATCCGCCAATCCGCATCCGCCGAATTAGCGGACGGATACGAATTGATTTTCTCCAATCCGCCAATTTGGCGGACGGATGGCGGATTGGAGATTTCGTGGCCGCAACCGATCCGCGCCCACCCTTAATTTAAATCGGTTGAAAGAAAAATTGAACCTCTAGAATTAATTCATACTGATATATGTGATCTTAAATTTGTTCAAACTAAAGGAGGCAAAAAGTATTTCATAACATTTATTGATGATTGCACAAGATATTGTTATGTATATTTACTTAAAAATAAAGATGAAACTTTGGAAATGTTTAAACTCTACAAAACGAAAGTTGAAAATCAACTTGGTAAATCCATTAAAATGGTTAGAAGTGATAGGGGCGGCGAATATGATGCACTATTAAATAAATTTTGTGCACAACATGACATTATTCACCAAACTACAGCACCCTATTCTCCAAGCAAAATGGAATTGCTGAAAGGAAGAATAGAACCTTTAAAGAAATAATGAATGCCATGTTACTAAGTTCAGGCTTACTGCAGAACTTATGGGGGGAAGTAATATTGTCTGCTAATTATGTTCTTAACAGAATACCTTACAAGAAAACCAACAGCACTCCCTATGAATTGTAGAAAGGTCGACCACCTTCCTACAAATACTTAAAAGTGTGGGGGTGTTTAGCAAAGGTAGAAGTTCATGTTCTTAAAAAGACTAAGATAGGACCAAAAACAGTGAATTTTGTGTTCATTGGTTATGTTCAGAATAGTAGTACATATCGGTTTCTAACTAATAAATCAAAAATACCTGATATAAATGTGAACACTATTATAGAGTTAAGGAATACTGTGTTTTTTGAACATGACTTTCCTTACAAAAAAGGACAAGAATTAAGTTCACCTAAAAGAACTTATGATTGTACACAAAATCAAGAGACTAATGACATTCAAACACAAGAGACTAGTAATGGTTTCAACCAATAGGATTTAACTGATGATGAACCAAGACGAAGTAAGAGAGCAAAAACATCAAAATTCTTTGGTCTACATTTTTTGACATACTTGTTAGAAAATGAACCTCAAAGCTTTAAGGAAGTAATGATAGGTCCTGAAGCACCTTTGTGGAAAGAGACTGTTAATAATGAAATTGAATCTATTATGCAAAATCATACTTGAGAATTGGTGGATCTTCTACTTGGTTCTACACCTCTTGGATATAAGTGGATATTTAAGAAAAAAATGAAAGCAGATAGTTCAATAGATAAGTATAAAACAAGACTTGTAGTAAAAGGTTACAGACAAAAGGAATGTCTGAACTATTTTGACACATATTCTCCTGTAACAAGAATAACATCCATTCGCATGCTTATTGCTATAGCAACATTGCATAATTTAGAATTACATCAAATAGATGTTAAGATAGCTTTCTTAAACGGTGATCTAAATGAAGAGATCTACATGAAGCAACTCGAAGGGGTTGTAATACCAGGGCAAGAAAAGAAAGTTTGTCAGCTTGTAAAATCTCTTTATAGATTAAAACAAGCACCTAAGCAATGTCATGAAAAAATTGATCATGCTATGCTTACTAATGGGCTTAAGATAAACGAATGTGACAAGTGTGTCTATGTTAAAAACACTGACAAAGATTATGTCATCATTTGTCTTTATATAGATGACATGTTTATCATTGAAAGCAGTCAAAACATGATCAAATCAACTAAGCAAATGCTGAATTGAAGATTTGATATGAAAGATATGGGGGTCACAGATGTTATATTAGGAATGAAAATTACTAAAACATCTGATGGATATACATTATCTCAATCACATTATATTGAAAAAATTATTGGTAAATTTATCAAGGATGATATGAATGTAGCTAGAACACCTTTAGACATCAGTCTTTATTTACCGAGAAATAAAGGTGATGCGGTGACTCAGTTAAAATACTCTCAAATCATTGAAAGCCTAATGTACCTAATGAATTGTACTCGTCCTGATATAGCTTAGGCTGTCAGTAAATTGAGTAGGTGCACTAGTAACCCCGGAGAAGACCATTGGAAAACGATCATTCGGGTTCTTAGATATCTAAGAATTACCCGTGATCATGGTTTGAACTTTACTCAATATCCAGCAATACTCGAAGGTTATTGTGTTGCCAATTGGATATCGGATACTAAATATTCAAAATCTACTAGTGGATATGTCTTTACTCTGGGAGGCGCTACTGTTTCTTGGAAATCCATGAAACAAACGTGCATCGCACGATCCACAATGGAATCTGAGTTCATTGCTTTAGACAAAGCAGGAGAAGATGCAGAATGGTTTCGTCATTTCTTAGAAAACATTCCAATGTGACTAAAACTTGTGCCAGCTATTTGCATTTATTGTGATAGTCAATCTGCAATAGACAGGGTACAGAATCATATGTATAATGGTAAGTCACGACATATTCGTCGTCGATATAATACCGTAAGGCAATTGCTTTCAAATGGAATAATCTCAATAGATTATATAAAATCTAAAGAGAATATTGCGGATCCGTTAACAAAATGTTTGACAAAAGAGCAAGTGTATAGTTCATCAAAGGGGATGAGATTAAAGCCTATTACATAAGAGTCATCATAATGGTAACCCTACTTCTATGACTGGAGATCCCAAGAACTAAGTTCAAAGGGACAATTAAGTTATGTGTGGCTCTCTAGAAATCACCAAGGGATTAAATTTCCCTACCCATTCCTATTGTGAGAGGTATATCTACAACATGTATTGTATGCAAGGGTTTAAGGATAAGCTTTGCTTTTAATGATTACTTATATCTTGATTTAGGCATAAAGATCAAGACGAGTATAAGAGAGACTCACAAAAAGAATCACCTATATAAGTGTCGAACTGAGGCCGGTTCTATGAGAATAAAGAGGCTAAATTCTTTAGAAGCACTCATGAACAACCAGGAGTGTTCAAGGCCAAAATGAACGCAACCGTGAGAAACACAATGTGTTAGAGATATTTTGTGTGAAATTTATTGTCTTGGCTTACACAAACAGTTGAACAATTCAAGGCATCGCGTTCATTGGTTAGCTAGTAAGTCCGATAAATTATCACTAGGGAAGGTTCAAGGCCGAAAGCTTCCTATCCTGTTGCAAGATATTTTCAATTTATACTCTTTCGAAAATTTTTGCATATTGTTGCATTTTTGTTAGCATCAAATTCCATTCATGTGAGGGATTGTTAGAAATGGGTTTTGGAAAAAATAAAATTTTTCCTCAACTTTGGTCTAATTTTTAGGTGTGACTCGTGCACTGAATTTCGCTGGTCAAAGTGGTAACGCGTTCTATGCCGCGTTGTAATTCACGTGGTATATTTGGTTACTCAAAACCATTATTGGGTGAATGGGAGATTGATGCCAAAGTGAGCTCCATGGAAATGAAGTTTTGGTGGAAATTCCTTAAGGTTTGAAAAAACGCTTGTCCTACATTGGTTTGGTGGGAAGAATTTTATGGGTTTACAAAGCTTGGGATTGTAACTTGGGGAGGGCCCCAAAGAGAACCCCAAGTTTGTAAAAGAGAAAGATTATGAGCAAATTGGGTTAGATCTATTGGAACTAAAAATAACCATACACGCGCGCGCCGCAGGCGCCGTTGTTTGGGCTGGGTGGCCCTGGGCTTGGGCGCAGGTGCGTGGTGTTGGGTTGGGTTTGTTCGGCCCAATACTTATATTTTTAGGCCAAAAACAATTGAATTTATTTTTTAATTTTTAGAAAATAATTTTTGACCGTTTGAATTCAAATTTTGGTTAAAAAATTTGCACCATTTTGTTTGAAATCTGTCTATTCCATCTGTGCAGATTTCAAATTTGTCCGGTTCAGTTCAAAAACCCTTACCTATTTAATTTAAAATTCAAACAGATTTATATCTGTTTAAATTTAAACCGAACAGGTACCATACCTGTTGGATTCAAACCAAATAGTCACCATTCCATCTATAAATAGGCAGCCTCTCATTTGATTCTTTTACTCCAATTTCGTCCTTAACTCTGCCTACTCTCTCTGCATTTTGCTACATTGTTTTCTTGTGAGAAAGAGTATAAACACAAAGTGTGTTCGTTGTGCAAACAATTTGTAGTGCTGCTATTGTTTGCTGTTGGTCATTTTATCTTGGGAGACAGATGTCCACATTCTGAAAGTACCGTGGAGAGGACGAATCTGTCTTAAGAATAGAGTATTAAACACTGGACTTGATCAGAAAATTTGTTCAACAAATTAATTTGGTAAGTAATTAATTTACTTTTTTGTTTTATTATTTTTTCTGTTTCAGATTTTGATTTTGTTATTTTATTTTTGTAACAAAATAAAAATCTGTTTTATTTCATTTTTCTGGTTTGATTTTTGTAATCAAACAAACTCTCTCATTTCCTATATTTTTTTTTTTGTATTCCATTTATTGTTTAGTACACAAAAAGAATTTATTTCATTAAATACAGTGAAGATTGTCCGACACTATCAAAATTATTTAGGGTTGGTTTGGCATAGCCTAGAAAAGATAAAGTTACAAAATTATTTAAAAAGTTATCATTATTCATAAAAAAAAATACAAAAAAAATAAATTTACACAAAAAAAATTACAACCCAAAAAGTCATTGACATGATGGTACAGTCTAAACCAGGTGGTACAAATTACCTAATCGGATGCACAAAAAATTTACAAAAAACGGTGTTGTTCGGCCCGTGGGGGTCCACCACGGGTCCCGTTTTGATAATCAGAACCATCAATATGTAGAACTTGTCGAATACTATATGCCTCTAAAAAATCATGTCGATCAGATATCGATAGCTATGTGATCAAATCAGATTTTTTTCAGCCGTTTATTTTTATTCGTCCTTTTTTATACAAAACTAATTTGATCACATAGCTATCGATATCTGATCAACGTGAATTTTTTATAGGCATATAA
Source organism: Camellia sinensis (assembly GCF_055761805.1). Classification (NCBI taxonomy): domain Eukaryota; kingdom Viridiplantae; phylum Streptophyta; class Magnoliopsida; order Ericales; family Theaceae; genus Camellia; species Camellia sinensis. The sequence goes on along the minus strand of NC_138970.1, from coordinate 25,790,280 downwards.
TAGTTGACGAGTTTTACATATTGAACGGTTCAGATTATTGAAATGGGACCCATGGTAAACCCCTCCAGTCCGATGAAGGACAAGAGGAAAGTCTCATCCTATATATATAAATCAGAAGCATGTCAAAGCATTTGTCACTATGCATAGGGCATAGGGGTAAAATAGTAATTTTATTATTTTATACAATATTTCAATACATATTTATTTATAAAAAGTCAAAAAGTAATCCTAAATAATCATCTTTTTTTCTCTCAACTTTTTAGTCTAAACAGTCAAAAAATACACATATTTAGGACATCTCAAACAACCTCTTAGTGTTAAATTTTCCTTCAACATTAAATCGTGTGCTCGCCTAAACACTACCCATTCAACAATGTCATAAGAAGAAGCAAATAAATTAAATTACAACAATATTACATGCTTAACAAAACTACTCAAAAAAAAATGTATTTTAAACCACAATCATATCCATAAGTGACCTACCAACTTTAAATATATCCCATACACTTTATTTTCGAAATAAAATTTAAAACACAAATTCATGGTCACCGAATATTTTCAATTAAAGAAAGTTCAAAAGCAATTAGTTGGTCATTGATGTTGGCTTTACACACCGAGCCAGCCCCCATGTCCCACCACAAGTACATGATGATCGTGTCGTCCCACTAAACACATTTAACAGACACATCGCAGGCAAGATGACAAATTAAGGTCTGCTTAGTATTATTTAAATAATTCTTGTTACCTTAAAATAAATAAATAAATAAATTACAAACATTCTTAAAATATAAATTGGCTCATATAGTTTCACTTTTTAAAATTTTTAATTTCATAACAAATGACTTATTTTATTAATAAATTATCAATATAGTTAATAATTTTTAATGATATTAAAATTTTATTTCAATTAATAATTCAAATAATTTTATTATTATATAAGAGCATCTCTAAGAGAATAGTTAAACAAGGTTTGTTAAGCATTTTAGCCAATATAAATCTAATTTTGAGCTCCAATAGGCTAGCTATTGGGATAGCTACTTTACCATCTTATTTTTTTGATGGCTACAATTGAAAAGCCCTAGAGGCTCTCCAAACAATTATGTATGTATATATTTTAAATTTTTGTATATTTATGTCTTGAATTTGGGATTATATATATATATATATGTGTGTGTGTATGTCAATTCTATTTGATGAATTACAGAATAACTTATTTTGTATTTTGTATTTTGTATTTTGTATTTTTTTTCCTCATTCTACAAGTTTTGTATGTTTGTATAGGCAAATTTATTATTATTTTAATTTATATTAGTAAAATATCAACAATTAGTATTTTTTTATTTTAAAAATTAATTAAGTTAGTTTAAATGATTAGCTAAAATAAAGAGCGCGGTTGGAGAACACAATAGTTAAAGTAATTAGGTAAAATAAATAGTGTACTTTTTTTATATTTTAGCTAGTGAAAAATAGAGAGTGTGGTTTGAGTTGTTCTAAGAGAACAGTTGGGAATTTTTTTTTTTAGTTATTTCTATTAAATAAAAAAATTTAACAAAGGATTATTAATAATTTTTTAAATTACAAGAATAATTTATATTTTAAACAAATTAGAAGATGCATTTATAATTTATCTTAAAAAGTATTTAAATAAAATAAAGCTGTACGTCCACAAGAAGAGAGAGCGTTCTTGGTAGAAGACTTCGGAGTTATATATATATACCTATCTGAGGAATCAAAGACTCACATTGGCCATATCGATACCAACACCATCTCATCAAAATCTCATTCTCATATTCAAATCAATTGTTGTTTTTTTTCTGGCACTTAGAGAATTTCTTCTTCTAAAAATACATATAATGTCTAGGATTCATCCAGATCTGAATCGATTCCAAGACTTGTTTGAGAAAGTGAAAGACAATGATAATCAATTTCAAAATCAATATCGAATTGATAATAGTAAGAGTGGAAGTGATGATCAAGTGTTGACTGTGTGGAAGAGATCGAGCATGAGTTTTCAAGGGACCGATGGATTCACGGTTTTCGATAGTAGCAGTGGACGATTGGTTTTCCGAGTAGATAACTATTCCAGGAAGGATCGCTTTGGATGCAGAGGAGGACTAGGACTTGTCCTCATGGATGGATCTGGAAAAGCTTTGCTTACCTTGAAACCCCAGGTAATTAACCACTTTCCTCTGTATAATACATGCTCAGATCAGAGCACTAGCTATTATATTCATGTACATAGCAAAAGTAGTCGAAGAAAAACACGACGCACAAGATCTGCTGTTAAATAATTTTTAATGGCGTACTGCGACATGCTATTAAAGTGAATAATTTTTTATGACTAGTTGTTGTACAGCTTTACATTGTGTGTCCCAGATCCTCACCACAGTGTGCATTTCATATTTGTTAGAAGTGAGTTTTGTTGTAGTGAGAGGTTTCAAAATTTAGCTTGTTTTAAATTTTTTTATTAGAATATATATGAGATGAAGCAGTCAGTCTCCAGACTGTATAATATATTTATTTGAATGATTTGTTATTTTTGTTGCTGATTTTCATCTGTATATATATATATATATATACATGTTCGCTCTCCCAACCAAAATCAGAAAAGAAAAATGTTTAAGTGCACCTATACATATATATAATGACATGTAAATTAAAAAAATATACAGAACAAAATGGTTTATCATTCTCAAGACAAATTATGAATAAAAAATTTGTATAAATAATATTTTTTAAGTAAACAAATAACATTTTCATACGAAAAAATTCATATACAATGATCAGGCCAATATTATGTGAGGTTTTATACTAAATATCAAAATCAGATCATATTTCATTAGATTATTGAAAATTGAGGCTTTGAACAATAAAATTTTTTGGAAAGTCTTGGACGATGAGTTAAGTGGCCTAATAGTTGAGGAATATGATGGTCATCTCGTTTCCGAAAATGTTATATGTTTTATGAATTTTATATATATAAAAATTTGAAAGTATTATATATTGTTATATATGGAAGAATGAAAATTTGAAAATATATATTATGTATGATAACAGGCACAGATATTGAGCATGCAAAATGTGTGGAATGGATATGGAGGAGAAGCAGGAGGACGCAGTGGAAGAAGCCTAAAGTCCAGAGAATTGTTGTTCACAATGAGAAGGCGATCATCTGTCACCACAACCACCACTGCCACCAAGGAATGCGAAGCAGAAGTCTTCATTGGCGGTGGTGGAGGAGCCAAGAGTCGTAAATCAACACCGGATTTCAGGGTTGAGGGATCGTTTAGAAGGCGAAATTGCAAGATCATCAAGTGCAGCAGTTCTGGCGGCGGTGGAGTGGTGGTTGCGAAAATCGAGAGGAAGAGAGTGAAGAACTCAACAATGTTGTTGAGCGATGATGTGTTTAGTCTGGTGGTGAAACCGGGCTTCGAAACTCAGCTCGTAATGGCGTTTGTAATTATTCTAGATCGTATCTGCCCTAATAAGCCTTTCACTCCTCTTTTGTGTTCTTATTAATCAATCTATGTATACCTCAACAGAAATGTATATATTTGTTGTTATCGTTCATGAGATAATTAGGAGTTTGTTTGGGATGTAGATTGGTTTTTTAGCTATTTTAGTTTGGGACTAAAAAGTCTTGTTTGAAATGATTATTTTGACTTTTTTGAGAAGAAAAATAAAATGATTATGGTTTGAATGTGACATTTTGTTTTATTAAATAACAAAAGTATATTTTACCTTTTTGTGACTATTTTGGAGTGTTTTGGGAACATAATTTATAAGTTTTTTTTTGGCTTTTAACCTATTTTGAGTTACATCACCTCTCACATTTTTTTAAAAAAAATAAAAATAAAAAATTAATTTTTAATTATTTTCTCAAAACACCCACTTAAAGCCTATCCAACCCAACTTTCCAAACAAGTGCATTTTCTGTTAAATTTCTTTCCATTTCATTTCATGTGCCTGATCACCCTCTTCAATTGAATTAAACATTTAATTTATGAATATTTATTTAAATCAATATCATTTATAAAATAAATTAAAAATATATATTCTCAAATTTAGGGCAAATATAAAATTCCTCCTTTAATTCAAGAAATTACCATTATCCTGACTAGAGTTTGTTATATAAAGGAAGTAACAATATTTATCAATGCCATATTCTTACATTGCCTTGCTAGGATTTTCAACCCCAGTTGTAGCATTATTCATATTAATTTGAATAGAAAGGCTCCGTTTGTTTTGATATAAAATATTTTATATAAAAAAAAATATTTTTCTTATAAATTAATTTTATACAAAAAAAATGTTTTTATTTTATTTTTTGACGTTTAATTAACACTTGAAACAAAAATATTTTATTATCTAAAAGATAAATTTTGATTTAATAAAATATTATTTATGACTTTTTAATTAATTAAGATATTTATTTAAAAATGTTAAATGTATTAAAAAGGTACTGAGTTATGAAATTATTAAGGATAAGTATTTTTTGAAAAAATAATATAAAAATATTATACTTATTTTTTGTTCGACAAAACAACGGAACATCACAAAACAAACAAAATCGAAATGAATGGAGGATTCTATCTTAAACTATTGATAAAAGATTGTTTGTCTCGATATTCTGGATATTGTAGAGCCCATCATCAACGAGTCAAGATCCCTTCCTTAATTTTCCTCCTTGACTTCTTACTTGTGAGGCTATTGGGTCCACTTTTAAGCCCAATTTCTATAATTCGAACCATTCATATTTTAAAATTTGTTGATTATATCATACCGCTACAAAAAAATCAAATTGATCAAATATCAGAAAGTATGTGTTCGGATTATCGAATTAAAAACCATTTTTTAAAAAATTTAATAAACAATTTTTCAAACACATACTTTCTGATATATGATCAACTTGATTTTTTTACAAATATAATATACTTAACAAATCTTAAAATGTGAACGGTTCGAATCATCAAAATTAAGCCTAAGAGTGAACCCAATTACCCAGCAAGTAAGAAGTTAAGGATGGGATCCTGATTCATCATCAACACCCAAATCTGCCAAAGGGAACTACTAGACCATTCTTGTTGGAGCTGAGAAAGTTCTGGCAAAGCTGACTGGTAATGGTCAGGGATTCGTTCCATGATGACTGGCTTTGATGGGATTGAGGTTTGCATTTTTCTTAAAAGAAAAGGAAATGAAGAACTCATCAGGTTCTATCAAAATGGACACTTAGTTGACCGTGTGCCTCTCTCCAACCGCCCTTTATGTCCGCATGTACGTGTATGTCTGGCCTTGATGGGAGGGTAAAAGGGAGACGAGTGAGGAGATGAGATAGGGGAGGGGAAGTGGGGCATTGTGCTGGGGAAAAGGGGAAGAGGAGTTGAGAGAGAGAGAGAGAGAGACAGGTCCATTTCTTCGGGTTATTTTGGTATTCATAAATATGAATAATTCTATCTACCTTCATCTACTCCAAATTTATCCCGAATGACATTGTATAATTATAACTAAATTCTTGCAGTGTGAAATTTATATATAAAATAAATCTGAATCACAATATAATAATTCTAAATAAATTCAAGATAGATAAGGATGAATTTGTAACATTATTGATTTTAATATACATGGGGAGAGTGTGCGGTGCTACTTGTCCCACCAAATCACTTTGGACCTCCTCCTCCGTTGGATTGGACCCCCACCTTTAAACCCTAACCCTATCCTCCATCTTCACCTCCAGCAGACATTGCGCCCCTTCCAGCAATACTGCAACCCCCGCCACACCCACCCTTTCCGGTGACCCCTCCCCAACCAGTGACCCCCATCTCCACTGCAACCCCTGCCCCACCCTCACAAATCAGCAACCTCCCTTCCTTACCCCTGCTGCCCCTCACTCTCTGTGTCTCGTAAGTAGTAAATAGAAATTGTATACTTCTAAACTAAAAAATAATAATAATTAAAAAACTATAAGCAACTCCATAAATTACACCAAACAATCCCAATCAAATGTCACATAGAAGCTCTCTATTTCTCAAAATATCAAAACAAGTAAAATAATCTAACTTCAATACATACGCTAAATGTGTGCACACTGCACTTAGAAGAACAAAGATGCATACTCTTGAAAGAGATTTAACACAATAAAATACAAAAAAAAAAAAAAAAAAGGCTAACATAAAAATGTTGTCTATTGTATTATCTGCTGACCTTTCAGTATCTGCTTTTTGGCTCAAAGTCGTTCGCGTCTTGAACACAATTCGGAATATTGCGTCAGCGACATAAGCTCCATAACTAGACATTATCTTCAAAATTGGGTCTCAATCATGTCACACCCACCCTATTGAATAATCTATCATGGAAATGTACTGTAACAGATCTATTTAGGTCAGTAAAACTAATGCAATGGGCACTTAAAAGGCTCCCCATGCGTGTAAACCAGACTTTCCGAGATTCAATAATTAATCACCAGAGACGTAAGTCTTATCCTCGTAATACCTTCTCTCACTTTCTGTCTTCCTCTCATTGCGTTTCTGAAGAGAAAGGAAAATGCAATTTAGTTACATTCAATCCAGATAAATGCCAATTTCAAAGTTGATAAAAAAAAATATGCGCCAATCTCAAAGAAAAATAGATTACATCAAACACTGAAATCTACTTTCTGTTAGGAAATGTGGAGACACTTTCCCCAATACTGCTTCAAATGGGAAGTTGGGGGGAAAATTTTGAAACCATGGAGGTACAAGACTGGCTCGCACAAATATAGTGCATGAACCACTTGTACTTTCATAAGTTTGAAATTATTCTTTTACCTTCATGAGTTTGAGATTATTCTTTTACTTTCATGAGTATGTAATTATTTTCCCCAATTCCCAATTTTTTTACATTCCCCCTAAAAACTATATATGGCATGGACTTGCCATTCATGTTACTTCCTCTGCCCTCAAACTCAAACTCAAACCCACATTCTCATGCACTCTTATCTCTATGTGGAATATCCAATAATCATCACAGGGTTCTGAATGTCATAAGAACCTTCAAGTTCATAAGCCAAAAAGAAAAATGCGACAATGACAATGTCAGAGCAAGACAAACCAGATATGCCTCGTGATTTGATACAATTCTCTTTATTATTGTGCTAGTAGTGATATCCAAAGGACTATCCAACAATTTAAAGATGCCCATACTAATTGGAACATCATATGGGTTGCACTTTTCCTGTAAGAGAAAAACAAATTACTATGTTAAAATCACAGCCTCAGTAACAAGTCAACAATTGTATGAAAATCAGAGCTAGCAACCATTCTCATATACCTTTCGAAAATCATTATCTTCAGCCACCGTTCCATGGACAACTAAAGAGATATTGAAGGTTGTTATCTGCATTAACAAAAATTTCCAACATGTAACATATGATTGTCAAGAATGAGATTAACTACAAAATTGGCGATGAAATACTAAATTACACAATTAGGGGGAAGGGGGAGGGAGGGAACAAGCCACAAATTAGTCACTTTAAGCAACTAAAATTTGGATAAAAATCTATATGTTGTCAATTCAAAGATTAAGAACTCATGTTGTGTAAAAACATAATGGCATGTGGCATGACAGTAACTTTAAGTGCAAAAGCATGGACAAGAAGTTCATAATATTTTTCCGCTTTCTTGAGCTTTCAAAAAAGTATGACTACAATCTATTGTTCATCATCTTGGGTATAGTTGGTCTTTCTTAACCATCCAACCTAGAGCTTAAATTTGGTTAAGATTTTAGTCAGCTAAAAGCTTTTGATTTTTCCAAGCATTAACAGTAGATATGCTCTTCTAAGCAAAACCTTTTTTTGGGGGGTTTTCTGTACTCAGTTTGACACACTTTTTAGAATAAATCTGAACCGTAAAACTTCTTTCACCATTCAAAGATTTGTGAGTCTTGTCAAAAGTATGTGTTACTGGTCAATAAAGGGGGAGAATAGGACTTATCGACTCTTCTTATTTGAGTTTTTTTGATAAATAAAATAAAAACTTTGATAGCATGACTACAATAGGACTTGTAATTGGAATCCAATAATTAAGCCCGCTTCTGAAAATCATTTATGTTCAGTCATTGGCAAAGATGGTGATACAGTCAACATCCATACCATGCCATGTAAATGACATACTATCTTTCTCCAATATCTTAAATCCCTTTTAACTATTTGTATGTCACGCAGCATCTCAATTTTCCATATTTTCTGTTTCTCACAACAACAGCAACATTGATATAAAAAGGGGGAGGGGGTTGAAGGATGAAAACAGTAAAATAGGCAACAAAGAAATTAATAATACTGTTTACAACATAATATTGAAATGAAACTAACCATGTCTCTTGACACTTCCCATGTAGCACCAATTATCACCTCATCTACATAACGACAAGCCAAAACACTTAAGCTCCTTTCATGAAGATTCATGATTGGGCGGTGTGCCCCTCTGTGTGCACTGCAGGACCCGTCAATTAATAAACACAACAGATAAGCTTTCTTCTTTGAAGAAGTTGAAAACAAATTGCTTACCCAAAAAAGAGTAGAAAACAAATCAACTAATACACTAACAATGCAGCTGTCAAAGCTTTCAAAATAAATCATGGATGTAAACTGCAATTCAAAAGTTTCCATGTCCTTGGCACAATTTCACATTTCTCTTTTATCACAATAATTAATAAAAGAAGAAATTTTTACAGGTCCCATAAGATAGACTTATAGTAGACTATCCCACAAAATCCTTAACCCATTAATTCCCACATGTCAACCCATGAACATAATACCAGTATTTTGTTAAACTGTGAGATGCCCACATAACAACCAAATGATGTGTCAAGCAGTTACTTCCTTTTTTTTTCCCCTTTTTTTGAGATGCCCACAGGAGTCGCTATATCTTTTGCACTACTACTCTACTGCCATTCTAGTCTTAAAAGTTCTTCTCTTTTCCTTTGGCATCTCCACGCTAGAGTGAAGTCTCGGGAGTTCATTTGTGCTTGAGAAACTATGAATTTCCCTTTTTTACATAATTTCATATTCAATATTAATTTTATTTGACAGGTTTCAACCAGTAGATTCCAAAAATATAAATTTTATCAAAATTGATGTGTACAATGAAAGTTAAGACATTTTAAAGTTTGAAACCAGAAAAATAACTAACTTGACAACTCAAGAACGCCATCAACATGAGTGTTGTTGAGCACGTAACTTAAGGGCATGCTCCACTAGGGTCAAATCAGTCCAAATATTCACTAAATTTTTTTAAAAAAAAGAGGTATTTAAGTTATCAAGAATCAAAGTCGGGGACCTCATGGGTAACCTGCTATGAGACCTATCCATGGGACTTGTCAACAAATTTCCCATAAAAGAATTCTACACAACACAATCTTGACTAATTAAGAAGACATGATGGTGAAACTTAGCACCCCAAGTGTTTTAAAACTCTCATGCATTGAGAACAGAAAACATAAAACAAGAAATCATGATCAGCATCATCAGCCATCTTAGCATGGGGTTTATTGCAATTCAAAAATCAAACAGGTAAAGAAAACAGCAGAGGAAGGGGGAGACGAGAGGTAGAGAGGGAGGGGTTTGACCTGACAGTTTGATCAGTATGAATCCCAACAAGTAAAAAATCTCCAAGCCCCCTAGCAAGCCGCAATATCTGTACAAAATCACAAATCATTATCATGACTCAGAAGACTTGCATGCCTAACGCATGTGAACATGAATGAGAACACTGGAAAAGATATAATATGTGTTTTTGACAAATTTGCAATTCATAGGAATTCAAATAGAATAAGAACTTAAACGTAGATAACCCAAAAGATCATGCAACAACAATTGCAAGTGGAGGAAGTGAAAAGAAAGCATCTGGTTTTAAAAGACAGATTAAAGCATAGGTATGGTTGGTACAACAATGAGATTGGAGATTTTGAGTTCAGCAGGCAGTTACACCTATGGCCATTTATTATGATGATGCTACTCAACATGTTAGAGATTTTGGACAACCAAGGGAAAAATGCCAGTGAGGAGTATTTTACATCTGTCTAGACCATAAATTTCATGATCAGCTATTCATCCGTAAGAATGTAAAACAGATCAGGAATACCACATACCTCCACATGTCCAGCATGAAAAAGATCAAATGCACCATCTATATAAACTATGCGAGCATCTGGTCCAGGACCCTACAATCAAAGCACAAAAAAGATTCAAGAGTCACAATGTAGACCTTTACGGCTATACTTGATGACAACAATTTAAAAAAAATAATAACAACAACAACAGAGGAGATTTCACAGGATAAGAAGGAAATTTGAAACATGACAAGAAATAACTAGACGCAGTAAGAGACTGAAGAGAAAATAAATAACCTAATAAATTAAATCTGTTACAACTATAAACCCCAAATGCCTTTTTCCAAATCAATATTTATCAATTTTTGAAGTGCATATTTCAGCCAAGAAATAGAATCCACTCTCGAAGCCAACCAAGAATACAAAATATAAGTATAAGCCTTTCTATATTCCCTCTCGAGAAATGGAAAAAATCATATAAATATTTTATAATCCAAGTTTAGCTGCTCAAATGACCAATAGACCAAGTTTCCATATCACCTATATATACATATGTGCAAACAACCACTTATGAAAAATCCAAGCAACTGATACAAATGCGATACTGCGCATATGTAAATGACTTTCTAGCAGCAATATCTTAATGGAACCTGTCAGTTTTTTTATAAAACTCAAAAGATGACACTAAAAAGTTGGTCTAATATTACTCAGGTAATGATAATCCTTATACAAAACTAATTTAAACAAAGGCAATTACCCATCACTGGTCCAACTAATGTGATACTGCATAAAGCAAGTAATAGTACTACAAACAACATAATTAGCGATCCGGTACACAGTAAACTTTTGCAAGCACTGCTGCTACATTGATGTTCTGTAATTAAACTGTAATAACATGAAGCTAACCACACATAACATACAAAAGAGCAAAAGAAAGAAAATCAAAGAAAATACAAACAAAAAGGAAGACATATTTGGAATCATTTTTTAAAACAGTTTTATATTCTCAAAAAGTGATGGCAAATATGTAGGGCATAATGTTTTTGAAAACTGTTTTCAGGAGAGTTTTATGAAAACATCCCAGTTTTAGGAAACATTTTTATTTTTTTTAAAAAAAAATTGTTTTCATACAGAAAAATGGAAATTATATTTCCCAACTTAGGCCTCGTTTGGGAACAGGCTAATTTAGTAACTTTTTGGCTATTTGGCTAAAAAGGTAGGTAAAAAAAATTTGTAAGTTTGGGATGACTTTTTGGCTAATTACGAAAAGATGTGCAAAAAGTAGAGAGAAAAGAGAATCTTTGACTTTTTGGTATGAGTTGTTGACTTTTTGGCTAATTTAATAACTTTTTGGCTAATTGACTAAAAAAGTAAGTCCCCAAACGGGGCCTTAATATTTTTTGGTTTCCAAAACAAACAAATAAAAAAAGGGGGAAAAAAATATTGAAAACCATACCAAACTTGCCCTAAATAAAGACTAAAAACCAGAGTGAGGACACAAAATTTGGGAAAGAAAGGGCCTTGATTGACTTGACATCAGATTTTAACAATGAAAGGACAGTGTAGGTAATAATAAGTACCTTCCCATTGGAGAATTGCACAATTCTGCGAGATGTAGGTAGAAACTGAGAAATGCGTGTTCCACTGCCAGATCCACTATCTTCAGAATTTTGGTTGTGACCATGACTGAATTGTCTTTGCAAGGAAGAATGATTTTGGCTCTCACTTGAAGTCCTCTCCCTCACACAAAGAAGCATACGACCTGTTTGTAACATTAAAACAACTTAACTTTCCAACAGCAGACCAAAATGCAAAATAAGCTTCTCAGTATGCAATATGGTTGTTAATGAGTAATTGTATGTCAGGACAACAGGAATTCACTTTAAAAATTAAAAATAGAAAAATGAAAAAAATTAATCACTACAAAACCAAGCAAGCATATAAACAGGGGAAAATTATATACCAACAATGTCAGTGCTTGAAACTCCTTCTGTGCGCTTGATCTGCTTATATCGACCAGCCTTCTTAGCAAGGGCATAAGCATCCGTTCCATCTGGTAGAATACATGGGTCATCCCCATGAATAATATAATCTATATCGTATTCATCAAACAGCTTTTTCATGAATTCTTCAGTTATTGCGTAAGGTGCATCAGGAATAACCTCATCCACCCACTTCACAGCACTGACCATAATCATCCTACAACAGGACCAGCATAAAAATATATATAAATATGCTATTTTCTAGATGGTTTCCATTTTGGCAGGACTAAATACTTTCTCAGGCAGTTAAAATAAAAGGAAATAGCATTACACGGAAGGCTCAAAATTTAATAGAGCTACAGTATTTACACATAGGCAAAGAGAGAGCATGTATCTTTAGAATATATATTTTTATAAATAATACGTATATATATATATATATACACACACACATACTCCCCATTATATTTACGAAATAAATTGATAGCGTTTGTAGAGGTAATGTAAAGAGAGAGAGAAGAAAAATAGATAACATGTATAGAGCCATGAATAGTGAGAAATGAGAACAAGGGGAGAAACAAGTAAATTTTCAACAACAATAGGCTTGCATCAAGGATCAACATTAATATGGTCGTGTATACAACATATTCATTTGCACCTGTAGAGAGAAGTAATTTGATCAATTTTGTGGGTGTTAAAAGCAAAAAAGAAAAGCCAAGGAAGACATAGGCTTTGGCAGTACGAAAAACTCGATTGCCTTACTTAACTGAGGATATAGCTTTTAATAAAGTGGTGCCACGTCTATTGCATGGCTAAATAAGTAAAATAAGCTTTGGAAGACTAAAACAAAAGCTATGGATTCTGTGATCATCAAGAAGCCTTATTGGTCCAAAGGGGGAGTGTCAACAGACTGCACCCTTCTTTTTTTCTACACCCTTCTTTCCATCACTTGAAAAATCCATAATCCAATAATACATAAGTTTTTGTTGCGCATAAGCCCATTCATAAGGTTGCCATATTTTTAGTATCTGAAGTTGTCCTACATCATGAAGCCAATTGGAGAATATAGATCCATTTAACGAACCCCAATTAATTTGAGAAATATAAGTTACTATAGTCTCTGCATTCAAGCTTGTTAGACAACAAGAAGCATCAGACTCAGACCCATCAAGTAAAGGGAAACAACACACAAGAAAGCTGCATACAAGTCATAAAAATTCAGCAATTACTCTTGTTTTAAAATGACTAACCATGTGCCATATTTAACAGCCAAAAATATTACTCATTGAGAAACACTATGTAAATGATGGTTCACTAGTCGTTTACCAGCGGCTGATCTACACGGAATAATGAGTTTCACCCTCTATTTTCCTTAATTAAACCAGAATATTCTTCTTTGAATAACAAAACGTAACTCCAGCTTTGACTGCCAACTCAGTGTCTGTAAATATTTGCAGTATCCCAGCTATAGAATCTCACTTGTGTTGGAATGATCAAGTTGGCTTTACCAAATTTATATCTTATATAACTCTCCTATGACCCAAAAAGAAAGTCAGGTATCTGAGCCTTCAATTTTTCATAATAAGGCTCATATTATATGTCAAAAACTATCTATTTTAATGCAACAGCAAGGATCCATGCCAAGCTACCTCTTACAAAACAACAATACATAAGGCACAAAAAATACGCAACTTTATGATTCATAACAAAAAGCCCGAGCCCAATCCCGGGCACACTTGCTACATCCACTAACGCTTTATCCCACTTCATCCTACCAAGGCGTTCTATAATAATTCAAGACAACAAGAAGACAAGAAAGCAATAGCGATCAATCTGGGAGCGTCGAGAAGTAGTTTTATAAGGGCTCATTTGGAATTGGCATTTTAAGTAACTTTTTGATTTTTTACGAAAACACATGCAAGAAAAAGTAGAGATAGTGATTTAATAGCTTGTAATGCCTTTTAAAAACCTTTCTTGTCAAACAAAACCTAGATACTGGCTTATATGCATCTAGATTTTGGACTTCTTGTACCAATATTCACCAATATATTCCTCGACACTCACCCATATCCGCTGATATAAACATACATATCCCCTGATATAAACATACATATCCCGATACCATTATTTAAAACCATGTAGGGAATTATGCTTTCTCTCCCGCCTCAGCTTTGCAGATGGACCGAGGACGAGAGCTGAGCCCGCAATCTCTATCCAACAATAATTAAAAACAAACAAAGGCATAAATTGGTCCATCAACAACGAAAGTGCAAATGAAATCTTCACACACAATAACACATATCAAACAACAAATGTCAAAAAAAAAATCATCAATTGGTTCTCAATTGTTGCAATACCGATCTGAATCCAACAATCCCATATATATATATATACAGTACCAATGAATTGAAAAATTTCAACGATACCTTTCCTTGAGAGGAGTAACGGGAGGGCCTTTGTTGACGGTGATTTCGGCATCGCTGACAACACCGACGACGAGCTGGTCGCCAAGGGCTCGAGCCTGACGGAGAGCGTTACAGTGACCGTAGTGCATCATATCGAAACAACCATCCATGTAAACACGAACAGGCCTGTTCTTCTTCTTCATCCTCCATTTTCCTAGAGGGAAAGTGAAATACACACCCAGAGCAGAGACTCCGAGAACCACACCTCCGATCAACCATGTCGCGATCAACTTCGTCGTCTGCAGATTTTCCGATTTGCCCGCCTCCGAAACCGCCATTGATGAAATCAGAGCCCTAGCCTTGGCGGAAATGCGAGAGAGAGAGAGAGATGCTGTTGTTGGAAATGCTCTGGGTATCAGAATGCTAGGATCTGATTTCTCGTTTGCTCCTCTCGGTGCATTTTTTTCTTTTATGTCCGTTTTATTCGGATTTTATTCTTTGGGGTCAAGTTCATAAACTTGAGGAATATGTGGTCCGCACCTAATTTCATTTTGATGATTGGAATTTGAGAGGTCGGCTTAGGCTTTAGGGTTGTTTTAAAAAGTATTATTGATTTTTTTAATTTTTTTAATCTTCTCGTAGCTAAATTATATAAAAGGTAATATGAATTAAAATGAATTAAAAATTAATTTTTAATTAATTTTTCAAAAATTACTTAATAATGTGACATTTTATGAAAATATTTAAGTAAATTTATTTTATTTATTTTAATTATTAATTAATCATATTGTTAATGTATTATTGAGTTTAGAAAGTGAATTTATAAAATAAAATTTTAAAAAATTTGTAAGACTTTCAATTAATATTATTCATAAAAAAATTATACGGATCCAATAATGTAATATTTTTATTTTATTATTGTTTATCTTTGAAAAAATTGAAAACAAATATATTTTTGTGTAATTTATAAATATACTTTCTAAGATCTGTTTAAAATATAAATTGTCTATAAATTACAAATACTGCATTGTTATAATTTTTTATATGGAAAATTAACATAAAAAATAAAATTATTAACTACTCTATAAAAAAAATTATTTGAATTATTAATTAAAATATATTTATGATATCATTAAAAATTATTAATTAATATCATGATTTATTAATAAAAGTGATCATTTATTATGCGATTATAAACTTGAAAGGGCAGAATATAATTTTTATTATCACAATAAACAATATGTCTTTTTAGTAAATTTTAGACGATCTATTTGTAATTTATCTTAGGGAAAATCGGTTTAAGGTCCCTATCCAACTTTTAGTAATGGATTAGGTCCACAATGTGTTCTTTTGTAGCCTAAGGTCCCTCAATGTTATTTTAGAGTGTAAAATACATGTCTTACCCTTGTTTATAATATACGTTGTTTTCAATTTGGCAGCTAAAGATCATATTGATATTTTGTGGGAGATTACGTGAGGATGAATTTGACGATTCAGATTTTTGTGGAGATTTTCTAGGGTTTTGTAGGTGTTGAAATCCTGTTCGTTGTTTGTAGGTGTTGAAATCCTGTACGAGTTGAAATCATGTTCGTTGTTTGTAGGTGTTGATTGATCGTGTAGGAGTTGAAATCTGGTTCATTGTGTTTGATTTGATTTCATGTGGAGTTGAAATAGATAAGTTTTCAATTTTTGATTTGATTTGATCGTGTAGGTGTTGAATTAGGTTTTTGTTTTTAGTTTTGATCAATGTGAGAGAGACGAACTCAGTGTTGTTCTTTTTGATTTTTGAAGTTAATTTTTCATTATCTATTATTGATGAATTTTCGATGGAGTTGATTTTGATTTTTGGAGTTGCTTTTTCATTCTCTGTCAACATGGTTATGAGTTCCTTTTTGGTGCTCTGTTTTTCTGCGTTTTGTGCTCTGTTTTTTGTTCACTTTGCATTTTTTGTGTAGTGCAGAGAAAATTGCAGGTTTGTTACTATAATTGAACTCAAATCACAGAGAAAATTGTAAACTTGTAGTGCAGTGAAAATCACAGAGAAAATTGTAAGTAGGCAGAGAAATTTACAGACGTAGCAATAGAGCAGTAAATGTTTTGTTTTTTTTTTAAATTTTTTTTGAATTAAGTGTTTTGTGAACATAACAGATTTTCTCTGTGATTTTTTTATGTGCTTGTGTTTAATATATTTTTGTCTCTTGATGTTAATGTGTTTTTGTTTTTGTTATATTGAAAGTGAATATAAGTTCACAAATTTCTCTGGACTTTTCTTTGTAGTCCAGAGAAAATCATATGATTGTATTACAAATGATAAGTATTACAAATTTCTCTGGACTTATATGTTGTGTTTTTATATGTTTGCACTTTTCAAAGTTTTCTGATATGTTTTCTTTGCACTTTTCATTTTTTTTTTTTTTTGCACTATTCATGGTTCTGGACTTTTCTTTGTAGTATAGAGAAAATCATAGGTTTGTTATTATAATCCAATGAAAATGACAGAGAAAATGTTAAGCTTGTAGTTGAGTGAAAATCACCCTTGAAGTTGGTGTCTTGATCTTGATGCTTATTGGTTCTTCAAGGTAGCAACAGAGAAAATTACAGAGAAAATTACCTTGACAGAGAAAATTACCTTGTAATCCCAGAGAAAATTACAAGGTAGCAATGATTACACAACAGAGAAAATTACAAGGTAGCAACATAAACATTACAGAGAAAATTACACGACAGAGAAATTTTGAGGAAATGGTGCATTGAACAAAATAAATATGCCATAGAAAATTAGACACAAGACATAAACATAAGTTCACAAATTTCTCTGGACTTTTCTTTGTAGTCCAGAGAAAATCATATGATTGTATTACAAATGATAAGTATTACAAATTTCTCTGGACTTATATGTTGTGTTTTTATATGTTTGCACTTTTCAAAGTTTTCTGATATGTTTTCTTTGCACTTTTCATTTTTTTTTTTTTGCACTATTCATGTTTCTGGACTTTTCTTTGTAGTATAGAGAAAATCATAGGTTTGTTATTATAATCCAATGAAAATGACAGAGAAAATGTTAAGCTTGTAGTTGAGTGAAAATCACCCTTGAAGTTGGTGTCTTGATCTTGATGCTTATTGGTTCTTCAAGGTAGCAACAGAGAAAATTACAGAGAAAATTACCTTGACAGAGAAAATTACCTTGTAATCCCAGAGAAAATTACAAGGTAGCATTGAACAAAATATATATGCCATAGAAAATTAGACACAAGACATAAACATAATGTGGCCAGAGAAAATTATAAATGCTGCCAAAGAAAATTAGACACACAAGTAAGAAAAGTAATTTGGCCAGAGAAAATTATAAATGCCAGAGAAAATTAGCCACACCAATAGAGCAGTAGCAAGCCAGAGAAATTTACAAAAACAAGAACACAAGAAGCTTCAATAAGAAGCCCCAAATGTACAGAAAGCAGTTCAATTTTGACAGTTGGAAGGAAAGCAACCCATCATCAGTTGGAAGCAAAGAAATTCTGGACTTCGCAGGAATTTCTCTGGATTCAACCCAGAGAAATTTCAAATTTCTCTGGTCCAGAATTTCTCTGGAACGATAAAACTTTGATTTTATCAATTTGTCATTGGTTTTGCTGCTGCTGATTCAATCACAATTTCCTGCACAAACAAATTAATAGTTCTTCTATGAGTTTGTGATAGATTTTCTTTAAACTTAATGGTATGAATTTCTCTGGGTTGAATCTAGAGAAAATTCAAATTTCTCTGGGTTGAATCCAGAGAAAATTCAAATTTCTCTGGATTACTTTAAGCCTTCCTCTACTGCTGCCTCTTCCTCAAGCTTCTTTTTCCAATATTCTTCAAGTAGGGGTCCAAATATTGCTTTTCCAGAAAAAACTCCAATTCTACTAAACCCAAAAAATCAAAAGACGTTATATTCAACACTCAGAGAAATTTTGAACCTGAAGATGTTATATTCAACACTGGATATATATATATATATATATATGTGCTGACATTGTATATATATATATGTATGTATCATATATATATATATATGTTTGCAACCATAGATAAGATAACCAAGAGTGACTGTTTGATTATGGTTGCAAATGGTCTTAATTGATTAATTATCATATATATACTAGTCAAGACAGTAAGCAACAAATTGTATATATATATATATATATATATATATATATATGTATGTATCATATATATATACATCTATTAAATTTTTTTGAAAAGAAAAAATAATAATGCATACATGTCGAAGAAGATCTGGAGTCGAGAATCGAAGCTCTGATCAATGACTTGAGACCAATACTCGTAAAGCTCATCTCTGTTGATCTTGTCAACATTCAACTCATTTGAAGATGAACAGACGTAGGGTATTTTGGTCCAAGAAATTGATAAAATGCGTGGGTATTTTGGTTAGGGACCTGAGGCAGTATTACATTTTTTAATGTCCTTTATGCAGAAAATTGTTATTATTAGGGAGCTTAAAAAAAAAACCCCTTTATCTTATGTTGTAACAATAAACTATTTATCTTTTAAAAAAATAAATAAAAATATTATAATTATCAAATCGATTTAATTTTTTTTATAAATGATTTTTTAAAAAAACTTGGTACAATATAAATAATTTTGCTCGTTAAAACAAAACATATTTCACAAACCCATCAAGTTTTTTAAACTGAGATGTGAACTTAACCCTAATTTATTCTTTTACTTTTTGTTAAATTACTGTTTCACCTTTAATTTTGGAATAAAGTGCAAAGTAGGGCGATTTTGACAGGGTAAACCCCGCGTCCAGCATACACGTTATTTAAGCGTGAAGTGATTTTTTTTTTTTTTTGGAACAAAAAGAGTATATTTATTACATCTTGAGAAAGGATAGAACAAAGCTCTAAAGGGGTGGTGGAGGAAAGAACTTTGACAGCAAAAGTTGATGGTGGAGGCCTTTCATCAATGTCTTAAAAAACCATTTTAGCCAAGAATAGGTTTCAACAATTCGAGTTTCGTTTGAACTTTTTTAGAAGTCTAATATAGTAATATGCTTTTAAATTTGATGTGAATTCGTATAAAAATTTAAAATTTAAAATTAAATTTTAGTGAAATGATTTATCTACTGAATTGTTGTCGTTTGAAATCGCACGAATTTAGGGCTCTTTTTGGAACACCAGTAAGAAGTCAGTTTTTTGACTTTTCAACTTTTTTAGCTAAAAAAAATCAATTTTTTACCCAAAACAACACAATTTCTTGCCAAAAAAACCACTAAAACAACCAAAAAACTAAAAAATTAACTTTTTATCAATTTCTCAAAACACCACTTATTGATGTTGGCCGTCCTTTACCCTCATCTACCACGATTGTTACTCTATCATCCGAACAACTGGCTAGACGACTAGCATCAACAAATTTTAATAATTCAGATGAAACCAAATTCAATAAATGTAACATTACTGTAAATTTTAACTGGGTTTAATTGATGATATTCAGGAATCAACAATTCAAAATTCAAATTATATGTAATATATATAAATATTTAATATACATATTAATTGTTAGCATTGAATGATATTTTAAAATTATTTGAATTTTTAAATAAAAAACACTAGAAATTTCAAAAAATTTACCGAAAATTCTACCAAATGCATGGTGTGGGACCCATGTGAGACCTTTAGTAGAATTTTTGAGATTTTTAATATTACTCTTTTTAAATTATATTCAATGTGTATCGTCTATGCAATAAATGACAAAAATTATTGAAGTGACACATTAATTTCTTGATTATCATCTCTTATATCTCTGAGGAGTGTTAGAGATTCTAAAAGTTCTATCAAATTTTTCATCAAATGTCTTACATAGATGTGGGTTTCACGTCCATATGAGATATTTAATAACAATTTTATTAGAACTTTAGAATCTCTAACATTTTTATTGATCTCTAATCAATTTTATAATATAAAACATTTATTTTGGTATTATTAATAATGTCATATGATAAAAAAATATGATAGTAGGTATAACTTTGACAAGTTAATGAGTCTAATTGCACGCATGCACACCAAAATATATATATATATATATATATATCATAATGATTGAGGTCTCGGATTTACCTCGATTTTTTTTTTTTTTGGGCCCTGTTAGTTTGATTTTTTTTCTAAATTTTTTTCTCTCTTTTCTTTTCTTTTTTGCAAGGGTGGTTATGTGTAGAGGTATACTAAAAAATTAGACATCCCGCACCAACTCAGTCGGCATGATTTGATAAGATAAGTGAGTTGGATTGGACTAATTGATCAGTTAAGTTGCTGGTTAAAATTTGCTAATTTTATATAATTTTTGTACGAGTCTATACTATATTTTTATTTCAAATCAAGAAGGCTCAGAGGAAATTGAAATCAAAGTCATTTCAATTTCTTTAGAATCTTCCTAATTTGAAATAAAAATATAATAGGGACTCGTACAAACTATATGGAATTAATAAATTTTAACTAGCAGCCTAATTGATCAGTCAATTTTATCACCCAATCAGTCTAACCCAACTCACTCACTTTATCAAACCAAACAAGATGAGCTGCTTTTTTTTCTTCTATTTGTTGGGCTGTGTTGGTTTGTTTTTTTTTTTTTAATTTTATTTGTTGGGCTGTGTTGGTTTGGTTTGGTTTGGTTTTTTTTTTTAAAGGTGGTTATGTGTAGGGGTGTGCCAAAAAACTAGACATTCCGCACTAACTCATCGTACAAAATTATATAAAATTAACAAATTTTAACCAGCAGCCTAACTGATCAGTCAATTAGGTTGGACTAGTTGAGTGATAAAATTGTCTGATTAGTTAGGTTGTTGGTTAAATTTTGTTAATTTCTTATAATTTTATATGATAAGTTGGTACGAAATGTCTAATTTTTTGACACATCTCTACACATAATTACCCTTAAAAAAATTCAAAAAAATAAAAAACTAACTAGCACGGCCCCCATAAAAAAAATAAAAATAAGAATTCGAGTCAAATTCAAGCCCCTGACACTGCCGAAAAATATATATAAATTTGTGAGATTTTCCATCCTAGTACGAGTTTAATTATGTTTGGATCAAACTCAAATACAAATTTATACTGTAAGTAAAACTTCTACCATCCTTAACACAACTAAAATTAAACCTGATTAACTTCTCAACTGGATCAAATACAATTGAAATCGTCCGGGTTGCACCATTAAGGGTTATTTTAAGGGGGATACATGTGTAGGTTTTAATAGATAAATTTATTATTTAATAGATTTTATGATGATTAATGGTTATTTTATCTAACATTATTAAAAAAATATCACTAATCATAAGTTTTAGTAACAATTTTAAAAATTATCACAAAAAATGTCATTAATTTTCAACTTTCAGTGACTGTTTGAAAAATTTTTCACAGAAAAATATCACTAATTATAAATTTTAACGACAATTTATAAAAAACATTATAAAAAAATTATTAGTTGTTAAATTTTAGGGACATATGCAAAAAAATATCACAAAAAAATATTTTTAGCGACGATTTTAGTAGAATTTATTTTTAATAGAACTTAATGGGAATTAAGGCCTCTTTGGCAACTTTCAGTTGTAACCAAAAGTCAAAAAATTACTATAAGTTGTCACATCACTCTCTTTATTTTTCTACACATCTTTTTTGCACATTAATCAGTCCAATTATTAAGATCTATTGATAATTTATCTTTATTTTAATTAATTTTTTATTAGTAGATGCAAAAAAAAATTAAAAAAAATTAACTACTTTAATTGTTTAATCACTTATTAAAATAAGAGTAATTGATTTACAATATGTTAGCAAACAAATTATCAAATTTCTCACATAGGTGTAGGTCTCGTACAAATCACATATATATGGGTCTCACACTTATATAAGAAGTTTGATAATTTATTTAATAATTTAATTGAGATTGTAACATTTTCTTTAAAATATTATTATTTTTACCATATCCGCCAATCTCTTTTTAATCTTTCTCCCCATTAATTTTTCTTTCATATCCCCATCATTGCCAATGTCCGTGGGACCCAGTATGACCCTCTACGTTTGGAGACGTCGGACATGCAATAATAACTTGTGACATTTCTACACCTACCTACACATCCATCTTTTTGATTCATCTACCTACGTATCCATCACATCCCGATTTATTTGGAGAACCTTTCTCTCCCGTTCATTATTACTTCGTTTGGGGGAATAAAATAGATTTTTTAATTTAATAGGATGAGATATTATATTTAATTTATAATTATTATATTTTTTTCTTATAAAAAATTAAAAAAATTAAAAAGTTTTTTTCAAATAAAAATTTTTAACCCTTAACTAAAATAATTAAAAAGTCAAAAAATTAAAAAACTAACTCAGTTCCCAAGCGAACCTTATATTCGTCTTTTTTTTTTCCTTTTTCTTTTTGAAAGATAGTAAAAAGTCATTATTTTTATTTTTATTTTATTTTGAATCATATATCTTTATTTTTTTATATATTTTTTTAAAGTTAAAAAAATTTTAAAATTAATTTTTAACTAATTTCTCAAAATAATTCATTGTAAGTCTCTAACATCCATTAATTATAGTTATGTTAGTTTATTTTTATAAATAATTGTCACGAATTAAAGTGATTATAATTCTTGATTTGATTTGAATTTTTTTAAAAATAATCTATATAATATAATTTTAATAAATTAATAATTTAGATTATGGAGATGAGATTCGTAATTAACCCACGTATCCAACAATTTTGTGGATTGTAGTCCTTATTTCAATGGCGAATCTATTTGAAAGAACGTTGTCCAGCCTTCTTAAAAAATCCTGTTGTTGTACAAATACTCAACAGTTAGATGACAAAAGAAACGAATAGTCAACAGGTAGATGACTTAGCTTGCAAGTTAATCTTCATTATTTTTTGCTCCCCTCATATGTCAACTTGTTGGAACCATAAATCCATAATTTGTATTATTATTTATTATTTTTATAATTATAAAGCATATGGCATCCTCTTACTTATTTTAAGATTATAAGAAATTATGAAATGTGAAAAGGTAATAGAAGATAAAGTGAAAAATATAGAGTATAAAGTGGAAGTTGAAGGAAATTATAAAAAATCATGTAGTATGAAATGGAGGATGTAAAAGAGTGGGTAGTTTTAGGTTGTTTTTTTCTATAAATGTTTGCCTATAAATAGTTATTTATGACTTCATTGTAAAAGATTTAGAATTCAAATCAAAGATAATTGATTTCAATACTTCTTGTCATTTTCCTTAGGAGTAGTTCAACATAGATTTATATTTCGAAACATTTATGTTCAGCATTTCCTTTTCAAAACATTTTATGCACCTTTTTTTTTAAACATAGGAGTAGAGATAAGTAATTATTACTTTGATTGTTTACTCAATCGTCTTTCTCTGTCTCATTCATATTTATTTTAATTTTTTTTTTCTACACTTGACAATTTTGAAGTCCTCTTTGTTGAAGCAAAAGAACCGTCAACACAATCACTTAGCAATTTTCAATCCTTGCTGGTACGCTCGCATTTATTATATTTTCCTTCGTAGGAAAAATAAGTCAATAATTTTTGGCACGCCCAGTGGACGCCAAGTGTAAGAAATGAAAAATGAATTGGATTTGTCCATTTCAAATAGCCTAGATGAAATCTATTGGCGTAAACAAAAAATTTTGAATCTTCAAGAAAAGATCCATTTTCTTAATGAAATAAACTTTCATCCCTTGCAATATTATTTTGTGAAAGAAAAAAGACATCATTTAATGGGAGAAATTCATCAACTTGATATGAAAATTCGCCAATGGAATGATGAGTTATCAACTCTCACTACCAAGTCTTTAACTAAGGCTTTAATGGCTAGAATTGATGAATTTTTTCAGAATTTTTTCATGATTAAAAATAGCAAAAGCAAAGAGTTGATTTCATCAATGGCTTGGGGGGTTCAAGAGCCCATTTTTAAAGAGCCAAATTATGAAATTAACATAACGAAAGGACATGTTCTTGAGCCAAATTTGGCTAAGAATGATGTTCCATGCATGGCTCGAGGGGTCCAAAAACCAATTTTTAAAGAGTCAAGTCATGAAAATAACATATCTACGGGTGATTTTCATAAGCCATTAATGGCTAATATGGAAAAATAACCCACTTTGCCAAATAATTATGAAAATCAAATCTGTGAAAGTCATGTTTTTAAAACGAACATGGTCAAGAATAATGAACAAGCCACTGTTCATGAATTCAAAACTTTTGACATTTTTCAAAGTGTCCAAAAGTATGAATTTTCATGGTCACACTATACCATGACTTTCGTTGTTCGAAATCCATTTTGGATTTGTGTATCACATCAAACGTTGACTTTGATGGAATGGCTCACAAATAATATTTCGTTATTGCAATATATTGGGCTAAAAATATGGTTATTAGTTAATACATAAAACCATCACCATTTGATTTTGTGGTTACCTTCGAAGCATATCCCAAAACACTTCAAAGCATGTTATTCATTGAAATATCATTTTTATAGCCATTAATGGCTAGTTAAAATGCCAAGCTAATTTCATAGTAATTTGACTCTTTGGATTTGGTTTAAAGAGATGTCGCGAGCACTTTCGAAGGACGACCTTAATCCTTTAGTAACATATGTGACTTTCGAATGGTGGTTTTGTCATCAATAAACACCTTCGAAATGTAACATTGGACGAGAAAACCTTCGAAATGTGTGTCTCCCTTCAAATATATGTAAAATGGCAATTAATTAATTGTCGAATAGTGCCTATTTTTGGCATGATAATTAGTGGCTTTATTGATAACCATTTTTATAGCCATTTGTTACATGAAAATGTAACTAGTATTCTACAAAAGTTGGTTCAAAGAACGATTTTGGTGTCTTCGGATAATTAATAATTGGTTCGAAGCACAAAATTAATATTTTCATTAATTATGTACGAACCAGAACATTCAAAATTTAAATAACCACAATGTTGGCCAAAAGTTGCTTCGAAAGCCCTTTTGCCATAATTTTGTCAGCTTCGAAGCACTGCATCTTGCATTAACAACTTCGAAGAAACAATAATGGTGGTTATGAACTTTTGAAACTTTGCCAGGTATTTTCAATGATGTAATTCGTCCTTTGTCGGCACTTTTGACCTTCGAAGGATGATTTTGGTCCTCTATACCACCTTTAAAGCTTGTTACTAGTCCATAATAGCTAGCATGTGTAACAGCTCGTTAAGGTGAATCATGTTTGAATATTGGCTTTGCCTTGAAAATATGAGGTTCTGAATGATTCTAAGTGCAAGCAGCATCCACCTACTTCAAAAGGTTCCAAGTTTTCTACATGTTTGACGTATGAGTAAAATAAAATTATTTAATTTCCTTCAACGGATTGATACCGATTCGAAGTACATATATAATATCCCTTCAAGGCATATATATATAATTCGAGACATCTAGTCATAATTTCATACTCATTTGAAGCACTTTATTGTTACTATTATATCATTCGAAGCACTTTGTTAATATTATTTGAAGCACTTTATTGCTTAGATTAGTCATGTTTTTGGCTCGGCCCTTCAAAAATTCAAGTAAACGTTATTTTTAATGGCTGTGTGGGGTAATGTTGGCACCATAAATCTGTAATTTTTATTATTATTTATTATTTATATAATTGCAGGACATGTGGCATCCTCCTACTCATTTGGAGGTTATGAGAAGTTATGAAATGTGAAAAGATGATGAAGAATAAAGTGGAGAACATGGAGCATGAAGTGGAGGTTGAAGAAAGTTATGGAAGATCATGTAGTATGAAATGGAGAAGGTGGAAGAGTTGGTAGTTTTAGATAATTTTTTCTTACAAATATTTGCCTATAAATAGTCATTCATGGCTACATTGTAAAAGATTTAGAATTCAAATAAAAGACAATTGATTTCAATACTTCTTGTCATTTTTCTTATGAGTAGTTTAACATAGATTTATATTTCGAAACATTTATTTTCAGCATTTCCTTTTCAAAACATTTTATGCACTTTCTTTTCGAAGCATAGAAATAGAGGTAAGTAATTATTACTTTGATTGTTCACTCAATCGTCTTTCTACATCTCTCATTTTTCTTTTAATTTTTATTTTCTTTACACTTGGCAATTTTGAAGTCCTCTTTGTTGAGGCAAAAGAACCGTCAACACAATCGCTTGATAATTAACTTGAATTTAATCTATAATGATTTTTCAATCCTTTCTGACACGCTCGCATTTATTATATTTTCCTTTGTACGAAAATAAGCCAACACAACCATAACATGAATTTGATAAAAGTTGAAAGCACATCAAATTTGACATGCTCTTTTAACTCATGTCAAAAATAATTATGACACATTTTTAGAAGTAAAATAATATTTTAATTTATCTTTCAATAGAGTAATAAAATTTTCGTTTAGAAGGTGTGTTATCCTAGGCTAAAAAATCTCGTTTGGATTGGGTATTTTGTCTTTTGTAAAAAAAAAAAAAAAAAAAAAAAAAAAAGAAAGAAGAAAAGAAAAGAAAGAAAGTGAAATGATTATGATTTAAATGTAATATTTTTATTTTATTAACTTTTTTACCTATTCTATCTTTTTATGGCTATTTTAACATTTTAACCTCCCAATCTCAAATGTCAAACGATTGGAGAATTTCAGGAGATATCAAATTGGTATATTCCAATTTTGCCTATCAAAATTTGGCATATGAATTGCAGATATTTTAAGGAGAAAACTATTTATTGAAAAGCAAAAATCCCCACCTTCTGAAATCACATCTTGAAAAAGAAATTGTAACCTGTAGCATTTCAACTTTTATATTATAATGGAATTATAAAAAAAAAAAATCAAGATTACAAGTTAAACTTATGATTTCATTGAAATCGCAAACTTGACATATATTAGGAAATGTAAGAATCATAAGGGATGTTAAATATAATAACTATACATTCTGTTAGCCTTAAGCTTATTCAAACTTAAATTTCTATTGATTTTGATTATTGACAAAAAAAATAATTTAATTTGTTATTCAAAGTTTTCAAAATAATAGTATACAAATTGTGCTAGAAGCTATATGATTCTAGAAGTGTTATTTTTCAATGATTTTTGGTCCTTCAAAGCATAAGATTAGCACTTGGTTGCAAAACTCTATCCATGCTTGAAACAGGTCCAAGGGTCGACACCAAAATAGCAAGGGTCAACACCAGAGTGAAGCTCAAAATGCCTAAGTGTTCTAGAAGTAAGGGTCGACACCAAGATAGCAAGAGTCGACACCAAATTTTAGTGTGCAACCCAGCAGCAAGGGTCAACACCAAATTTCAGTGTGCAACCCATCAGCAAGGGTCGACACCAAGGAAAACAAGGATTGACACCAAATTTTAGTGTGCAATCTAGCAGCAAGGGTCGACACCAATGATATCAAGGGTTGATACTAAATTTCATAATATAATCCAACAGCAAGGGTCGACACCAAGAATCATTAGGGTTGACACCAGGAACACTTGGAACAAAACTCAGAGAAGAAAAGAAGAGCAAATGGTCGACACCCAAGTTGCAGGGTTAACACCCATAAAATCTGGGTTTCAAAAATACAGCTGCCAAATCAAATCTGTACTGACACAACCCCTTTCTCAATCACTTTTTCAGATTTAGGTGCAGAGTATGTTATCTTTTCTGACCCTTGAGCAGATCTTCTAACACCATATCTTCTCCATGAAGTTGATTTATGAAGGAGAGCATTAAATTAAAAGCTCGTGCATTTATTGAGCCTTCTCTTCCCAAGACTTGCATACAATCTGCATCTTACCATGCTCTGATCAAACACAACTGGAGGATATCCTCCATGATCTTCTTTAACGGCTAGGAGATTCAAATCTCCTCTCTCTCTAACAATTAGAAGCCATCAATATTATAAATATAGGGGTCTCTTTGTTCATTCAATACACTTCTTGAACACAATATACCCAGAGCATTCAAGAACAATCAAGAGCATTTAATATACTTCATTTATATTTCAACTTTCATATCTGAGTGAGTTACCTGTGAGCTTATACTTTCATGTCCATCTTTTGAAAGAGAATATTTTTTAAAGAGAACAGTTGTACCTCTTGTTATTGTTCCTTATTTTTTAAGTGAAACACTTGTAAAGTGAGGCATTTAGTTGAGAGGTCCTCAACAGATTAAAGTAAGTCCTTTGTAAAAATCCACAAGCTAGGAGAAGCTTGGTGGTGCATTGATTCTTAATGAAGAAATTTTCAAAAAGGTCTCTTGAGGAGTGGATGTAGGCCAGTGAGCCTACCACTATAAATCCTTGTGTCAAGCTCTTCTTTCCTTTCCTTTATTTTCTATGTACTTATTATTATCTTCTGTATTTAATTTCTTAGTCTTTGAAATCTATTTTCTAGCTAAATTTTTTTATTACCCAATTCACCTCCCTCTTGGATTGCTTTCCTGTATAACATATTCTATTTATCATACTTACCATATATCTATATTACTATATTATGCATTAGTATATTGTGTTATTGCCATATTGTGCATTACTATATTAGCTTCTCATTCTCCTATATAAAAGAGATTTGTATTCACTCGTATTAAAAAATTCTATTGAAATATATGGAGTTATATTCTCTCCCTCTCTCTCTATCTCTCTCTTCATAAAAGCCATTTATTGGGGGGGAACTCTTTACCTTCTTAAATCACATCTTAAAATGAAATAGTGGTGCTACATGCACCAATTAGTGTACTAACTAGTATACCAACTAGTATTATGACATTATTACTAATCACATTTATTATACACATTACAAATACCCAAAACCTCTTAAATGATGCCACATCATCAATTGATAAACTAGTTAGTATACTAATTGGTTCATATAGCAGGAGGAAATAGCACTTAATAAAACAGGTTAAATAAATAAACATAAATAATAAAACTTACAATTGTTTACTGGAAAGAAACAAACAGTTCTTCAAAATACATAACTTGAAAACGAGCTTTGAAAATTAAATTACAGAGATATCTATTTTTCTTGAGAAATGAGCACTCTCAATTTTTTCTAACTCTGCCTTATTTTTGACTGAAGTGGCCCATTTTATAATCAAAAAAGACTACTATTAGCCTTGTGAGTGAATAATCTTGACTTGAAAGGAGCACATGGGAGCTGTGTGCTGCTTTCGGTGAGTGACTAAAGTTGATGGCTACCTTTTGTTGTGCTGAATTTGTCGGTGGGATAAATCATGATAAATATGGAATAGTAATGTTGACTTTTTGATGAATAGTGAAC
Source organism: Camellia sinensis (assembly GCF_055761805.1). Lineage (NCBI taxonomy): Eukaryota > Viridiplantae > Streptophyta > Magnoliopsida > Ericales > Theaceae > Camellia > Camellia sinensis. Next base: position 25,760,479 of record NC_138970.1, on the reverse strand, counting down.
AGTAAAGTTGACTTTTTTACTATTCATAGCTTGGAGGCATGTGACTGAGGGAATCAATATAGATATATATCAGCAGCTTTTCTCAAAAAATGAGTATTGATTGAAGCTGATAATTATAACTATATAGAATCCAATGTTGATAAGTTGAACAAATGACTAGGCATATGGATCCTGAGCATCTTGAAATTCGGGTCCCTATGGATTTTAAGGAGTTGAACCTTCAGAAGAGTTTGAACTGTTTGAACTTTCTTCTGAATCACTATTATCCGAATCTGACTTGACTTGGGCCATAAGGAGACGAGCCATTTGGAGAAGCTCATCCTTGGATGACTTGGATTTAGGCTTAACCTTGGACTTGGATTTTTCCTTTGATTTGGACTGATTAGTGATGGGCTTTACTGACTTGGACTTAATCTTTGACTTGGATGACTTGGGCTTGGAAGAGCTGGATGTTGGGCTTCCAAGATTGACTGGAGGAAGTTGACTTCCTTGTGTTAATGGAGCAGCTGGGATCTACTAAGCTTTAACTATAGCAGGAGTTGGAGCATGTATGTTGATTGGGAATTCAGTTTGAACAATATCAATGATGCGTGGAATTTTGAAATTATCCCACCATTTAACCATGTGTTGACGGTAAATAACATCATTAGAAATACCATATTGCCATTTGAATATCCAAGGGATTTTGTATTTGGATATAAAAATAAGCAATTGAGGGAATTTCCTTTGCTGAGGAGTGAATGAGAAAACAGTGGAGAAGTAATTGACTTGTTCCATAATTACAGATGGGAAGATTTCTGAAATCGCGCAATACTGAGTCCACCATCGCAGAAACCAGGTAGGTAACTCGGATTTGAACTTTTGATCAAATTGAAGAAACCAAGAGTGACTGTTTGACTCATTTTGATACAAGAGGACTTTGAACCAAGCATAAATGTAATCATAGTAACTGTATTGAATGGAATGACTAGGCAGATCTCGTAGTTGATAAAGAGAACCCCAATCATCTAGAAAAACAAAGTTGTGAATATAGAATGAATGGTACACAATTTTACTTGTGTAAGTGCGATCATAAATGGGTTTAATCAGAATTGACTGATGGTTGAACATGATGTCTTTATAGAAAGTAATTGTTTTTTTCTGGATGGAGAGGAATAAAATGCCATCCAGGAGGGAAGTAAGATTTAACCAGATCATGAACAGTATGACTCTTTGGGTGACTAGGTTCGTTGACAAAGAGATTAGTAGTGGTGGATTTAACATAATCAGATCGGGCTGATTTAATAGGATTAGGAGGGTATGGAGTAACTGCTTGACTAGATGAAGCAAAAGGATCAGTAGTCAAAGCAGATGTATAACTGGGCTTAGGAATATTACCAAGAATTTGGTAACGGTTAACCAATTCAACAGGGTGATATTTGGTGACTAACTCCAAAGGAGGAGGAACAAAAGGTTGACTAGAAGGAACCAATGCTTTAGAGGGAGGCCTTGGACAAGACATCTGTGAAATAGATAAATGGGATAAATTAGCATCCACTGAGGATATCTAATTGATCAGTATGTGTATGCAAGCAGTTAATATAATGAGCAAGTTGCTGTTTCTGGGCTTTAATCTGATGGAACTGAATATATTGAGCACGTTTAGTAGGGGGATGAGTTGACTTGATATGAGCAAGGCGACGAGCAGTATGTTTGATTAGGGTTTTAAAGTGTTAAATTTGGTGTTTATGGTAAGAAATAGAGGGAAATGACATGATTATCCACCCTGTAAAAATTCTCGGGTAAGAAAATCAGGAATAGAATTTTGACAATCATGTATATATTCAATATCAAAATCAAAAATACTTAAAATAGATTGCCAACGAGCAAAAATTTGCTTTCTAGTAAGATTTTGAACATCTTTTTCTAAAACATATTTAGCAGATTTACAATCAACACAAAGTAAAAACTTTTGATTTAATATATCATCTTGAAATTTACTGATACATAAAAGAGTAGATAAAATCTCTTGTTTAATAGTACTATAATTTTTTTGTGCTTTATTCCAGACACCAGAATGAAAGCGAACAATTTGTTCAGATGACTGAGGAGTGACTTTCTGGAAAAGGATGCCACCATAACCAATATCAGAGGCATCAGTTTGAATAATTTTAAATGAATTTTCAGTAGGAATACCAAGACAAGGGAGAGACTTGACATATTGTTTGACTTGTTTAACAATAGCAATATGAGTAGAAGACCAAGGAGGAGGATTGCCTTTTAACCAATCAAACAAAGGTTGACAAGTTTTCCTAAGGTCTTTATAAAATTCAGCAATATAATTAAGAGAACCTAATAACCGTTGTAACTGGGTTTTATCGAGGATCTCATTAGGAAACTTAGAAGCAAACTCAATGGAGCGACTAATAGGGAGAATTATATTCTGATGAATATCATAACCTAAAAATCTGACTTTAGTCTGGAACAATTTAATCTTAGGAGCAGATATGACGAGACCATGACTTTTAATAGTATAAAAGAAAGCGGTAAGATGTTTCCAATGTTCACTAATTGATTTTGAAAAAATTAGAATGTCATCTATATAAACTATGGAAAAATGACTAAATAGATTGAAAATATCATTCATTATATTTTGAAATTCACTAGGTGCATTTTTTAGTCCAAAAGGCATTACATTTCATTCATAATGACCAAAGGGTGTAGTAAAAACAGTTTTATATCTATCTTTAGGATGAATTTGGATTTGCCAAAAACCACTTTTTAAATCAAATTTACTAAAAATAACAGCTTGACTAAGTCTTTTGATTAAGTCTTTTTTATTAGGAATAGGATATCGAATCCATTCTAAAACTTTATTTAATGGTTTATAATTAATAACTAAGCGAAGGACACCTTTTTCTAATTCAGCATTTTTATTAACATAAAAAGCAGGACATGACCAAGGTGATTTACTAGGGCTAATAATTCTATTTTTTTAATAATTCATTAATTTCTTTTTTACACATTTCAACTAATTCATGATTCATTTGAATAGGTCGAGATTTAGTAAGAATTTGTCTTTCATTAAAATTCTTAATGTATGGTAAAGTGACAACATGTTTTTTCCTATGCCAAAAGTCAGTTGGTAAAGTAGAACAAACAGTTGTTTCTAATTTTAATTTAAATTCTTCAATTTGAGATATAACAATAGGATCAGTTAATTGTTGTTCAATGCGTTTATAATTGACTTCTTCTTTGAGAAAACGCAACTGACGAGTTAATCGATTAATAGATTGAGAAATAGAACAGTCTTTTAATTGATTTAATTCCAATACTTCAGGTGGTGATAAGAATTTAAAAGTAACTGTTTGACCAAAATCTTGAGTTGTTATTCCTTCATTAGATGTAGTAAATGGATATAATAAGAATATAAATGGTGTGCCTAAAATAATTTTATCAGTCATATTTCTAACTAAAACAAATAAAGTTTTGAAACAGACATTATGTTGACATATATGGACTTTAGGTAATTTATATTTAATACGCATTTTACTACCATTAGTAGAAGTTAATTTTTCCCTTGTTTTTTCATAATATTTTGTAGGAAGTAAACCTTCTTGAATACAATTAAGATCAACATCATTATCAATAAGAGCAATAATATTTAATTCAAAATCATCAATAACAAGTTTAACTTTTGAATACCATTTTTTAATATGAATTTTATTGATTAGATTTAATCTTTTATCTTCATGATTATGAGATTGATGTGATCGATTATCAAATAAAAGATTATCAGGATTAGTATGTTCAAATTCATATTCATGTTCAGATTCATTAGGCGATTCAGCATTGTTTTCTTGGAAATTATCTAAACTTTTATTAATTTTTAATGTAATAATTTCATCTTCTAAAGCTCTATCTTTACTTTGTAAATCTTTGATTGTTTGTTTAATTTGATTAATTTCATGTTGTAAATTCTGTAATGTAATTTCTTTTTGTTTATTTTTAAATCGTTCTAAAGTTTTAGATAAGCTAATAATAGGTTTGTCAAACTTAGGTTTCTTATCATGATTGGTTAATAAAGATTTCAATTTATCAGTATATTTTTGTTTTAACTCTGGATCTTCTAATTTACTAATTAATTCAATAAGGGCAGTTTCTTCTTGATTTTGTTTAGTAAGGACAGTGATTTGTTTAACGGGTTTGCAACAAATATCATTACATCCTAATTCAATGTTATGAGCAGAATCATCACTAGGTGAATGGTAATTAGATGAGGTATTATGATTATCAGAAGAAGAATTATTATTAGATTGGTTTAATTGGAAGATTTCAAATAATTGGTGTTTGGATTCATCATTAATTTGAAGTTGATTAACTTTATCTTTTAATTTTTGTTTTTCTTTACATTTATTAGAATAATGACCTTTTTGACCACAGTTATAACAAGTAATATCTTTATTAGATTTAGATTTTGGATGGGATTTTTTATAATATTTCTTTTTGGGTTTAGTGTAGAATTTATCATTTGATTTTGAAGGTAAATAATTCTTTTTGTACTTACGAGAATATTTGTAAGATGATTTATGTTTTATTGTACTTATATTTTTTACGATGAGAAGGTGCTACAGGAGGTAAACCGTATTGTTCACAGAAATTACCTAATTCGTATTTAGCCTTATGTTTATCTTTAGCAGCTTTTTGACTAAGTTTAAGATCAATACACATTCTTAATCCTTCTTTTTGAATAGTACTAATGATATCACCATAAGTTAAATTATCATATTCAATAACACCAGTAGGTTGATGAGAGGGTAATTTATGTGAAAATTGGGCCGAGCTGGGTAATGGGCCGTTATGAGCCGCAGTACAAAAGGCCGAGTAAAATGGCCATGTAAGTTACTCCGGTCGTGTGGTTATTTTGAAGATAGTCCAGTCCTAAGGCCGTGAAGCTAGTCCGATCTGATAGAAGATCGAAGTTAGATCGGTCTGACGGTACTTTGGAGTTACACCGGTCTTGGAGTTACACCGGTCTTGACATGTTAGTTCGGTCTAACCATGCCATGGGTTGTGCATGAGAAGCTGACGTTAGAGCAGTAAAAAGAAGAGATGGTTCGGCTTATCCTGCGGCTATGCATAGTCATGTTTACTTCGATCATATTGGAGTTCGGCCATGATAAAACCATCTCACTTGGTTTAAGCAGTAAGGGGGATGTTGAAGGATAAGCATTATCTTTCAGGAGTATGAATCCTAGGAGGACTCTACATGAGGGAGTAGAAGTCCTACTAGGATTGTGCCACACGAAACCTATAAAAGCTCACAAACATCACCTTTGGAGAGGTAACACAACTTTGCTTTCTGAATACACAGAGTTTTTGTCTATTTGTCAAGCTTGCTGACTTAGGCATCGGAGAGGTTTCCGGCACACACCCGCCGGCTAGCTTACGTTTGTGTTTTCAGGTAATAAAGCAACGACGTACAGAGGAGCGCAGACTTGATCAACAGGATTATACGAGAAGGTTTATTTCTTTCCCGTACAATTGGCGCCGTCTGTGGGAAGTACAGACAGGACAAAACCTCTTGATCAAGCTTCACATCTTTAGGAACAATGGCGCACATTGAAGAAATACCACAGTCCGCCATCGACGGACAAACACCAGATGGGGTGCAAGGCATGAGGGATTACCTTCTATCCCTCCCATGGCAGACTTGGAACCCCAACGACACAACGCCAGGAGAGATACTAGGGGGAGGCGGACTCACAGCCCCCGTCACTCTCATTCACAAAGTCCAGACAGGCAAAGGCGGAGGATTGATCCTCAAGTCTTAGAGGACCGCGTGAAGGAGCAAGACGAATTAATAAGGAAGATGCCGGCCGACATGGAAGCCTTGAAGCGCCAGATGAAGGAAAAAAGAGTGGCGACAGGAGAGGGGCGCAAAAACAAGACGCCCCCTCGCCGCTTAGAGGACCATGGAAGGCATTCAACGCCATCACAAGCAGAAAGTAGAAGCCTCAGGACAAGCGATACTCAGTCTGGAATCTCCAAAACTCATTACTCCAGGTCTGAGAGAACGAGATCATTGAGGTTTTACACAAAAGGAAGTACCTACCGACCCTCACACTCGCACCAAACGTCGTCCAAACAGACGGAGTTGCCCAAATCATCCGATTTGCAGATCATGCTGGAAGAAAAGGCAAGATGGAAGGAGGACACCAGGGCGCGCGACCCTCGCAGAGTTTCTGCCCTTCAACGATTGGCTCCTCGATCGCATGGAAGCGTCGAGGTTGGAATGCCATTACCACGCCCTGTCTACGAATCGACGGACAAAGCATTAGCGAGGCTTCAAATCTCGCCGTTCGTTCCGGCAATCGAAAACGCGCCCCTACCTACAGGCTTCCTTCAGCCCAAATTCACTACGTACGAGGGGAAGACGGACCCCTACATTTACCTAAGCCACTTCCGCCAGGTTATGGCGGTATATCGGCGAAACGAGGCTCTAATGTGCATCCTCTTCCCGTTAAGCCTTGGCGATCTAGGCTTGACTTGGTTTGAAAAACTTCCAGAAGACAGCATAGCCTCTTGGGCGCAATTGGTAGAGGCGTTTGTCACAAGATTCAGAACAAACACTAAAATCCCGGTGGAGATTGACCAGTTACTCTCCATCGACATGGGCGACAAAGAGACCCTAAGATCCTACAATAGTCGCTACTGGGAGACATTCAACCAGATTGGGAACTGCCCCACCAATCTCGCCATTGCGCAGTATAAAAGAGGCCTTCCAATCGGGAACAGACTAAGGGACTCGATCACCATGACGTCTCTCCTTACCATGGAAGCCTTGATGGAAAGAGTGCATCAGCACATCAGGGTAGAAGAGGATGGCGCACGTGCCAAAGCAAAATCTAGCGCAACCACAGTACCAGAAAAGAAGACCTCAGCAAAGGTCAACACGGTAGATCGACCTAACAGAAACGGACGTGGCAGGCGAGACAACGGAGAGAACCAGGATAAAAGATGGCTGAGGGTCCGCACGGCCATAACCACAGTATTCAAGAAACCAATCTATCGGGTTCTGAGCGAAATACGCGATGAGCCTTTCGTCAAGTGGCCAGCTAAGATAGGAGAAGCACAGAAGGACTATGACGAAAGATCGCGATGCACCTTCCACAAAGAAAAGGGGCACCGCACTGAAAATTGTACACCATTGAAACAGCATTTGGAGGAGCTGGTGGCAGCCGGTCACCTGGATAAATACATTGAAGGAGGGACGCAACCAGCCCCCCAGGACTATAACAACCCCAACGGGATGCCAGTCGACGCCCCACCTCAAGGCATTATCAATGTGATACATGGAGTCGTTGAACCTGAGCATGTATGCGAGCTCAGGGGATCAATCAAAAAGGCTGAGCACTTTAGAGAGGTGCTGAGTGCCCAACCTGCCATCAAGAAGGGGAAGACAGAGGCAACAAACGTCATGTCTTTTTCAGATAAAGACTTAGAACGGATATATTGCCCTCACAATGATGCCCTGGTCGTCACTCTCCGAGTCAAGAATTTTGACGTCAAGCGGATTCTGATTGACCAGGGTAGTTCATGTGAAATCATGTACTACGAAACATTTAAACAATTGAAGGTACAAGACAAAGACTTGGCGCCAGCCGTATCTCCCCTAATTGGATTCAACTCCATGCCAGAATGGCCCGTCGGCAAAATAATTCTTCCAGTCAGAGCGGGAAGCGTGACGAAACAAGTGGAGTTCTGGGTATTGAAGGCCCCCTCCACTTACAACATCATCTTGGGCAGAACATGGCTGTATGCCATGCGATCAGTGGCGTCATCCTACCACCAAGTAATGCGGTTCCCCAACGATACCGGGGTAATTGAAGAAGTCTATGGAGATCAGATCATGTCCAAACAATGCTTCGTCACGGTGAACGGCAGCCGCGCTGCCAAAGGATACGTTCATTCGGTGGAAGAACCTGAGAGCAATGAGCTATTCGCAGATGTCGGCAAAACGGCTGATCAGAAAGCAGTGGAGGACTTGGTAGAGGTAAGAATAGATGAAAAGAACCCGGATAAGTTCTTTTTGCTCGGTTCGTCGTTGTCCAGCACTGAGAGATTAGAGGTCTTAGAATTCTTAACCTCTAACATCGAAGTGTTCGCCTGGACGCCCTACGACATGCCAGGCATTGATCCAAACTTCATCAGTCACCAACTTAATGTCCATCCATCTGCCAGACCAATCATCCAACGAACACGCAGATCGGCACTCCACCATGCCGAGATAGTGGCGGAAGAAGTAAGTAACCTGCTGGAGGCAAGAGCAATTAGAGAAGTACACTACCCAAGATGGATCTCCAACACAATCGTAGTGCCAAAGAAGAATGGCAAGTGGCGTGTCTGCGTCGATTATAAAACAGTCAACAAGGCGTGCCTAAAAGACAGCTTTCCTCTACCACGGATAGATCAACTGGTAGACCTAACGGCGGGGCACAACCGACTTAGCTTTCTGGATGCATACAGAGGCTACCACCAAATCGCCATGCATGAACCAGACCAGGAGGTCACATCCTTTACAACCCCGAGAGGACTATACTGTTACAAGGTCATGCCCTTTGGCCTGAAGAACGCAGCGGCAACATTCCAATGAATGGTCACCAAGATGTTTGAACCATTTTTAGGAAGAACGATGGAGGCTTACATCGACGACATGGTGGTCAAAAGCAAGGATGAGAATGACCATCTCAAGGACCTAGGAGAGATGTTTGAAATCTTGAAGAAGCACAAGTTGCGCCTCAATGCATCTAAGTGTGCATTCGGAGTAGGATCAGGCAAATTCCTGGGCTTCCTTGTGACCAACCGGGGTATAGAAGTGGACCCCTCCCAGATCAAAGCAATTCAGGATTTGGAGAGACCAAACTCAATAAAAGAAGTGCAATATCTCACCGGTATGGCAGCCGCGCTCAATCGGTTCATAAGCCGATCATCAGACAAACTACGACCATTCTTTCAAGCTTTAAAAGCCAAGTTCGAATGGGACGAAGAATGCGACCAAGCTCTGGAAAACTTGAAGGAATATATGTCTTCCCCACCACTGCTTGTTACCCCAGTACCTGGTGAAGAACTTTTCTTGTACTTGGCAGTCTCTCAACACACAATTAGCGCAGTGTTGGTTCGTGCAGAAGGAATCCAACATCTGCAAATCTTTTATGTCAGCAAGACATTGCTGGGAGCCGAAACAAGGCACTTGCCACTGGAAAAATTAGCATTGGCCTTAATGATGGCCTCCAGGAAATTAGCACACTACTTTCACGCCCACACCATAGTTATCCTCACAGCTTTTCCACTAAAAACTTTGTTTGAGAGGGCGAACTTTTCTGGGCAAATCTTGAAGTGGGCAGTAGAGTTGGGACAATTCGACATCAAGTTCCAACCCAGAACCGCAGTAAAAGCCCAATCTTTGGCAGACTTCGTCGCAGAGTTTACTCCTGGAAGTCATCATATCTGCCCAGTCGACCTAACTGACACAACCAAACTAGGGATGGAAGTTGACACCGGAATAGCGTAACCCCTAGCAGAAGGTACTCGGTCAGACTCCAAGGCAGACCAGACTAAAGACAGCAAGGAAGAAGCAAACCAAGCTACAGCAAATCAAGACTCACCAACAAATAAAAACTTGGTACAATCAGATAGCGAGGGGCAGACAGCAAGCATGGACCTCGAAGAAAACACCAGCAACATTCTTGACCCCACGACATCATCCGACCCCTCCACTTGCTGGAAGTTGTTCGTTGGTGAGATGTGGAAGCTCTTTGTGGATGGAGCATCCAACCGGCATGGTGCAGGACTCGGCATAGTCCTCATCTCACCAGACAGCCTGATTGTGGAACAAGCAATCAACCTTGGCTTCCCAGCATCAAACAACGAAGTGGAATATGAAGCACTTCTTGCAGGACTCAAATCAGCATACTACATGAAGGCCACCAAATTAATGGTCTACAGCGACTCACAGCTGGTGGTAAACCAAATTTCTGGCGACTATGAAGCAAAGGATGACAGGATGGCCAAGTACCAAGAATTGGTCAGAATAGAGATCAAGAAATTCGAAGTAGTAAGGATAGAACAAATCGGCAGGGAGGAAAACAGCAGAGCGGACGAACTGGCAGGCTTTGCCTCAATGGCAGATACATTCATCCCTCATCCGTTACTCATCGACTACTTACCAAGACCAAGCATCGAAGACCCCGAAGCAGAAGAAGTATGCTGCACCAATCTAGGGCCCTCATGGATGGATCCCATCATACTATTCTTGAAAGATGGCATCCTATCGGAAGAAAAGAAAGAAGCCAACAAAATTAGAGCAAAGTCACAGCGATTTTGGCTCTCCCCATCTTTGGCATTATACAAAAAGTCGTTCTCAGGACCCTATCTAAAGTGTGTCCACCCCAGCAAAGTGGAAGCATTCTTGTACGAGATACATGAAGGGGTGTGCGGAAGCCATCAAGGAGGAAGATCGCTAGCTTACAGGGCCATTTCGCAAGGATACTGGTGGCCATACATGCAGGCAGACTCAGAAAAATATGTGAAAAAGTGTGAGAAATGCCAAAAATTCGCACACCAAATACATCAACCAGCTAGAGAACTCCTACCATTGACCAGCCCATGGCCCTTTGCAATGTGGGGCTTGGACATCGTAGGACCACTTCCAACAGCACCCGGAAACATGAAGTTCTTTCTCGCAGCGACAGACTACTTCACAAAGTGGGTGGAAGCAGAAGCATTGGCATCAATCAAGGAAAAAGATGTGAAAAAGTTCATCTGGCAAAATATCATTACTAGATTCGGCATACCTAAAGCCCTCATATCAGACAACGACACCTAGTTTGATGGCAAAATCTTTAGAAGCTTTTGTGAAGAATACAAGATAGAGTTCTACAATTCTACACTAGCATATCCCCAAGCAAATGGCCAAGCAGAAGCATCAAATAAGGTTGTCTTAGATGGACTGAAGAAAAGGTTAGAGAAGGCAAAATGCAAGTGGGCAGAAGAACTTTCTCATGTTTTATGGGCTTACCGCACCACACCTCGACGATCAACAGGAGAAACACCATTCTCCTTAGCCTACGGAATGGAAGCAGTAATCCCACTGGAAGTTGGCCTCCCCATAATTCGAAGCGAAAATTTTGATCCCAACTTGAATAGAGAGGCTATAACATTGGAGCTCGACCTCGCCGAAAAAAGAAAAGAAATAGCATTAGTCCACATTGCCTCGTATTAACAAGAGTTATCCAGGAAATACAACAAAACGGTGCATCCAAGACAATTCAAGATCGGAGATTGGGTACGGCGCAAAGTGATGGGAAACACCTTGATACCAGGAGATGGCAAGTTAGGGCCAAATTGGGAAGGTCCTTACAAAGTGGTTGGGTTAGCAAGCAAAGGGGCATACCACCTAGAAGACAAGGACGACAAAGCAATCCCTAGGCCATGGAACACCGCCAATCTCAAGTTATTTTATTTTTAACTTTTCTCTTTCAAACATGTGTAATTTTTTCTTTTCTCAATAAAGCAATCGATTCTTTTCAACATAAGTTGTTCTCTGTAAAAGTTAGCTTTAGAAAAGTTAGGAACATGGCAAACATTTTATTCTAAGTTGGCGGGAAAAACTAACTTAGAGGTTGGCTGGATTAAACCAACACCCCTCCTAAGCCCAGGATAAAGATCCAGGCTGCAGGACGTTTGGTCGGAATAACCAAACATTTTATTCTAAGTTGGCTGGAAAAACTAACTTAGAGGTTGGCTGGATCAAACCAACACCCCTCCTAAGCCCAGAATAAAGATCTAGGCTGCAGGACGTTTGGTCGGAATAACCAAACATTTTATTCTAAGTTGGCTGGAAAAACTAACCTAGAGGTTGGCTGGATTAAACCAACACCCCTCCTAAGCCCAGGATAAAGATCCAGGCTACAGGACGTTTGGTCGGAATAACCAAACATTTTATTCTAAGTTGGCTGGAAAAACTAACTTAGAGGTTGGCTGGATCAAACCAACACCCCTCCTAAGCCCAGGATAAAGATCCAGGCTGCAGGACGTTTGGTCGGAATAACCAAACATTTTCTAAGTTAGCTGGAAAAACTAACTTAGAGGTTGGCTGGATGAAACCAACACCCCTCCTAAGCCCAGGATAAGGATCCAGACTGTAGGACGTTTTGGTCGGAATAACCAAACATTTTATTCTAAGTTGGCTGGAAAAACTAACTTAAAAGTTGGCTGGATCAAACCAACACCCCTCCTAAGCCCAGGATAAAGATCTAGGCTGCAGGACGTTTGGTCGGAATAACCAAAAATTTTATTCTAAGTTGGCTGGAAAAACTAACTTAGAGGTTGGCTGGATCAAACCAACACCCCTCATAAGCCTAGGATAAAGATCCAGGCTGTAGGACGTTTGGTCGGAATAACCAAACATTTTATTCTAAATTGGCTGGAAAAACTAACTTAGAGGTTGGCTGGATTAAACCAACACCCCTCCTAAGCCCAGGATAAGGGTCCAGGCTGCAGGACGTTTTGGTCGGAATAACCAAACATTTTATTCTAAGTTGGCTGGAAAAACTAACTTAGAAGTTGGCTGGATTAAACCAACACCCCTCCTAAGCCCAGGATAAGGATCCAGGCTGCAGGACGTTTGGTCGGAATAACCAAACATTTTATTCTCAGTTGGCTGGAAAAACTAACTTAGAGGTTGGCTAGATTAAACCAACCCTTAGAACTCTTTAGCCGAAGTAAGGACATCGGCTAAAAGAGTGGTTGGCTGGATTAAACCAACTCTTAGTACTCTATAGCCGAAGTAATGACATCGACTAAAGAGTGGTTGGCTGGATTAAACCAACTTTTAGTACTCTTTAGCCGAAGTAAGGACATCGGCTAAAGAGTGGTTGGCTGGATTAAACCAACTTTCAGTACTCTTTAGCCGAAGTAAGGACATCAGCTAAAGAGTGGTTGGCTGGATAGCTCAGTCAGATTACTCAGCTAAGACCAGATTAAAGTACCTCGGCCATAATACTATTAAGAAGGCAAGCTCAAACAGAAATTTAAATCGAGATAACAGTTGGAAGTGAAAAGATCATGGAAAAGTCATTACAAGTACAAACATGCAGATCAACCGAAGTATGAGTTCAAAACAAGAAAGTTTTCATTCATCAAAAAGCAAATACAAAGAAGGGGCCGCAGCCCGGTTACAAGAGCAAAAAAGTAAACAAAGAAAAGAAAGTACAAAATCAAGTGAAAAGGTCTTGAAGGTCGGCATCAATATCAACTTGAACACCGGCTGCAGATGGAAGATCAATCTCAGTAGAAACAGGCAGAACGATGTCAGTCGACGGCTCAACAGTCAGGTCTTCAACCGTTGGCTCCAACCGAACTGATTGATCGTTGCCTTGCTCATTAACTACCGGAGTAACAGTTGGTTCGTTTTCTTCATCATCATCATCTGAACCCTGCAAAAATTGTTGTTGGACAGAAGCAGCATATTCCGCTAGTGAGGCCGGAATGAAGTACTGCGGAGCATTGTAGACCTCGGTTTCGGGCCCACAGCCGAGCTGTTCCACAGCACTTCTCCAGCCACACTTAAAGAATAAATCCTTCGCCCCCTCACATTGCGGAATGTAGAGGCTCTTCGCCTTTTTGAAACCTTTGGCGTTGGCATCACCGACCTTCTTCTTCAGATCGGCTATTTCGGCGTCCTTTTTCCCTTCAAGCTTGACTAGCTCACGAAGCCTCTGCCATGGCCTGCCTAGCCGTTTTCCTGAGCTCCAATACCTTTTGATGGGCAATTTGGCTCTTCTGAATAGACTGAAATAAATGGAAAGAAATCAATGTCAAAACCGAACTGAAAGTTAGAAAAATCTTTTAGAGATGAGGGGCATCTTACCAGGATCATAGATTTAGTGGCCGATCGGATGGCCTTTAGCTCGGTCAGGTTCTGGTGGTGTTCCATGTCTGCTGGAAGACAGACACTCTTTGCAAGATTGAAGGCCATCAAGTGATCCTTCTCAGCAACCACCGAATTGGTATCTTGAATAAGGCAGTTCTGAAATTTCAACTTCGGTGCCCACCTTGAAGAGCCAGCCCGGTCAGAAGGCTCCGGTTGTGGAATCGGTGAAGGCTTGGTTTCGTGCTCGTTTACTAGACGCTGCTTGGTTGGGGTAAACCGGGCGCGCTTGGATGGGCGTGATGAAGAAGGCTGTTGAGAAGGAAGGGCCACAACGGCAGGTTGCGTTTGGCTTGTTGGCGGTACTTCGGGTCTGTTGGTTTCGGTCAAGAGGGCCCTGACTCTGTTTCTCTTGGCCATTTCTTCTTCGGCGGTCAGCGGGATTAGTCTAATTTCTGACAAGTTTGGGTTCGGTTCGGGGGCCTCCTCTAGCAGAAAGTCGGTCACTCTCGCTTTTCGGCGGCCGCTGTATCTGTAGGTCGGTTTGAACTTTAGCAGCTTGGCCTAACTACATTCTGGATACCGTAGTGCGGTGCGTAAGGTCGCAAGATTTGGATAGCTGTATAGAGAATGGAGGTGGACAGAATCTACGAAAGAAGACAACTGTTAGTTCGGCTAAAAAAATTGAAAACCGAAATATAGTAAAACATGCAAGAAAACCGAAGTAATTATACCAGGTGTTCCTTTTTTTCAATTGATGCTTCGGCCAGGAATCTGGGCTTGGTGATCCTCAAAGTTCCCAGACACCCAGAAAAAATCGTCGTCATTTAAGTCTTTATCCGGTGTGTTTTTTATTATTTTCTTACGACGACGGTGTATTCTAAGATAGTACACCCAGCCGTCTTCCTTCGAACCAATGGAGTATTGGTGAAAGATTTCGGCCAGACCGAGACTGAGACCGGCTTGGCGGTTTAGTTCGGCTATTCCCATTATTATACGGTATGAGTTGGTGGAAAGCTGGGTTGGGCATAGTCTGGTTTGCCTAAGGAATTCGCAAATAAGGGGTTGGACTGTGAATCTTAGCCCAGTTTCTATTATTGAAAGAAGGGTAAATGGTACAAAGCCCTGGTTGCCCCAAGGTATGACATCTTTTTCGGCTAAAATTAGGTGGACGTCGTTGGGTATATTGTAATCTTTTCAGAATTCGGCTAGACCGCCCGGTGTATTTACTAGAAACCTATACTTTCCCATTTATTGTATAATTTATGAATAAATTAGTTTGGTCCAAAAATTGTGCTCAGTAGCTCGGTTGAGCGCGCAGAGGAGTACCTGGGCAACCTAAGTCTGCAAAGTGAAGAACAAAGGTGTTAAGCACAGATCATTGGGCTGTGCTACAAATTAAAAGCAAGATAAAAAGAAGTCCTACTTCGACTGTGTGGGATGCTACAGGTTTTGTCTCGGTTTCTGCAAGGTAATTGGTAGCTCGGTTTAAGTAGGGCTTTTATGAGCTCGGCCTTGGCAAGCGCCTCGATATCTCGGTTGCGGAAACGGTTCCGTTTGACCGGTTGATCGTCTAGGGGCAGCTTTCTGAGTTCTGTCTAAAAAACTAGGAAAGCTGGTTTAGCCCCAAAGGCCTAGATCGGTTGGAGTTCAGGTATCTCAGTATGCTAAGTGCAAACTTAGTTCGGTTGGTTACCTCGGCTGAGGTAAAGCAAGAAGTGGTTTGACTTATTAAAACTACTAGTGTAAACATGAAGTGTTAGTCCGGTTGTAAACTGACTAAGCTTTTACCTAGCTTAAATAGTGTCCTAGTTCGGTTGCATCATGATTTTGGATCGAAAACCAGTTTTCTACAGGATATTGCGTGTACTCATGTGTTCTATTGTTAAGTTTTTTCCAGAAAAGTACAGAGCAAAGAGAAATGAAAAAATATGTTTTGCAAAAACACGAAAAATAAAATACAAAAACAAAGTAGATGAGCAATACTAACCAGGTGAAAAGGCAAGAACTGGAGATGGAAGCAAAAGGCAGCAAAAGACGAGCTCTTTCAAAAGACGAAGAACAGTGAAGAACTCAAAGAAAAGGAAGAGGATGAATAGTAAAAGTGGGAGGATTTTGGCCTTAGGGTTTGTTTTTGTTAGAAAGCCCAAAATTTGGGCAGGACTGTTCAAAAAAAAAACGCGGAGTACGAAGGCGGCGGAACAGTTGCATTGAGCCAGTCAGCGCCTGCCACGTGTCATTGGAATAAGAAGTGATTCAGTTGCTGTGATTGAAGAGACGTTTTGACCGGACAGCTAGAGCCTGGCGTGAATTTAGCTCGGTTGGATAGGCTAAGGGGTTTTTAGCTCGGTTGGAAAAGATAAAGGATTTTGGCTCGGCTAGAAGACCTTAGCCCGGCTGATAAAACAGGTAATCCCAATCATGCTAGGCAGATGGAATTGAGAGGGTAATTTATGTGAAAATTGGGCCGAGCTGGGTAATGGGCCGTTATGAGCCGCAGTACAAAAGGCCGAGTAAAATGGCCATGTAAGTTACTCCGGTCGTGTGGTTATTTTGAAGATAGTCCGGTCCTAAGGCATGAAGCTAGTCCGGTCTGATAGAAGATCGAAGTTAGATCGGTCTGACGGTACTTTGGAGTTAGACCGGTCTTGGAGTTACACCGGTCTTGACATGTTAGTTCGGTCTAACCATGCCATGGGTTGTGCATGAGAAGCCGACGTTAGAGCAGTAAAAGGAAGAGCTGGTTCGGCTTATCCTGCGGCTATGCATAGTCATGTTTACTTCGATCACATTGGAGTTCGGCCATGATAAAACCATCTCACTTAGTTTAAGCAGTGAGGGGGGTGTTGAAGGATAAGCATTATCTTTCAGGAGTATGAATCCTAGGAGGACTCTACATGAGGGAGTAGAAGTCCTACTAGGATTGTGCCACACGAAACCTATAAAAGCTCACAAACATCACCTTTGGAGAGGTAACACACAACTTTGCTTTCTGAATACACAGAGTTTTTGTCTATTTGTCAAGCTTGCTGACTTAGGCATCGGAGAGGTTTCCGGCACACACCCGCCGACTAGCTCACGTTTGTGTTTTCAGGTGATAAAGCAACGACGTACAGAGGAGCGCAGACTTGATCAACAGGATTATACGAGAAGGTTTATTTTTTTCCCATACAGTTGACTAAGAACATCTCGAATTTTGTGAGCAAAGAGACTAGGTAAACCATTAATAAATTTTTCTTTCCAGAAAGATTTAGTACAATCTTCTCTTAACATAACTCTAGAGGTAAATACATCTTTATACCATCTAAAATCGCTTAATGTTGGACAAGTAAGGTTACTAAGTTGATCATGTATGCGAGAATATATATTAGTAGGGGTATCTATGAAATGTCTGACTATGGTATAGATTAATGTATTAATACCATCGGGTTTATAATAGCCAGTTTCATCAAATATAGGTAAATCATTTTCATCCTTTTGACTAGCATGTAAAATTGATTCGCGTTGATCTTCATTAAGATATTTTTCCCACCAAGATTTGAGCATATCAGTAAAGCCAGAAGTGATTAAAGAGACTATTTCAGGTTGAGTATAATCAGGGTAGTTACTAAGATAACTATTTGCAACCATGGATAAATGATTTAATTTTTGAAGGATTTGATCTTCACTAAGACCATCAATATTCCATTCGTTTAACTTTTTAGCAGATACAGAAAATTGATTATTAAGATTAGTTTCTTCATATTGGAGATCTGGGGAGTAGGTCGTGAATACCAATTTTTGGTAAGAGTAGTAGGATTAGGTTTAGGATAATGAAGTTTATTAAGAGTAGAGGATTGAAATTGTTGGGCTAATTGATTAATTTCATTATCAGTTGTATCAGTTTCTGATTGACTAGAAATAGACTCATGGGTAGGTTGTTGGTTTAATACAGTAAGACCTTTCTCAGTAGATAGAGAAGCTTGTTCAGAGGTAGTTAATTTAGTAAATAATTGTTCAATGGCTTTGACAGTAGTGTTATCTCGAGTGACTAAACTATGACATTTAGAACGGTTACTAGGTAAATTAAGCAATGGTTGGTCTAAAGATTGTTTAGTAGATGTGTTATTAGACGAATAATCATCTAAATTGGTTTTTATTTTATCTAATTGTTTACCAATTGTTTTTAGACATTGATTAGTATAATTATTTTGTTCAATAACTTTTTTGATTTCAGGGTCAATGCCAGTTAACTTAAAATGAGAGGCTGGGACTTCGGAGCCGTGATGATCAATAATTATGGTAGATAAAGGAGGATGACTGGAGCTAACAGTAGTATTAGGTGAAGTTTTCCATTTATGTTTTGTAATTGTTTGAACTTCTTTATAATGGTCTTCTAAATATGAAAGAAAAGATTCATAATATTGCTTTAATATATCGTGTTCATTACAAATGTATTAAAACCACTTTAAATGTTCAAGCCTTACATAAAAGTCCTAAAGACAAAACTTTATTTATCCAAAGTAGTAATAATGATACTAATATAAATATTCCTCAAATGATTGAATGGAAAAATATTACTCTCCCCGACCAATGGGTTACAGTTAATAATAATTACAAACATAATCAAAGACAATCTACTTGTCAAGATATTAAGTGTTGTTTCCTCCTTTTGGAAAGAAAAATGATTAAGTGCTGTAACCCATCAAAAGGATTAACAGATCTATCAAAATGATATTTTTTCTGTGCTGTTTATCGTCTTAATCTACTAGGTAAACCATTAGTAAGTGTTGTTTCCTCCTTTAGTGCCGTTGTTTCGTCCTTCCTCCTTCCTCCTCTTTTGGTATCAAAGCCAAGTTATGTTGTATTTTGTTACTCATTGAATCATTATAGCTGTGTTGAAATTATTTACAGTTCATCGTCTTAATCTGTCCAATTTTTATCTGTGTCTTTCCACGTTGCTATTAGCCACCCATCCTTCGTCCCAAGTCCTAGGTAAGACCTTTGGTTAGGCAGTGTTGGATTTTAGGGGTTCTCCGAACTGGGTATGTATGAAAACATCGTATGTGAAAACATGATAAAATTAGACAATGTATTGAGCTCACTGTAAACTTATTCAAGATAAAATGAGTCGATTATTTAGAAGTAATTCTTCGGTTAGTTCTAGGTCAACAACTTTGCCTTCTATACCTAATCAAGGTTTAGTAATCAATGAAGAAGATGTAGAAATACAAAATGATAAAATTGATTTAAGTTGGAATATACCACGTTTACCAATCAAAGAAATTTATAAAACTACTTTTATATAAAATACATTTCATGTTAATCTTCATGTTAAAACTTTAGAACAAGTCTACGCTTTAGAAAAACCTAGAGAAACATGTCAATTATTTGATGCTAATACTATTAAACGTCATTTAAAAACTGGTCATAATTTTATTCATTTAGGATTAATTCAGGTTGGAATCAAACCATTAACACAACAAGGTAAAAATACTTCTGTTTTACTATGCTTAAGAGATGCTCGTTTTCTTGATTATAATGATAGCTTAATGGGTATGATGGAAACTGGTCTTCACAAAGGACCCGTCTATTTTAATTGTTTTCCTGATTTCACTCTTAGTCTTAGAGACACCCATATATTAGATGCTTTAACTCTAAATATTTAATTACATGGCTCATTTGCAAATATGAAAGAAAAGGTTCATAATATTGCTTTAATATATCGTGTTCATTACAAATGTATTAAAACCAATTTAAATGTTCAAGCCTTACATAAAAGTTCTAAAGACAAAACTTTACTTATCAAAAGTAGTAATAATGATACTAATATAAATATTCCTCAAATGATTGAATGGAAAAATATTACTCTCCTCGACCAATGGGTTACAGTTAATGAAAATTACAAACATAATCAAAGACAATCTACTTGTCAAGATATTCAAGACATACAACAATTTATTGATGGATCTGTTAGGATTAAATTTAATCGATCTCAATCTTCTCGTCATAGTACTTCTAGTATACCTACTGATGTTGAAACTAAAGATGAAATATTTAATACACTTTTATTCAGAAAAAATAGTCAAATTCATCTAGGTCAACCTTCAGATAGTAAAATGAAAGGAATTGATAATTCCACTTCTCAAATTAGTAAACCTGTTTATTCAACACACATACATTTACCTGAAGATGACACTGAATCACAAGATTCCCCAACCCAAACTGATTTCGAGGTTATACCTCCAATTAATCTTCAATTAATGACCATTAGTAAACCTTTTGATTAGAATTATGTTTAAGTCAATAAGCATGACGTTTGAGTTTATTAATTTAAACTCAAATTAATCCATAATCACTCGAAAATGGTACAAATTTATGACTGAACATAATATTGAAATTCCTTTCTTTGAATATTTAGAAGACCGTTATAAAGAAGTTCAAACAATTACAAAACATAAATGGAAAACTTCACCTAATACTACTGTTAGCTCCAGTCATCCTCCTTTATCTACCATAATTATTGATCATCACAGCTCCGAAGTCCCAGCCTCTCCTTTTAAGTTACCTGGCACTGACCCTGAAATCAAAAAAGTTATTAAAGAAAATAATTATACTAATCAATGTCTAAAAACAATTGGTAAACAATTAGATAAAATAGAAACCAATTTAGATGATTATTCGGCTAATAACACATCTACTAAACAATCTTTAGACCAACCATTGCTTAATTTACCTAGTAACCGTTCTAAACGTCATAGTTTAGTCACCCGAAATAACTCTACTGTCAAAGCCATTGAACAATTATTTACTAAATTAACTACCTCTGAACAAGCTTCTCCATCTACTGAGAAATGTCTTACTGTATTAAACCAACAACCTACCCATGAGTCTGTTTCTACTCAATCAGAAACTGATACAACTGATAATGAAATTAATCAATTAGCCCAACAATTTCAATTATCTACTCTTAATAAACTTCATTATCCTAAACCTAATCCTACTACTATTACCAAAAATTGGTATTCACGACCTACTCCCCCAGATCTCCAATATGAAGAAACTAATCTTAATAATCAATTTTCTGTATCTGCTAAAAAATTGTACGAATGGAATATTGATGGTCTTAGTGAAGATCAAATCCTTCAAAAATTAAATCATTTATCCATGGTTGCAAATAGTTTTCTTAGTAACTACCCTGATTATACTCAACCTGAAATAGTCTCCTTAATCACTTCTAGCTTTACTGGTATGCTCAAATCTTGGTGGGAAAAATATCTTAATGAAGATCAACGCGAATCAATTTTACATGTTAGTCAAAAGGATGAAAATGATTTACCTATATTTAATGAAACTATTAGCTATTATAAACCCAATGGTATTAATACATTAATTTATACCATAGTCAGACATTTCATAGGTACCCCTACTAATATATATTCTCGCATACATGATCAACTTAGTAACCTTACTTGTCCAACATTAAGCGATTTTAGATGGTATAAAGATGTATTTACCTCTAGAGTTATGTTAAGAGAAGATTGTGCTAAATCTTTCTAGAAAGAAAAATTTATTAATGGTTTACCTAGTCTCTTTGCTCACAAAATTTGAGATGTCCTTAGTCAACCCGCTGGTGTTATTGAATATGATAATTTAACTTATGGTGATATCATTAGTACTATTCAAAAATAAGGATTAAGAATGTGTATTGATCTTAAACTTAGTCAAAAAGCTGCTAAAGATAAACATAAGGCTAAATACGAATTAGGTAATTTCTGTGAACAATATGGTTTACCTCCTGTAGCGCCTTCTCATCGTAAAAAACATAAGTACAATAAACATAAATCATCTTACAAATATTCTCGTAAGTACAAAAGAATTATTCACCTTCAAAATCAAATGATAAATTCTATACTAAACCCAAAAAGAAATATATAAAAAATCCCATCCAAAATCTAAATCTAATAAAGATATTACTTGTTATAATTGTGGTAAAAAAGGTCATTATTCTAATAAATGTAAAGAAAAACAAAAATTAAAAGATAAAGTTAATCAACTTCAAATTAATGATGAATCCAAACACCAATTATTTGAAATCTTCCAATTAAACCAATCTGATAATAATTCTTCTTCTGATAATCCTAATACCTCATCTGATTACCATTCACCTAGTGATGATTCTGCTCATAACATTGAATTAGGATGTAATGATATTTGTTGCAAACCCGTTAAACAAATCATTGTCCTTACTAAACAAAATCAAGAAGAAACTGCCCTTATTGAATTAATTAGTAAATTAGAAGATCCAGAGTTAAAACAAAAATATACTGATAAATTGAAATCTTTATTAACCAATCATGATAAGAAACCTAAGTTTGATAAACCTATTATTAGCTTATCTACAACTTTAGAACGATTTAAAAATAAACAAAAAGAAATTACATTACAGAATTTACAACATGAAATTAATCAAATTAAACAAATAATCAAAGATTTACAAAGTAAAGATAGAGCTTTAGAAGATGAAATTATTACATTAAAAATTAATAAAAGTTTAGATAATTTCCAAGAAAACAATGCTGAATCGCCTAATGAATCTGAACATGAATCTGAATTTGAACATACTAATCCTGATAATCTTTTATTTGATAATCGATCACATCAATCTCATAATCATGAAGATAAAAGATTAAATCTAATCAATAAAATTCATATTCAAAAATGGTATTCAGACAGTTCAAACTCTTCTGAAGGTTCAACTACTCGAAACCCATATAGACCTGAATTTCAAGATGCTCAGGATCCATATGCCTAGTCACTTGTTCAACTTATCAACATTGGATTATATATAGCTATAATTATCAGCTTCAATCAATACTCGTTTTTTGAGAAAAACTGCTGATATATATCTATATTGATTCCCTCAGTCACATGCCTCCAAGTTATGAATAGTAAAAAAGTCAACTTTACTGTTCACTATTCATCAAAAAGTCAACATTACTATTCCACATTTATCATGATTTATCGTACTGACAAATTCAGCACAACAAAAGGCAACCATCAACTTTAGTCACTCACCGAAAGCAGCAGACAGCTCCCATGTGCTCCTGATGCTCATTTCAAGTCAAGATTATTCACTCACAAGGCTAATAGTAGTCTCTTTTGATTATAAAAGGGGCCACTTCAATCAAGAATAAGACAGAGTTAGAAAAAATTGAGAGTACTCATTCCTCAAGAAAAATAGCTATCTCTGTAATTTAATTTTCAAAGCTTGTTTTCAAGTTATGTATTTTGAAGAACTGTTTGTTTCATTCCAGTAAACAATTGTAATTTTTATTATTTATGTTTATTTATTTAACCTATTTTATTAAGGGCTGTTTCCTTCTTTAGTGCTGTTGTTTCCTCCTTCCTGCTTCCTTTTCTTTTGCCATATGAACCAATTAGTATACTAACTAGTGTATTAATAGATGATGTGACATCATTTTAGAGGTTTTTGGTATTTGTAATGTGATTAATGAGGGGGGTCAATAATAATATCATAACTAGTGTTGGTACACTAATTAGTATACTAATTGGTATATATAGCACCAACGTATTCAAAATGAAATTGCAACTTTAGCATTTCAACTTTTGTATTTCAATGGAACTAAAAAACACTTTAATATTACAAGTTGAACTTATGATTTCAATAAAATTACAAACTTAACTGATAAATGTCAAAATATAACATTGAGATCCCCTAAATTATATTAGTTAAGTCCATATCAATCATTATTTAATGAGTTTGTGTGCTGTGCAAGTTATATGGGCTTTTGTGATGAAAAGTATATTTTTGGGTAAATTATAATTTAATCCCCTGTGGTTTGTCTAAAAAATACGGAGCCCCCCTATAGTTTCATTTGTAATACTTAAACCCCCTATACTTCATATCAAAGTGCAATTTTTTGACAGAATTGTTTGTTTAAACAGAACGTTGTGTTGCAAGACCATGAATGGTGAGTGGAGCAGTTTTTCTCGCCCAAAAATATATGACAAATGACCAAAACACCCTTATTGCCATATATATACACAGAATGGTGTAGTGAAACAGAGCATGGGTTATACTCTTGGACCATTACACAGGTTTTCTCTCATTCATTATATAAATACGCAACACCATTGCCTTCTATGCAAAATCACCACCATCACCTTTTGTTTCTCCTCTCATCTCACCACCATCACCTTTCATGCAAAATCACAACCAACCAACATCACCACCATCATATTCCATGCAAAACCACAACCAACTTTTTATTCCATGAAAAACCACAATTCAAAATCACCACCACAACTTCTCTCTCTAAAAATTATTCAAACCCACTTTTCTTCTTACAATTCAAATTATAACAAACCCAACGCATGAAATTAAACAATTAATATGTGTAAACATTTAGGTAGCGTTTGGTAGAGTTTTCTAAATATGATTTGAGAATAAAGTTGTACTTTGAGTTTGTGAGTTTTGGAATTATTATTTGAGTGTAGAAAATTTGTTTGATTATGAGTTTAGAATTGAGTTTTGAGTTGAGTGTTGAATTGAGTTTTTAATGTTTGATGTGACATGTGAAATAAGAAAAAAAATTTGGTTATGAGTTTTGGAAAGAGTTTTTAAATCTTAGTTCAAATTGTTATAACTCATAACCAAACATATTACTCAAAACTCTATTAAAAGTTCTGATCAACACTCATAAACAAACTCTTTTTAAAATTCAATTAAAAAATTAATTATTAACAGAAAATAACATTAATCAATTTTTTTAATTGAAAATATTACAAAGGCAACAATTTTTTTTCCAAATAAATATTCAATTACTGATTTAAAATAACTTTGGATTGTATATTTGGTTCGAATTTTTTTTTAATATTTTTCAATTAAAATATTTTTATATTTTTAATAATTACTGTCACAAATTATTTGCTATTTATTATATTATTATTTTTAAATAAATGGCCAAAAAATTTATCAGGCATTATCTATGTAGGAGTCAAACAAAAATTAAAATATTATTTTGTTAGCATCTATACAGTTTACCACACACAATTCAATTTTATTCATATTTTTTAATTTGCTTTCAAGAGAAGATTAGGCTACAATAGCACAAACACATGTATGTATGTATGTATGAAAGAGTTACCAATTCCATTCTTAAACTAAAAAAAGGCCACTATAGCGATCAACCAGCCGAACATCCGGGGAGACGGCTAGTAGACTCAAAAAATTCAAAAATTGTATGAAAAGGTGAGAGATTTATGTTAGAAGTTTTTTTTAGAATGAGCTTTGCCAAACGTGAAACAAAAATGTATTTTGAAATGTGTGGTGGAATTAATTTCAGAAAACCCCATCCAAACGCTTTGTTCATGTGAAGGGGTGGAATTATGATTAGAAAGCTGTGTCAAACACGACCTTAGATAGATTTTTCAAATAACATTGATTGGATTCATACCAACTAAGCCCACTTTCTCTTCCCGTTTTCGACATTTTTTCAGTCCATCTTTCGGATTCCATAATTTTCTCAATTTTTAATGATTTTATCCTGTTCTTTCACCAATCTCCTCACATTGCTTTATACTTCATCCTATGCTACTTCGTTTTCTCATTTCTTCCTGAAATGGGTGGTTTTGACATACTGAAATTTATCCAAATACTAACTTCATACATTTCAAAAAAATATCTCCAAATCTATTTCTTTCTTTTTCATCATTCACCCTTTTCATCTATAGCTGTCACGACCCAAACTCGCCCCTATTGGTTTAGTGTCGTAGCCGGCCAGTAATCTTGGATTACCAAAGGCCTCTGAACAGTTTATCACATATTAAAGGGTTGAGGAAGCAAATATATATAAATCATACATAGTCCATTGAGCTGTGTTAACGTACATGGGACAAAATTTTCAAAAGAACTTATATAAATATATATACATGTGACGTTATAAAGACGGTAGTCTTATGTAACTCATTTATACTAGTAAAGTCAAAAGCGGACTTAGCCCATAGTACAGATAAACAGAAAATTTGTTCATATACCAAAAGAAAACAAGTCTTATATATTCACAAAACATGACCACATGACTTCCGAAACCTCCTCGGAAGGCACGAGGGTTGGCCAACAAAACAAAGCTCTAGGTGATCAACATCGAGCCTGGTCAAGCGCCTAATCACCTACATACATAATAAATAGTGAGCAGAAGCCCAGTGAATAATAACAGAGTAAACTATTTTAGTGAATGATGTCCATACCATATCTAGAGATCAGAATTCAGATTCAGAAACAGATTCATATTCATATTCATATTCTTGTTCAAATCATATACATAAACTAGGGTTCATGTTTAATCATACGTGGTACATCCATTAGCGCTAACAAAGCATATATAGAACAGATGTTGGTTATTAATAACCAGTTCCATAAAGGAACCTCTGAATCCAGGTAACAGATAATAGATATGTTGAGCTCCATGATAGAGCCTCCGATACGGGTAACAAATTGCAGACATATTAAGTTCCATGATGGAACCTCCGTTACCAGGTAACAGCTAATAGATATCACATGATGCTAAGGATGCCACGAATATATGTTAGAAATTGGACAATCATTCATTGTATAGAACATAACATTTCAGAAAACAGATCTTATTGCATCATACAAAAAATAAATAAAATTGAACATAGCTTTACTAAGTTATTACTCATAGATGGCTCCGGAAGCAGACAGAAAGAATAGACAATCAAATAGCTTACAGCACGTGACCTACACAAAAATAATAGATACACAGGTTGAAACACACACACGGATAGTACGTAACTTATTGCGTTTCATTCTTAGTGTGTTTTTACGTCTTATCCTCATTATTATATCTTAGTCGTGGCCTAGAAATGCCTAGGATGCAATGAGGATGTCAATATATGATTTAAAACACTTAGTCAATTTTTTAAAAATAGGGCACTTCGCTCGAGTGTAGCTTTAGTCGCTCGAGCGGTCTGTAAAACTTTATAAAAGTACTGGTTGCATGAATTTTCTGCTCAACGGTTGCTCGAGCCTAAGATTGAGGTATCCGCTCGAGCATAACTTTGGTCGCTCGAGCGGTCTGCAAAACTTGTAAACTTTTGTAAGCATGAATTTTCCGCTCTAGCCAACTTTTGGTTACTCGAGCGAGAGTGCAAATACAAAGTGGCCGCTCGAGCGCAGATTCTGTCACTCAAGTAGAGAGACAGAATTCTAGAATCTTCAAATTGCTCTCAGGCTTCAAAATCCAATTCCAAACCAACAAAACACGCTTCCTTGGGCCCAAAACTTGAGGAAACACATGCAAACTTGTAAAGCATTAAGAATTAAAGATCAATTCAGGAAATCAAGGCTCAAAAGCTTGCCAATTGTTCAAAATTCAACTTAAAACTTCAGAATATGAGATAAACATGACATGCATAAATTGTTTTGAAATTAAACTCTTCAAAACATGATCAATTAAGGTCAAATGGTAAGAAATGTAATGAATTCTTAAAACAAAGTCAAGATAGACATATGCATGAATCAATGCTCAATTCTATCCTCTAAAATTTAATTCTTGTATCACTTAGCTTAATTCTCTAGAATTCATGTCCTAGATATCATATTGATCAAGTCTAAGGGTTGAAGCCTTACCTTTAATGTTCAACAATGCTCTAGATGGTGAATACACTAAGATTCTAAGCACAAATCCTTGAGTCCCAAGCTAATTTCTTCCTAATTCTAGCAATTCCCTTGATGATCTCAATTCTCTCTCTCTCTCTCTCTCTCTCTCTCTCTCTCTTACACGTTTTTTAGCTCAAAATACGAGAATAAGAGTGTAAGTAATGGTCCTTAGTCATCAAGTTGCCTTATATAGTCTTAATTAGGAAACTTCATTAATGACTAATTAATTAACATTATTTATTCTAATTATTTTGGTTCCAAATTCACTTCCAATTAAACCTACCATAATTTCCTAAAAATTCCAAATTACACATATACCAAGTCAATTTCGTGATCGGATGCTGATAAGGACTTCAATTCACAAAAAAAACATAAACACAAACATATATTCCTACAGCAGACGGATATAAACACAAATATCGACATACGTATGCAAATAAATTTAGAATTGCATCTTAATTACTCATTAGACATAATTAAGCATGGTCTGTTGGCTAATCATAGGTCGGGGTTGTTACAATAGCACTTTGTAAAGGGTGGTTTTTGGTTTTGATGAAGCTAGGCAATAGTGGTGATAATGGTGGTCACGGTGAGATATATATAGAAAGAGGGAGAGATACGAAGTAATACAAGATCATTTTTCCTTATACAAGATAACTGTTGAAATATGTATTATATATATTAGTTAACATGTATGTATATATATCATATATGTATAAAAGAAACCACTCATCAATTCTTTCATATATATCATTTATGTATTATATATATCAATTAATATGTATATTATATATGTATAATTTAAATTCTAGAGAGGGAGAGATGAGTATTTGTTTGGGGTCTAAATTCTAGAGAGAGAGATATGTATTTGATGATGGTATGAGAGGTGTGTGGTTTGCCATGGGATGAGAAAGAAGAAAAAGAAGAATAAGAATACAAAAAATTTAAAGAAAAATCAGAGAATATTCTGGTTTGTAATGGTATTAAGAAGAAAATTAGAGAAATAAATAAAGATAATTTAGACTTTTTATAATTTCTATTCTGTCCATCTAAAATTGCACTTTGGTATGAAGTATAAGAGGTTTAAGTGTTACAAATGAAACTATAGGGGGGCTCCGTATTTTTTGGGTAAACCACAAGGGATTAAGTTATAATTTACCCTATATTTTTATACACTTTTTAAGCCCATTCCAACCCTAATAATTATGGAAGTATGAATGGATAATCTAGCCTTTGTAAAAATGGGTCTTATTCTTAAGCTATCAAAAGAAAACAAGAGAAAGGAAATCGAAGGTACGAAAGATGGAGTTCTCCACACCTATGGCATTTTTCACTTTCTCTATTGACAACTAATCTTCTTATTGGGGATTGAGATGAAACCGTAGTCAAGTAACTTATAATTTTGTATTTAGCATATAATTTTTTTTTTGAATTTGGATAATTGTTGTATGATTATTAAAGATCTTTTGTTTAAGAAATATTTCATCCGATTTATATATTTGATTTCTGTAATTGAGAATACATGATCATACAATTGTTTTACTTGCTTGTATATAAAAATCGTGAGACAAGTCATGTTTAAGGGAGACGAGTTGTGTTGCAACCCTAGTTTAAGATAGACGATTCATGTTGTCTGAAGATGATTCGTGCCTACAATTTGATTATACTCATCCTATTGACAAAGATATCGGGACTTGTAACCAAGATACATTAATATTATCCGAATCATTGATTTATTAGGATTTAATATATTAATTACTTGTTATGAAATTAGTGGTGAATTTGAAACTCCAAACTATTTTCTACTTCAATTCCACCTCAATCTTTCTTTTTGTTTAATAATTTTGTTTAGTTAATTTTATATTAAAATCAAATATTCATCTGATCCGAATTAATTAATAATTGAATTTCTAATATTTAAACAACTTAGCCTTTTAGTTCCTTCATTGAATTAAGGTTTTAGTAAAGATTTATTTTTGTGTGAAAAACGATCCATCAATAATATATAATTCCACTAAGATAGGAAATGTGATAATCATACACTTACTATAACAAATTAAGATTTTAATGTAAAAAAATATATGAATAAAGCCATTTTTGACGAAAAAATATTTTAATTATTAAAAATATTTTTATTTTTATTTTTAACGATGAAATTGAATATTTAGTAAGTAAGGAGGCTAAAACCAAAACTATTTGTCATAAAAACCACATACAAAACAACAACTACCAACTCCATTTTGGCAATTGATGTTTTAGTCCATTTTGGCAATTGATATTGGGTTGAGAATTGATTATTTTAATTAATTTTTTGACATTTTTTAAAAATACGTGAAAAAATAAAAAAATAATATGACAATTTATAATAATTTTTTGACTATATTAGCAACTTCAAAACATAAAAAAATTAAAAAAATCACTATAAAACAGTTAATTCTTTTATTTATTTTTTTAGATATTTTTTTTTATGAAAAGTTAGAAAATTAATTAAATACTAGTCAATTCCAGAAACAATCTTACATAGATTCAAAAAGTAGTTGTAAAAGATTGTGTGTTTCTATTGATTTTTATCATTCCTATCATTTTAAACTATTTAAATAGGTAATTAGGAAAGGCATTATATATTCTCTCCAACACATTTAAGTAAAACAACCTGTTAGATTGTTATGTTATTCATACTAGCAACTTTTATAACGATCCCGGTTTTTCCTTTCTGTATCTGTTGTATTCCGGACTTTGGTTCTGTGGAGCTGGTAGTTGTATCTACCTTGTTGTCGTCCTTCGATTCCATTTGTTTGAGTTATAGGTTGTGTTGGGCTTGGTTGTTACAGGTTGGTAGAGCTCTGGCTGCCATTGTTGTTGCCCAGTTTTTGTATGGTCCGCTCGAGCGGGTCATTCTGCGCTCGAGCGTGGTTTACATCCTTCCAGTATTTCGTGTCCTTGCAAAAACTTCTACAGGTGTGTTTTCTACGCTCGAGCGGCTTTAATACGCTCGAGCGAGTCGCGCTCGAGCGGGCGTGTTGGAGCTCGAGCGGGTAGTTCTTTTTCTGAAAAGTTCTGAGAGATGAAAATCTACGCTCGAGCGGACTGGTTTTCGCGCTCGAGCGGATGTACTTTATTCTTATGTCTTGGCGCTCGAGCGGACTTTCTTGCGCTCGAACGGACCTAGTTTTTTTGTTCTTGACGCTCGAGCGTTGTGTTTTCCGCTCGAGTGAGAATGTCGTATAACAGAGGGCAGCTGGGCATTTTTGAATCATTTTTCTACACTTCCACTCTCTCTCTTACTTTTCCAAAACGCCATTTGAGAGCTACTCTCTCTAGAACCTTGCCTTCTCTCTAGGTATTGATCTAGTAAGAGTTGTTTCCTCACCTTTGGCCTTTACAAAAAAGTTGTTGATCGTCGAGGGCTATCTTTTGATTCAAGAATCTCGGGATTTGGAGCATTTCCATTTTCTTCATCATCTTCGTTGGGTGTCAACTTTTGAGGTAGGGATTCCTACTCACTCTTATGGTCTTTGACATAGATTTTTGGTTGTTTTGATAAAGTGTTGAAGTTGGGTAATTTTGGGACTTAGGGTTTCAAAATGTTAAAAGAGGGTTTTATTATTTTGATTCTAAAATGTGTATTGTGGGTTTCAAAATAATGATATCGTTGTTGGTTGTTGATATATAGACCATTTGGTCAATATTGGAAAATGGGGTAGAAAACCCTAATTGGTAGTATAAATTAATTGGTATGATTAATTTGGAAAAATTGTGGTTATATGGAATTAAGTTGGAAATAATAAAATTGGTTCATTATATAGTAGAATAGTGGAGTTGGATTTATTAATCGCTCACTTTTGAAAACATTGATATTTTATCTGTTGGAGCTTTTATTATCTGTTTAGAAATAATTGCTTGGACTACCGGTGGAGGGTAGTTTTGATTATTGTAGACAATGCATGATGATTAGGCAAACTAAAACTAATCAATTGGATATGTCATAGAGTATGACGGTTGATAGAATACATTAACGCTATGTATTGATTGATTGTGTATATGACCTATGTGTATATACGTGTGTGTGTGGGAGGAGATAGGGGATGTACTCCACGGTTTAGGGGAAGATAGGGGATGGACCTCTAAACCGAATGTTGTTTGGGAGGAGATAGGGGATGGACTCCACTGATACAGCTCATATGCTTGTCAGTTAACATGTTGATATAGCTTATATGCTTATCTATGGAAGTGTTGATACAACTCATATGCTTATTTTTGGAAGTGTTGATATAGCTAATATGCATATCTGTTGAAATATGGATACAGCTTGTATGTTTATCTGTTGAGATGTTGATACAACTAGTATGTTTATCTATTGTAAAATGGGAAACGTTTAATATGAGTCACTGTCTCATATAAGTGGTTGGCCAGGTTCTGAGCCGTTGATGTAAATTGTGAAATTGATAAGAAATGGAAACTGAAATGAAACATGAACATAGTGGTCATGAAATGGAAATGGGTTATGAATTGATTTATGGAAATTAAACATTTATCAATTACTAATGTCTTAGTTATTGCTCATACTGTGTTTAGCATATTTCTACTGGGCGTTGGCTCACCTTATATGAGACATTATTTTCAAGTACAGGTAGTATGCCACCTCCAAGGACATAGCTTGGATGATGATGAGAGTTGAAGACTCTTTTTATTTATTTTGTTTGTATTACATGTATATCAAGCCAATGGCTTATTTTGTATAGAGTTAGTACTCTTCTTTTGTGTAACCAGGTGTTGACTTGGAAAGCTGTAAGCCCATAGGGCATTTGCTTTAGTTGTTAACATGTAATATTGTTGTAAGAACTACTCTGATGAATAGAAATGGTTGGTTTCTTTTATATCAATGCATGTCTAAAGTGATGGGTTTTATGTATTATTTTGAGGGCGTTACAACTTTTGTGAGGTGTCTGGACCTGAGCCAAGACTGTGACAAATTAAGATTGTTTTTGGATCATAAATTATAAAAAATAAAAATAAAAATAAAAATTAATAAATAGATGTGTAAAATGTGAATGAAATATAGTTATATTTCATTAATATTTGTCCCACATTTTATATTTTTCTTTGTAGATCTCACTCAAATTGATAATTCAAATACAATATAAATAAAAGTATATAAGCTCACTTGTAATGCTTTTGACAAACTTTGGTTCAATTATGCTTAGCTTAACAATCTCGTTCAAGCTCAAATCTAACTTATTTAATTCAAAGGAGGTTTGAAAGAGGAAGACGACAATCACATATTCCCACACTGTATCTTTAAGTCTAGAAGGTTTAAAAAAGAATCATATTCCCAAACTTTACTTTTAATATGAAAACAATAATGAATGTTTCCAAGATAATCTCTTTACAGGACCAAAAGGTTTAGTTTGCATTTTGGAATAATTATAGTTTTTATTAGATTTGGTTAGGCTATTATTGCCCACCATCTTGCGAAGTATCAAAGATTGAGATGTAGGATTGCATAGTGAAATAACTGTCAGGTCTATTATAGAAACCTATCAGTGAAGAAAGAGAACAAGATAGAAAGTTAAGGGGATAGACAGACTCAAATAAATGATGAATCAATCTTCTTTGTGTTGGAATAATCTTTTGTGTAAATAAAAAACTTGAAACAAAATCAAACAAATAAAAATAAATTACTTACATAATTTATTTTACCAAAATGTAAAAGTACAAAAAGATCAAGTCGAATGTGTGACACTCTGTACTTAAGATAGATTCGCCCCGCTACGGTGCTTACAGATAAAAGGCGTTTATCTTCCAGGATACAATGATTTTCACAATTTGTAGTAGCACTCCAAATAATTTGTACGGTGAACAAAACCTGTGTTCTAAACTCTTTAAATTTTTTCCTAAAAATAATATGAAGAATAATGCAACCAAAGAACAAAATCGGGAAGAAAAGAAATTTTTTTTGGATATTTTTTAGATTGGAAAACTGCTGGAAAGGACTGGTATTTATAGGCAAACTAATCTGTCTGAATAGGTGTAGTTTTGAACCGAACAGGTATGAAACTGTTTTGAACAGATACAGTTCAAAATTCCAATAGATCTGCAGCAGTTTCAAATTTGAATCTATCTGGAAAAAATGTCCGGAACTGCTGCGCAATTTCTGGCGATTAAAACCTGTTAAAAAACAATTTATCTGTTGGGAATTTTGAACTGGAAATAGCACAATTATGGACAGAAAATTTGAATTCAAATTTGGTGCAAATTTTGAATTAATTTCCTACAAGAATTTTTGAAAAAATTAACATTAAAACCAACTCGACCCACAACCTGCGCCTGGCACGGCATGGCTTGGCTCGGCTTGGCTGATCGGAAGGCGGAGCCGCGTACATGTGTGTGGTGGTTTAAGCCAATGTTCAATTTGTCCATAACTCTTCTCTTCTACAAACTTAGGGTGTTCTTTGGGGCCCAACCCAAGTGTTGCCACCTAGAACTTATATACACACATAAGTTCTCTTTAAGTTTCAATGTGGGACAACCCATTTTAAGGAAACCCACATTTACTTCTTTAATTGTCTATTCCACGAACCCGAAAACAACGTTAATTTTTCATTCACTCATAAATGGTTTTGACGAACTATCTTTACCGTGAGACTTACCATGCGACAAGGAACATGTCACCTCTTCGGACCCACCCCAAAAGACGTGTGGGACTCACTCAATTTTGGGCTCAAAGTTGACCCAAAATAAGCCTATAAAAACCAAATTTCCAACAATCCCCCACATAAATGGAGTTTGACGGAGAGAAAATGAAACAACATAATCTAATTACAGAGAGTACAGATATTGGAAATATTCTCCAAAGGATAGGTAGTTTTTGGCTATGAACTGTTCCTTGTGAGACACTATCGGATTTACTAGCTAACCAGTGAACATGATGTCTTGAACTATTCAGCCATTTGTGTAAACCAAAATAATAGAACTCGCACAGTATATTACCAGACACAGTTTAGTTCTCATTATTGTGTTCATTTTGGCCCTGAACAACCTGGTCTTTCATGAGTGCTATAGAGAATTGTAGCCCTTCACAAATCTCATAGAACCGACCCAGTTCACACTCATATAAGTGATTCTTATAGAGAGCATCCTGCCATACTCGACTAGGTATACCTAGATATAAGAATGATTAAAAGTATTGATTAACGTAAAACGCTACAGATATCACTATTTTATCATAGAAATTGGTAGAAATTTGACTCCCCAGTGATCCTTATGAGTCATACACAACTCTGTTGTCCCTTTGAAGCTAGATCTTAGGATCTCCAGTCAACTAGGTTGGGTTGCCGTTGTGGTAACTCTTATTTAATAGGCTTAAGTCCCATTCCCCTCGATAAATTCTCAACTAACTCTCTTGCAAACCCTTTCGTTAGTGGATCCGCTATGTTGTCTTTAGACTTTACATATTCAATGGAAATAAATTCCATTAGAGAGTAGTTGTCTCACGATGTTATGTCGACGACGAATGGGTTGTGACTTACCGTTATACATATGACTCTGTGCTCAGCCTATTGCTGATTGACTATCACAATGTATGTATATGGCAAGCACCAGTTTTGGCCACATTGGAATATTTTCAAGGAAGTGGCAAAGCCATTCTGCTTCTTCTCCTGCTTTATCTAAAGCTATGAATTCTGATTCCATAGTAAACCTAGCAATGCAAGTTTGTTTAGAAGATTTCTAAGATACAGCTGCCCCACCAAGAGTAAAGACATACCCACTGGTGGATTTTGAGTCTATAGTATCCGATATCTAGTTTGTATCACAGTATCTTTCAAGTACTGCTGGATATCTAGTATAGTTTAACCCAATATTACGAGTAAATCGGAGATATCTTAAATCCCTTATAATAGTTTTTCAGTGTTCTACTCCTGGATTACTCGCATATCTACTTAATTTACTTACTGCATAAGCTATATCTAGGCGAGTGCAGTTCATCAAGTACATTAAGCTTCTAATAATTTGGGCATACTCTAATTGAGAAATACTTTTCTGTACATTCTTAGAAAGAAACAAATTAACTTCCACAGGTGTTCTAGCAAGATGATCATCATCTTTGCTGAATTTGTCAAGTATTTTCTCAATGTAATGTGATTGTAACAAAGCATAACCTTTTGATGTTTTGGTAATTTTCATACCAAGTATTACATCAGCTATTTCCATGTCCTTCATGTCAAAATGTTTATTCAACATTTTCTTTGTAGTTTTAATCATTTCATTATTATTACCTAAGATGAACATATCATCCGTATAAAAACATACTATAGCATAGCCTTTGTTTGTGTTTTTAATATAAACACATTTGTCACATTCATTAATTTTAAATCCATTTGACATCATTGCCTTGTCAAATTTCTCATGGCATTGTTTTGACCCTTGTTTTAAACCATATTATGATTTAACCAATTTACACACTTTTTTTTCTTTTCCTAGAACAGAAAATCCTTCTGGTTGTTCCATGTAAATTTCTTCATCTAACTCACCATTTAAGAAAGCGGTTTTCACATCCATTTGATGAATTTCTAGATTGTACAACGATGCAATAGCAATTAACATTCTAATGGATGTTATTCTAGTAATCGGTGAGTATGTGTCAAAGTAGTCAAGACCTTCTTTTTGTCTAAAACCTTTGACCACAAGTCTTGCTTTATCTTTGTCAATTGTCTAAAACCTTTGACCACAAGTCTTGCTTTATCTTTGTCAATTGATTCATCTGCTTTCATTTTTCTTTTGAAAATCCACTTGTACCCAAGAGGTTTATAACCTGGTGGTAAGTCCACTAATTCT
The DNA here is from genome assembly GCF_055761805.1 of Camellia sinensis. Lineage (NCBI taxonomy): Eukaryota > Viridiplantae > Streptophyta > Magnoliopsida > Ericales > Theaceae > Camellia > Camellia sinensis. The sequence goes on along the minus strand of NC_138970.1, from coordinate 25,724,048 downwards.
CAAGTGTGATTTTGTAGGATGGATTCAACTTTACTATTACAGTTTCTTTCCACAAAGGAGCCTCAAGACTGGACATAGCTTCTTTAAAATTTAAAGGATCATTTTCTAACAAAAATGTTAGAAAATCTGGACCAAAAGATTTTGAGGTTCTAGCACGTTTATTACGCCTAGGTTCCTCTTCCTCATTTTGATCTGCCTCTTGCTCTTGTTCTTGATCTTGTTCTTGATCATGACTAGTAATAGCATCATAAGATCTTTAATTAGTTCTAGTCTCTTGTCCAGTCTTGTTTGCAAAACACATGTTCAAAGAAAAACGCATTTCGAGATTCAATAATAGTATTTACATGCATTTCGGAATGTTATGATTTATGAATCAAAAATTGATATGCATTACTATTCATGGCATAACCAATGAATATGCAGTCAACTGTTTTAGGACCTATCTTAGTCTTTTTAGGACTAGGAATAGCCAATTTAGCCAAACACCCCCATACTTTTAAGTATTTGTAGGATGGTACTCTCCCATGCCACATTTCATAAGGTGTTTGATTCACTTTCTTTCGAGGTACTTTATTTTAAATATATTATTAGTAGAAAGTATTGCTTCCCCCCACTAGTTCTGAGGTAATCCAGAATTGATTAACATAGCATTCATCATTTCTTTTAAAGTCCTATTTTTTCTTTCAGCAATTCCACTTTGTTGAGGTGAGTAAAGAGCGGCGGTTTGATGAATTATTCCATGTTCTTTACAAAATTCACCAAAAGATGATTCATAATCACCACCTCTGTCACTTATAAGTTTCTTAATTTTCTTGCCAACTTGATTTTCAACTTTATTCTTATATTGAATGAAAGTTTACAAAGTTTCATCCTTGGTTCGAATTAAATAAACATATCTATAAAAGTGATAAAATATTTTTTCCCACCTCTAGTTTGAATTGATTTAAAATCACAAATATCACTATGAATTAATTCAAGTGATTCCGTACTTCTTTCAATTGAATGAAAAAAAGTTTTAGATAATTTTGCCTCAACACAAATTTCACATTTATGATTTAAATCAATGTCAAATTTAGGTAAACATTCCATATTAATTAATCTATGCAAAGATCTATAATTAATGTGACGCCCCAAAAATCGCGAACATCAAAGAATATATTAACAATTAAATACTGGGTTTATCTAAGGTTAGGAGTCTAGGAAATGGCACTAATGAGTCCTATGGCCAATAACCAAGTAAGATCCAAGATCGTTGGAGGAGTCAAGTTAGCCTCCCTTCTAAGTCCAGCTTTCTTAGATAGCGCACTACCCTTTTGACAGATCTTAAAAGACATTGACACAAGGTCTCATAAGCAACGCAGAGATAGGCATAGGATTACAAGGTAAATAGTAATTACAGTGTCCCAAATTTTGAATTTACAAAACGAGTCCCATTACTATTACAATCCAAGAATAAAAGCACAGTCAAACTAATAAGCAAAATGGTTCCGAACTTTCTCTAAGGTAAACTTAAGTCTTCAAATGTCTTTGACTCTTCATTGGCTTCATACGTTTCTTCGATACCTGACATGAAACGCCATGAGCTTTGAATGCCCAGTACATACACACACACCCCATCCTTTTTTCCTAATCTAATACACAATAGCAAATTACAACAATAGGGGGAAAGGAGCATGACATTCAAGTAATTAACACAGTTTACAAGGTTAGTTATTAGTAGTCTAGAAATCTCCCAAAGAGATTTCGTCTTCCCAACCACAAGAATCAGACGCGGATTATTCGGTATGCCCCATCTTTTGCTGTTTTGTTGCAGAACTTACCTCGGATGCCTAGCAACGGTTATATACCATGAAGTGCCAACCGCAGGGCCTCAAAAGAGACGGTAATAATGGGCCTTGCCCAAATCCCTCCTTATACCAAATACCTAGGGTCCGAATACAACCACTCCGTTCAATGGTTCTGAAAACCACTTGCGCAAGACTTTAACTTCCAAATAAGGAACGCATCCCATTAACCAATCAGTATCTTAGTAACTTGTCCAAAAATTCGCAACGTATTATAACTCATTAAGTTTCCCGTTTGAGTTAGATAATTAAAGTCAGAATTAGGACATGCTCTTGAAACAACATCTATTGCACAAGTATGAACAACTAAATAGTACAAATAGAAGGAAATAAAGTTACAACACATGAGATTCACATATGAAGATAGGCACAAGTAGCTCTAGGCATATTCAAGTAGTTAAGGAAATAATTTCGTACAAGATTATAATTTCTAGATTTGCATAAGTATGGGCACCATTGAAGGATTAAAATAAAATACATAAACCTATGACACGTGTAATATCATACCAAGACATGATCATAAATTAATAAGTATATTCATGAACACAAGAGCATGAAACACTAATGAAAATAGAATTTCCAGATTCAGTACTACCTAAAGATTATACTCAAAAGGGCTATTTCAGATTTTTCTAGAGCCCGGCCTTCCTATGGTTCGTAGGGAATTTTATCTAGTTCTCGAAACATTTTTCGGAAATGGAACATCTTTTCCATATTTTTAGCTATTTTAGAAATACTCAAACTCTGTCTAGATTCATTGACCATTACAAATATCAGATTATCTCACAAACCGCTCACTCATTTTCAATGAAACCAGTTTTCCTCGAAAGATAACTTATTAAGGAAGATTTTGACATAAAATGGAGGTCCATAAGATTTTTATGCATTTTTCTAGAATTTCCGCAGGGTGGCTATAAAACAAATTTTTATGCCACAGTTCTTGAAAATAGAAAGTTGGTGAGAAAAGAGGTCAGCTAGTGGAAATTTATAGCGATTCCTATTTTAACCTGTTACTTATTATATTCCGGACTCTGGTTGGTATGGTTTTGAATAGTTATTTATATCTTTTTCGCTTGTCTTCCCATTTATTTTTGTTATTGGGTTATAGTTGTGCGTTTGGGACAGGTTGATTGCTTGTTTTTCCAAACTTTTATTGCCCAAATTTTGGCTTCTTTACTCGAGCGGACATTCTTGCGCTCGAGCGAGCTTCACAAATTTTGCTCCTCCACTCGAGCGGGCATTTTTGTGCTTAAGCAAGATTTGTCAATTCTCAGCATTTCTTTTGCAATTATGAAATACTAAGAAAATGCTTTGGACGCTCGAACGTCCAGTCCCACGCTCGAACAGGGACTTTCGTCTGCAAAACTTCTGGAAATGTGCATTCCACGCTCGAGCTCCAACTTTCACGCTCGAGTGGAACTTTGTGTCTGACGCTCGAGCGGGGCTTTCTATGCTCGAGTAGACTGCGCGTATAAAAATCCGAGAATATGATATTTTGAGTCCCTTTTTCATATCCCTCTCTTTCTAAAACTTTCCAAAAAGCTTGTTCTTGAGCCTCTCTCCAGAATAAACCTTCTCTCTTAGATTTCATTTAGATCCATTGATCTTTTCACCCTAGGGCCTTTGAGGAAAATGTAGAGCTCGTCAAGATCTATATTTTGATTCAAATAGAAGTGAGTTTCGGTGTTCATGGAATTTCTCTCTTGTTTGATTCATCTTTTTCCTTTGAGGTAGGAATCTTTTCTATACCTTCATATGATATTTAGCTTAGTTATGTGTATTCTTGTGTAACAATGATGTGATTTAAGGGTGTTGTAAGTAAACCTAGGGTTTGGATATATGGAAAAAGGGATTGTTGTTAAACATGAAATACATGAATGTGGGTTTTGAAAATGAAATGGTGTTGGGTCACAATGGTTGGAAATGATATTTGGGTTGATAATAAGGAATGGGGAAGTTTTGCCCTAAATGACTATCATGATTATTTTATAGAGATAATTGAAAATGCCATTGAAAATGTGAAATTGAGAGAGTATTGATATGAATGGTGGGATAAGTTATGTATTAACTCATTCTTTGAAAATTTAAATAAATTATCTGTCATGAGATTGAATATCTATTTAGAAATAACTGTATTGGGCTATCGGTGGAGAATAATTATGATTGTTGTAGAAATTGTTTAGGATTAGGTGAATTGAAACTAATCTCTTATTGTTTGACATTGGATATGACTATGCTTATATACATTGTACATGTATGATTATGTGGGAGTGGAAAGGGAATGTGCTCCATTGTTTGATGTTGTATTTAAATACATTGCATATGTATGAATGATTGTTTGGAACGAGAAAGGGGTTGGACTCCATTATAATTAAGTTAGCTGGAGTCTCCTGGGTGAAAGTCTCAAAATTATACATGGGTGCCTAGCCCGCGGACGAAATATCCGTAAAATGGCAATTGTAGTGCTTGTATAGCCTACGTTTACATGGGTCCCGTTTGACGGCAGCCCGCAGACGAAATTTTCGTGAAAGATTAGTTTGAAGTGTTCATGCATTGTTGATGTGATGGTAGAACTAATGAGTTGAAGTCTCATTTGGATTATTAAAGAGATAATGAAACTGGTTCATGTAATGAAATGAATGGAAATTGGTGCCTTATGATTATACAAACTATGGATGCCTCTATCACTGACGTTGTGTGTGCATAGTATACTTGTACCTTTGCTAAGTTTCATATATTGTGCTAGATGATTTCTATTGTGCTGTGGCTCACCCTATTTAGGAATAACTTTTGCAGGTGTTAGTGACTTACCTCCACCAAGGCAATAGCTTGGAGGGACATATTGGGGGCAAGAGCTTCTTTAATTTGTATTGTATATTTTTATAAAGTTTAGGGCTAAATGTGTATGGGCTAGTCTCCTTTTGTGTAACCAAGTCAAAGCTTGGAAAGATGTAAGCCAATAGGACATTTAATTATGTTAAACTCTTTTGTATTATTATCTTCATGTAATGAAATGACTATTTACTCGGATTCATGCTGTTTTTAATATATGTTTGGGTTGTATTTATTATATTATTTTGGGGGCATTACAAAATTTTCCACTTCTCTTCTGATGAAAACATGCTAAATAATATGTATTAAACTCAGAAATTTAAGGTGAAGGTGTGCCTTTGAAAATTTTGAGAGATTGATATGAAAAAATATAATCTTATACCAATTAAGAAAAATAGAAGAATGGTAGAAGTAAGGCTCAACTCCTTTCATTTTTAACACAAGAATACACATCTAAAAATACCATTTTAAACTTCTAATAACATGTATTTGAAAAAGGAAAATGAATGATAGAGTTGTGTCGTGGCTTACTTGAGGGTTGTTAGAATTGCTAGCAAACTTTTTTTTCCTCTCCTCTTTTCTACCAAGCTCACCCTCCTTCCTTTCTTCTCTCTCAACTGAATATAGTGTGTATAAGTGTTGTTCTTGTACGTAAAATGCTAGGGGAGGGGTTGTTTAAATAATGAATTTGGTGCAAAAGGTCCTAAATGCCCCTTGGTTGGAATTGGATTGGACACTTTGGATTTAGTTTGAATTCAATGGAATAGTGGAGGATTAAATGTCTTAATTAGATTCCTAAATATTATCTGGCTAGGATTTTCCTCCTAATCAAACCAACCTAGTTGCATATATATATATATATATATAAGTTTGTACGAAGGTAAAGATTTTATTCCTTAAATCATGCAAAATTGTTTGAAAAAGTACATTCATCATATCTATGTAGGTATGGCTGGCCATAAATGGTGATTTGAGGGACTTATTTTATATTTTTTTTGTGTACAAATCTTGAAAATTGTAAAATATAATGTTAAAAAAAGATTTTAGGGTACAAGTGTATATATAAATATATAATGATACTTGTTTGGGGTCAATTTGTGATTTAATAAAAATGTGAGGGCTTAGGCTCAATTAAAGTATCTATTTCAAGTGTAGAGTTAATAAACTAGTGTGAGGAAAAATAATTCGGTTTGTATTATCTTACTTTGAATTTAAAGGTAAATAACCGAACGAAAACTATGAAAACCGAAAGTTAAGGTTTAGAGTGATTAATCTAAAATTTGAGACTTAAATAATTAATATTAGAGTGTTAGAAATAATTTCTAAGCTTCCAGGGTCGATTTGGGTTTGAATGGGTTTGTCCGTGATGCGTTTTCAGTTCTAGGGTTTAATTTGCGAATAATTGACGAGCTAAGGGCTTTATTATAATAACTCAAAATTTAGGGACCTAATAAGGTTTACAAAAGTTAGGGGTGTCACAATTAACATATCTAAGTCTACCATGCCATAAATTTGAAAACTCAAGCAAGTAAGAAGAAGATATATTTTTATTAATAACATAGGGTACACTAGTCATTACATTCATTTTGAAAAGACTATTAAACATGTAACATTTTCCTACATACATCCCATTTTTGGTCAGTACAAACTTGTCACTTTCAAAAACTAGCCTAAATCCATTTTTACTCAACAAAGGTCCGGAAACAAGGTTTTTGCGAATGTCCGGTACATGCAGCACATTTTTAAGAGCGAGTTCCTTTCCAGATGTCATATTCAGAATAATCTTTCCTTGTCCTTCAACTTTGGAAGTTGAGGAGTTGCCCATAAAAAGTTGTTCACTGATGTCCACTATAGAATAAGATGTGAACATCTTTTTGTTGGCATAGATATGGCGAGTAGAACCAGTGTCCACCCACCATTCTTTAGGATTTCCGACAAGGTTTGCCTAGGAAACAACTGCAGAAAGATTTATGTCATCAACACCATTGGAAATTTTGTCCACTTCGGTCATATTGGCTTGAGCAGGCTTTTTCTTTGTTCTTCTTTTGCTTTTGCCTTTGCTACAGCAATCTTTACCCTGATGTCCCTCTTTGTCACAGATGTAACACTTGTCATTAAACTTGTACTTTTTAGTTTTCCCTCCTTTAGAGCCTTGTGAGTAACTTTCTCCCCGAAAACTTTCGTTTCTTTGCTTTTGGAGCATGTTCCACTGCATTTGCCTTAGACTCCATTGGATGCTTACCAGCCTACTTCTCTGATTTGCTGTTGTCCTCCTCAATCCTTAAACGCACAATCAATTCCTCTAAAGACATTTCTTTGCGCTTATGTTTGAGGTAGTTTTTAAATTCCTTCCAGCCTCGTGGTAATTTTTCAATTAAGGCAGCAACTTGAAAGGATTCACTGAGAGACATGCCTTCTGCATGAATGTCATGCAAAATGAGTTAGAGATCTTGAACTTGACTAATCACAGTCTTAGAATCAACCATGACAAAGTCTTGGAATTTGCTAACCATAAATTTCTTTGAGCTAACATCTTCTATTTTGTACTTTTTCTCCAAAGACTCCCAAAGTTCATTTGCTGTCTTGATAGGGTTGTAGACATTATATAATGTGTTGTCAAGTCCGTTCAAGATATAGTTCCTACAAAGGAAATCAACGTGTTTCCAGGCATCGACTGCAGCAACCATTTGCTGGTCGGTTTCATCCTCTTTCAAAATAGGAGCATCTTCACGGAGAAAACGAGCTAGGTTCAGAGTAGTAAGATAGAACAACATTTTCTGCTGCCATCTTTTAAAATCAGTTCCTGAGAACTTCTCTAGCTTTTCACCGTGATTGACTGGCACCATCACAACAAGAGGAGGGGTTGGCGCAATTGCAGCCACCATACTCGCACTTGTTTGAGCATTAGTTTGTTCAGTTTCAGTAGCCATGAATTCTAAATTATAAAATAAAATTATAATTAGAATTTTATACTACACAGAAAATTTAAACCAAAATCACATAATTAAATTCTGCAAAAATAAAATAAACAAAGAAATGTACCTTTTATTTTCAATTAATTTGAAAATAAAATAAAATTTTATTTAAACAAATTAATTCCACACAGAAAATTAAATTTCGGTAACACTTCAATAATTAAAATATTGAAACAGAATTTTAATTAATGAACACTCATAAATTTTTTTCCCCTGAAAAACAAAATTAATTTCTGACAAACTTTATAGATAAATATTCTGAATTGTTAATGATACCAGTATATTACTGCTAGTTATCAAAAAAAATAAACAGTGTACTACTACTATTTGTCTAACAGTATATTATTACTATTTACTTTTCCAACAAGAATATTTCTTTGTAAAATCACAGAAAATAATTTCTGTAAGAAGAAGAAAAAGAAAATGAAACAAATGAAAAATTATGTATAAACAAAATAATTCGAATTTGTCTTAAAATTGTTGGAACAATCTTCTGTGTAAATAAATAACTTGAAACAAAATCAAACAAATAAAAATAAATTACTTACAGAATTTATTTTACCAAAATGTAAAAGTACAAAAAGATCAAGTTGAGTGTGTGACACTCTGTCCTTAAGACAAATTCGCCCTGCTACAGTACTTACGGATAAAAGGCGTCCATCTCCCAGGATACAATGATCTTCACAAATTGTAGTAGCATTCCATACAATTTGTACGGCGAACAAAACCTGTGTTCTAAACTCTCTGAATTTTTTCCTAAAAATAATATAAAAAATAATGCAACAAAGAACAAAACCGGGAAAAAAAGAATTTTTTCTGGATATTTTTTAGATTGGAAAACTGTTGGACAGGGCTGGTATTTATAGGCAAACTGATCTGTCCGAATAGGTGCAGTTTTGAACCGAACATGTATGAAACTGTTTTGAACAGATATAGTTCAAAATTCCAATAGATCTGCATCAGTTTCAGACTTGAATTTATTTGGAAAAACTGTCTGGAACTGCTGGGCAGTTTTTGGCAGTTAAAATCTGTTAAAAAATAGTTTATCTGTTAGGAATTTTGGACTGGAAGTGGCACAATTATGCACAGAAAATTTGAATTCAAATTTGGTGCAAATTTTGAATTAATTTCCCACAAGAATTTTTGAAAAATTAACATTAGAACCGACTCGATCCACAACCCGCACCTGGCACGGCATGGCTCGGCTCGGCTCGGCTTGGTTGGTCGGACAGCTACGGCGGCGCGTGTGCGTGTGGTGGTTTGAGCCAAGGTTCAATTTGTCCATAACTCCTCATTTCTACAAACTTGGGGTGCCCCTTAGGGCCCAACCCAAGTGTTGCCACCTAGAACTTATATACACACATAAGTTCTCTTTAAATTTCAATGTGGGACAATCTATTTCAAGGAAACCTACATTTACTTCTTTAATTGTCTATTCCACAAACCCGAAAACGGCGTCAAGTTCCCATTCACTCATAAATGGTTTTGACGAACCGTCTTCACCGTGTGACTTGCCATGCGGCAAAGAACACGTCACCTCTTCGGACCCACCCCAAAAGACGTGTGGAACCCACTCAATTTTGGGCTCAAAGTTGGCCCAAAATAAGTCTGTAAAAACCAAATTTCCAACACTTTGAATGTGGTGACAAACTAGAGATATGAAATCCATTTAAAAAAATTAAAATCATTTAGCATTTTCAAATCTCATACCAAACAAATCTATTTAAAAATCAAATAAAATTTCATCAATGTTGGTTTTTTTGGCTTTCGAAGGTTAATAATGTAATTTTAAGTGTGCCAGCAAAGATCAATTAGTCCTTACAGAATATTAATTGCCAACCAATTATCAGACAATTGTGTTTTAGTTCTCTCAGCCTCAATGAAGAGGACTTTTATTTGTGGCTTGTTTAGGAGAATTTAGTAAATAACAACAAGTGAATGGACTTTTCTAAGATGTGCATGGACTCTTTGTATTCTGGTAGCATAACTGCCTTTTGAATAATGAAGCAGTGAACTTCATTAAATCCTTGTATATATCCCCAATGGCCAATCACACATTCTCCTACATTGATCGAGCATACGAAGAGTCTATGGAAGATGATTATAGGCCTCGAAAGAATCTCAATGCATTTATTGGTTACTCCTATCTGCCTCTATTTATGCAAGTTATGGAAGCTTTTACAACTTACCAACCTTTAGACTAAAAGTTTGACAACTACAAACCCTTAGATCAAGCATTTGCAAAAAATGGATCTTGGAAGCTTTTTTTTTGCCTCACTATCCTCTATATGGGACACAGCTGCTTCTTCTTCTGCCCCACCACCCTCTGCATGGGACACAGTTGCTTCTTCTTCCTCCAGGTCTACTAGCTAGGGAAGCTGGCCAGAACCTGATGAATCCAAACTAAGAGAGCGAATTCACTATCGATTTGTCGAATTCGATGATCCTCTGTTTATCCCTTCTTTTGCTCGAAGCTCAGTGGTTTACCCCTATGTACCCATTGATCACCAATGTAGTCTGGAGGACAACTTACTTGTGGCGTGGTACGCATCTTTTATGCCACGAAAATAGTGCAAGAAACTCCTCGTCCAGAGAAAGCACAAGGATACTCTGTCATTCTTGGCCAATAAGGCAAAACTTCTCTCTTCTGACTGGCTTGAATGTGTGAATAAATCCCAGTTTCCCTCTTCCTTTGGGATGGACCCTCCTGTGCCTCATCTTCCTTAGAATCCTTACTGGATGGAGGAACTGAAACTTACTCTCTTCGAGAATCAGCTTTTTCCTTCCTACCAAGCTCCAGATCTTCCCACTACATTTGAGCGATACCAAGCTCAACTTCTGTTTGCAGCCTTTTCTCACTTGCCTTTCAATGTTCTTGGAGATGAGACTTCTCTCTAGAACTTCCAATAGGCCTGTGATATTATGACTCGGGGTCATGTCCTCAATTCCATTGTTCAAGCAGAGCTTCAAACTTTTTTGGATCAACTCCCACTTCTTCTCTATTGGTACCAAATTTCTTTGGCTACCACTAATTCTTTGGACAAAATCTCGGCTAATCGAATTCAAACCCAGTACGAAGTAGAGAATCTCATTAACGAATATAATGACTTCAAGAATAAGGATTCTGCATACTGGGATGATCTAGATATGCACGAAATGGAACAAGGATTGAAGGAGATGGAGTTCGAAATGAAAGCTGAATAGTTTTTCCATCAAATAAGAACATATTAGCTACAGCAACCTAGCTTTGATAGGACAGAAGATAGAATAAAGAAGGAACACAAATTCATTGACCACTGCTGAGCCAAATTTAATGAACTTGTTACTTTTTCCATTCCTTACCTTTATGAAATTAAATTTGTAGCCAAAAAGGCTTTCTAATGTAATTACTTACTTATCAATAAAACTAGGTTTCGGTTTGTTCTTAATTTGGCATGATTTGGTTTTATGTTCCAATTACATACTTGTGACCATTCTATTTGCCCAATTCAAATAAAATTAGAGCTTCGAATTTACAATTTTTTCCTTCGAAGCCTGATTTGAACATTTCCAATGGAATACTTAAAACCTGATTTGAATATCTCCAACATATGGAGTACAATTGACAATCTTGGCCTTAGGTTTTCTCATTCCAATCGTATGGTTAACATTATCAACAGCTTCGAATTAACTATTTTTGCTTCGAAAAACAGTCTACGTACTTTGAAGTATGGAAACTTCCCTTACGAATTATATTGCTTACTCTTAAAGAGTGAGTCCTTTTGGGTTCTTTCACTGCTTGGCCAAATACTAGTTTTGCAACTTCAAAGTTTAAAACAAACAAATTCTAGCTACAGAGTACTTCAAAGTTTAACTCAAAGGATTTTATCTTTTACAAGAAACCTAAAAGCAAGTCTCCAATCCCTTTAAAGCAGACAAAACCTAAGCATTCTTGTATTCTTAGGTATAAAATGTGCTTCAAAGTCAACTACCTACTTTCGAAGCCCTTGCTGGATATTGGACATCTGGCTTTAGAGCCAAATCTTGACATCGAAGCAAAATATTTGTTTTCGAAGCCAATTTGATCGTTTGAGATACGTTTCCCGCCAAAGCAATCACCCTTGAGGGAAACTTTTCATGTTGTACTTTCAGGGATCCTATGAATTTTTAAGACAAAGTCTTAAACTCAAACAGGTTCCAAAATCAGTCAAACAATCTATTTCGGGTCTTTTACCCATTTAGACAAATTAGGCATCTCTCGGACAAAAAGGTTTAAAAACTCTTTCCCTTTGCGCTTTTATTTTACTTGCTCCCCAAAACACAAACCCTTCATTTCTATTGCTCTCTCCACCTCTTTACTCTTTTCTCAGCTTCGTCCTTCGAAAACCCTTGTTAATGGCTTCTTTCTCCTTGAAAGTATCAGTTATGGAACGCATGAGCTCATTTGTGGCTTTAAAGAAATGTATCGATGAAGAGATATCCAAGCTCAGAGCTGGTGAACCGAGTACCATAAATAGTAACCTCTTTATTCCTCGCCATAATGAACAACAGGAATACGTCTTAGGACCTATCTTTAGAGAAGCCCCAGCTCAACTTCCTACTTTGTATCCTCGTCTAGAGGATCACTGTCTCCTCTACGAAGGGGGTTTTGATTGGGGAAGTTGAAGGATAAACCGCCCGCACTGTTGCTGGCCCACATTGAGGTTTGAATGGGAGAAATGGTATGACAGAGTTGTGCCTGCCAGAGAATGGGATCTACAAGAGCTCTGTATCCTTGATGCCCTTCACCTTTCCAGGTTTATTATCCCTGAGGATCATTTTCCGACTCTTGTAGTACCTTGTTTCTGGAATTCAACTTTTAATTTTTTCCAGTTTCGGTGTGGCATAATGGGCCCCATCGTTCTTGATATTTTTCATCTCTTAGGGCTCTCACCACTTGGTGCTCCCTTTACGTCTAGTTACCCAGACCTCCCGGTCAACTTTACTATTCTACCTTTGAACTCTTCTTTCAGTGACTTTGTAAAATTTGAGAACAAGAAGGTAGGTCTTGTAGGTGACCAAGAGTTCTTTTCCTTCATTCTGTATTGGTTATGCAAATTTCTCTTTTGCACTTCATCTCAGCAGATTATGCCTGAGTTTGCCCCACTTGCCAAGGCTCTTGTCTCGAAGAAGAAGATAGCATTGGCTCCCTATGTTTTAGGTTATGTTTATAGGGCTTGTTCCCAATTCTGCGAGAAACCTCTGGATGTTAACCAAGGAGGCCATTACAACTCTAGCTCTTTACATATTTCACCGGTCTACACTCCAAGTGTTTGAGATTTTTGGTGCAAGAACCCACTACTTACGGATAGAAATTTGCCAGAATTTCCTTATATCCCTCCAGCTTTGCCTATTATTTTACTTTTTTTCATCAACTCCCAATTTCTCCACTCCCCTCTTTCTTTTGTCCCTTCGAAGCCAATACAGGACTAGCTTGGCTCAAGACATTTTTGGCTGATAGGGAATACTCCAATCCACTACACAAGGATATGTGGACCCAGTGGCGGAGCCAAGAAATTAAATCAGAAGGGGCACTTATTAATTACAATATTAATTTTTTTTTATAAAAACATTTAACATAAATTTTTACCATTAACTTCAAGAAAGATAAAAAAAATTAATTAGTGTGTTTGGTTTTAGTTTTCTGAATTTAGTTTTCTGAAAACTAAGTTTTTTATTTTTCAAATTTTTTTGATTTTAGTGAATATTTTTTAAATTTTAAACAAATTTTTTTTTTAGATGCACATTACTTAGATATGTATCCAAATAGTAAAATATTTGTGAAAAAATATTTTAAAAAATTAATAAATACACAAAAATATGAAAAATGTACTGAATTTTCATATTATTTTTATATTTTTTGTTATTTAGTGTATTTTTTAAAGATTTTTTTCACAAATATTATCCCTTTTAGGTATATTTATGTTAAGTGTGTCTAAAAATTAAAAAAATTTGCTTAAAATATTAAAAAAATTTATTGAAAACATTAAAATACGAAAAATAAAAATATACAATTTTTTGAAAATTGTTTTCTAAAAACTAGAACCAAATAAGCTAAATATTATTTGTAATTAGTGTATCATGGACAATATTAAAAAAAAGTTATGGATATAAAGTTTTAAAATAAAATATATAATGATAAAGTAATTTTTTTATACAAAATATGCGCAAACATTCAATACAATAGTTATACCACGTTATCATTAACATGTGATATCACCAACCAATAGTAAAGAAACACATAGAGAATGAATGCTGCATGTCAAATGTAATTAACAATTCAATAAATTCTATATTTTCATTGAGATTAATTATATTTGTATATCAATAGTAATAGATATCACCATTACATTGAAATTTTCATAGATAATAATATCGTAATCACTTTATTTTCAATCAAAATAACCATTATTATTCTTATTATTTTAAAAATGTCATTGACATTTAAAATAATATTTTTATAATTTTTTTATTTAAAGTATTTTTTTTATGTTTGCTTTAAAAAAAAAAATTGCAAAGCCCAGAGGGCACGTGACCCCTCTAGCCCTTTGATAGCTTCGCCCCTGTGTGGGCCTCTATCTTGTTGCCAAGGGAGCTCTTTATCGGTACTTTGAACTTTCGAGCCTACAAATGTATATCTGAAGTTTACTGTCCTTCCCAATTTGCCAGGCAATTTGGGCTTACTCAAGGAATTCATATTCCTCTCTATAGCCTTTCCAATACCAATCTCACAGTTAGAGACCTGAAGCTACCTAAGACCAAATTGGAGGAAACAACATTTAAGTTATTACAAGAATTGAGTGAGTTTCAATTCATTCCCTTTATCCCACATGGCACAACTTTGAAGAGATTTCAAAGATAGTAGACGGCTAACATGGAGGTGCTCCTAGCAATACCTCCCAAAGATTTGCTAATGGGACTAGATGTGCCCTCTCAAGCCAAACCCAAAAAGACTAGGACCACTGTTACTGTCTCTACTGCCCCTGTGATCCCAACTCTTGCAGTTTCATCACCTTCTCTTAGGGTCACTAGGGCTACTTCGAAAAAAAGTTTGCACTGCTGCTCTCTTTCTTTTCCTTTTCTCTTTATGATGCCTTGCTTATAATTTTTCTTTGGTGCAGGAACCTTGCCGGAAGACTCTTCTCAAAGGGCTCAAGCCCTAAACATTCTTACAGACAAATAACAACAACAACAAAAAAGAAGGAAACTTGTACTTGATCCTAAGGAAAAGGAAGTACCAGAAAAAACATCACTTAAAAGAAGGAAGAAAATAACAGTCTCCCTCTCTGATCTCATTGATGACCCTGCTCACCAAGCAGCTGTCAAGGCAGTAGAAAGGGAACAATCTAAGGAATTAGTGGTCTTCTAGAGATCCGAGAAGATGAAGTAGCAGCAAATATTACAAAATGAAGCTGCTGCTGCTGCTGCTAACACACTCCAAAGGGAAGCTGCAAGGTGGCAACAAACTGCTGAACATTATGCCCTTCGTTGTTCTCCAATCATTGCCACAACTTTCGAAACTGGTAATTTCCTTTGATGCCTCTAGTAATTTCCTTTCCCAAGTTTTCAGTAATGAAACTTAACATTATTTCATATTTCTTATCTTGTAGCAACAATTATTCTACCTCCTCATTCGATAATGGCTTCTTCAGTCTTATCTGAAGTTGAAAGAACATTAGAGACAGCCTCGAAAAAGAGGAAGAAAATCAACACCAAAGTGCCTTTAAATATAGAGTCCATCCAAATAATACTTGCATTTCCTAGCTCTATATTTTCTATACCTTTTTTAAGGCAAGGTATTCCTATTTTTTTATGCTTCGGCTTTACTTCATATCTACCTCATCTCACATTTTCCTCAGCCCAATTTACTCTTCCCACAATCCTGGCTGCTCCTAAATCACCTGAGAAGGCTCCAGTTATTACCTCATCAGTGATAGCTGATGCTCCTATGGAAGATACTGGTAGCTTACCAATTTTTTTGTCTACCATCACCATCCAGCTCTAGTCCTTCTTTTCTTGACTTACTGGTGGCTAGGACTATAGACACTGTTAGGGACACTTCAACCTCCTCTCCTATCCCTATGCAGCTATCTCTTCCTTCCACTAGAGACCTTTCTGCACCTCTAATGTCAGTGGAAGAGATGGACATTGTTGAAGCTAGGCTGGCTAGCCTTTTTGACATACCTTCTACCATTCCAGCAACCAGTAATGAAGCTGAGCCATTAGTTCTAGCTGACTCTCTCTTGGAAATTTTTGAGAGCTTTTCAACCATCAGTAAGGCTTCTTTACCTCCACTAGACTTGGCCACCTGTTTGGAATTGCTGACAATATTCTCAAGAATCTCATTTGAAGCCTTACAAAGACTTATTATCAAGAATGGTTTCCTCCAGTGTTGTAAGGTCATTGAGCAATCCAACATGGCTATTTCAAGTCACTTGTCCCAGGTAGCAGCTACCATATGTCAACATCTGCCACATTACCAAAGCTGCAGAGGAAAAGCTATTGAAAGATAAAGAATTTGTTTCCCATATACATGCTGAGGTGTCTGAATTGAAAGGACAACATTCCTCTGCTTCTCAACGAACCCAGCTCTTGGAGAAAAAGGCTCAATTAGAAGAAGAGTTATCAGCAGTTAATCTAGCCTTGGATTAAACTACTACAAAGTTGCAAATCACCAATCAAGGGCTGGCTGATTAAAGACAGGACATGGCTACAGCCGTTCAGTTGTTCCTATCCCTTAGGAGTAGAGAATCAATTGTAAGGGAGCAACTAAAATATTGTACTGATTTTTGGGCCAATTTATGGTTGTATGTACTCAACTTTATATGAAATGAAATCCTTATTTATTGTTTAAATGTTTTGATGTTTCTTGTGTTTATTTTGACTTAGCATTTCTCACACTTCTTGTGTTTTCTACACAGTTGGATAATAAGGTTTCAAGTACCTGCCGTTAATTTTCTTAGGATGTACATATCCATTCAGATTTCTCAAATGGTATGCTCTCCCAGGCAAGACTCTATGAATTTGATATGGTCCTTCCCAATTAGGTGACCATTTGCCAAATTTATGGCTTTTAATTCCTATCGGGAGTATTGTTTTCCACACCAAATCACCTTCATCGAAGCTAATATACTTAACCTTCTTATTGTAGCTCTTAGCTGCCTTTTTCTTTTGGAACAAAATATTATTTAATGTAAGAATTCGAGCTTCACCTATACTCTCTAATTCCATAAACATGCTTTGATAGTATTGCTCAGAAGTTAATTGGTCCTAGCATTTCATCCTCAAAGACTTGATGTTAATTTCTACAGGCAATACTGCATCATGTCCATATACTAAGGTATAAGAAGTTACTCTTGTACTTGATCTTGGAGAAGTCTTGTAAGTCCATAATACATCTAACAACAAATTATGTCAATCCTTAGGATTGTCTTCCACAATTCTTTGTATTCCTTTTTTCAAGGACTTGTTGGATGATTTTACTTGACCATTTGCTTGTGCATAGTAAGGGGTGGAATTAATAAGACTAATTCCAAATTCTACTGTGAAGAATTTACTATCTTTCTATCAAATACAGTCCAATTATCTATAGTTATGGTCTGTGGGATGCCAGATCTATGGATCAGATCTTTAATAAACCCAACAACCTCAGTTTGATACACAGCTTTGTATGGTTTAGCTTCAACCCACTTAGTGAAGTAATTTGTGGCCACTAGGATGAAACAATGGTGCTTCGAAGAGGGTGGATGTATTTTCCCTATCATATCTATAGCTCAACCTCTAAATGGCCAAGGCTTCACCACTGCATGTAAATCAGTTATTGGTACATGTTTTATCATGCCATGCTTTTGGCATGCTTGACAACCTCTAGCATACTTTATACAATCTTTAAGGATGGTTGGCCAATAGTAGGAATGCCTTCGAAGCAACCATCTTATCTTCACACCAGGCTGATGAGCACCATAAATACCTTCATGAACTTCAGCCATGGCTATCCTAGACATTCCAATAACAATCCATCTGTTCCACTTTTGTGAAGAGCATTACTGTGCACTATGTATTGCATAGATTGTAATTTGATCTTTCTGTTGGCTTTCGAAGATGGGCCAGTTAGGTACTGCATTATTGGATGCCTCTAATTTTGATCATGTAAGTCATTATGATTGACTTCTAACACCACATTTCTTTTAGCTAAATATGGTATTAATTTTTGATATATTGCTTGACTTATGTTCAATTGAGTGTCATCCTTTCTTTTGAAATTCGAAGCCTTCTGAGCTACATCATTGGCGTTGTTATTCATGAACCTTGGAATATAAGTCACATTTGCTATCTGAAGCTGAGAAAGCAAATGTAATGTAACAACATAGTATTCAGTTGGTTGACCACCAATTGAGAATCTCCAAATATATCAACTGCATGAGCTTATAATCCAATAAGCATTTCCAGTCCCATTATTAAAGCTTCATATTCAGCTTGATTATTGAAACATGTAGTTTCATCCACTCTGAAACCATGTGTAGTTTCTACCCTTTGTGGTGACTTAATTACAACACTAATTCCAATCAGACCATTGACCTTTGATCCGTCGAACCATATCTGCCACAGCTCAACATTGATCATACCAAGATCCATTATCTCTTGGCTTTCCATTTGACATAGATAATCTGCCAAGAAATTAGCTAAAACTTGTCCTTTTACTACCTTTTGGGGAACATATTCTAGATGAAACTCCGACAAAACTAATATCTGTTTGCCAATTCTTCCTCTCAACATTGGTCTAGATAACATATATTTAACCAAGTTTGTGGTTGCAATTACCAAGACAACAGTAGACAAAAGGTAATATCTTAATTTCATTGATGCAAAGTATAAAGCAAGGCACAGCTTTTCTACAACTGAGTATTTATATTCACAAGAATTTAAAAACCTACTAAGGTAATAAACCGCTTGCTTCTTGCCTTCCTCATTGTCCTATGCTAAGAAGACTCCTAATGAATCTTCTGTTGCAGCAATATATTGTTTTTTGGTGGTATCAACACTGGAGGCTTGGCTAAGTAGGCTTTAAATCCTTCAAAAGAAGTTTGATGCTCTGCTGTCCACATAAAATCTTCTTTATTTCTTAGCTTCAACAAAGAATAAAATACTTTAGTTTTCCCTGCAGTGTTAGAAATAAATCTACGAAGAAAATTAACTTGACTAAGGAACCTTTATAACTCTTTTTTACTTGATGGATGTTTGGCGTCAATGATGGCTTTGGCTTTATTTTGATCAATCTGTATTCCTTTCTTGTGCACTACGTACCCCAAGAAGTTTTCAGCTGAAACACCAAAAACACATTTGAGAGGATTCAACTTCAATTTGAACTTCCTCATTCTTTTGAAGGCTGCTGCCAAGTAGGCCAAGTGCTCCTCCACAGATTGGGGTTTTACTACAATGTCATCAATGTAACACTCTAGATATCCTCTAATGAGATCATGAAAGATAGTGTTCATTGCTTTTTGATATGTAGCCCCGGCATTCTTCAGGCCAAATGGCATTTTAACCCATTCGAAGGTGCCAATATTCCCAAGACATTTAAATGCTGTCTTGTGGACATCCTCTTCTGCAATGTAGATTTGGTTGTAACCAGAATGTCCATCCATCGTAGACAAGATCTTGTGCCCTTCTGTACTGTCCACCAATAAGTCTACTATGGGCATGGGGTATTCATCTTTTGGAGTTGCTAAGTTCAGGTTTCTAAAATCGATGCATATCATCATTTTACCATTCTTTTTAACCACAGGCACAATATTGGACAGCCATTCAACATATCTAGCTGTTCTAATAAAGCCTGCCTTAAGAAGCCTAAGAATTTCCTCCTTGACCTTCTGAACTACTTCAGGACTCATCCTTCTTGGCTTCTACTTGTATGGCTTGAAATTGGGCTTCATAGGAAGCCTATGTTCTACTAATGATCTGTCCAATCCAGGCAGCTCATTATAAGACCAAGCAAAACAATTCTTATATTGTTTTAAGACAACCAATAACCGACTTCTATCACAAGGACTTAACCAAGCACTGATATAAATGGGTTGCTGTACAGAACCTCCCCCTAAATTGACTTCTTCTAAGGGGTCTTGTACTTGAGTACTTACTAATGCTTCTTCTTTGACTTCTTCTGCCTTCGAAGCAACTTCTTTGTTTTGTTCTACTCCCACCTTCTCTTGTTCAATATCTTTGTCTTCTTCCTCATAGACAAAATCTGTTCATAAGGCTTCTTCTTCCTGTATTTTTTGGACTTTTATTTCGATATCCAATGCACAGTACTTATCAAAGGTCAAAGGCCTGACCTGTTGTTGCTCTTGCTTACAGCCAACTACCATGGCTTCCCTCTCTTGTTCCTCAATTTTTTGGACTATTGATTTTAAGTCCAATCCTAAAAACTTGACTAAAGCCAAGGGTCTGGCTTTCTGGGTCTCATCTTCTTGCTACAACCATGCATCATTGTCATCTTTGGTGACAAATTCTTTATTAGCACTCTCCGCACTAAGTGCTTCAGGTGTACTACTCCCTCATCAGTCGTCACTTCGGTTGATCCTTCAGGTTTTCTCAATATACTGAGTGGTGTCACTCCTTCAGTATACAATTTAGCTTTTGCAAAGTCAGCATAAGCGACAAATGGTTGAGGGTCTATATTGATCTCTTCTATCTCTCCATTACATAAAGTCATCACTATCTTCTGATATAGAGAGAAAGACGCACATTTGTTGTTGTGGATCCAATCTCTGCCAAGTAAAGCATTATATTTGCTTGGCATTACTATCTATAACAAAGAATGTCGTCATGCAATCTCTGGTTTCCATACTCAAGTTAATGGGTAGGATACCCTGCGCCATCTACTTGTCCCCAGCGAAGCCAGCAATGGTTATACTGGTTGGGATTAATTTGGGGTTTCCTTTTCCCAATTTCTTCAAAGAAGACTTCGGAAGCAGGTTCACTACTGCCTCATTATCTACTAACACTTTGTTCAATTGTATCTCATCGAAAAAAACCTTGATATACAAGGGCTTAACATGCTGTGTCATAGATGTCGTAGAATACTCGAAGGATATGAGAGATTCATACTCACTTCCTCACTTTCATCTTCAGTTTCCATTGGTGTGGCCACCTGAGACTCATCTTGAACCATGCTAACCTGCAATTCTTCACTAGAAATTGGAATAGGGTCATCTTTCTGACCTTCTTGATCTCCATCTTCAGCCTGGAACTCTTGTGGCAATATGTATACCATATTTGCTAACACTAGAGGAAATGAGTCAAACTGAACTGTTGGCTGCACTTGTTCCTTATCAAAATTAACTTGTTCAGTTATTTCAGAAGCATCCTCCATGCTACACTCTAGTACCTCAGTATTGGTGACTTCCTTCGAATCAACTCATTTATGGTCTACTTCTGTTAGCTTTTCGACCAAAAAGGTTTGTTCAGCCATGAAGGCTTTAAACATCTCATCTTCAGTCATTTCTTTCTTTTGGCCTACTTCAACTTCTCTCTCTATCTCATTGTCACTTTCTATCAGGGCCTTTTTAAGACCTGCTAAGGTAGATCTTTCCTTGGCTTTCAATTTAGTGTGAACTTTAGCTAATTGCTCTCTGCTGACACTTCTGTTGTTATGAGGAGCCAATTTTAGACTTTCCTCTATTTGGCCTTTTGACTGGGCCAATGAAGAGCTCTCTCTACTTTCCTTCAGATCCTTCTAGTACTGAGTATACCTCCGATGAATCTTTCTTCTCTGGGACCTGGAGATTACAGGAACCATATGGTTTCTTTGTTTTTGGGTGCTTGAGTAATACCTAATTATTTGCCCTGATCTCCAAAGACACTTCTCTGTGCAGGTATTTCCTTAGGCTTGTTCTACATGACAAACTAGTCTGGCACCCCAGGTACCATGAACTCATTGGTTCAGTTGCTGAGCTCGCTTTCCCAGCCTTCGAAGCCAGCTTCAAAGTTGCTTGTGGAGGCCACTGCTTGGCCCTGATCCCTTGTCTTAAGCCTAATTCAAGCCTTCTGTCAGGGTGATTACCTTTCATCTTGTTCGAGGCTAATCTTGGAGGCCAATCTTTGGCTCTAATTTCATAACTTGAGCCCACTTCAGGCCTTTTCTTAGGATAATTGCCTTTCATCCTGTAATAGTTGGGTGGTCTGAATTCATGCAAAAGTTTCTTACCCTTGGAATGCACTTTAGTGGCTGGTGATCCTGCTAAGAATGGCTGCTGTCTAGGACCATTTAGATATGGCCTCTTGTTGTAGGTACTGGTTGGTTTAGGACGCCTTTGCACATCCTTGTAATACTGTTTCCCATCAATTGGGAGCCCTTTTAACCATTTATAATTTAACCTGCATCTGGGACACATCCTTTGCATGACAACTGCCTCTAGAGAGTCATCATCTAGTGCCTCCTCACTAGAGTCCTCCTTTTGGTCCGCAAAGCTCTGTCCATTTGCTAGTGAACTTCTGATATCTTTCTTGAAAGCAGTTTGGCTGGCAACATGCATCTGCAGATTAACCTCCTCCAATTCCTTCAAGGATAGGTTTTGAAAGTCTGGCACACCAACATTGGCTATGACTTCCCCAATCTCTAGAAATGGGTTAGTGCAAATCCCCATAGCTTTCTTTGCTTTGGCTGAGAACTTTAAACTTCTCTTTCGAATCTGCTCTTGGATCCTGTCCCGAAAAACAATATAGTTTTTAGTTGAATGAGACCAGGAATTGTGCCATTTAC
Source organism: Camellia sinensis (assembly GCF_055761805.1). NCBI lineage: Eukaryota > Viridiplantae > Streptophyta > Magnoliopsida > Ericales > Theaceae > Camellia > Camellia sinensis. Next base: position 25,701,618 of record NC_138970.1, on the reverse strand, counting down.
AGTACATCTTCCTTTTAAGTTCTTCTAGGGTAAGGATCTTAACTCCCCTTGATAACTTTAGGAAATTTGCTGCAAGAAATGATTAAAAATATCATCTGCTTTTGTTAAATAAAAAAAAATACTTCTTATGAAGGTCTTTCTTTTTAAATTGCTGGTCTATTGTAGTGTCTTTATGAATTAACGCTTCACAGGTCATAGGCTCTTTCCTTATCATCTCTGCTACATCAATTTCATAATTAGGGTTCCTATAATAAGTCTTATGATGCATTACTTCGATTCTGTTCTTCCTTAAGTAAAGATTCATATCTAGACACTTTATAGGTTAATTCCACTAAGTCTTGAAATTCAATTGAATCAAACTTCTTTCGAAACCTAAACTCTAAACCATTTTGAGCCAATCTTACAAATTCAGGCTCTGGTAGAATGCTCTAGTAGAATGACCCTACACTTGTTTCATGATCTTTTGAATCTGGCAATAAATTGAACAACCTTTTCATTAGGTCTTTAGCTCAACTTTGCCAAATCTGACATGGAAACTTCTGGCTCTGTTTGGAAGAATTGGACATGAAATGCCTTCTCCATTTGCTGCCAAGTTTGGAAAGAGTCAGGTGTAAGGTTAATATACCATACAAAAGCTGTCATAGTTAAATTATTTGAAAAGAGTCTTAACTTCATATAATTATTGTTGGTAAATTCACCACATTGGGCTGCGAACCTAGCAATGTGTTCTACTATTGACTGGTTTTCATTTCCATAAAAGAGAGTAAAGTCTGGTATTTTAAACCCCCTTGGGTATTCATGCGCCCTATCTATCCATTATGGGTATGGCTTTCTATATACAGGAGTCTGAACCCCCTGTGCCATAGGTCCACACATTTTTCTGACAATATTAGCAATTTGGTCCCTATGAACTATATTCTGCACTTGTTGGACTACTATTGGAGGAACAAGCACAGGGTTTGATGGAATCCCATGTGCATGATGTCCTTTTGGTCCATAGGGAGATATATTTGAGACTGGTTGTCCCTACGGTACTGGCTACTGTTGAGGGTATGACTGACCTCTCTGAGCTTGTCCTATGAAAGGACCTGCGAAAGGTGCTGCAATAGGAGAAATAGGTGTTGTTTCTCTCCCAGTCTCAGGAAACCCTTCCAAGCCCTCGAGTGTGAATTTGAACAGAGGATTAGTGAACCCCCTTGTACCAGGCATGGCTTCGAACATGGGATTTGGAAACATTCTCATGTCATTTTCTAGTGTTAGCCTAGATCCACCAATTTGAATGGCTTCGCTGTTAGTTAATGAGACATATTGATTTACCATAAGCCTCGAAAGAGGCTCATACCATAACTGAGGTGTAAGTGATGGTCTTTCATAATTTTGATTACTAGTTTGACCATTAGTATGTCCATTACTTTGCATAGGCTGTTTATCTCTAGCCAATCTTTGCTGAGGAACATTTGAATTTTCCTTCATATGCCTTGTGCTAGTTAGTTAATGGGAATTCATTCGATCCATAAAGAATGTTGCCCATCTTTTCATTGTGTACATTAGCTGCTGTCCCATGGCATCTACTAAGCCTTCCTATGGATTCATTGGCTGGGTAGATGGAACAGTGGATGATCCAATTCCATGGCCTTGTCCAATATTTTGTACATGTGGTGCATGTTTTGAATTGATGGTCTGTTCAACCATAGGTTCTGATAAGATAGGTGCTTTCATTGGATGTGTTATCATATTATCCTCTGGATTAGGTACTTCTACCTCTCATTCCACACCTTCTTCCATGCATTCATTTTCTCCTTGTCTCCTACATCTAGCCATTTCGATTAGTCCTACTGGGCATGCCAAAAATATATGTTGGCTTTTTTGGCTTTCAAAGGTTAATAATATAATTTTAAGCATATTAGCAAAGATCAATTAGTCCTTATAAAATATTAATTGCCAACCAATTATTAGACGATTGTGTTTTAGTTCTCTCAGTCTCAGTAAAGAGGACTTTTACTAGTAACTTGTTTAGGAGAATTTAGTAAATAACAACGAGTGAAAAACAATTTCAAACCCTAAATTTCATTAAGTAAATGAAAACTTACAATGATCTGACCCAGTCTCGTAGAGGTTTACAGTAACATGCTATTTGAAACTACTCCTAGGAAATGAAGTGCAATACAGAAATTGAAGTGCAGAAATGTAAAGAACTTGTAAAAACTGGAAGAAAAAAACGAAGTAAATAAACTGATTTTTTTATCTGAGTCTAGATCTTTCATTTTGGAGCCTTCTCTACTTTTTATACTTTTTAATGATAACCGTTGAAGTGGGTTTTCAACTGTCGAAATGTCCTCCCATGATTGTTGAACATGCTCTCTCTCAGTCAGTCCCACTACGCCACTCTTGTAGTTAGGCTTCCTTTCTGATTTTGAATTTAAACTTTGTGAGTAACCGTTAGGCCACATCACCTTATATCCCTCGATTGTTTCAGTGCTACGTAGATCCATTATTACTAATACGAACTACCACGTGTCTGACTTTGGTTAGCAACTTGTATTAACTTTCCAAATTGCCCTCTTCGTGCTACGTGTTAAATTGTGATTGATTTTTACAAATTATACAGCCAACAATCGTAGAACCTAGAATTATAGTATTATCAACTATGTCTTAGAATAAACCACTTTTTTTATATACAAGATAGATACAAAAGAGGGTAGAGAAAGTGAGTGAGAAATCAAATTTAAACTATTGAAACGTTGACAACCAATGGTGTCTTCAGCAAAGTCGATAACATATGACAATAAGGGTGCGTTTGATTGGGGGATAAGGGGGACTATTCATTGTTGGGGTTGTAATTCGGGAAAGCTTTTTATCTGGTGTTTATTTTTTTTTTACTTCGTCAGACATAGAGTCCGGCTGGACTCCTTATCCCCCATATGTGGGATTATACCATCCAGGGAGATGTGAGACAATTTTCATGGGATTATTTACTGTTAGGATTAGGTGGTGAAATGATCATTTTGACTATCTACTATTTAATTATGTATTATATTTAGTAAAATTCAATAAAATTTAAATGTCTTAATGTAAAAATAAAATAATTTTGTTTAACTTTTTATTGATGTTTTATTTATTTAATTTTTTAAAATAATTTTTTATAGATATTTTATTGATGTTTTATTTTAATTTTTTTTATATTTTATTTAATTTCATTATTTAAATTTTAATAGATGTTTTATTTAATTTCATTGTTTAATTATTATTATTTTTAAAAGTAAATTTATTTAAAATTTTAATTAAAAAATTAACATATATTTTTTATTGATATTTTATTTATTTAATTTTTTAAAAATAAATTTATTTAATTGTGTAAAAAACAAAATAAAATAAAATTTTATTTAATCTAGCTAAAAATAATTAAAATATTAAAGATAAGTTTAATATTTTTATTACTTAGTAAATAATTAAAAAATGGTAAAATAATCTTTTGTTTATTGATCCTATCCAGTCTGTCCAACCAAACATTGGATTCACTAAAAATTATCTTTTCTAGGCATCTAATCCCATGTAAAAACAAACATGTGATACACATCCAATCCAACCAAATAGTCTTGAGGGATTCAGAGTCCTAAGATTTAAGTCCGATAGATTCTAATCCTCTTATCCAGTCCGTCCAATCAAATACAAGGATGTTGCGGTAGTTATGATTTTGTAACTATTTGGCATCCCTTACAAAAGTATTTTTTTATTTTTTTATCCTTTTTAGATCACATTATTTCTCTATTTTTTTACATATTTTTATAAAAAATCAAAAAATATAGTTATTTAGATTCCAAATATCCTATCAGATTTATACAGCTAAGAAGCCGCCAATTACATAATTAAAACATACGAGGGCATAAATCCATCAATGGTGACAAATCTGAAGTTAATTATAGTAGATTTGAAGTCGGTGACAACAAATCTAAGAGGGATCTGTCCTGGTAGAGTAATTAATTTTTTTATATTTATTACAGGAGTAAATTAGTTGTAGAGAATTAAATGAATACGAAACATAACTTTTATCTCCTACATTTAAAAAACGCAAGAATCTCATTTTGAAGAATCTTTCTGTTAGGTGTTTAATTACTAATATAGTTCATGCTGCATTCCTAATTGTTCCTTTAAGAATTATATTTTTTAATGATTTTTTTTAATTAGCTGTAGAGAATTAAATGAACATGAAACATAACTTTTATCTCCTATATTTAAGAAATGCAAGAATCTCATTTTGAAGTATCTTTCTGTTAGTTGTTTAATTACTTTTATAGTTCACAATGCATTCCTCATTGTTCCTTTCAGAATTATATTTTTTAATAAATTTTTTTTTATAAAAAAACAAATAAAAAAGTAAAAACAATTAATTGAATTTTTGACTAATTTAAATTGGTTCCAAATCAGGCTTGGTGCAACTTTTAAAACGTGATTATAACATATTTTAATTTGAGAATTTATGTTAGATTGTTTGGTGCAGTTTCTGCTTATTAGGTAAAAATAATTTAAATAAGTTAAAAAAAAATAATTATTTAAAAGGCAGAAAAAAGATACTTTTAATTTCTACTTTCTAATTATTAGCCCCCCTCTTAAAAAATAAAAAAAAAATAAAAAACCTTAATTTTTTCAAAATTTCAAAAAAGATTAAAATAAATATTAAATTAATAATAATTAAAAAAGAAACCCAATTGGTGAAACAAACAAATCCGATTTCTCTACATTTTCACTCTTGGGACAAAGAATAAACTCTTCTAATATTCCCTGCTTGCGATAGCCTAAAAACCCACCACCCCCGAGGCTGCTCTTTCGCTTCCGCCGGAGGAGAAGAAGATGAACAGAGTCCGATAATCCGATCGATCGATTCGAACTTCACATCCCCAGAAACACATTCACAGTTCGAGCGATCGATCGATCTCTTCACAGTCGTCTCTTCAATGGCTTCCATGGATGGTCTGGTTCCGATAACTAGGGCTTTTCTCGCTTCTTATTACGACAAGTACCCCTTCACTCCTCTCTCCGACGATGTCTCTCGCCTCACGACTGAAATTCGCTCCGTGGCCAGCGATTTGTGCAAGGATTTCCCGCCCACTGAAGGTGAATTTCTCAATTTCTTGATCCATTTTCTGTTTCTGTTGTATTTGCTTTTATGATCTACGACAATTTGCGATTCGTTTGAAGCGAGATTTACTGAATCTTTGACTGTCATTTTGACTTGTGACGACTACGTGTAGCCCATTTCAGAGTCAAAATCGGTGATCTAGATCGTGACAGAATTACGATTGTGACATATAGCTAGCTTTAAGATTCAGTGGTTTGTGCAATGTCAATATATTTAGGAACTGAATCATTAGGTTTAGTTGTTTATGTGCAGATTTTCCCCAATCAATTTTCTAGTGCAAACATCCCTAACTTCTTCCTCTTGTTTATTTTTTATTTTTTTTAAAAAAAAGAAGAAGAGAAAGAAGAAAAAAAGAAGAGAGAATTAGCTTCTCCCTTTAGATGCATATTTACCAGAGAAAAGGAACATAAACTTTTACATATTCCTTGATAGAGTTAGATTTTGTATACAATTGATTTGCTAGAAATACTGGAAAATGTTCTATTTATTTTCTCCTTAAGACAAGTATCCTAAACAACATCTGGTTACTTGTCAACAATCAACATATGGGTGCATTTTTTTTTTCCCTTTAATATTTTGCGCCTTTTGACTTTGATTTATGGTTTATCGGTCATAAGACTCGTAATTGCACTTCTTGAAGGGTATAAATTGTGGAGGTTTTTCACTGTCCTCCCATTTCTTATTTGGTGGTGAGGAAGAAAGTAATGATAAGCGTGGGAAGCTGTTTTAGTGGACTCCCATTGATAGTTAAAATTGCAAATGACATTTCAAATTTCTCAGCCAAAAATGTTATGAGGAGGTATGTGAAGTCATTGACATGATAAATTTTATCCCAAGTTTTGGAATATTAGTTGCTGGGAGTGTAGGACAAATGATGAGCTGCAAAGAACTCCTCAATCTACTTAATTCAATTTTGTCTTTACGTAGGGGACCAAGAGTACTCGATTGATGGCATAATGATGGAAGTGCTTGGACATCACATAATCTCATTGTAGGATCTTTAGGTATCAGTTTGATCATGCCTGATTTAAGGGTGTTAAGTTGTTTTGACATCAAGGTTCCTCATTTTCATTAAGGCAATGGCAGTCCATTTGCAACTTTGTGTGGGCTCTAAATTCAGTTTGGGTTGAACTGATGCTAGATTGATGGATATATATATATATATATTAATATTATTTTGGGTTGGGTTGGGTTGGGTTGGGGTGGGGTGGGGGTTGGATTCGCCTTGTCTCAACAAATTGGAGTGCATTGCTGTGGTGTAGGAGCTTTGATAGGTTATAATGTCTCAGTTGACTTGGGTTGTAAGAGGCATTGCATAGCTATTATTTTGTGTGTCTAAGTGTGTGTGTGTGTATTGGGGGGGGTGTGGGCATTGGAGGGCATATACATAATATATATTTATAATATTAATATAATTAGACATGTATCATAAATTAATAATATACATAATTATACATAATCTGTGATGTGAGATTTTTTAAAATTCCATGAAGAAATTATTATTATTTTTGTATATGTATTTTGATAAGTATTTTATCCAGGTATATATATTCCATTGATTAGTGTTTTCATGTATATATAATGTATATTTATTTGTTGCCTGTCATGGTAGATTTTGTGGAGAATTTGATTAGTTAGTTTTGTTTCGGCCATTGTGGACTGCTGTTTTTCCTTTTGTATTGTTTGCAACACCTTGATGCTTTTCTAATAAAGTTTGATTATTTATCAAAAAAAATTTGTTGCCGTGTTGTGTCCTTAGTTTTCCAAAATTTCCGTATTAGCGTGTCTGTATGGTGTTATATTTGTATCTCATCTCCGTGTTAATGCTTCTTAACTAACAAATCATCAAATCTCGTCTCCATTAAATAGAAACATTAAGTGTGCAGTGATAAGCTATCAGATTTCTACTGATTTGAATTTCGACTAGATCTAAGACTCCAAAACAGGAAATTTTGACAAGTAAGAATAATTGAGATTTAGAACACCTACTCTAAACAACAGGAAATTTTGACTAGTAAGAATAACTAAGATTTAAAATAGAACACCACAATAAACCACATAGAAGACCCAAAAACATAGCTTGTCTAAGATCCATGACCACTACAATAGCTCTTGTTTAGAAATTTTTAAAATTACCTAAATACCAAAGTAAATTATAGCAGCAGTAAGAAACCTGTTAGAAACATTAGCCTACTTACCAAAAAATAAAAATGCCTTCGTATTTGACTAGATTTGATTAGGTCACTGTCCATGCAAATTCTAGATGCTCCCTTTTCTTGTTAGCATGGTCTATGTTGCTGCATATTGATGGCCTGCATTTATGTACTGTGATGTGATTTAGGAGATTTGTGCCAAATGCAGATGAAGATTGCGTATTGCTGCAATATTTTTGTTTTTATTTTTTTATGTACACTAGAAAATGGTTTGACTTGTCATTATTATGTTATGAACTGGTTTAGTATTGCAATAAGAAGCTATGACTTTGGAAGATGTAGAATTCGTTATCTTTAGTTGGGTTTATGCTTCTAGAGAAAAAACTGGTCAGTTGAATTATGTCAGTACCCTGCAAATTTATGCACTTGCTAAAATACACATGCACGCTGGCATTACTCCTCTTGGGTTTCTTTTAGATATATGTCAGAAAGCAACACAACAATTATTTTGGGGTCATAGTGATGTAGGACATGTGCTCAACATTTGAGTTAGTTAGTGGCCTATATCTAGAGGAGTAGAGATCATTTTATAACTAACTTTGATATATGATAATTGATTGATATTGACATATTCTCTCTCTAAAACAGGGTTCCTCTCTCTCTTGTTCTTGGATCCCATCACACAGTCAGTCATTCTATAAGGGAGTCATTGTGGGTGCTTGGGACGTGGGTTTTTTTGTACGTTTTTTTAGTTGTAGGATATTATTGGAGAAATTTTTTTTTGCGTTTGGGAAGATAGTTAGGTTTTTTTGTGGTTGGATGTAATGTTTGTGAGAGAAAAAGTGAAATGATTTTGGGGTTTGATGTGATATTTTGTTTGGATTTGTTTTTTTTTAGTTTTGTAACCAATTTGTCTTTTAGTGGAAAAAAACCCAAAACCCAACTTCCCAAAGGGCGCCATTATGCACTTACATTGTTATTATCTGGTCCATTAAACTTCAAAGAACTGCAAATTTGTTGGAAAGCATCATAATAACACTCCTTTCGGTTATAAGTTCTATTGTGAATTTTCTTGGGTGGGTTCATTATGATTGGCCTCTTATATTTGTAATACATGGTTTTCTAGGAGAAAGTTTGTTGATAGATGAAGCAGACTGCCAACCTCCCCACAAAATTGATGAAAACATGTGGAAGAACCGAGAACAAATTGAAGAAATTCTTTTCTTATTAGAAAGCTCTCATTGGCCAGAAGCGGTGAGATATATTTAGTTTCTTGAATTTCTTAGCTTTCTAAAAATATTTTCTCTCTTTTGTTATGAAGGTAATTGCTATTCTTATGTGAAAGTTTTATCATGGCAGTCTCTTCATAATGTCAATATGTCATCACATTTTACTTGTTGAAGTGTCTCTTGCTTATGGTTCAGTGATTTTATGGTCACAAGTCTAAACACTTCAAAAAATTGCAAGCGAAGAACCTCTAATTTTGCATTTGTTTTGTGAGCGCAGTTTCAACAACAATCAACAAGTGAAGATGCAGAACTTGCTTCTCTCTTTGGGCGGTTAAGAGATAAGTTTCAAAACACTTTGAAGGTATTAGAGTTTTTCCAATCCAGGAATGCTGAATATGTGTTCAACACAGGTTAGTTTCTAATTTTTGTTAGAAAGGTTTGAAGGCCTTATGTTTGTCTTTTATAGTCCATTTAATCCTGTAGATGGTTTGAATTAACTTTGCCACGTTTAAATCTCTCCCATTGGCGCGATACATGGATTGATTTGTGTGCGCCACATGTTGTCATAGTTATCAATGTGGATTGTGATCAAGTGCCACTTGTCCGACCCACTAGAAGGCATTGCAATACCTATTGGAATTATGAGCCTTCCACCTTCCTCTTGAGGGACTATGATGACATCATTCTTCCCATGGGAAAGCTCCTTGACACTACACACTTGCCTTGGTGGGGAGTGTAGCTCAGGGAGCCCAAGTGGCTAGGTGCTTTTGCCTGGGTGGGGAGCAGAGCCCAAGGACCAATGCATTCATGCTCACTGACATTTTTATTTATTTATTTTTTTGTATCGACAAAATGCTTACTGACATGTTTTACATATTCAACATGAATGTGCTGTGAGATGAGTGTCTCAGTTATAATGGAATCTGTGAATACATATGCAGTTATGACCTATATGCCCCAAGATTTTCGGGGGACATTGATCAGACAACAGAGGGAGCGCTCAGAGAGGAATAAGCAAGCTGAGGTTGATGCTTTAGTTAGTGCGGGTGGAAGTATACGGGATCGATATGCTATGCTATGGAATCAACAAATGGAGAGGTGATATTTCTTGGTTTTTATTTTTCCAGATCAAGTATAGGCTTCGAACAGTATTGTTTAGTGACTTCTCATGAAATGTAACTCATCCAGGAGGAGACAGTTAGCTCAACTTGGTTCTGCAACAGGCGTCTACAAGACTCTCGTGAAGTATTTGGTAGGAGTGCCGGAGGTATGGTTCGTTTGGCTTAATAGCCTCACTTAATCATTGTATGAGGTTGTGCCCATCTTCCAAAGTTGTTGACTCTAGTTTATGAATTGTTTTAGCAAAGATTACTGTTCTATAGTGCCGATTGGGTGTTTCATAAGCAGAATTCTTCTATTTATAGTTATGCATCTATCTTAAAGAGGCCATCATGTGAGATTTGTTTACCTTTTATAGTGTTGAGGTTGTTAAGAGTGAGCTGTACATTCCAGATGAATCCGCTAAACTATTACTGAAATAAATAGAAGGAAAATGATGCACTATAGATGGAAACTAATACTTGGACTTATTATCATGTTGACGCCCAATAGTTTAAGTTAACCTTGTGATACTTTTACTTGGTGCAGGTTCTACTAGATTTCATTCAGAAAATCAATGATGATCAAGGGTATCTTCTTCTGCTTTTGGGCAATATTATTTGTCCTCGTGTCACTTTAATTGGATTCTTGATTACTTGTTCCCGTCAACAAAGAATGCAATTGAAAATGAACAAATTGTTTGATAAACTTCAAATTGGATTGCTCCAACTTGTACAACATATATTAACTTTTGTACTGAAAATGGAAAATTACTAGGCCGATGGAAGAGCAAAGGCACCGTTATGGACCACCTTTGTACAGCCTTACGACAATGGTTCTCACTATTCGACTTCTTCTTTCCCTATCATTCAGGCGATTTGAAGATAGAAAGTTGTGAGATATCTTGCAATCCAATTTTGTTGATTTTTAATAGATCAAGTCATTTATATAGATGAACAATGTTGGTTGTATCTAGTTCAACTAATGCTGTGGCCCTTGCTCTTGTGATAGTAATTTTTGCCTTTTAATACCTTTTGGCACTTGTTCATTGAGCAGACAGAAGCACCAAATATCTGTCTTGGAAGAAGCAGCTGACGTATATACCTCTGAGTTTGAAAGATTCATCAAATTTATTGGGTATTCTTTCTGATTCCTGCTCCCATAAGTTGTTATTTTCTTCTTCTTCTTCTTCTTCTTCTTCTTCTTCTTTTTTGTGTGTGTGTGTGTGTGTGTGTGTGGTGATGAAGGTATTGGTACCTAATTGTATACACATTATTCTTTCCTATTTTGCTTTGTAGTTGATTAATTAGCCTATCTATTATATTTGTGTACTCACTATAATCTTATTGATTGACTTTTTGGTGAAGATTCTTTGACGTCTATCAAGATTTCTGTCATTTTTTTTTTTGGCTTTCTGGGTCATTGCCAGTACAAAATAAAGTGGGTCAAATTTTGTGCAAAAGTTGATACTCCTGGTTTGGTGACAATATCATTTCAGTGAGGCGTTTGGCCCACAATTAGCCATCTTGGGTTGGTGGTGCTTATACGTTGGTTGTATCTAACTCTTCTTTATCTTGGATTCTTTGTCTATCAAATTGACAAAACTAACTGAAGTTTTCTGGTTGTGCATGAAGTTCCATTTGAAAGGCTTCTCTGTCATTTATGGGACATATCAGTTGATGCCTTGATGCTTTAAACTTTAGATAGCATTTATAGTTAAATTTAGACTGTTAAAAAAAGTACGAGTTTTTTACAAGGTTCTTAAGTTGCCACTTAGATGGATTCAACTGAAGATGCAGATGCCTTTCTCTGAACTAAAAAAGGACGTGGACATTACAAAGTGTTGGTTCCTGTTAGTCAAGGGCGTTGGGAGGGGTTTAACTAGAGGCAGACCTGAGGAATATGGGGAAAAAAAAAAAGAACAAAACAAAAGAAAGTTTGGAGGCTCAAATTATGTTCAACATGAGTAGTTGCTTATTTTGCAATGTCCATATTGCATAACTACAAAGTCAAGTGTGGTTTCACCCCCCTTCAAGAAGATTCACAAGAAGCCTCTTTATCATGATAGTTTGTTTGTTCATATCCAGTGTATACGAACTGATACGCTGATGTTTGCAAGTCTAAGAGGTGTTTGACTTATGCAGAAATGTTCAAAAAAAAAAAAACACACTCTACAAAGCCTTGTGGGACCACAAGACTTTGATACATTTTCACTTTTCATGTGTTGATTAGCTTGTCTTCTGTTGCAGTGAGGTCTTCACAAACTCCCCTTTCTTCATTACGGCAGAGGTTTCTGGTGCGTTGGAAGGAAGGTAAATATGAGTTTTGATGTACTGCCACTGGTCATTTTTTCTTCTCACATCTACAAGGTTTTGGAGTAGCATGTAGCATTAATTTAAATTCCGATTGCTTGTTCTCTACAGGAAAAATGACGACTATAAAGAATTAACCATACCTGCTGGGAAAACTTACGAGGTTTGCCTCGTACTCTGGTTTAGAAGTTTAATTCTTCAAATTTGAGCTGACATGTTCTATGTTCTTCCATAGTTTGATTTTATGTGTCTACTTGAGGTGTTTTTAGAAGCTATAAAAGTTTCCTTGTGATTTTTATGTAATTGTATTGCACTGAAACTGAAAGGCGGTATATCAAAAGCATTTGCAACTTCTAGGTCTTTAGATATGATCAGAAATGATATCCCATAGGAATGCACTGACTTTGAGAAAGTCAAGGTCCTACTTCATGAATAGCTCATAATGTTTTTTAAGAAGTTATGGTGGGTTAGTTGAGCCCTATGTAGCATAGACATGGACATAGGACATGAACATGACATGAGAAACATTTTGTCACAGCACATCTTCAAATAGTAGCACAAGAACATGGAAAATATGAATATATTTATCTTTTATATTTATTGGGAAAGTGAGCAGAGATTTATTGAAATCAGTGACAAATGATGAGAAAGTACCTTTTGTGGAAATGTCGTGTTGTTGAGGCATTTTAGGTGGGTGTGAATGTTTTTTCGGGGTGCTTTGAGTATTGGATCTATAAAATGTACCTTACTCTTTTTTTTGTCTTTCTTTTTGTTGCTTTTATTTTATTTTCTTTCTTTGGTCGTATAAGAGTTGTGTGCCCTCAGGCACGTTCTGTAATACAATTTTCTAAGAGGAGATGTTGGCTTTTTGTCCTTCCTCATAGTTTATGCTTGAAGTGCTGAAAGTATAATTGTGCCCTTGATATAAAAAAAGATAATAAATGCACCATATCAAACAGGATCTAAGAATAACACCCTTGTAATTTATGTTCAAATAGAATTTGGAATGGGCTTCTCTGATGTAAATGTGACCAGTTGGGCTGCATCAGATTAAGTTTTGAAATTAATACATTTTGGATTTGAGTTAAAATACACCTTTTGATGGCAAGTATGGATTTTTGTAATTATCTTGAGGTGTTAATGTGTCATTCAATTAGCTTCATAATGTATAAATTTTGATCCTTAAATCTTTTTGACAGTCTGAATGTTTTCATTACTTAAATTGGTTAGAACTGGCCAATCACCTATACAGTTGGTTGTTTTTTTTTAAAGAACATTCAACTATATTTTCTTCAAGTTTATGATCTAGTTATTGATAATTACGAATTGCTTATTGACTACTACTGCCACCAATATCCAAGACATTTGATGAATGTGTTTCCTTCTAGGTCTCATTGTCTGTGGAATCCATAAATTCATATATCGCTTGGGATTTTGCATTGCCACAAAGCAAAATGAACCTGGTAATGCTCTCAGATCTTCTCACCGCTGTTTATTGAGTGAGATTATTTTTCAATAATCTATTGTACGAAGGGATTACTTCGCATCCCTTTGTTTAATAGGTAGTCTTTTATTTATTAGAAATAGAAATATATATATATATATATATATTTTTGTATGTGGGAAATGTGTCACCTTTTATTTGTATTTTTTCTTTTCTTTTCAATTGAGACTTGCAATTCATTGAACAAAGTTGTGCAATTAAGAGACATGGCCAAAATGTTGAGGAGAAAATAATAATGTATTTGTTTTGAAGCATGTTTAGCACAGATTTGAGCCTCTACTGTTTTTTTTAATCACTATTTTTGCAATTGAATACAACATCATGAGATTGCAGAACAATTCAAATGATTAAATCAGCCTGCAAACAAAAGCCCATCCTGGCAGCCCGTTTTACAGCCTGTAATGAAAATGAAGTAATTCTCTTCAGCAGCATAGTAACCTAAAACTAAAACGAAGAAAGATTTCTATAACAAGCAGTCCCCTCAAGTGATTTCCAATTTGCGCTTAATTCTCTTCACATGTCCGACATTACATAGAGGATCAAGAGCTCATAATTCCTCTGCCAAACATATATTTAAAGGAATTTGGAGTACTTTATGTGCTCCAGGAGTCCCCCAAAGGTTTTAGATGATTTTTTTTCTTAGTTTGTGCTTTTGAAGACTTTGTATAATGTGGTGGATGGCCGTCGCTTCTTTTCTCTGATGAAGTTACTCGTTCATAAATAAGGGGGAAGAACTAGAACTTTATTTTTGGGTTAACTCTTTTATGATGTTTTCATTTTTAGTGCAAGCATGCCAAAACAATTCTCTTGTGTGTGTGTTTACTTGTAACAATAATGCACATAAAAAGCCATAATTTGGCCGACTATAAACCTTCTTTCCTGTTTTCTTGTACCACACTTCATTTTTAATATTGAATGGCCTCAGTAGTTTTTTTAGGAGGAACCATAGGATTTCTGTAAAATATAATAGAAACTTAATGATGCTAGATTCTTTTATATATCTTTCCGTGCATCATTGAGTTCATTGATATATGCATCCTGTTGGCTTCACTTTTGTAACATCCACCACGAAATTTAAGTTGATAGACTGATTCCTTCAGATTTGAGCTTTATATTGTCGTGGGACAGGATATTGGATTTAGCGTGGAGTACACAGATTCTTTGGGGAAAACAACAGTAAGTTTCATTTGTGAACCAATATATTGTCATTATGTCTTCAACTTCTTTCTTTAGTTACTTTATACAATCCTAAGTAGGTTCTTTTTAATTTCCTTTTCTCTTATTGGCTCTTCTGTTTCTAATTTTTAACTTAATTATAATGATGTGTATAACACTTGGACATGTGTTGTTATGCCACAGCTGATCTTGCCTTATCGGCGCTATGAATCTGACCAAGTGAGTTAACGACTTCGCTGCTGGCTACTCGTATTATCATGCACTTTACTGTAATTATCTTTATAAATGCTGAGTTCATGGATTTCCTTGTAGGGCAATTTCTGCACAATCATGGCTGGAAACTACAAACTCATTTGGGACAATTCATATTCAACTTTTTTTAGAAAGGTACCCGTTTAATGACTTTGTCTGTTGCTTCCATTCACTATGGTGGCTGTGTTGATGGTGAAGATGATGATGATGATGATTAATACAAATTTTGACTCGGCTGTTGGAGTAGGATGTATTGATGTGGACCTTTGGGTTAAAGTAACTTAAGATAATATTGGGAAAAGATTGAAATTTGCATATAGACTTAAAAGTAAGGTATGGTTCTTTCATTGTTACACGGCTTGCGGAATTTGTGTTGTTCAGCCCATTACCATCTGTCCCTTTTTCTGTACCCCGTAAAAGTTTCAAAATTGTTGTGGTTAGTGCTTCAGAATCATCTCATTGAAAAGTGAAAACTTAATTCTGCATTGAAAATGTAACTTTTTTCCTTTTTTTGGGGGATAACATAACTTTTCTCAGATTGACTAGAATTAGTTAGAGATGGATTTGAATCAGGACTAGTTTCACCCAATGAGTAGTTCGGCTAACATAAACCCATAATTGATACATACATTTGGACCCATAAACCCAAACACAGCATAACTGTTTTGTGCTGCTTTGACTGACTAAACGACCCAGTATATAGGGGCTGGTGCTAAGAACCTGTTTTTGACCTTCCCAACTGGATTTATAGTTTCTTTTGGTAAGTTTGTTGTGTTTTCTGGTCTGTGTGGTATCTTTCATATCTTGGGGTTATATATATTTCATGATTTGAAGTTTGTCTCGCAAATCAGTCTTTGCTTAGTAATCTCATATTATGGTTTTAGGGCAGGTACGGTGTAATGTAACATTAAATTGTCTGGATATTGTACGAAACTTTTGTTAAACCTGGGTGATACCCCGGGAAGGGGGGGTACTGTAGCACAGAGAGAGAGAGAGAAAACTCTAGATCTTTCAAAACAAATCCATATTGTATAAATCAGAGTAACCTATTATGACAAAATTCTTTTACAAAAGCAGGATATTGATATTTTACCATCCCACTAGTCTTACTCAACCACAAAAAGGAACGATATGACATCCCATATTCTTGTTGGACCCATATCAATAATAGGGTCCATCACCATTAATCCAAATGCAATCCCCAAATGTCTCCTGACCGATCTGTCTGGTCAATTAAGGCCACTTCCTTGTTCCCCTCTTTGTCCTCGCCCAATGAAACTCATTTGTGTGCGTGTTTGTTTGTGTTTGTTTGTTGTAAATAAACCCATTTGTTGTTTTGTCAACAACATAGTGCAACTTCAAATAAGCTATTACTCGATTCAAATTCTCTAACCTTTCTACCTGTAATGCCTATTTTATAATTATTTAAAAAATATATATTATCTGGAATGAATAGGTCTTGCGTTACAAGGTGGATTGTATACCTCCAGTTGTGGATCCAGTGAACTCAGCAGCAACAGAAGCAGAAGAGGGATAAAAGGGGAGCCTCGGTAGAGGTGGTAACTGTAACATTCATTTGCATAGTTTCATTCTTAATATTTTCTTACCCATCTTGAGGTCGGTGATTGCCCTTGGGTAAAATGTTGAACTTTGCCACTGTTAATTGATGATGAAGATATTATGCCACCTGCTTACCAAAAAAAACAAGAAAAAAAAAAAGAAAAAAAAAGAAGGAATATTGTTGTATCAAAATGGTTGTATACTACTTTACTAGTCATACAATCAGTTTATGTTGTAACCAAGTAAAACTGATGACAGTGAAGAGTTGAATGGATTATCTCCTGGGACTTGAAAATTAATGTAGTAGGATGTTGCCATGTTGGCTTCTTTTTCTTACAAGTAGATAATAGAATGTTAGCAACCTGCACAACTGTGACGCTAAAAAAAACTCGATTTTTAATTTTTAATTTTTTTGTGTAAATTATACGTACTAATCTTCCTCAAGGAATGAAAAAATTACAGGTAGTTTTTAGTTTTAATGAAATTAAAATAACCTCCTAAGCAAGGGAAATTTTATTAGTGTTAATAGGTGTGATAAAATCGCTATATTACTTTTAGGTATTTTGTATTTAAATACAACAATGATTCATCCCACTAAAAACATCACCATTAATAGCACTAATGCATTAAAAAAGTAAAAAAAAAAAAAAAAATACAATTCCAAGACCAAAACATCACATCATTAATGGCGGGATCCACTGTCACCTCATTAGTGGGAGTATTAATTAGTGTTCCCAAGCATTTTTCATTTAAATATATACTTAAGTTAAATGATACAATTACCCTCTCTCTAACTTAACAAATTTATATAATTGCCTTCTTCTCTCAACAAGGCTGGAAATTTTCAACAGTACTTGAATTGCACGTGAAATTATGACTTGGCTTGATAACGGGAATATTAATCAGGTAACACTTTTTGAGATGATGTAAATAATTGTATTTTTTGATTTTTCATAAAAAAAAAAATGTGTAGAAAAGTAGAGAGGTGATGTGATCTTAAAAAAATAAAAAGTGTGTTTTAGCACACTCCAAACAAGTTCTAAATTTGTGAATAAAGATGTAGTTGCATTAAGGGGTGTCATCAAAAATTTTGATTTTTTTACATATAATTTCATCAAAATGATTTTAAAATACTATGTAAAAAAATATAATTTAAAGCTACTATGTTTTTTTAATTTTTAATTGGATATAGTTTATTTTTGTCTATTATTTTTGGAGCTAATCCAGAAAAAAAAAGAATAGGTTTTGTAAATTTTTCTAGAACAATAGTATTTTTTTTTGTAAATTAGGAAATTAGAATTGTGTTGAAATTAACCATTTTATGAATAATTTTATTTAGTTGAGATTAAGAAAAAAATATATATTTTTCATACTGTTGCTATTCTCAATGGAGGATGAAATTTTTTTTTGACAATTAACACATACAAATTAGATAACATGCATGTTAAAAATAAATTCAGGTGTTTTTGGTAACTGGGTTAAAAATCAATTTATTAATTTTTTATATTTTTTGAGTCACGTTATCTCTTTATTTTTTTTTTGTACATTTAAAAAAAATCATAAAAATCAAAAAATTACTTTTAACCTACTTTTCAAAAAAATTGATTTGTTGAAAAGGTTAAATTTTGATTTTTTTTTTTTGTAATTTTTTTATAAAATTTAAAATTTAAAATAGAATTTTCTGAAAAATATTTTTGGAAAAATGAAACCTTGTTTTTATTGAATTTTTTTAATATTTTAAGTAATTTTTTTTTTACTTTTTAGGCATATTTAACATAAATATACCTAAAAGGTAAAAAATTTGTGAAAAAAAACTTTTTAAAAATTGACTAAATACCAAATATATATAAAAAAAATACGAGAATTTAGTACATTTTTTTTTATATTTTTATATATTTATTAATTTTTTAAAATATTTTTCACAAATTTTTTATTTTTTAAATACATATAAGTAAGGTGTATTTAAGAAAGTAAAAAAAAAATATTTAAAATTTTAAAATCATTTACTAAAAAAAAAACGAAAATTAAAAAACTTAATTTTTTAAAAATTTAATTCAAAAAACTCAAACTAAAAACACTTAATTACGAGAGTAATTATAATTTATTTACTATTATTTAAATAATATTAAGTGTAATAATTAAATAATTAATGGGCCGACTAGCTAATAGCCTATGATATGAGCTACCAGCCTTTTTGGCTAAGATCTCAAAAGATAGACCTGTTTAAGAGACCTCGATTTATGTGCCTACCTCACGTGTTTGTTGGCCCGTGCGTGAATGTGTGTGTGTGTGTGTGTGTGTTTGTGTGTGTGTGGAGAGAGAGAAAGACATGGAGTCAGAAGGGAAAGCCTGAGACGAAGATTGACAAGTCGAAGGGTGTAAAGACGTTCAACTTTTCCACGCGAGCTTTCTTCCTTCAACTACTTCTCAACCCTCGCTTTTCTTTTCTCTTTTATTTATTTTCATGGAAAAATTTGTGCACTTTGAAAGTTTAGATCTAGAGTTGAATGGAGTCTCGCTAGGATGGATGTGTAGTTTATTTGAGTTATTTAAGAATTGTTTAAATAATTATATTTTTTTAATTTTTTATAAAAAGATATATAAAAAATTAAAAAAAATAATGTGACTTAAATAAGTGTACTTATTTAAAGATTATTTTGAAAATGATTTATATGTTGATTTTTTTTCCTTGTTAGGAAAAAATGTACGAAAAAATAAAAAGACGACGTGACTCAAATAAGTTAATAAAAATAATTTTTTCTCACATTCTCAATATAAATAAGTGTCCTACTGCATTCGTTAATATTTATTATAATTTATTAAGTAAAAATAATTTAAATAAATTTTAATTTATAAATTATAATTAATTATACCAAATGCCTTGGTAAGATTATCACTATGCTACTCTATTAATTAGACCATGACACTTTAAATCGCTGGAATCTATGCTGTCCTTAGGGAATCCACAACGGAATGGTTACAAAAAAATATATTAAAGTGTATATTATATGACAAAAAATAATAAAAGTGAGGCCTAAAAATATTTGTTAAGATGTGTTAAAAGTTTGTTAATTTTAGAGGGTGAGTGGTAGTGCAATGAATGTGTTAAGGTGTGTATTAAATATATATATATATATATGTGTGTATATAATAAATAAAATAAATAAATAATTTAGTTTAATAAAAAAATTTAAGCCCAAAATTAAATTTCAAGTACAAAAAAAATCTCAAAAAAATAATAATTTGCCGTTGACCGGTCAACCGTCCGTTCGGCCAGTCAACTGGTAAGACCAAACAAATCCCATCATTCGCTGGCTAAAACGCTAGCTGCAGATAACAAACATATTAACACACACTACTAATACACACCACTAACACACGCCTTAACCGATCCATTGCAGCACCTAATAACAAACCTTACTAGCTAAAACTTACCAACTGACACTAACACTCTCCTTAGCAGCTCCACCGTGGATGCTCTTATATTACGACGACTTCAGCTAGAGTGCAGGAATTTAACAACACAAATTCGATTACATAATTAAATTTAATATTCTTACATTCAATGCGTTTCATCTTTTTATAAGTGAGATAATTGTGATTAATTTTATGATGAATTTTTTTTATAGATAAAAAATTATTTTTAAAAAAGAAAATTTAAGTGCACATAGGACCAAATACAATGGCTTATTTTTGGTAATTGGGTTAAGAAATTGGTTTTTTCACTTTTTTTTTTATCACATCACTTCTCTATTTTTTATATATTTTTTAAAAAAATTAATTTCAATCTACTTTTTAAAACAAATTAATGTTTCATCAAGAGCGAGACTCACATGATGTGAGACTCATCCTTCATGAAATATCTATGTTCATTGTTTGGGATATGATTTTTTTTGATTAAAATAGTGAAAATAAAATAAAATAAAATAAAATATTACATTGAAATCATTATCATTTTATTTTTTTTCACAATTATCAAATCATTTATAAAAAAATAACTATCATTATAAACATAATTTTTTTAATCAAATTAAAATAACTAAATAATTAAAAAATTAACTGAAAAAGTCAAATTTTTAAACTGACATTTGGGAATTGTTTGGAAATTGTTAGATTAATATATTTTTTTGACTTTTTATAAAAAAATATAAAATATAAATTAGATTTAAAATGATGTAATAGAAATATAATATAACCTAAATAAAATAATTATGACCTAAATGTTATTTTAGCACATGTGGAACAATCACTTGACAGTTCCAATTTAGAGCACTAAGGGGTGGTTTGGCATCTCCTAAATAATTCATCTTTTTATCTTTTTTCCATCACATCATCTCTCTACTTTTTTTGCACATCTTTTGATAAAAAAAATAAAAAATACACTTATTTAAATAATCCCAAACAACCCCTAAATAAGCAACTCTAAAGGCACTGGCAAGTGTAAGAAAAAGAAAAAATAAAATAAAGACCAAACTATCACATAATAATAAAGTTCCTATGATATTATGTCATTAATGATATATTAATAATATTAAGGGGTTATTAGGGTGTCCTAAATAAGTGTATTTTTTATCTTTTTGAACTAAAAAATTAAAGAAAAAAATATAGATGTTTGTGTTAATTTTTTGACTTTTTATGAAAAAAATGTATATTAAAAAATTATATAAATTAGTGTGTAGGAAAAAATTAAGATTGAGAGTTGTGCAGCCGTAATTTTTGATTTTTGATAAATAATGATAACTTTTTAACTTTTTAAATAACTTTTTGACAACTTATCAAACTTAGAGATCCTTTCAAAAGTTGCCAAAAAAGCCAATTTTTTAGCTTTTCAACTTTTTATCCAAAATAATCCAATTTTTTTGCTAAAAACATTAAAAAATTAAAAAATTAATTTTTTACCTACTTTTCAAATCACCACAAAATGGTAGGAAGCATTTTTCATCACTTGATCATCTGTGTTCCTTCCCTTGTTTTATTGATAGTGTATAAAAAATTGAAGACTCACTTTTCTTTTCTTGGCCTTTAATTATGGAAAAATGTGCAATTCGAAAAGCGTAGATCTAAGAAAGGGTAGGGGCGTTAGAGTAGGGGAGGGAGAGTCAAAGACAGACAAGAGAAAGAACAAAAATAAACAAATGGGGGGAGCGAAGAAAAAGCTGGGGAGTAATGATACCGTTGAAAGCAAAATGTCAAACACTAGGTTGCATTTTGGGGAAATGAGAAAGAGAGAGAGAGAGAGGAGAGACAGAACTTTTGACAGCTGCTCGTCCTCCTTCCTGCTCCTGCTCTCTGCCTCGACTACAGCACGGCTGACTACTCTCTCAGTCAGTCAGTCTCTCCTGGTTCTTCTGTCCTCTCCCTCTCTGTCTTTTTTTCAACTCCGAATATTTTATACTATATTTTAACATTACCTTTTTTGAAGTTTTTATCATAATAAGGGTAAATTATATGAAAATTTTGATCATTATAATTTTTTTTTATAATTTTAATAATTATATTAATCTTTTTTATTTTTAAAATTATTATTAAGATTTTTTTAATTTATTATAATTTATAAAAACGATATTAATTAGGTGTGAAAATAATTACATTACCATTCAATTTGTGTATGAAAAGACAAATAATAAATCAACTCATTAATTAGGCTTGATTTGAGACGTTCTAAATAAGTATAATTTTTAATTTTTTATAAAATATGAATTGAATTTGAAGTGATATAGTAGAAAGGTGATGTGACTTAAATAAGATGATACGATTTAAATATGATAGTGATTTTTTGACTTTTTCAGAACATGACAAACAAGGCCTTATACTTTTCTAGCCCAATGTTTTGCATATATATTTTCAAAGATTCATATATATTTTTTAATTATTTAATAAATTTTTTAAATTTCATGGCCTTGTTTGGAAAGACTATTTGAGTAATACTTTAATTTTTTACGAAAATATGTCCAGAAAAGTAAAGAGAGTGATATAACAACTTATATTGATTTTTTGACTAAAACTAAAAGTTGTCAAACCAGACTAACGTAAAATCTTAAATTGTCAAGACATTATTAAAAAATTTAATAAAAAAAATTATTTTCATTCATAAAATACTTACAAATAAATAATTTCTCTAAAATTAATGTTAGATAACACACTAATAATTTAATATAATGCTTACATAAATAACGTAAAATTTATTATTTTAAGTAATGCATTTATTATTTAAATTTTTATAAGTTCAAATAAATGGATTTATTTTTTTCTGACAATTTGCATTGCTTATTTATTTATATATATATAAAAATATTATTTTATCTTTTCTCAATCATATATTATTCTCAAATTTTAATGTTATCTTTAAGTCATTAAACTTTTGGTTGATACATATTAAAAAAATGCAAGTTAATATTTCTTACATGATTAAAAAAATTAAAAAAATAAATATAGAAGTAAAAAAAATCTCCCCTCTACTAAGATTTCTAACAATTAAACCAAACTTATTCACTATCAATATTAATCTTAACGTTATTAAGCCTCCGTTTGGAAAGTGGGTTGACTTTTTAGCTTTTTAGCTATTTTAGTTTGGGGCTAGAAAGCCTGATTTGGGAAGGGCTTTTTAGTTCTTTAGCTTTTTTAACTTTTTTTGTGAGAGATGAGTGTAATGATTATGAGTTGGATTTAATGTTTTGTTTTTTGTGGCTAAAATAGCCTATTTTATTTTTTGTGGCTATTTTAGCCCTTAACCCACCAAAACCAACTTCCCAAATTATGCCTAAATATATATGAAATTATTATTTATTTTTTATAACACTTTCAAAATATAAATGTAATTTCTTGACAATATTTTTTTCCACAACAAGTTTTTAAACTTTTATAAACAGAAAATAAAATAAAATTTCAATCATTAATGAAGGTGATAAATTAATTTTAAGATTTAATTTAATAAAAATAGTTTAAATGAGAGAAATCAATATGGAGAAATAGATTTTAAGGCTTCGTTTGACAACTAAATATTTTGACTTAGGCTTCGTTTAGGAAGTAGGTTGACTTTTTGGTTTTTTTGGCTATTTTAACCTGGAGCTAAAAAGCTTGGTTTGGAAAATTTTTTTGACTTTTTTGTGGGAGAAAGAATGTAATAATTATGGATTGGATGTGATATTTTATCTTATTGGGCTAAAAAACCTATTTTGTTTTTTGTGGCTATTTTAGCCAAAAAAGCTCCAAACCTCTCTTCCCAAAGGGAGCCTTAAAAGTCAAAAAGTCACTTAAAAAAACTAACAAGCCAACAATCTATACAAAAAATAAAATAAATTAAATTAAATAAAAGATTCCCTTTTTACTCTATTTTTCGCACATTTTTTCATAAAAAACCAAAATCATTCTAAACATACTAATTTTTTTTACCTCATATTTTAACCAAAAAATCAAAAAGTTACTAAAATAGCCTGTCGAGCATTTTATTATTCTCAAATAATTTCTTCATTCAAGTAAATATTAATTTTAATTTTAGATGTAAGAAACGATAAATTTTTTCATTCCCTATAAACTAATTTTAATTTATTGTGAGGCGATTACATTTTTTTTACTTCTATATTTATTTTTTAATTTTTTTAATCATGTAAGAAATATTAACCTGCGTTTTTTTAAATATGTATCGACTAGAAGTTTAATGACACAAATAAAAATTAAAATTTGAGAATAATATATGATTAAAAAAATATAAAATTATATATTTTTTACATATGAATAAATAAGTAATGCAAATTGTTGGGAAAAAATAAATTTAAAAAAGTTCAAATAATAAATGTATTATTTAAAATGATAAATTTTACCTTATTTATGTAGTGTGGAATAAATCTTACATTAAATTATTAGGATGTTATCCAATATTAATTTTAGAGAGATTGTTTATTTTTAAATATTTTTGTCAATGAAAATTAAGTTTTTTTTTTCATTAAATGATTTAATAATGTCTTAACAATTTAAGGGTTTTATTTAATGTTGTATGAAATTTAACAATTTTATTAAATAATGTTAAATTATGTATGGGTCTTTATGCAAAACTGAAATTTCTCATTTGAATAAGAAAGGAAACTAATGGGTAATTTCATCATTTTTGATATTATAATCTATGACATCAGCTTGACATCAACAATTTTTGTTAAATAATCTAACAATGGGGTAATATTGATAATAGTTTCAAAGGTTAGAGAGATTAGTGTAATTATTGAAACCACAAAGGAGATTCTGTAACTGTCAAAAACTCCATAGGAGGTAAGTATAATTTACCCTATTAATAAAAAACAACATGATTGGACTTTGATAACAAATTAAAACTTTACTGTTTGAATTATTAAATTTTAAAATAATATCAATTTAATTGTCTATAACTTGGAAGCTTGTCCCGACCTCCCAAGGTAAGCTTCGATTAAGTCAGGACTCGCACAGCGGGGGAGCATTAAACCCACACCAAGTAGCTGATTAGGCATCCTTGAGGTCCAACCTCCTAACCAACAGTGCTTCGCCTAGGAGATTGGCCCAATGGGAGAATTGAACTTGTGACCTTGGGGCTTAAACCCCAAGGCCTTACCACAATGCCACGACCCCTTGTGTTATATAATTATTTTACACTTCCCAAACAACCCTTGGGACAATAATTGTGACTATATGAACTGGAAAAAGAATGATGGGGTTGTTTGGGGTATCCTAAATAAGTGTACTTTTTGTCTTTTTAGACTAAAAAGTTGAGGAAAAAAATATGGATGTTTGAGTTAACTTTTTAATTTTTTATGAAAAAACATATATTAAAAAATTGTATAAAGAAATGTGTAAGAGAAGATTAGAAATGTGTGTTGGCAGCCGTACAATCTGAGGGGTTGAATTGATGGTAAGAAATTATTGGCTGCTCTTCGGGCATTGCACTGAACTGTTTTGTTCAACCCGTGGGGCCCATCATGGGTCTGATTTTGATAATCTGAACCGTCAATGTGTAAAACTCGTCGTGTACTATACGCCTATAAAAAATCACGTTGATCGGATATCGATAGCTATCTGATCAGATTTATTTATTTTTCAATCGTTAATTATAACACCATCCATTTTTTTATACAAAACTGATTTGATCATGTAGTTATAGATATCCGATCAACGTGATTTTTTATAGCCATATAGTACTCGATGAGTTCTACACATTTAACGATTCAGATTATCAAAATGGAACCTGTGATGGGCCTTCACTGGCCGAACAGCAATATGTGAAAATTGCACCGAAACTGTGAAATTTTTCTTAAAGAACGCTGCACAGTGCTGAACAATCTGCATAGCTGAGTTGTACTTTATTTATGGAAAATTAATTTTTTAATATTTTTTTAGTGAATAGTGATAATTTTTTAATTTTTTAAATAATTTTTTGATTTTTTATCTTTTTGAGGAGATGCCAAACTTGAAATTGGGGGTAAATGAAGGTCCGGAAGGATGAGAGTGGGATTAGTTTAAGATTTGTAAGGGAGACAGAAAGGAAAATGTCATAGACAAATGAGGGGCTTTATATATTTATTTCATTAATTTGTAATTATTTTATAATTTTTTTCCTTTTTTATCTCTTATAATATGTTTTTTTGATTTTTTTAATAATTTTTTTTTTATTCTTCTCACCAACGCACTCAGCACAGCACTTCTTGAAAGAAATAAAATTTTGATATTAAAGGATTTTCTTTTTCTTATCACGTTTCTTCATTTCTCACACCATCCGATTCTCACTTCATCTTCTATTATACAAATGCATTCAAATAAATTATGAGTTAAAAAAGATTTGTTGATAGCATTTTTGATATCCAACGCTTCAATCTAAAAGGATTTTTTGAGAAGTGGGTTATAATTCACTTCTCAGATTATAAGCTATTTCATTCTTTTACAAAAAGCGACTTATAAGCAGCTTATAATCAGTTTTTAATCAAAAAGTTGATCATAACCATCTTTCCAAAATGGTCTTAATTAGACTGTTAATTAAATAAATATATATGCATATATATATATATATATTTGTTACAGGAAAATTCTTTCTACTCTCCCGCAGATCCAAGGCAGCGCTCCTTGCAGAGATCACCAGTGTGTCCTGTTAGCCGTTCCGAGCGAGGAGACTATAACTTGGGAACTTACCCCGACCTCCCAAGATGCAGGTACAAAACAGCGCCCCTTGCAGAGATCACCAGGGTGTCCTGTTAGCCATTCCGAGCGAAATAACTTGGCAATTTGCCCCGACCTCCCAAGATAAATTTCGCTTAAATCAAGACTCGTACAGCGAGAGGGCATTGAACCCATGCCAAGTGCTGATTAGACAACTTAAGATCCAACCTCTTAACCAACTATATTTCGTCCAGACAAATTAACCCAAAAAAGAAAAAAATTAAACATGTGACTTTAAAATTTAAATTTCAAATTTTAACCATAATGTCACTCACCCCTGAATTTATATGTATATATTTATTAAGCAGTATAAGTAGATAACACTAAACATATGCAACCAAAGGACACGTCTAATCATGTCAAGAGATTTGAGTGGATGCTCATCAATCTTTGTTCTTGTAGCAAAACAATGCATTCAAAAAGTACCCACAACAACAATGTGCATGGTTTCTACCCGATGCAATTAATGGAGGTGGACCACTAGAACAATTTGAAGCCCCACGTACACAGAAATATTACGAAAATTTGGTTTGTACTTAGAGATGTAATTTTTTTTTTTTTTTAAAAGTTGAAAATTTATCTAGTTAAAAATTTTCGAAAAAAAAGTTAATTTTTTTTTATTACATATCAATCAATTTTTTTTTTCTCTGTCTTCTCTCTTTTTTCACATTTTACATATCAAATTACTTTTTCTCTTATACTTATTTATTCAACTATAAAAAATAAAAATTATTTCAAACTCCAAACTATTTTCAAAATATACAATCAAATAAATTTTTAAATTTTACAAACTCTTTCTGAAAAATTGTTTTTCAAAATTATTTCACAAATAAAAGCTAAATATGGCCTATAAAATCTTTAAAAAGTGATCTCGAGAGCAGTAAGTCCAATTATTCGTGTGATAGGGTTAGTTCAAAATGTGACTTGACTTTTTAGTTTTTTAATTATTTTTAACTTGGGCTATAAAATTTCATTTGGGATGGAATTTTTAATTCTTTTTATTTTTGTGAGAGAAAAAAATAAAATGATTATAATTTAAATATAATATTTTATTTTATTAATTTTTTAACTTATTTTATTTTTTTCTAACTATTTTAACCACGTAACCTCTTCCCAGACGAGTGCACAATTA
Organism: Camellia sinensis; assembly: GCF_055761805.1. NCBI lineage: Eukaryota > Viridiplantae > Streptophyta > Magnoliopsida > Ericales > Theaceae > Camellia > Camellia sinensis. Next base: position 25,673,892 of record NC_138970.1, on the reverse strand, counting down.
CATGATGTGGAACTTTCCATTTACAATGTGAGATATCTATTTTCATTTTGTGTTTGTTCTTCATATTCTTATTATTATCTAAAAAATGAGTTGTATAATATAGATTTAATTTTGATTCATAAATATGTGTTTTTTTTAGTATTTTTCTAAATTTATAGTATTACTATATATATATATATATAAACAAGTGGGGTGATGATGATGGTTTAATTTGGAGAAAATCAATGATCATTTAGAATAAAATCAAATTATGAAAATCTTAAAATTATATCAAATCAAATCATTAAAATGTAATTTGGTTTGATTTAGAATTTTAATTTTTAAATTTTTTGTTATCATTCACAAAGTGCTTAAAAAATATTGCTCACAGTCTATTCAAAAGTACAATGCAATGCAATATTGTCTTTATCGTGCCCTCCACCAATGAAAAATCACATCACATAAGTGAGTCACTCCTTTATCTCTCAACTAGCTAACAAGATGGGTCAATATTGTTCTACTCGTAAATTCTTTTACTATACTTTCATTGAAAACATAACGTGAATAATATATCACATAGTATTCCGAAATCACCCAATATTTAACTAACTCATTTGTTATTTACAAAACGAGAGATTATTTTGTGGTCATAGAGTAGTGCTCAACACCATGGTAGAGACAGAATTAGAAGAAGATAATAGAGGTCATGGGCCTCCTATTTCTGTGAAGAATGTTGTTTGTCTTATACTTTAAAAAATATATATCTTATTTTTTTTTCTTTCTTCCATTATCTTTTTATTTTTAATTTTTATGTTTGTATACGTGTATACTTCTATATATGGTGCTTTTTTTTTCAATTCAAATTTTAGTTCTTCTATTGATAAAATGCTGATTTCATCCTTGATTATTTGACACATGTTCAATTGTCTTCAGGCTCATAATTTAAACTAATAATAATCAAGTTGGGCACTATGTGTAACTCTATATAATTTTCCTAACAAAGCATGACTTGAAACAAAAGGCTAATGTCATGCATGATGTTTCATGTTTGGTACATAAATAATAACTACACTCAGCATTTTATTATCATAATATGACATATTCATATAAGCATTAGATAATATTAAAACTCATGTGAGATCTATTACAAATGTTGGTCTTTCGTTCTAATCAAGATTAATGTCGGAATTAGTATTCATTTTTATTGATATTTTCTTTGGAATGAGGTAGTAGACTTTCATTTCTCCCCGTCTTCATGTGGCTTCAAATGTATTAATAGAATAATCATATCAAATCCTATGATTGATTATCTTAACAATATAGTGTCTATGTCTAGTAATTTTGAAGAAAACTACAAGAACTATACAAATTCTAGCATTTGATATGAGGAAAACGTTTTCATGTTTTGGAATTTAATATCATTATTATAGGACAACTTGCTATAATAATTAATTATGAATTTTTACTTAAAATTTTATTTAAAAATATCAATGTATGATTCCTTCTATATATGAATTTTATAATTAAATCTCAATTATGTATTTACTTTTGGGGTAAATTCCTTAACTCAATTATGAGTTGTATCAACCTTTTAGGGAAAATTATAATCAGCTTGTTTGGTTCCAGTTTTCAGAAAACAGTTTTCAAAAAATTTCACTTTTTTATTTTTTGTATTTTAATATTTTCAATGAATTTTTTTAATATTTTAAGAAATTTTTTTTAAAAAAATTTTAGGCACACCTAACATAAACACACTTGAAAAGTAAAATATTTGTGAAAAAAATCTTTAAAAATACACTAAATATCAAAGAATACAAAAAAAATACAAAAATTTAGTACATTTTAGTATTTTTGTGTATTTATTAATTTTTAAAATATTTTTTTACAAATATTTTACTATTTAGATACATCTAAGTAAAATGCATCAAAAAAAGTAAAAAAAAAAATACTTAAAATTTAAAAAATATTCACTAAAAACAAAAAAACACAAAAAATCAAAAACTTATTTTTCAAAAAACTGAATTCAGAAAACAGAAACCAAACACACTAAATGATTTTTCAAGATAAATGGTCAAACTACAATTAGCATCAAAAGAATTTGAAAATTGTACTATGCTTTGGGGATTAGATTAGTAAGTCTAAACCTTTAATCCCACTTGCAAAATGCAAGAAATATTAGGCCATGGTTGTTCATTGGATTATTAGGTTGAATGATACTAGGAGTACGGTAAATTTGAGAATTGTTTTGAGAATTAATTATTTTAATTGATATTTTGAGTTTGTATAAAAAAGTGTATAAAGTGATTTTTAACTTTTTAACTATTTTAGCTTATCACTAAAAGAATTCTAAATGATATTAAACCTATACTATTTTTCCAAACAGCCATAAATTATGTAAAACTTATGGAATTATTAATCTAATACCTCACATGCAAAGCTAAACAAAAATCACCTAAGTGTTGCCAAAAACAAATAAACATGTGAAAAAGCCAAAAAAACAGAAGAAAACAAAGAATAAAAAGGAGATCGGGCTCGCTCGAAAATGCGGATGTTGGAGTGGGAGGGATCATCGTAACACTCGTTATAACTACACGTTAAACACCCCAAGACGATCCACACCCCAACACCAAGCAACTTGAGAAAGGGCAACTCAACAAAAACGTCCATCATTTCCCATTAATTATTGGCGACTCTTAAAAGTAGTATATATGTAAACTTAGGTGGTCTAAATTAATTCACTTTAATTAAGTATTTGAAAGACTAAAAACAACACATTTAATATGAGTTGTGATTTTTTATTGATCAAAATGGATAATACCACGTAATATATTAAAACGATTTAATAATTTTGCATCATTTATCACTATCAGTGAATTATTAGATATTCTGAGAATTGCCAATGTGATAATCTAAACCCATAAAGTAGTAGAAAATGTTATGAGTAAAATTGATTAGTGCAACTTTATTAAACAAAAAAGCTTATGATCTTAGATAATTTTTAAGAAAAGTACCATAAATTTTAAATCATTAAAAGAAACTTGGCCATAGATGTTAGATTTCGCATATTTTTCTGGTCATTTATTTTGAGCTTGGTTGTTTTGAAAACTAACCATTTCCGTTGATTTGTTAATTTTTTACGAAAAAAAAAAGTAAAAAAATAAAGAAAAAAGTTGACTTTTTAATCATGACTTTTTAACTAAATTATTCTATTGCCAAACTTGCCTTTACTTTTATTACTCTATCCGTCTTAAAATATTAGTCCTTATTCTATTTTGCATTATTCCAAAATATTAGTCCATTTTTAAAAGTTAAGGATTAAAATAATATGAATTTTCTATTTTACCATTCTTTTAAATCATTAACAACACAAAAAATACAATTATAACAATTGATATTTTTCAAAAAATGTAATATGAAAAGATAATTTTGAAAAAGTAATATTTTTAAAGTGTAATAGTTATACTACTAAAAAAATTAAATTTTTCAAAAGATACTATTATTTTAGGACCAAAAGAGTAAACAATTGAAAAATTAAATTTCCCAAAAAGAAACTATTATTTTAGGACCAAAGGAGTTGCAATTTTTCATTAATATCGCATAAGCCTATTTTGGAAAGGCAATGTTTTAGTAAAAATATTACTAAAAAAAAGTCCAACTCATTTAGCCTCCGTTCGGCAAGTTGATTTGTGGGTTTTTTTTTGGCTATTTTAGTCACAAAAAATAAAATAGGTTATTTTTGTCACAATAAACAAAATATCACATCAAACTTATAATCATTACACTCTTCTCTCACAAAAAAGTTAAAAAAGTCAAAAAACCCTTCCCAAACCAAGCTTTTTAACCCAGGTTAAAATATCTAAAAAGTTAAAAAGTCAACTCACTTTCCAAACGAAGTCGAAGATCGGTCGTAGTTGATTTTTTTAACCAATCTATTATCTTTGGCGGCGTTTGGCAACAATTTTTTTGGGGTTTTTTTTGATTTTTTTTATTAAAAGACAAATTTTTTTGTAAAATCAAAAAAAAAAAAAATCCAAACAAAATATCACATCAAATCCCATAATTATTTTACTTTTTCTCTCACAAATATCACATCCAACTATAAAAAAACTCAACTATCTTCCCAAACACGAAAAAAAATTTCTCTAATAATATCTTACAATTAAAAAAACCTACATAAAAACTCACTTCTCAAACAACCACTTTTTATTGTTCCTTTTTTTTCTTCTTTTTATTATATGATTGGTATAATCATTTGAAGTCTTGTTCTATACGTTGTTATTGATTGATTTAAAAGGTTTTAAGTAAATATATTTTTTAATTTTTATAAAAAAATATGTAAAAAAATAAATATTAATTAATATGACCTAAATAAATATACTTATAAAAAAAGGGCAAATTACATATACACCCCTCGAGGTTTGGTTAAATTACAGATACCCCCCTGAGGTTTCGGAAATTACATCCCGCCCCTTGAGGTTTGTATTTTCATAACAATTTACCCCCTGAGGTTTATATTTCATAACAAATTACCCCCTAATTTCTTATGCAAATATAGCATTCAGGGGGGAATTCGTAATTTTTCAAACCTCAGGGGGTATTTGTAATTTAGCCAAACCTCGAGGGGTGTATATGTAATTTGCCCTATAAAGAAAATAAATACACTTATATACTTTAACTCAAACAAGGCTTTAGGCTAAGTTCGACATCTTTAAAAAAAAAGTTGAAAAGTTAAAAAAGTTATTATAATATTTAACTCAAATCATCTTATTTAAATCACATCACTTCTTTATTACATCACTTTAAACCCAACTTATATTTTATAAAAAGTCAAAAAAATATACTTATTTTAAACATTCCAAACAACCCTTAATATGAGTATTTTCTATATTCTCAAAAATAGTAGTAGGAGACTATTTCCAAATAGTTTCCCACTGTTTCCCTTTCCCTCAAACCCTGCTCTCACCACGCACAGCTTTGCAGACCAGCTTTTGGCTACTAATTTCTCTTCCGTCTTCCTTCTGAGTCACATCATTAGTTGTGGGAGCACGAAGCTCTAATTGTATATAAATGTCAACCAGTCTCCACTCCGCCGCCACAAACCAACACTCCACCACCACACCGCCACAACCCAGCCCCACCACCTGTCACTCATTTCTCTCTCCTCATTTTCCGTTATGAAACAACAGATACCTCCAAAAGGCAAGCCATCGAAGTCATTAAAATAACCATAAAAGAGAGAGCCTTGGAGGTCGTGTTGTTGTCGTCGAGACTTGAGAAAGCAAGAAGAGAGAGAGTTGCAAAAACGAAGAATCCCAATGCTCCTGTCCCAGTCTTTATAACCATTATCTCCTTGGATCATCTCTGTCTCTTCAATCCAAATTGCACTAGTTAGAAAATAAAAATCCTCGTCTAACTCTATGAAGACCAAGCTCGAAATCAACCTCCATGGCAACAGCTTGTAGTTCGGTGGTTGATAATAGAGACGATGTTGAGAGTAATAGTACTAATGGTAGTCCGAAACTGACCCGATCAAATTATAGAAATCAATCGATTCCTCTATCCGACGGTAAAATGGTGAGGAAGAGGGCGGCTTCGGAGATTGAACTTCATCCCGGTGGTTACAATAGGTTTCTGCGCCGCAACGCCACCACTTCCACCGCCGTGAATCCTCTCATCGCCGCCACCGAAATGGGCTGTTCTTATTTGAATGGTGATAACAATAACCACTCTAACCACTCACATTCCACCACCCACGTCCTCCCCAACCACTCCACTACTCTACTTTCCTCCACAAACCCTAACGTGACGTCTTCCGGATCCGGGTCCGGGTTTCTGGACCCCCTCTCATCTCATTCTCATCCCCATCTTCTTCTTCCGCAAGACCATCAATCTCAAGCCCCTTCTGTATGTGTTTTCTCTGGTCTCCCTTTGTTTCCGCCGGAGAGAAATCGAACCACCAACTCTACGGTTGCGCCTCCGCCTTCCACCGCCGCAGCTGTTGCACCGTTCAGTGGTGGTTCTTCTATGGATGATGCGGCGGCGAGTACTGCATGGATCGATGGAATCATAAAGGATCTAATTCACAGTTCGAGTCATGTCTCGTTGCCTCAGCTCATTCAAAATGTTCGAGAGATCATTCATCCTTGTAACCCTAACCTCGCCGCCCTCCTCGAGTATCGTCTCCGCTCTCTCACGGAGGCGCCGACGATACCGAGTTATCCGGAGCGGAGGAAAGAGGCAGCGCCGCCAATTCCGCCTCTACTGAACTCATCATGTCAATTATCAAATTCATCTACTCCACATCCGATGAATCAGTACTCGAATTGGGGACAACCACTACCATCACCACCGATCGCCACCACCAGCGCCGCCGTAGTAAGCCAAGGAAACGCCCAGCTCCTCCGTAACAATCCGGCGAGCCCTAATTCTATCACACCGATCATATCAAATCAAGTCGAGCAACCTTCTCAAGAAAAGCCACATCAGGATTCTCCAACGGCTGAGCATTCAACGCCGCCGCCTCCGCCTCCGGCATCAACTGCGATCGTGGCGAGAGAGAAGAAAGAGGAAATGCGTAGGCAGCAGAAGAGAGACGAAGAAGGTCTCCACCTCCTCACCTTACTACTTAAATGCGCCGAGGCAGTGGCCGCCGACAACTTCGAAGAAGCGAGGAAGATGCTGCTCGAGATCTCCGAGCTCTCGACACCGTTCGGTACTTCGGCGCAGCGCGTAGCGGCGTATTTCTCCGAAGCGATGTCGGCGAGGCTAGTGAATTCATGTTTAGGGATCTACGCGACGCTGCCCACCATTCCGCACAGTCAGAAGATGGTGGCAGCATTTCAGGTATTGAATTGTTAACCATCAACTCATTTAAAAAGCTTATGCTTTTTATTCGTTATTAATATTCGTTATTAATGTTATATTATCAACAAAACACTAGGTGTTCAACGGGATCAGCCCATTCGTAAAATTCTCGCATTTCACAGCAAATCAAGCTATTCAAGAAGCTTTTGAGCGAGAAGAAAGAGTGCACATCATAGATCTGGACATAATGCAAGGGTTGCAGTGGCCGGGGCTCTTCCACATTCTGGCGTCGCGGCCTGGCGGTTCGCCTTTCGTGAGGCTGACGGGGTTGGGGACGAACATGGAGGCGTTGGAGGCGACGGGGAAGCGGTTGTCGGATTTTGCGGAGCGGTTGGGGCTGGCGTTTGAATTTGTCCCGGTGGCGGAGAAGGTGGGGAATTTGGATCCGGAGAGGCTGAATGTGAGGAAGAGGGAGGCGGTGGCGATACATTGGTTGCAGCATTCGCTCTACGATGTTACCGGCTCAGATGCTCATACATTGTGGCTCTTGCAAAGGTCAGTCATGCATGCAATATTAATATGCTCATAATTGAAAATTTATAAGTTTTTATATCTCATCATTTTGAAGTAAAATTTGCAAGCTTTTCTTCTACTAGTTACAGTTATAGTTCATCCTAACCAACAATATATAAATAACATAAATTTCATTGTAACATTGGTTGGTGATATGGCTACATACATGATATGCTTGTTGTATTACTTGATTAAAACTTTGAAGAATATCTGATTGGCAAAAATGCTGCTATTTTTTCATGTACATTTTCTTAGATGGCTATCTCTACAGGTTTCACTGTGATATGAAGAAATGTTACATCATTTTTACTCAAATAATGAGTAAAAATTTAAATAAAAACTTTATTTAATATAAAACACAACAATGACAAACACTAAATTTTCACTCAGATCATTTTTTTTAGAAGTTTGACAATTTAGCCTCCGTTTGGGAAGTGGGAAAACGGGAAGTGGGTTGGCTTTTTGGCTTTTTGACTTTTTTGGCTATTTTAGCCTGGGCTAAAAAGCTTGGTTTGGGAAGGGTTTTTTGGCTTTTTGGTTTTTTTGACTTTTTTTGTGAGAGAAGAATGTAATGATTATAGGTTGGATGTGATGTTTTGTTTGTTATGGCTAAAATAGCCTATTTTGTTTTTTGTGACTAAAATAGCCAAAAAAAACCTGAAAAAGCCCTTGCCAAACACAGTATTAGTAAATAAATAAAGCTTCATTTGAAGTAAATATGCGTGTCGGTTATTTGAGCATTCTCTATTTGAAAATAAAATGAGTCAAATTAAATTTGGAATTTTTTAAAAGTGTTTTAACTCACAGTTAAATTTCAGTCAATATTTGAGTAAGGATTGTTTACTCAAATATGGATTTAGATTCAAATTTAAGTGAAAAAAAATAAAAATAAATAAATAAATAAAAAATCTTAAAAACCCTTTCCACCTTTTGATTCAAAGTTGTACCAAATAGGTAGTGGTACTTTGCTCTCGTGTCTTTTTCTTCTTATGTTCTAAAACACTTATGTTGTGTTTGGTTGAGGGATTTGAGGAGGGATTTGGAAAGGGAAATGAAAAAGGTAGGTGAAATATAAATAAAACATGCCTAAATTTCACATAGTTTCACACACCTTTTTCCTTTCCCTTTCCAAATCCCTCTCCAAATCCTTCAACCAAACACACCGTTATAGTTGCTTATTCACGTTATAATCTCAAAAGCATGAGAATCTTGAAGGCTAATTCAACGGTTGCAAGTGTTGTACGGCGCGAAGAAAATGAGAGGAAAAAAAAAAACTTAAGAATAGAGAATCTCATGTTGTTTGTAATTAAGTGTAACCCATTCTTTTACCATAATGAAAGGAGACCATTTTACAAACTCAAAATCCCAAGGGTAAATATTTAATGGCATGCGCATGACAACTTTGTTTATTGGAAAGTATGGGAAAACCAAAATTTTCAATCACCGAAATCACTGATTTGAGAAAATGTTTACCGAATTTTTTTCTCACTGAGGTGATTTTAGTGAACGAAAATTTTGGTAATCGTAGAAGCACTGTTATTTATATACCCTTTTGCTACTTCCAAATGCTTTTGGGAGTAGATAAAAGAATTTGAACAAAAAAAGTGATGCTATAGGAACAAAATAAAAACATATTTAGATTTTGTAGGGAATGATGTAACGGCATTGTAGGCCTATATCACTTCAAAACAAAGATCATGCCAAGATGACTGTAATTGCAAAAAATACCACCGCTGCATCATTCTAGTAACCAATTTTGTACCCAACTTTCTATTAAGAGCAACTTTTTCCAAACAAAAATTTGAGTTTGACAATTTGAGTATTACATAATTCATATCAAATGAAACTTTTATTCAAATTTTAGTCATGAACAAGATATTGATGTTATATAATGGAGAAACTTTCTTATACCTTTCCATTTTTATTTATTTATTTATTTTTTGTCATATGGGTTACTAACATGGCTAGTTGTGTGTGGTGGACTGGAAAATGTGTGTAAAATTATTATTTTCAGATTGGCACCAAAGGTGGTGACAGTGGTAGAGCAGGACTTAAGCCATGCAGGTTCATTCTTGGGAAGGTTCGTGGAGGCCATACACTACTACTCGGCTTTATTCGACTCGTTAGGTGCAAGCTACGGGGAAGAGAGTGAGGAGCGGCACGTGGTGGAGCAACAACTGCTGTCGAGGGAGATCCGGAATGTTCTGGCAGTTGGGGGACCATCCAGGACTGGGGAGGTGAAGTTCAACAACTGGAGGGAGAAGCTTCAGCAGTCTGGCTTCAAGGGAATCTCACTTGCTGGAAATGCTGCGGCCCAAGCCACCCTCCTCCTTGGGATGTTTCCATCTGATGGGTACACCCTAGTGGAGGACAACGGTGCCCTCAAGCTCGGTTGGAAGGACCTCTGCTTGCTCACCGCATCTGCCTGGCGGCCTTTGCCTTTTCATACATAACGCCACCATGATAGTCTCGGTCTCTTGTCTCAATGCACCTTCAATTATTGAATTATATGAGAATTTTGAGATATATAAATCTCGAGACATGATTCAATGATTATAGGTACATTAAGATAAAAAGAGAATTTAAGAATATAAGATCTTGTGCCTTTCTCTTTTTATTTTTTTTGTATTTCCATGTCGAGTCAATAGTCATCAAGAATTGGGCTTTGGAATCCAAATGCTCTATTCCAATTGTATTGGGCTCATTTCCTTGGATTCATGGGTGTTTGGAGACAATGTTTCCAAAGTTGTCAACTTGGGCTCCATAGTTTGTCTCCTCAATATTTCAATTTTGAAGGTAAGGTGGTGTTCAAATGTTGGGTAAATGTTAAATTTCATATATCACAAGAAATATTGGATGTGAAAAGGAATTATTAGAAAGTGAGCATAGATCATCTACATCATAATTAGTTTCATATTCATTACATATTGATATTGTCATGTTCTCAAGTATGAATTAGACACTGGTGTACAAAGAATGAGACAAATGAGTAAGTCTCCACTTTCCCTCAAATAATCTTTCAAAGTTATTAGTGAACTAACTCAATAGAACATTTTATTTTGTTATTCCGCAAAGGGAGAATTTTATTTTTACCACCAAGTCTCAATATTTGTATTTAATTCCATCAAATCCTATTGAAAATAAATTTTAATAAAATTGTAGTTAAAAATATTTTTTTTGTGATGATTTTTTACAAGTCGTTAAAAATTGACAATTAGTGATTTTTTTTGTCACAGTTTTCATAAACTGTTGTTAAAACTTACAATTTATAATATTTTTCTGTGATGAATTTTTCAAGCTATCGCCAAAAGTTGTAAATTAGTAACCTTTTTTTTTTTGTGACTATTTTTTTAAATTGTCGTTGAAAATTAATAGTTAGCGACGTTTTTTAATAGTGTTTAATGAAAAATATCATTAATTATTGAGAAATGCCTGGTAGCTCGAAAGGAAGGGGGCTCGAATGGCCTGAATGCCTGGCATCTCTCTCTGTCTCTTTCTCTCTCTCCTCTCTATCTCTCTCCTTTTCCAAAAGCATCCCTGTCATCCCTCTTTGCAAATTTGCCTTTCATCTTCTCTCTCTATATTTGTATATATAGCTATTTATGTGGGGGTTTGGTTTTTATTTTGGGTTTACAAAAGAAGAATGAAGAGGAGGAAAGAGATTTGTAGTTGTGGGTTTGATTTTGGATGTGGTTTTGATTTTGATTCTGAGTTTGGATTCAGAAAAGAATAGAGGAAAGAAAAGGGTTTGAGATTTGCTTGACAGAAGAGGTTTTGTTCTTGGTGGATTGGGTTGAAGAAATTATGTTGGTGAAAGAACAATGGAATGTGAAGATAGCTTTAAAGGTAGGGATTAATGGTGGATTTTAGAGCAAACAAACCCAACACCACCCTCCCTCTCTCTTTTTATCCTCTTCTCTGGATTAATTGTGGCTTGAATTTTAGAGAGAAAAAGTGGGTTTACTTCAAATTTGCTGCTTTCTCTCTTTAAAAACTATCAAATCCACTTCAACGGCTTCCTATTCGGTCGGTGAAGCCATCTTCGGCGTCCTCTCTTCCTGTGTTCCTTCTTCTCCTCTATTTTTGTCGCTATCGCCTGGGTTTGGTTCTCAAACCAGTTTGAAAGAGAAAAGAGAGAGGGAAGGAAAAAGGAAAAAAAAAATTAAAAAAAGTGCCAAAACGATGTCGTTTTGGCACTTCGAGTCATTTGGGGCAGCCAATTTCGAGCTACCCAGCAGAACTGTTATCATAGGACCTACTAGACAATAAATCCATTTATTAGAACTTACACATAAGTTTTTTAAAAAATAATGCTATCATAAACCTAACATAGTTACTTAAGATATTGAGGTGATGGCCAACTAAAACCTCACTTGTTGAAAAATTAAAGTGAACTAAGGTAGGAAGTTAAGTCCATTGTCATAATTAAGATTTCATTGGATTGAACACTACACACCACACTACAAGATTTAGGCCTTGTTGGAGAATATGTTATATTAGTAATTTTTTAACTTTTTACGAAAGATGAACAAAAACAATAAACAGGATGATGTGATAACTTATAGTGATTTTTTAACTCTTTGACTTAATGTGATTTAATTTTATTGTGATTTTTTAGCGTATCATATATACTAACACATTAATTCTAGGACATTGTTATACAAGTCCAAAAGTTAGATATAATTTTCAAAAGCCTAATGATGTGTCAATCAATTAACATAGCTTAGGTAACATTCTCTCACTCACGTGATATTGTTGGATCGGGCTTTCGCCCATTGTCCAAGATTCCCCACTGCTGGCCCCCGTGGGAGTCCGGACCTTGTCTTAGTCCCAGTGTGGCTGATCATCCGAAAAGACCAGCTAAGCATCATTGGCTTGGTCAGCCTTTACCTGACCAACTACCTAATACTACGCAGGCTCATCAAACAGCGCTTTTTAGCTTTCTTCAGGATTTGGCCCGAACTGTTCAGCAGATTCCCACACATTACGCACCCGTTCGCCACTTTGTTCTCAACTCTTCTCACCTCCTGGGTGAGACAAGCTACCTTTAGCTAGGGGCCTCTTTTCCTTCTTCTCTATCATCAATCAATCATATCATTTACATATCACTGAGTTTAGAAAGTGAATTTGTATATCATTTTTCTTAATTGCAAGTAATCTACTTCAATGGTTTAGGTCCTATCATATGGTGGTTAATCATATTGTAGTTACTTGGATATGTAGCTCACTTCTCTTTATCAACAACTATGAAGACTTTATGGTGAATTTATTAGAAATCTCAATTATTTTATCAATGCTATTTGAACGGTTGGATTAGTTGGGAATATGAGGTTCACAATAGGCTTCCACTTTAAAGTGGTGACCTCATTCCCTAACAGGAGTAATTTGGAATGAATTAAGCTTTTTACCATGAAAAGGAAAAAGAATATGAAACACCAAATTATGATATCTATTTTTCTGCTACGCAAACTACGTAGTTAGCATGCTTTCAAGATGGAATTGCATTGGACTTTCAACCTTCTCTTCTATAGTTTCCCATTAAGTAGAAAAAAGAAGTTACAACTAGTCAATGAGGAAAAACCTGTAATAGACAACTAATTCTGCATGCATCTTAAATAATATACTCCAAAACTGCCTAATAATTTTTCGTAAATCAATGACAAACAAACATCAACACAACAGAGTACTTGTCAACAATTTGCATTTAATATAGCAGTGTGCACAAAGTATTTCACAAAATGAGATAAGGTTGAGAGGCATGTAGTTGAACCAGCTCATAGAAGTCTGTGAACTCTGTAAACCTGTTATTATCTTCTATATTTCTGCTTTGTTCTCCCAAAAAAAAATAAAAATGAGACAGGATATGAAAAAAAGAGTGAATCCCATTGATCTCACAGGTGAGACCTACCCTTTATCTCACATCTGTCACATTCATTAAAATCTTGTATGATTATAATGCAACTATTCATATAGATCTTAGAAACAAAATTGTCAATGAGAAGCATTTCTCCATTTAACTGGTTCAGAGGGCATGGGAAATACCCCAAGTGAATGACAAATTGCTACTTAGCCTCACTCAAATTTTTGAGACAGTAAGGAAAATAAATCTGAATTGACACAAACTAAAATTAAAATAAAAAATAATAATTATAAAAAACAAAAACAAAAACAAAAACAAAAAAACAGAGAACTGAGCTCTGAAGGGAATCAAATAATTTGTTCTGTCACCCAACAAACATCTATCCACTGTGGTCTTTGATTCTTCAATAGACCTTGCAAATAAGCCCCTCATGTACAGGAAATTAATTCCAACAAAGTAGAGAACTGAGCTCTTCCTCTGAATCCCTACAAAAAAATTGCATTGTCAACCCTCATCAGTTGTGCTCAAGGCATACTTACCGTAGCCGTCGCTAGAACTCTCGCTTCTCTGCTTTGTCAGAAAGTAGTAGACAAAATTTTCTTCCTTATTTATTCACCAAAGAAATTACCTCTGTCAAATTCACCGTAAATCTCAGTTTCTTTCTTGCAACAGATTCCGCCAAAAAACCTAGATCAGGTGAAAATTCTTTCGGACCCTGAAAATAGACGTCACACACACTTCTAGCTTCTTGGACCAGGGTTGTCTATTTATGGGTTCACATTGCAATCACTCAGGAATTGGTTTTCTCGGTTCAGAAACTTCTTCCAGTAGCGTTTATATTTTGGAATGCCAAGTTCTATCCAAGGTTTCATATTCCCGTTAAAATGCAACACTGCAGCCTTGTTAATGGCTTCAATATCCAGACCATAGTCATGACCTAGTCCTGACAACATCCATGTATCATCAAGAGCATGAACTAGGCCTTGAAATGCAAGCAAGCTTGCACGCATTGTAGCTGCTTTATTTAATTCCTCTCCTCTGTTCAGCTGCTGTACAAATTTGACCCCAAAAAAACAAAGAAAAAAAAGAGGCATAGATGAGAGTTTCATTTTTGGAATGTTTAAGCATATATATCATTACACTGGAAAACAAAAACATATCTTAAGAGTTTACCTCAACAGAGGAACTAGATCAACTAGAGAACTTAAATGGTTTAAAATAAAAATAAAAAATTAAAAAAAAAAAGGAAATGAAATTGTGATTCAATGGGAACAACACCGAATAATTGCAGTTTCGGTGCAAATGGATGCAAGTGAGAGTTGTGTCATGCTTTCACTTCCACCATACATAGACTCACTTGTACCTCTATGAAATTTGTCAATTATTTTGAATTGTTCTTCCTAAAATGAAATTTCCCCAAAAAGAAAGTAAGCAAGCAAGAAAGATGCACACAAGGAAGAACGTGCAAAGTTTGCCGGGTCTTGAAACAACTTAAACTAGACTAGTATATCACAATGCAGCAACACTTAATGGATTGCTCCAAAAACAAACAATATTTTAGCACATTTATGAAAAACTAGCCCCTTGTAAGAATTTATAAATTTTAAGTCTCTATAAAACGCTAGTCCCACTCAGATTGGTGACTATTCATAATTTCAACAGAGCCAATTTGAGCTGACAAGGAAATAGAAAATTTATGTAAAATAACTTTTAAAACTAAAAAATAATCCCAGCATAACCACAATTAAAGAAAAATACTCCCCACTCACCTCTTGTACCAATCTCTGAAATGTTTCTGTAAGATTTTGCTCCCTCCACCTAGTTAGATCAATAATATTCAATCCAGACATCCAAGCACAAGAGTTTCTATCAGAAATATTCCCACCCAAAAGATTTTTCAGCTGACCCAACTGCACTGCACAGAACTGAACAGCACCATTCACTTTACCCTCCATATCAAGGCTCCATAGGGCTGACAAATCTCGCTGGACGACAATATCATCATCCAAAACCACTACTCTCTTAAAAGTCGGGAATACCTTAGGAAGGAGATAGTGTGAGTGAGAAAAAACAGATAAGTATTCTGTTCTAACACCAGTTGTAGATGGTTTATCGACACTGTGAAAGGAAATACGAAATTCCTCAGCCAAGGAAAGCTGTAATGGAGTTGCCTTCTCATGGTCATTCAGATTAAGCTCTTCAATGTTCAATACTTGAATAGTGGCTTCCTTGTAAGTATTTCTGAAGAACCATAGCTTCATGGCAAAGTAATTCTCTCCATCCGTAAACACATGAAATACTTGATTTTCGCTCTCCTGAACAAGTATACCAAGCCCATGTCATTGACTGAAAGAAACCAAATTTCAGATTCACAAGAATTTATGCACAATAGAATGAAGTGAACATACTTTTGCATTCATAACAGTTGAGTTAATTACTAGAGATGATGCGAGTACGTTTTTGGAGAACATAACGTAGTGGTGCAATGCTGGATTCATATATTTCTCAGCCCTTGAATGATCCATATCAGGTGGAGGAGATCTGAAATATTCCACAGTTAATCGCATTGACAGACAATGAAAACTTTTTGGCATGGTTTGGACTGCAAGTTGGTAGAGGAAGACACTCTGCTTCATGTGGAAGTTAGATTCGTCCTCTGTCAGATCGACTAATTGCCTCAATTTCTTGTCAACATTATTACAATCCACAGTAACTGACTTTGCTCGGGCTATTACAGCTTCCATCTTCTGTAGTTTCTTTTCAATCCTGATGTAATAGACAAAATCACGCTCAGTATTCTACAGATGACGAAAAGTTGGGCCAACTTATCATGAATCTTGGCAAAAACAGAATCAATATAATGTTAAAGGTCAAAAAGCTTTTTATACATAAGACATGTCAATTCACGACATGGATGGGGTATGAAATTCCTTGCAAGGATGTCTTCCAACTACCCTAAATTCTCAGCTAATGATAAATTTAAGATCAAACATAGTTCATCAAGAACTATATAATATCCATATTATTATAGTGATGGCCTGTTGCCACAACCATGACTTCTTTGGCAGGTGTCAGTTATTGCAGCTGGACAATCGAAGTCAGACAAAATGGTTATGCCATTAACAATAATGAATAGTAACAATGCTAGCAGGCCAACTCCATTATGATTTTGTAGTGTTTGGGAAACAAGTCAAAAAAACAAGCATGTTGCCAGGGTGCAAGTTGAAGTCGAGTGAAGCCTTAACGGCTAGAGACGAAGCTAAGTGGTTGCCAAGTAGTTGGGATGCACAATACCTAGGTGAGGTGGCAAGCAATCCCGAGAGGGCAATCTAGAGGGAGCAATCCGAAAAGGGAGATCCAGAGGGAGTGATCTAAAAAAGGAGATCCAAACAGGACGATTTGGAGGGGTGATCTGGAAAGGGAGATCCGCCACATAAGAAATCTAGATACATTTGCCTATATATGTCTTGGTGAAATTAATTGATTCCACCAAGTGGTTGAACTTGCAATTTTATGTTTTAGTGAAATTGCATGTTGTTTAAAAACTACTCAGGTTAGGAAATTTTGTTTGAGAACTACCTGCCTTCGGTAAAAAAAAAAAAGAAAAAAAATACTCAAGCACAAGTAGTTGTTGAGAGACTAAGACTTGTCAAGTTGAATGGAGTGAAGTCAAGTTAGATAGTTTGATGATCTATGAGGGTTTACCGTACCATAGAAATTAAGGATAAACTACTAATAGGTTCTAATAGTTTAACTTAATTCCCATAAATTCCTATTGATAATAAATCCTAGCAAAATCGTTACTAAAAGTATTTTTTGATGACAATCTTTTGCATATGTCGCTAAAACTTACAATCAGTGACAATTTTCTGTGAAGAATTTTTCAAACTGTTACTGAAAGTTGAAAATTAGTAACCTTTCTTAGTGACAATTTTTTTAAATTGTAGCTAAAACTTATAATATGTGACATTTTTTGTGACAATATTCAAACTGCTATTGAAAATTAACAATTACTGACGTTTTTTAATAGTGTTTGATGAAAAACATATTAATTCTCACAGGACATATTGGACAATAAGTCCACCCAAGGTTCTAAAAAGCGGTTGCAGTCACCGTAACGGTGGCGGTGGCGCAGTTGAGATTGCGGGGTGTAAAGGCCGTAGCGTAACGGTTGCGGTAACCGGAACCGTGAATTTTTTTATTTTTCACACAATTTGAAAAAAACTTACCGATACGCATATTTTTTTTTCCATGATCATATTTATTGGGATTTAAAATAAATATTGGTCAATTTTTGTAAATTTTTAAGTATGATCCAATATATTTCATATTTTTAAATCACTATAAACTGAGTTTTTTACATTTTATTTTAATAATTAATGACTTTATATTATACAAAAACTCAATCACTAACTATTATATATAAGATAAATAATGACAAAAGTAAGAGAATAAATAAGAGCCTAAATATATATACATATTTTAATCAAGCCAAATAGATAATGACCACACTTATTATTATTATTATTATCAAAAAATATATAGATAGACACACACAAACAAAGTGGTTGAGTGATAGCAGTTGAATAGAATAACATAGGTCTTACAGCTTCAACAAATCAATAACATGTTCTTCATCTTCCCTCTTCTCTCTCTATCCCTCTTCCCCCATTTTCAACTTTTTTTTTGTGTGTTTTTTCGAAAGAAGAGTTCGGAACCGTTACGTAACGGTGCGCAATAGGCCGTTACGGCTGTTACAGCACTGTTACAATCGCTACGACAGCTGCTACGGCCGACACACCTGTGAATCTCAATCACACTGCAAAAGCGGCCGTAACGGGTGGCGGTAACCACCACAACGGTATTACGTAACGGTTGCGGCCACTTTTTAAAACCTTGAGTCCACCTATTAGGACTTGCGTCCCCCAAGAATTAAATGATCCCAAGTTAAGTTGACTACAATGAGAAAGAAAAAGCAAAAAGAAACATCGGAAAAAGGTAGAAATTCAAAAGATAGGTATGCTATAATTTGATGTAATGACAAATAAATTAACAAACAAAAGATTGGCCCAAGATAGAACGAGCACCAAAAACGATCCTAAATGGTTGGTTGGTATATGGCTTAGGTGAGTCAAGTCAAGATCAATTAACATGCTTAAGAATCAGTTACCGACCACTACACATGCACACAATGCTATATTGAGTTTAGTTCAACTTCAAGTCAACATATTTACTATAAGCCCTATCTAGCCTAAGCCCAAATTTAGCAGTCCTTCTTGACAACCAACACAGTTACTCAAACACAACAGAATGGATTCAAGTTCAAAAGAATTTGTTCATGGGTCATGTTATGTATGTACAGGAAATCCAAATGACAAAAAAAAGTAAAAAAAAAATTTAATCCAGAAAAGGCAGTGCAAAAAATCATAATACAACAGAGTATGTATAAAAGGACAGAAATCAGACTTTTTTAATAGTAATATAATTTAAATAAAAGTTATAAAAAATTATAAAAAGACCATTAGTATAGGCTTGAACTACAGAGATCAAGTTCAAGTAATGAGAAAATTCATGATATGCATCTTGAGAGAAACTTCTATATTTTGCAAGCATGCACAATTCATATGATACCTAGCAGGTGGACCTACAGGCAAATAGCAGTCACCTCACTGCCAAACAAGAGTTTAGTATTTAATAGCTTAGACCAATGGATAGAATATTGGGTATTTCATAAAGAAGTAGTCACTTACTGCTGTGGGAGATCTGCATCTGTGGTAGTTTCACTGAGAACTCGCTCAAACTCTTGAATATTTTGCTTCATTTCATGGGACAATTTGTCCTGTGCTGGAAGCTTTGCAATACTAGGATAGTAAGCTCGGGCAACATAAAGTTGATCCTTCAATTTCTTCACCATATCGTCTTTCATTTTTTCCTTGTGTTCTTGACGCCATATACAATAGCTCCCAAATTTCACTTCACACGATTTTTCACTCTCATCAATGATACCTTTCATATATTCAGTGACTTCAACCGCAACACCAATTCCAGTGCTCTGAAACAGATTTTAAAATAGATCATGATCTATGACGCCCATGCATTGACCAAAAAATAAATAGCATGATGACTAAACCAATCACTCTAATAAATACGTACATTTGCTTTGGGACGTGGTTTCGGCACATCAGTAGGCACAGTCAAGCCTGCCAATTTTCAACCCCCAACCCCCCCCCCCCCCCCAACATACAAAAACAAACAAATAGATAAGCTAGTAAATAGAAGTGAGCTCCAGTCAACATCTTTATACAGGGTAAAGAACTATCAAAGCAACACTGCAAAGTCCAGGTCATTTATAAGTTGATTAAGCAGGGCAACCATACCAATAGTTTTATTTTCAGCTTCTTTAACAGAGTTTCTCCTAGAATCCTGACCAAACAGAAAAGCAAGAAAATGAGAAAAAACATACAGAACTAGACATAAATTTTGAAGATGATTGGATTATGGTAGAAAGTACAAGACATGTAAATAAACAGACAAAAACAAGACCTGCACTCAACAATAAGAGCATCATAAGAATGGAACTCAAAAACAGTAGCTTTTTCTTTTACAGACAGCATTCGCAGCTCATAACTTGACTGCTAACAAGCAGGTGCTTCAGTCCACATCACAAATTCATAAATTAATGCCAAGTTCAAAAAAAGACACAAAGATAAAGTTTATGACAGTTAGCATCCATCAAAGAAAGAAACAAACATACCTAGACATACCAAGAGAAACAAGTCTGTTATTCGGAGGTCAAGAACAGGCATATAGAACTGCTTCAAGAGAGAAATATGAAAAGTTATGTATCTGTGCCACTACGATATGGACCAGAATAAGAAGAGCCTCACCACAAAACTGAATGCTGTGAAAGTTTAAGTGTTCCATAAATATGGATATAAGAACGCACAACACTTGTGATGTTCAACTCTGCAACTGATAGAAAGGCCTCAACAGTAAAAGTCAAGTTTTGGAGGTTCGGCACTTTATACTAATGGAGTCTGCTTATGGTTGCTGTTACATAGATCTCTAATACTTGGGAATTAATGGTAGAGGGTTTCGTAAACACAATTGGTAGTTTAATTGTTTAAAGTGTGATTTGACTTAAATGCACTAATATTAAAAAATATTAGAGTGGGAGGAACAAAATAACCCACTGCCCATAAAATAAAAAATTAAAAAAATGAATGTTAATTGTAAAAATAACCATAAAAAAGTTAAAAGCCGATTAATAAAACCAGTAAAACAATCATTGTTGATTTTGCAGTGGTTTAGGCAAAAAGGTATGAGTAAAGTTTTTAAGGTTTTCTAGGTGAAAAAGGGGTTGGAATTAGCTCAATGTAAAAGTCTTTAGTTCCAAGATTTATAGAGAAAAGTGGCTAGACTTCTCTAGACAAAATTGATTTTAAGGATCTTTATTGTGAAACTAAAGTCCAAAATGTTTTTTTTTTTTTTTTTTTTTTTTTTGGGGGGGGGGGGGGGGGGTATATGAGGCATGGATACTTACGTATCTGATACTTCCTACATGTATCCATAATTTGAAATTAAATTTTTTAATTTTGAGAAGTATTGAATACTTTTCAAATACTCTTAAATGAAGTATCTAAACTATTATGAAATTGAAATAGTAATAATTCTTGCATAGCATTAGAGTATAATTGCTAGGATAAATACAAGAATAATTTTTCAATACTTTGCTTACTTCTTAGAAATTAAAAAATAAAGAAATTAAAGTAGTACTCTACTTTATATTTAGAATTTACTGAATTGATGATCCTTAATGTGTCATAAATATGTCCTATATTCATAACCATACTTTATACAACGTAAGGATACATATGAAAATATAATGATACTAAAATAGAATTTGATCAATTTGGTGAAGTTCTATGCCAAGTTTTTCAATGTGAAAGAGCACTTCACTATCCTCCACTTAATGCGCGAGACTCATAATGCTGACAAGGACCTCCTCACCTATGTCCACCTTTTTTGTGAAAAAACAGTGGACATCCTAGACCCAATAGCATAAGACAACTCGTGAAGCTCTCTGCATTTAGACAGCATGAGCTCTCATTAAAAAATCCACTTGGTAAACCACCATGTTACAGATTCCGCAAGCCTGCCTCCATTTGGTTGGGAGGATATTGAGGAGGATATTGAGCATGATCGTGTGAGCCCCTCCTCGCCTACCAACCATGCCCAACTATCAAGCTAATGCATGGAAGCTGCGTCAACCCGAACACTCCGTTTATGCAACCTAAAACTCCTTGAGCCCAAGCAATGACAATCAAAGGAAACAGCAAAAGTTTGATCAACCTCCAACCTCCGCTCCTTGTTTCCACGGAGGAGGTTAAGCTTGCAGCCTATGTAGCAAATGGGAAGGTGGCCCTACACGAGGCAAGAAGGCCGGTTTCGAAGAAAGACCTATCCAAACCAAACCACTGCATATATGATTTCTCACTCCATCACCCCATGACGGACTACTAAACATTGAGAAATCTCATCAACAAGAGTATAAGTTGTGCTATGAATTTCATCAATACCACGTGTCCGATGACCGCACTAGTCATACAATGCACCACATCAACGTGGTGGTCATAATGCATACCCTAACACTTGTCTAGAAGTAGCTAAACTACTCCATTATCTTGAATGTTGTACTGCACAACTCATCAACCTAGGGCAAGAGGCATGACCTAGGTGCCGATCAAAAAAACAGAGGCATGACCTAGGTGTGCCGAAGTATTCAGCATCGTGGAACTCTAGTCTAGTGGCTCAAAAGCTAGAGATGGGAGATTCGCCTTGGCGTTGTGCCCAATGTAACTTGACCCTTTGTCATTATTCTCAACCTAGTTCAAACAAAGACCAGCATAAGTGGGCAATTCAGCTCTACAAGAAATTTTCACCTCCTTCAGTTTAACATAGACCAAAGCAAACAAAGGAACACTGCCAACTTTTTAGCCGCAACAAGTTAAACATTAAATATACATTTACAACAATATGATTGATGACTTAACAGTACAAGAAGTTGAGTCTTAACCATCAGAGCAGAATGCAATGAACCTTTGGAAGAGTTGGCATCGATCTGCTTATAAGGGCATCTACTGGTTTGGATTGGTCCGTCTGGGTCTGCCAATAAATAAATGAACAAATGAAGTACTGTAAATTATCTTAAAACAAAAAATTAAAGAAAAATAAGCATCTCTCCTTCTCACAAGTTCAATCTCTTGACAATTTAAATCAGTGAAATTTTCTAAAAACAGGGTGAGTTACAAATTTCTTTGGACCCAAACAAAATATATTACCTTAGTCTGATTGCCGGAGTTTGCCCTATTGTGTTGATCAAAAACTTTAAGAACATTCTGATTCGCCCAGAAAAGAAAAGAAAAGAAAAAATGCATCAATATCAGCAGAAGAAATTTTAAACTGTAGTCTAAATTTATAAAGGCCTTAAAATCCTTACTGAAGTTGAAGTCTGCGGTTCTGTTGCATAAGCTGCAAAAGATACAGAAAAACACTTTAAACAATATAACTACTTTCAACAACAAAAAAAAAAGTTGTAATTGACGGATGAAAGAAGTAACCCTGTCATGCAATAGTTGTGATTTCATGCAGAGAATATAAAGATAAGTACAAACCTATCAGTAGAATCCCAAACAGACTAAGATCCATATCATATTATACGGAGCACAAGTCTACCATAAAATATTACATATCACATGAAAGAAATGCATGAATTCTCTCTATGAGTAAGATTTCCCTAGAAGGGAAAGAAATAGTAAAATCTCACAATTTATGATCAATTTATTCAATATTTACTTTTTTAGGGAACAAAATTTCACATTTAAATTATGTCAGACATTACTCAGATATGGGTGGCAAGAGTAATTTGAAGTATAAAATTAAATACAAATATGATTTGATGAGAGTGTTATCTATGTCCGTTAACTTGATTTTTTTGAATAGATGTTCTACTAGATATACTCCAAAAAGTTAATAGTTTGGATTATCAAAATAGGCCCGTAGCCTGTGCAAGTGATTTCATCTCAAACCAAATAGAAAGAAAAATTTAAAAGAAAAAAAAAAAAATTGGAAGGGCAAGGAGATTTGATAAAATCAAAGGGGAAACCAAAGGCATTCGCAAACTAACTGATCTATAACAGAAATTGAAGAAGCAAAAAATCAGCAAAACAACCACAGACGTTTGAGATCTGAACTACATTGTACAAAATGGAATTCAGTCTCCTTCGGCATTAAACGGATCTGAGATCATCTTTACTAGAATCATTCGAATTTGAGAATTTTTTTACAAAATTAGAGTGATGCATATCATAAGAAAAGATCTAAACAAACAAAGAAACAAAAATGTGGTCAGATTTACCAGAAGTGGAGTGAAAGCCGCTATGGAGACCGAGCAAAAACACGAGAGGAACGAGCATGGAAAGGAAAACAAGGCCGAGCACCGCCACGACCAGGCATCTCCACCGCCTCTTCGGCGGCACAGTAAACGATGAACCACCGCCCTTCATCTCCTCTCACTCCAAAACCTTCTCTCTCCACTTATTTCTTCAACTTTTTCTACGCTGTGTGTGTGAATTGCAATTCAAAACTTCAATTAAAACCTAAATTATGATTCAAATGATGATGATGATTGGGGATGGAAATGATTGATTGATTGTTTGTGGAACTGAGAATTTGAAGTAGCGCCGGTTCTTTGTGATGGGAATCTGATCCGTTGTTCTTCGAATCAGATATGCATTGTTACGCTAGGCATGAACTGGAAAGGAGGAGGAGGAGGAGGAGGAGAAGATCAGAAGAAGGAATTGAAACAACAATGGAATGGGATTGGGCCTTTTTTTTGTCTTTGTTTTTTGAGATCCGAGAAGTTATTGAGTGCGGCGTACCGCATGATTGAGATCCGCACGGCAGCAAACAAGGCACATGCCTGTATGCGACTCTAGGGCCATCAATGAGTACCCTTTTTGGCTTTGGTTGGCGCTATGTGGCAATCACAGTTACAATTCAGGGGGGATTTTAAGTGGGTGAGAGTTGGGGCTTCCGCAGCAACAAAAGGGTTAATTCTTTAAAAATTAAAAAATTCTAACAGATCTCTTATCTAACTTCTTAAATATAAATGTTATTTTAATGATTTTTTATTTGTAAAGAATCACTATAATTCTTTTATATTTGATAAATTTTTATTTTATTTTTTTGAAGGATGCAAAGGAGATGTCCTCCTGAATGTCCCATGAGTGCCTATAGCTGGACAAAAAAAATACCCAAATTAGCCTGACCGGTCGACTGACTGCCCTTCTTTGTTTTCGATGCTTCAATCTGCTACTTTGCTAGTCTATTTTGCACTCTATTTTGGACGTGTTTTGCACTCTATCTTAGGTCTGTTTGTTGGGGAAAAGATTATTTTAATAGAATAGAGAAATAATAGAGAGTTTGTTAAGGGGAAGTACATGAAAAAATGATTCCTAAATTAGGGACTGAATTTTTTAATAATATTTTAAGATAAAATATAAGTAAGCTGTTGCAGATGCTTTTAGGGATACATATGGAAGAGTATAAGTGATACTTCTAATTTTATAATTTTTTATTTGTATCTTATTACAAACCCATTAGCACTTTATGTATTTATAAAAAAAAAAATTCTCAATTTCCACATGCATATAATTCCTTCTACAATTTATCAATCACAATTCACCTATATGCGACTCTAGGGTCATCTATACTACTCGCTAATTACAATTCATTATGCAAATCACTCAATATGAATTTGTAATTTCATCTTCTTTACCAATTGTAATATTGTTGAAACACCACATAACAATATCTCAAGACCAACTAATAACTTCTCCATATCATATGCAATTGAGTATGGTGGCATCTCCATCCAAAAAAAAAAAAAAAATGGTGGCATCTCCCATGATTCACATGTTTTTTTATTAATTAAACGAGTGTCGTTATTTTTATCAAATAGAGAATTTATTAAATTTAATAAATATTTTTAAAAAAATGAACCTTGAAATGATTTTTTTTATTTTCAAATTTAATGAAAAAGAAAATTTGAAATAAGAGATCAATTTTTTAAAATATTTTGATAACAATTTAACAAAAAAATTGAAATAAATCACATCAAATAAAAAATTTTACTTAAATTTTGAATCAAATTAAATAAAATAATTAATGAGATGATGGAGATGTTCTGAGAGAGAGAGATTATTTAGTAGTCTTGAAATATTGTTCCAAATTACTGTTTTTTTTTTTTTTTGGTGACATATCGCATTGTTTTTTAAAAGCCAGACATAAAATATATATTAAAAAAAAAGAAAAAGTTTGACTAATACAATCAATAAAATACTTCACAGGAATTTATCCCAAAATCATGTTTACAGTATAATTTTCCCACTAATTAAGGAAAAAATCAATGTCACCTCAAATAATTATATCCATCACTTTCATGTACGGAACTATCGGATAAATTACGTTTACTTTACTTGAAGTATAAAAAAATGTAATTAATACTATTATAATTGTAATATAATTATATTCATTATTTTTTAATATGATTTAAGTAACAAAAACTAATGACATTAGTGACAGACATTTAGATAAATAAAGATAAATGTCTATTTTAATAAAAAAATGATAATATTATTATTTTTTATTCATATAACTAATGAATTATTGATAAAAAAAAATCAAAATATTATGTGAATTAAAATTTTGAGAAATGTCAGTGTGATTATAGGACTAATTGTATTTTTTAAAATTTCATAAGAAATGAGTGTAATTCACCCAAAATAATTAATATTTTAAATTATTAACATTAGTTTATTTTACTCTTTATATTTAGGGGTTATTTGGGATGTCTTAAATAAGGCCTCGTTTGAGAACATACTATTTTAGTAACTTTTTAACTAAAATATGAAGTAAAAAAAATTAGTATGCTTGGGATGACTTTTTGATTTTTTACGAAAAGATGTGCAAAAAGTAGAGAGAAAAATAAATTTTTGACTTTTTTGTATAGGTTATAGGCTTTTTTACTTTTTTTAGCCTCCGTTTGGGAAGTGGGTTGGCTTTTTAGTTTTTTGGCTTTTTTGACTATATGAGCCTGGGCTCAAAAGCTTAGTTTGGGAAGGGCTTTTGGCTTTTTGACTTTTTTGATTTTTTTGTGAGAGAATATTGTAATGATTATGGGGTTGGATGAGATGTTTTGTATGTTGTTGCTCATGAGCCTATTTTGTCTTTTATGCCTCATTGAGCCAAAAAAGCCCAATGAGCCCTTGCCAAACCAACCATTAGTAACTTTTTGACTTTTTGGCTAAAACAGTTACTTGCCAAACAAAGCCTAAGTGCACTTTTTGACCTTTTGGACTAAAAAGTTGAGGAAAAAAATATGATTGTATGAGTTAACTTTTTGACTTTTTATGAAAAAATGTGTATTAAAAAATTGTATAAATTAGTGTATAGGGAAAAATTAGAATTGCGAGTTGTGCAGCCGTACTTTTTGACTTTTTGTGAATAGTAATAATTTTTTAATTTTTTGAGTAACTTTTTAACTGTTTGGACAGATGCCAAACTTGGCCTTACTTTACCCTATATCACCAAGCTAGAAGATTATAAAAATAATTTGTGCATATAATATGTTTAATTTCATTAGATTCAAAATTAATAATTTATTATAATTAATTGTGTTTTATTAAATATTTTCAAGCCAATCGGTTCCATGTGAGTTGAGTTATGGTTGATCCTAGATATTCATTGACCCATTGAGTTGTGACGTGAGGATTAAGGAAGAGAATAAATGGATTCTAGAGTGAGCTCAAGTTATAATTCAGTATATAGTGGGTTTTAGGTGAACCTTAGAACAGAAAATTTAGATCAAATTCTGTTTTCCTTGATTAGGGGACACTACTTTGACTAATGGGTTGTAGGTTGTTGTCATTGAAAGGAACATTAGCTAGGCATAATGAATCATTATTTGTTACTAGAATATATGAGGGGTTGAATTAAAAAAAGTAATCAATGTTAGTATTTTCTCCCTTGTGAGTTAATATGTTCATTGTTTTTAGTTTGCGAAAAATTAAATTTGTATTTGCTAAAACAGATAAAAGCATATCTATGGTCTTATCTGATAATAATTGGTAATTGAATTTATATGGGATTAAAGTGCACCTTAGGATTGGTTTGGGATGTTTGTTAATTTTTTGATTTTTTAATTTTTTGGGACTGTTCTAATTTGGAGTTAAAAACTTTCGTTTGAGATGAATTTTTTGACTTTTTTTTTTTATTTTTATAAGAAAAAAATAAAATGATTATGATTTGAATATAAAATTTCGTCTTATTAACTTTTTAATATATTTTATTTTTTTATAACTATTTTAATTCTGTAACCCCTTTCCAAAGGAGTGCTTAGTTACAACGTAACTAAAGTATAACACAAGAATGAATGATAATGATTGTGATAAGAATTAACTATTAATGTCCTTTGATAAGTTAAACTTTGAAAAATTAATTGTCTATTATAAAGACAGTGATATATATATTCGAACTGTTTTATTGGTCATGGACCTATTGAAACAGCCAAATCACTAATAAAAATTTGATAGTATTATATATACTAATTAGTGTATTAATTAATGTACCAACACTAGTTATGATATTATTATTGACCCCACTCATTATACAAATGGTGGTAATACATGCACCAATTAATGTACTAACTAGTGTACCAACACTAGTTATGACATTATTATTGACCATACTTATTATACAAATTACAAATACTAAAAACCTGTTAGATTTTGCCACATCATCAATTAGTACTATTGGAAAGTATTTTGTGAATGATACCACGTGGC
The DNA here is from genome assembly GCF_055761805.1 of Camellia sinensis. Classification (NCBI taxonomy): domain Eukaryota; kingdom Viridiplantae; phylum Streptophyta; class Magnoliopsida; order Ericales; family Theaceae; genus Camellia; species Camellia sinensis. Next base: position 25,645,770 of record NC_138970.1, on the reverse strand, counting down.
TAAAGTGATACCGAAGTGTCAGCCGAGGTGCCACATGGCCTGGTCATGTTTGCCGAGATGATCTCAGTTAGGCCGAGATTATCTACGGAGATGCCAAAATTCGAAATAAGTGGATAAGGGACAAAAATCCTAAACAAGGATGGTTCTAATTTGGATAAGGATAAAGTTCAACACCTACAAGTAGACTAGTTAATATATTAATTGGTTGCATATATAATATTATTCTTATACTAATTACAAATATAAAAAATATCTTAAATTATGACACATCATCAATTGTTGAATCTTCTTATTTGATATGCTTTCAATTTCATATGCTTAGGCCTCGTTTGGAAACCCTCTCTTTTAGTCAAAAAGTCAAAAAGTTACTAAATTAGTCAAAAAGCCAACAACCCATACCAAAAAGTCAAAGATTCTCTTTTCTCTCTATTTTTTGCACATCTTTTCGTAAAAAGTCAAAAAATCATCCCAAATATATTATTTTTTTAGCTCATATTTTAGCTAAATAATTAAAAAATTATTAAATTAACCTATTCCCAAACGAGACCTTAGTTGGGAATGGCATGCTTATAAATGTATTATGAGTTTTTTTTTTTTTTTTTTGTGAAAATTGTGCATCCGCGTGAAATTTGAATGTGAAATCTACAAAACTACACGTTAAAGACAGCAACAATAAAAGGCTGAATAGTTAATAAGAATAATTAAGGATATTTTTAGAATACGGTAAATAATAGAATAATATTAGAGATTCTAAAATTTTTATCAAATTGTCAAATATTTCATATGGGTGTGGGATTCACATAATATAGATGTCATGTGAGTCTTACACCATATAAGATATTTGATAGAAATTTTTGTAGAATATTTAGGATCTCTAATATTTTTTTTGTAAATAATATCATATTTTATGAGTTAAAATGTTTTATTTAGGACTTAACACCAGGGGTGGGCGTGGGTCAGTTGCGACCACAGAACCTCCAATTCGTCATCTGTCCGCCAGATTGGCGGATTGGAGAAAATCAATCCGCATCCGTCCGCTAATCTGGCGGATGTGGATTGAGCGGATTGGCGGTTTGGTGGATGAATGCGAATCGGTTTGGCGGTTCAAAATTTTATAAATTTTCAACATAATTCAACTTGTGTACTTCCTCAAAAAAAGAAGAAGAAAGTATTACAATCAATGACTTAAAAAAATATTACAATCACTGCATGTCTCATCCAAAGCAAGAAAGTTTGAAATTTTAGAATATCACAATCATTGCATGCCTCATTCACATAAAGTATTATAATTTGTGGTTCTTAAAATATAAAAACAATTCAAACCACTAAAACCTTGAACAGAGTAGCAGTAGAGATTGTATGTCTCTATATTGTTACATCTATATCTGTTTTTTAAAACAAAAACCAAACAGCATATATCATATTTTCTATTTATTATTTTTAGAGATAGATTTAAAAACTAAAAAATATAGATAAATAATACGTTTATTTTTTTCAATTTAAAAAAGATATTCAACTTGAAAACTTTTTTTCAATAGAATATTTAAATCATTTTTTAATTGAAAACACAAACAAAATATTTAAACAAACTGAAAACACAAAGTCTTATAAATTATTAGGGGTGCTCACAGTTTGGCGGTTCGGTTGCGGCCAAAGAAATCTCAAATCCACCATCCGTTCGCCAGATTGGCGGATTGGAGAAAATCAATTTGCAACCGTCCGCTCGTCATCACACATCCGTCCAAAATGTGGCGGATCGGTTCGGTTCTGTCGGTTTTGGTGGATCGGTATATCCGCTGCTCATCCCTATTAACACATGCGTAAGGGTCAAACTTTTAGGACTTAGCACAATTTAATGGAAAAGTCTACCGTTACACTTTTTTTAAGTTTTTATTTGGGCCAAGCCTATACCTCGAGTGGGTTGGGCTAGCTCAAATAAGATTTGGATTGGGCGTCGGTGTTGAAGTCTAAATCCACCTTATTGTTTGATCAGTTTGCCCGTGAGAGGCAACTTGCTGACCCGACCCCTTTGCTTGACAGAAAATAAGAAAAATTATTTTTTTTTTTAAAGTTAGAATCTCGATCCATTAGGTTCAGTTAATGGTCTAACCCATTAGTCAATTTGGGCCAAGCCTATTGGGCAAACTTGGGCCTAAGTTTGTTGCCCGGGGCCTAACCCAACCCGTTAAAAAAAACCACTGGACAAGCTTAGGCACCCCTAGGAATGTCTATTGTAGCCCAACCTGTGGGGGCATCTATACCCGTTTCAAATGGGACGGATTTTACCTAACTCGATACTTATACGAGGCAAGAGTGGATTAAATTTTGATTACCCACATGGTATTGCCTTCCTCGATTCAAACCAGATCCAATATAATTAATAATATATAAATAATATATATAATACAATTAGACATAAGAAATTAGGATTTTTTTTTTTAGTCATTGATATTAAGATTTTATAGTATAAAGGTCATCCAATATTTTCATAATGTCTACGGTTCCTCAACATCGATCCAAAGAGAATTCGATCTAGAGAATTTTTCTAGACTTCCCACTCAAGGGAAATTTTGGGAATTTCTTGTCACACCTCAAAATTTGGACAATTAAATATTAAATTAGGACTAAACCCCAATCAATATTCCATCATCAAAATCCTAGGGGTAAAACAAAATTTAAACGTTCTCATCCTATAAGGTTTAAGTAAGTTTCCATGCTCAAAAAATAATAAGGGATTTAAAAAAATAATAATAATAACAAAACGCCAACCAAACCGTCCAACACAATTTCAAAACTATCAAATACCTCCAACATTAAAGTATCAACAACTAGTCAAAACAACTTAAATAATGTAAAGTTGGAAAATAACCCACAATGCCAAACTATCATAATACTAAGGTCATAAAAAAAAATTAAAAAAAATACATAAACTAATATCAACCATAATCTCCAGAAAACAAAAGAAATCCAAGAGACATGTCCAACAACTATAGTTATTCCATATCCCTACTGTAGCCTCAACTAATCCTGCAAAGGAAGCTTGGTTGCGCTTAAATGAAACGCACCTGAGTTGTCAAGAGATAAAATGGATCAATATACAAGTATACTGGTACGAGTACAAGATTTGACACCCACGTGTCCACTAGACACCAACAAAAAGTACATTAATTCTTATTACGGGACAAGACAAGTAGTTCCACCCGCATCGAGATGAAGGGGTAGTTTTCTGAGATACAGTGGCATTTAGTTTCTTGCCCGTACACAGCTAAATATAAATTGAGTATAAAATAAACAAAATAAATATAAAATTATGGTGGGTCAACCCTGCATAAAAAGTTAATAAGATCTACCACTCTGCAAAAAAAATAAAATTAGTATAATTCAATCATAAGTAACTTGCTGAAGAAGTATAAAAATGTACCGTTTTATGCTTAAATAATTCGAATTAACCAAAACTTAAAGAACAAAAGTTGTACAAAATCAAATTTTATAAGAGATATTGCGAATGAATTTAGTAGAAACTGAACAGGTTGAGAGAAAAACTTAATAGAAGAACCTAAACGAAATTCGATCGAAAAATCTGGAACTGAAAACGAAAAGCAACTGTCCTAAGATACTTTTTTCCAAAAAAGTTCAAAACACAAAAACTATTTAGAACAATGTTTTACTTCAGTTTACATGAAATCAATAAAAATGAGCTTGTTTCGTGGGTTAAAACAATATCTAAAATCTGCATTGCTAAAACGAATAAACACCATTGTAACTAAGATCATTTGATTACATGTTCTAATCGATCTTTTTAATAAAATGTTAAAACACAAAAGTTGTCTAAAATTACGTACACATGCTTCTGCCCAAATTTCGTAGTTTATTGAGGTTGATTATTATTTGTTTCAAGATGTACAAATCAATACAATTCAAACCATACATATAAATTCTTATTTAATTCTTTGTATCTTAGCTCCACCACTTCGGCCCTTCACTTCCGACCTACACATATATTCTATGTGCCTCCCGTACACCTAACACTGCTCCAAAGCCAAACTTGCACGGGAATACCATCTCGAGTTTGACCCAAACTCCCCAGATAGTTAGCATAAACGTACACGCGTAAATCAAAGCACTGATCTACTCATGAGAACGAGATAACAATATATATACACAATCTCTTATCTTTTCATGAGAACAAACATAATAATGCCAAGCCTAAGACATTCAAATAAATCTCAAAATCTTCACCTTTTTTTTATACACTCTTTCTCACAAACACTCAAATAAAATAACAATCCATGGAGTCATGGTGGAGCGTAAGGAATTTATCTATGGATTTTAAGTTTATTTTAATTTTATATAACCATGAGTGTGATTACAACCATAAAATAAATACATATAAAAACCCTAAACCTTACATACACATCTAACCAAATAATGAAATCAATTCTTCATTTACATACAAATACAAAATTAAACCAACATCAAATAAATAAAAATAAATAAATAAAAACAACGAATTAAACATAAATCAAGGAAAGTGGGTTTTGTATTCATAATATTTTTTTGAAGATCAAAGAATCACTTAGAGAATTAATAAAGCCACTAAAACAAAACCCTATTTTTTTTCTCCTTTCCTCTTCTCTCTCCTGCCGCTCTCTCTTTGTCTCCGCTTCGGTGCTCTCTTTTTGATTAATCCCTTGATGATAAATCACCTAGTCTCTCTCTCTCTCTGATTAATCCCTTGATGATAAATCACCTACTCTCTCTCTCTCTCTTACTGCAGCACACCACAAAGCCCTCTTTTTCTTTCTTTCTTTTTTCTTTTCTTTTCTTAGTGACAACAACCTTTGCTTTTAACCTAATTGATAATATATTTTATTTTACAAATACAATATAAATACAACATATATAAATATAAATATCTTATATAAAATCTATATAAATAATTTATTTTTTTAATATATATATCAAAATATATAAATATAAATATTCAAATTAATCATATATACTTAACTAACACATTAAATTAATTAAATATCACATTAAATTCTTATGTATCCACACAATTAATAAAGTCAAAAATAAAATAAAGTAATAATAATAATAAATAATGACCTACAAAAAATTAGAGTCGCTACAATATACACACCTCAAAAAAATCTCGTCTCGAGATTTGATAGGAGAGAGTACTAAACAAAAAGCTCCGGGTGCATACGCCGAACTTTTTCTTCCAATTTCCAAGTGATATCATTCTCATCCTCGCTCCATTGCACTTTCACCCAGTTTACTTTCTTGTGCCACAATTGCTTTACATCATAGTCTAGAATAGTAACCGGTTGCACCACATAAGTTAGATCGTTACTAATCTCTAACACTTCTGGTGATACTACTTGGGAAGGGTCTTGCATATATTTCCGCAATAAAAATACATGGAACACATTGTGAATCATAGCTAAAGCAGATGGTAAGGCTAATTTGTAAGCCACATTGTAGACACCCCATTTTTTATGACCCTCACGACTTGGATGTCATCGTTTGCACACCCAATGATGAGTGTATATGCTTATCAAGTGCTCGAAGTCCTCAGTAGAATGCCACAGCTTTGAGCCTTTCAAACCTTACACCCCTGTTGCCTTATTTTTGGACTAAAACCTTGGATTTTCAAGCCTGCAACCTCTGGTGGCCTGCCGGCCACCCCTATTGGCTACCGGCCATTGCTCCTAGTTGTCGGCTACCAATGTGCTTTGCAAATATTTTGTGACAGTTGTGCCAACTGTTTGCACAGATACTTGCATCTGCTCCTACGTGTATGGCTGGATGTTTCTTTGGAAAATTCATGTTTTTTATATATAGAGGACCTCCTATCTTGTTTTTGGGGTTAAAAAAATTTTGGAGCAAAATTTTTCCTTTCTCTCTACAATTCTCTCTCTCTCTCTCTCTTACAAATTTCTTAACCTTTGCCTATACACTTTTCACCTTTGCCTATACACTCTTAACCAAACCTCTCCATCTTTGAGCTGAGGTATCTTTCAGCCTTGTTTGAGTTCTTGAGGGTGTGTTTGCCTTGATTTGTTGCTTAAAATTGGTTCTCATTTTCAAGAGGTATAAAGCTTTGTCTCTTTACTTGCTTTATTTACTATTTTTCCTATTATTTTCCAACTATTTTTTGGCTATAAAACCTTTGTATTTTTGGGCTGCAACTTAGGTTTTAAGGCCAATAAAGGTTGAGGGGTTGATAGCCCTTCTTTACACCTTGTTTTCAAGGCCTTTACCCTTGTGTTTCCCACCCTTGCACTATCTTTTTTTGAGCTTTTGAACACTGATTTTCAGAGTTATTTCAGTAGCCAAAATCATGTTTTGAAGTCCAAAATTGGAGGGGTTAGCCTCTTCTCCTTGTGTTTTGTTTACTAGCATAACATGCTCCATGTTTTAGCTTATTGTTCTAGCTATTTTTGTCTTAATTTCAGCATGTTTTAGGACTTATTTAGGACTGTTTTAGCACTATTTTTAAGTGCTGGTTGCTATCACGACCCACTCCCCGTACCCAAGGGTTAAGCATCGTGGTGGCTAGTAACTGAAGTTACCTCCGGCCAATTCTTGAACAAATTAATAAACATGAGGGGAAGTGATATTTAAGTGAGGGTACAAAAATAATCATTGGAGCTTCTATTTTTATTACAAAATTTGTTGACCAAAAGGCCGATATTTACATATAAAAATATCATAAAAGTGTTGTGTGTTGCTATTCCGCAGCCCTACGTCTAAGACTTTCCAAAAGCTATTTCTGAATTGCATTGTTTCCTTAAAATTGATAAACAGCTATAAGCACATGGCAGAGTGAGAAATATTATGCCAAGAGTATAAGGGATACAAAATAACCATGGATAATTATGTAACTAAAATATTTGAGATCACTTAGTCTGAACAAATAAGCATTTAAGTACCAAAACTGAGATTATGTAAATAAATAACCATAACCACGGTTAGGGATGTTTGCGGATCAGTTTTGTGCGGTTTGTGGTTCAATTTTGACCCGTCCGCATCTATGCGGTTTGGGAAAAAGTCAATCCGTAACTGCCCGCAGTGCGGTTTGCAGTTTGTGCAGATAGGGTTTGTAGATGTGCCGGCGGTTGTGGGCGGTTTGCGGTTTACACTTTTTCTTTAAAAATTAATTTTTGAGTTCTTTTTTCCCCATCGAATTTAGGCATCAGATTCATTTTATATATTTGTGATAATTTGACAACAATTTTCTGATGAGTTTACAAATAAAAATTGAATATCAATGCATTAAATGAAAGTACCCAAAACAAAAAGACCCTACACTAGCATTTTTGCCATGAAAAAAATGTATATCAATGCATTAAAGGTTGTACTCAATTAGAATTGGTAGTTCAGTAATCAATAATCAAACTAGAATCTCCATCGACCACCAGAAAGAAAATTTTATTAGGAAAAAGTGGATGAATCACCAATAAAATCATATAAGAAATCAAGTTTAGGACTTGATAATTCTACGGCATTAAGAAAGTTGAGAAATACTTAAAAATAAGGATCCTAGTGCCATAGAGAACATAATGGTGCTCCTGTTAAAGTTACAAAGTTGGTATATAAAAAATAATAATAATAATAAAAATAATTAAAGTGCGGGCGGTTTTTGCCCGCAATCCTCAAATTTGTCATATTTCAAACCACAACCGCCCGCATTATGTTTGCGCAACTGCCCATTCATATACGGGTTGGGCGGGTTGGATAGTTTGAGCGGTTCGGATTAACTGTTGCCCACCCCTAACCACGGTACTGAACAAAACGAAACAGAGGTCACAGGAGTGATAGTCAGAACAGAGGTATGGATTCAAAAGGTGGCTCGTACAGATTATAGAAGTAGCTCCCACAATAGTGTAGTACTTATCTCCACACAGCACTTTGCTCCGCACAGAACAGAGGTCAATAGATCCATGACAATAGAAGGCCACAAAGTGACTAAACAGTGGCCAATGGTTATTTAAGTCCCCTAAGGCGTGGGACTCTCGTGGTAGTACTTACAAAACATAATTGTTTATAAGGTTATAGTCAAATATTCTTTAAAATTTAAACAAACATATCCATAGAATCATTTTAAACAAATAGAGTTCAGAAAATAATCCACGTAGTTGAAATATTAATATAATTTATAAAACATAACTTATATAAAATAAATTATGGTAAGTCAAAACATACATAAAATATATTATGGTGACTCAAGGTATAATATAACTCACCTTAAAATTAATACATCACTATTTCTTTCCACTATCAAAGATTTTCTTAACTTCCAATATTTCATTCCCCTTTCTTAATTCATTTTCCTTCTTTTCTCTCTCTTTTTTTTTCCCTTTCTTTCCCTCCAGATTTTGATCCACTCCTCCCTATTTATAGGGACATAAAGGCATCATCAGCCAACACGTGGCCAGGTCGGATCCCTCTCCAGATTTGATAATAAATTACCTGGATTTATACTTATCTTTAATAAATATTAAAGATAATTACACTTTGGCCCAGTTTTCTAATATAACTATATAAATAAATTAATCCCTAATTAAATTACACTTTATCATATACCAACAGAAAATTAATTATTTATTTTACTACCACACCCATTATTATTATTATTGTTATCAATATTATTATTTATTTACTATCTTTAACTTTAATTTGACCCAACTGGTATTATATTTCCATATTTTTGTTAACTTGGCCCCAAATAATGATTCCTAATTAATCTCATATTTGATAATCTAATACCAAATTAGATTTTGTATTTATTATTATTTATTTAATAATATATAATTGCATACAACCATAATACTAGTATAAAATTTTTGGGCTGTTACAGTTGCATTTGAGCTTTGTTTTGCATGCTTATAGTGTAATTGTTCTCATGAGCTTTGTGTTCTAGGCCTTAGACACCATCTTATTTGAGTTGATTGTATTTATTTATGGCTTTTCATACTTGTGATCACTCTTAACCACCTCTGTAACCTCCCTTCTTTCTTGGCTTTTGTTTTGCTTTGAAATTGATTTCAAGCCAAGTGTTTGTTTAAGCATGAGATTGAGATGTCATGCTTAATGGTTTAATCCCCTTGGGGGTTCATTACCAATGGTATGATATCTCTTTCATACCCAAAACAACTCTTGGTTTGAGCCCTCTTTCCATTAGAGGACTTAAGCTCACCTTTGAACTCAATTGATTAAAGAATGGATGATAACCTAAAATGAAGTAATAAAATTGTTGAGTAAAAATGGTACAAGATAATAACTTGTTTGGGTTCAATCGGACGTTAATTGAACCATCGAGTCTTGAGTCGTTTCATACTCTTTAGTGATGAAAACGGTTCAAGATTCATTATCAACTACTTCCCTTGATTTTTCATGATAGGAGGTAGTTTTGAGAGTCTTGTTTTATTGCATTTACTGAATTTGCACACTTTGGTTCATAAGCCATCATGCAATGAAATTGCATCCATTGGTGGTTTGTGAATCAAGTTTTACTACTCTTTTGAGTTGTTCAAATGATAATAAGGGGTAAATTGTGCGAACAAACCCTTGGGAATACATAGTCTCTGCTCTATTTGCTCTCTGTTGCAGCAGGGAAGTTCAATCAGTAGTGGCCGGCAGGCTATCATCAATGGACTGCAGACCCCCTGCAGGCCACCAGTGCAAAATCAAGCAGTGTCCTTTTGAAGTAGAACAGAACAGGTTTTGAGGTGGAAAACAGTGTAAGTGTTCTACTGTGCAACAGAGGCATTTAGCAACAGAAACAGTGATTTTTTCGGATGGAAAGTCTGTGCATGCATGAGCATTCCTCATTTCCCGAGGCGGAGTAATTAGAATAGCTAACTTAGCACTCTTTTCATGTTGTATTCATGTAAATAATTAGTTCATTTTGATTTGTTGTAATAATTAGTTGGCTAGAATAGTTAATTAATTCAGTTTGTAATAATTAGTTAAGTAACTTAGCTAAATTATCTTGTTGTTGTAATAGCTTAGTTTTAGCTAGTTAGCTAGTTAGTTTATTCGGACTCTCCTTCGTGAGAGCGCAATGTTGTAATAATGTATATGTCTTCCAACCCCATGTCGTTCTCCATTTTATTTACTAGCTTATGATGGTTAGTTTAGGGCATCATGTTTAATTTATCATATCTCATGCCTTGTATCCACTTGTATTGCATACACCAAGGCTCGATTTATTATTCTAATTTGCTTTGGTAGTTTAAATACTTTGTTGAATACATGCTTAGACCTTATGCTATCAAATTGATTCATATGCCATATTAGTAGCCGAGCCTATTAATTGCATATCGCGTGTGTTACATTTGTCATATCGCATAGTTGGGATCATACATTTTTCTAACTCTTTCGTTTGTTTTGGCTTGGAGTACTAGGTGGGCCTTTACTCGCTTTAGCATAATTGCATGAGTGTGATTGTTGCCATGTCTAGCATGCTTGCCATGAGGCTAATTGCTTAAGTGCTATAGCTGCTTGAATGCCTGTGGATGAAGGCTAATTGCTTGAATTGAAATAATTTGAGTAATGTTCATATACCATCACTTTTTCAAGTGGTACATATTTCGAAACCATTATCAAAACAAACATGAGCCAAATGTTTCAATTCTTGCAACTTAGTCTATACTTGTGTGTGTGCGCATCACATAGTAATGCTAGCCTAATAATCGGAACAAGAGCATATAATGTAGATAAGATTCATATCATGATTAATAGAAGCCGATCTTTGATCGAACGAGTTGGGGTGCTTAATTCATGACGTTCTCCTCTCATACCTAAGTTCCTGAGCCGAGACAATCTTGGTGATGTCGGATACATATGGTTCATGGGTTTTCTAAATTTCTCAAAAATATTTAGGTGGCGACTCTGTATTTGGCAAAGCAGTCAATTTTTGGCATTTTTTTATTCAAAATCGATTTTTCAAAAAGATTTACTGGATTGGGACTCTTAGGTGTTTATCTATTTCACATTGCACTTGTGAAATCAGATTCAGAACCGTGGGAGTCCGATACTGTAGGGCTTCTTTGTCTTCCAAAAGGGGGTACAAAAAGTCGAGTTACAGTTTCTGGCGACTCTACTGGGAAATTTAGAGAACTTGACTCAAAATTCATGATATGAAATCTCATCTACGCTTATATGTTTCTTTGTATTACAGTTGCATTGGTGCGTTTAAGTTACTGTGCTTGCCATATGTTATTCTTGGACGATTTGTAGGAGGCTTGCCCGAAAAGCTTGCCAAAAGGCTGACCGGTCACGGACTCTATCATGATGGGAAGACAACCCTTGGATCTGGACTACCACTGTGCCATTTGATCCTCCTTTCACTTCTCAGTGTTAGGTGTGAGAGGTATATTAGGTAGTCTTGCTGAGGTACCCTTCTAACCATTTGGCCTAGTTGCATATTGAAGAATTATAGAGACTGTTCCAAACTAGAACATGATGCTCACCCGAATATAGGATTACGCGAAACCACTTTGTTTGAATAGTGAACCCTAGTTCCTGAAGAAACTAGGATAGGGTAACCTTACCCCCTCATAGGGGTGTTTTGGCTCTTACTTAACTAGTATGTGCTTTACAGTAAAACTGTACAAGAATGTGCATATCAGTTGCAAGTTTGGTATCCGTTTTGGGGACAAAATTCAGTGTTGAGTGCAGTCCTACAGTTTTGATTGCATCTGTGTTCGTAACATCATTAGCTGAGGTGTTGTACGGTTTCTGATTACTGTTTTCTTTTTACTTTATTTCTTTTGCTAGGTAGTTTAACACCATAGCTTCAGAAAGTTCGGATATCCCCCAAGTGCTCTGGACCCGAGTCAGAAGGCTTCGTAAAGCTGGGGATCTTGTTAGGGGACAACCCGTGTTTACTTCACTCCCACCGGTTATGAGACGGAGGAGAGTCAGGCAGAGTTTACCAGTCCAGTTTTTACAGCAGTCACCCCTAAATTCACCTGCATCTAGTCAAGTTTAGGGACAGTTTTCTACTTCTAGTCTAGCAAGAAATCACTCGCCTATTTTGATGACACAGTATCCCCCAATCAGTATGGAGGAATTGATATATCATCTTTAGGAAACAGTTGAAACCCTACAGCAAAAAGCTGCTCGTTAGGCCGAGGTCGCAGCTCGTCAGGTTCTGCATCTTATGCACCTCTCACGGGTATCCCAGTACCCAGAGCCACTGCCCATACTGCCAATGTCCTAGAGAATCAGGGCAATCTGGTAGAACCGATCCCAGCACAAACCTCCAAAGTACCTGTGTATCAAACCGAGGCTCCGTTTGAGTTTGAGGTGGACCCGATTATGATCAAAGTTAATAAACTGGAGAAGCTCTTTAAGAGAGCACAAGGTGTTAACTCCATCCCCGATATAGAAGATGCGTATATTGATTCTGTAGTGCCATTGCCAGATCGGTTCAAAATGCCGCACATCAATCGCTTCGATGGCTTCAAAGATCCAATGGTTCATCTACGGCTGCTTTGAGACATTCTGCGGCCAATGGGCCTAACCAGATTGCAGAAGCTCTCTTTTTTTGGCCGTACCATGTTTGGTATAGCGGCCATTTGATATGCAAAGTTGGAGGATTCTGTTAAGCAGAATTATGAGGAAATAGTCAAGGCCTTTATTGTTCAGTACTCGTATAACATGTAGATCAAGGTCACAATTCGTGATCTTGAGGCAACGTGCCAAGAGCGGAAAAAGGCCTTCTTAGAATTTGTGATGAGGTGGAGGGCTAAAGCTTTAATGATGACCACAAGGCCTTCCGAGAAAGATCAGATGAGGATGGTAGTTTGTAATTTGCACGGAAAGTTGTTGCAGAAAATGGTTGTCCCACCTCTATTCACATTCGCCGAGCTCCATAAGATGGGTGTTTAGATTGAAGATGCCATGAAACAGAGGTTGATTATTGATGAGAAAGAGCAGGCAAAAAGGCCCTTTGTGTGCAATTCCAATGCTACCACCAGTGGTAGCACAGCTGCGAGGCCATCAGATGTGAGCGTTGTCACCACCATAACCAAGACCGCCAATCCCTTTGCTAGCACAGCTCCACAAACTTCAACCAACCTTACCTGATCCCAGAGAACCTTTACCCAACTCTGCATGACCCTATCTCAAGCCATGAAGGTGCTGGTCAAAAAGGGACACCTCAAACCATTAGAGCCTCGCTCACTACCTGATTATCTCCCACCAAAACACAACCCAGCAAAAAACTGCGCGTTTCACCAATAGCATGGTTATGATACCGACCAATGCTTTAGATTGTGTCATGAGATTCAAGACCTCATTGACAACAAGGTGATCGCACCACCCCAGAAACCAAATGTAACTACAAACCCTCTCCCAGTCCACAATCAAGTTCCCTCACCTCAAAATCTAAACCTAATCCATACACTAGCCATCCTCTATGACCCCAGTGTATATATTACCACTTCTCACCTACCAAGGCTGATTGTGTTCATTCCTAAAAGTACAGATTTGTGCATGATGGACACGTCCGCACTTCAACCTAAGCCTGTGGTGGTGACAGCTGCAGTAGAAGAGAGGCTGGCCTTAGAGGAAAGTACGAGTCCGCTGCCGGAGAGCTCTGAGGACTTGCCTAAGAGGGTGTACCATCCAAGCTGCTACATTGTGATAATTGAGCAAATCAAGTCGGAGTTGGTATTGCCAACAGTAGTGGAGGTTAATGTGGTTAGAGAGGATGGCCCGAGCCAAGGGTTGGATGATTTGGCAGAACTAGAGAAGGATTTAGACAACCTGCAATTCTTTGACAAATAGGATCAATGGGATGTGCAGATTGGCTGGTTCGATTTGAAGAATCAATCGACAACTTTGGGTGGCTGAGTGATGAGCCTGATAAAGAGGAAGGAACTGAAATCAAACCCGAGAAAAAGGAAGCAAGAATTGCTGTAGTGGTAGGAAGGGCCGATGAAAAGAAAAAACTGCCTGAGAATGTCAGCATAGAAAATTCAGCACAGAAACTGGGCGTTGTGAGCACTGCAGACACAGAACATGAAGCTGCACTGAAGCAGTTTGAACAAGAAAGGGTTTAAGACAACCAGAAAGCAGTACTAGCCCAACACCCTGTGGGAAATACCTGTGATGTGAAAGTGATCCAAACAGAGTTGGACAATTGTTTGTTGGCTGCTGAAGGTGTATGGTGGGATGGTGACAATCTGCATCTTGCCCACACTGACAAAGATTGGAGTGAGTGCCTTCCGAATAACACGTGGTATGTAGAAGAAATAGATCACATGACAAGAAGTGGGTGGTATTTTAAGCCACCACACTTAGATCAAGCTGAGGCATCTGGGAAGGACAGAGAGGTTAAGAAACAGAAAGAGAAACAGTTGGAAGAAGAGGTAGTGTTGAAGCAGCTTAAGAAAATCCAAGCTGATATCTCAATTTAAGGCTTTCTTATGGCCTCCCAAGTACATCGACAGGCTATACTGTCAGCAATGGACAAGGCTAAATTGTTTATTGACATTACCCTTGAACAGCTTGTGGGAACCTTAACCTTTTTTGACAAAAAACTGTCGTTGGAAAGCTCAGCTCACAACAAACCCTTGTACATATCTGTTGAGTGTAGGGAAAAATGGGTACCGGTGGTATTGATAGACACCGGTTCGGCCATCAATGTCTGTCTCTCCCGCACAGCTTATGCCATCAGCCTTAGGCCGACAGACTTTGTGCCTACGACCCAAGTAATTCGGGCATATGATAATACAAGTAGAGAGGTCATGGGCACGGTGCAAATCAGAGTCCAGGTGGGCCCAGCTCAGTAAGATGTCAAGTTCTATGTCCTAGATGTGCCGGCCACTTTTAACTTACTGTTAGGGTGACCCTGGTTGCATCCTGTGAAAGTTGTCTTATCTACCCTCCACCAAATGTTGAAGTACCCTTATCGGGAATTCATCCATTCACCTGCCGCCGGGGGTAACTACACCAGTGCTGGAAATCACTCATGGCAAGGAGGATGTATTCCTCTTAGGGTTCACTCTGGCTGAGGCCCGGGTAATGCAAACCATTTTAGCCATTGATGAGAGCATGTATGTTAGCGCCTAGTTTATCTATTTCATGAACGAGCTGCAGCATGTGCCAGGAATGGGACTTGGAAGAAGTGGCCGGAAAGGCATCGCTGCATTAACAGACGTACTGCACAACCTACATGTCTTTAGTCTGGGCTATGCACCCACCAAAAAGGACTGGATCAGGAAAGGAGAAGAAATCAAAGGCAAGGCCAAGCAAGCCGGGAAACACTGTGAGCTCATTCACAAGCGAATTCAAGGGACGCTGAACAACTGCTTTGTTTGAGAGGGAGAAGATTTCCTTTTTTGCAGCTTTTCCAAGCCCTGGGTGAATTCCACGAAGTAGCGTGTCCTTGGGTTCGAATCTTTGACCTGTAGCTGCAAGATAATGATACCGAGGAAAATGTTGAGCTAAATACTGAAGCTGAACAGAGCATGGAAAAATGACTTAGACAACAGCAAACTTAGAGTAGGGACAGCACTGGCATGTCTTCTTACAGATCCTACAGCTGACTCAGAGAACTTGGGGGATAACCTTACCATCTCCATAATCGGGGAAGAACCAAGTGTGAACCCAACTAGCAGCATTTTGGATACATTAGAGGCATCATCTCTTATCTGGCAGCTGGAGAAGGGCTATCTGTCTAGTTCTGAGTTGAGTGATGAGCTAGAATCTGATTCCATTGAGTCTGTGGAGTCGGAGTCAGATTCTGGTTCTTCTGATTCAGAGTCTGGTATTCCCGGGGGTGGTAACCCGGATGCCAAGGTCTTGTCCAGGTCCTCTTTTTCTTTTGTTTTTGAGTCGGTTGTAACCGAAGATTTGGATCTTATGAATGAGAACGCTGCCGATTCTGAGTATTTCTTTGTGCCGCTTATTTATTATATTGACCAAGATTTTCAGAATTTTAATGAAAACGAAGAAGAAGGAATTCCTCTGGTTTTGAAAAACTTGATTAATCGAGAGGAGGATAGGTTTGCTAAACCCTGTGCTGATAAAATCATTGCTATTAATGTGGGTACTAAGAAGGATCCGCGTCTAGTCCTGATCGGGTCCACGTTGTCTTTAAAGGAGCGCGAGCACTTAGTCGCTTTATTAAAAGATTTCAAAGATGTTTTCGCGTGGTCCTACAAAGACATGCTTAGAATCGATCCTGAGATTGTACAACATCGGATCCCTCTTGACCTCGAGGCCCGACCCGTCAAGTAGAAGTTGTGTAGAATCCATTCGGATTGGGCATTGAAAATCAAAAAAGAGGTCACGAAGCAGATCGAGGTAGGCTTCTTGTTAGTATCTGAATATCCAACTTGGTTGGCCAATATCATCCTAGTGTCGAAAAAGGATGGTAGAATCCGGGTGTGTGTGGACTTCCGGGATTTGAACAGAGCCAGTCCGAATGATGACTTTCCTCTGCCGCACATTGATGAGTTAGTGGACTTCACTACGGGCCATGCATTGCTATCCTTTATAGATGGATTTTTTGGGTACAATCAGATTCTGATGGCTCCCAAGGATAAAGAGAAGACCATGTTCATTACGCCGTAGGGTACCTACTGCTACCGAGTTATATTGTTTGGGCTGAAGAATGTCGGGGCTATTTATCAGAGGGCTGCAACCACCATTCTACATGATATGATCCACAAAAAGGTCGAGGTGTACGTGGACGACATGATTGTCAAATCCAAAGAAAGAAAGGGCCACTGCACCACCTTGGAGAAATTCTTTCAAGGGATCAGAGAATACAGGTGAAGGTTAAACCCGTAGAAATGCACCTTCGGTGTAACAGCAGGGAAAATGCTGGGCTTTTTGATTACACAGAGGGACATCAAAGTAGATCCTTCCAAAATCAAGGCCATCCTAGAAATGCCACCACCAAGAATTGAAAAAGGACGTGTGAGGCTTTCTGGATAAAGTGCAATTCATAAGACGGTTTATTTTCAAATTTATCTTGACTTGTGAACCACTTTTTGGTCTCCTAAAGAAAGGAAAGAAATTCTCTTGGAATGATCGATGTCAATTTGCCTTTGAGCAGGTTAAGTAGTACCTCCAAAATCCGCATGTGTTGTCGCTGCCAGAGCTAGGAAAGCCTTTGATTCTGTACCTGTCAGTAATAGACACAACCATAGGATGCATGCTCGCTCAGGAATCTGAAGATAGAGTAGAGAAAGTCATGTACTACTTGAGCAAGAAAATGCTGGATTATGAGACCTGCTATACTCTATTGGAGAAAACTTGTTTAGATTTGGTATGGGCTACCAGGAAGTTGAGGCACTACTTACTAGCTCACTTTGTAATCTTGGTTTCGAGATTAGATCCCATCAAATATCTCTTTGAGAAACTGGCGCTTACAGGTAGGCTAACATGTTGGTTGTTTTTCCTCTCCGAATTTGATCTCAAATATGTCACCCGAAAGTTAGTCAAGGGAAGAGCTGTAGCAGAGTTCCTGAAAGATCACCCGGTAGAAGGGGATGAGGCGATGGAATACTTGTTCCCAGATGAAGCCATTCTGCAAGTTGAAGAGGAGACTTGGACGATGTACTTTGATGGAGCAGCCAATCAGTACGGTTATGAGATATGCGTGATACTGATAGCACCCGACGACTCCCATATACTTTTAGCCTTCAAACTCCGATTCAAGGTGTCGAATAATGAAGCAGAATATGAAGCGTGTATCATTGGTTTAGAAACCGTCCTCAAACTAGGGACAAAAAAGATTGGATGCCATCAGGGACTCGAACTTAGTTGTTTCTCAAGCAAATGGAGACTGGGAAGTCAAAGAAGAAAAAATGAAGGCTTATCACTAGACCCTGGATGTTCTGATTCCTTGGTTTGAAGAACTAACTTTCACGCATCTACTGAGAGAGAACAGTAGGTTCACTGATGCTTTACCAGCTCTATCTTCTATGGTAGACATTCCACTTGGAGTTCGGATACGTCCGACTATCATTGAGCAGAAATACAAGCCGCCTTACAAAACTATCGCCACAATAGATGAAGCACAAGATAAAAACCCTTGGTACTACGATATTTGGAACTTCTTGGAAAATAAGATTTATTCACCAAGGGGAAATACCAAGGACAAAAGGGGAATATGGCGAATGGCCGTCCAATTTATCATCTACGAAGGTAAACTGTATAAAAGAGGTTATCTGGGAATACACAAGTTGTGGGTCGAAGAAGAAGAATCAAAGCGCCTGATGAAGGCCATCCATGGAGGAGAGTGCGGAGCGCACATGAACGGAGTAATGTTAGCCCGGAAGATTCTCAAGCAAGGTTATTACTGGTCCACCATGGAGGAGGATTGTATTGGTTTTGTTCGACGATGCCATAAATGCCTAATTCATGCTAATTGCATGAACATCCTACCGTCAAAACTGTACAATATGACTTCGACATGGTCTTTCTCAGTCTGGGGAATCGACGTCATCAGTGCAGCCACACCAAAAGGGTCGAATAGGCATGAATATATCTTGGTGGCAATTGATTACTTTACAAAGTGGGTGGAAGCTCAATCCTGTGCAGTGTTAAAAGCATCACATGTGGCTAAGTTCATCAGAAACAATATCATTTGCCGATATGAGGTCCCAAATGAGATCATAGCAGATAATGACTCTCACTTCAAAAAAGAGGTGATAGACTTATTGGAGAAATACAACGTGGCTTTTCATAAGTTATTTATGTACAGGCCGCAAACCAATGGAGTTGTTGAAGCCGCCAACAAGAACATCAAGAATGTCTTGCAGAAGATGGTTGAGACATATAGGGATTGGCCAGATAAATTGCCATTCGCACTCTAGGGTTATAGAACTTCAATCCAGACGTCTACAGGGGTAACTCCTTATTCTCTTGTCTATGGGGTGGAAGCTATTCTGCCAATTGAAATAGAAGTCCCATCGCTACGAGCTGTAGCTGAGTATCAAATAGCAGAGGTGGACTGGTAACAGAGTAGATTTGAGGAGTTGATGTCTTTTGATGAGATAAGACTGAAAACATTGTATCATGTTCAGGGCTATCAGCGCAGAATTGCCAAGGCTTTTAATAAGAAAGTTAAGTCCCAAAATCTCAAGAAATGAGATATGATGCTGAAAGACAACCGAGCTCCTATTCATGACCCTAGGGGCAAGTTCAGACACAATTGGACTGATCCCTACATCATCAAAGCTATCTGGTCTGGTGGAGTTGTTATTCTCATAGACTTATATGGCTTGGAATTTTCACAACCGATCAACGTGGACAAGTTGAAGAAATACTATCCCTAAGAGGCTCGCTAGGCCGAAAACCTGAAAAGACGACCTAGGCAAAAGGTAGAGCATGAAAAATTAGAAATAAAGAAAAATTGAGCTCGCAAGGTTAAAAATCCTAAAAGGCGACTTTGGCAAAAGTTAGAGCACAGAAAAAGAAAATTAATACTCGAGTGAACCTAAACCGAACTACGTAAGGCCTGATTCCTATCTTCAGAATATATAGGCAACTTCATCCAGAAATTCGGCTGTAATCATCTCCAACTCAACTGTCTTGTCTATGTGTCTGATCAGTTCATCTCTGTTTGTTCTTTACCTGAGAGTTCAGATGTGATCTTTACGCCGAGAGAAGAGTTGGTTACAATGCAAAGCAGTGGTGTTCAATCAGGGGCATTTCTAATTTTTTTTTATTCAGGGTTGTACATCTTGAGGATTGATTCTGTGCGTGTCAGGTGGTGATCCTTTTCGAAAATGGTTTTGGAAAGTTTTAATAAAAGTTGACTTTGTTCAAAATTTTACCTTTTACAACTTAGACCATTTTTGGACCAAAAGGAAAATTTTTAGTGCTCACAACTTTAATTTCATTGATTTCAACATAAAGTTCTCCAACTCTCTGATACAAATCAAAGTTGCTTTTATTACATCAAAAAACTTGAAAAGAAAGGTCAAAGCAATAAACTAGGGGCATAGGTGAGTCAGGTGCTCCTGTGTCCTCTATTCGTGCTTATGGAAGCTTCTGAAGCTAAAAAAGGCTCGGTTTGTGCCTCATCCTCGAGCCAAGCCAAACACTTGTCAGAAAGGGCATAACTAAAACTAGGGATAGGGGCCAGAAGCTCTCCCGTCCTCCAAGCAGTGAGGTACCTAGCCAAGTGTGAACCACGAATGAGAAATGAAACCGGGTATTCTATCCCCTCTTCTGGACGGGTCTGATCATGCCCGAATTGACGTCTAAACCGGAAAAGGAAATAGAACACGCAATGCGTAAGGCCAATCAATTGTATGCCGGGCTGCCAAGCCATTCTGTAACTCATCTCGGTCAGATTAAGCCAGGCACAATGCTAAGCTATGTCAGCAGTAAACCTGTTGCACATCCAGTCGCACCATCATCTCTCGTTCAGGAAATCCACTAGTCGGTGGCGGAAGAAATTCGAGCTGAGTACTCAGGGAAAGAGTCCAATACCTTCAGCTTATCCATAAGCCATACCTGGAAATGAATGAAAGAAAAGAGAGATTAAAGAATAGAAAGATGTATGTTGAGAGAAAAGTGAGAAAAGGGCTTTGAGAGAAAAATAGAGTATGAGTGCCGAGTGATGTAAGAAACATATATGAGAAAGGGTGGGAAACAATACCTGAAGAAGTAGTGGACTTCCCGTGAATCTGGTAGTCTCCTGTCGATGAAAAGCATCTAAGCCCATCAAGGTCTCGGCCAGTGCTAAACCAATGCAACTCTTGCCTTATTTCAGGCCTTGCACCACTTCAATCAATCGAATGTTGGATCCGCCAAAACTAGGGGCAAGAAGGATGCAAGCATATATAAGTAGAGGGCATGTTGCCGAAAACCCCACCAGAGAAGGTCGCCTATATCATCGGTATCAAAAAATCGATGAATCAAGCTAAGTATGTCCAGTTCTTCGTTGTGGACTAGAGATCAAGCCTCGTGCAGAATAAGCCCACACATCCGTTCCAAAGCTTAGGCGTGACCAAAACGGGGCTGAGGCATGATTTCCTCATCGCGCCGAGATTCCATTAGTGCTTGAAATTTTTCAATTGTCGGGCATATTTATTGCCTCCCAAAGTAAAAGACATGTGTAATTGGGTCCCAGCATCGGGCCACAGCATGGAGAAACGAAAAACAAAGTAGAGTATGGCTCAACGAAAAAAGTACATTTATACCGAAACTCTGAAAATTTACCTTTTCTGTGTCGTCTAAAGCAGCTATCCAATCCGAGAGCTTTTCGACAAAAAATGGCTCCATTTGTGGAAGAAATTGCAGCTAAAATGAGTTTTTGGAGAAGAATTCACGAAGCAGAACCTTTTGTAGAAGATAAGGTTGTGAATGGAAGCCAGCTGTCAACAATCTGGAGGTTATTCTCACTGGTGGCCAGCAGGCTACTTTGGTGGCCGGTAGCATCTTTTTGTGGTCGGTAGTCCCTCTTTCTGGCCTACCATCCACTTGTGTGCTAGGCAGTGCTGGAAGCTTGTGTTTTGTCTCGATCACCGAGTGTTTTGAGGTCTTGTTTTGAGTCCTTTTAGTTTTAGGAAGTTTGTTTATTTGTAGTCGAGTTGTTTTTGTTTTGTTTTGTTTATCGAGTTGTATGTTGTATTTTGTCTTTCGGTTGTTAGTCGGCTCATTACTTGATTAAGAACATTGTTTGAATCAAACACTCTTGGCAAATTCAATTCCATGCCCATTTTATGCAAATATGGTGCTTATGATGCAAAAATGACAACACTTGTCATAAAAAACTGTGAGGTTTTATTCTGATCATGGTTTTTTACAAAGAAGAGTACAAGTTTCAAAAACAAAAATAAAACCTATCTAAAGCTATACATTGTGCTAATGGTACCACAAAAAAAAAAAAAAAACTAAGCAAAAAGTACGAAAAAAATCAATGCCAGTCGCCTTAGGCCCGAGAGGCCCTCTTCGTCATCTTCCTCGGAGGGGAGGACTCGGAAGCACTATCTCCATCGGCACCGCTATCCGAATCAGTCTCTAAACCAGAGCCGGTATCATCTCTGCTCCCTGTCTTAGAGCCTGCCTCAGCGTTACCTCCACTCCCGGCCCCCAAGCCAATATCATCGTCTCCACTTTTGGATGACTCAGAATGCCGACTCACTGCCTCCTTGGAGTCACTAGTCTCAACATCATCGTCGCTCAAGATGGGCTTTGAAAGACTGCTCTGGCCTCGGGTGCCCCTATCTCTGCCTTGACCACTACTCATATCTCGGTTACAAGCTGGGGTCTGTCTTTCTCTCTCCTTCCTATTGCTGGAGGAGGTACTGTCGGTATTGGTGCTGTTGCTGCCGCTGGTGCCATCGGTGTAGATGGAATCTGAAAAAAACACTTGTCAATGTATTAACTACAGTGTGTGTATCAAATGCAGGCATAGTGTGCAGAATGAGTGTCATGCAGAAATCAAGATACAGTATGAGTACAGTGTGTGAATACAGTGTGCCAATGCAGTGTATCAGTGTAGTTTGGGAACTATTACAGTTGAAATGCAGTGTATTAATGGAAAATATAAAATGCATGCTAAACTGAAAGAAGCTACCTGGATACCGTGGAGACCGAGTAGTGTCTCCTTCCTTTGCACCATACCTATCAGGGAAGCCACCAGCTCGATGAGGCTCCCCGTATATTCTATAGATACCTGCAAGTGCATTTGGATGATTAATGTCTGGGATAAACATATCTGAAATGGAAATGTGGGTGTGCAAATGATAAAGTGTGGTCCATACTTGGGATGAGCCTCGAACTTCGACAAGCTCGTGTCTAGCCTCTGTCGGCTCGATCGGGATCTGGTAAGTAGTCCCAGTAGGCCGCCAGCATGTGAGCATGGTAGGAAGCTCCGGCCAATGGATAATCTGCTCAACAGGGAGCCCCTCTAGCATGGGCCCTAGTCGCTTGAACTGCCTCGCCTGCCGCAGGAGCCCTTACTCCCTTGCCTGCGTGAACGCCCGTCAGAGAAGGCATAAGGTTGGTTTGGATAAATATCGTGTAATCACCCTCTCCTTTGAAGAAGTCAGCATCTAAGCCCACCATAAACTGTATGACGGCATCAACAGATAGGTTGTCCGCTATCCTCATAGATTCCGGGAGTGGCATCGAAATGACCGGATCAGAAAGGCCCACAGTCTAGTGAACGAATCTCTCACTTAAGAACTAAGCCCGATAGACTGGGCCCTTCAGCAGAATCTAAAATCGGGGATGTGCCCCACGCTCCCGCGTACTAGCGCGCACCCCGGTTGGCATCATGGCCTAGGGCTTCTACGTGATTTGCAAACAGTGGATGTACAGATTGTTAGTTACCGTCAGTTGCTAAAATGTGAGTCAGAGCAGTTGTAAAGTAAAAATGACTGTGTTTCGGGTTACCTCATGGACAACCACAATATCAAAGTAATTGCGGAAGAAGGTGAAAGTCTCACGACTCCGGCGCCGACACTGGCCATCGTATCGCCTCGAGTAGAGAACCAACAGGGAGAGCTCCTCTATAGGCTCTGGAGCGAGGGTTGAAAAATACGCATAAACCCATAGCTGCAAGGAAAGTGCAGTGATATGTGATCAACAAAACATGAACAAATATAGAAAGTGAAAAGCAGAAAACACAGAGCATGAATAGATGTAGAAAGTACAAAGCAAAAAGCACAGGTGTTAAACAGATATAAGGCAGAAAATGTGAAGTGGAAAGTGTAAATTACAAAGAGAAAACTGAAATGCATACCTCCCAAGCTCGTTAGTAGCCTCCGATCTGCTCTCCCCTTAGGTGGGAGGTAGAACTCATATATATCCGTATAAAGTGGTGAGGCCAACTCCACCTCAGCCATAGAAACGTACTCGGGGAAGGGTCACCACGACGCGCAACAGATAAAAACCCACGGTGTTACACCTGTTCGAAAACAAGGTGGTACCAAGGACAAACATCAGGAAGCCCCTGGCATACTGCTCCATCTCCTCCAACGTCTCGAGCTCGCTCCCTCGGAATTGCTTTGTGAACCAGCTGTATCTCACCATGGCTAGCCGGTAGAGAGGTGGGCATGCTCCCAATAGGTTGATCCAAGCAGCCTCTCACTTCCCCATATATGTGTCAAAAGGGATCGGATCACCCCCTACTTCTAAGCTTGTGATTATGGCGAAATCGTAGGGAGTCATCGTCATCTCCCTGGCAGTGGAGGAAAGAGTTGGTGGTGTCCCACCACCTCTCCACTAACGCTCCTAGAAGGGGACGGCTCGCCATGACATGTGTCAGGTCGGAGCAGAAAAGGCTGAAGTTAGTCTCATCGATGATGTCACGACCCCGGCGAGGAGCTCGTCATACCAATCCCTTGTTGTCGTCGCTTCATACCCCTTGTAGGCACGAGAGTCTCCCTGTCACGACCCAAACCTGCCCCTAAAAGTTTGGTCCATGACCGGCCTGTACTTAGGCCTCAAAACAAAATTTCAAAATAATATTTATTCACATACGGGGACTTAAGAGGAAGCAAATACCAAAAATAATAACATAACATCCATTGAGCAGTGCTTAAATGCCAGGATCTTAAACATTACATCAAATATACAAATGTCACATACGTAGTTCATGTATATACAGTCTAAGTCATATAGTTGTGGAACAAAAGCCATCATAGCCTAAACAAAACTAAGCTTGGTAAATTATACTACGTCTTTACATGGAGACACTTCCTGGATGGCTTGACAGAGAGGCGGACCTCGATAGAACTCTAGTGTTGATCCTCGATGGCTCACCTACATGTATATAAAATAAAAGGGTGAGCTAATGCCCAGTGAGTAATATTAAAGTAAAGAGGTTAATGAATGATGTCCTTTACATTAAGAAAACATATTTCACAATTTTGAAATGTATCTTAAATCATGTTAAAACAAACATTTATCGTATCAAAATCCATGCTTTTTGAACGGATTACATATCTAAACCCATTATAAAACATTTTGCTTGGTACGTGCTACGCCCACTTATACAAAGGGTTAGAATCACATTTCAAAATAGGACATCCATTCATGCATATCAAAGGACATTTCGTAAACATGAATCATATAATGATGTAAAAACATTCATGTTCATATCATATTTTCTGATTGACCTCGGGTTTACGTATAAGAAAACGACCACGAGCCCAATCATATATCAAACGACCTTCAGTCGAAACGTATCATATCACTTGTCGTGGAGTAGATGGAGCATCGACATGTCTCCACTTCTCCTTGGGCCCAATTCATGTATGTATGGACTTAAGAGATGTCTCGTGCGGATTCTAGAGGTGACACTCACTGTAGCACTTAGTTCGCACAACACTTTGTTCCATACCAAAGTCAATAGGTCTTAAAGACCGAACAATTCATATCATGCCATAGCATGAGCGGAACGAATAAACGGAACGGCCTTGGGCCCATCATATCATATTACAAACAATTCACATTTCTTGTTCATAACTCATTTCACATTCTTCAAACTTGTGCATTTTGATAAAATGCGATATTTAGAGAATCATGTCATACATAAATTAAAATAGATAATGAAAAACAGATCTTAACTATCTTATTACTCACAATGATGGGCTTCTGGTAGCAGTTGGAAGATATTCTCGTCTTGACCTACAACCATAATTACACAACACAACATATGAATATAACCGATCCCTTTGTTTGCTCTTTAATCAATTAGTTATGTTGGTTCTAAACTCATTAGTCCTTAATAGGTCATAATCCGTGTCTAGGAAAATAGGAGAAAACGAAAGGAAACTAGGTTAGAAGAAGAAATAGCATGAAACCGGTAGACAGAAAGTGAACAACATTCACTAATTTGAGCATATCTATTTGTGTTCTTAGAATTTGTATGTGAGACTACCACCATTGGAAACTAGACTTCCGGGGATTGAATTTAGGCACAAGAATCACTTAAAATGAAGTCCGGATGAAAGAGATATGCTTATTTGAAGTTGAGCAGAAACAGGGGGCTCTACACGTGCTGGACCAAAACCACACGTACGGTGCAGGGGCACATGCTTTTATTTTAGAATAAAAAATGTTGCTGGAAGAAGGCTTTCGCACGTGCGGGAAGCCCCGCCACACGTGTGGGACCAAAACCACACGTGCGAGAAAATCAGGGCATGTGCGGGGGCATGTGCTTTTATTTCAGAATAAAAAATGTTGCTGGAAGAAGGCTTCCGCATGTGCAGGAAGCCCTGCCACACGTGCGGCTCTTGCAAAAACTTATGTCTAAAAACACCTGTTGGTTCTATCACTTGTTTTTCCATTTTCTAAGCTAGGTTCAACTCTAATCACTCAAAAACATGTAAAACTACCCCACAACATGATAAACTAACATTATTCAAGTGTAATTTCATCTCAAATACATCAATCTTGCTTAAAGTTAGAAATCAAAGTCTCATCTTTTCCATATATTCAAGATTTCGTAATATATGTCCAAAATCATGTAAGTACATCTTACACATGGTTGATTCTCACACCAAATCTTGTTATTCCATGAATCATTCTTAAGATTGAACTCTAATAGACAAATTTAAGGAAATCAAGGTTCAATTTCTTGAATTCAACCCATTTCATTCATAACCCAAAGCCCTAGTTCATTTACATATTAAATCTCCAATTTAATCCTTGATTTCTATGGTAGATAAGTTATCTATAAAGATAATAATTAAAGCCATATACCTTAACTCAAATCCTTGATTTTCCCCTTGAACCTCTTCAATTTTCCCAAGCTTTCATGGTTGATTTTCTTCTTTTCTCTCCTTTTTCTCCATTCTTTTTTCTTTCTCCATTTCTCTCTTGAGCCTCCAGAACTCTCTCTCTTTCTTTCTCTCAAAATATTTTTATCTCAATAATGAGGTTGAGCCCAAGAGGCTCATATAAATATAATATATATATATATATATTACTAATAAAATCAATTTAATTCATTCTAAATCAGATTTTTACAAAACTTCATACTAGGCTCTAAAAATCATGCTGATCACAAATATTTGGTCGGTTTCGGTTTGCTAAGGCTTTCAATTTTCAGTCCAAAGGTCACAATTTCAATAGATTTTCTTATAACTGACAGATCCAACTTCAAATCCTTAATATTTACATACTTAAACATGCAATTCCACATCAACAACGTAAAATCATGACTAATCATAAGTCCGACATAATTTAACTAACCTAATTTGACTTCCATTAGATCCTAATTAATTATATTTAAATTTATCCATCTGAATCAGATTTTTAATCAACTCCCAAAAGGCTCCAAATATCAAATTAAGCTTATTCCCATCATCAATTGTGATTTCTCATATCAGTAAGGCTCTTAATTTTAGGTCAACTCAAGGTCTCCCGTAATAAATTATATACTCAGATCAAATACCTCATAAATAAATTTAATCCATAATAACCTTAATTCCCACTCCTCATAACGTAATTAACTCCAATTCGGACCCAATGAATCAATTCTCAATTTTTACAAATCTGAATTGAATTTTTAATTACACCCCTATATGGTCCGATACACGAAATTAAAATAAGTCAACTCACTAATGATTCTTTCTCGAACCACTTAGGCTTTCAAGTTCTAATTCCAAAATAAATCTCCCACAAAATCGTATACAAATCAGTCTCTATAATTTTCATAATTCCCAAATTAAATCAGAATAGTAGGCAATAAAATTCAAATCTCCATCATTAATTAAATATAAATTATTACGCGATGGGGTTGTTACACTCATTATGGAAAAAAAATAGTTCAGTCAAATGAAAAACAATGATGCAAGTACAATTAGATGAAAGACAGTGCAAGAAATACAGTAAAAGGAAAGGTAGGAATGCATGAAAATAGGATTCATACCTCAGTAGCATTGGAGGAAAGGTGGAAGGTCGGCTCCCTCAGCAGAAGGTCCTCTGGTACGCCGCGAGCAAAGTCGCTGAAATGCCTAATGCCACCGGGCGGTAAGATGTGCGTGTGGGGATGATATCTCGCTAGATAGAAGGGCCTCATTCTCAATGGCAACGACTCTGGCTCAAACTCGGGCGCAAACTCCGCTTCAAGGTCGGCCTCAATGCCCTAGGCCGCCTCGTCAGCCTCAGCAACTACTGCCTCCTTTACCTCAGCAATGGGTGGGAATATGGATGGAACCTCTAGAGGAGCCCTGTCATGAGGAATCTCATTCGCCATTTGGAAAATGGGTGAAGAGTAGGTGAAAAGAGAAGAAAAATGGAGAAAATAGGGTAAATTTGGAAAAAGTTAACCCTAGGAGAGAGAAAATGGGAGAAAAAGTCAAATCCCAGAAAAGTTGATGAAACCCGAGAGAAACTCGAGGGGAACAAGCCTAGAATGGTGAAAATCTAAGAAAAAATGACGAAATCAAAATCTGATCGGTTCAAAATGTAGAGAACTAAGAGGGTTTTACGAAAAAAGTTTGCGTGGGGTGTTGAAAAATGCGTATAAAGCGCAAATCTAGAGAGAGGAAACACCAAGAGAAAGAGAGAGGATTTTCGGTCAAGGGTTTGTGAGGATATGAAGTGTGAAGGTGTATACTTAAAGACCCAAGGCAAAAGGACCAATTTGCCCCGAATCTGCCACGGGTGGCCGGCAGCTGGTCGACAGCTTCTTCTGGTGGCCGGTGGCTCTCAGGTGGGTCCTGGTGCTGTTCTGTGCTTTTGCTTCCTGAGTGGTTTGTGGAAGGTTCTATTTTGAAAGCTTGCAGCTACGTTCCGATGAAAATTTGTCCCACTTGCTACTATGAACGAGGTGCATCCTTTTGATCATGTTGTAACTCCTCCGAGAGGTAAATCGAAAGTCATCATTGGATATCATTTTATTGGTTTTATTAAATTACACTTTTGTTCTCTTCTATTGCGTAGCATGCGTGTCTTGCATCATTTATGATTCATGCCAAAAATATGCTCTTATTTCATGCATAAAATATGCTTTTGTTTTTTGCATAGAACATGCTTTCAATTAACATCATACGTCGGTTGTCTATCTTGCATGGAATATGCCTTGTCACTGTTTTGACTCATTCACTTTGTGCATCTATCGCACTTATTCTCTTTGTACATCTATCGCACACGTTCACTTTGTGCATCTATCACATTTTTTCATTTTGTGCATCTATTGCACACCTCTTTTTTATCTCAGGACGCGTGACGCGTGGCCCTGTGCATGTTTTATCTCAAGACTCGTGAAGCGTTAGCTCGAGCAGTTTCTCTTGCATCTCAGAATGCGTGATGTGTGGCCCTGGACGTGTTTTATCTTAGGACGCATAAAGCGCGAGCCCGAGTGGTTTCTGTTATATATCAGGACGTGCGACGCACGGCCCTGGGCGTGTTTTATCTCGGGACGCGTGAAGCGCGAGCCCGAGCAGTTTTTCTTGTTTCTCTGGACGCATGAAGCGCGAGCCTGAACAGTTTCTCTTGTATCTCAAGATGCGTGACGCGCGGCCCTGGGTGTGCTTTATCTCGGGACGTGTAAAGCACGAGCCCGAGTAGTTTCTCTTGTATCTCAGGACATGTAACGCGTGGCCCTAGGACTTTTTTATCTCAAGACGCATGAAGTGCGAGCCCGAGAGGTTTCTCTTGTTTCTCAGGATGTGTGAAGTGTGACTTGGAGTGGTTTTTATCTCAGGATGCGTGAAACGCGACCCCGAATGATTTTCATTCCTTTGTTTCTCGAGACACGTGAAGCATGACTTTGAGTAATTTTTTTATCTCGGGATGCGTGAAACACAACCCTGAGCAATTTTCGCTTTTCAGTTTCTCAAGACGCGTGAAGCGCGACCCTGAGCAGTGTTTTCTTTCCTCGTCTTGTGTTTTGGCGTGGTCGGAGTGCGTTTTAGATTTTTTTGTATAGAACCTGTGTTGGTTTTAAGCTTGAAGCTGCTCATTCATATGTTGTTATCTTCTTATTGGTTATTGCATCTGTTATTGCTTATTGCATCATCTCGCATGATCATAAGTTTTCAAAATAGCTGGCTTCGCGAAACGTGTGAGTCCAGCTTTAAAGTTTTTTGTGCATATCATTTGCATCTTGTCCCAGAATTACGCTGGTTTGATTCCTTGCAAAGGGATACGTAGGAAGCCTGCAAGCGCAACAATTTATTCTGTCTTGATTGTTTGTCCAAGTCTTACGGCCTTATCAAAATGGGTCGTCTCCGAGTTTTGACATTCATTCACGTCATTTCATGATTCCAAGTTCTGTTAAAAAGGGACAACTGTAGACACCCCATTTTTTACGGTCCTCACAACTTGGACGTCATCGTTTGCACACCCAGTGATGAGTTTATATGCTTGTCAAGTGCTCGAAATCCTCAATGGAATGCCACAGCTTTAAGCCTTTGAAACCTTGCACCCCTATTACTTTGTTTTTGGACCAAAACCTTAAATTTTGAAGCCTGCAACCTCTGGTGGCATGCCGGCCACCCCAATTGGCGCCAGCCATTGCTTTTAGTTGCCGGCCACCGGTGATGTCCTATCGGCCACCAATGTGTTTTACAGATATTTTGTGCCAGTTGTGCCAGCTGTTTGCACAGATGCTTGCATCTGCTCCTACGTGTATGGCTGGATGTTTCTGAGAGAAATTCATGTTTTCTATATATAGAGGACCTCCCCTCTTTCTTTTGAGGTTAGAAAAATTTTGGAGCAAAAATTTTCTTCTCTCTCTACAATTCTCTCTCTCTCTCTTACAAATTTATTAACCTTTGCCTATACACTCTTTACCTTTGCCTATAAACTCTTAACCAAACCTCTCCATCTTTGAGCTAAGGTATCTTTGAGCCTTGTATGAGCTCTTGAGGGTGTACTTGCCTTGATTTGTTGTTTAGAATTGGTTTTCCTCTTTAAGAGTATAAAGCTTTGTCTCTTTACTTGCTTTATTTACTATTTTTCCTATTATTTTTCAAATGTTTTTGGGCTATAAAACCTCTGTATTTTTGGGCTAAAACTTGGGTTTTAAGGTCAATAAAGGTTGAGGGGTTGATAGCCCTTCTTTACACCTTGTTTTCAAGGCCTTTACCCTTGTGTTTCCCACCCTTGCACTATCTTTTTTTGATCTTTTAAACACTAATTTTCAGAGTTATTTCAGTGGCTAAAATCATGTTTTGAAGTCCAAAAGTAGGGGGGTTAGCCTTCCCTCCTTGTGTTTTGCTTACTAGCCTAGCATGCTCCATGTTTTAGCTTATTGTTCTAGCTATTTTTGTCCTAATTCCAACATGTTTTAGGACTTATTTAGGACTGTTTTAGCACTATTTTTAAGTGCTGGTTGCATTTGAGCTTTGCTTTGCATGCTTATAGTGTAATTGTTCTCATGAGCTTGGTGTTCTAGGCCTTGGACACCATCTTATTTGAGTTGATTACATTTATTTATGGTTTTCCATACTTGTGATCACTCTTAACCATCTCTGCAACCTCCCTCCTTTCTTGGCTTTTGTTTTGCTTTGAAAGTGGTTTCAAGCCAAGTGTTTGTTTAAGCATGAGATTAAGATGTCATGCTTAATGGTTTAATCTCTTTGGGGGTTCATTACCAACGGTATGATGTCTCTTTCATACCCAAAACAACTCTTGGTTTGAGCCCTCTCTCCATTAGAGGACTTAAGCTCACCTTTAGACTCAATTGATTAAAGAATGAATGGTAATCTAAAATGAAGTAATAAAATTGGTGAGTAAAAATGGTACAACATAATAACTTGCTTGGGTTCAATCGGACGTTAATTGAACCCTTGAGTCTTAAGTCGTTTTATACTCTTTAGTGATGAAAACAGTTCAAGATTCATTGTCAACTACTTCCCTTGATTTTTCACGATAGGGAGGTGGTTTTGAGAGTCTTGTTTTATTGTATTTATTGAACTTGCACACTTTGGTTCATAAGCCATCATGCAATGAAATTGCATCCATTGGTGGTTTGTGAATTAAGTTTTACTACTCCTTTGAACAGTTCAAATGATAAGGAGGGGTAAATTGTGCAAACAAATCCTTGAGAATACACTGTCTCTGCTTTATTTGCTCTCTGTTACAGCAAGGAAATTCAGTCAGCCGTGGCCGGTAGGCCCCCTGTCGGCCACCAGTGCAAAATCAAGCAGTGTTCTTTTGAAGTAGAACAGACTAGGTTCTGAGGTGGAAAACAGTGCAAGTGTTCTACTGTGCAACAGAGGCATTCAGCAGTAGAAACAGTGACTTTTTCGGGTGGAAAGTCCGTGCATGCATGAGCATTCCTTGTTTCCTAAGGCAGAGTAATTAGAATAGCTAGCTTAGCACTCTTTTCATGTTGTATTCATGTAAATAATTAGTTCATTTTGATTTGTTGTAATAATCAGTTAGCTAGAATAGTTAATTAATTCGGTTTGTAATAATTAGTTAAGTAGCTTAGCTAAATTATGTTGTCGTTGTAATAGCTTAGCTTTAGCTAGTTAACTAGTTAGTTCATTCAGACTCTCCTTCGTAAGAACGCAATGTTGTAATAATGTATATGTCTTCTAACCCCACGTCTTTCTCCCTTTTATTTACTAGCTTATGATGGTTAGTTTAGGGCATCATGTTTAATTTAACATATCTCCTGCCTTGCATCCACTTGTATTACATGCACTGAGGCTCGGTTCATCATTCTAACTTGCGTTGGTAGTTTAAATACTTTGTTGAATAAGTGCTTAGATCGCATGCTATCAAATTGATTCATATGTCATATTAGTAGCTGAGCCTATTAATTGCATATCGCGTGTGTTGCATTAGTCATATCGTATAGTTGGGATCATGCATTTTTCTAACTCTTTTGTTTGTTTTGGCTTGGAGTACTAGGTGAGCCTTTACTCGCTTTAGCATAATTGCATGAGTGTGATTGTTGCCATGTCTAGCATACTTGCCATGAGGCTAATTGCTTAAGTGCTATAGCTGCTTGAATGCTTGTGGATGAAGGCTAATTGCTTGAATTGGAATAATTTGAGTAATGTTCATATGCCATCACCTTTTTAAGTGGTACATATTTCGAAACCATTTTCAAAACAAACATGAGCCAAATGTTCCAATTCTTGCAAATTAGTCTATACTTGTGTGTGTGCGCATCATCTAGTAATGCTAACCTAATAATCGGAACAAGAGCATATAATGTAGATAAGATTCATATCATGACTAGTAGAGGCCGATCTTTGATCGGGTGAGCGGGAGTGCTCAATTCATGACTTTTCCCTCTCGTCACTAAGTTCTCGAGCCGAGACAATCTTGGTGATGACGGACACGTGGCCTTTGGCACGAGTCATGGGTTTCCTAAATTTTCTAAAAATATTTAGGTACCGACTCTGTATTTGGCAAAACAGTTCATTTTTGACATTTTGATTCAAAATCGATTTTCCAAAAAGATTTTCCGGATTAGGATTCTTTAGTATTTATCTATTTCACATTGCACTTATAGAATCAGATTTAGAACTGCGGGAGTCCAATACTGCAGGGCTTCTTCGTCTTCCTAAAGGGGGTACGAAAAGTCGAGCTACATGATCTCGTATGGTCCTACAAATCTAGGTGCCAATTTTTCATTCTTTCTGAACCGCATGATACCCTTCATCGGCGAAACCTTTAAAAACACAAAATCTCCGATGTTTAACTCAACCCCCTTATGTTTTCTATTAGCATAACTCTTATGACGACTCTGTGTAGTCTTAATACATTCTTGAATAATGTTCACCTTCTCCGTGGTCTCTCTCACCAACTTTGGTTCTAACAACGGCACATCTTTTACCTCCATCCAACGAGCAGGTGATCGACATGGCCTCCCATATAAAGCCTCAAAAGATGCCATCCCGATACTTGAGTGATAGCTATTATTATAAGCAAATTCCACCAATGAAAAGTGTTCTTCCCAACTACCACTAAGATCAAAGACACAAGCTTTTAACATATCCTCCAAGATCTGATTTACTCGCTCAGTTTGCCCATCCGTCTGAGGATGATAAGCAGCTCTCAGGTCTAACCTAGCACGCAAAGCATATGCTGAAAACTCTTCCAAAACTCTTCCATAAATAACAGATCACGATCCGAAACTAGAGAAACTGGTGCGCCATGAAGTCGCGCCACCTCCTGAATATATAGCCTAGCCAGTTTATCTGCAGTTCGGTGAACACTGATAGGAATAACATGAGCAGACTTGGTGAGTCGATCCACTATCACCCAAATAGATTCATTGCCTCGCTAAAATCACGGCAATCCATCCACGAAATCCATAGAGATGTACACCCATTTCCAAGTAGGGATCTTGAGAGGCTGCAAAAGTCCAAACGGTCGTTGGTGTTCTGCCTTAACCTGTTGACACACATAACATTAAGAAACTCCTACGTCCTTTTTCATACCTTCCCACCAAAACGTCCTCTTCAGGTCATGATACATCTTAGTCCCACCAAGGTGAATGGTATATCCTGACCTATGGGCATCATCCATAATCTTTTTCCTTAATTCAACAATGTTACGTACATACAACTTGTCCCTGAATCGTAATCCCCCATCTGAGTCCACAAACCAATCAGTAAGACAATCATCGATCAAATCCACTACAAGTTCATCAAGTTTACTGACGAGGAACCTATCTAAATTCTATATCTGATGAACTTTATCCAGTAACGTCAGCTGTATGGTCAAACTACCAATGTATGCCCTCTCGGCACTCTCTATTGGTTAAACATCATGCATCAAAATTAACTCCAAGGACTTCTATTCTTAAATCATCAAAGAAGCTATAATCCCATGTTGTCGATTAAGTGCATTTGCAACCATATTTCTTTTCCCCGGGTGGTAAAAGATCTCAAAATCATAACTACTAACGAATTCAACCCACCTTTGTTGCCACATGTTCAACTCTTTTTGAGAAAACAGATATTTGAGGCTCTTGTGATCTGTGTATAACTCAAAGTGTTTGTCACGACCCAAACTCGCCCCTATGGGTTTAGCACCGTAACTGGCTAGTAATCCGTGATTACCGAAGGCCTGCTTAACAGTAATAACAGTAATACAGAGTACAGGGGCTGGCGGAAGCCAAAACAGTAATAAAAGATGTCCAATGAGTTGTAACAGTCTGTATGCAAAAAGACTTTTCTACACATATTCACATTCATGAGCAAAACAGTATGTACATACACATATCATACATAATCATCCAAGATAGGGACCTAATCCCTATTAGAGCAGTACAGTTACAGGTCTATGCGGTCTATACAAAATAGAGACAGAAAGGGGGAATTTAAAACACCCCGAAGCAGCCTTGGCTTGGACAGACTTGGAACCTCGCAGTGAGGCACGTTGGTTAGCTTGACAAAAAGGGAGTTTAACCCAACGCTCTTAACTCTGATCCGGTGCCTGGACACCTACATATATATATAAACAGTAAGCTAAAGCCCAGTGAATAACATATGCGTAAAGAGGTTAGGAATGAATGTCCTTTCAGTATTAAAAACAGTCATTTGAACAGTATATCAGTTATTCGGTCATAGCAGCCATAAGTGGTACATCCAATAGCAAAACAGTACAGTAGGTCTTAACAGACCGAACAGTCAGTTGATGGCCATCATATCAGTAAGCAGTAGTGGTTCCAAACATGGGAACCGACAGAGATCTCTGTGACAGTAGCAGTACAGTACAGTAACAGTAAATTGCTATGGATGCCACGAATACAGTTCGCAAATAGGACAAGCATTCATTCAGTAAGAAATATCATTTTAGAAAACAGTACAGTTGATCATTCGAAAAATATTCATGATTGAATATATCTTTACAACATTGTTACTCACAAGAGTTCTGGGCTACAAATAAGCTAGTGAGCGTCCTCGGATGCCAACCCTACACAGTTACAGGATGAACACACACTAAGTTGCATGTTTGGGAAACAATAACTTAGTCCCTATCTTGACCCAGTGTGGTTCTATAGCATTATCCTCGTTAAGATGCCTTAAACTAGGCTTAGGAATGCCTAGGATGGAATGAGGATGCAAAAATGCACTTTAAAACACTTTTCAGAAT
The DNA here is from genome assembly GCF_055761805.1 of Camellia sinensis. Classification (NCBI taxonomy): domain Eukaryota; kingdom Viridiplantae; phylum Streptophyta; class Magnoliopsida; order Ericales; family Theaceae; genus Camellia; species Camellia sinensis. The sequence continues at coordinate 25,609,755 of NC_138970.1, read as the reverse complement.
TTTCAGAAAACAGGGGTCTCGCTCGAGCGTGGCTTTCTATGCTCGAGCAGACATGCAGACAAAGGAGCTCTGCTCGAGCGTGACTTTTTTCGCTCGAGCGGATTGTAAAAGTACTGGATGCATGAAATTCACGCTCGACGGGCGCTCGACCCCCGCTCAAGCGTGAGACACAAGTCCTCGCTCGAGCGTGCATTCCCTCGCTTGAGCGGACTGTAAACACATGCAAAGTACTAGATACACGCATTTCACGCTCGAGCGTTACTTTACTCACTCGAGTGGACTACATGAACTCAGAGTGTACGCTCGAGCGTAGAGTTCCTTGCTCGAGCGTGGATTCAAAATCTGGAATTTCCAGATTTGTCTCCAAGCATGAAACTCAACATTTAAAGCATCAAATTCGATCCTTTTGGGCTAATTTTCTGGAACACACTTTAAAACTCATAATATGACATGGTTCAAAGATCAATTTGCAAAATCAAAGCCCAAAGGTAAGTCAATTGAACACCATTTTCAAATAAACATCAAGAACATGATGAACATGCAACATGCATGAATTTAATCAACTTCAAAGCTTCCAATGCATGATCAAATAAGTCAATTCACTCCAAAACATGATGAATTCATAGACTATAACCCAAATATGGACATGCATGTGAGGATTCTAAGAAAACAACCTCAAAATTCAACAATGTACACATGCATGCATAATTTAAGCTTCAATTCAACATGTTAGAACCAATTCTAGACTTAGATCACTAGAGACTCATTAACCATGCAAGGTACAACTAGAATTCATAATCAAGAAGATGAATATCTTACCTTATGTCCTCAATTTCAAGTCTAGAAGCTCAAATATGCAATCCTCTCTTCAAAACTTCCAATTCTCCAAGAGTTTCTCTAGATGAAGCAACTCTCTCTCAAGTCTCTCTCTCTCACTCGGTTATGAGTCTCAAAAAATGGCTGAAGAAATGTTATAATGCTAGCATATAGAAATCAAATAAAAGGCTCATGAACTAGTCCACTTAATGGCATTTTGGTAAATAACTCAAATTGATGTAATACAACTTTTTAATCTAATTTAATCATACCAAATCAAATTTCAACTAAATTTATCATAAAATCACATAAATTCTAATTAGCATAAAACACTAATCAGTTTCGGATTCGGCCGCCGATAAGGCCTTCAATTTACAATTCGAAACTTAAAACATGAATAAATAAATTAACAGTCAAACAGATAGAAATGCATTTAACATAACACATTCATGCAATCAGTTTAGGATTGTATCCTAATCAGTTACTTATCATGTTCAGTCACAGTTTAGCAGTAATCAGTGGTATTATCAGTAAACAGTGGTGAGGGTTGTCACAGCGCTCCCCAAACAAGTAGTGTCGCCACCTTTAAACGCAAAACAACTGTTGCCAGCTCTAAGTCATGAGTAGGGTATTGTCTCTCATGAGGTTTTAACTGTCGGGAAGCATAAGATACAACCTTCTAATGCTACATCAACACACATCCCAACCCAGTTCCATTCGTATTAGTAAACACTACTAACTTTTCCTCGTGTATTGGTATAGTTAACATTGGTGTTGTAGTCAAACGCTACTTTAACTCCTGGAAAACTCTCTCATAATCATCTGTCCATAAGAACTTCACATTATTGCGGGTCAACTTGGTCATGGGTGCTGCGATAGTGGAAAATTTCTCTATAAATCTTCTGTAATAACCGACAAGTCCTAAAAAACTCCTCACCTCTGAAGAACTTGTGGGCTGCTTCCATTCTTTAACTGCAATAATTTTCTCAAGATCTACTGCTATCCCTTGATTGTATACAATATGCCCCAAAAACAGAACTTCTTTCTCCCAAAAGTGACACTTACTGAACTTAGCGTATAACTACTGCTCCCTCAAAGTCTGCAACACGACTTTCAAGTGTTCTCTGTGCTCTTCCTCATTCTTAGAATACACTAGGATACCATCTATGAAGATAATCAGAAACTTATCTAGATACGGTTAAAAATTATGTTCATTAAGTCCATGAAATAAGCAGGAGCATTTGTCAAACCAAAAAACATTAGAGGAAATTTGTACAACCCATACCAAGTCCGAAAAGCAGTAAACGGTATACTTTCCTCTGACACACCCATTTGATGGTAAACCATTCAGAGATCAAACTGAGAGAACACGGCTACCCGTTTCAACTAATCAAACAAGTTATCAATTCTAGGTAGCGGATATTTATTCTTGATAATCACCTTGTTCAGCTCTCTGTAATCTATGCACATATGGAGAGTGCCATCTTTTTTGGAGACAAAAATAGCGGGTGTTCCCCACAGAGAGTTACTTGAATGAATGAACCCTTTTTAAAGCATTTTTTCTAGCTACTTCTTCATCTCCACAAGCTCTTTAGGCGTCATTCTGTATGCCGCTTAGAAATCGGTGCAGTTCCCAGCACTAGGTCAATGCGAAATTCTACTACTCATCGAGGTGGAGGTCCAGGTATCTCCTGAAATACATCCTTAAACTCACGCACAACATCTACCTCACTAATATCTTGCTTAAGGATTTCTACTGAGCACAGAAAACTCGTCATTACCGACTCTTCTCCATCGCTAGAAGAGTGGGTAAGCCATGGCATATTGGGAATATCTATATTTACAGTCCTTCCAGCACAATCTAGAGTCACAAAGTATTTTTGCAGCCAATCCATACCTAAAATAATTGTAAACCCCTCAAACCCTAACACAATTAAGTTCGCATAGAAGACTCTACCCGCAAAGTCAATCTCAAAATCTTTACAAATCTCATAAAGAGTAACTGTCCCTCCTTAAGGGGTCTCAACACGAATAGGTCTAGATAAGGAGGTAGTTACAAGGTATTCTCTTTCTACAAACTATCTAGATATGAAAGAATGAGAGACACCAGTATCAAAAAGTATTCTAATGGGTTCTTGAAAAAGATTAAAGACACCTTCCAGTCATCATCTTCAAGTTAAATACACAAAAAAGAATTCGTTCATAAATACTTAGAATAAACTCAACCACCAAACTAGACCAGCTAACCCATGTTTCCACAATCCGAGGATCACCTAAACTTTCACAAGTCTAGGGTAACACGAGCTCTGATACCAAACTGTCATGCCCTAAAATTTGGACAATATTACATTAGGACTAAACCCCAATCAATATTCCATCATCCAAATCTTAGGGGTGAAACAAAATCTAAATGTTCTCGTCCCATAAGGTTTAGGTAAATTTCCATGCTCAACAGATAACAAGGGATTTGAAAAAAAAAAAAAAAACTAATAAAATGCCAACCAAACCGTCCACCATACTTTCATAACTATCAAATACCTCCAACATCAAAGTATCAACAACTAGTCAAAACAACTTAAATAATGTAAAGTTGGAAAATAACCTACAATGCCAAACTATCATAATACTAAGGTCATAAAAAAAAAAAAAAACAAATACATAAACTAATATCAACCCTAAGCTCAAGAAAACAAAAGAAATCCAAGAGACGTGTCCAATAACTATAGTTATTCCACGTCACCACCGTAGCCCCAACTAATCCTACAAAGGAAACTCGGCTGCGCTCAAATAGAACGCACCCGAGTTGCCAAGAGACAAAGCCGGTCAGTATACAAGTATACTTGTATGAGTATAAGATTTGACGCCCACGTGTTCACTAGACACCAACAAAAAGTACATTAATTCTTGTTATGGGACAAGACAAGTAGTTCCATCCGCACCGAGACGAAGGGGTAGTTTCTCGAGATACGATGTCATTTAGTTTTTTTACCCATACACAACTAAATATAAATTGAGTATAAAATAAAAATAAATAAATATAAAATTATGGTGATTCAGCCCTGCATAAAAAGTTAGTAAGCCCCGCCATTATGTAAAAAAAATAAAGTTACTATAATTCAATCATAAGTAACTTATTGAAGAAGTATAAAAATGTACCGTTTTATGCGTAAATAATTCGAATTGACCAAAACTCAAAAAATAAAAGTTGTACAAAATCAAATTTTATGAAAGGTAACGTGATCGAATTTAGTAGAAACTGAACAAGTTGAGAGAAAAACTTAATAGAAGAACCTAAACGAAATTCGATCGAAAAATCTGAAACTAAAAACGAAAAGAAACTGCCCTAAGATGATTTTTTTTGGAAAAGTTCAAAACACAAAAACTGTTCAGAATAATGTTCTACTTCAATTTGCGTGAAACCAATAAAAATGAGCTTATTTCGTGGGTTAAAACAGTATCTAAAATCTGCATTGCTAAAACAAATAAAAACTATTGTAACCAAGACCATCCGATTGCAAGTTCTAATCGATCTTTTTAATAAAAAGTTAAAACACAAAAGTTATCTAGAATCACGTACACATGCTTCTATCCAAATTTCGTAATTTATTGAGGTTGATTATTATTTGTTTCAAGATGTACAAATCAATACAATTCAAACTATACATATAAATTCATATTTAATTCTTCGTACCTTAACTCTACCACTTCGGCCCTTCACTTCCGGCCTAAAATTATATCCCATGTGCCTCCCGTATACTTAACATCGCTCCGAAGTCAAACTTGCATGGGGATATTGTCCCGAGTTTGACCCACACTCCCCGAATGGTTAGCATATATGTACACGCGTAAATCAAAGCACTCGTCTACTCATGAGAACAAGGCAACAATATATATATACACAATCTCTTATTTTCTCATGAGAACAAACATAATAATGCCAAGCCTAAGACATTTAAATAAATCTCAAAATTCTCACCTTTTTTTATACACTCTTTCTCACCAACACTCAAATAAAATAACAATCCGTGGAATCATGGTGGAGTGTAAGGAATTTATGTATAGGTTCTAAATTTATTTTACTTTTATACAACCATGAGTATGATTCCAACTATAAAATAAATACATATAAAAATCTTAAACCTTACATACACATCTAACCAAATTATGAAATCAATTCATCATGTACACACAAATACAAAATCAAACCAACATCAAATAAATAAAAATAACGAATTAAACATAAATCAAGGGAAGCGAGTTTTGTACTCATAATATTTTTTTGAAAATCAAAGAATCACTTAGAGAATTAATAAAGCCACCAAAACAAAACCCTATTTTTTTTCTCCTTTCCTCTTCTCTCTCCCGCCGCTCTCTCTCTATCTTGGCTTCGGTGCTTTCTTTTTGATTAATCCCTTGATGATAAATCACCTACTCTCTCTCTCTCTCTCGTCGCAGCACACCACAAAGCCCTCTTGTTCTTTTTTTTTTTTTTCTTTTCTTTTCTTAGTGACAACAACCTTTGCTTTTAACCTAATTGATAATAAATTTTATTTTACAAATACAATATAAATACAACATATATAAATATAAATATCTTATATAAAATCTATATAAATAATTTCTTTATATATATATATATATCAAAATCTATAAATATAAATATTCAAATTAATTATATATAATTAACTAACACATTAAATTAATTAAGTATCACATTAAATTCTCATGTATCCACACAATTAATAAAGTCAAAAATAAAATAAAGTAATAATAATAATAAATAATGACTTACGAAAAATTAGGATCGTTACATCTCTAGAGAATTTCTTTTCAAAAAATTTCTCTCCAAACCAGAGAATTTCTGTGGATTCCAGTCTAGAGATTTTAGGAAGGCCAAAAAAATTACGTGTTGAGAATTTCTTTGAGTTCAAATTAGAGAAAATTGAAATTTCTTTGGCTTTGTTCACAAATTTCTCTGGTTTTGTTCACAGAAAATTTCTCTAGCTTTCTTCATAAATTTCACTATGTTTGAAAGTTAGACTAGTATGCATTTGCTCAGATTTCTGATCTTCGTCGTCACTTTCATGCCATTGAAACGAAGAGGATCTCAATGGTGACATAAAACTATTTCTTTGGTGTAGAGATCTGTTCCGCCATTTCACATCTCGTTCTCTCGAAAACTTGTCAGATTCATCCATTACATTCTCGCAATTGCCTTCGATTTCGTCGAGATCTAGTAATGGCATGAGCACCTGAGGCCATTGGAGGTGCAAAGAGAGTTTCATTGGCCGGATTTGGCCGTTCAGGAACAGTTTGTCAGCTGAGATCATCTATCCGGTTGACAACGAGCCTATCGTCCCAAACCTAACCAAAAATTCAAACTAAAACGAGCTCGGAACTGACGTCTTAGACACGAGGCATTGAATTCGGAGACGACAAACACATTATGAAGTGCATTAGACTCATTGGAGCACTGTAAAATAATCCTTCTCCACTGCCGCCTTCAGAGCCACAACCGGGGCTCGACAAAGCACTGACGTAAGGCGTGGAGCAAGTGCTATCGATGTCGACAGAATAGATGTAGAGTTCATGAAAGATTGTGGTTTTGCCATTGTTAGGGTCTTAAAGCTTTGGTCTGGAGTATGTGGCAACTCCGTCGCCATTGTTGGTGGTGTTGGTGGTGATAGTTTCAAACCCTTCTTCCATGTGTGTGTGTGTGTGTGTGTGAGAGAGAGAGAGAGGTAGAGGTTTTGGAAGTTAGTATGGAGAAATGTGAAGCTGAACCAAGATTGGATGGGTGAGATATATGGGGGGTTGGTGAGGGACCTTAGACATCACAAAATAATATTGTGGACATCTCCTATTACTAAAAATAAGAGAGGAACTTTAGACTAATTTTCTCAAGAATTTAATACTTTGGGAAGTGAAATTTTAGCCTAATTTAGGCTAAAATTCACAAAAAAAAGACAAAATAAGCCAAAATAGCCAATAAGACAAAATATCATATCAAATCCATAATTATTTCACTTTTTCTCTCACAAACATCACATCCAACCACAAAAAAATCCAATCATCTTTCTAAACACAATTTTTAACCTACTAAAATAGTCAAAAACTAAAGTAGCGTATTAAAATAGCAATTTTCCAAACATCCACATAAATTAATATGAATCCTAAAAGTCTCTTCTATATATAAAAGCTCCATTTATTTATTAGACATAAGAAATCTTAAAACTAGTCTTTGCTCTGCTGTTTGAACGTTTCTTTACCTGTTGGTCTCTCTATTTTCTCATATGAAGATTTGGTCCACTTCTCTGGATTGAAAAATACTACAGGTGTACTATTGCAATGCTACATTTTTCTATTCGCTCTCAAATCATAGATTATTTTAAGTTTTAAAAGTGGGTTTTATTTTAAATTATTTCAAATTCTCTATATGTATTCTTTATACTCTCTCTCTTGTTGTATATATTATATATATATATATATATATATTTTTATTTTTATACTCTCTCAATCATAGATTATTTAAGTTAACCTCTTTCTATTGTGATTTTTCTTATTATTTATATTTTATTCAATGTATGCCTTTTACATAACATAAACAAATATGTTATAAGGACATCTCCAACGGTTCACCAAATTTAAGTAAAAAAAGTACGAATTCCTCTATCTGATATCAGTTACTCTAATAGTGAATTTATAGTTGTCATCAAAACAAAGGTCATTCGAGGGGTCGATCAACCGGTCGACAGGCAAGAGTAAATAAAAAAAAAATAATTCTACTCTGTGTTCCATATCCAGAACCAGAAAAACACTGGTTTGCTCAATCCATAACCCATCTCATGGTTTGCTCAATCTGGGTATCAAGAAAAACAATGTTGTATTGATTTTTGCCCCAAATTCAATCCAATGCCCATTTTGTTTCTCCAGAATCATCGCAATCGGGGCTATCGCAACTATTGTAAATCCTACGTACACAGTCTCTGAGCTTTCGAAACTAATCAAAGATTACAAACCAAAGCTTATCATCACTGTTTCTCAATTATAGGAAAAAATTGAAGGTTTTGGTTTATTATCTATTTTTCTGGATTTTGAAAAATCTACTTTGATTGTTACAAATTCAAATCCAAAAGCTACATCTTTTATTGATTTGATTAGGAGTGTTGGGTCGGTTTTAAATTTGCCTGAGGTTTCAATTAGATCAAATGATACAGCTGCTCTGTTATATTCATCAAGGACACAGTTGCAGAGAGGCAATAAAATAGCTTTATTTGGTTAAAAAGGTGGTCGACCGGGGGGTCGACTAGGGGGTCGACCTCCCAGTTTAAAATTTTCACAAAATTTTGCTTGAGGTGGTCATTTGGGAGGACGTCTAGCCGGACGTCCAGTCGGTCATCCGATGGTTCCACACTCAACGGTTATACACAGTAAATTACTAAAGATGCAAGACATCGTCAGTTTGATGAAACTTTTTGGGCATTCTCAGTTTGATATCGTTATGAAAAAACCATTGAAGCCAAAAAATGTGTACTTTTTCACTAAATTCAAATTTGGTGATGTATCTGCTGAACCGTTGGAGGTAGCCTAAGGCTTTTGAGTTTGAAACTCAACTCAAATTTTCTTCTTTCTTTTTTGAATTTTTAAAATATATAAATACACATGTCATTCAATCATTGGTTATTACATTTTAAATGTAATTAATAATTAATTATTTATTCATAAGGTAATATCATCAAATCACTTCAATTTTGAAAGTAAATTAAAATTTGAATTGTTATTAATTTCAAAACACTTTTATTTTTGCTAATTTATCATCAATATGGTAATATTTGTATACACATGGATATATTACACTATTGTATTTTTGAATTCTTTATATTAAAAATATTTTGTTTTAATTTTTTTTTTCAAAAAAACTCTTATTTTGAAAAATATTGTGCATAACATAGACAATGTTTTCAATTTTTTGAGTTTATAAAAATATAAAAACACATGTCATTTAATCATTGGTTTTTGTTGTAATATTTATGATAATTTTTTGCTAACAATTAAACATTTACAATTTAATTTATAAACTCATGTTATAAATTGAAGGTATTCATAAAAAATCATCTTTCGATTGAAGCAAAAATCATGACATGAATTGAGAGTTGTGTATAAGTTTATTAACATTAAACTATAATTCATTCTTAAATTTTAAGAAGTTTTAAAATTATCATCAACCAGTCAAATTAAACACATTGATAAAAATTTTAAATAATATCTTTATAATTATTCTAACTTCTCTTGTCTGAATCAACACTTGAGCCAAATACATTTAGAAAATTGATTTATTTATAAAAATCGCAAAGAAATTTGCAAAGAAATTTGAATATGTCATTGCATCTATTATATTTATTATTACAAAATATTGTTACGTGTCAAACTTAAAAATATATTTTTAGAAAAGGCATTCCTATTCTAGAGTCTCTTTAGATACTATGTGTCATTTTGGAAATATAGTAAAAAGTCATATTTTTTGACAAAATGTCCAAAAATGCAAGTGTCAAAAACGTCAAAAAATTGATTTGGCAAGTAATAAAAATGCAAGTGTAAAATTACAAATTAGAGCCTATGAAAAATAAAATAAAATAAAAATAAATTATGTTGGGTAAGGATATTTTGGTCATTTTAATTTGATTTGACACTATAAATAAATATTAAACTAAAAAGCAAAAAGTCAATTTTTTACCAACTTTCCAAATCACTTTTCAAAAAACTAAAAAGCTTGATAAAAAGTCAAAAACTAATTTTTTGCAAACTTCCCAAAACACCCCTATATGGTTACATTCTAATTTTTTATTTTTTATTTTATTATAAAGATACTCGTCACTATATTTACGTAAACTGAATCATAAAAATTTGATGATTAACATTTAAAATAAGTGCAAATTATATTTTTTCCTATTTATATTTTAAATAATGCTACATGCATATTTTGAATAATGTTACCTGCACTAATTGATATACCAATTAATATACTAATAGATGATATGGCATAATTTTAAAAGATTTTAGTCTTTACAATTTGTATAATGGATAGGGTTATAATTTTAAAATGACAATATCATAACTATGTTGGCACACTAATTAGTATACCAATTCATGCATTTAGCACCACCGTTATATTTTACTATTTCTTTTACTTTGACCCTTAAATGGTTTTCTTTTTCCTCACTAATCTTTCACGATTTATATTTTTCTCAATTTACTCTTAAAATTAATTTTTGTCCAAAATTAAATAACAAAAAAAAATAATGTGTTGACGGTCTTGAGATTTAAAAAAAAATTTTATTATATTTAGATTTAAGTTGGAGAAGTGTATGTTAAATATAATAATATATTGCATATTATGTGACTGTCAATGTGATATTTTCTAACTAATTTTGAACAAAAGTTAATTTTAAGAGTGAATTAAAAATAAAAATAAAAATAAAAAAGTTGAAACGTGAAAGTAGAGAAATAAATTTATAAGGCCAAAATAAATAAATAAAAAATTGGTAAAATATAAAAGATAAAGGGTGTACTTTACCTTTAAAATTAACACTATTAATTATTTGTCATGTATAATATTATTTTAAATTTTTTTGTAGTAACGGCCTTTTTAAAATATTTATATAAAAGACTAACTCAATTTCTTGGGCCAATCTATACAGGATTTTGCCTAAATTTTAATTGGGCCTCCTGTAAGTGGACGGTGGAATTAATCCCCATATTAGTTAATCTAATGAGTCAATTAATGAGTTACAAAAAAACAAAATTTAAATGCATAACATTTCAGATAATTGCGATGTATTCAAACTCCAAATTTCTAATTTAATTTTCATATATACGTCAAACTATTAGTAAATTTGACTATATACCTTATTTTAAAAAATTTCTATGTCCTATATCTAACTTAACATATTTTTTCCTTAGGTATATTTTTTAACATTTAGTAGAACAAAAATTAATTTTACATCTCATGTATCTCATTGTATTGTAAATTAATTAACATAATAATTTTGTTAGTGTTATTTGAAGAAATTTTTTTTTTACATACATCTCAAGTTTTTCTATTTAAATCTCATGAGTTTTATTGCTTATTAAAAAATGACAATAATACTTACACCATCATTTTGAGAGTCTAGAAGAAAATATATATATATATATATATATATATATTTTCTTAAAAAAATTATAATATGAATGTATTTTAAATAAAATTGCCGTGCATAGTGCACCGCTAGTTATTATATAATATATAAAAATAAAAAAAAACGTTGTGAGATTTTTGTTAATGAAAATTTCAATCTATTTTTTTCAAAATTTTGAATTTTATAATGTAAAAATGTATCATTATATTATTGGTTTCTCACCAATTTCTTTATTTTTTATTTTTTTAATTATCAATATGAAAATACCTTTCAAATTTTGTCCATTAATTAGAATCTTTGGAATTTTCAAAAATATGGAAACTTTCTATTTCTTAAATTGATGATGAAAAGCTTAATATATTTTTCTCAAATTTCTGAATTTTTCTCATTTATTTTTTAATTATTTTTCTATTTCGAAATAAAAATATATATATATATATATATTTTTTAAAAAGTTGTTGAAGTATGAATTATACATAACTTAATAAAATAAAAAATATATAGAATATTAGGTAAATTAAGAAACTATTCTTAAAGTAAATAAACACTTCATCTTTTAATGATATCATGGTTCAATATTTTGGTCAAAAAAAATATACATATATCAAGTTATGAAATGATTTATCCACTGAATTTACTGTCGCCCGAATTGCCTGAATTTGTACTAGTCGAATGAACAATCGACTAGATGACTAGCTAGACGACCGACTTCACCCTTGTCTATTGCGATCGTCACCCTTGTCTATTGCGATCGTCACCTTGTCATTTGAACAACTGGCATGAATAAATTCGGACAATTTGGACGATACCAAATTCGATAGATGTAGCATAGCTCATATAAACCATAGTTCTTATCCATGAGTTAGATCTTGACTAATAAAATAGTTTGACATAATTTTAAATTATAAATTGAGCTAAAAACTTAAATTGTGCCAACCCGATATTTACTATTATATATAGTCAAACATTTTTTCTCATGAATTTATGAAATGTTGTTATATACATGATTCTTTATTATTGGTTCTTTAATTAATTTCACTTAAATCAAGGTTTTCAAGTACACATCACACATACACATCCATACATAAAACAAAATATTGGAGAGTCGTTGAGACTTATAATTTCAATGCAAATTTATTAAATTTATAAATTATAAAAATGCATGTCATGAAAGTGTTGATTTTGTTCAATATGATAATATTTATCTCACATTTAAGTTAATTCTGAGTAAGAATCAAAAAATATGAGTATAACTCGGATATTAGTACTGTAAAAATTTAACATGAAATCTAAATAGTAATAATAACAATTTTAATTATTGAAAATGCAAAATTGAAATATATAAATAGTAACAATGAAATTTATAACTTTTACTCACCAAACACCATGCTCAAATATTATTTTAATTTGGATTTTTATAATTAATAAAATAGAGTAAAGTTTGATATGTATTTCAAATAGCATGAACCCTAAAAGAAAAAATAAAAAATTAAAGTATCATATTTGTGATTCATTTAATCATCTAATGCATTAACATTCAAAAACTAAAAAACAATGGCAATAAGTTTTACACTCCCCTCTTGAGAGGTTATAAATCTAGTATATATATATAGGCCTCGTTTGGGAAGTGACTATTTTAATAGGCTATTTGGTTTTTTGGCTATTTTAGTAGGCTATTTTGGTTTTTGTGTTTGGAAAAATGAGATAGATTTTATTTGAGTTGTTGTATTGAAAAATGTGTTGAAATGATATTTGAAATTAGAATGACAAATTTGTCCCTAAAAATATATTTTTTTAAATTGTTGTCAAGGGATAAAACCGTAATTTATGCATTGATGGAACAATTTCTGTAGCTGACAGTGTAGGCTGCCGGTTGTGCAGCCTATTTTTTTTTTTTTTGAAAAAGCTTGCAACAATGGGCTTTTTGGCTAAATTTTCATTTTAGGCTATAATAGCCTCTTTAGCCACTTCCCAAACAGCGCCATAATAGCAAAAGGTTACTGCATTTGATTAGTATATATGGTGATTTATAAAGTTTTTTTTATTTACTTACATATATGGAGGTTATTAGGTGTGGTCAGGTATTCGTGAGGACGGGGATAAGGTTGAAAAATTTCATCCATAGCAAGGTTGGGGCAGGGGCGGGTGTGGGGTTTGAAATTGGGGACGAGGGGTGATAAACCCGTCCCAATCCCTAGGCACCACCAATTTTGCAAACTACGTCGCCTTAGCCTCAAACCCCTTATATAAGTTTTAGGGCAAATTATATTTTATCCCCTCAATAATAACAATTTTTTCACTTTATTCGCTCAAATTAGAAATTAATATAATGTATATTTTCATCTTTTGAAACTACCCTTATATCTTCATTTTGCTAAAAAAATAAATGGAAAAAATACATATAATGTGCATATATCATATTTATGATAGATTTTTAAATGGCATTTTCGTCACAATTTTTTTTTTGGGTAACTAAGGAGAATGCATAGATTAATTAAAGTCATACAGAAGTCTGAGGTAAGCAGCCCCTCTAGCATCATCAAACAATTGCTTAATAATAGGGGTGTTTGGGGAGATGAGTTTTAGGCTAAAATAGTCTCAAACTAAAAAAAGTTTAAAAAGCTTCAAAGTCAACCCTTTTTATTAAAAAAAATAAAAATAAAAATAGGGTTGTCGTGTTGTTCCATCACCTGCAAAATTACGATTTTGTCTCTTTACATCATTTTTGGAAAATGTGATCTTAAGGACAAATTTATCATTTTAATTTTAAATATCATTTTAACATATTTTTTAATACAACAACTTAAATAAAAATTTATTCTATCTTTCTAAACATAAAAATTAAAATAATCAATTAAAACAGTTAAAAAATTAAAAAAATTTAAAATAGTCACTTTCCAAACGAGACAACAAAGTTAAGGATAGAAATAAAAATGTGCAGTTCCTTTTCAGGTTGTTGCCTTCATTTGCTGGCTGATCAGCACCGGCATTTACTTCTCTAAAGATGTGCTTAATATCCACCACTGCAAGCTGGCCCATGAGATACCTCCACCAGAAATTAGATTACTGAAAAGATGTTTATTTGATTTCCCCAACACCAACTCCTTGACTAGCTTTGGATCGATCTCAACATCAAAGATTCTAAATGTTTAGGTTGAGGGAAAATTGTGGTCCATCTCTAACATTACGTTTGGATTGAGTGATTGAAAAAAAAAGAAGAAAAAAGAAGTAGAGAGATATATGTTTTTTTTATTTATTTAAATAATTTATGTGGAGAAAAATAAGGAGAAATGAAGAGAAATTCATTTCTCTTATAACTCTCATTTTTAATTTTTTCAAAAGTGAAGGTGCCGTTTGGTAACACTTACGTTTTTAGTTTTCTGTTTATATTTACAAAAATTTTAAAAACTCAAATAAAAACTTGTTTGGTAAAATTTTTAATTTATAAATCAGTGGTCTCAGTTTATAAATTTGGCCAAAAAATAAAAATATAAAAAATGTGTTTCTATTTTGAGTTTTCATTTTTTTTTTTACCACCCAACATTAGCCACCACCCGCCACCATTTTCCACCACCGTCTTCCGCCACCACCACTCACCACCCACCACCCACCTCCCACTACCACCCACCACTCACCTGCCACCCACTCGCCGCCACCACCACCCACCACCCATCCACTCGCCACCCTCCACCACCCGCCGCTACCGTCCACCATCCGCCGCTGCCACCACCACCCACTACCTACTTGCCACCATCACTCACCACCCACCTACCACCACCATTCACCGCCTGCCACCCACCCGCTACCGCCGCCACCACCACCACCACCACCCACTCGCTACCACCTACCACTTGCCACCGTCACCCACCCACCCACCCACCACCCACTTGCTACCACCTGCCACCGTCACCCACCAACCCACCACCACCACCACCCGTCACCACCCAACACCACCCGCCATCCGCCACTCGCCACCACCACCACCACCACCCACTCGCTACCACCCACCACGCGCCACCGTCACTCACCCACCCACCCGCCACCACCCGCCATCTTCCACCCACCCGGCACCACCACCACCACCACCCACCGTCACCCACCCACCCACCACCACTACCTACCCCCCACCACCCACCACCCGACACCGTCACCCACCCACCCACCACCACCACCTACCCACCACCTACTCGCTACCACCCGCTACCGTCACCCATCCACCACCACCACCCACGCGCCACCAGCTACCTACCACCTACCGTCACCACTTTCCACCACCGTCTTCCGCCGCCACTTGCCATTTCTCACTCTTTTTTATATTTTTAATTTTTTTAAAACATTTTGTCAATTACCAAACGTGTTTGTAATTTATGTTTTTCTAAAAATAAACAAAAACCAGTTTATAAAATTTTTGTAAATATAAACTGAAAACGTAAACGTTACCAAACACACGAGAGAGAAAAGAAACTAACAGATTCTTATATTTTCATAACACTAATTTTGTCCCTGTAAGGATTGGAGATGCTCTTATATAGTGACAAAATATAAAAAGATTATTTCTTTTATTTTATTTCTTATTTATCCAAATAAAATAAAAAAAAATTATAATCATTTTATTTTTATTTTTTTCTCTTATAACTTAAATACTTATTTATTTTCTTTTCTCTCTTAAATTTCAACACAGCATGAGAGCTTAAAATTCCGCCGCAGCACTAGTTGAGGTTTCAATGTTTCGGTTGAAACCTCCAATCCATTGGCCCATGCAATCTCTAAAGGACACCTCTAGCAGATGTCATACTCGGGTCCCCTTTTCAGCTCCATCAGTGTTAAGTTTTGTTACTGTACGTCAAATCAATTTGTATTTTAATGGTAATAGACAAACGATACGTGAATAGATTAAAAAATTAAAAATTACACGGTAATATTTCAATGATGATAGATAAGCGACTTAATACGGTAATATTTTTCACGCATTTAAATTACATGATAGATAAGCGACTTAATACGGTAATAAGCGACTTAATACGGTAATATTTTTCATGCATTTAAATTGCATGATAGATAAGCGACTTAATACGATAATAAGCGACTTAATACGGTAATATTTTTCACGCATTTAAATTAGAGAAAATTGACCTAAAGTTCCTCTTCTATTTTTGATAAGAAGAGAGATTCAAAATAATATGTTTTGATGGCCGATGTCCCTCAAATTTATTTTAGGTTATAAAGTACCTAAATTACCCTTCTTTTATAACATAAATTTGTTTGAATATTATATTGTTGACTTCACAGTGAAATTTTGGAAATCGAATTCGCAGTGGAGATTTTGCCAGAGATTGCAGTGGAGTTGACGAGAAATTTGTTTAAATATTATATTGTTGACTTCACGGTGGAGATTTCGTCGGAGATTTCAGTGGAGTTGACGAGAAAGATTTCTACGATCGTGTAGGTGTTACAGTGTGTTGATCGCGTAGATTTTCAGTAGAGTTGAATTAGGTTTGTTTTCGATGGAAATTCCACATGCATGTTGATTTTTGTTTTGAATTTTTGTTTAGAGATAAGCCAGCTTGATAGAGTTGATTTTTATTTTTGGGAATTAATTTTTGATTCTCTGTTTTTTTTATCAATTTCAAAGAGTGTTGACAGTGTGTTGATCGTGCAGGTTTTTCAGTGGAGTTGAATCAGGTTTGTTTTCGATTTAGATTCCACATGGATTTTGATTTTTGTTTTGAATTTTTGTTTAGAGAGAGGTCAGCTTGATATAGTTGATTTTTATTTTTAGAATTAATTTTTCATTCTCTGGTTTTTTATCAATTTCAAAGAGTGTTGACAGTGTAGTTGATTTTGATGTTTAGAGTTTATTTTTCGTGCTCTGTGTTTCTTCAACATGCTGATCAATGATAAGTTTTGTTCTATGTTTTTTCAAACCAGAGAAATTTCATTTTCTGCACTTTTGTTGGTATAGTCTAGAGAAAATTGTAAGTTTGTTATTATAATCCAACAAAAATCACAGAGAAAATTATAAGTGCATATAGACATATTATTAGAAATTTCTAATGCAGATAGAATTTGAGAAAGTGAATGTAAGTTCATAAATTTCTCTGGACTTTTATTTGTAATTCAGAGAAAATTATAAGTTTGTTACTCACTTTCAGTTTGTAGTTCAGAGAAAATTATATGTTTGTAGAAGATGAATATAAGTTTTTTTTCTTTAAGCAAAAGTTATTTTTTGTGTTTTTTCTTTCAGTTTAGATGGGCAATGCAGTGTTTTTTGTTATCTTGAAAGTGTACACAAGTTTTGTAAATTCTCTGGATTTTTCTATGAGCGCAATATTGCAGAATGACGCATAGAAAATTGTTAGGTTGTAGTGAGGTGAAAATCACAGAGAAGCCTATAATTTCATAACAGATATTCTGTGTGATTTTTTTCTATGATTGTGTTTAATAGTTAGCAGTAAATTTTTCTGTGATTCTCTCTGGATTCATTAAGTTTCTGTGATTTTGTTTTTTGTTATCTTGAAGGTGAATATAAGCTTGTAAATGTCTTTGGACTTTTATTTGAGTCCAGAGAAAATTATAATTTTTAAAAATTTCTCTGGACTTTTATGTTGTTCTTGTGAAGTATTTTTATGTTAAACAAATTATTTTTCTTGTTTTTTCTTTCAGTTTCAATGGACAGTGCAGTGTTGTTGCTGTGCAAATATATAAATGATACTATTGTCATTAATGTTTCATGCGAATTGAATTTTGAGGAATTGGTTGGCATTTTGTGTAAAACATGGGAGAATTTAAGACTATGTGTATTTCATATTCTATTGTGGGCCATCCGAATTGTATGATTCAAAATAATATTGATTTTTTGAATATGTTGAGGGTTGTTTGTGTACGGTGTTGATATAGTTGATGTTTCAGTTACTAGATGTATCGCCCTCAAAAAAATACATAAAACCCATCTCTTTAGCCATGCATTGATACAAAGAAACCAACCATCTTTCCATTAATCTGAGTAGTTCTTACAAAAGTATTACATGTTAACAACAAAAGCAAATGCCCTACGGGCTTACAACTTTCCAAGTTAACACTTGGTTACAAAAAGAAGAGTGCTAACTCAATACATATTAAGCCCTTGGCTTGAATTTGCATGTAATACATCAAAAGAAAGTAAACAAGAAAGCAGTCTGTCTACCTCTAGCCTCCCAAGCTATGTCCTTGGAGGTGGCATGCTACCTGTACCTGAAAATAATGTCCCATAAAGGGTGAGCCACAGCCCAGCAGGAATACACTAAACCAGCTATGAACAATGACTAAAAGATTAGCAGTTGATAGATGGTCAACACCGATACACTCACTTATATTACATTTCAGTTTCATGACATTTAAGTCCATGTTACATTTTATTTCTCATTTCTTTTTCAACTTTGAGTTTGAAAACAAGGCTCAAAACTTAGCCAAATAACTTGATGAGAATAAGACTCATCTTAAAACACTTTCGAAATTCATGGTGGATACACATTTTGATACTGTATCAATAACACATAAAACACTGCCCATACTATACGAACGATACACATTTTGATGTTGTATCAACATAACATAGAAACACTTCTATATCTCGCAATTGATAACGATATACATTTTAGTGCTATATCAAATCAATTTAAACACTTCCTTAATCAACACTTGATACACATGATAGTGCCGTATCAATGTCACACACAATCCGGCTTAGAGGTCCATCCCCTATCTTCCCCTAAACCGTGGAGTACATCCCATATCTCTTCCCACACACACAATGTATATAAACATAGATCATATACACAAACAAACAATACATAAAGTCGATGTATTATTCCAACCGCTATATTCAATAGCATACTCAATCGATTAGTTTTAGTTTGCCTAATCATCATGCATTGTCTACAACAATCAAGACTATCCTCCACGGATAGCCCAAAGCAGTTATTTCTAAACAGGAAATAAATGCACCAAATGGATATATTATCAACATTCAACCTAGGTGAGCGATTAAATGAATCTAACTACACCCTTTAATCCCAAAATCTTTCAATTTGAATATTCTCAATTGAATTCCTTATTTCTCAAAATTAATTATACAAATTAATTTATCCAACTAATTAGGGCATTTTTTTGTAATTAACATAACAACCCCAAGGTTCCACTTTCATCCATAGTTCATCATTTATGTCATTTCTCTATGCCAAGCATGCATATAGGTTTAATTCTAAATAAAACCCCATCTTTTGTGAAATTACACAAAGACCCAAACTTTCTCAAAATTACCCAACAACCCCCAACATATCAAAATGCTAAAATTCAAAGACAAAGCTCATAAAGAGGAGTAGGTTATCCCTACCTCGAAGTTAGAGCTCAAACAGGGAAGTTGAAGAAAACCAAAATGCTCCAAACTCAAAGATCCACAGATCAAAATGGAGCCCTCGACGATCAACACACTTTTTACAAAGGCCAGACACTCTAACTAGATCAAACCCTAGAGAGAAGGGAGTTTCTAGAGAGAGGAGCTCTTAAAATATCTTTTTAGAAAGTAAGAGAGAGAGAGAGAGAATGTAAAAAGTGATTTTAAAATGCCCAGCTGCCAACTGATATACGACATTCCCGCTCGAGCGAAGAACACAACGCTCGAGCGTCAAGAACAAAAAACTAGGTCCGCTCGAGCGCAAGAAGGCCCGCTCGAGCGCCAAGACACAAGAATAAAGTACATCCGCTAGAGCGCGAAAACCAGTCCGCTCAAGCGTAGATTTCCCTATCTCAAAACTTACACAAAAAAGTACTACCCGCTCGAGCGTTAGAGTACCCGCTTGAGCGCGACCGCTCGAGCGTAAAGAAACCCGCTCGAGCGTACAAATCACACCTGCAGAAGTTTTGCAGGGACACGAAATACTGGGAGTGTGCAATCTCCGCTCGAGCGGAACGACCAAAAACCTGGTAACAAGATTTTAGACCAAGGTTCAACCCACCTGCTTGAAACATGCCCAACACATCCTAAAACTCAAACAAATGGAATTAAAGGACGTCAACAAGATAGATACAACTACCAACTCCACGAAACCGGGTCTGGAATACAACAGAACAGTAAAGGGACAACCGAGATCGCTATACTAGATGTAGTACTTCTGATGAAGAAGATGAAGTGGGGTCTAATTGGGTAAATGTTGTGGATGGTGAGTGTGATAGGCTGGTGGATATTGAAAGGAATTCACTCTCTAAGTTTTGTTCTCACCAAGAAAATGTGTTATTGTCAGCTGGTTGGCGAAATAATATTACGAGTGTTGGACAAAAGTTTGAGGGTGGTGTGGTTGAGTTCCGTACTTTTTTATGCAAGTATGCTATTGAGGTTGGTTTTCAGTTTACATATGTTAAAAATGACAAGCTGAGGGTTACGACAGAATATGCATATAAGGAATCATGGGGATGTATGTGGCGTGTACATGCTTCAGTTGAAAAAACAAATGAGTTCTTCTACATAAGGACTTTGAACAATGAACATACGTGTGGTGTGGCGGTTCGTACGAGTAAACATACTAGGATGACTTCCAACTTAGTTTTTGGGCTGATACTTGAAGAGGTAAGTGCAAAACCTTTAACTCGTCCAGTGGATGTTGTCAAAGAAATGAAAGACAAGTATGGGGTCTCAATTAGTTATAATTGTGGTTGGTTGAGTGCTGAAAAAGCAAAATATAGTACATATGGGGGATTCTTGTTTGTCATTTGATCAATTACGGTGGTATTTTGATGAGGCATTGAAGAACAATCCAAGTAGTCGTTTTGAGTTAGATTTTGAAGATAACAAGCGTTTCAAAAGAGTGTTTGTGGCTTTTCATGCATGCATTGCTGGTTTCAAATATTGTCGCTTTTTCTTGATGGAACATTTTTGAAAAGACGATACAAAGGAGTTATGCTTGCTGCAACGGGAAAAGATGGAAATGAAGGTAATTATAAATATATCTAATTTTATCTAAGTATGTGAATTTTCTATACATGTAAGAATTGAGTGAATGTGATTTTTCTCTGGTTTTGGCCACTGTGTGGATTTTCTATGGTTATGGCCACTGTGAGAATTTTCACTGGATTTTGGTCAGTGTGTGAATTTTCTCTGGATGTTGTTATTGTGTGAATTGTATCTGCAGGTAGTCACTAAGTGAATTTTCTCTGGATATTCTGATTGTGTGAATTTTCTCTATAGTTGGTCACTAAGTCAATTTTCTCTGGATGTTGCCAATATGTGAATTTTCTCTGGAGTTGGGCACTAAGTGAATTTTCTCTGGACGTTGGCAATGTCAAATTTCTCTGGTTGTTTATTGTTCTAATTTTCTCTGCATGTGTATATCTAATATGCTTGTTCCTATTTGTTTTATAGGTTTTTTTCCTGTAGCTTTTGATGTTGTTGATGCTGAGAATAAAGACAATTGGTGTTGGTTTCTTGAACATTTATGTGGAGTATTGGGATTAGAAATGGTGATAAGTTTCATATCAGATCGACATTGTGGGATTGTGGAGGGAATTGCTAGTTTTTTCCCTAACTGCTTTCATGGATTTTGTCTTGAACATCTAAAGAAAAATTTGAGGGATTAGTTGTCATGTCGAAACACAAATTTGGTTAGGAAGACGATTGTATCCAAGTTTTCAGAATGTGCATATGCGCCAACAAAGGCATCATTTCATTTCAAGTTAAATGAATTAAAAAGTGAGGGAGGAGACATTGTGAGTGTTTTCTTAAGAAATTTACCATATGAAAATTGGAGTGATGCATATTTTGCGGGGAAATGTTATGGTGAGATGTATTCAAATGTTGCCGAATCATTCAATTCATAGATATGAGAAGCGCGGCACTTGCCAATAACAAATTTGGTGGACATGATACGGTTGCAAATCATGAATATGAGGTCTGATAGGAGGCTGCTCTCTAGTAAATGGAATAAAGTTCTATGTCCTCGTATGGATAGTGTATTGGAGAAGTCTTTTTTGGATGGGAGGACATGGAATGTGAGTTTATCATCTGATAATGTCTTTAAAGTGCATTGTTTTCCTTCGGTTATGGTTGATCTTGGGTTGAGAACTTGTTCATGTCGAAAATGAGAAATAAATGGGTATCCATGTCAACATGCTGTTGCTGTAATTTTTAAGAGTGAAAAGAATTTGAATTCATTTGTTGAACTATTTTTTCATGCTGATATGTATCGTCAAGCATACTCGTTTTCAATTGGCCCAGTTCCAACTGTTAAAAAACCTCTGTGTAACATTGAAGATGCTATAACTTTACCTCCATTGAGCAAGAGACCAGCTGGGAGGCCGAAAAAGAATAGAATTTCTTCTGCTAGAGAGTTTAAAAGGGTGATTAAGTGTAGTCATTGTGAGAGTATTGGTCACCATGATAAGAGGACATGCAAGGAACCTTTGTTAAATAGTTGAGGATAATACATTTTATTGATTGAATAATACATTTGATGATTACTTTGTGTATTTTGTTTTGTGAAATGTATTTTTTATACGGTGTATATAATAATATCAATCAAATTCATCCAGAGAAATTTTTCAATATCAGTTAAAGTGCGCATTGTGTTTGTTGATATATACTATAGGCAGTGGGTTTGTAATACCTGTCAAATTGATCCAGAAAAATTTTCCTATGGCAGAGAAAATTTTGTGTATTGTGTTTTGAAGCTTCAAATTCATCCACATAAATTTGACAATGGCAGAGAAAAGTACTGTGTAGATTGTGTTTTTTGAATTTGATAATTGTTTTATACTAACACAATGCATTATAGATTGCATGATCATATAGGCACCTTCTTTGGCACGATACGAGTTAAATTTCTCTGTGAATTTCTAGTAACTTCATATCAGTCATTTCAAGAAATGTGCACACCAGACAAAGCATACATAAAATTATTGCACTGAATACAACCAAGAAACAAAATTAAGCTCGTTTGAAATTTCTCTAAGTTGAGAATTTCTCTGGACCAGGGAATGATTTATCTAGAATCACTTCAACTCAGAAATTTTTCTCAAGGCCAAAGAAATTTTCCTCACCAACCCAGAGAAATTCCCCCTCTCCAAATCATTCAACCCAGAGAAATTCACAACTCAGAAATTTCATTTTTTGTCACCATTCGAATCCGTCAATTTCATCCGAAGAAATTTTTCACTATCAGAGAAAATTATCTGGGCATTGTGTTTTGAAACCTCAAATTCATCCAGTGAAATTTTTCAGTAGCAGATAAAATTACTGTGCGCTTTGTGTTTTGTTGAGTTTGATGATTGTTTTGTACCAACACAAAGTATTACAGATTACATGATGATATAGGCATCCCCTTGGGACGATACAAGTTAAATTTCTCTGTGAATTTCTGGTAATATCATATCAGAGAAATTTCTGCAGACAATTTTCTCTGTGTGGATTGTGTTGACAACCAGAATAAAAAATATATATATATTTAATCATTGATAGGTATGAATTTACATTAGTCAAAAAAAAAATGAAATGTACATTAGTCAAAAAAGGATATATACATATATGTCAAGTATCATCATTCTTTCAATGTATGAACAAAAAACTGAATGGTTAATACTGTGTGAATATATACATATATGTGAAACAATTTTCTCTGTATGGATATGTACATTGTCTTCCTTTCACTAGTTTCACTATTACATTTTTGGTTTTTCTTCTGGAGGTATTTCAATTGGTTCAGTCCATGACCGGCCAACTTCGGTCACAAATCTCTCTATGAGTTCTGCCCTCATCAACCTTATGTATTGTGTGGACAATTTGGAGGTGATAGGTTCATGCTTGCTATATTGTTTCATTATATAGCAGACAAAGAGGCCACAATCCAGACTGCATACAAATTATAGGTATGGTTA
Source organism: Camellia sinensis (assembly GCF_055761805.1). Classification (NCBI taxonomy): domain Eukaryota; kingdom Viridiplantae; phylum Streptophyta; class Magnoliopsida; order Ericales; family Theaceae; genus Camellia; species Camellia sinensis. The sequence continues at coordinate 25,585,861 of NC_138970.1, read as the reverse complement.
GTTTTAAGAAACATGCAAATCAGATTATCTTATTTATAGATGTATGAAACTTACGAATCACTTTCTTGTTGTGGAGCATTGTTGACATACTCAAAGTCATAACTTGTGTTTTGTGAGTTTATCAATTTGAAAGAGGGTTGTGATTGAGCCTCTGTTTCAAGGCAAGCTTTCAAAAAAATCTCTACATAATCTTGCTGCAAAAAAATAATTTTTAAATAACAGAGAAATTTACAAACAAATCAATGGGATTCTATGAAAATTATCATCACATAAAGATTATGATGGATCAGAGAAATTTGCACTCGTTACCAATTGTTTTGCATCTTTGACATATTTGTCTTCTGTATCATCCCTCCTTGGCCTCAGTGAGTTGTAGAACCTCCATAAATTGTCTTGTTTGTCCAGGCCAAGCAAGGTCCAGTGATTTCCATGTGTGGACTTTTCATTACCTCCGGTATTTATTGGGAAATAGAGGAACCTGTTGTTCCTCCATACTGTTTCAATATGCTTGTCAAATAAGGACACTCGAAAAGCTTGATTTTCTGCCATCTTGATGAAATTCTGTGGTCAGAGAAAATCAAAAAATGGTTATGTTATGAGAAAGTTGAAATGACAGGAATTTAAGAAATATACACAGAGAAAATTTAAATGCACACAACTAGCCAGAGAAAATTAGACTAGTGACACAACTGGCTTCAAGAAGTATCTTAAGAAGAGAAAGTAGTAAGTAAATTCTAGAGAACATCAAATAAAATAGTAGTAATATACTAAGCTCATGGATGTGGAAAAAAATGAAGTTGGTTGTTGTCTTTCTCTCATTTAGTCAGCCAAAAGGATCTCTCCATAGCCATCAATGACCTAAAAAATATGATTTATAACTGTAATAGTGGTTTATAAAGGCTGATGGAACATTGTAGAGAAATTTTGATGAGAGACTTACATTGTTGGCAATTTCTTTTTGCTTTATTAGGTTTCCAATGTCTTCGAAGGTAATGAGATTTAACTCACTTGTCCAAATTAAAGCCCTACAAGATGACAAAGAAGGGATTTAATTGTTGTTAATGCAATATAAGTTTGTAATTTGTTGTTTGTTATCTTCTATTTTGTTTGTTGTACTTACTCAAGTCCAGACACATTTGATATGTGCTGCAAGATGTCTTTTACATGATCTTTTATCAATCTTGAAATCGGTAGAGTTTGTGAAAAGACCCAAGATTTTCTGATGTTTGTAGGTTGAGGCAAGACGTACGCATCAACCACAAGTACTTCTTTGTCCTTCGTGCTTTGCTCAGTTTGCTTTGCAGCTTATTTTGAAGCTCTAGTCACTTTCGCAACTTTGGGATATTGAAATTCTGGATCGTGCTTCTTTTCCTTCCTTTCTTTTGCCTTTAAATTTTTTATCATTAACGTTGGATCTTTTTTGACTGTAGACAGTGAAAATATTAGTAAAAGTGAAATTTTTCTGAAGTAACAGATGATATTTCAATATGTAAATTTATTTGATTCAATATTTTTCAGTTACCATAGACTTTTATCTTTTATTTCGGTTGTTCTTTGTGTGTCATTTGTTCTTGTTGGGTTGTTGGTTGTTGTTCCACTTGCATTCCAACTATACACAGTAAAAATCAAGCAAGCCCCAAAAATCGAATAAGAAAATAGACAGAGAGAATGAAATGAGCAGTAGAAATCAATAGAAATAAGCAACAGAAACTAATGTGTTAAGAGAAATACAACTTCCAGAGAAAATCAATGACATAGAAAATTATAATAAATAGAAATTTCTCTGAGTTATGTTGACACAAGAACATAACTTTTTGTGGCTCAAGATTTTCACTGACCTTGTGGTTGAAGTTGTGTTGGTGTTCGGTATGGTTGTGTTGCTAGTTGTCACGACCCAAACCCGGCCCTATGGGTTTAGCACCGTAACCGGCCAGTAATCCGAGATTACCGAAGGCCTGCTTAACAGAAATACAGTAAAACAGAGTACAGGGCCTGGTGGAAGCCAATACAGTAATTAAACAATGTCCAATGAGCTGTGACAGTCTGTATGCAAAAGATTTTCCATGCATTCATACATAAACGGTACAGAACAGTATGAACAATATTCACATCCATTCAAACTAGGGACTCAACCCTACATAACAGTACAGAAAACATTCCGTCTGTACAAAACAGTACGGTCTATACAAAATTTACAGTCACACAGTACAGGGACCTAATCCCTGTATATCAGTACAGTAAACAGTCAGTCTATACAGAACAGTTAGACAGTACAGAAGACAGGCGGGGGAAAACAACCAAAACACCCCCAAGCCATAGCATGGCAACTCGGAACCTCGCAGTGAGGCGCAAAGGCTGGCTTGACAAAACTGGAGTTACCCTGACGCTCCTAGCTCCGATCTGGTGCCTGTACACCTACATATATATATGAGCAGTGAGCTAAAGCCCAGTGAATAACATAAAGCGTAAAGAGGTTTAGAATGAATGTCCTTACAGTAATGAAAACAGTTCAATTCAATCAGTATTTCAGTCGTTCAGTACAGTAAACAGTCATATGTGGTACATCCATTAGCATAACAGTAACAGTAGGTCTTGAAAGACCGAACAGTAATGATGGCCATCAGTCAGTAAACAGTAGTGGTTCCACGAGGGAACCGACAGAGATCTCTGTAACAGTAACAGTAACAGTAAACCGTAGGTACTAAGGATGCCACAGTACAGTTCAGAAATAAAGGACATACATTCATTCAGTAAATAATACCAGTTCAGTAAACAGTTCAGTTCAGTATTCAAAAGATATCAGTTGAACATATCTTTACACAATTGTTACTCACAGAGTTCTGGGCTACAGTATGCTAGAGCGTGTCTCCCCAGTTGCCAACCCTACACAGTTCACAGGTTGAACACACTAAGCTACACAGTTGGAAAATCTCATAACTTAATCCCTAATTTGCCTTGGTGTGTTCTACAATGATATCCTCATCAAGATGCCTTAAACTAGGCCTAAGAATGCCTAGGATGGGATGAGGATGCAAAAATACACTTAGAAAATATTTCGCAAAGTTTGCTGAAAATAGGAGCCTCGCTCGAGCGAGACTTTCTACGCTCGAGCGTAAGTCCAAAATCAAAGGATTCGCTCGAGCGAGGAATCCTTCGCTCGAGCGGTCTGCAAAACAGTAAAAGTACTGGATGCTGAATTTTTACGCGCGATCGTCGCTCGATGGTCGCTCGAGCGGAGCCCTGGACAAAGGTGCTCGCTCGAGCGGGGAATCCTTCGCTCGAGCGAGGAAGCCAAATCTGGAATTTCCAGATCTGCCTCCCAAGCTCAAACCAAGCATTCAACCACTCCAAACTCGACTTCTTGGGCCCAAATTCTGGAAAACATCATTAAATTCAATGTATAACAAGTTTCAAAGCTCAATTTATGAATTCAAGCCCCAAAGGTGAGTCAATTAAAACCACATTCAAACCCATTTTCAAGAACAACATTCAAACATGTCATGTATGAGTTTTAAATCAAATTAAAGCTTCAAAGCTTGTTCAAATGGACTCATTTCTTCAAGAACATGATGAATTCATGGGGTATGACCAAAAGATGGACATGCATGTAACCTTTTGCCATGGAAACAACTCAAATATCTACATTACAAACATGCATGCATGAAATGAGTTCCAAATCAACACAATGAACCAATTCTAGACTTGAATCACTAGAGGCTCAAGAATCTAACATGAATGAGCTCAAACACATTACAAAGAGGGGTTGAATTCCTTACCTAGAGCTTTAGTTACAAGGTGTGGAAGTTAAATTTGCAACCTATGTTCCAATTCCTTCAATTTCCAAGCAATTCACAAGGTAGAACTCAATTTCTCTCCCTCTCCCTCTCTTGGTCGGTTAAGCACAAGAAAATGGCTGAGCAAATGTGTTTTGATTCAAGTATAAGGCTCAAGTGTGTGTATATGAGATAGTGGCAAAATGGTAAATATGGCAAACTCTTTAATTGGCTTATTTTAATCTAATTTAATCATACCTAATCAGTTTTCAGATAAATAAACCATAAAATCACATTAATTATGAGGGTCACGGAACATCAATCGGTTTCTAATTCGGCCGCCGATAAGGCCTTCAATTAGCAGTTTAAACATATAAACATGAACAGATAATCAGACAATCAAACAGATAGAATGCAATTAACTAACATATGCTCAGTCAATTCAGTTCCAGTTTCAGTCAGTCAGTTCAGTACTTTTAATCAGTTCAATTATCGGTCAGTTATCAGTCATTATCAGTAAACAGTATGAGGGTTGTTACACTAGTTGAACGGATAGTTCTTGAACTTGTTCATGCAATTTAGCATTTTCAATTTCAAGCTCCGAATTTGAATACCTCAATTGTTGAATTGTTTTTGTATCGTCTTCTTTTTGAACCTCCAACATCCTTAGTTTCATTTGGATTGTGCTGTCTTTTTCTTAAAGTTCTGAGTTAAGTGATGTCAAGGTTCTTATTGCAATATCCTTTTCAGTAAATAATTCAATCCAATTTCTCTCTTCTTCTTTTTTAGACTGAGAAAGTGCCTTTAGTCTTTGACGTTGATTAGCAATTTGGGCATCATTTGATTCCTCAGATTCTTGAGACTGATGCATTGTTGAGCCACAAAAGCTATCACGTTGTTGGTCCATCGGCTCATTACGTTCTTCTTCATCACTTTCCTCCTTGTTTTTTTCTTGTTGTTCATCTTCTTCTTCATCTTCTTCTTCACTGTCTTCTTCTGTCTGTTCATTTTGTTCTTTGTCTTCTACTTCTATTTCTTCACTTTCTTCTCTGGCTTCTGCTTCTCCACTGCTTACTTGATCTTCTTGTCCGTTGCTGGTTTCGTATTCTTCTATGTCGTCTTCTGCTTCTTCATTCCCTCATTCTTCAGATAGATCTTGTAATGTCTCCTTGAATTTGACAATTGCCTTTTTTGATTCTTTCTTCGTCTTTTTACCAAGACAGAACTCCTCTGATGGGTTTTTGACTAGCTGCTTGTTATCTATCTGTAACAGGAGGCTCTTTTATTAGAGAAATGTTACAAAATTCACTGGGAGAAAAAATTCAAATAAGGAAAATAAAATTCATCTAAATGATACTAATGGGAAACAAATTTCAATGAAAATTGTATGGGCCAGAGAAAATTAGAGACAAAGAGTTAATTTTATGAGGCTGAGAAAATTATGAAACAAGCAACATAATTTAGATATCAGAGAAAATCAATCAATGAAGACATATAAGTTAATGTTTGACTATAATTATGTCAGAGAAATTTGGATTCTAGAGAAAATTCATTAGAAGGATAGAAATAAACAGTGTTTATCAAAGATGCAAGGCACATAAGTTATGGGCTAGAGAAAATTACACACAAGGAGATAAAATTTTATGGTTCAGAGAAAATTATGAAACAACCAACATAATTAAGATATTAGAGAAAATCAATCAGGGCATATAAGTTAATGTGTTACAATTGTGGTCAGAAAAATTTGGATTGCAGAGAAAATTGATTACAATAGCAGAAATAAACCAGTAGTAACCAAAGAAGAAAACATAAATTGATAGTTCAGAGAAAATTGATCTTAATCAATCAATGCACAATGAGGGAAACAAAGCGGTGGTCAGAGAAATTTTAAAATTTCACTGAGATTTCAGTAGCAATAGAAATCTAACCTGTCGAGGTGCAAGAGAGTGGACTAGTATCTTCGGCAACTGTTTCGTTAAGGTTTGCAGGTTCCACTAGGCACATCTTGGGAAGTCAGTTGTGTTATTGTCTTCCGAGTCAATGATATTTGCAAGTGTCACATAGCCAATACTGTGATAAAAATTAAAGTAATTAAATTTTTCAAAACGCACAGATTTGTAAGTATGATAACTGCAAATTTGAATGGATATTATACTTACCAGCAATGCAATGACATACCCTGTAACTTTTTCTAGAGTTTTATGCAATGCTATGATAGAATCAATCAATGTTGATGTGATTGCTTCTGGCCAATCATACTGTTTCATTGATTCAAGAGGTTCCACATACTTTATAAAAACCCACCCTATTGAATTTTCACTTGTTGTAAAAAATAGGGTGAGACACAAGTACAATGTAACAATGATTGCTACATCTTTGAAGTCAGTTGGTTGCTTGCCTTTCATTGCTTTGACCAAGGCATTTTTAAGAACAGGACTAGTGAGCCTTGTGTCCTTTTGGAATCTTCTCCTTAAGAATACAGATTTTGGCTTTTTAGAGTATCTTAATGACATGGCTCCTTTACCTCATTGCAAACCAAAAATTAAGGTCATGTCATTTGTTGTAAAGGTCAACTTCTTTTTACCAACTGTGAATGCTTTTGTTTTTTCATTGTAACATTGGATTATTGCAACTACATCATCATCAGATTTCCTAGATTTCTTTGGATCCATCCTTCTAGTGGTTAGAGCTTGGATCAAATACCAGAATGGGGTCTTTTGAAGCTCTACAAGTTGGTTTGAATTGAATTTAAGTGTTTGAAAAAAGGAGACAACAGATGAGAAGTTGGATCAGTATTGAATGTTATAGTGAGCTTTCTTTCTTTGGAGTTTAACAGGTTTTTTGCCTCTTGAGCTTGAGTCTTTTGAAGTTGGGGTACTCATCTAGATGCTAGTTGCTTCATCACCTTGGACTTGTGTGTTTTGGCGAGGAGTTTGTGGTGTTTTGCTGCTGGTTTTTGATCTTAGATCATAAGAAGACTGAGAAAGTTGTTCTTTCTTGCTTGGTGTTTCCAGTGTTTTGCTACTGGTTTTTGATCTTAGCTCATAAGAAGACTGAGAGAGTTTTTGTTTCTTCCTTAGTGTTTCCGGTGTTTTGCTGTTTTTACGTTTTGTCATTTCTAAACAATGATTAAAACATAAAGATGTCCACATTAAATCCCAGAGAAATTTAAACATGCCACAGAAAATTGGACATGTCAGAGAAAATTACAGATAATGGAGAAAATTACAGATAAGAGAAAATTGGAGATGTCAGAGAAAATTTCAAATAAGGGAAAATTACAGAAAATTGGACATGCCAGAGAAAATACAAAGTAATGTAACACATGCCACTGAAAATTACACCACATTGAAACCAAGAATTGAACAAAATAAACATACCAGAAAAAAATACACATTCCGGAGAAAATTACACATTTTTGAGGAAATTTTCATTCTAGAGAAAATTTCAATTCATAATATTAAAATGCCAGAGAAATTTACATACACAACCAGAGAAAATTAACCATGATAGAGACACACAAGGGAGGAAAGTGATGTGATGTGGTCAGAGAAAATTATAAATACCAGAGAAACTTAGATAGAGGCAAGAGAGTAATAAACATTCCATAGAAAAATACATATTCCGGAGAAATTTACAAAGCAGAGAAATTCATAGACAAAATCACAGAAACATGTTCAAGAATAAGATCAAAACACAGAGAAATAACTTTTTTTCAAAATACATATGTCAGAGAAAATTCAAATAAGAAGCATTCATTCCAGTCCATAATATTAAAATGCCAGAGAAAATTAAACATGATAGAGACACACAAGGGAGGAAAGTGATGTGATATAGTCAGAGAAAATTATAAATACCTGAAAAACTTAAACAGAGACAAGAGAGTAATAGACATTCCAGAGAAAGATAGGCATTCTAATTAAAAATAATATTACAAAGAAATTTACAGAGCAGAGAAATTTATAGACAAAATCACAAAAACATGTTGAAGAATAAGATGAAAACACAGAAAATTACTTTTTTCAAAATAAACATGTCAGAGAAAATTGAAAGAAGAAACATACATCAAGCAAAAACCAGAGAAATTCAAATGCCAGGGAAATTTATAAATAAAATTACACAAACATGTTCAAGAATAAGTTCAAAACATATAGAAATAACTTTTTTCAAGTTCAGGTAGCTTTTTATTACGAAATTGAAACCCTAATTCATGGAAGGTTAATATAAAATGCAATTAACTGTATTTCCAGAGAAAATCTGGTTGTATTGTATAAAAACTTACCAGAGTTAGGATGAAACTTGAATGATGAACTGATATGGCCTGAGATGAAGATACGACGTGACGAAGATGAACTGAGATGACGATGAACGATGAACAGTGAAAACAAGGTCAGAGAAATTTGTGAGGAATGAATGGGAATGATTTTTGCAGAAGATAACGAAACTCTAATGTCGATGGTAAAGATGAAATTGAAATCCTAGTTCTGCTGTTCTCTTGTTCGTGAAGATGGTGGATGCTTGGAATGGAACTCAGACGTCGGAATGAGTTTCGTTTCTGTGTTGATTGTGGGAAGGGTATTTTGGTCCACAAAATAATTAAAAATGCGCGCCAAGTTGTTCAAGAACCTGATGCATCACTAATTTTTTGTGTCATTTATCCTCTAAATTATTATTATTATGGATCTTAAAAAAAATTCCACTGTAAATTACTTCTAATAAAGTTTGGAGCTATTATCACGAAAATTAGAAAATTAAAATTTTGACTTTAGTGTCTTAAAAAATATTTAAAAAGTAACAAAAAAAAATTTAGACTCTGTTTGGTTTGTTTTTTAGAAAAAATTTTAAGAAAAATTATCTACAAACAAGTTTTCAAGAATAATCAAACCAAATAAGTTTTTTCAAAAAAAAAATCAAAATTTTGTTTGATTACTTACTTTCCAAAATCACCCTCTGTCTTTCATACACATCAAATGAATCACTTTTTTAAAATTCTCTCCGAAGCAATTTTTTTAAAACCATTTATGAAAAAAGACAAATCAAATAAATTTTCATATTTTTTATCTCAAAAATTACTCTACAAACATAAACCAAACACAAACATAAACCAAACACACCGTTAATCTCTTTTTGTTTTTTATTTTTGTTTTTGTTTTCTTTTTCTTTTTCTTGACAGTGTCAAAATTCGGTAGGTGAGAGTTTCAATGGCTTACCTATATCCCCTCTCTCGTCTTCACTCGAACAACCACCCCTTCCTTCCCGCAACCCCTCTCTCTCTCTCTCTAAAACACAGTCATTGCATTTGAATTTGAATTTGAATTTGAATTTGAATCGATTCTACAATTAAGATGGGTATGTACACGGCGGCGATGGGTGCGATCACGGAGTACACGGGGCTGTCTCCGGCGGCGTTCTTCACAATCCTGGCGGCGATGGTGGTGGTTTACAAGGTGGTGTGTGGGATGTTTGTAGCTGTGGAGGACTACACCGCCGTGAAGAAGGCCAACGCCTACGCTCTCCGGGAACCAGTCCAGTTGGGAGATGTGACCGAGGAGGAGCTCCGAGCCTATGACGGTTCTGATCCTGAAAAGCCCTTGTTGATGGCCATCAAAGGACAGATCTACGATGTATCTCGCTCTAGGTTGGTTCCAATTCATGATCATCATTCCTGGTTTATTTGTCTGTCAAGCTGTTTGACCATCCTGTTTGGTTTCTTAGAAAATGAAGGAAAATTTGGACCCACCTAGTCCCCTTAAGGCCCTGTTTGTTATCCGGACTGTGATAGATGAACAGTGAACAAAGCTTCCGTTTGTTTTGGTTTTGGAGGTTCGGATTCGTAGCCTGAATGGACTATGATAAGGCCTTGGTGAGGGTATTAGTAGTCCGGACTGGGAGATGTTATTGACAAAGTAGTCCGTTCAGATTGGTGTTATTGCAGGTCTGTCCAGAAGTCCGGTCAATCAGTCAAGAGATTTTTTTTTTTAAAACTTGTTGGCATTTTTTTTAACATTAATGTTTAATATTTTTATATTTTTTAAAGTAAAAATCATAATTTTATTTATTTTATTATTTTATATAAAAATAATTTAACAACCTTCAATTCTCACCAAAAACAAATATAATTTTATTAATTTCCTCTCTATTAATCCTTTCACTAACAACCCCTCTCTGTCAATCCCTTTCATTCTACTTTGAAAACAAATAGGGCCAAAGATTTAGGATTTAAGGCCATCTATAGCCCTTATTCAAAATTTTACTCGAATTTAAGTAAAATTTGAGTAGACCTTTATTTGATATGAAACACTGACCAACTCATATTTAAGCATAAATTTAGCTACAAAATGGGTCTTTGAAAGATTTGGGTAAACATTCAAGTCTCTCTTGATTTGGGTAAAAAGATGTTTAAAACTCAACTTAATATAAGTTTGAGAGTCTAGGAGTAAAGAGGTTTTGACTGATTTTTACCCAAATTTAAATTTGATAGTAAGTTTGAGATGTCTTAAGATTTTAGGGTTTAGGGGGTGAAGCACTTCATGTCGCCTCTTTTATTGGGCTGCATGCTGATTCAGCTCGTTTGGATTAAGGGGTTAAGGGGTTTGTGAGAAGAAAAAAGAAAAGAAATGGAGAGAACGACAACTCATATTGTCGATGCCTCAATTATTGGAGTGCAAAGCTTCGATTTCTATCAGCTCGTTGGGATTGTGGGGCTATAAAAAAGATGAAATGGACGGAAGGAAAATTGTTATTATTGATGGAGAATTCTATGATACACAATACCATATGCACCTTAGTTACGTCATTTTTTTCTGTAGATATGTTCAATTTTTCTCTTTAGTTATGACATTATTTTGACATATTTGGTTATAATTTTTTTGTGTTTGGTTAGGATTTTTTTGAGTTTGGTTAGTTATGACTTAAAAAATATAAAGTTATGTCATTTTCGTCTATAGTTATAAGGTAGTATGTACCGTGTTCTTTCCCATTGTTGATTGAGGAGGTGATAAATGGTGTGAAAGGGAGCGATTTGGATAAAATTGTTAAAATATCTTAATTGTCTATCTACATACAATGCATTATGTGTTTTCTTGTCTTTTTGTTTTTATGTAAATTAACAATTATGTTGTTGCTGAAATTCTTTGAAAAAAGATAAATGCGTAGGGAAATTGAATGAACAGAGTATACGAGAAACTGGAACTTTATAGAGTACCTTTTGCAGTTACCTTGCATTGCAATGGTGGAATTCTTTGCATGTATACTGATTGCTCATTCTTGAAATTAAATATTTATAGCCCTTTCAATTGTTATCCAAAGATAGTTCCTGATTTTACTTCACCTTACGTGCAGGATGTTCTATGGTCCTGGTGGGCCATATGCTTTGTTTGCTGGAAGGGATGCAAGCCGAGCCTTAGCTCTTATGTCATTCGATCGTCAAGACCTTACTGGAAACATTGAAGGTCTCAGTGCTTCTGAGCTTGAAGTTTTGCAGGACTGGGAATATAAATTTATGGAGAAATATGTAAAAGTTGGGCAGCTGGTTTCTGAAAGAAAACTGACTGAGCCCACTGAAAATGGGGATAAAATGCCGCAGAATGCAGAAGAAAATGGAGCACAGCAGCCGCTAACTTCAGATTGACAAATTTTCCTGTTGTGTAATTGATGCAAAGCTTGATCCTAATATGAGCTCAAGCTGAAAATCTAGAAACATCTGAATCACATCGCATGTCTACCAATTCAAAGAAAATATAACAATGCAAACATTAATATGTGAACTTAGATTGGTTGCTTGTGCATAATGGTTTTGTATCTTTTCAATTATTGTCTACCTGGTTAGCCCTCTGTAGTAGTTCCATTTGGATGAGCATTACTGATGTATTTGATATATGATATATGCATTCTTACATTAATCAAATGTATGATTTGGCTTATTGTTAAAGCTCTTTGTTTCAGTATGCATATATGATTTTTAGTATGTGCTCTTGGAAGAACCCGAGTTGGGATGTTCAAGACAAATGAACCGCTTCGCATACCATTATTTGTTGAGATTTTATGTCACTATGTATACAAGTGATGAGCCTTGAGGAATGAACTTCCCTTATCGACTATATTTATACATGTTATGTTGAAGACCTGTTTGTTTCCATGCTCCAGTTTTTGGAGGACTCTATATATTGAAACATGTCAGTCTCTTGACTTGTACTCTACGTATGGAATGAGGTTGTTGTACTCAAGCCATGAGTTGGCATATGCTCCAGTTGTTACACATGTTTAATTATGAATGCTTCTGCTATTTATACAATTAGGCCTTTAGTACTTAGTGACAACGGGCCAGTTACAATCGTATCCTACTTTGGGGTGTATTAGGATAGTGACTGAGAGAGAGAAACAGAGAGTGACATTTTAGAGTAAACATGGATATGAATAAACTGAGAAATCAAATTGGTAATGAGTGAAATCGGATATAAAACACTAGAAGATATTTTGATGATTTTTGTGATATGAAACTGGTTATACTTGCCACATAATGTGACTCTACTTGCACAGCAAGATCTAACCCAACTTACTCCAAAATATAACCAACTACATACCACTAAAACTAAACTAACTTTACTTACCCAATTCTATTTGTTGCACAATGCGATCCCAATCATGCACTTCACATGAGATTTCTTTAAAAAATTATAATAAATAAAAAAAAAAAAAACACTAAAAATTGAGTAAAGAACCATTGACACCTTTCAAGACACTTTGTACAACTACTTTTTCTTAAAAAAGAAAAAATCCTCTGGGGTTGAAGTCTCATAATTTGTATACTACTAAAATTTAGTTCCTTTACATGACATTCTTTTATGGGGTTGAAAATCATAACATTTATACTTACCTGGGGCATTCAGTTGACACTCTTTTTTTTTTTGAAAAAAAAAATAATAATAATAAAACAGACTTAAATTTTCAAAGTCACCTTTAATTTTTTTTAAACCAAGGAAAATATGGTCAATGTGATTTGCATACCACACAACTTGGATTTATGAAATTAGTACAAATTTACCCTTGTAGTTTAAAAAAAATTATAATGTAAAAGTGAAGAAACCTTTATATGGGAATACAACTCACAATCTTACATATATAGACATCACCACCCATATCCATATGACAATGTAATGATAGAAAACACGCATAATAAAAAAACTCAACAACAAAAAAAAAATTATACAAAAATAACAAATCTTACAAATTTTTTTTACTAACTGATGTGTTGCACAAAAACTTCGAAAAATGAAACATGACCGGCTTCATGATATGATCAATGCCACGTCAGCAAGTAAAAAATGTTTGGTAGATTTGTTAGCTTGTACAACATTTACACAAACTCAACTGACCACACTATTAACATGATGAAAAATGAAACAACAGGCTTGAGTAATAAACTCTGGTAGAGGATAGAGTGATCAAGTCAAGATATAAATGCACTATGATTTGATAGGAGAAAAATAGGTAAAAGATCATTATTTGGTGGAAGCCAGTTCCATCGTCTGGACCGGAGGAGCTTTGACTGCCACCAAAGATAGATTAGGGGAACCAGAATCACCAGACCTTTCATGGATTTCCCTGTATTCTTGACAAACGGCACACAAATGGCAGAAAAAATGAGTCACGAAGTCTCCACATGGTGCCTCCTGCATTTGAAATCAACAAGAGACAGTGAAACCAAGGATTGCATTAACAAAATTGAAAATGGGGAGAGCTCTGAGGCTACATATTGGGAATGTGAGAAAAAGTTTTTTGAAATCATAAATAGTGTATTGAATTTAGTGATAAGTATCTTGGGATCTACATATTTTTTGTCTTTTCCTTATGCACCTTGGACACTTGTTAGCAAGACCCATAAGAAAAAGGCATGATGAGTAGAGAAAGTATTTTACTACCTATGAAAAATAAAAGAGATCAACAAAATAAACAATTTACTTTATAAGGAGACTAAACTTATTGAGGAGACTAAAAGAAATTCGAAATTATATTAAATTATAAACACTACTTTAGGAATAGAAATTACATAAAAATTATAATTCAATACACTAAATGCCTAAATGCCTAAATTGAAATTATAATTTTCTAGGGAATCTAAAGAATAGGAATGGGATTGTGATTGCTAACCAAAAATTAAATTTACATGAAGTAATATTGGAAAAACATGTGGGAGTGGTGGGAAATTATATAAGGCAATCATTAAGAAGATAAAGACAGGAGTATTAGCCCAACAAAATAGCATTAAAGTACCTGAATATCAAGCACAATGAAAATGGCATACCTGCAGGTTATACTTTGCCCTCAGTGCCTTGCGATAGCCACAGGAATAACATGCAACAAAGCATCCAGGCAACCCCAAAAGAATGCCATCAGTTAACAAGCAACAAACAGTATTCACAAGAGCCCACAAAATGAAATGGGTCATGCATGATCCTATCAAAGTTCCAGATCCCAAAAACTCTGCATTTTTTCCAAAAAGAAAGCAGGGGCATACAAGACCTATACAACCTGGGAAAAAAAATGGATAATAAAAACACAATTAGTTTACAATTTCCAAGTTATTAGTTGATGGGTTCATTGTTTGCTACCATAAGAGGAAAATAGAACATTTAGTAAAACTAAGTCATATCCTCTTGAGAGTATGATTTAAAACATTGAAGCCATTACCCAATTGCATGATGGCAGTAACCATTACAAGGTTTAAGTTGACACGTCCTCTCTCAAAGTGCAAACTAAAATTTCACCAAAATGCCAATGAAGAAGCACCTTCGTCTAACTAAAAAAATATCCATTCTAGTCATCAAGTAATTAGTTCTTTACATGACGAAATCGGTAGACAGAGTTAATTGGTATTGAGTTTGATACTCACTAGGCTTCGAAGTTTATGAAGTCTTATTCTTTTTAGAAATTAGTTGAACTTCTAATTAGGAAGAATACCTTGTTTGCTCAAATTTTCTTAAACTAGTTGACCCACCACATGCTCAAGGCAAATGGACTTGATACCACAACAGTGATGTAGAAGGGCTTGTTTCCCTGTCATAGCAATGAGGATCATTGCATTCCAATGGTCTCAAAACCAAACTCTTATTAGAAAAAAGAGAGAGAAATCACATCCAATATACAACTCGGACTAGTTAAATTGTATAAAAAAAAGGAAGTCAATCCACTATGACTGCAATTAGAAAAGCTAAGTGCTAAACAATAGTGAGTTGTTGCAAAAGGGGAATATAATTATTAACAGTCAATCATCTGCATTATCTTTTGGAAACAAAATAAAATCACTTGATTGTAATGTAACACATAAATTGTAATATAAGAATTGATGAGCAAGTCTATCAAAAAATAATTTTAAATTTAACTAGGCATACAATCCTCGACATAACAAAATGGCAAAAAATGATCCATATAGCCAACCCCACCTTTTTGGGACACGAGGCTTAGTTTGGTTTGGTTTTGATGATATACCAAAATGAACTTTGTGGTTATTTATAAAATAAAAAGTGAGTGGTCAGCCCGACCGTTTTGAGATAATCTACTTTTCTTTACCTTAATCTCAGCCATAAATGAGTTAGGGAAATGTGCAAAGTCTATTCTAGAAATATCTCTACTAATAACCACGAAATATCGTATCTTATATCCCTATTCTATTGAAAACCCATTCTTCTTCCTAACATCAAGCATCATCAAAGTTAAAACCACTCAATTCTAATTACTCCCATGAAATAACTGATTGTAGATAGCGTTATTCTAAACTTTTCAAATGTTACCATACATCAGTTCGGTTTCAATGCTGAATTTTCTTCTCTTTTCCTTTTGATTTTTTTCCCTCTTCTTTACCTATCAGTCATTCTTCTACTCATCATATTTGTCTATCAATGATTTGTTGAAAACCCTTACAAGCTAAAACCATATGTTTTAAGGAATAGCACAAGAGATGGACATTATCGGAGATGAACACTCATTTGTTTTTATTTTTTTACTCAAAATGCACCTTTCATTAATTTTCTTTTCCTTCTGATAAATCAAGGTCACAAGGCAGAAAGTAGCATACAGCTCTGCAGATCATCGCAGCAAGCACAGATTCCAGAAGACCACTGTGCAGGGGCACTGCTTATGCCAGGATGAGCAGAGACAGGGATTTCATCATTGGGTGCAACAACCTCAGCTTCTATATCTGATTGTCCCAAGGGAATGTAAGCTGGTGGAACATAAGTGCTTTGACCTCCCATCCTTCCCTCAATGGCAAAACCAATATGTACCTACCAGCTTTCCTCTACAATACACTTCATCTAATACTTTTCTCAACTGTTCAACAAACCAAAGAAGAAATAGGGTTACAGGCCAATTGTTGAAAACTGTTGGACAACCAGAAAAGAACTGTGACATCACAAGTACATCATAATCATAAATGCATAATGGTATAAAACAAAACACAATCAAAAGGTTTTCTTTCTTCCCCCCCTTCTTTTCCTTGAAATTAATTGTATGTAAAATTAAAAGATTTGTTGTGTAATACCAAAAATAGAAGATGTTCCTAAAATTATTAATGCTATGCTTGGATCTAGTATTTATCAAGGGAAATGACATTACCTATACAAATTCTTTTTTTTCATGGGTAATTAAACTAAATAAAATGATTTTTTTGATAAATATATATATTCATTGTTTTAACACAACCGAAAAGCGGAAAAGAATAGCTTCTTTTCCTTCAATTTATTTTCTTATCTTTTCCTCTGGAAATCCAAGATCCAAGCATTGCCTAAATGGTAAGCACGAGTCTCTCAAAACAAGTAACTCAAAATTTAATAGTATTACTAAACACATCGACCTGCAATTGCTATTTGATATCCCAAACTGTAAAAATCACAATGAAGCATAAATTATCCTTTTAAGGATAATCCTTCTAAAATTGCACACTTTCTTAAACCAAAACGAATATCATTATTCACTCGATTTGAAGATCATGGAGAAGAACGATGAATCAGAATTGATCGCACACATATAAATTGACCTACAAATGCTAATCAATATTCCCAAAACTGCAGAAATCACAAGGAAACCTAATTATCAATATTCACTTGATTTGAAGATCATGGAAAAGATATACTGAAACAGAACGATGAATCAGAGAATCTTATGACAACATTTAAATTATCAACACATACTCAAGTACATACATATATGTATTGCATAAAATCCAGAGAGAGAGAGAGAGAGAGAGAGAGAGAGAGAGATTACCGTTCAGCTAAACGACATAGAAATGGAACATTAAAAATTGCCCTAGATAGATGGAGAGGGCAATAAATAAATAGAGCCCAATATGTAGGGCGGTTCATTTTCTGGTTCGCCCGGACATCGGGTTCAAACAAAATTAACTAATTTCACGATTTAATGTGAAAAAATAGAAATAAAAATTAGATAAATAGAATGACATTTCCTAATAAATCTAATATATATTCATGACTTCGAGTATATTCAACGTTTATTTTTATTTTTTTATTTTTTATAAATTTGAGTAAAAATTTCATCTTTTAATGAAAATTTTTAAATTTTTATCAAAATATCGATTGACTAAGAGGACAACCGGATGGATGTTCGGTCAGTCGACCGATTTGGCATAAATTGACCACAACCTGCAGTATAATTTTGAAGGAAGAGGATGTCCAGGATGACGTCTACAACAGTCGCCTACAAATTTAATGAAACGCTCTAAGCATCTTTAATTTAATGAAAAGTTTAAAATATCCTCAATTTGATATTGGTTTAATGTTATGATTGGAGTACTAAAACTAGACTTTTTTTTCATCAAATTTAAATTTGACGAAAGAAAAATTAAGCATTAGAGACGCTCCTATAAATCAATTAATCTTATAATTCTTATCAACTCATAAGTTCTATCTCACATTAAAATCTTTCAAATAAAACATATCCATATTTGGAAGAGTATTAAAATAATCAAAAATGATTTTTTCCCCGAATTTGGCTCCCCCTAATCCCCCAAATGCCCAAAACGACCTTTTTTTTTTTTTTTTTTCTTCTTCTTCTTCCATTTTCGACGCAGAAGAGGGAGGGGGAGAGAAAGAGAAGAGAGGGGAAGAGGAGGAGAGATGGCTCGTCATCATAGCCCCGTCGTCGCCTCCGCCGATGCCTCGCAGGTCAGCTCCGATCATCGCAGCTCAGCTCTGGTTGATGGCCCCTCCAGCTCCGCCCCACCCCGCCTCCGCCGCCACTCCACCCTGGTTGATGGCCCCTCCAGCTCCGCCCCGCCGCGCCTCCACCCTGGTTGATGGCCTCTCCAGCTCCGCCCCGCCTCGCCTCCTTCTTCTTCATTCTCTTCTTCTTCCTTCTTTCTTCCTTCTTTCTTCTTGGTTGATTAGGGGCATTCGGGGCTCCCACATTCGGGCTCCCAATCACAGCTCTAAAATAATATTGCACACATTAGAAAGACATATATTTGATAAAAAATTAATAAGATAATCTTATTATTACTGTTGGGTTTTTTGACTTTCGAAAGTTAATAATGTAATTTGGAGCGTGCCAGGAAGGATCAATCAGTCTTTACAGAATTTTAATTGTCAACCAATTATCAGACGATTGTGTTAAAATTCTTTCAGCCTCAATGAAGAGGACTTTTGCTGGTGGCTTATTTCAGAAACAATTTATAAGAAATAACAAGTACAGAACAATTCAGAAACTAAATTTCATTGAGTAAATAAGAACTTACAATGAAATGACCCAACCTTGAAAATATTTACAATAACAACTACTTGAGACTACTCCTAAGAAATGAAGTATAGTATAGAAATTAAAATGCTGAAATGTAAAGAACTAGAAATGTAAACTGGAAATAAATATAAAGTAAATAAACTGGTTTCTGGATCTGAGTCATTTCATTCTGGGGCCTTATATTCTATTTATACTTTTCCATGGCAACCGTCGAAGTGGGCCTTCAACTGTTGAAATATATTCCTACGAGTGCTGATCATGTTCTCTCATTATTAACCCCACTACGCCATTTTTGCAGTTAGGCTTCCCTTCTATATTTGAATTTAAATTGTAAGCAACCGTAAAGACACGTCACCTCGCGTCTTTCAACTGTTCCAATGCTATGCAGATCCACTAATACCAATATGAGTTGCCACGTGTCTGTCTTTGATTGGAGACTTACCCTAAATCCCCACATTGCCCTTTTCGTGCCACATGTCAAGCTGGAGTTGGCTTTTACAAAATATACACCCAATAGCTACATTTTAAGAATAATGATATACTTGATGAAAGTTTAATGATAATAGTACACTCATTATAATAATATTTTATTGACACATTTTGATAATGACATATTTGACAAAAAGTTTAATGAGACAATAATACATACATTAAAATGATATCTCATTACCACATTTTAAAAAGAATAACACATATGATAAAATTTAATGAAATAATAGTACACAAATGAAGCATAATCACATTTAAAATCTCCACAAAATAAAGTGAAAAGATATAACGGTGTATTTTTTCAAATTCAATAAGATTTAATAATTTACAAAAAATAAATAAATAAATAAATTCATGAATGTTTCCGTATGTGTAACAATAAAATCAAAACTTGCAATAACGTTTTCTTTTTATCTGTCTTGCCCATTTTTTTTTAGTGGAAATTATTTATAAATCTGTCTCCTGAGGACTTTCGTCCTGTTAATTTATGTAATGCTCTCTACAAAATTATTGCAAAAGCTCTTGTTATCACTATAACAAAATTTTTTTATTTTTTATTTTTGCCCTCTTTGGTACAATTTATTAAAAAAAAATTATAACTTTGTAATTTTTGAGAATTTATATTAGTATATTTGATATAACTTTTATTTATAACTTGTAACGTAAAAATAATTTAAATAATTTTATTATGAAAAGAAGGTGTGTACAAGCCTATTTGTAACTTACATTTTTTTAATTATATTTGTTACCCAAAGACAATATAAGAGTGGGGTGAATTAGGTTTTTACAAATAAAAATAATAATACCCTAATAAAAATTATAACTAGCACAATAGATAAATATTGTTAATGAAATAAAAATAATTAAAATAAGTGTTCTAACAACTATGTTAGTTAATGATTTTAGCACAGTGAAAATGTAAAATATAACTATGTGTTACCCAAAAGACAACCAGAGAGGTGAATTAGGTTTTTACAAATAAAAATAATAATACCCTAATAAAAATTATGACTAGCACAATAGATAAATATAGTTAATGAAATAAAAATAATTAAAACAAGTGTTCTAACAAACTATATCAGTTAATGATTTTAGCACAGTGAAATTGCGAAATATAGTTATGAAAATTTAAATAAAATAAAGAGATAAGGGAGAGAGAGGCAAACAAATTTTTAGTGGTTCGGCTTCAACTCGGCTTACACCCACTCCTCAAGCTTTACTTGAGATTTTCCACTATATTCTAGCTTCACAGGGTGCTAGCAACTTTTTCACAGATGAAGCAATCCTCCACAAATTTTACACAGACTTTCTAAGTCAAGAATACTGAATGTACTCCACTCTTACAATGTTGAAAAGAATGTGTTTTTTGCTTTCACAGAAAGTTACAATAATTATATCTAAAAAATAGATATAAAAATGAAGCTCTGGTGTAGCGACCCTAATTTTGTTAAGTCATTTATTTATTATTATGATTATTATTATCTTATTTTATTTTTGGCTTCATTTATTGTGTGGTCACATGAGAATTTAATGTGATATTTAATGAATTTAATGTGGTGATTAATTAATTTAATATGTTATTTAATTATATATAATTAATTTAAATATTTATATATTTATATTTGTTATATATATATAAAAAAAGAGGTGTTATATATATATATATATTATCTTATATTTATATTTATATTATAATTATGTTGCATTACATAATACAATATGGTAGTCAAATACGGTGTAGGAGTTAAGGGTGAAAAAAAAAAAAAAAAAAAAAAAAGAAAAGAAAGAAGAAGAAGGAGAACAGAGTTGTTTGCGGCGGCAAGCTCTAGAGAGAGAGAGAGAGAGAGAGAGAGAGATCATCAAAGAAGAAGAAAAAAAATGCTGTGTGTGTGTGTGGGGGGGGGGGGGGGGGGGGGCGTGGAAAGTGAAGAAGAAGAAAAAGAGAAAAAGAAAAAGATAGATTAATTTTGGTGGTTCCATTAGTTTTTCAAATATTTTTTGGATCTTCAAAAATAATTGTGAGTATAAAATTCACTTTTCTTTGTTTATATTTGATTCGTTATATTTATTTATTTGTATTTATTTAATATTGATTTGATTTTTGTATTGATATGAAGATGACAGATTGATTTTAATTGTTTTGATTAATTGGGTATGTAAGGTTTATGATTTTTTTTAGATGATTGATTAATTTTAATTATGTTGATTAGATGTATATGTAAAGTTTAGGATTTTTAGATGATTGATTAATTTTAATTATGTTTATTAGACGTATATGTAAGGTTTAGGATTTTTAGATGATTAATTGATTGTAATAATTTTAATTAGTTGGGTATGTAAGGTTTGAGATTTTTTTAGATGATTGATTAATTTTAATTATGTTGATTAGACGTATATGTAAGGTTTAAGATTTTTAGATGATTAATTGATTGTAATAATTTTAATTAGTTGGGTATGTAAGGTTTGGGATTTTTTTTAGATAATTGAGCCTCCGTTTGAGA
Source organism: Camellia sinensis (assembly GCF_055761805.1). Lineage (NCBI taxonomy): Eukaryota > Viridiplantae > Streptophyta > Magnoliopsida > Ericales > Theaceae > Camellia > Camellia sinensis. Next base: position 25,564,350 of record NC_138970.1, on the reverse strand, counting down.
AGTGGGTTGGCTTTTTGGCTTTTTAGCTTTTTTGACTATTTTAGCCTGGGCTAAAAAGCTTGGTTTGGGAAAGGCTTTTTGGCTTTTTGACTTTTTTGACTTTTTTTGTGAGAGAAGAGTGTAATGATTATGGGTTGGATGTGATGTTTTGTTTGTTGTGGCTAAAATAGCCTATTTTGTCTTTTGTGGCTATTTTAGCCCCAACCTTCCTTGCCAAACGGACCCTGATTAATTTTAATTATGTTGATTAGACGTATATGTAAGGTTTAGGATTTTTAGATGATTAATTGATTGTAATAATTTTAATTAGTTGGGTATGTAAGGTTTGAGATTTTTTTTAGATGATTGATTAATTTTAATTATGTTGATTAGACGTATATGTAAGGTTTAAGATTTTTAGATGATTAATTGATTGTAATAATTTTAATTAATTGGGTATGTAAGGTTTGGAATTTTTTTAGATGATTGATTAATTTTAATTATGTTGATTAGACGTATATGTAAGGTTTAGAATTTTTAGATGATTAATTGATTGTAATAATTTTAATTAGTTGGGTAGGTAAGGTTTGGGATTTTTTTTTTAGATGATTGATTAATTTTAATTATGTTGATTAGATGTATATGTAAGGTTTAGGATTTTTAGATGATTGATTAATTTTAATTATGTTGATTAGATGTATATGTAAGGTTTAAGATTTTAGATAATTAATTGATTGTAATTATTTTAATTAGTTGGATATGTAAGGTTTAGAATTTTTAAACGATTGACTAATTTTTAATTATTTACATTAGACGTGTATGTAAGGTTTAGAGTTTTTTTAGATGATTGATTGATTTTAATTATTTGCATTAGTTGGGTATGCAAGGTTTATGGTTTTATTTTGGATGACTTTATTAATTCTTTGAGTGATTCTTTGATCTTCAAAAATAATTGTGAGTACAAAATCCAGTTCCCTTGATTTATATTTAATTCTTTGTTTTTATTTATTTATTTGATATTAGTTTGATTTTGTATTCACACAAAGATGATAGATTGATTTTAATTATTTTAACTAGTGGTGTATGTAAAGTTTAGGGTTTATAGATGATTGATTGATTTTAATTATTTTGATTGGTTGTTTATGTAAGGTTTAGGGTTTTTAGATGATTGATTGATTTTAATTATTTTGATTAGTTGCATGCAAGGTTTAGGGTTTTTTTTTATATGGATTAATTTTATGATTGTAATCACACTCATGATTATATAAAATTAAAATAAACTTAGAATCCATAGATATTGGTTAGAGGATGGATTGATTCGTTATTTTTATTTATTTATTTTTATTTGATATTGGATTGATTTTGTATTTGCATGTAAATGAAGGATTGATTTTACTTATTTGGATTAGTTGTGTATGACATGTTTATGATTTTTATATGGATTTATTTTATGGTTGTAATTACACTCATGGTCATATGAAATTAAAATTAATTATGAACCTATAGATAAATTCCTTATACTCCACTATGACTCCATGGATTGTTGTTTTATTTGAGTGATGGGGAGAAAGAGTGTATAAAAAAAAGTGAGGATTATGAGATTTATTTGAATGCCTTAGGCTCGGCATTGTTATGTTTATTCTCATGTGTGAGATGTTGTGTATATATATATATTGTTGCCTCGTTCTCATGAGTAGACGAGTGCTTTGATTTGCGCGCGTACGTATATGCTAACCATCCGGGGAGTGTGAGTCAAACTCGGGACGATATCCCCGTGCAAGTTTAGCTTCGGAGCGGTGTTAGGTATACGGGAGGCACATGGGATATATGTGTAGGCCGGAAGGGGAGAGCCGAAGTGGTGGAGTTAAGGAACAAAGAATTTAATTATGAATTTATTAGTGTAGTGTGTATGGTACTGTTATGTACATGATAAAAAAAAAAGAAAAGTAAACGATCTTGATAAATTATGAAATTTGAGGAGAGGCATGTATACGTGATTTTGGACAACTCTTGTGTTGTAGCTTTTTATTAAAAAGATCGATTAGAACTTATAATCGGATGACCTTGGTTATTGTTGGTTTGATTCACTTTGGTAATGCAGATTTTATAGGCTATTTTAACCACGAAACGAGTTCATTTTTATTGGTTTCGCGTAAACTGAAGTAAAACATTATTCTGCACACTTTTCATGTTTTGAACTTTTTCAGAAAAAATCATCTTATGGCAGTTTTTATTCGTTTTCAGCTTCATATTTTTCGATTGAATTCCGTCTAGATTTTTAGATCAAGCTTTTCTCTTAACCTGTTCAGTTTCTGTTAAATTTGTTCACGTTGTCTTTTAGGAAATTTGATTCTGTACAACTTTCGTTCTTTGAGTTTTGATCAATTCGAATTATTTAAGTATGAAACGGTGTAATTTTATATTTGTTTCAACGAGTTACTTATGATTAAATTATACTAACTTTATTTGTTTTGCAGGATGGTGGGTCTTACTAACTTTTTATGCAGGGCTGACCCACCATATTTTTATTTCTATATTGTCTATTCTATAATCAATTTATATTTCGTTGTGTATGGACAATAAACTAAATGCCATCGTATCTCGGGAAACTACCCATTCGTCTCGGTACGGTTGGAACTGCTGTCATGTCCCGTGATAAGAATTGAATGTATTTTTGTCTGTGTCTGGTGGACGCGTGGGTATTAAATCTTGTACTCATACTAGTATACCCGTATATTGACCCGTTTTGTCTCTTGGCAACTTGGGTGCGTTCTATTTGAGCGCAACTGAGCTTCCTTTGCAGGATTAGTTGAGGCTACGGTGGTGACGAGAAATAACTAAAGTTTTTGGGCATATCTCTTGGATTTCTTTTGTTTTTTTTGAACTTAGGCTTGTTAGTAGTTTATGTATTTATTATTATTATTATTTTTTTTTATGACTTTAGTATTGGAATAATTTGGCATGGTTTGTAACCGTACTTTATTTAAGTTGTTTTGACTAGTTGTTGCTACCTTAATGTTGAGGTATTTGTTAGTTATGAATCTATGGTGGATGGTTTGGTGTTTTAGTTTTTTTGTTTCACCCCTAGGATTTGGATGATGGAATATTGATTAAGGTTAGTCCTAATTTAATATTTAATTGTCCAAATTTTGGGGCGTGACATCTGGTTTTTCTGTAAACCTCACATAGGAAAGATGAGCTTAAAGCTATACGTCTCAGTGTATAATTTCTGAAAGAGGATATAAACAAAAATTTAAGAACACTTCTCAGAGATTTTTTCAGAGAATAGATGTGAGTGATTATAGATCAAAGAATATTTTTTGATTTTTTTTGTAACTTGTTTACATTAGAGGCTTTGGTATATATAATAAAACTTATACCCGTTTATAGCCGTTGTATTCATTTGAATTTATAGCCGTTTATAGCCGTTGCATTCATTTGAATTTATAGCCGTTGTATTCATTTGAATATCTTCCACTCCATCATTACTAATTTGAATATCTTCCACTTAGCCTTTTGACCTCCTGCTGTGCTGGGCTGTTTGAACCTTTTGGCATGTTGCTGTGTTGGGCTGTTTGAAACTTTGTTTTGGGTTGTTTGAACCTATGGTTTAAACATTATTTTTGGGTTGAAATGAACTCCTAATTTAAGCAAATATTAAATACATTCAAACAATATTTAGGATAAAAGTTTAGGTGAGAAATAGTAGAACAAAATAAATTTTGATTCTATTTTTCTCTTTCAAATAAATTAAAACATAATTAAATAAATCATCAAAATAAATTTTGGATTCTATTTTTCTTTTTCAAATAAATTAAAATATAATTAAATAAATCATCAAAATAAATTTTGGATTCTGCTTTTCTCTTTCAACTAAATTAAAACATAATTAAATAAATCATTAAAATAAATTTTAGATTTTATTTTTCTCTTTCAAATAAATTAAAAGATAATTAAATAAATTATCAAAATAACTAAGTCTAACAATATTTAATGTTACTTTTTTTTTATAACTTGTAATGCAAAAATAATTTAAATAAATTTATTATTAAAAAAAATGTTTGTGTAAAGCTACTTGTAACTTCTATTTTTTTAATCATCAACTTTGTTTGTACAAAAGATAGAAAATTTATATATTTTAACTAAAACACAGAAGAATTTGCAAGAGTGTCAAGACAGCAGTGCCTAAGTTATGGAAATATTTTTGAAAAAATTTGACTTCTGAAAATGGGAGATTGTGTTGAGGTCCAAAGGATAAAAACTTCCTGGTTCTTATTTGGCCTCAATTAAAAGGATTTAAAATCTCCAAGGAGTTTGTAAAATTAAGAAGAGAGATAAGTAAAAGGAAATGAACACCAAAGCACTTTTATAAACTCAACGAATTGAAAATTACAAAAATGTAAGAACAAGTTTGAAAATATGAAATTGAGTTACAAAATGGATGTAAACACAATTTAAGTCTCAAAATAATATTTATTGTACGAGCACGAAATAATTCTTCTCGTATGATCCTGTTGATCAAGTTTGCACTCCTCCAAACAATGTTGCTTTGCTACCTGAAATAGGGGTGAACAGCGGATATACCGATCCGCCAAAACCGACCGAACCGAACCGATTCGCCGCATTTTGGACGGATGCGTGATGGCGAGCGGACGGTTGCGGATTGATTTTCTCCAATCCGCCAATTTGGCGGACGGATGGAGGATTTGAGATTTTTTGGCCGCAACCGAACCGCCAAACCGCCAAATCGCGAGCACCCCTAGTACTTTATAAGACTTTGTATTTTCAATTTGTTTAAATATTATGTTTGTGTTTTCAATTAAAAAAGAATTTAAATATTCTATTGAAAAAAAGTTTTCAACTTGAATATATTTTTTGAATTGAAAAAAATAAATGCATTATTTATCTATATTTTTTAGTTTTTAAATCTAACTCTAAAAATAATAAATAGAAAATATGATATATGCTGGTTGGTTTTTGTTTTCAAAAACATATGTAGATGTAACAATACAGAGACATTCAATCTCTACTACTGCTCTGTTCATGGTTTTGATGGTTTGAATTGTTATTATATTTTAAGAATCACAGATTGTAATACTTTATGGGGATGAATCATGCTGTGATTGTAATATGTGGATGAGGCATGCAGTGATCATGATATTCTAAAGTTTCAAACTTTCTTTCTTTGGATAAGGCATACAGTGATTGTAATACTTTTTTAAGTCATTGATTGTAATACTTTTTTTTTTTTTTGAGGAAGTGCACAAGTTGAATTATGTTGAAAATTTATAAAATTTTAAACCGCCAAACCGATTCGCATCCATCCGCCAAACCGCCAATCCGCTCAAACCACATCCGCCGGATTGGCGGACGGATGCGGATTGATTTTCTTCAATCCGCCAATCTGGCGGACGGATGGCGGATTCGAGGTTCCGTGGCCGCAACCAACCCGCGTCCACCCCTAACTTGAAAATACAAACATGAACTAATCGACGGGTGTGTGCCGGAAACCCCTCCGATGCCTAAGTCAGCAACTAGACAATAGACAATAAGCACTGTGTATTTTAGAGTAAGAATTGAGATTGTGATATATGTCCATAGGTCCTGCTATGAGCTTTTATAGACTTGGCTTGGCCCATTCCTAGTAGGATTTCCAACTCTCCATATGAGAGTCCTCCTAGGAATCATACACCCTACTCACTACCAACCAAGTGAGATGGTTTGCACAATCATCGTAGGACTTTACTCTCCTTAGCAGAGTCCTCATAGGAGTCACACTCCTACTCACTACCAACCAAGTGAGATGGTTTTTACATAATCCCAGTAGGACTCTAACTTTCCTCAGCAGAGTCCTACTAGGAGTCTCATCACTGCAAGCCAAGTGAGATGGCTGAACCCTTTACCTTGGTTATACATTCCTGACCGAACTGCCTTATCTCGGTCCCCTGCTATTCGGACCATGTGATTGAAAGCCGATCTACCGAATGCCACCCAGCCGAGCTATACACAGCTCGGCCCTCGTTATTGATGTTACCTCCTTTGTTTAAGCTGCTGCAACCGAACCGAGCTAGATTACCTCAGCCAACCACCAAGCCCATTTGTTTAGGTAGCTCGGTCCAAAGTACCTCTGCCCAGCTTGGAGTTCATACAACAGGGGACTGAGCTACTCGAAGCCCATACCTCGGCCCATAGTTCGGCCTAAATTCGAAATATGAGACATCTTCTTGGCCTAAGACCGAGCTACACCAGTCCTTATCTCGGCCCATTACGTGGCCCAACTCTCAAAGAAGACTCTTCCTAGCTCGGCCCAATTTGTTCACAAATTACCCTCTCAATTGTCCCTTAATTCTATCTGCATAGCATGATTGGGATTATTTTTCCTCCAGCCAAGCTAAGAACGCCCCCACTCTGCCGAGCTAAAAAGTTGTTCGGTTTCGCAGCTCGTTCAGTCCCAACAAGTCTTGTTAGTTGCTCAGCACGTCATTCCCAGGATACGTGGCGTGCCCCCATTATCCTCGTTCTCTTGTTACAACCCTCCTGTACCTTCAAAATTTTGAACAACCCCGCCTTTTTTAGCCGAGATAACCATCTCGGTCCAAGCATTCAAAAATATGTTGGTCAAACCTGCCAGCTTGCTCTGGCCGAGGTACGCACCTCGGTTGAAGAATCCAAAAAACTTTGTTGGTCAAACCTGCCAACCTGCTTTGGCCGAGGTAACTATCATCCCGGTTAAAGAGTGCCAAAGTTCTGTTGGTCATACCTGCCAACTTCTTACAACCTAGATCCTTATCTCGGCTTAGGAATGAAAAAAGTGTTGGTTTTTTCAGTCAACCTCTTCAGCCTAGATCCTGATCTCGGTTGAAGAGAGCTCGGTGTTGGTTATTCCGGCCAACCTAGAGCCAAGTGTTTGGTTATTCCGGCCAAACGTCCTGCAGCCTGGATCCTTATCCTCGGCTTAGGAGAGGTGTTAGTTTTTCCAGCTAACTTCTTCAGCCCATATCCTTATCTTAGCTGAAGAGAGCTTAAGGTTGGTTATTCCGGCCAACGTAGAGCGAAGTGTTTGGTTTTTCCAGCCAAACGTCCTGCAGCCTGGATCCTTATCCTCGGCTTAAGAGAGGTGTTGGTTTTTCCGGCCAACTTCTTCAGCCCAGATCCTTATCTTAGCTGAAGAGAGCTCAAGGTTGGTTATTCCTGCCAACCTTCTTGGTTGCCCCCTAGTTGGGCAAAGACTTATTAGAAAGAGTTGGCCAATCCTGCCAACCTTCCCAGTTGCCCCCAGTCGGGCAAAGACTTTCGCGCGGTCAATCCTTCTAGCCAAAAAGCTTTTTGTCTGGTATCCCTGTTGCGCTGGACTCTGCATTGGTGCGCACCCCATTTTCCTCTACCCTGATGTGTTGGTGCACTCTCTCCATCAGGGCTTCCATAGTAAGGGGTGGCGTCATTGTCATTGAATCCCTCAACTTATTGCCAGCCGGTAAACCTCGTTTGTACTGTGCAATAGCTAGGCTGGTAGGACAATCTGTTACTTAGTTGAAGGTCTCCCAATACCTATTGTTGTAAGACTTCAATGTTTTCTTCTCGCCCATGTCGATGGAGAGAAGCTGGTCAATCTCCACTAGCGTCTTGGTGTTTGTTCTGAATCTGGTTACAAATGCCTTCGCTAGCTGTGCCCATGAAGCTATACTACCTTCTGGTAACCTTTCAAACCATGTTAAACCCATGTCGCCGAGGCTGGAAGGAAACATGATACACATTAGAGCCTCGTTTTGCCGATACACGGCCATAACCTGGTAAAAGTGGCTCAAGTGTATGTAGGGGTCCGACTTCCCCTCATAAGTAGTGAATTTGGGCTGGTAGAAGCCTGAAGGTAGTGGTACGTTCTCAATTGTCGGAATGAACGGTGAGCTCTGCAACCTTGCCAACGCTTTGTTTGTTAGTTCATAGGCAAGGCGTGGCTCTGGAATTCTAACCTCGACACTCCCATGTGTTCTAGGAGCCAATCGTTATAGTGCGGAGACTCTGTGGGGGTCGCGAGCCTGAGTGTCTTCTCTCCTTCGAGCCCTTTCAGTCTTCATTCTCTCAGGCCTGGAGTAGCGTGTCCTGGAAGTCTTTAATTGTGTATCGCCCGACCTGAGGTTTCTACTTTCAGTTTGTGATGGTGTGACTTGTTTGTCACGATCTTCTGAGTGGCAAGAGTGTGTGTTGCCTTTGCGCCCCTCTTTTGTTGCCACCTTTTTGCTTTATCTGGCTCTTCATAGACTCTATGTTAGTCGTCATTCTTCTTATTACTTCGTCATGTTCCCTTACACGATCTTCGAGAACCTGAGGATCCATTTTCCGTCTTTGTCTATCAGGGCTTTGAGAGCGGTATGGACTTGAGCCCCGTCTTTCTCTCGCTTCTCTCCGCGGATTCTTTTGCTGGGGATCTAATTCTGCCATGGGTGGGATAGAAGGTAAATCTTTGCGCCTCCCACCCCCTTTCGATGTTTGCCCATCAATAGCAGATTGCGACAAGTCTTCGTTGTGCACCATTGCTTCCAACTAGAGAGGAAAGCTAGAGAGGAAAGCTTGATCAAGAGGTTTTGTTCTTTGTGAAATTCCCACAGACGGCGCCAATTGTACGAGCACGAAATAATTCTTCTCGTATGATCCTGTTGATCAAGTTTACACTCCTCCAAACAATGTTGCTTTGCCACCTGAAAACACAAATGTAAGCTAACCGGCGGGTGTGTGCCGGAAACCCCTCTGATGCCTAAGTCAGCAACTAGACAATAGACAATAAGCACTGTGTATTCTAGAGTAAGAGTTGAAATTGTGATACCTGTCCATAGGTCTTGCTATGAGCTTTTATAGACTTGGCTTGGCCCATTCCTAGTAGGATTTCCAACTCTCCCTATGAGACTCCTCCTAGGAATCACACACCCTACTCACTACCAACCAAGTGAGATGGTTTGCACAATCCTAGTAGGACTTTACTCTCCTTAGCAGAGTCTTCATAGGAGTCACACTCCTACTCACTACCAACCAAGTGAGATGGTTTTTATATAATCCCAGTAGGACTCTAACTCTCCTTAGCAGAGTCCTACTAGAAGTCTCATCACTGCAAGCCAAGTGAGATGGTTGAACCCTTTACCTTGGTTATACATTCCTGACCGAATTGCCTTATCTCGGTCCCCTGCTATTCGGACCGTGTGATTGAAAGCCAATCTACCGAATACCACCCAGCCGAGCTATACACAGCTTGGCCCTCGCTATTGATGTTACCTCCTTTGTTTAAGATGTTGCAACCTAACTGAGCTAGATTACCTCGGCGAACCACCAGGCCCATTTGTTTAGGTAGCTCGGTCCAAAGTACCTCTGCCCAGCTTGGAGTTCATACAACAGGGGACCGAGCTACTCGAAGCCCATACCTCGGCCCATAGTTCTGCCTAAATCCGAAATATGAGACGTCTTCTTGGCCTAAGACTGAGCTACACTAGTCCTTATCTCGGCCCATTACACGGCCCAACTCCCAAAGAAGACTCTTCCTAGCTCGGCCCAATTTGTTCATAAATTACCCTCTCATTTATGAAGCCCAAAAAATAAGAATAATGTTATATGTACCAATAAGTTTACTAACTAGTGTACTAATAGATGATGTGACATAATTTTAGAGGTTTTGGGTATTTTTTATTTAATTAATAGGTGGGGTTAGTAATAGTGACATAATACTAGTTGGTACATTAGTTAGTACACTAATTAATATATGTAGCACCACTGAAAAAATAATTAATTTGATACGGATATCATGAGCTAAAGCTAAAATCTATGGAATTAGGGCTAAACTAAGAATAAATGACATTGGGTTATGTACTAAGTCATGTTGAATGGTTGATTTATAGGGATTTGTTCTATCTTCAAATGAAGTATTTATAAACAACTTTTGTTAGTGGAAAGTTGAACGTATTCCTGAAGTGACACCTGTCCCAATTTGTTTCTCCTTTTTAGGGTGTTGGTTATGTGCTCCTCAAGACTTAGGTAGGTTTGACTATAACTGCCTCCTAATCCGAGCAGTTGTATCAAAGGGTTGGGCCTTGGATGAATGACAAACGTCTCATGTTGGTCAAAGTGATCCCATAAATCTTACAACCATTTGAGCATTTGAATTGTGGTCGTTGATGTCGCTAATAGTGGAGCTCCCTGCCTTCCAAATTGATGACATGTGTCCCATCATCTCTATCCACAAAACCAACAAATAAATACATACATTTAATTAGTAGACACTAGCGGTAACCCGCGCGATGTACGAAAAAATAGATTATATATATTTTATGTGATAAATAAATCTTAAATTATGTCTTAATGGCGACAAGTTACGATGTTAAGCCATCAGGGTAGATGTTAACAATAATTAACTTACAAAATTTCACAATAAAATTTGATATACATAAAAAATTATTAATTATAAAAATTGTTTAGAATAATAGTATCACAATCATTTGATAACATAAATAACTTGTATCAAACTAAACTAAACATTAAAAGAGACAAATTCCATAAACTCATAAAAGTTATAATAAATTTAATTAGACTTTTAAATCAGTGGTGTATATTATTATTGTGAGATCAAATTATGGATAAATATCAACTTTTAATTATAATTTATAAGTAGTTTTTTAAAAAATTTAATCTAAGTTTGTTGCCTTACTCATAAAAAGAACTTCTTAAACAAATTATTAATTGATTATGTTAGCATCTCTCTATCTTTGATTTCATCTATCAATGACATACACATATCATATCAAAGTATAAATCATTCTCCATAGTTTGAATAATACTTGCATAGTTCCTACATCATTTTAAAAAAATTAATCAAAATAAGAATTTTGTAGGATTATAAAAATTATATAAGAAAATAGTTTTAATCCATTTTATTTATAAAAAAATGATGAAAAATTATTTGAATTGTACTTGAAGAAATATAACAAATGATAGCTTTAATTATTATATACCAAAAAATAAAATTATATAGGCTACTCAATGAAAAAATGGTCAAATACAAATAAAGTCATGGACATTAAATTAAATCATATGAGCTCTAAATTGATAGTATAATCTAGCAAATCAACTAATAATAACATAGAGATATTGACAAACATGTAATATTTCCCTATCATCTTTGTGTTATGTTCATTAATTTCATATATCATATCAAAGTTTTACTCGTCTTGATCTTTCAATAAAATAAGGACTACGAAAACAAATTTGATAAGAAATTGATTATAAACTTTGTTATTGAAAAAACAAAAATTTCAAAAAAAGAATTTAGAGATGGGATTGAAGAAATACTATAACGAATGACAACCTTATAAAAAATAAAAAACAAAAACATAATAATGATCTAATGCAAACTATTTTTAATAACTAATAGAAAGAATATCAAATTATTACCTTGTATAAATATAATGACGAAAATTAATTTTGTGAGATTTTTGTACTGTCTTCTCCCATGCAGCCTTCATTATTTCATTATTAATATTTTTCTCATTCAGAGCCAACCAATTTCATTATTAATACTCTTCTCATTCAGAGCCAATAATTTATTTATTTTTAATCTTTATCACTTGGTAAATAATAACGAATAATAAAAAAGTATCAAGAGAATGTTAAGAATTTAATAGGAGACAAGAAGTTAAAGATAAGGGCATTTCATAAAATAAAAAATTTAAAATAAAAAAAGATAATATGTGATAGAAAGAAAAAAAAATATGAGTAAATCAAAATAAAGATTTAGATATATATGCTTTTGATAGATATATAGATTAACAAATCATATCTTTATCTAAATTTTATTATTTTAATTTTTTGTAAATCAATTATTTAATCTTTATCTTTATCTGTAGGCCATGAAATTAATCTTTATAAATTATTTATCATTTTTTATATGTTTATTTATTTATAAGTCATGAAATTAATTTTTTTTAAATTTTTATCTTTATTTATAGGTCATGAAATAAATTTTCATAAATTATTTATGAATTTTTATATGTTTATCTATAATGAAATTAATTAAAGTACAAAATGAAGGGAAAAAAAAAAGGAGTAATTTCTTCTTTTTTTTAAATAAATTATTTAATCTTTAACTTTATTTGTAGGCCATGAAATTAATTCTTATAAGTTATTTATCAACTTTTATATGTTTATTTATGGGAAGAAATTTTAAATTATCTATAAGTTATGAAATTAATTTTTTATAAATTAATTGTTTAATTTTTATCTTTATCTATAGACTATAAAATTAATTTTCAGTTTTTATATGTTTATCTATATTGAGGAATTTTCAAATCTTTATCCATAAGTAATGAAATTAATTTTAATTTTAATTAATCAAACAAATAGAAAATCAAGAAAAATAGAAAACATGAAAGGCAATCAAAAAAAAGGTTGCCATGTAGGAAAGAAAGAGTTTTAAAATTATGAGAATTTAAGAATAAATATTTAGAGATTTTTGATAAAATAACTGCATTTGGTTATATATATATATATATAGTTTAGATAGATAGATAGATATATTAATTGTTGATAAACATGCAACCTCCTATTTCTAAGGAGTTTGTGCTAATCATGGTGAATTAGGATCCTCTACTTGTACTTTTTCCTTATCTCCTTACTTGCAATAGTGGAGATATACCATTGGATGATCCAACGGTCCAGATTTAGCTATTTTTTTTAAAAAAAATTTGTTTTTAATTTTTTTTTTTTTTTTTTTTTTTGAAAATAGGCAAATCTGAACCATTGAATCATCCTAGGGTACATCTCCACTATTGCAAGTAGCGAGGTAAGGAAAGATTGCAAGTAGAGGATCTGGACTCATAGACTTGATTGTATGGACTCCAAGAATCACCGACTTACATTCTTCAATTTGCTAAAGCCATAACCTTTGCCTCGCCACGTAGACACATGGCGTGTCTCTATTGGGTTCTCTTTTTTAGTACAAATAAACTTCTATCTTACAAAGGAGAAACTTGTATTTTTATTTTTATTTTTATTTTTATTTTTTCTCATTGACTATAATGTGTTTCATTAGGAAAATGCAATGAAATTAATTGATAGTTCCATAGTATTGCTCATCTCCCAAAATAGTAAGATTAGCAAGATCACCCCAATATTGGTAATCCCATTGTCATGCCATGAGATTAACATCACTTCATCTCTGTTCAAAAAAAAAAAAACATCACTTCATCCAATAGTAAAAAGTGATCTTGCTATTTTATCTCATCCTAATCAAATATAATACACATGCTATTGTGGTATATATAATCTCATCACTTATCTCACATACTAGTACTAATCCCGACTTCAATCCTTTAGAACGACTAGTCCCCAAAAGTGCCAAAAATGCTATATTGGTTATCCAGACCTTAAGACTGACATGAGTAAAGCTTTTAACTAACTATTTGTTGAAGCATCTATCCAAAAGTGAAATGAACAACTGAGAATATAAAGCACATTTAGCAAGTTGGGTGATTTGGGAAAAGGGTTTGGTTATGGTGTGCAACTTACACCTTACACCTTATACCTTACACTTACACCTTACACTTACACCTTTTGTAAAAAATTAAACCTTACACTTACACCTTTTTTGAGGTTGCACACCATGTGCAACCCACTTACACCTTACACCTTACACTTACACCTTATACTTATACTTACACCTTACACTTACACTTTTTGTGTAAGTGGCACATGGTGTGCACTTGCACACTTAAAAAAACTCCTTGGGAAAATGCCAAAAAAGAGTTTTTAGTGAACAATAATTATTTACGACACAATCTAGGTATAAATTGACCTATAAGAGCAACTAAAACTTTGTAAAACCAATGAATTAATATGTACAAACTTCTGTCTTCAATCAAGTCCGTTATACTCGATCTCCTTGAGATGCTCTCCAGATGCATTTAAGGTCGGAAGTTTTACTCTTGGTGGCTCACCGGTTCCATAAGATCTCTCGGGGCAGAATACAATGTACATAATGTCATTAGGGTCACTTTCCAAACAATACAAACGTTGTCCTGCAGCATAACCACCAAGAAGTTGGTACGATCTTTCGGACTGATCTAGCGCAATACAAAAATCATCGGTACCTGCAACCAAAACCAAAAATGTTTCACCTTACTCTTCTTTTTTTCACCTTCATCCTCCAATTCTTCCCATTTTCCTACAGCTTTTCAATAATTAATAAATAAAAATAATCCTTGGAAGACAAGACAAACTTGAATGCTAAGAGTATGGGTGGAAATAGAAATTCAAGCAAGGTTTGATCAAACCAACTTTAGTACATCATCTAGAAAAAAGAAAATATAACAGAAAAGCATAGGAAGATATCAGAAGTTTAAAAAAAGTTTGAGCCATTCCCTACATCCACCACACATAAAGTAGAAGGATATTATCCATTTTATCTATAGCTTTTGTTTCGAATGAACCACCCTAGTAATACCTTGAAGGAAATACAAATGTTAATCATGAAAAGCTTCTGGTGATATCATGGTATAAGTTCATAAAGCTCTGCTATTAGTTCACGCAAACGGCATTATTTATTTATACCAATCTTGGGGCACCATTTACAGAAAGTGTTTCATGTCTCGGACTCAGGGCCACCAAGATGCTAACAACTTTAGGTCACAAATCTGGTGCATATGCTAAATCTAGGTCCCTTGTACATGTAGTCTCTGCTCACAAGTGAGCCCCAAGTTGATGGCTTGTTTTTGTTTTTCATGGGTCCCTAGAAATACATGGGTTTGCAAGATCAAGGCCAATCAATTTGCACTATGGATAACATATCTGCAGAAATCACATTAATTGGAGTCTTCATTTAGTAAAAGAAGATGAAGCTATCATAGGTCCATGACAAAATAATCAATTGGCCAATCTCAACCAAGGAAGCATCTGGAACTAGACAACATGAGATCTTGAACAACAAAAGCATGATAAATGAAGAACCACTATTGAAGTCAAAGCAGGAAATAGGCATGCAGGATAAGCATTCAGATTTTCAATATCCAATACATTATTATTCAGGGAGCGTAAGGCCGGTTACAGTTGGCTTTTTCAGTGGCTCTTTTGCTTTCATGACTTTTTTTGTAGAATCTATAAAAGCTGATGATGTGTTTGGAAAGTTGAGTAGATTTTTTTGGCTTTTTTAGCTGATGACAAGTAAGATTTTTGACTTCGTGGCTTTTTTAGAACATCTCCCAAACAACCCCTTGGTGTTAAACGTGCAATAGGGGTGGTTTCACATATTTTTACATCTATCGAGTATAATATTTGTCATAGCAAACTGAATCATTGACTGCCAAAAGCAACTCCTCAATTTGTTGGGTTAGATTGTGAAAGTGCCTAAAAGGAAAAACAAAAAACAACTTCAACCGCAACTATCACTTCCCATTCTAGAATCAATCAAACTAACCATTGGACTAGGATTAAGAGGCACAAATGTAAAATTCAAAATCATTAACTTCTATGATAAAAACATGTGGTCTAGCTAAATGAATGAATATAAAACAAACTGAGAGCACAAACAGAAAATACACACAATATAAATAAACTCACAGGCAGCGAGCTCTAGCTGAGTTAGATAAATGAAATCCAGAACTGCAGAAATCTCTTTCTCGAATTGAAGAAAGGGTCCGCTCTCAAAATTCATCTTCCGTAGCTTACACAGCCCCTCTCCCAATTCCATCATTGCTCCTTTATGGTTCTACAATGGAACAAATATATGGGGCAAATTATACCCATGGTCATCTTGTATCAATTTTATCGCCAATATACATCAATAACATCCATTACAAAAATAGACAGAAGCCAATGGCAAAATGCTTCATTCAAAATGATTTGGAACATTTCAAATCGGATGCAAATCCAAACTTGAGAGTGAATGGACTACTTTGCCATATGATTTCATTTCAATTTCCGAAAGGACATTATCAATGGACTAAATTGACGTAATGTAAAAAATTCAAGGGTCAATTACATCCGTAGTTCTTTTTTGCCTCTTGTGTTATTTTGGTTCCCTGTCACTTTAATTAGCTCGATTTGACCGTTAATTTTAAATTTTGTATCAATTTTAGTCTAATTGATAACGCTGAATTGAAGGAAAATGTTTTGGTTGAGGTTAACTGACCAAATTAAACAAGTTCATAATTTTATCTATAAACCCATGACACATGACATAACGTGTACTAATTGGACGTAAAAAAGCTGCTCGGATTCATTATGGTGAAATTTGCCTAAAATTCAAGCATCAAATTTTATAATTACAGCAACAAAGTTTAGAAATGAATGTAGTTGAGAATACACATTGCCAACAAACCTGGTTGAAGAGGTGATAAAAGCCCACGGCGCACTGTAGAATACCGTGAAAGAGGGTACGAGGGGGCTCCTGAGCTTGGTTCCATAGATCTTCGAGTAAGTCATGGCACTTGTAGTAATCCCCGCCGTTGAATAGCGCCACCGCTTCTTTAAATCCTCCGGCGGCGCTGTGGTCGTCCTCCTCTTGGTCGATGCCGGAGGAGAATCTGTAGGATGCAGAGATCGAACCAGAGGCCTTAGCTGTTTGATACTTCAACAACAATGGCAGCGATGATGATGACAGAATATGATTGAATCGCGGAGGAGAGACAAGTCTGAGGTGAGAAACTGAGAGACTCGCCATTGAGGACGACCAATCCCGATTCGAAATTCCATGCCATTTTTTTTTCTTTCTTTTTTTATGTGATTTTTTTTTTCTTCAATTCGTTTGTGTGGTTGAGGGGACGGGTGGAGTGTGTTGGCTTTCAGTTACAAACCCCGCCACTCAAATTTATGTGAGGTAATTGCACCACCGGATTTGAAAAAAAAAAAAAAATAATAATAATTATTATATATTCATAAAAAAATTTATTTATGATTATAATTATAATTATTAATATTTATAAAAAAAAAAATTGTCAATTTGTAATTTTTTTTTTTAAATTATACCAATTTGATATTTCCTCAATTTATTTTAGGGGAAATTTTATGTCAATAACACTTGTATAAAGTTATTATAAATTCATAAAAAATTTATAGAAAAAATGTTTCCCTTTTTTTTTTCCCCTTGTTTTTTGTGAGCTGATTATAACTGGATAGTTAATCTTTCCTACGCAATACAAGATAACGGAGTTTGACAAGATTGTGTCGCGGAGGGTGTACTCCGACTATCAAGTTAACCTTTTCGAAGATAAATGAGAATTATATTTGTGTGAGTTAATATTTCATACCTTAGCTCTCTGATCTTATTCCCTATTTATAGAATTATGTTGGTCCTTTCATAATTATTATTGTGGTTTAGTGATGTCATGTAAACCTTACCTAGGACTAGGGATGGTCACGGGATAGGTTTATCATTCCCCGCCCCCACACCCGCCCCACCCCTGCTACTGGTGGAATTTTTTAACCCCATCCCTGTCACCGTGGATACCTGTGGATACCCGATACCTGTGAACATCCAATCACATTTTAAATAGTCAAAAAAAGTAAGAGCCATTTAAATTCTTAGCATATTAAATAATTTTTTTTAATTTTAATATACCTAAATAGTGAGTCTTTTAAGATTATTATTTATTTATATTTAAAAAAAATCATAAACTTTTAATATTATTTTTTTTATATCTAATTACATTTTATGTATATATATATATATATATTATTTATATCAGATCGGGTTTGAATCGGGAGAAGTGATATCCGTCCCCGCCCTACCCCACTCCCGTTGTGGGTGACCAAAACATAATTCATCTGAAAGATAATCTAATCAATGGCAATAGATCGAAATACTCGTGAGGGTGTTTATCACGCGAGAATGTCTATAATCCGAAAGTTTGAAATTAGTAAACTTTTTGGTTCCTTTTGTATACTATTCCAAACCTTCTGTCACTTATTTATATACAAATAAATTACTCTTGGTAATAGGTATAATATATACAATAACAGTCACCATGGTTCACAAAGTTGTGTCCATTGATGCTTGAATTCAAATTAACTAACTAACTGACAGATATAACATTCTTGCGGGAAGGTTCTATAGAATGATAAGAGAGAAGAGATAGAGTGAAGTGAGGCACACCAAATTATGGTGTGGTCACTTTCCATCATCTCCCACTTGAACACACCATAATAAGACGATAAACCTTAGTTGAGCATTTTTAACCTTGGTACCAAAATTTTGCCTCATGCTAACTTTCATCTATGAAATTACTTCATAGATCGACGTCTGATTGTGACTTGGTCATACGTGCGCACGTTTTTGTCACCAATCAGACCGCATCCGTACGAATGTGTTCTCCTACTGATAACACATTTCAGACGACTTCAATTCACTATATAACAAGTGAACGGCATCAATTTTCAGTGATGGGTTCATAGTCCATACCCAATCACCATTGACGACTTCAGCCATACATATTTTTCATGTGACAACCTGCACTGAAATTATTGTTAAGTACTTCCTTTAAGACCCATTCCTGAAGGTTTTCCTTAACACACCTTATCAATGACTTTAGTTGATCAAGCAGACAATATCATCTAGTTAGCACGTTACATATTATGGACTTTACATCTCATGCTAACTATGATATCCGTACCTTGTCAGTTCTTCTATCTTGTTATCTGACCAAACACATGTTTCCATGCAAGATAGAGTCGCAAAACATCGGCTATCTAGGTGTCCCCAGAGTCATCTGACTATGCTTTTGTATAAGTAGCTAAACCACCTAGCTAGGTATTTTTCAATCCTATATTAGCTACATGTTCTCTGAATTTTTCCAGAGACAACCCTTTGGTCATAGGGTCAGCCACCATCTCTTCTGAGGGTATATAGTTGACTTTAATTTCATCTTTTTCCACTATGTCCTGAATATAGTGGTAACTAACATCAATATGTTTTCCCTTAGAGCTATTTGCTCCACTTTTTATTAATGAGATGGCAGACTGATTATCACAAAACATACTGACTGGTCTAACAGATATACCTAATTGTAAACTGTCAACAAAACGTTTTATCCAGACCGCATTACTAACGGCTATGCTGCAAGCTATGTATTCAGCTTTCATAGTATACTTTGCAACACAATTCTGTTTCTTACTTAACCAAGAAACAGCTGTTCCACCAAACAAGAACACATAACCACTAGTAGATTTTCTATCATCTACATCTTCTGTAAAATCCGCGTCAGTATATCCTTTTATGTCTAGATCACACAAACCAAAACATAACTTCAAATTTTTAGTGCCTTTTAAATATCTGAATATTCTTTTGACTGCTTGCCAATGTTCTTTACCTGGATTGGATTGAAAATGACTTACCAATCCAACTGCATGACAGATGTCAGGTCTAGTGTTTGTCATGGCATACATTAGACTGCTTACTGCCTGAGCATACGGAACATTTCTCATTTCCTCAATATCAGATTTAGTTTGAGGACTCATACTTTTACTAAGACTTTGTCCCTTGCAAACAAGCGTACTTAAAGAATTACAGTTATCCATATTAAATCTTTTAAGCACCTTGACTAGATATTTCTTTTGATCTAGATATAATAATTTTGAATTTCTATCTCCGGAAATTCTAATTCCTAGAACATAGGTTGCAAGACCCATGTCTTTCATTTCAAATCTAGATGCTAAGAAAGTTTTGGTTTTTATAATCATATCTGGACAATTTCCTGCTAACAATATGTCATCCACATATAAAGACAATATTGCTAACTTGTCATTATTTTTCCAGATATAAACACAATGATATAATAGACTTACAACATAGCCCATTTCTAAAATGGCTTGGTGAAATTTCAAGTACCATTGTCGTGAAGTTTGTTTAAGTTCATATAGAGATTTCTTCAACTTGTAGACTTTATCCTCGTTGCCTTGGTTCTGGAAACCATCAGGTTGCATCATATAAATTTTCTCTTTTAATTCTCCATTGAGAAAAGTTGTTTTAAAATCTAATTGATGCAATTCCAAATCCATCCTGGCGACTACTGCCATTAGAATTCTTATTGAAGCAAATTTTGCAATAGGAGAATATGTATCTACGAAGTCTATTCCAGGTTGTTGAGTGAAACCCTTTGCTACTAACCTGGCCTTGTATTTCTCCAAAGTTCTATCTACTTTGAATTTCTTTCTAAGAACCCATTTGCAACCAATGGCTTTTCTTCCATTTGGGAGATCAGTTAATTCCCAAACATCATTTTTCTTGATCGAGTCAAGTTCTTCATTCATTGCCTCAAGCCATTGTGTAGCATCATTGCTACTCATTGTTTCATTATAACTAGTAGGATCATCGACTAAGTTATTAAGTTCTTCAACTTGAAAAACATAATGATCTTTCAAAACCGTAAATGGACATCTTGCTCTCTTACTCCCACTTATCTCAGAATTCGAAGCAGGTAAAGCAACGTCAGAAAACTTGCGTTTGCTCCCACTATTAGATGGTTCGAGGAGAATATGTGGACTATGGGATGAAGAAGGAAGAGAAGAATCCTGAGATACGTCAAAGAGCAATTCAATTTGTTCAGTGGGTGTAACAAGATCAGTGGATTCAAGAAAAATAGCATCTCTACTTTCTATTAATCCACGTTCGGGATGGTAAAAACGATAACCACTCCTATTTTCGACATAACCAATAAGCTTGCATTCCCAAGTTTTGCTTCCCAATTTATCCCTTAAAGGTTTGGGAATAAGTACATGTGCCTTACATCCCCAAACTTTGAGATTTTGAACATTAGGTGTAGATCCATGCCAGCATTCGTAAGGAGTCAGAGGTTTGGCTTTTGTTTCGACTCTATTTAAGATATACGCAGCGGTGGACAAGGTTTCCCCCCCAAAAATGAATAGGAAGATCAGCATGAGCCATCATAGACCTTGTCATTTCCATGAGAGTACGATTTTGTCTTTCTGCGATCCCATTTTGTTGTGGTGTATATGGCATTGTAAACAAATGTTTGATGCCATTCTCCTTGCAAAAAGAATCCATAACTTCATATTCGCCACCTCTATCATTATTTAAGTGTTTAATGGACCGACCAAGTTGCTTTTCTACCTCTAATTTATATGCCTTAAACTTTTCAATTGCTTCGAATTTGTGTTTAAGAAGGTAGATATGTCCATATCTTGAATAATCATCAGTGAAAGTATAAAGTATTCCATGCCTCGATGAGTTTTAGTTCTTAAAGGGCCACCAATATCCGAATGAATTATTTCAAGTAATTTTGATGATTTCCAATGGTTAAAAAATGGCTTGCTAGTCATTTTGCATTGGATACATGGTTCACATATATCAAAATCATCGAAACATACTTTAGGCAATAAGTCACTTTTAAACATTCGAGACATTTTATTTTTATTAATGTGACCTAACCTTAAATGCCATAAATAAGAACTAGTACTAGTAGAAACATGCAAATAATCAGAAATACATACTTTATTATCAATAGGAAGAGAGTACATGTCATTCACTCTTACACCTTTCACTAATACACTTCATTTCTTAATCAATACTGTGTTAAACCTAAAATTAATCTCAAAACCTTTTTGAGTTAACACCGGAACTGAAATTAAATTTCGCCGAATGTTGGGTACATAAAGCACATCATGAAGCACAATAGAAGTTCCATCAATAGAGAACTGACAATTACCGATGCCCAAAACATCACTATAGGAGTTGTTGCCCATGTAGATTCTATGTTCACCAACCTTCTTTTCAGTAAAATCCACGAACATGTCTTTATTTTGCACAATATGTCTAGTTGCAGCAAAATCAATTCACCATGAATTTGATGAAGGCTCAAGTACCAATGCTTCAGAAATTGTCATGGCAACAGGGTTGTTATCCTTTTTCTGCTTCTTCTGAGGGCAATTGGCTTTGATATGACCTTTTTGACCGCACTTGTAACATGGACCTATTTGACGCTAGTGATGTTGTTGCTTTTCCCATTCTTGTGATTTCTTCCATCCTTTCTGAAATCCCTTCTTCCATTTTTTCTTGAAAAAAGTAGTCTTTTTCTTGTTGAATGGTGTGCGGATATTATTCTGTGGTTGTGGTGAAGATTGTGCCATCAACAAGTTAGAAGATAATCCTTCTTTACACCTGCGCTTCATTCTTTCTTCTTCCAAAACTAAGAGAACAGGTAATGTTACCATTGAAATCTCTCGTCCGCTATGAGTTAGAGATGTGATAACATGATCCCAAGACAATGGAAAACTATTAAGTATGGTAGTTACTTGCATCTTGTCCGACAAAGAATGATCAGCGTTGGATAATTCTTTAGCAATTAATTCCATTTGATTAACATGATCACCAACGCTATCATTATCACTCATACGAGTGTTATTATATTTGTCCAAGAGCAATTGAATTTGAGTATCCGATCGAACTCTATACTTACTTTCTAGTGCTTCCATTAGTTATCTTGCAATTTCATGTTCTTCAAAGAGCGGAATAATGTTATCTTTCATATTATGTAACATAGTTGCCTTGGCCATTGCATCATCTTCTATCCATTTATTTTGGAACCAATTTGAATCATCATCTGGTTTAGAAGTGGATAAAGTATGCAATGTCTTCTCATGTGTAAGAAGATAAGAAATGTGGCGTTTCCATGCTTGGAAATTATTTCCATTAAGCATCTCGATCCTCGAAGAATCCATTGTATTTTTAATAGCCATATTAAAAACAAAATGTGTTACTATGAAAATTCAAATGTGAATATGAAACTTTCAAATGTGAATATTACAATAAAAATAAAAATAAGCAAGATTAAAAACAACAACAGGTCTTAATAAGGATAAGCCTTGTAGTTGTTGAATCGGCCCCGATGATGAAAATGATGTGAAAGAATGGAACGGTACTGTTGCCTTGTAGTTGTGGACCCAATACTTTGCTTATGAGTATTGTAATAATAGTTACGAGCCCAAGGAACACAATGGTGCCTATGAAACAATGGTTCTTTGGATGTTATCCTTGGTAACACCCTTGGATAGCCTCCTCCTTGAATTTTGTTTGTAGAAAATTTAGAACAAGTACCCACAAAAAAATTCTTAGCAAAATTTTAGAAATTTTGGCTTTTGAATGACTTAAAACGGCCTTGAAATGAGCGAGAACGAGCCGAAAAAACCCTTGAACCAATCTGTCGGTTCAATAGTGTGGCTGAACCGGCTTGAACCGTTGGTCAACGCGTAGAGCAGGACGCGGGTCGGGTGAGGCAGACGGACGCGGGTCCGGACGCGGGTCCGGGCGCGGGGCGCTGGGGCGACGCGCGAAGGTTGACGCGCGCTGGGCTGTAGCGTTGGGCTGCTTGGCTGGGCTGCGCACTGGGCTGGCTGGGTCTCGGACCTGGGCTGGTCTGTGCGCTAGGCTGGCTGCGATTCTGGGCCGCTGGGCTGAAGAAAATTCTTCTTAAGTTTTAGGCCCAATGGTACAGACTTCCTGGCTGTTATCTTTATTTTTGGACCCCTTCTTGTTGGTTTTATTTTTGGCCCAATATTTTGAATTTCCAGAATAGGATTTGCAACGGAATTAATGCACAGGTTGTCTTCTCCGGTAACGGGAGTCGGCGACCACGCATTGAAACTCGAATTTTGGGGATCAAATTTTTGCCGTTTTTCACAACGAATTACACCGTTGTGATCAAAATTCTGTGAAGAACAAGATGGGGCAAATTTGGAGACCCAATTTGAACCGAAAAATATTTTACAAAATTTCTTCCAACGGTGCAACTCGGCTTCACTTTCGGCAAGGTTCGGAACAACAGCGCCACCAACAGTTATTTTCTTCGGATAGTATTCTGGGAATACGACACGTTGGTGATAATTATATAAACAAACGGAATTCACCAATGCCGAAGATTGTTGATCAATAATTTTTTGAATTTTCGGCAAAAAGAGTTCGGAAACTTGTCTTTCTTCCGGGCTAAAATTCGACATCTGCGATAATGTATATCCAGGCTCTGATACCACTGAAAGATAATCTAATCAATGGCAATAGATTGAAATACCCGTGAGGGTGTTTATCACGCGAGAATGTCTATAATCCGAAAGTTAGAAATTGGTAAACTTTTTGGTTCCTTTTGTATACTATTCCAAACCTTCTGTCACTTATTTATATACAAATAAGTGACTCTTGGTAATAGGTATAATATATACAATAACAGTCACCATGGTTCACAAAGTTGTGTCCATTGATGTTTGAATTCAAATTAACTAACTAACTGACAGATATAACATTCTTGCAGGAAGGTTGTATAGAATGATAAGAGAGAAGAGATAGAGTGAAGTGAGTCACACCAAATTATGGTGTAGTCACTCTTTATTCCATCATCATCTGCCCCATTCGGGCAAGTATAGATAACCCCCCAGATCGAATTAAAATGGCCATCCCAACCTAGGATGGGACTAACTCATCTATTCCTTGTCCTTTTGGTACTCTTCTTACTCTTTTTAGAAAGCTTCTCTCTTTGGCTCAAATTGGCTCTCACAATTGTAATTATTTTTTAAGATTTATACTAAATTGAAATTTCTCTTTTATTTTACGTAGATCACACTGATATTCCACAATTATTATAATAAAAAAATGGGTAAATTACATGGACAATCTCAAAGATTTAGAGAAAATGTTTTATAAGTTTGATATAATTACATTGGATTGTCTTAATGTTTTAATTCATATAACACTTTGTCCCATTTTTATCAAAAACTCATTAGTTGTCAGAATGAAAAAAAATATTATTGTCATTTATTTTACATTGAAATATATATTTTATGTTTTTATGTTTTCATACCATCTGCATTAGTTTTAGTCTTTTTAGCCTTACTAAAACGAGAAATCAGCATAATTATGTCAAAATTATAAAATTTATAATATTTTCTTTAAATCTCAAAGGAGGTCAGTGTAATTTTCAAAAAGAAATTATTCTCAACCTAATCATTATGATTTGAACTAAAAAATTATTTGAATACCAAACCAAACCAAGCCTTAAGTCCCATCAAAATGGATCAGCTGCATGAATCATTTTTCTCCACTTGACTCTACTCAATGTCATTTCGTTAGTCCTATTAAGAAGATTCATATCTCTATTTACTATACTAGTCCACATCAATTTAGGTCTACCTTTTTCCCTAACACTACCATCTACCGTCACTGTATCGCATTTTTTTACTACTGTCTTTGTTGGTCTTCGTTGAATATGAATAAACTATCTCAATCTATTCTCTCTCAACATATCTTCTATCGGTACTACTCCTATTTATTCTTGAATATGCTCATTTCTAACTCTGCCTCTTCTAGTCTTGTCACACATTCACCTCAGCATCCTCATCTCAGCAATACTCATCTTATCTATATGTTGTTTCTTAGTTACCTAACATTCCGTCCCATACAACATCACTGGTCTAATAGCCGTTCTATAGAACTTCTCTTTTAGTCTAGTGGATACTCGTTTATCACACAGTACTCTAGACGCACTCCTCCACTTAAGTCACCCCGCCTTAATTATGTGGATCACATCCGCTCCAATCTCTCAAATTATTATGATAATCGATCCTAAATAACGAAAATGTCACTCTTAGATAGTTCTTGATTTTCAATTTTCAGTTCTCCTCTGCTTCTATTGTGACTGTTAGTAAACCATTAGGGTGCATTTGGGATTAGTTTTTTAATACTCTGTTTTGGCTTTTAGTGAATTTGTTTTTTAAATTTCAAAAAGAAGGCTTTTAGGGCATGTTTGATTGGGTGGATTAGAGCATGGGATTGAGATTATTAATCCGTGGGCCGAATTATCCTATGTTTGTTTTAACATTTTGGTTTAGGATTATTAATCCAATGGATAATTAATCTAACAAATTTGTAGAATTATTAGTAATAGGGTAGAGGTGAGATTATTAATCGAATGGATATTAATCCAATTGGATAGTGAATACCACACTAATTTAATAGAATTATTAATACTTCACTAATAATCTTGTGAATAAAACATGACCTTAGATTCTAGATAAACCAGGAAAAAAATTTAACAATTTTAAAGAAAATTTTCATTTGAAGTATCTTAGTTTTGAGAAAAATTCAAGAAAACTAAAAAAATTTAAACAACATTCAAGAAATCGAGAAATTTTTTATTTTCAAAATTGAAAAATTTATCTCTTTTTCTTTTTCTTTTTCTTTTTCTTTATAGAATAATTTGGTCTATAAAGGGGTGCTTGGTCTTATAAACTACAAACACATTTTAACATTGGGGTAGGCAAGCAAAGTTGTTCAACATTACTACATACCATTCTTTTGAAATTGATTAGTTACAACTTACAAGAGAATTTTACTGATATAGTTATTTATGTATGTTAGATTAACTCATTCTTACTTTCATTTTGATAAATACTTAGGAATCCAAACGAATTGTGTGTGTATTTGTTGTACACAAGGGAAAGAAGGGATTGCAGATGGTGAAAATAATATAGATCTGTTAAAGAAAATCAAAACATCGCATATGTGCTACAAATGCAAATGTTGTGTAGTAATAAAGTTTAAACCATCCTTTTATTTTCAAAGGTTAGTAAGAGAGTGTTTCATCCATTAAATCAGTCACCTGTCTTGGACATTTTGGCAATTTGACGGTCCATTTGCTTTTGCTAATCTTCATCATCATTGTATTAAGATTAATGTTATTTGTTATCAGTTTTATTTCCCCACTTTGTTTCACCTCCAAAATGTATTGATATAATAAAAGTCCTATCTATATTTAAAATAAATATTATTTAATAAATAATAAAATTTATTATATTACATGAAAAAAAAATTCACATAAGAGCGCTTCAATAAATTATTTTGATGAAGCTTTTTTATAAGGGTTAAGTTCATTTTACTCCCTTGTGGTTTGAGACGGAGTACTTCACCCTCCTATTGTTCAAATATAGCCATAAAATCCGTATGTGGTTTTGAATTAAAGTGTTACTGTTAGTTTTTTCATCCAAACTAACGGAAGGTGTATTACACACACTATTTTTCAGAATGTGTTTTGTTTTTTAAAAAATTAGAATGAAATTAATACAACAAAAGGAAAATTTTATCCCCATTTTCTCCAAACTTAAAATTAGATTAATATTTTAATTAAAATAAATAAAATATAATATAATTAAGAATTGATCTAAAATATAAAATATAATTAAATAAAATATAAAATAAAATAAACAATAATTAAGAATTGATCTAAAATGTAATTAAATTAAAATGATATTAACATGTTAGAAATTATGATAAATAATTAAAATTTAGAATTAATTGTGGTCTAAAATATAATTAAATTAAAATTAGATTAAAAAGTTAGTAATTGCAATAAATAGTTAAATATTTAAAATTAACTGTGATCTAAAATATAATTAAATTAAAATAAAAATAGAAATTTAAGAATTATAATAAATAATTAAAATTTTACAATTGTGATTTAAATAAATTAATACTAGACATTATAAAGTATGTGTATGAGAGATGAGAGAGAGAAATAAAATAACAAAAAATCTAAAGTTTGAGAGTATTATAGTCATTTCACATTTATAATTAACGATGTTAATGGTTGTATTTTAATCCAAAATCAGGTGAAGGGTATCTATTTAAAAAAAAAAAAAAAAACAGAAGGTTAAAGTACTATCAAATCATATCATATGAATGTAATATGAATTTTGTCTTTTTTATAATTATAAACACGAATTGTGATTTTCTTCGTTATAAACATCCATTATATCATTCAATGGTAAATATTAATTTAAAATGATTATAAATTTTTATTTTATAACTATTAAATATATTATATATAATAGAAATCTTTCCTCGTAAAGAATCAAAGTCCATAAAAAACCAGTAAGTTCTATCAAATCACAAGAAAGCTTCTCAAAAGAAAAAAATCACTAAAAAATAACTCACAAAATTGAATTGAAATTTGGATTGGACCCACAAGCCTGAAATGAATAAAATAAGAAAGACAGAGAGAGAATGAGAGAACCATCGCCACATAAATAAGCAGACAAACACAGCATGATGTAGCTATGGAGTCACGTTGTATATGTTGCAAAAGCCAGAGACAATCGTGCAGACCGCGACCTCCCAATCGTTGGCTTATTAAAATCCTTGCTATGTACCCCCTGCCCTACTTCTTGTACTCTCCCCCACCACCACCACCACTCACATTCTGCCACCCCCAACCACCGTCCTCCGCCCCTCCTCTTCCTTTACCACCGTCTGTTGTGGCTATAGTTTTAAATAACAGTATTAAATAACATATTAATATCAATAATATAATCAAATATCAATCTACAATATCAATCGATATATTAAATAATAACAGGAAGATTCAATACCTATCGATTGATATTTAGAACCGTGGTGGCAGCCCCACATTCACCGCCTTCTCACACCGACAGCTCAACAACCCCCCATAATTTCCCAACCTCCTCCTACTCCCATCTCCACTGCCACCACTACCACCGTCACCACTCTTTACTTGTTGTATAGTTGCAAATTCTTCTATATCGGAGGCTGAAATCGACAAATTCGTGACACTAGCTCGATCAAACCCCTCCGCCGTGGTGACGCTCCAGTCAATGCTCGCCTCGCTAGGCTCGTAACACTCCGCCACTGCAATCGACGGCGTCGCCGCAGCCTCGTCCGAACTCCGCCGCCGGAAGTTTACGCTGCCTCCGGCAGCCAGTCTTCTAGCATTGAAAGTCGCTGCTTCGTCGAGCGAGTCTCGCCGGAAGAACATAGGGTACGACGGCGGCGGCGGCGGCGGCGGTAGTGGTGGATGAGTCGATAAGTTCTCGATCTCGAACAAATCAGAGCTCGCATCGCTCGCAACGTCGTCGTCTGTTGCGGCGGTGATCCGAGAAATCGCACTCGCTGGAAACGCAAAATCGCCGCCGTGCGCCGCCAGTGCACGGTGTTGAACCGCCATTGACTTGCCGGAAGCAGACTCCTCCGGTGGCCGAAAAACCTCCAACGAATCCCGAGGTGGATCTTCCATAGGAGTACAGGTTTGTGCTCCCGTCAACATAATCTTCGAGGATTGATTCAAAATCGGGAACGAGAATCCAGCTCCCTCGTTGAACTGGCGGCCGTGATGGTGGTGGCGGTTCTCCACGGTGGCGTTGGCTGAAAATTGACACTGCGATGAAAACCGCCTCGAATTCGGATCTACTTTCAGCGAACTTTCAATCACATCATTCATCGAACACTTCTGTGATGAAACTCGTCGTAGATTCGGAACTAACATCTCCGAACTTTCAACCAAATGCGATTTCTTCACAGATTGTTGTTTCGTAAATACCGTTTTAAATTCCGATTCAATCACACTTTGATTGGATTGTAATTTTTTACTCTCTGAAGTTTTTACAATTGAGCTCTTCTCCTTTACTTCAACAGATTTCTTACACGAACACGGACACTTCCGACCTAAAAACCATTTTTTAGCAGAGCTAACTCGTTCTCCATTGATATTGAAATTATCGCGAGTAGGAAGGTTTTTTAAAGACACAGCAATGGAGCCCGGAGGATTCGACAAAAGACCGGTCCGGCTATTCCAACTAGCTTCAGAAGAAGCGGTTGGCGTAGCGTGAAACGAATGCGTTCTGTAATTCCTTCCATTGCGATACCTATCGTCAGATGAAACAGAAGAGAGTCGCGAAACAATTGAAAATTCACTTCTCTGATCAGGTGGGAAAATAGGTGGTGGTGATGATGAAGAAGCTATCTTATTATTCTCTTTGTGCTCATTGTTGTTGTTGTTGTTGTTGCTGCTGCTGCTTTCGCTGAAGTAGTTTTCAGCGTCGAAAACGCTTATCTGATCGGAGTCGTCAACTGTGGATTCATTGGGCTCTTGGGAAGGTGGCGGTGGTGGCGGTGGTGGTGGTGGTTGGGGGCTGAGATAGGAGGAGAAAGATGCATCTTTTTGGTAGCACTTTTGTTGGAATGATCTGTAATGAATAGAGGTTTCCATGGATTAGCATTGAGTTTCCATTTGTGTTCTTCTTCTTCTTCTTTCTCACTTTTGAAGAAGAGAATGTACAGAGAAAAGTTTGAAAAAGAAAATGGAGTTGTGGGCAATAGAGACTGAAATGAATTGTCTATGGAATTCAATTCATATGTTCTGTCTGGCTTATGTAGTGTTGTTGAGTTGCGTTTTAAAATTTTCCTATCATTTTTTTTTTTTTTTTGTTGCAATCATAAAGATATTGAATTCCTTCAATAATGTGAGGATAGAGAATGTAGGAAAATTTCATAATACATGCATCCTTAAAAAAAAAAGGTATATAATTACAATTTGATCATGACTTATTTTTATATTAATTATGAATTGATTATAAGTCAGTATAGAATGACTTTATTATGTATTAGTATAATGAATTTAATAATGTCACATGATACTTCTAAAGTTTTTTTCAAAATTAATTAGTAATGAGTGGAGTAACTTCTAAATTATATATGAACCAAATTAGAATAGTTTAGAGAAGTGATATGAAACAGGTTTTTAACAATCCCTTGCATATATAGCTTGATCGCTTGTAAAGGTAACAGAAAAACGTTAGACAAGAAAATTAGACTTGTGTGACGACTTGGCCTACTGAAGACAACTCAAGACCCAGTGTTCTGATACCGTGACCGGGTTTTCCATTTTGTATCCTTGGTTCTAAGGAAGAAAAACCAATTGGATGTGCGTTAAATGCCTCTAATAATCAATCAACTGATTTTGAGATGAATGTGTATAATAATTGTAACATGAAATCTAAGTTAGATCTTGAGTGATCTTTGCCAAGTCATTTTCTTTTGTCTTCCTATCATTTCTACATACAAGTGGGTCACATGGGTCACATATAAAGAAGAATATTAGAAACTTATCCCACATATTACTTATCTGAGCCATCTAAATTTAGTTCATAGAGTGTTAGAAACTTATCTCATATTACTTATTTGAGCCATCTAAATTTAGTCCATATAATTTAATAATCCCTTTATCTAGGGATTTTTATTGATAAATTTCATTTAGAAGTGTTTTTATCCAAGAAGTTCATAAAGGAATTTTTTAACCCATTTAGTCCCATGTATGTATAGTTTTATTCCATAAAGTCATTTTTTTTTATTTATACTATTTTCTTGGACACTTATGCCCTTATATTTAATTTTGATACCCTTATAAATATTTTTTGAACGGTTAGCAATTTTATGATATGAACATTCATATTTTAAAATTTACATTGGTAGGAATGTAAAATTGGCCCATGGGCGGCCCGAAACCCGCCCGCGAGCCGGGACGGGCTCGGCCCGTTGACAATGTAAATATTCACATTGATATGTTAACATTCACATTAATAGGAGTGTAAAATTGGTCCGCGTCCCGTGGCGGCGCGAAACCCGCCGGCGGCCCGGGGCAGGCCCAGTTCGGCCCGTTGATAATGTGAATATTCACATTGACATGTTAACATTCACATTGATAAGAGTATAAAATTGGTCCACGGCCCATGGGCGGCCAAAAGCCCCCTCCCGCGGCCCGGGGCGGGCCCGGCCTGGCCCGACTCGTTGACAATGTGAATATTTATATTGACATGTTAACATTTACATTGCTAGGAGTGTAAAATTAGCCCGCATCCCGTGGCTGCCCGAAACCTGCCCACGGCCCGGGGCGGGCCCGGCCTAGCCTGTTAGCAATGTGAATATTCACATTGACATGTTAACATTCACATTGATAAGAGCATAAAATTGGCCAGCGACCCAGGACGGGCCCGACCCGGCCCGTTGACAATGTGAATATTCACATTGACATGTTAACATTTATATTAATAAGAGTGTAAAATTGGCCCGCAGCCCGTGGGCGGCCTGAAGCCCGACCGCAGCCCGACCCGTGACATTGTGAATATTCACATTGACATGTTAACATTAACATTGATAGGAGTGTAAAATTTGTCTGCTGCCCGAAGCTTGCCCGCGACTCGGGGTAGGCCCGAGCCGGCCCGTTGACAATGTGAATATTCACATTGATATGTTAACATGCACATTGATAGGAATGTAGAATTGGCCCGCGGCCCGTGGGCTGCCCGAAGCCTGCCCACGGCCTGGGGCAGGCTCGTTTGGGTCTGGGCCCAAGCCGGTGGGTCGGGCCGCTGGGCTTGGGCCTAGCCTCAGGCTTGGGAGGGCCTGGCCATTTTTTTTTAATTTTTTTTAATTTTTTTAACCAAAATTTTATTATTTTTCACAAAAAAAGACACTAGCCTCGGCATAGGCCGAGCCTCGGACCAAGCCTTAAATGGGCCTTAACTAGGCCGATGGGCCGAGCCGGGCTTCAAAGTGATGGCCTAGGCCCTAGCCTAGGGTCTCGGATTAGGCTCGAGCCTGATCCCAAACGAGCCTTTCCCGAGTTGCGGGCGAGCTTCGGGCAGCCTACATTCTTTTTGAATATTCCATTAAGTCCTATTTGAGGTAAGAAGACTAAAATATCATTTTCATCTCCTCATATTCTATTTGGTCCACATTATTTTCTTATGTTTCAATAAGTCCTATGGGAGACATAATTATCAAAATGCCCATAATGTGAATGTACACATCATCAATGTGAATGTTCATATCATCAATGCGTAGAGGCCTGAGTCGGCCCATATCGAGCCCCGTGGTTGTCCGAAAAAATCTGGCCCGGCCTGGCCCACGGACCAAAAAATTAGGCCCAGGCCCTAACCCTGGCACAAGGGTATTCGGGCTTTGGACGAGCCGATGGATCGAGTCTCGAGTCGGGCCGGTGGGCCTGGGCCTAGCCTCGAGCTTAGGTCGGGCTTAGACAGGCCTGGCCATATTTTTTAATTCTTTTTAATTTTTTCTATCAAAATTTTATTATTTTTCACAAAAAAAGACATTACGCCTCGGGCGGGCTGGGCCTCGGACCGAGCCTTGAATGGCCCTTAAGCGGGCTGATGGGTCGGGCCAGGCTTCAAAGTGATGGCCTAGGCCCTATCCTAGGGTCTCGGACATGCTCGGGCCCGGACCCAAACGAGCTTGCCCCAGGCCGTAGGCGGGCTTTGGGCAACCCACGGGCCACGGGCCAATTCTATATTCCTATCAATGTGCATGTTAAATAGTCAATGTGAATATTCACATTGTCAATGGGACAGGCCGGGCCTACCTCGGGCCGCGGGCAAGCTTCAGGCAGCAGGCAAATTTTACACTCCTATCAATGTTAATGTTAACATGTCAATGTGAATATTCACATTGTCACGGGTCGGGCCAAGCCCGCCTTGGGCTGCGGTCGGGCTTCGGGCCGCCCACGAGCTGCTGGCCAATTTTACACTCTTATCAATGTGAATGTTAACATGTCAATGTGAATATTCACACTGTCAACGGGCTGGGTCGGGCCTGTCTTGGGCCGCTGGCCAATTTTATACTCTTATCAATGTGAATATTCACATTGTCAACAGGCCGGGCCGGCCCCGCCCTGAGCCGCCCACGGGCCGTGGGCGGGTTTCGAGCAGCCACGAGGTGCGGGCTAATTTTACACTCCTATCAATGTGAATGTTAACATGTCAATGTGAATATTCACATTGTCAACGAGCCGAGCCGAGCCCGCCTCAAGGCGTGGGCGGGCTTTTGGCCGCCCATGGGCCGCGGGCCAATTTTGTACCCTTATCAATGTGAATGTTAACATGTCAATGTGAATATTCACATTGTCAACAGGCCGAACCGGGCCGTCCATGGGCCGCGGGCGGGTTTTACGCCGCCACGGGACGTGGGCCAATTTTACACTCCTATTAATGTGAATATTCACATTGTCAACGGGTCGGGCCCGTCCCGGTCCGACTCTAAATTTTTCGGGCACCCACGAGGATCGACATGGGCCAATCCCCTACACATTGACGATATGAACATTCACATTGACGGTGTGAACATTCACATTAGAGGTATTTTGGTAATAATGTCACCCATAGGACTTATTGAAATATAAGAAAATAATGTGAACTAAATGGAACATAAGTAGATGAAAAGAGTATTTTGGTCTTCTTATCTCAAATAGGACCTAATGGAATAGTCAAAAAGAATATGGGTTGAATAGAATAAAGCTCTTAAAAAGTGAATTTATCAAAAAAGCTCTCCTTTATCTATTGACAATTAATTTTAAATTAAATGCCTCAAATAATTTGCTACCAACATAATAGTAACATATGAGATTGAGATGATAAAGAAGGTTTCATAAATTTTAGTGCATTTTCAATACACTCTATATCCTTATATTTTGTAAAAATAAAATCATTCTTAAAAATATATGACTCCCTATTTTGAGGAGTGAACAAATCACTCCACTAACGAAGGGAAGCACTAAGGTTTTTTTTTTTTTTTTTTTTTTTTCTCCTCTATCCCTCAACTCCCTAAGCCATCAAGCAATTGAGAGGATATTTTAGTTTTAAAAAAGAGATAAGAGAAAGAATAGAAAACATCATTGGAGAAGATAGTTTTAAAAATAACAAATTCAAGTCACTTAAAAAATTTTAAAAATAAAAAAGCGTTAGAGCATCTCCACACCTTAATGGCTATTTTCAAAAAGTGATTGAGGCGCAGCAGCAATTATTGTACACTTTAGGCCTATTTCAGGGTTTAATTCGATAATTTATATTATTCATATTTTAAAAAATATTAAGTAAAATATACTTGTAAAAAATCACGTCGATTAGATATCATTCTCTTTTTCATCAAATCACATTTGCATTGAGTTTTATATTTCAAATTACATTTATTTTATTTTTTTTAAAATACAAAAATGATTTGAGGAAAGAGCCAACGAGATTCAATTGATGTGATTTTTTATTGATATATTCTATTTGACATCTTTTAAAATATGAACAGTTTAAATTATTAAATTAGTCTCTAAAATAGACCCAATAAAATACATAACAGTTGTTACTGACACCATACTTAGTAATAACTCCAAACTCCTTAAATAATGTCAAATTTAGCATAATCAAAAAAAGATGTCAAATTATTTTGTTTTCATTGTTTTAATAATGACTTACAAAGGGTTCAAAAAATACTTTAATAAAATAATAAATTTAACATATGAATTGAGAGGTGAAATTTATATGTGTTAAACTTAATAAATAACAATAATAATATATCAAAATTTGAAAGTTCACATGCACATGCTATTATTGAAAATTCTTTAACCCACAAACTATACATAGCCCTCTCATAAAAATTTGGGCCCCATTAGCATAGACAGACCCTCAATCATCCAACATCCTCACATCAATTTTCTTCCCCTCTCTCTTCTCTCCCTAATTCCCACCCCACCAGCGACGGCC
The DNA here is from genome assembly GCF_055761805.1 of Camellia sinensis. NCBI lineage: Eukaryota > Viridiplantae > Streptophyta > Magnoliopsida > Ericales > Theaceae > Camellia > Camellia sinensis. The sequence goes on along the minus strand of NC_138970.1, from coordinate 25,529,010 downwards.
CCTCCCTCCTTATGTACCCTTCCATTCTCACTCACTAATGTTAGATATCATGAAAAAAATATTATAAAAATAATTATAAAATATTTTTTATCATTAGATTACACATATAAAAAAATATATTAATCAAAAAATAAAAAAATTTCACAAAATATTTCATGATATTTTTTTTATAATCCTTAATATTATTCTTCTTGAATTTTGCCTCTCAAACATTTCTTTATTTCTCTTATTTGACAGATTTTTATCCTTCTCTTATTAATTCTTCTCAAACCCTAACCAATCAATAGAAAGTATTTGGGTGATAGGCAGGCACAGAGGAAAAGAGGTGATAAGAGATTGGAACAAAAATAATGTTAGAATAATCACATTTGTATCATATTTGGTTTGGAATTTAATTTTATGTAGTTTACTTATAAATAGCCTAATTTAAATGCATTCATTAAACATTAGTCACATCACATCATCAACCTCTCTTCTAATAAAGTTAAATAGACTAAAATTAATACAGATTGTATCAAGCTACAAAGATAAATAAGATAATTTTTATATTTTTTAATGTAAAAGATAGAACATTATTTTTTCATCTATTTGACTAATGAATTTTGTAATGAATTTTTGACAAAATTAAAACTAAATATTATGTGAATTGAAATGTTACTTGAGTTCAATATAATTATACTAATGCTGTGTTTGGTTGGGGGATTTGAAGAGAGATTTGGAAAGGAAAATGGAAAAGATAGGTGAAATGTGAATAAAATATGTCTATATTTCACCTAGTTTCACACACATTTTCCTTTTTCCTTTCCAAATCCCTCCTCGAATCCCCCAATTAAACACAGCGTAAATTTATGAGATTTATCGTATTTTTTTCAATCCTTAGAGAAATATCAATATAACCTACTTTTTTGGTTTTGTTTTTTCAAAAAATTGATACCTAAACCTCATCTTGATAACCTTTTTGTGTCCACACTATGTCGAATGATCAATTCACACACTCTCTCTCTCTCTCTCTCTCTCTCTCTCTCACATATTTTGGCATCATAGCATGGAATATATGTTGTTGTGTTGTTGGTCCTGCAACCAGATGAGGGGCTCAAATTAGACAATACTTTGTTAATTTGTTAATGTGGACTAGGGCTTCAAAAGGGTCCATTTTCTTTTGACATTTTTGATACATTTCACGTCTAATGATGTGCACTCTCTTAAAAATGAATATAACATACACTTCCTTTTGTTATTATTACCATGCTATGTAATCATCATTATAATATAATAGGAATAGAGTTATAATAACAATGATATAATATTGAATCATAATTTTAATTTATGACTAAGTGAGCTATTATAATGATGGGATTAGAGTTATGATAACGATTATATCGGATTGTAATTTTAATTTACAACTAAGTGAGCTATTGAAGTTACAACATAAGATTGATTGCATCATAATTATATATACATATATAATTACTTATAAATATTTGTTTTTGTTAGATATAAGCAAACAAATAATTTCACATGTTTGGTTTCATTTTTAAAATTAATTTTCTGAGCTTTTTTTTGAAAAAATATAAATTAATTTAACAAAGATAAACGCTAAAAAAAATATTTTTTTTAAATTTTAAAAATTATCTTCAACCTCAAAAGATATAAAAGCATATAAAAATAATAAATATTTTTTTGTCTACTATCTTTTTCAATAAATTAGTTTTTTTTTTCAATTTCAAAAATAGATTATAAAAACCAAACTAAACAAACTTGCCTATTAATTTTCTTTTCATTTTTCTAACTCAACAACACACACACACACACACAAAACCTCTACCTTGTACTTCATTTTTTTAATTCAAGATTATTTGGTGCCATAAATATTGAAGTTGCCCTGGGAGACATAGTATTTAAAAATGTCATCCTTTGTGGCTATGGACTATCCATGAATTCAATTGATTTTGGAAGACGCGTATTGCGCATGTGGAAGGGAGGCATTAATCACCACCAACCCTAACATGAAGTGTTTCCTATTTTGCAGACTTCTTTTTTTTTTTTTGTGTGGCTAGAAATTGAACAAGTTCCATTGATTCAAAACAAATATTTATTCTAGAAACAATCCACCACAAAATCAATAAATTAATTAATCTAAATAAAGTACCAAATGCAACCCATTCCCCTGCCCTACAGGAGGCCCAAGACAACCCAACATCGGCCCAAGCCAAGCCGACACAACATTGTTATCGACACAATCCCATCCCTAGTCATCAGAATCATTCAAACCTCTCCATTCCCTTCCCATCACCATTTTACCCCTCCTCCATCGTTGCGGCAAATTTTACAAGGTGCAAATAGAATATATGCTGGGTGCAAGTGACAAGTGTACACAAACGAAAAAAAAAAAACTGTACACAACCCTAGGCAGTTTGCACTTGCATTTTCCACACATTGCACTTGCACTTCACAGGTTTTAACAACAGATGGAAGAGGTGTGAGGTCGCAACGAAAAAGGGTAAAAGTGTTTTTTATATGGTTGAGGTGACTTAAGTTTTGGGTAGACTAAGATGTTGGGTTGGGGGGTGGCAAAGGCGTTTCGGAGGAGTGGTGGGGTGACAACAATAAATGGGAGAGGCAAAGGTGGGTGGGGATGAGGTGATATGAATGGGTAGGAAAGGGGTGGAGGAATGTCAGGGGTGGGTTGGGAAGTGGTAGGGATGGTGAGAGAGGGTGGAGGTGGTAGCGCAGATGAAGGGGCTAGGGTTTTTTGTTAACAGCACACAAATAAAAACAACAAGAACTAGTTACCTTGCACAACGCAATGCATAATTAGTTCCCCATACTCTCCTTGATAACAGAATGTTGAACAAAAAGCCACTCCATCACCAAATTTAATCTGCATGAGTGTGCCGTAGCAGCACAATACTAGCAATATAATGATGAACAGAGATGCAAAACACAACATGACATGACGCTGAGTGTCAGCAACCACAACCCAATTTATAATATTATCTCATAAACATCAGTTAACATAATAATTAAGGTTCTTGCTCCCATTGCAACTTGGAAGACCAGGCGGTCACTGTTTGTTGCAAAATCACATAATATTGTATGGAGGAAACTCCTATCAAGTTCTTAGGGTAGAATCGGAATTAAAACTTAATTTCATGCGATATCTCTCCACCCTCACGACCGGAGATCTACAGCAATTCCATCTTAGCCAGGGGGCCAGTTCATTTGACGTCCCCCGAGGAGGTGAACATGAAGATGATATACAGATTGACCTGCCAAAACATTTCCACCTTAGAAATAATCCCAGAAATGGATTACATGTTTATGTAGTTTAAATTTAAGAGAATCTGAGAAAGAATACGAACATCCGTTTGGCCCATCATTGATCACAATCCTGAATCCCTCTTCAAGTCCCTCCTGTTTAGCAACCAGTTTGGCAGTGTAAAGCAAGCGGCCAAGAATGTGACAGTGCCTTTCCTCGGCCTGGGAAAAAAAGCCCATGTGATGAAGCAAAAAATGATATAAAAAAAAAGAGACAGAGATGAAACTTAACCAATTCCGGCTCAAAACTAACCTCTGCAGAAGCACATACTCATAAGCAAACCATGTACATCAGTAAGAACTAACCATGTACATAAATAAATAAATGCCTAAAGTAAGAAACATACCGATCATCTATAAATAATCAGAAATTCAGAACAAAGAGAAACAAAAACAAGAAAAAGATTGATTACATGACTCTATAATGCTCTTCTTTCATCCATCACATATACCATTTATAATTTGGTGACAAAGATCAAATAATAATAACAAACTCCTAAGCTCAAACCATTTCCCATATATAGGACAAATTTTATTGAACAAAGAGAAAGTACTATGAGGCGACGAAGCAGAAATCTGTGACTACAAATTAAAACCGTGAAGTGAAATTAGCAGCTAATTATCAATGAAGAAGCCACTGATATTGATCAATTTTAAAGTAAATAAGGTTATCATGAGTCCCATAGTAGGAAAATTCTCTACCATTTTCTTTTACACTTTTCTCAACAATATCACTAAACAGTTTGTCAAAGAAGCACGGACACTTCTAAGGTGACGTATCCGTGTCGTGTCCGTGTCGGACACCGACACTCTTTGGACACTCTTAAGACACGTGTCCGACACTCTTCAAAACATGTCATATTTTTAAAAAAAAATTAAAGACTCGGGCACTCCTTGGACACTTAAAAGACGCACATATCAATTGCTTAAACACATGTGTCTATCAATTAGACACATGTGAAACTAATTATAAGTTTAAACAAAACAACTTAAGATACAATAATAAAACAAAATCTATATAAATTAGTATCATATTGCATGTTTATTATATTTAAATGATACATTTATATATATAACATATAATAAATATATAAAATTATATATTTCATGCATGTCCTTCACGTGTTGTGTCCTGCATTTTTTGAAAATTAACGTGTTGGCTTGTCTGTGTCATGTCACGTGTCCGTATCCATACTTCTTAACTGTTTGTGTGAATAAATCCAGATATATTGTCAATTTTCCTCTGGAAAAATATCTAAAATGATGCAGGCAGGCACATAACTGCAGCAGCTCTCTCTCTCTCTCTCTCACACACACACACAAAGAGAGGGTTGTCACATACTTTATCATGCTTTACATAATGATACAAGTGTTAACTAAGCTCCAATCGGTCCTAAAAAACAGCTACATAAAAAAATAAAAATAAAATAAATAAATAAATAAAAATAAAAAAATTAATAAAAGAGGAAAAGTAAAGGCAAAAAAACTACAGACAGCTAAGAGATGTGCATACTGCAAGACTTTTGGGCATTCCCAGTTTGCTTGTCCCTCCTCCAATAACATCACATACTAGTAAGTAAGTTTGGAGGAAAAAGGAGGAAGCGAGTGCAGCCCCTTCAAATGAATGGATTGAGGTCATGGCAAAGAGTGAAGGAAAAAAATGAGGGAACTGAGAATGACAGAAGACAAGTTTCTAACTTGCCTAAAAGAGATGAGTAGTCCTAGCCCAAATCTCCTGAAAGCTCAAGCATATTAGTATTCTTTAATCTTGTCTCTACTTGTCGGATAATGAGGATGAGGCTTAGGGCTCTTTTGATCAAAGGGAAATGAAGAAGGAGATATTAAAAGGAAAAATTGACCTCCATGGCCTGGCCCTACATATATATAGCGGCTCTCCATAGCTTGGAGTCAAAGCTTCTTTGCAAAAGCAAGTTGTTAGGTCATTCATTTCACTTCCTCCATGTAGGCACTAGAGCAATACGAAAATGTATAAGAAAACAAGGTATCAAGGAATACCTTAGAGAGTCCAGTTAAGCCATCCCTAACTTTGGGAATGATCACAATGTGTGTAGGAGCTTGGGGGGATATGTCCCTAAAAGCAAGAACCTGAAATAAAAACAAAAATATAAAATTAAAGTAGGAACTAAAATTGCAACAAAATACAAAATCACCAACAAGCTTACTTAGAGCAAAACCCAAATTAAAAATAAAATAAAATAAATGGATTTTTTTCTTTTTATGATGTAGAAAACAAATAAAAACATAAATAGCAATATCATTACTATTTATTACTCGTTATAAAAAAAAAATTAATGAAAGAAAAGGCAATCAACATATATGTTGTTTACCTCTTTTAATCAATATCACCTTCTTTGAGCACAACAATTACTTTAAAATAAGGTTTTGAAGTAAATAATAGTTCCTAAATTTCCAAGTGCTACTAAGAACAATCAAATGATTATAGGAAATATTTACTTTTGATCTACAGTATAGAAAATGAGTGCTGCCACCCACAATTTTATTCTAATATAAGTTTCAAACTTTTTTCCCCATCCCTAACCTCCCTAATCCTAACCCCACCCCACTCACCTACCACCAGCTTTGCAACCCCACCCCACCCTAGCAACCCCCCACCTCTGCAACCACCACAACCCTCTTCTTCCCTCGCAGTCCCTCTATGTTGTGTGTGTGTATGTTAAGGCGGTTGTGGAGGAGTTAGAGGGGGTGGGAGCCGTCAGGGGAGAGGATAAGGGACTGAGGTGTGTCAAGGAAGAAGGAAGGAGGCTGTGGAGGGTGGGGAAGGGATATGGGGAGAGGTGGGGGAGGGGTGAGATGGTTGGGAAGGGGAGGCTAAGAAGGGGCTTTCGGAGGTGGGGGGTTGCGGGGAAGGGTGGTGAGGTTGGGAAGGGGGCTGCTAGAGGGAGTGGCTAGAACGGGTGGAGTGACTAGGAAGGGGGCTCCTGGAGGTGAAGGAGGGGGTGATGGAGGCTGCCAGAGGAAGGGTAGGGGTTCAAAGAAAGGGGTTATAGTTGGGACTATGGTGAGGGTTCAAAGAAAAAAAGGTGGAGGGCAATTTTGGTTGGTGGAGATCCAAAGAAGTGGGAGGTTCAAAGAAAAAGGGTTAGGGCTATTTGTAGCACCCATAGGAAATATTCCTTTACTAGTTCAAAACACTGATAAACAATGAGTTACAAATTCAATAAATAGCAGATAACATGTCAAAATAAAGGGGATATAAGGGAAGTGCACAATAACAAGCTGACACCAATTATCTTGAAATTCTTTATGAATATATATTGTATGAACACGAAATAATCTTTTCATGTAATCATGTTGATCAAGTTTGCATTCTTCCAAATGTCGTTACTTCGCTACCTGAAAACACAAACGTAAGCTAGCCGGTGGATGTGTGTCAGAAACCCGTTCGATGCCTAAGTCAGCAAAGTAGACAATAGACAATAAGCTCTGTGTATTTGGGAGTAAGAATTGCAATACCTGTGCGTAAGTCCTGTCATGAACTTTTATAGATTTCGCTTGACACAATCCTAGTAGGACTCCAACTTTCCTTAACAGAGTCTTCCTAGGAATCACACTCCCAAGGATAAAGCCTATCCTGAGAACGCCCTTCTCACAACCAAGTGAGATTGTTCAAGTCTGTTACCTCGGCTGGTAGCATAGTCAACCGAGCTAGCCTGGTCTGGTTCTGTGCTAGACAGAACTAAGATGGCATTCTACCAAGCTTATTCCAGCTCGGCTCTATATACTAGAAAAACCTCGGTTCGTTTCTGGACTATATCTAGGCAACCTGGTTTAGGCCCTGGCTCAATGACTGCACAGTCAACCGAGCTACACCTATCCTTTCCTCGGCCTAGCACGCGGCCCAACATCCAAAGGAGGCTCCACCTAGCTCGGCCCAATTTGTACACAAATTACCCTCTCAATTGCCCCTTAATTCCATCTGCGAAGCATGATTGGGATTATTATCCTCAAGCCGTGCTAAAATATCCAAACCACCCAAACCGAAACACTCAGGCCAACCGAGCTAAAACTCACTTGGTTTCCACGTCTTCGAGGTCGTACAGCCCGCTCTCCCATGTTTCTGGCAGCACGTCCTTACTGGGACACATGGCCCCTCACGATTGCCTCTATCGCTGTGACAGCCGTCAATCATTACTCTGAAATTTGAATAGTCCCACCGTTTTGCCTCCATTTCATATCCATCTCCCTAGTCTTCAAACAATCACAATTACTGTTCATCTTCTAACCCACAAACAAAAACAACCCCCTGCGAACAAAACTCCAATCCTGCACTTGCTTGCATTCAAACCCTGGTACCATCGGCCAAATCGAGCTTAACACTATTGCAGGAACACCTTTTGCTGATCAATGTCACATCTTCCACAAAAAACTCGTAAGTTCCATGTTCTTTCAAACACTTTATATGACGCTCTTTAGATTCTTGATGCTTTTAGCATTATAAACCCATTATACTGATACTGCAAGAGTATGTATAGTTTTTGTTTATGCGCTAAAATGAGCTTAGAACTAAATTAGCTTCCCAAACCCCACGCCTTAGGAAGATCTTCTACCTAACTGGAACTGAAATCCCACAAGAACTTTGATTTTGATCCAGAAATCGTACTGAAACCGAGCTACAAACAGGTTTGTGCTCACTTAGATGTGCCTCACTGAACTAGGAAAACATCACCTAACCATGACCGAGCTGCAACTTGGTCCTTTTCATGGACCGAGATAAAAATCTCGCCCTATCCCAAGACCAAGCTAAAACTTTGCCTCAGTTTTTGGCCGAGCTATACGCCGTCCCTTCTCCCAAGACTGAGCAAACTAATTTACACTGATGCCTTAGCCCGGTCACCAGCTGGCCATAACACATTCTATGTTCTTCACTGTGCAGACTTTGACTAAATTTATTTAAGCACACCATTCACTACAAAGCCGGGCTAAGGAGACGAGTAGATATTTATAAACAAACTAAGGCCACACCCATGGACAAGTACCGGTTCCTCGTGAATTCGCTCGGCGTTATAGCCGAGTTTCGAAGGGACTACAACATCCCCAACAACGTTCAACTTGAACTAGCAGAGCTGGACAGCCTTGGGGCAAATCAGGCTTTGTTCCGTTCACACTGCTGTCTATTGTAGAGGGTGGACTTCGGTTCCCAGTCCAACCCCTCATTTGTCAATTCCTTAGGCAAACCAGGTTATGCCCCACATAATTATCCACTAACACGTACAGAATAATAAATGGCATCGCTGAACTCAATCGCTGCCTTGGCCTCAACCTTGGACTGGCCGAGCTATTCCACTAATATTCGCTCGGTCAGAATGACGACGATTGGGTCTATTACCTTAGAATAAGAAAGGGCCGAGAGAAAATCGTCAAGAGTACACCACATAAAGACCTAAACGACGATGATTTTCTCTGGGTGTTTGGAAATTTTAAAGATTAGGAAGCCTAGATACCGGGCTACAACATCAACTGGAACAACGGAACAACCGGTAAGGACAGCCCGGTTTAATCTTCTTTGCCATCATAACAACTGTCGTACTAACCCTTGTGATGTTTGTCCCTCCTGCAGATTTGAATCATCTTAAATCAGCTTACGCATACTCGAATCAAGCCGCACTTCGAGCCGCGCTACGCTATCAGCATCGAGATTGGGCCGAACTGCTTGATGTGCAACCGACTTACCGCTATAGTGGTAAGAGGAAGACCAGAGTAACCGATTTCCTTTTAGAGCCCTCACCCGAGCTGGACCCCACTCTACCTCAAATCAATCTAATTCCACTTACCGAAGAACAAGAAATAGCGAAAAGGAGGGCCGTGCGAGCTCTTATTACCGAGCAGACCTCCGGCGAGGTTCAAATCGAAATAGCACCCCTTGGCCAACAGCGCGAAACAGTCGTCGCCCTTCCAACCACCAAGGCAACATCTCGACCAGGCAAGCGTGCGCGCACCTCATCCGCCGAACAACACTTGGAAAAGACCGCGCTTCTTGAACCTGTGTTGCCGAACCCAGAACCTGTTCATTCTGGCCGAGCAAACCCTTCTTCTCCCCCAGTGTGGGCACCATCCGTGTCTTACAAAAACCACGTTGTGTCCACCAAAGATTCAGTGGTTGTTGAGACGGACCACATGCTTGCTTTTAACCTCTCAAAGAGCATCTGTTTGCCAACAGACATGCAGCATCACGATCACTTGACCGAGCTGAAAGCCATTTGCTTGGCGAATAAGTCAATGGTGCTTGTAAGTCTTCCACCCATTTATTTATACCCATATTGTCCATCTAATTGCTTGATTTATCCTAACCACTCTTTTTCGATCCGCAGGCCTTGCAAAAAAACCACGTAGCCCACAAGTATGTGCTAGAACTGCGAAAAACAACGCAGTCGGCCGTAGCTGATGCAAACGCCAAGGCAGCAAAACTAAAGAAGGTCAAGGTGAAGCTAACCGAGCTGGCATCTAAAAATGAAAGGCTGGTTGAACTAGTCAACACGGCCGAGGTTGACAAGTAAAAAGCCCTAGCCGAGAAAAAAGATCACTATCTGTGCGAGTTGGCCATGTTGGAGAAGAAAAAGAATGCCGAGGTCCAAGAGCTAAGAAAGAAGATAGAGGACGCCGAGGATCAGGGTTTTAAAGAAAGCGAGAAAACCTTACGTCCAGCAGTGCGAGGCGGCCAAGGACATCTTTTTTAAGTGTGGCTGGAAGACGGCAATGGCTAAGCTTGGTCATGGGCCGGACTTCGAAGTGTTTCTGAACCCTCCTCCTCACTTCATACCGGGCTATATGATGGACTACGCAAACGCCGTCCAACAGAAGTTCCTTCAAAAGGGGGAGGAGAAGATCCCAGACCCAGATGATGCACCTCCCATAAACACTAACCTTAATCGCCAGTCTTCATTGTCCGCTCGGGTTGATCCGCCCAGCAAAACCGTGCCTAATACGATCGACGGAGTGGCCGTGACCGATCGAACACATGAAGCTAAAGCCCGAGCCGGCCTGCCCAGCGATGAAGTCCGTGGTGACCAAGATGCTGACCTTTTTTGCTTGACCAGGAAGCCTTTTTCTTGTTTTTTGCTTGATTTTTGTTCTATGTTATGTAACCGGGTTATATGCCCCACCCTCTTGCAATCACCTTTCAACAGATGAAAAAAAAATTTGTGCTTCTTGCTCGGTCACTACACTTTTCCTTTATTGTAGTGTATCATTTTAACTGCATACCTGGCTGGGCTCAACAGCTCTGCCTCTTCCTGCCAACCTTCCTTAGTTGAGATATCTACCTCGGCTACTGAAAAAACCTATTGGCCACACCTACCCACCCTCTTTTAGCCTAGATCCTTATCTCGGCTAGAGTGTGCAAACTGTTGGTTAAACCTGCAAACCTTCTTAAGTCTAGATCCTTATCTCGGATAAAGAGTAAAAACTTATTTTGGTCAAACCTGCCAACCTTCTTAAGCCTAAATCCTTATCTAGGCTAAAGGATGCATACTGTTGGTCAAATCTACCAACCTTTTTTAGCCTAGATCCTTATTTCAACTGAAGAATGAAAAAGTGTTGGTCAAACCTGCCAACCTGGTCAAACCTGCCAACCTTCTTGAGCCTAGATCCTTACCTCGGCTAAAGAATGAAAAAAGTGTTGATCAAACCTGCCAACCTTCTTGAGCCTAGATTCTTATCTCGGTTGAAGAATGAAAAAAGTGTTGGTTAAATCTACCAACCTTCTTGAGCCTAGATCCTTATCTTGACTGAAGAATGAAAAAAGTGTTGGTCAAACCTGCTAACCTTCTTGAGCCTAGATCCTTATCTCGATTGAAGAATGAAAAAAGTGTTGGTCAAACCTACCAACGTTCTTGAGCTTAGATCCTTATCTCAGCTAAAGAATGAAAAAAGTGTTGGTTAAACCAGCCAACCTTCTCGAGCCTAGATTCTCATCTCGGCTAAAGAATGAAAAAAGTGTTGGTCAAACCTACCAACCTTCTTAATTGTCTCCCAGTCGAGCAATGAGTACGAACAATTTTTACAAACAGAGGAAAGAATTTTTACAAAAAAAAAAAATGTCTATTTGTTTTATTGAATATTAAAAAGAAAAATTACAAATGCTTAAGAAAGAGCTAAAAATAAAATACTTTGAGATTGGCCGTATTCCATGGCCTTAGAATAGCTCTGCCGTCCACATCTTCATGTGATATACCATTTTTCCTCCCAAACCAATCACTCTGTACGGTCCTTCCCAATTAGGTCCTAATTTGCCATCTCCAGGCACCAAAGTGTTGTCAATTACTTTGCGCAGTACCCAATCTCTAATCTTGAATTGCCTTGGGTGCACCGCTTTATTATATTTACTAGACAACTCCCGTTGATACGAGGCAATATGTATCTCTTCTCTCTTCTGCAAGGTCTAATTCTAGGGCTATAGCCTCTCCATTCAAGTCTGGATCAAAATTTTCGCTTCTGATAGTGGGGAGGCCAACTTCCACAGGGATTATTGCCTCCATGCCATAAGCCAAGGAAAAAGGTGTTTCGCCAATTAACCACCGAGGTGTAGTTCGGTAAGCCCATAAGACGTGGGGAAGTTCCTTAGCCCATTTGCCTTTTGCTTTTTCCAGCCTATTTTTCAGACCATCTAAGACTATCTTGTTGGAAACTTCAGCCTGGCCATTGGCCTGGGAGTATGCCGGCGTAGAGTTATAAAATTTTATCTTGTATTCTTCCCAAAAACCCCTAAAGATTTTTCCATTAAACTGAGTGTCGTCGTTAGATATCAAAGCCTTTGGGAATTCCAAACCGGGTTATAATGTTCTGCCAGACAAACTTCTTGACGTCTTTTTCTTTGATGGATGCGAGTGCTTCTGCGTCCACTCATTTTGTGAAGTAGTCCGTTGCCACGAGAAATAACTTCTTGTTGCCCGACGTAGTTGGGAATGGTCCTACTATATCCAAGCCCCACATTGTAAAGGGCCAAGGGCTAGTCAAAGGCAGGAACTCTCTAGCTGGTTGATGTATTTAATGTGTGAACTTCTGACATTTCTCACACTTCTTGATGTACTTCTCTGCGTCTGCTTGCATATACAGCCACCAATGCCCTTGTGAAATAGCTTGGTAGGCCAGGGATCGCCCTCCTTGATGACTCCCGCACACACCTTCGTGAATTTCAAACAAGAATGCCTCGACCTTGCTAAGATGGACACACATTAAGTATGGTCCTGTGAAGGACTTCTTGTACAACGCCAGGGCTAGGGAAAGCCAAAACCGCTGCGATTTGGCGCGAATTTTGTTGGCTTCCTTCTTTTCTTCAAGTAGAATGTCGTCTTTCAAAAACGCTATGATGGGGTCCATCCAGGAAGGACCTAGATCGGCACATCATGCTTCGGCCGCTTCAGGCTCTTCAATACTTGTTCTTGGCAAGAAGTCTATTAACAATGGGTGTGGGATAGACATATCTGCCATTAACGCAAAACCGGCCAGCTTATTTGCTTTATTATTTTCCTCTCGGCCGCTTTGCTCTATCCTAACTACTTCAAATTTCATGATCTCCTTTCTAACCAACTCGTAGTACTTGGCCATTTTATCATCCTTTGCTTCGTAGTCGCCCAAAATTTAGTTGACTAGAAGTTGGGAGTCACTGTATACCATCAGCTCGGTGGCTTCCATGCGAAATGCTGACTTCAAACCAACTAATAATGCTTCATACTCCACCTCGTTGTTGGATGTTGGAAATCCAAGGTTACTTGCATGTTCAATGGTCAAGCCATCTGGTGAGATGAAAACTATGCCGAGCCCTACACCGTGCCTGTTGGACGCTCTACCTACGAAAAGTTTCCACATCTCTCCTACAAACAACTTCCAGCAAGTGGAAGGAACTGATGATGCCTTAGGATTAGGGGCGTGGGCGTTGGCGTTGACGTTGTCTTCTTCTAAGTTATTGTCCATCATTATGGTCTGGTCCTCACTGCCTGGTTATCTGAGAACTTCACTTTCAGCCAAGTCCTTGCTTGTCGTAATGCGGTCTGCTCCTTTTTTTCTTTCTGCAAGGTTGACTGGTTTGTTGCGCAATTGAGTGACTTGCTGCGCGGGTTATGCTGTCCTGGCGACACTTTCCCCTGTTTGTTTAGTTGCCTCGGTCAAGTCAACTGGGCAAACATGATGACTTCCTGAAGTAAATTCGACCACAAAGTCTGCCAAGGCTTAGGCTTTTATTGCGGTTCTTGGTTGGAACTTAATGTCGAACTGTCCTAACTCCACGGCCCACTTCAAAATTCGCCCAAAAAAAGTCCGCCCTTTCGAACAAGGCTTTTAAGGGGAAGGCTGATAAGACGATCACTGTGTGGGCATGGAAGTAGTGCGACAATTTTCTGGAGGCCATCATCAACACTAAAGCCAACTTCTTCAACGGCGGGTACCTCATTTCAGCGCCCAACAAAGTCTTGCTGACGTAAAAGATAGGCAAGTGTTGTATTCCCTCCGCTCGTACCAACATTGCGCTGACTGCGTGCTGGAAGACTACTAAGTATAGAAAAAGTTATTCTCCGAGAACCAGGGTAGCCAACAATAGCGGAGAGGTCATATATTTTTTCAGGCTTTGTAGAGCTCGATCGCACTCGTTATCCCACTCGAACTTGGCCTTCATTGCTTAGAAGAATGGTTGACATCTGTCGGACGATCGACTTATGAATCGGTTAAAGGCAACAGCCAGGCCTGTGAGATACTGTACTTCTTTGACTGTGTGGGGCCTTTATAGCTCTTGAATGGCTTTGATTTGCGATGGATCAGCTTCTATCTCACGGTTTGTATCTAGAAAGCCCAGAAACTTTCCTGATCCCACGCCAAACGTGCACTTGGCTGCGTTCAGTCGCAATTTGTGGGTCTTCAAAATTCAAAACATCTGAGCTAGGTCCTTAAGATGGTCTCCTTCATTCTTGCTCTTGACCACCATGTCATCTATGTAAGCTTCCATTGTTCTGTCGTCTATATAAGCTTCCATTAGTCATATATTCTTTCAGGCTTTGTAGAGCTCTCTTGGTCAATCAGAATCGTTTGATGTCAAAATTTTTGACACGCAAAGTAACCATTAATGCGTCGTTGTGAGGGCATTGTAACCTTGCTAAGTCTTTATCAAAAAAGGTGATGACGTTAGTTGCCTCCGTTTTTCCCTTTTTCGCGGCAGGTTGTGCACTCTGTACCTCCCCCATGTGCTCAACCTTTTTTATCATGCCCCTGAGCTCACATACTCGTTCAGGCTCGATGATCCCATGTATCACATTGATTACGCCTTGGGGCAGACCGTCAGCTAGCATTCCATCTGGCCCGTCGCGGTTCTGGGGGGTTGGCTAAGCTCCCCCCTCAATATACTGGTTTAGGTGGCCTGTGCCACTAACTCTTCCAGACACTGCCTTAAGGGCGTACAATTTTCAGTTCGGTGCCCCACTTCATCATGGAAGGTACACCAATACCTAACGTCATAACCCCTTTGTGCTTCTCCCAACTTGGCTAGCCGCCGAACAAAGGGTTTATCGCGTATCTCACTAAGAATTTGGTAGATAGGTTTATTGAACACCGTGGTGATGGCGGTGCAGACTCTAAACCTCCTTGCCTAGATGTCCTCGCCGCTTGGTCGCCTGCCTCGACCATTCTTGTTTGGTCGGTCATCACATCCAATTGTGTTGACCTTTGTTGTGGGCTTTTTGTCCGACATCGCTGTTATGCCAAATTTTGCCTTAGCGCGAGCACCGTCTTCATCTACCCTGATATGCATGTAGGGGTCTGATTTCCCCTCATAAGTGGTGAACTTGGGTTGATGGAAGCCCAAAGGTAACGGTGCGTTCTCAATTACCAAAATGAACGGCGAGGTTTACAACCTTGCTAAAGCTTTGTCTGTTGGCTCGTAAGCAAGGCGCGGTACTAACACTCCAACCTTAACACTTCCATGTATCCAAGGAGCCAACCGCTGCAAAGCAAAGACATTTTAGGGGTCGCGTGCATGGGCTTCTTCTCTCCTTTGAGCTCTCTCTTCCAGTACTGTTCATAAGTCCACCG
The DNA here is from genome assembly GCF_055761805.1 of Camellia sinensis. NCBI lineage: Eukaryota > Viridiplantae > Streptophyta > Magnoliopsida > Ericales > Theaceae > Camellia > Camellia sinensis. Next base: position 25,513,638 of record NC_138970.1, on the reverse strand, counting down.
ACCTAGGCAACTCAGTGTGCCTAGATGTCGTTTGGTGTGTATGCGAGAGCCGATAATTGCTTCTCTCCGTACAACACCTTTCAGTCCTCGTTCTCTCAGATCTGGAGAAACGAGTCCTGGACGTCCTTGATTGTGTCTCGACTGTTCTGAGACTCCTGTTCTCAATCTGGGATGGTGTGATTTGCCTGCTGCAATCCCCTGAGTGGTGAGAACGCGTTCTGCATTCGCGAATCTCTTCTCTTGCCACCCCTTTACCCTTTATCTGGCATTTCATCGTCTCTATGTCGGCCGCCATTCTTTTTATTAATTCGTCCTGCTCCCCTACGCGATCTTCTAGAACCTGAGGATCAATCCTCCGCCTTTGCCTATCAGGGCTTTGAGAACGACGAGGACTAATCCCTCGCCTCTCTCACGTGTCCCTTCATGAGTTCCGTCACTGGGGATCCAACTCTGCCATGGGAGGAACAAAGGGCAAACCTTCGTGCCTCGTGCCCCCCTCTGGGGTTTGTCCATTAATAGCATAGTGTGGCACGTCGTCATTGTGCGCCATTTAAAATTAGTTGAAGAAGAATTTGATCAAAAGGTTCGTTCTCTGTTGCACTTCCCACAGACTGCGCCAATTGTACGAGCACGAAATAATCTTCTCATGTAATCCTGTTGATCAAGTTTGCACTCCTCCAAACGTCATCGCTTCGCTACTTGAAAACACAAATCTGAGCTGACCAGTGAGTGTGTGCCAGAAACCCCTCCGATGCCTAAGTCAACAAAGTAGACAATAGACAATAAGCTCTGTGTATTTGGGAGTAAGAATTGCAATACCTGTCCATAGATCCTGTCATGAGTTTTTATAGAATCCGCCTGGCACAATCCTAGGAGGACTCTAACTCTCTTCAGCAGAGTCCTCCTAAGAATCACATTCCCAAGGATGATGCCTATCTTAATAACACCCTACTCACTACCAACCAAGTGAGATAGTTAGCACAATCCCAGTAAAACTCTAACTCTCCTTAACAGAGTCCTCTTAGGAGTCTCATGCCTAAGGATAATGCTTATCCTTGGAACACCCTCATCACTGCCAGCCAAGTGAGATGGCCACACCCTTATGCTCGGATATACATTCCTGACCGAGCTACCATATCTCAGTCCCTTGCCGTTCGGGCCGTGTGACCAGAAGCCGATCTACCGAATGGCACCTTGCCGTGCTACACATAGCTCGGCCCTCTCTATTGACAACATCTCGGTCCGATAAAGGACTACCTTCAGATAGCTAGGTCCAGACCTTAGCAACCCATCTCTGACCGGCCTAATGTCTTCTTAGCCCAAGACCGAGCTACACCAACTCTTATCTCAACCCATTGCACGGCCCAACTTCTAAAGAAAACTTTCCTAGCTTGGCCCAATTTGTTCACAATTACCCTCTCATATATATATATTATATCCTTCAGTCCAAAAGAAAAAATATCATAGCATACCAAAAGAAAAAATATCATAGCACACTTATAAATTCTAAAAACACAATAGTTCAAAGTAAGATTCCTGAACATTAAAAGCAACATGACTAGAAGAGATTGAAGTATCTACGACAACTCAATTAAAGAATAACATGGGTCTCCACACAAGGCCTTGACATCTCAAGGAACCATGGACAGCATTTCATCCCAAGGAATCCTCCACAGAGAAAGTGCATAAACTAAAACAAACAGTACAATAGTACCTCATCATCCTCATAAACCACTTTAGATGGTATTTCCTTCTTAATAATTTTGTCAAATCTGCACATTAAACAATAGAGAAAGATAAGAGTCTCAGATGAACATGTCAATGAAAATATTCAGAATTTCAGATAGAAACCTCCAATTCTAAAATCCTACCACGCAATTCAAAGCACAAAGAACATAATGCAGACTTCAAATTAAAAGAACTATGTGAGCTTGAAAATTTTTAAATATGTTCTTAGTCTCTATATTATGATATGCCATTTGTTAGCAAGTTTAGAATAGAATACATTGGATGAGCTTCCATGATTTGACTTTGGTATCACTTTGATCCCTGTGCTTACAGTTTGAGTGCATAAATGGAGTACACGTGCATCACATTACTATTTTGGGTTGTGATTTTGCATGGAACTAGATGGAAGGTTCACATCACAATAAATGGGGGTTTTATATGCAAAAATTGTAAGTGCAAGAACCAAAAGTGATGCAAAGGTCAAACCACATTAACTGCTGGAGTAATTTACCCATAATTGGCCTCATTTGGGAATTGACTATTTTAGTGAAAGAAAAGATGAGAAAGAGATGTGACAGCGTATAGTGGCTTTTGGCTTATTGGTTACAAACCCAATTCCCCAAATACCAAGAAGTTTCCAACGACACAATATTACTTTGTTGATCTTTACACTAATGTAGAGTTTGGTTCACTTTAATAGAATAGTCATTCCTTAACTTTGTTATGGAAATGGTGAGTAGTGGCTGATTAGAAACTTCCAAATATGTCACATTTTTTTCTGCACTTTTTTGTCTTTAGTAACTTTTTTTCAAAATTACGTCTTTTTTTTAAAAACTTTTCTAGTCTATCTTGTGTAGATGGATCAAAAAAGTAAATTTTTTTGAAGTACTCCAAAAAAATTAAAAATCCAAAATAAGCCAAAAAAGGTCCACCGTGTTTAGCTTATCTTTGTCTTTTCTAGATTTTTTTTTTTTTAATTTTTAAATTTTCCAGTTCATCTCATCAAGTAAAATAAAATCTAGAAGCTTAAAGTTTTTTAAATTTACTAAAAACGAAAACAACACTGAAAAAAAAAAAAAAACCAAACACCCACCTCGCAGTGCATTTTTCATCATTTTTTAGTGAATCAAAGAGAATAGACATTTGGTAGAATAATCATTTGATTCCACTTCATTCCAATAAACCAAACACTCCCTAAATCTATGTCAGAATTCTCAATCTGTAAACTCAAACAAAAACACCAGCCTTTCCAACAATAATCAAAATACACAACACATATCCAAATCCCCACTTCAGTTTTTCACATAATCTTAACAATTAAAACAGATAAAACATCTCATAAAACACACTTTCTATAATGTAATACACAAACTGCGTGGAAATCAAGCCGTTAATTGAAAATTAATTGAAAATTTAAGAAAACTAAAGCATAATTAGTTAAGTAAATTTCAGATACCGTAACGATAATCAAAAGATAACAGAAATTAAGAACAAAAAAACAACGAAGATGTAGACAGAGAGAGAGAGATTACATGGTGGGGGAATCGGAGGGGACTGCAGCGAGAGCAGCTTCTTTCTCGGAAGCCATGGAAGGCTGAAGATGGAGAAGATGAGTAGGAGTAGGAGGAGGAGAGAGAGACAAATGAGAGATCAATACAGCAAGGCGACTACTACTACTACTCCTACTGGGGTTTATATCAGTATCATCCCCATCCCTAGACCCGCTCCTCTCTCTGCCCTTCATGCTTTTTACTCTTGATTGACTTTCTAAGTTATTAAAAATAAATGATAAATACATTTTAAAATAAATAAATAAAGATTTGAAGTTTGTAACAAAATAAATTATTAATTTTTATTTTTAAATATTTTTGAATTGTTTCAATTCAAATACGTGTTTATTTCTGTTAGGTAACTGGCAAAAAAAACAATAATTTAGTCATTATAATGTAAGGGTAGATTGTTCCCAAAAAAAAATACTTATATGAAAAATGTCTAAAAAATATTATAATTTAAAAAATAAATCAAAATATTATAATTTGAATTGATACAATACTAAAATTCTGTTTTTTTTTTTTTTTTGTAATTTTACTTATTTTTTTTATTGTAACTTAGACACATCTCTTTAAGTTTGAAAAAAAATATAATCAACTTTATACTTTTAACATAATTATACCAGACTTTTTCAAGACTTTAATTTATGTAACACTTAACTTTTTGTTTTTAATAATTCATTAGTTGTATACATGAACATATATGTAATTGTATTTTTTATATTAAAGTGTATATTTATTTTGTTTATTTAGTGTGTAACCACTATCTCTATTGATTTTGATTGTTTTAACTTTATTAAAAATAAAATCCATATAATTATATCAAACTCCTAGAACTAATTAATGAAATAAACAAAATTAAATAAAAGATTTATAAAAATTTAAAAAAAATGTCCCTATCTAAAACCTCAATGTCTGGTTGTAATTTATCTTATTTTTAATTTAAAAATAACATAATAAAATAAATGAAGATTTATTAGAAAATCCTTTTTCAAGTGTTTGTATCCCGATTAATCCATAAAATATAAATAAATTCTATTATTTGAACATTTGATCTACCAAATCCTAATTCTCATATTTAAAGTATTTTATGGATATTTCTACCCTTATAAATATTTTTTGAACGGTTACCAAATTGGTAATATGAACATTCATATTTTATAATATGAATATTCACATTGATGTGTGAATGTTCACATTGATAGTATGAATATTTATATTAACGGTGTGAACATTTATACTTTAAATGTGAATATTATTAGAGGTATTTTGGTAACTATATCACTCATAAGACTTATTTGAATATAAGAAAATAATGTGGACTAATGTAATAACCCAACTCGTACTATACTTAATTATGCATGTGATTATGTAGTCGAGATGAATTTACAAATTTAAGTATGTGAATTACATGAATTTGGAAAAATATCTGTTAAAAATAGGAATATCTGTTGCAATTGGACTTTGAACCGAAATTAAAGGCCTTAGAGGCGTGATAAACAAAAAGCGACTTCATATCTATGATTAATATGATTTATAGAGCTTACGATGAAATTTTGAAAAATTATGATTCATAATGATTTAATCATGTTTCATAAATTGGGTCATATATGTGTGTTTAGCCCTATTGTTCTTCATTTGTTGGTTGAGAGCCCTAGAGAGAGAGGAAGAGAAAGCTAAGGATTTGAAGAAAATCAAAGGGCAAATCTTAGATTTGAGTTGAGGTATGTTAATTTACTTACAAACTTTGTCTTTAACTCATCTTTGTCAAGAAATCATGAAGAAATTAGGAGTTTTGAGTTAGGATTTTGAGTTGTGTAGTGACTAGAGCTAAAGGCATGAAATTGGACCTTAATCTCTACACCATTGTTTGATTTGAGTTCATTTTTATGACTGATCCATGAAACAAACCCTAGATGGTTCATATAAACAAGATTTGTGAGAAAATCATTCATGAATATATGTATTTTGAACATATGAATGTAAACCATGAAATTGTGAAAAGATGGGACCATGAAATTGTTGTTGATGCAAGATTGATATGTTTGATGTGGAATTACACTTGTATCATGCTTAGATATCATGTTTTTGAGTTGTTTTTACATGGATTAGGGTTTAGGAATAAAAGGAAAACGTTTGCATCTTGAAGCTATTTTCGGACTGCCTGAGTGAGCCCAGACCACTCGTGTGGCCTCGGGCTCCGTGCGAGCACCCAAGATTTAAGCCTAAACCCACTTCTCACTATGCGCTCGAGTGGCAACCATTTCTCCACGTGCGGAGCCAGATCACTCAAGCGGCTGGACCAAACAGGAAAAAAAATTGTGTTGTTTTGTCTTGCTACCCTGACCTCCAGAATGCGTTCCCAACCTTATTTTAGCCCCTTTTGGGAGTTAAATTATGAATAGAAAGTCATTAAAGAAGGTTGTGAATAATGAAAGAAAATAGTACAATTGAAGTGAATTACTTATCGAATATGTGTGTGACATGTTTAGTGTAGGTCGTGTGCTGGAGGAAATGCCACAAGATTAATCTCGTTGTGAGTAATAATACCATATTTATATGTTCGTTATTGTGTACCTCAAACCATAAATGGTGAATGGTGTTGACATTATGATTTGTTTGAAATGAGAAACCTCATTAATATTATATGCAATGTGCAACGTTAAGCCCGATGCCGTTTTGTTATATGTTAGGCCGAGGTTGTTTTGTTATAGGATTGGGCTTGTGGCCGTTTTGTTATATGTTGGGCCTGAGGTCGTTTTGATATATGATTGGACCTGAGGCCGTTTTGTTATATATTGGGCCCGAGGTTGTTTTGAAATGTGATTGGGCCCGAGGCCGTTTTGATGTATGTTGTGTAATGGCCCTCATCCTCATCTTAGCCATGTTCATGTGCATCTGCATGATTTTGTTTTGTTAAGCTTGCATTTGTAGGTTGACTTGTTTTGCCTAAAGTAAAGGTCCCTGTTTTGTTTTGTGCTTATGTGATTTGCTTGAGTATTGTTTGTATGCTTTGTCCCTTGCTTAGTGTGTGTAGCCTAGGTCACACCTTTGAACCTCTTATACCTAGGACCATCTTGGAACCACCTTGGTTGACCTCCATCTTCACCTTGGCATATTGGCCAAGATGTCATCATCTAGGCCGAGGTGTGCATCACCTAGGCCGAGATGTGTATCATCCAGGCCGAGATGTTATCATCTAGGCAACCAACATCCTTGATCTTTGCACCTAGTGATCTTGTTCCTGGACTGTTATAACCTAGACTGGGGTGTGGCACATCTAGGTCGAGGTGTGGCACAGCTAGGCCAAGTGTTATCCTTCTTAGCCGAGATCATCGAAACCTTCTTGCCCGAAGCCGATGCCCTAATCCGAGATCATTACCTTGTTAGAGTGCCCTTGTCACCTTGCTTGTTATACACACTTTGTCATACTCGTGTCTTATCATTCTGTCACCTTTTTTAATAGATCTAATCCGACGTTGCCACGTGTCCCAGCAGAGGGTTAAGTCAGGTACTAGCTGAGAACCCATGTCATTTTGTGTCATACCTTTTGTATTATAGAGAGAGAAGCTCTAGGAAGAGGAAGAGAAGTTTAGAGTGAGAGAGCTAAATCCCAAGCTTGATCTTTAGAGTTTGAACCGTTAGATTCGTGTTTTGAGGTTAGATTCTTGATCTACTTTTGTCGTTCTTTATGTTAATCTTATTGCATTACATGATCTAGCATCATTCATGAGCCATGCATTGGTTTAAAGTTTGGTTTTAGAAAGAGAAAATGATGTTCTTATGTTCTTGAAAGAAAACCATGTTTTAATCCGAAAGTTTATATCAAGATCCATGTTTTTGTGTTTATTTTCATAAAATCTCAAAGTGTGGGTACTCAGGTCCATGCTTTTGACTCATATCATGAAATCTCAGATTTTGGATAGAGAAGTTACGATTTTAGCATTCAAGTTCTTCATGTCCATGTTCTTCATGTTCTTCAAGAGGAAACCCAAATTTCTAGACTTCATTTGCCTAAGTGTGGTCGCCGAGACCCACTCTTGCCAAAATCTCACACCTAGGCCAAGTATCGTATCTCACCTTAGCCTACATTGCATGATCACTTGCACCTTAGTCTATCTTGCATGTACACCTAGGCCTAGGAGACCGCATCTCGGCCAAGAGGTGTGGGACCTCGACCAAGACCTGGTTGGTACCCAGCATGTTTTCCCGAGATGAAAAATAGTGTTTTAACTCCCAGCACATGTTTTATTTTGTCTTGAGTTAGTTTTAAAAGAAGTGCCGGGATTATTTACACCCATGTAAAGATTGTTTTAGGGATGCATTGCATAGCCATCTTTTGAGCATTCATTCTTGTCTTCTTGAAATACAATCAGTAGACCTTGCCATGTGTTTGTAGGTCTTGGATTCTTGCCTTAATCCATACACCCGAAGAGCTAAGTGAGTGGTATTTTTAATAAAGCTATGTTCTAATATTTTTGTAAAAACTTTGCTTGTTTCGTTTTGAAAAAGTGTTTGTTCAAGTATGAATGATTATTCCTAGTTTTGTATCAAGTATTATCTTGTTTTGATGACAGTCTTGGAAAGTCCTTAGTGCTAGGGGACTATAATGCAACTAGTACCCTTGTTTGAGATATCTCCCTTGCCACCGACGGTCTTGTACGGGTGGGTTTGTCTAATTGATTCCGGGTCGATTATTCCCTTGTTTTGTCAAGAATGTCATCCTTTGTATTATATTGATGCTAGTAGGCATTCCTTGAAGCTTTGAAAGACTTGATAGATGAACTTGGTCCATCCCTTGATTTTGTACAAGACATGCTATGTATTGTTTTGATAAAGATCTCGAATATCATTCATTCAAACCTTTATTACTAATATCATTCACTGAGTATCCAAGCTCACCCTCTCCTTATATATATATATATATAGGTGATGAGCAAGAAGGCGGTGATGCCTAGATGTTATTTGGAAGTTGTTTTGGATTCATGTTTTGCTAGCATCGTGAAGATTATGCTTCTTAGCTTTGTAATTCATTTCTCTTGTATATGTCGGCTTGAGAAGCCTTTTGATCAAGATGTAACATGTACTTATTTTATTTGTATTCAGGTTATACACCATGTTAAAATGTATGTCATTTCACTTGACTTATGCACAGCTCTTGTGGACTATTTAGATTTAAATTTATTGCTTCTGCACATGTAAGCCCCATATGTATACTCTGTTTGTGTGTGAATCCTTATAAGTTAGTCTTTGGTAATCTCGGATTATTGGCCATCATGGCACTATTCTACTAGGGGCGGAATGAGGTCATGACACGTTGGGCCTGAGGCCATTTTGAAATATGATTGGGCCCGAGGCCGTTTTGTTATATGTTAGGCTCGAGGCCATTTTGTTTATACGATTTTGAGCATTGTGAGAATCTTATGACTATCTATTTGCACTGTTCTATTGTATTGTTACTCAATGAGCTTCGCTCTTCTAATCCTATGTATGCACATGTAGGTAATCTGCAGCATGAAGCACACCCCTAGAGTCAACTTCAAAAGCCATTCTTTTTTAGATCCAATTGAGTCACACCTCCAAGATGAAGTTTTATCTTTGGCTCACATCATACTTTGACTTTATTTTGTTTTTGCTATTGTGGTCTTGGATTTGTAAACGTTATGCACAAATTTCTTCCGATACTTATATTCTTTTTGCATGGGCATGTAAATGACATGGATGTGTTACTTTTTGCTCATATTAGTATAGCTCAATGGACTTATGCTTTTGTTGTATACTTTCGCTTTTGGCCTCATTGCTATAATTACTCTGTATGTTTGTTTGAGGCCAAAGGTAATCAAGTGATTACCGACCGGTTATGACCCAAACTTTTAGGAGCGAGTTCGGGTCATGACAGAGTGGTATCAGAGCACAAGTTAATATCTCACACACGAGTCCATGCAAACAATAAAAAATCCAAAAAGGGTTTAAGTTGTATCCATAATCAAGTATGACATGAAAATGTGCACTTGTAAATGTGACTTATGTGTTTATTATTTGGGAAAGTTATAATGTGTGTTCCTTTCAATCATGGTGAGAACATGGGCAGAGGATGTGGAGGATTCAACCTCTGCACGACTTGATAGAATGGAGGCAATGATCATGGACATGGCGGAGGCCTTTAGACAACAACAGAAACAATAACTACGGCCACCGATGCCTGTGCCACCACCTATAGTGCAAGACCACCAGGCCGACGACTGAACTATTGCTCTCACAAAAGAATTTAAGAAAATGAAATCGCTCTTGTTCAAAATAGGAATTGAGCCATTAAAGGCGGAGGCTTGGGTGCTTGGTATCGAGAAATTGTTTGAAGTCTTTCCATGTATAGAGGCACATAAAGTCTTGCTAGCTGCTTTTACACTAGAGGATGAGGCGCGTCGTTGGTGGATGCTTATTCGAGGAGAGCATCAAAGGGTGAATTGGGGTCAATTTTTGGAGATCTTTTATGAGAAGTACTTCCCACAGAGTATCTGAGACAGGAAGGCGTCAGAGTTTGAAAACTTAAAGTAAGAAAATAAGACCGTAGCGGAGTATGAAGCGCAATTTACCGAATTAACCCGTTTCGCACTGTACATGGTCTATACGAACTACAAGAAGACGAGGAAATTTGATGGAGGTCTCACAGACTACATTCTTAAGAAGATTAATGTATTGCAGATACAGAAATATATGGATGTATTGGATAGGGCCATCGTAGAGGAAAACAACCAAGCCAACCACACCCGGTACTTGGATTGGAAGGGCAAAAGGCAAGGCTCCAATGTGCACAAAGGGTCGGCGTCCTCACAAAGTAAGAAGCAAAATTTGAGAACTTCCAACACTTCATGTTCTATCCATAATTCGACACCAACTTGCCCGGAGTGTAGAAAAAAGCACCAGGGGATTTGTTATCGAGTATCAAGAGCTTGCTTTAATTGTGGAAAGACAAGGCATATGGTGAGAGATTGTCCTATGTTTAGGCAACAAAAAGGAAATAGGCCAACTACTAGTTCAGTCAATTCCACTCCTACAACAAAGACCCCAGCAAGGCCTACTACTTATAAAGACAACGTTAGGCAAGGGAGAGTATTTGCTTTTGTTCCGAGTGATGTCCAAAATTCAAACACTATGGTTTTAGGTACGCTTTTCATCAATGGTCAACCTGCTCATGTGCTACTTGATTCGGGTTCCACCCATTCCTTTGTTTCGAAAACATTTGCTCCTAACTTGAATAGATCTATAGAACCCTTGAATTATGTATTGTGCGTGTCTCTCCCATCCGGGGACTATATGTTATGTGTTTCTATGTATTCTGTATATGAGTTTTTACTTTGAGATATTCCATTATATGCTAATTTGATGCCTCTTGATATGGTACACTTTGATATAATTTTAGGAATGAATTGGTTAGCTAAGCATCATGCAACCATCGATTGTGTGTCTACGCAAGTTGTTTCCCGTCCACCGGGTCAGGATGAGTTTACTTTTGTGGGACATGGGGTGGCCCCTCCACCCTATTTGATATCAGCTATGAAAGCTTATAAACTACTTTAGAAGGGTTGTAGGGGTTATTTGTGTAGTATTTTGCATGCAGAGACAACTGAGGTGGTTGTTAAAAATATTCAGATTGTTAGTGAGTTTCTGAATGTATTTCCTTAAGAATTGCCAGGGGACTTGATAGATCGTGAGATTGAATTTGTCATTGATATTGTACTAGGTACTCTATAACACCCTATCCTACATCGGAAGTTTACATGGGTGATCTTGGACATATAAAGCACCACTACATTGTTACTAAATAACTTGGACTTAAGCTTTTGGGTATGATTGGTTAACCCACAGGGTTATTTGGGCCAACAAATAGTGGGGCGTTACGAATGGTATCAGAGTCGACCCATGCACACAACCATATGGGCCACTTATTCTGGGCCGGCCACGAGCTTGTCGTGGTATTCTGATTGATTATAGACCCTCGCGAGGACGCAAGGATTTATAAATAGGGGAGTTTGTAATACCCCATCCCACATCGGAAGTTTGCATAAGTGATCTTGGACATATAAAACACCAGTACCTTCCTACTAAATAACTTGGACTTAAGCTTTTAGGTATGGTTGGTCGACCCACAGGTTACTTGGGCCAGCAAGTAATGGGACGTTACAAACTCAACCTATTTCCAAGGCTCCGTACAGAATGTCTCCGGCAGAAATGAAGGAATTGAAAATATAGTTGCAAGAATTGCTTAACAATGGGTTCATTCGGCCGAGTACATCGCCATAGGGCGCACCCGTTTTATTTGTGAAAAAGAATGATGGGACCCTTCGGTTGTGTATTGATTACTGAGAACTTAATAAGGTAACGGTGAAGAATAAATATCCTTTACCATGAATTGATGATTTGTTTTACCAATTACAGGGGGCACAAGTGTTTTCAAAAATCGACTTGAGATTCAAGTACCATCAGTTGAAAGTCAAAGTAGAGTTTATTGAGAAGACTGTCTTCCGAACCAGGTACGACCATTATAAATTTTTAGTTATGCCATTTGGGGTTACAAATGCACCGGCAGCTTTTATGGATTTAATGAATCGGGTTTTCAAACCGTACTTGGATGAGTTTGTGGTGGTATTCATTGATGACATTCTTATTTATTCGAAGAGTATGGAGGAACATGAAAGGCACTTGAGATTAATTCTTCAAACACTTAGGGACAAAAAGTTATATGCTAAATTGAAGATATGTGAATTTTGGTTGAATGAAGTTGTGTTTTTGGAGCATGTAATTAACAAGGATGGTGTGTCTGTCGATCCGCAAAAGATAGAAGCTATTGTGAATTGGCCTGCTCCTACCAATATTATAGAAATACGTAGTTTTATGGGTTTAGCCGGTTACTATTGAAGATTTGTTAAAGATTTCATTAAGATTGCGGTGTCGCTTACCCAATTGCCAAAAAAAGGTGTTCCATTTGAGTGAACATAACATAAGGAGTCCGCTTTCCAAGAATTAAAGACAAGGCTCACAACAGCATCGATCATCACCTTACCATCGGGTACAGAAGGGTTTGTTATTTATAGTGATGCTTCTCATAAGGGTTTAGGGTGTGTATTTATGCAGAATGGAAAGGTAATTGCGTATGCATCTCGACAATTGAAGCCACATGAAAAGAATTACCCTACGCATGAATTAGAATTAGTTGCTGTGGTATTTGCATTGAAGATATGGCAACATTATCTTTATGAAGCAACATGTGAAGTCTACACCTGTCACGCCCCAAAATTTGGACAATTAAATATTAAATTAGGACTAAACCCCAATCAATATTCCATCATCCAAATCCTAGGGGTGAAACAAAAATCTAAACATTCTAGTCTCAATAAGGTAATTAACAAAACACCAATCATACCATGCACCATAATTTCATAAACTATCTAATATATCCAACGTTACAGTAACAATAAATACTTCAAAACAACTTAAATAATGTAAGGTTACAACCTAAGCCAAATTTTCCAAAATACTAAGGTCATCATTAAAAAAAAATAATAATAATAATTACATAAATTAGTATCAACCCTAAGCTCAAGAAAAATAAAAGAAGTCCAAACGACTGGTCCTACGATCACGGTTATTTCTTGTCACCACCAAAGCCCTTACTAATCCTGCAAAGGAAGCTCAGCTGCGCTCCAACAGAACGCACCCGAGTTGCCAAGAGACAAAACGGGTCAGTATACAAGTATACTGGTATGAGTACAAGAATTGACACCCATGTGTCTACCAGACACAAACAAAAAGTACATTATTTCTTATCACGGGACAAGACAAGTAGTTCCAACCGCACCGAGACGAATGGGTAGTTTCTCGAGACACGGTGGCATTTAGTTTCTTGTCCGTATACAACGAAATATAAATTTATTATAAAATACACAAAATAGAAATAGAAATATGGTGGGTCAGCCCTGCATAAAAAGTTAGTAAGACCCACCATCCTGCAAAACAAATAAAGTTAGTATAATTTAATCATAAGCAACTTGTTGAATCAAATATAAAATTACACCGTTTCATACTTAAATAATTCGAATTGATCAAAACTCAAAGAACGAAAGTTGTACAGAATCAAATTTCCTATAAGACTGCGCGAACGAATTTAACAGAAACTGAACAGGTTAAGAGAAAAACTTGATATAAAAATCTAGACAGAATTCAATCGAAAAATCTGAAGCTGAAAACGAACCAAAACTGCCCTAAGATGATTTTTTTCGAAAAATTTCAAAACACGAAAAGTGTGCAGAATGATGTTTTACTTCAGTTTACGCGAAACCAATAAAAATGAGCTCGTTTCATGAGTTAAAACAGCCTATAAAATCTGCATTACCAAAATGAATCAAACCGACAATAACCAAGGTCATCCGATTATAAGTTCTAATCGATCTTTTTAATAAAAAGCTACAACACAAAAGTTGTCCAAAACCACGTATACATGCCTCTCCTCAAATTTCATAATTTATTGAGGTCGATTACTATTTTTCAAGATGTACAAATCAATAAACTCATAATTAAATTTTCGTACCTTAACTCCACCACTTCGGCCCTCCCCTTCCGGCCTACACATATATCCCATGTGCCTCCCGTATACCTAACACCGCTCCGAAGCCAAACTTGCACGGGGATATCGTCCCGAGTTTGACTCACACTCCCCGGATGGTTAGCATATACGTACGCGCGTAAATCAAAGCACTCGTCTACTCATGAGAACGAGGCAACAATATAAATAACATCTCATCAACATCATGAGACAAATATAACAATGCCGGGTATAAGGCATTAAACAACTCTCATAATCCTCACTTTTTTATACACTCTTTCTCCCCATCACTCAAATAAAACAACAATCCATGGAGTCATGGTGGAGTATAAGGAATTTATCTACAAGTTCATGATTAATATCAATTTCATATAACCATGAGTGTAATTACAACCATAAAATAAATCCCTATAAAAATCATAAACATGGCATACACAATTAATCCAAATAAGTAAAATCAATCCTTCATTTACATGCAAATACAAAATCAATACAACATCAAAATAAAAATAAATAAATAAAAACAACGAATCAATCCATCCTCTAACCAATATCAATGGATTCTAAGTTTATTTTAATTTTATATAATCATGAGTGTGATTACAATCATAAAATCAATCCATATAAAAATCCTAAATCTTGCATATACAATTAATCAAAATAATTAAAATCATTCAATCATTTAAAAACCCTAAACCTTATAGAAACAACTAATCAAAATAATTAAAATCAATCAATCATCTATAAACCCTAAACCTTGCATACATAACTAAACAAAATAATTAGAATTAATCAATCATCTAAAAAAAAACCTAAACTTTACCTACACAACTAATCAAAATAATTAAAATCAATCTATCATCTTTATGTAAATATAAAATCAAACTAATATTAAATAAATAAATAAAAACAAAGAGTTAAATATAAATCAAGGGAAGTGGATTTTGTACTCACAATATTATTTTGAAGATCAAAGAATCACTCAAAGAATTAATAAAGTCACCCAAAATAAAACCTTAAACCTTGCATACCCAACTAATGCAAATAATTAAAATCAATCAATCATCCAAAAACTCTAAACCTTACATACACGTCTAATCAAAATAATTAAAAATTAGTCAATCATTTAAAAATTCTAAACCTTACATATCCAACTAATTAAAATAATTAAAATCAATTAATTATCTAAAATCTTAGACCTTACATATACATCTAATCAACATAATTAAAATGAATCAATCATCTAAAAATCCTAAACCTTATATACTCAATTAATTAAAATTATTACAATCAATTAATCATCTAAAACCTTAAACCTTACATATACATCTAATCAACATAATTAAAATTAATCAATCACCTTAAAAAAAAAACCCAAACCTTACATACCCAACTAATTAAAACTATTACAATCAATTAATCATCTAAAAATTCTAAACCTTACATATGCGTCTAATCAACATAATTAAAATTAATCAATCATCTAAAACAATCCCAAACCTTACATACCCAACTAATTAAAATTATTACAATCTATTAATCATCTAAAAATCCTAAACCTTACATATACGTCTAATCAACATAATTAAAATTAATCAATCGACTAAAACAATCCCAAACCTTTCATACCCAACTAATTAAAATTATTACAATCTATTAATCATCTAAAAATCTTAAATCTTACATATACGTCTAATCAACATAATTAAAATTAATCAATCGTCTAAAAAAATCCCAAACCTTTCATACCCAACTAATTAAAATTATTACAATCTATTAATCATCTAAAAATCCTACATCTTACATATACGTCTAATCAACATAATTAAAATTAATCAATCGACTAAAACAATCCCAAACCTTTCATACCCAACTAATTAAAATTATTACAATCTATTAATCATCTAAAAATCTTAAATCTTACATATACGTCTAATAAACATAATTAAAATTAATCAATCATCTAAAAATCCTAAACTTTACATATATATCTAATCAAAGTAATTAAAATTAATCAATCATCTAAAAACCCTAAAGTTTACCCACACAACTAATCAAAGTAATTAAAATCAATCACTTATCTAAGAACCCTAAACTTTACGTATACTACTAGTCAAAATACTTAAAATCAATCTATCATCTATAAACCCTAAATCTTATATTCACAACTAATCAAAATAATTAAAATTAATCTATCATCTTTATATAAAACAAAATCAAACTAACATCAAACAAATAAAAATAAATAAACAAATAAAACAGCGAATTAAACATAAATCAAAGAAAGTGGGTTTTGTACTCACAATATTATTTTGAAAATCCAAGAAATATTTGAAAAACTAATGGAGCCACCAAAATAAAACCATAATCTATTTTTTCTTTTTGCTCTTTTTCTTCTTCTTCACTTTCACGCCACACGCACACAGCACTCTTTTTTTTTTTTTCTTTGATGATCAATCCCTCTCTCTCTCTCTCGGCTCTCTCTCACGGCGGCCTCCTCTGTAATTCACTTTTCTAATATTTATTTTCTTATCAACTCCTATACCTAGTTGATTACTTATATAATATATATATATATATATAATAACCTAATTTTCTTTTCTAATCTAATATGAATATTATAATATATTATATTATATAATACACATAATTACAATATATATAGATATAAATATAAGATAAAATATATTTATATATACCTATATATATAACACTTCTTTTTTTTTATATAACAAATATAAATATATAAATATTTGGATTAAATATATATAATTAAATAACAAATTTAATTAATTAATCACCACATTAAATTCATTAAATATCACATTAAATTTTCATGTGATCACATAATTAATAAAGCCAAAAATAAAATAAGATAATAATAATCATAATAATAAATAAATGACTTAAGAAAATTAGGGTCGCTACAACACCGACCACAAGAGCCTCAAGTATTTCTTTACTCAAAAAGAGCTTAATATGCGACAAAGATGGTGGTTAAAACTCATCAAGGATTATGACTTGCAGATTCATTATCATCTCGGTAAAACCAACACGGTAGTGGATGTTCTTAGTAGAAAGTCAGCGGGAAACTTAGCATGTTTGCTGTAACGGCCCCAAAATCCGTATTAAAAATTACTTTTAAGTCCTTGTGGGTTAATGCATTTTAATTTAATGATATATGTTCAAATTGAGGAATTATCTGTTGAGTCACGGCTTTAAAATTGAAATTATCGACCTTTACGGGTTCAGAAATTAAAATTGAGTATTTGGATATGTTAATGGGAATTTTTAGAGCTGTTGGAAAAATTAATTGAAAATTTAATTCGTTTGATTCGTTAATACATGTTTGGGTGGTTAACTTTGTACTGCAAATTGAAGGCCTTCGAGGCTTCAGAAACCGGAACAGAGGACATATTTATGATCAGCATAATTTTTAGAGTCATCTGGGAAGTTTAATTTAAATTTGATTTTAGGCGATTCGTAAGGGCGTGTTTGACCCTCCTTATTGTGAAAAGCTTAAGTGTGTGATATATACATATATAGATAGGCAGTGTGAGTTGGTAGTTTGTCATTTTGAAGTCAAACAAAATATCTAAGGGAGAGAGAGAGAGAGAGAACCGCGAAAGAGAGATAGAGAGGGAAAGAGGATCATCCATGGAAACTTGGAAAATTGAAGAGATTAAAGGGAAAAACAAGGAATTAAGTTAAGGTATGTGGCTTCAACTATTATCCTTGTAAATAATGCATTTACTACATGAAATCAAGGATGGACTTGGAAAATTAATATGTAAATGAACAAGTGTGTTGGGCTATGAATGAAATGAGTTAAACTCAAGGAATTGAACCTTGATTTCCTTAAATTTGCTTGAATTGGGTTCAATCTTAAGAATGATTCATGGAATACCAAGTTTTGGTGTGAAGATCAACCATGTGTAAGATGTATTTGTATGGTTCTGGGGTATATATTATAGAAGTTTGATTATATAAAAGATGAGACTTGAATTTCTATTTTTGAGGCAAGGATTGATTTGTTTAAAATGGAATTACACTTGATTGATGTTAGTTTATCATGTTATGAGATAATTTTACATGTTTTTGAGTGATTTATGTTAAGAACCAAGCTTAAAAATGGAAAAACCAAGTGTTGGAGCAAAAAGAGCCATTTTCGGACTGCAAACTGCCCAGAGCCGCACGTGCGGCTCTGTTTCCCGCACGTGCGGGAGACAGCTCTGTTCAGCCAACTTTAAATAAGCATATCTTTTGCCTCCGAACTCCGTTTTAAGTGATCCTTGAGCCTAAAATCAAGTCTCGGAAGTCTAGTTTCCAATGGTGGTGGTCTCACTCCCAAATTCTAAATACAAAAATAGTTATACCCATATTAGTGATGACTATTCACTTTCTGTCAGCCAGTTTTGTACCATTTCTTCACCTATACCATTTCCCATCGATTCCTCCTGTTTTCTAAGACATGGATTATAACTTATTAAGGAATAATGAGCTTGGTACCACCATGGCTAATTGATTGAATGATCAAAGAGAATGAGTAAAGGATCGAATATAATCTCATATTATGTGTTGTGCATTGTGCTCATAGGTCGAGACGAAGACATCGTCCTATTACTACCGGGAGCCGATCACTGTGAGTAATAGTAGTGTAACGATATATCTCACTTACTTCCTGTCATTATGATTTATGTATTGTCATTTGTGAATGGTCTATTCCATTAATATTGTGCTTTGCTTAAATTAATGGATATAATTGAATAATGGCATTAGTATGGACCTAAGGCCGTCTTGTCCCTATTAATAGAAGTGGGCTTGAGGCCGTTATGATGTGAATTGTTCTGTCCCTATTAATACAGTGATACATTTGCCTTCTGTTAATAGTTATTATTAATGTTCTGTTATCGGCAAGACAACTATGTCAACTTGTAATAAACCATGGAAAAATCTTTGTGCACTATCGAGTAATAGTACTGTAGCAGTACGTTTTGCTTACTGTTAAGAGTTAATACTGACGTTCTGTTATCTGCAAGTTAACTTTCTAAATTCATGATGAACAAATGAAACATATGTGTATTATGGAACAATGATATCTTTGTGTATCTAGAATCATTCTGTTTTGTTAATAATGGACCCGAGGCCAATTTGTTGATATTTGGGCCTGAGGCCACTCTGTATAATATGTTGGGCCTAAGGCCGTTCTGTATTATTTGTGGGCTTAAAGCCAATCTGTATCATGTTTGGGCTTAAAGTCGTTCTGTATCACATCTGGGCTTAAAGCCGATCTGTATTATATCTAGGCTTATAGCCGTTCTGTATTGTATCTAGGCTTGTAGCCGATCTGTATTATATCTGGGCTTACAGCCGTCCTGTATCACATTTGGGCTTATAGCCGCTCTGTATTATATATGGGCCTAAGGCCGTTCTGTGTTACATGTGAGTCTGAGGCCGTTTTAAAATATAATTATGATTAAGATCTGTGTATGGTTTGATATGCATGTTTACATTCTTTAAAGCCTATACCTGTTTAACCCATCTCCTTACATTGCTGTTATTCACTGAGCTCTGCTCACTCCGTTTTTATGTATATTTATGTAGGTGATCCATCGGAGATTGACACTAGAATTGTATTGAGGTCTACCTGTTTGCCAAGCCCCTGGGGTACGCCCCCGTGTTGAGGCCTTAATTTGTGTTGAGAGTCATATAAATTATTAAGTCTTATGTAAGTGTGTGTGAGATCTATATAAAGTCTGTGATTGTATGTATAACTCTGGGAATGTATTTAAATGCTTGAATCTAATTAAACCATCACGTATGCACAAAGCTCAATGGATGTTGTCTTTTATTAATATTGCTTCCGCTTAAGGCCCGTATGTGTTTAAATATTATAATTTAATTCTGTTTGAGGCCTATGTACGGGCCGGTCATGAACCAAACTTTTAGGGGCGAGTTTGGGTTGTGACAGGTGGTATCAGAGCACGAGTTAAGATCTCACACACGTGTCCATTGAGTATTGGAGTGTCTAGAATGCATTTAAGTTGCATGTATCTAGTAACGAAATGAGATGATGTGCATTTTGAACGAGGTATGTGAGCTTCTACAATCAGTTAAGTATTGAGCCTAAGAATCTGATCTCTTATGGACTTTGGGGTAATAAAAGAAGATTCATATGTTTTGTTTCATGGATTGAGTTTTGTGATTAAGGAGAATTGGATAATTGTTATAAAATGAGAATGGGGTACATAAGGCTAAAGTTTTGAAGGATGTGGAATATCGATGTTCTTAGGATATTCAAATTGATAAATAAAGGCCTGTTTGTGGAAACATAAGGTGAAAAGAGATTAAACTGAGCTTCTATCTGTGTTATATGTGAAATTAAACCGTGAGGAATTTTGGGGAAACTGAGATTGTTGTGAATCAATGAAGTGTATGGCAATTGAGAAATGCAATTATTAATAACGAGTATGGAACTTAAGAATGGTTTGATATAAGAAGTGGAAATAAAGGAATTGTCCCACTCGTATCCTTGTACGCTTGTGTGTGTTATGACTAAGTATGCGAAACTATGTGTCATGGAGTAATTAATAAATGATACTTGATGTGTTAACAGTCTGCATGTGAACTCAATAAAGGAATCAAAGAATACGGTAGGAAGTGTTATGTATGTTTGACGGGCTATTGGAGAGTGCATGATCCTTTTAAGTGGTGAAACAGAACTTACTCCGATGACTGTTTTATGTATTTGAGATATTTCTAAGCAAAATATTAGTTGGAGTTCATTCGTTTATTTGAATCATTTGACTATAGAACGAGTAGATCAACGGGCAAATAGCCTATGTTAAGAGTTTCTGTGTTACTCAAAGTTATAAAGATTTGATTTGGTGCCTTAATGATCAGTGAGGTATATAAACTGTTATTCAGGCAAAACCTATGTGATCTATGTTACTCAGAGATGATATACCATCAATTAAATTCGGTACTTCTGACATAGATGAATAATATGTGATCTTGTGTTTGATGGGTAAATTGACCACGTGCCTAAACGAGTTGTTTATGACCCACAGAATTTTGTGCACTTTGTATGGAACTATTGGCGTAGATACCCATCTACGAGTCTGTTATTGATGATTTATGGCTCGTACATGAATGTCTGGATAACTATTGCAAAGAAATTGGTAGACCGAGACTGACCTTGTTATTGAGGTTGTATTAACACCTATTGATATCAGGGATATTGTTTATGATATGCATGAAGTGCTGGGTGACATGTGATTAATTTAGTACAATATCTAAGGAATGTGATAGACGAAAGTGGTACATTGTGATTAGTATGATTACCTCGGGCTCTATCTATTTGTTTGAATCGTTAAGTCTATAAGGAATTAATCCTTCTTGGGCTGAGATTATGTATAAAGGATTTTATGGGCCTGATTTAATGTTCTCGTATGGAGTATGAGGATGTATGATTGTTAACATGCCTCAGCACGTTAGTTGTGCCTTACAATGAGTGAATGTTTGTCTAGAATTCTGAAATGCATTCGTGGCATCCATAGCATCATATGATATGCGTCCCTTTAGGGGTCATCAAGTCCCTTTATGGGTCATCAGAATGCCTTCGAGGCCGTCCCTTTATGGGTCATCGGATTTGTTAGTACTAATGAATGTTCCACGCATGATTCTATGTAAAATCTGAATATGAAAATGATTATGAATATGTATATGAATCTGTTTCTGATTTGGAATCCGAATAATGCATTTTATGTTTAATGTCATGATATTGACTTTAAGATCCTCCAAGCAAACATGAATTTTAAATGATTAGTACCTTACTGTAATTTGGAAATTATGACCATAAAGGTTTGATCCGTATTTAATTTTACTAATAATTTACTCTAAACATGTAATTCCTTGATATGGGATTTGGGTTACTCTTTGAAATCTGTTAGGAATCTGATTCGAATTGATGAGTTTAATTCTGATCATCTGAGCCTTCATTGAAGTTGAGGATTTAAGCCTGAATTTGATTATTCAAAATTTAGACTTCAATTATCCCATCTGTTATGGAAGTAAATCGCTTGAGGATACTTCAAATTACCAAACCATTGATTTGAATACTTAACTTACTAGTGAGCAAGAGCCATAAGGCCGTTAATGTCGAACTTATTTGTTTATTCTAGGTTTAATTGTTGTAGCATGCACGTGCCTTTGAAACACGATTAAGTGGTGAACGTTTCCTTACCCTTTGAGGAATTATGATAATTGGGGTTGTTTGCGAACCCAAAGAGTTTGAATTATGTTTGATAGCTTATGAGTCACATGTAAGCGAACACTTGAAGTGAATCCATTTCTGAATACCCTTAAGTTGTTATATTATTTAGAAGGTATGACTTGTGGATCAATAAATTGAAATGTACGAGGGTTGTGAATAATGAGATGATGCTTTGACGTTATTGAGTACTATTATAAATTGGGTTACCAATTAGCCAGTAAAGATGAATTACTTGTGATTCTAGGAGCAAACTCCATTGAAATTGATTGTATAGGATTGTGAATGGCTAAATAATTGAGAAATGTTGTATATCCAAAACGAACTTGACTTATGACAGGGTGAATCAAGTTTGGAGGACCAAACTTCTTAAGGTGGGGAGAATGTAACGACCCCAAAATCCGTATCCGAAATTACTTTTAAGTCCTTATGGGTTAATGCATTTTAATTTAATGATATTTGTTCAAATTGAGGAATTATCTGTTGAGTCACGGCTTTAAAATTGAAATTATCGACCTTTACGGGTTCAGAAATTAAAATTGAGTATTTGGATATGTTAATGGGAATTTTAAGAGCTGCTTGGAAAAATTAATTGGAAATTTAATTTGTTTGATTCGTTAATGCATGTTTGGGTGGTTAACTTTGTACTGCAAATTAAAGGCCTTCAAGACTTCAGAAACCGGAACAGATGACATATTTATGATCAGCATAATTTTTAGAGTCATATGAGAAGTTTAATTTAAATTTGATTTTGCGCGATTCGTAAGGGCGTGTTTGGCCCTCCTTATTGTGAAAAGCTTAAGTGTGTGATATATACATATATGGATAGGCCATGTGAGTTAGGAGTTTGTCATTTTGAAGTCAAACAAAATATCTAAGGGAGAGAGAGAGAGAACCGTGAAAGAGAGATAGAGAGAGAAAGAGGATCATCCATGGAAGCCTGGAAAATTGAAGAGATTAAAGGGAAAAACAAGGAATTAAGTTAAGGTATGTGGCTTCAACTATTATCCTTGTAAATAATGCATCTACTACATGAAATCAAGGATGAACTTGGAAAATTAATATGTAAATGAACAAGTGTGTTGGGTTGTGAATGAAATGAGTTGAACTCAAGGAATTGAACCTTGATTTCCTTAAATTTGCTTGAATTGGGTTCAATCTTAAGAATGATTCATAGAATACCAAGTTTTGGTGTGAAGATCAACCATGTGTAAGATGTATTTGTATGATTTTGGGGTATATATTATAGAAGTTTGATTATATAGAAGATGAGACTTGAATTTCTATTTTTGAGGCAAGGATTTATTTGTTTAAAATGGAATTACACTTGATTGATGTTAGTTTATCATGTTATGAGATAATTTTACATGTTTTTGAGTGATTTATGTTAAGAACCAAGCTTAAAAATGGAAAAACCAAGTGTTGGAGCAAAAAGAGTCATTTTCGAACTGCAAACTGCCCAGAGCCGCACGTGCGGCTCTGTTTCCCGTACGTGCGGGAGATAGCTCTGTTCAGCCAACTTTGAATAAGCATATCTTTTGCCTCCGAACTCCGTTTTGAGTGATTCTTGTGCCTAAAATCATGTCCCGGAAGTCTAGTTTCCAATGGTAGTGGTCTCACTCCCAAATTATAAATACAAAAATAGTTATACCCAGATTAGTGATGACTGTTCACTTTCTGCCAACCAATTTTGTACCATTACTTCACCTAAACCATTTCCCATCGATTCCTCCTGTTTTCTAAGACATGGATTATAACTTATTAAGGAATAATGAGCTTGGTACCACCATGGCTAATTGATTGAATGATCAAAGACAATAAGTAAAGGATCGAATATAATCTTATATTACGTGTTGTGTATTGTGCTCATAGGTCGAGACAAAAACATCGTCCCATTACTACCGGGAGCCGATCACTATGAGTAATAGTAGTGTAACGATATATCTCACTTACTTCCTATGATTATGATTTATGTATTGTCATTTGTGAATGGTCTATTCCATTAATATTGTGCTTTGCTTAAATTAATGGATATAATTGAATAATGACATTAGTATGGACCTAAGGCCGTCTTGTCCCTATTAATAGAAGTGGGCTTGAGGCCGTTATGATGTGAATTGTTCTGTCCCTATTAATGCAGTGATACATTTGCCTTCTGTTAATAGTTATTATTAATGTTCTGTTATCCGCAAGACAACTATGTCAACTTGTAATAAACCATGGAAAAATCTTTGTGCACTATCGAGTAATAGTACTGTAGCAGTACGTTTTGCTTACTGTTAAGAGTTAATACTGACGTTCTATTATCTGCAAGTTAACTATCTAAATTCATGATGAACAAATGGAGCATATGTGTATTATGGAACAATGATATCTTTGTGTATCTGGAATCATTCTATTTTGTTAATAATGGGCCCAAGGCCAATCTGTTGATATTGGGCCTGAGGCCGCTCTGCATAATATGTTGGGCCTAAGGCCGTTCTGTATTATTTGTGGGCTTAAAGCCAATCTGTATCGTGTCTGTGCGTAAAGTCGTTCTGTATCACATCTGGGCTTAAAGCCGATTTGTATTATATCTAGGCTTATAGCCATTCTGTATTGTATCTAGGCTTATAGCCGATCTGTATTATATCTGGGCTTACAGCCGTCCTGTATCACATTTGGGCTTATAGCCGCTCTGTATTATATATGGGCCTAAGGTCGTTCTATGTTACATGTGAGTCTGAGGCCGTTTTAAAATATAATTATGAATAAGATCTGTGTATGGTTTGATATGCATGTTTACATTCTTTAAAGCCGATACCCGTTTAACTCATCTCCTTACATTGCTATTATTCACTGAGCCCTACTCACTCCACTTTTATGTATATTTATGTAGGTGAGCCATCGGAGATTGACACTAGAATTGTATTGAGGTCTACATGTTTGCCAAGTCGCCTGGGGTACACCTCCGTGTTGAGGCCTTAATTTGTGTTGGGAGTCATATAAATTATTAAGTCTTATGTAAGTGTATGTGAGATCTATATAAAGTCTGTGATTGTATGTGTAACTCTGGGAATGTATTTAAATGCTTGAATCTAATTAAACTATCATGTATGCACAAGCTCAATGGATGTTGTCTTTTATTGATATTGCTTCCGCTTAAGGCCCCGTATGTGTTTAAATATTATAATTTAATTCTGTTTGAGGCCTATGTACGGGCCGGTCATGAACCAAACTTTTAGGAGCGGGTTTGGGTCGTGACATTTGCTTATGGAGCGGAATGAACTATTACTTGACTTTGAAAAAATGGAGGTAGAAATTTTGTTACATGAACGGGATGGAATGTTGGCCGCAATGACCGCACAACCAACTATTATTGAGAAAATTAAACAAAGGCAATTAGAGAATGAATTTCTCGAGAAAGTACATGATAAGATGGAAGCAAAACCGAGACTGGGATTTTCTTTAGAAGCTCAAGCGTTGAAGTTCAAGAGAAGATTGTGTGTTCGAAATGTCCCCAAAGTTAAAGGAAGAGTCTTGGAAGAAGCTCACAAGTCCAAGTTTGCTATACATCTCGGGAATACCAAAATGTACTAAGATCTCAAGCAAGCCTTTTAGTGGCCTAATATGAAGAGAGAAATTGCGGAATTCATTTCAAGGTGCCTTCAATGTCAACAAGTGAAAGCGGAGCATCAAAGACGGACAGGGTTACTTCAACCTCTCCCTATTCCAGAATAGAAGTGGGAGCATATAACTATGGATTTTATTGTGGACTTACCCCGAACACCCCGATGTATGGATTCTATATGGGTTATTGTGGATAGATTGACTAAGTCTGTTCACTTTTTGCCTGTGGAGACTGTTTATAATGCAGATTGACTTGCTACTGTGTACATTGCTGTAACAACCCTCATACTGTTTATCGACTTATGACTGATTGATTACCGTTAAACTGAATTGATTACGACTGATAATTGAACTGATTAAAGTACGGAACTGACTGACTGAAATTTGGAAACCGAATTGATTGAGTATATGTTAGTTAAATTGCATTCTATCTGTTTGACTGGATGATTATCTGTTCATGCTTATATGTTTAAACTGCTAATTGAAGGCCATATCGGCGGCCGAATTAGAAACCGATTGATGTTCCATGATCCTCAGAATTAATGTGATTTTATGGTATATTTATCTGAAAATTGATTAGGTATGATTAAATTAGATTAAAATAAGTTAATTGCAATAGTTGCTCTATTTACCTTATTGCCATTGTTAGTGGGCCCTTATTATAACATGTTAGAGCCTTGGTATGCTTGAATCAAACATTTTGCTCAGCTCATTTCTTGCTTTTGCCGACTAGAGGGAGAGAGTTAAGGGAGAGAGTTAGATTTCACCTCTTTTGGCTTGGTTTTGCTTGGAAATTGAAGAAATTGTTAAGGAGATTGCATATTTGAGCTCCCTTCTTGAACTACAAGACTAAAGGTAGCTCCATTGTCTTCTTGTTCATGTTTTGAGTTGATTGTTGCATGGTCCAGGTTAGGGCTGAGCAAGGAATCCGTGAAATCCGTAATCCGATCCAGTCCAGTCCAATCCGATAGGTTTGGATTGGTTTTTTGAATCCGTGGTTCGGTTCCGGATTGAATAATTAAAAATCCGTAGTTCACGGATTGGTTCCGGATTGAATCCCACGGTTCCGGATTGGAACCGATCCGGACCGTATACAAATAGTCTATATTTTTATTATACATCCTCCCCCATAGTATCTTTTCTTATTCTATGTAAAATCTAAACTCAAACCTAAAATCGTATAATATCTTCTTTTATTACTTTTGTTTGTTAGTTTTAAGTTTTAATTTGCAATGGTCTAAATACTTATGGTGAAACCAGTTTTCTTATGGTTGTTTAAATTCTAGAACAGTATGTCGTTATTATAGAAAAACATGTTGCTATTATGGAACTAATATAGCGCTATGTTTATATTTTTATGAAATTCAAGTGTTATATATATATTTTTGTTATTTAATTATGTGAATCCGTGGTCCTAAACCGATCCAATCCGTATTTAAATGGATTGGTTCGGATTGGTTCCATGATTTAAACGGATTGGATTGGTTCCAATTTTTTAGGAACCGTAAATAACAGATTGGTCCTGGTTTTATCCCAATCCGGTCCAATCCGGACCATGCTCACCCCTAGTCCAGGTTAGATTGTAGAAGCTAAGTCATGTTTTGGGTCATTAATGTTGAATTGAAGCTTGATTGTTGCATGCATGTTGCCATTCTTGAGTTTTGAGGTTGTAAGTTCATGTTTCCTCACATGCATGTCCATAATTTTGTAATGGTCCATGATTTCATCATGTTTTGGAAACAATTAGGTCCTTAGAGCATAAATTGGAGCTTTGAAATTGGTTTGAATTCATGCATGTTTGCATGTTCTTCATATTCTTGAAAATGGGTTTGAATATGGTTTTAATTGACTCACCTTTGGGGCTTGAATTTATAAATTGAGCTTTGAAACTTGTTATACATTGAATTTAGTTATGTTTTCCAGAATTTGGGCCCAAGAGGTCGAGTTTGGAGTGGTAGAATGCTTGGTTTGAGCTTGGGAGGCAGATCTGGAAATTCCAGATTTGGCTTCCTCGCTCGAGCGAAGGATTACCCGCTCGAGCGAGCACCTTTGTCCAGGGCTCCGCTCGAGCGACCATCGAGCGACCATTGCGCGCAAAATCGCAGCATCCAGTATTTTTACTGTTTTGCAGACCGCTCGAGCGAAGGATTCCTCGCTCGAGCGAAGCCTTTGATTTTGAACTTACGCTCGAGCGTAGAAAGTCCCGCTCGAGCGAGGCTCCTATTTTCAGCAAACTTTGCGAAATGTTTTCTAAGTGTATTTTTGCATCCTCATCCCACCCTAGGCATTCTTAGGCCTAGTTTAAGGCATCTTAATGAGGATATAGATGTAGAACACACCAAGGCAAATTAGGGATTAAGTTATGATATTTCCCAACTGTGTAGCTTAGTGTGTGTTCAACCTGTGAACTGTGTAGGGTTGGCAACTGGGGAGACACACTCTAGCATACTGTAGCCCAGAACTCTGTGAGTAACAATTGTGTAAAGATATGTTCAACTGATTATCTTTTGGATACTGAACTGAACTGTTTATTGAACTGGTATTATTTACTGAATGAATGTATGTCCTTTATTTCTGAACTGTACTGTGGCATCCTTAGTACTTACTGTTTACTGTTACTGTTACTGCGACAGAATTCTCTGTCGGTTCCCTCGTGGAGCCACTACTGTTTATTGACTGATGGCCATCATTACTGTTCGGTCTTTTAAGACCCACTGTCACTGTTATGCTAATGGATGTACCACATATGACTGTTTACTGTACTGAACAACTGAAATACTGATTGAATTGAACTGTTTTCATTACTGTAAGGACATTCATTCTAAACCCCTTTACGCTTTATGTTATTCACTGGGCTTTAGCTCACTGCTCATATATATATGTAGGTGTACAGGCACCAGATCGGAGCTAGGAGCGTCAGGGTAACTCCAGTTTTGTCAAGCCAGCCTTTGTGCCTCACTGCGAGGTTCCGAGTTGCCATGCTATGGCTTTGGGGTGTTTTGTTTGTTTCCCCCGTCTGTCTCCATACTGTTTGGATTACTGTATAGACTGTCTGTTGCTAACTGTACTGTTATCAAGGGATTAGGTCCCTGTACTGTGTGACTGTAAATTCTGTATAGACTGTACTGTTTGTGTATGTATGAATGCATGAAAAATCTTTTTGGCATACAGACTGTCACAGCTCAATGGACATTGTTTAATTACTGTTTTGGCTTCCGCCAGGCCCTGTACTCTGTTTTACTGTATTACTGTTAAGCAGGCCTTCGGTAATCTCGGATTACTGGCCGGTTACGGTGCTAAACCCATAGGGCTGGGTTTGGGTCGTGACAATTGCTGAGATTATTCGATTGCACGGTGTTCCGGTTTCCATTGTATTGGATAAAGATTCTAAGTTTGTGTTAAGGTTTTGGAAAAGCTTACAAAAAGCACTGGGGACAGAGTTGAGGTTTAGTACTACATTTCATCCACAAACCGATGGACAATCTAAAAGAACTATACAGACGTTGGAGGACATGCTCTGAATGTGTGTTTTGGATTTCCGTGGAAGTTGGGAAACTCATTTACCTTTGGCGAAATTTGCTTATAACAATAGTTTCCACTCTAGTATTGGAATGGCATCATATGAAGCTTTGTATGGGAGAAAATGTCGAACTCCGATTTGTTGGACCGAGGTTGGGGATACGTCGTTGATTGGGCCTGAAATTGCGCAAGTTACTACGGAAAAGATTCAAATCATCCAACAGAGATTGAAAACTGCTCAAAGCCGACAAAGAGCTATGCAGATCAAAGAATGAGAGACTTGGAGCTTGAAGTTGGGGATCATGTTTTTGTCAAAGTCACTTCAATGAAAGGGTACATATGATTTGGGAAAAAAGGGAAATTATCACCCCGATAGATAGGGTCGTTTCAGATTTTGGAAATATTGGGTCTGATTGTCTATCGGAGTGCTTTACCACCAGGCATGGAGCAAATACACAATGTGTTTCACGTATCAATGTTGCGAGGCTACCTTTGGAACCCTTCCCATGTTATTGACTATCATCAAATTGTACTTGATGACGATATGGCTTATAAGAACAAACCCTTTCGAATCCTTGATCCGCAAGTCAAACAACTAAGGAACAAGACTATCCCAAAGGTAAAAGTAGAATGGAGGGAACATCATGGAAGTGAAGCCACTTGGGAACGGGAAGAAGAAATGCGGCAACGATATCTGGAATTATTTTCAACTTGAGGTAAACAAGTTTGGAGGACCAAACTCCTTAAAAGAGGGAGACTGTGATAACCCAACCCGTACTATATATGCATGTGATTATGTGGTCGAGATGAATTTGCAAATTTAAGCATGTGAATTATGTGAATTTGGAAAAATATCTATTGAAAGCACTACAAGAGAACATACTTTTTGAGTCGGTAGAGTGCTGTCTCAAAAAACATAATTGCTGTCGCAAAAAATTTTTTGCAACGGCGTTTCGACGGTATGGTGAGGGACGAGAGTACGAGGGTCGCTAAAATTTTTTGAGTCGGGAACTATGTCGTCGCACCATATTTACAACGGTAAAGAGTATTAATTGAGACGGTCTCCTACCGCCGCAAAAAAAGACCAAAAATCACTTAGGTTAGTGTCTACAAACTTGCTGTCTCTAATACTATTATTATGTCGGTACATTACTGTCACTATAGATTTTTTTACGTCTGTAATGTGCCGACTCGAACAAAATTCATCTGTACATTGTATAAATTTTTTGAGATTGTTAGTTGCCATCGCAAAAATATAAAATAAAATAAAATTTCATAAAAAAGTTATTTCATTTTTGTAATTAATACCTGTATTATGTTTGTTGAAATCTAATAAAAAAAAATGCATTCAATCAATAGACATTCATTCATTCATTCATTCAAAAACCAAAAATGTTTACACAAATTCAGTCATCATCTTAGCTTCATTGACATCAAAATATTAACAAAAATTTGTTTAATCAATACAAACGGTATGGTGGCAATATGTTATAAATATTAAGTACAAAAAGCTTGACATCTGAAACCATAATATAATATGTCCAAAAATAAAATTAGCTTTCATGCCACCATTAATTCATCCATTTATCAGTCATTAATTAGTTAGTCTTCATGCAAAACCTGAAAACAAAAACAAAAACAAAATCAAATTAAATCAAATATTAGGTTATATTATATATATATATATATAGCTTCACCAAGTCATAAACTCAATTTTAGCAGAACACTCCCTATCTAATACTATTGGGCCTCACTGAATATAATCAAATTGTCTAAATTATAATCAAATTGTCTAGCTCAGTGCTGGACAGTGAAGGCAATTGGGACATTAAAGTGCTGGAAAACCTAGTCTGCTCTCGGACCATACTAGAAATTCTCAAAATCCATAGGCCTAGATTTGTGACCTTCACAGATGCTCCTTTTTGGGTTGGTTCCACTAATGGTAAGTTCACTACTACTGCTACCTATAAACTTATTGCAAATTAGGACATAAGTAGTGGGGATTGGAACTGGATCTGGAAACTCAAAGTTCCTCAAAAGCTGAAAACTTTCATCTAGCTTATTCTTAAGAGAAGGTTGCTCACTAATCATATGAGACTCATAAGGAATATGGTCTTAACTGACTTGAGCCCCAGATGTGGATTAGCTAGTGAAGACATGAATCATCTCCTCAGTGAGTGCAACTCCTCCAAATACATTTAGGTTCAAATAAAGGACACTAAATGGTGGAAGGATGGATGTGGTTAGCCACTTTTTGAATGGGTTGCTGAGAATTTGAAAAGAAAAAAAAAAAAACTGAGTTTTTTGGTAAAAAATGGTATACTATTTTTATTGTTACCCTTTGGCAATTATGGAAAGATCGAAACAAACTTGTTTTTAAAAGCCAAATTACCCCTATTCAAATCAATCTTAAGAACATAAGAAATTGTGTCAATGAGATTGATGAGGCCTTCCGATCTATTCTCCACCCGAATCCCTCTCATTCTAGACTAATCAAATGGTTTTGTCCACCTGTAGGAAAGCTGAAATTAAATGTTGATGGTTGCTAAAAAAAAATGCAAAATAGGTTCAACACTATTAAGAAATGCAAAATAGGTTCAACACTGATCAGTCTTACTTTAGGTCCAACATCAGGAAAATAGGTTCAACAGCAACAATAACACTAAATCGGGTTTTTAGTAGGCTAACCCTTAACCTCAACTGTGTGTGATTGTGAATATTGCATTATGTAATAGAGATACCTGCATAGGAGAACCTAATAACTCATCATCATGACTATCATGATCTCCTACAGACTTCCTGACTTGTTACTGTCCACTAGAGGCATTTGGAAGCTATATAACTAACACCAATATCATTTTATTAAATATAATACATAGAAAGAAAAGAAAAGAAAAGAAAAGAAAAACAAACAAATTGCCCAAGTTATTCAGTCAGTCATTTTTACTCCACCTGTATATCACTTGGGCCGCCTTGTGACCCTATGAAGTCCATCCAAGCTCTAATTTGCTCAAACTCTACCTTCAACTTCTCAAAGACCCTTTGCTCAATCTCAACCGTCAGCCTTTGCTCGATCTCTTGAGTAACTGTTTAGCGTACTTGTTGAGTCATCTCCTTAACAGTCGATGATGAGGATGTTTGTAATGGACTGATATCTTTTTTGTACACTGCACTTCGAGGCACAACTATCTCATAAGTCTTGCAATATCCGTGTCCATCCTTTCCTACTAGGTTATGAAAAATCTTATCTTGTACCTCTTCTGTCTTGAAGGGCTCGTCTATCATTGAGATTTGCTCATTATACTCATCCTAAAATTTAAAGATATTAGTATACAAACAGCACACTTAAAAAAAATATTAAACCAATATGCAAAGGCCCATACCAAAAATAATTTCACATCTAGATCAATTATCATGCGTGTCTTTATGAAGACACTCATCTTGTTAGTGCTCTCTCCATCAGCCATCATATAAAATTGCCAAACATATAAGAGTTAGCATTTAGTTAATTTTTATGTAATTGTTAATACAAATCATTACCTTATGTCGTATATCAGCAAAGGGTGTTCTCCCGGTCTTATGCACTAGACCACGCAACTCCCGATTTTTAGAATTATGGTTAGCAATCTTCTGTAAAAGTAAAACATTCACATTTTACAAAACTATTAATTAAATGTCATACAAGAGATACATGAATATATTTTTATACCATTGCATCTTTACTACTCCAGCACTCCACCATCACCCTCCATTGTTCTGGCAAAATGTCTAAAGGCACTTTTTTACTAATATTTGGATCATCTTTAAGAGGCTTGTACTGATTGGTCTTAGTCTTATTTTTGTGATCCTTCCACAATTTGTTACATGAATCTATGACCATTGGCTTCAACCCTTCTGGAGCATATAACAAGTTATCCTACACAACACAAGGTAATGGAAATAAGATTAGCAAACATTATAATTAATACAATGGAAATAAAGTAGCAAACATTAGAAATGTATAAGACATTTGAAATAAAATTATCAAGCATTATAAACAAGACAAATGGAATGTACAAACAAATAAATTTATACCTGAACCTCTTTCCAAATGCCTTCCACAATATCTTCAGGCACCGAGCCCCAACTAAGATAAGTTAGAGGAACTCAGTGTGGATTGCGCACAATCTGACCCAACTGCCCCTTAAATGATCGTCCTAGTTTATTAAGTGGCTGAAACATGGCATTGAACTGTACATTCACCTTTGCTCTAGTACCTCATTCCTTGACTCCCTAAGCACGACCACGACCACGACCATGACCATGCCTCCGCGAAGAAGAAGGACCTGAAATAAAAAATTTATTTAATTTTTTTTTTAATATAGAACATATTATAAGACAAAAAATATATACCGGAGTCACGTGACTCTAATACAACAGTGGGCACTGGTGATGCTTGACTTCTTTGCGACTGTAGCACCAATGATAGTGTCACATCTCTTGGTCGACACGTAGATGTATGTGATTATTAAAAGGTTTCAATGCCATCTGAATCAGATTCATGCATCTGTAATAATGCCTCACCTATAGTAGCAGCAACATATTTTCTTTTTCCCACAATTACCTGAAATCATATATTTTTGTTCGGTAAGTAAGTTATAAAATAAGACAAGAAAATATACAGATATACAAAAGGCATACTTCAGGAAACCTAACAAACTAGAAAATAAATAAAAGCAAAACAACCCTTCACAGGTCTAATAATAGGAAAACCACCAGGGCCAACACACTACACTACAAAACAACAAAAATAAAGCAATAGACCAATAACCAACAAAACCAAGAAACCAGCAGCAAACAGAAGCTACTAGCATGGCAAAACAAAATAACAACAGAAACAACAACACACAGAACTAGCAGAACAGCAACAACAAAACAAAACCAGCACAACATAAAGCTGGTTATCATCACTGCATCAAACCAGAACCATCACAAGCACCAACACAGAACCAGCACAACATAAACAGCACCTGCAATGGCAAAACAACACAGCAATACCAGTAGAGCTATAGTAGTCCACCTAGCCAACCAGAAATCATATATTGATAATACAATGTACAAGTAAATATAAAGAAACATAAACTAATAGATTCTCAATATAAAAGTTGTAATGCATTACTAATTGGATTGATAATAGAAATAATTAATACAAAAAAAGAGTACTTTCAGATCATCAATGTATTCAAATATTCATTAAACATCAAATGTCTCTCTTTCTGTTCCTTCCCTCACCCAGCCCACTTCTTCATCCCAGAGCATAACATTTTATTCCAATTGTTGATCCATATAAGGCTCAGCTTGAGGATCATTAGATTGCATATCAAATAATCCTCTTTGAGACATCTTCACAATAACATTCCAATCTGGTTCCAAGGGGTCTGGGACACACCAAACTTGCTCTGCTTGGGATGCCAAGATGAAAGGCTCATGATTTTGATGGTCATCTCGATATAACAAGTGCTTAAAGTTGACCAACTTGAATTTAAAGACATTTTCTTTCATCCCGTGAATATTGTCAATCCAATCACACTTAAACAACACATATTTTGTGTCATTACTATACCGAACTTCGATAATGTCAATCAATAGTCCGTAATAATAAACAGTTCCCACACGAGGATTATTGTCCTTCCGGCTAGCATAAATCATTGTATTTGCCTTTAAACAAACATCACTATTTTGAGTTGTTCGATTGTTACTGTACGGGGAGCGAATATTCAGGCAAGCCCGTATTCCTTTCTTCCAAGCTCCATTTCTGTCCGATCACCTGCGAGCACAACAGCGGTGAGCTACCCGGCGGTGTGTGGCCGGAAAACCCCTCCGACGATCAAGTTAAAACACACACAGGGGATAGATAGAGAGAAGGGAAAGTGTTTAGTGTTTAGTGTATGTCTCACCAAATGTTCATCCGTCGCATATGGGGGGCGCAAACATGTTTATATACCCTCTGTGCCCCATATCTACTCCCAGTCATCTCTTGACACGTGGCTTCACTATCCCATCTGTCAGCATAAACCTTGCTGAACATCACCTAATCTCAACTGCTTGCCTTCACAGCTGGAGCTCGGCAGCCGAGCTGCTCTATCTGTTGCTGTGCCGTGCCGTGCTTCATACCCAAGCACTTCACTGGCTAATACCAAGGAGGACCGGGCTAGGCGGCATCTCGGCAAAGCCTAGCCCGAGGCACCTCCTGTGGTCGGCCTTTCTGCCAGTCAAACAGTTACCTCGGCTGACCACGCCTTTCCGGGCGCCGGTCACTCAGCTTGTCTGGTTTCGGCCATCCCCTGATCGAGCAACTCGGTCCGACCGAGCACTGCCTTGCCGAGCAGCTTCTTTACTGTCTGGGGCGGCACACACTCGGCCCAAGTTCTGCCCGGCCTAAGTTCTGGTAGCCCATCTCTGGGCGGATAGTCGATCATCTCGGCCCCATGCACCGTTGGGCTCTCAGCCTGCTCGGCCGTTACCTCGGCCCAACTCCAGATCATAAATCACCCTTTCAATTGCCCCTTAATTCCGTCCCCGAAAGCGTGACTGGGATTACTCACTTCGACCGAGATAGCATTTCTTCGGTCTTCAAGATGCCAAACCTCGACCGGGCTAGTTAACATAATTGTCTGCAAACTTGTCCGGTTATACTCCTCGGCTGACACCCTTTACTTCGAAAGTAGCTCGGTTGGCTCTTCGACTCTTTAACCCGTCGCTTCAGTCCTGACGTCGCCATAAATGGGGACACGTGGCGGGCTGTCATTGGTCATCGAGCAGCCAACCCGCCGTTTTTGCCAGAATTTGAATTTGGGCGGCCTCTTGTTCCTATATATACAAGACCCCCCTTATACAATTTCTTCCTACTGCTTCTTTTCCATCTGACGCTTCAGAGCTCAAGCCATTTCCTCTCAACCTCGACTGTCATTCTTCGTGATTGGAAGAATAGCTCCTGCCCTTCACAGGTAAGACCTTCGATCCCTCTTGAGTTGCTATTTTCTTTCATATTACACACATTAGGGTACAAAAACGTAGCTCTTAGGGCATAGACCATAGAAATCGTCCCAAACCTCCCACTGTTCTTGGTGTTCTTCATCTTCCTGAAGAACACTGAAAAACTGGGGTGAACCGGGCTCCTGGTCTTCTTTTGATCCAAAAAACCAATCTGACCGAGCAAATAACATGTTTGTCTCAACCCCAGCAAAAACCGAGATAACAAAAGGACTTGGTCGCTCAACCGGGCTAACATCTGGTCTGCTTGGGCGACCGGGCTCCTTAGTTAGAATAGATAACCGAGGTGGTTTGGCACTCTTAATGACCGAGCTAAAGTCCAGCTCCTTTTGCGTGACCGCGCTCACACTTACACTTGCCATCCTTTTCCTGCAGAGTCCAATGGGACCACTGTCATTCCTGAGGCTCTCAGGACCGAGCAGCAACCAATTACACAATGCCAAACCCCTCAGCCGGGATACTAAGCCGGCCACAAATGGGGAAATTCCGCTTCCTAGTGGATACTCCGGCCGCGCTAGCTGCTTTCAGGGAGGAGTACGGCGTCCCGGCCGATGTCCACCTGGAGCTCGCAGAAGAAGAGACCACGCCTTGGGGTAGAACAGAACAATGCCACTTCACCGTGCTGTCGGTCGTCGAAGGAGGACTCCGCTTCCCTCTGAACCCACTCATCACCGAGTTCCTACGCCGAACCGGGCTAGCACCCACCCAAGTGTCTACCAACACTTATCGGATAATAAACGGCGTGCACGAGCTAAACAACCAGTTAGGCATTAGCCTAGGTTTAGCCGAGATCCTGCGCCAATACACCCTAGGCCATACCGGCGACGGTCTCGCCTATTATCTCAAGATTAGACCGGGCAGAGAGAAAATCGTGACTGGCACACCAGACAAGGATCTTCACGACGATGATTTCTTCTGGGTGTCTGGTAATTACGAGACAGCCGAGGTACCGGGCTGGATGATTAGCAAAAATTTTGGGAGCACATGTAAGCCGCGTAAATTATCTCGGTTAATACACTTTCTTGATGTTTCTGTACCTTAATCATTTTCTTCCTTGTTTCTTTTGCAGCCATCCAAGCCTTGCAAGCCAACTATAATTTCCCCAACGTAGAGGCAATCAGGACCGCGCTTCGCTACCGCGACCGAGATTACAACCAACTGCTCGGCTACAGTCCCACATACAGATACTCCGCTCCCCGCCGGAGTAAAGTTACCGACTTCCTCCGAGCTCCAACATCTCCACCGGATCCTACTCTGCCAGACGTTCCCCTCATTTGCCTGACCGAGGAACAAGAAATGACCAAGCGCAGCAGAATCAAGAACCTGCTCACCGCCACATCCGCCGAGCTGTAGAGCGTTGTAACTCGCTCGCCAGCCGCCGGTCAATCCAGTGGTGCTGTGGTCGCCCTTGCCTCTCAAGCGACCGGGCAATCCAGCCGAGAACCCTCTGCACGACGTGCTGGTAAAAGAGCTTGGGCAGACCCATCCACCGAGCTAGTCGCAGAGCTCACTACCAAGCATCCATCTGACGCCCCCGTCCCAGTGCCGGCCTGGCATCCACAGTTGAAGCACCGGGGTCAAGACATCCCGACAACGGCTTCGATCAAGGCTAACAAAGAGCATCTGCTCGCCTTCGATCTGTCAAAAGCTCTTCTACTACCGAGCGACGTGGTCGGCAGCGACCACGTCCCTGACACTCGGTTGGTCAAATCATCAGTGAAGTCTATGGCTAGGATAAGTCAATGTTCTTCTGAAAATTTCATAAGTGTTTGCCCGGTCCTTTTCTAATCAACTTTGCTTTTTGCAGGCCATTAAAAAACAACACCTGGTTTTGGAGCGCATCCATAGACTTCGGCAAAAGGCCAATGACACAGCCAACCAGGTTGAGAGCCTCCAAGCCGAGCTCGGCCGAGCTAAGTCTTCGCTTGAGATGGCCAATTCCTATAACAACAGACTGCTCGGTCAGCTGGATGCGGCCGAGAAAAAACGGGATGAGCTCCAGACCGAGGTAGACGAGCTCAAAAAGTCGAAGAAGAAAGCTTGCCGGGCTGCTAATAACGCCTGCTTTAACGAAGCCGAGCAGAGCTACAAGAAGCAAGTCTTTGCAACACAAGACATCTACTTCAAGGCTGGCTGGAAGTCCGCCTGCGAACACCTCGGCCAGGGCTCTGACACCGACGTATTTGCCAACCCTCCTCCAGCTTTGCTACCGGTCTACCTCGTGCCTTATACAAACGACGTCTTCAGCGCTTTGCAAGCTGAGGCCGAGGAAGGACTTGAAGAGGGAGTCGGTGAGACAGATTCTGAGGCAGAGGAGGCCGAGGTGCAAGAGCAGCCCGGCAATGATGAGCCCGGTGCCCAAGACGCAAGTCCAACCATCAACCTTGATGCTGGCGAGGACGAGTTTACCAATCTCTCCCCCTTAGTTTAGTTTTCTTTTCTTTTTTGTATTTTTGCCTTCAACGCTTTTAATGTAACCGGGCTATGTCCCCACCTTTTGTATTGATTTTCTTATCAATGAAAAAGCCAAATTTTGCCAAGTGTTTGCGCGGTTGCCATCAATTCCATTTTCAGCAAAGCATCTCGGTATAAATCACTGTTTGAACAAAACACCCCGTCGACCGGAACTCATAACTCGGTTGAAGTAATTAAGCAGAACAAAACAACAAATCCATAAACTGAAATGACCATCTTGGTTGGTATTAACAAAGTTTGAACAAATCATCAACACTTCCAACCGGATTAAATCATCTCGGTTGGGAATCTGAAGTTGGACAAAACACCAACTCTTCCAACCGGAGTAAATCATCTCGGTTGGGAATTCGGAGTTGGACAAAACACTAACTCTTCCAACCGGAGTAAATCATCTCGATTGGGAATCCGGAGTTGGACAAAACACCAACTCTTCCAACCGGAGTAAATCATCTCGGTTGGGAATCCGAAGTTGGACAAAACACCAACTCTTCCAACCGGAGTAAATCATCTCGGTCCTTAGCATTAAAACAACAGTCCAAGTGCTAAAGCAAAATTACTTCTATAAATTGACAGAAAGAATTACATGCTGTAGTGCAAGCCAAAAAATTTCTTTGCACAAGAAAAGAAAGCAAAAGCTTTAAAAATAATACAGTTTCAAGTTGACCGCATTCCATGGCCGGGGTATTGCTCTTCCCTCTAAATCCTCCAAGTGGTAAGCCCCCTTGCCCGCCAGGCCGGTGATCTTGTAGGGTCCTTCCCAATTTGCCCCTAGTTTGCCTTCTCCTGGCACCAGGGTGTTGCCTATAATCTTCCTCAAAACCCAATCACCAACCTTGAATGGTCTGGGGTGCACCGTCTTGTTGTATTTCTTGGAGAGCTCTTGTTGGTAGGCGGCCACATGGATGAGGGCCTTTTCCCGACGTTCTTCCACGAGGTCCAATTCCAAGGCAATAACTTCGGCATTCAGTTCGGGCTCGAAACTCTCGCTTCTTAGGGTGGGCATGCCAACTTCTAGGGGTATGACCGCCTCCATGCCATAAGCCAAAGCATATGGAGTTTCCCCGGTAGAACGTCGCGGGGTTGTTCGGTATGCCCAAAGGACGCTGGGTAATTCCTCAGCCCATTTTCCCTTTGCCTTTTCCAGCCGTTTCTTCAACCCATCCAGTATAATCTTGTTTGATGCCTCGGCTTGACCATTGGACTGCGGGTAAGCCGGGGTGGAGTTGTAGAATTCTATCTTTAAATCCTCGCAAAATCCTCTGAATAGGCGACCATCAAACTGGGTGCCGTTGTCAGAGATCAAGATCTTGGGGACGCCAAACTGCGTGACCACGTTCTGCCAGACAAACCGCTTCACGTCTTTCTCTTTGATGGTTGCCAAGGGCTCAGCTTCAACCCATTTCGTGAAGTAATCTGTGGCCGCGATGAAGAATTTCTGGTTACCCGGTGCTGTTGGCAGTGGTCCTACTATATCTAGCCCCCACATGGCGAAGGGCCAAGGACTGGTGAGGGGAAGAAGTTCCCTAGCAGGCTGATGGATCTGATGGGCGAATTTCTGGCATTTATCGCACTTGCGGACGTACTTCTGCGCGTCGGCCTGCATGCACGGCCACCAGTATCCCTGCGAAATAGCTCGATAGGCCAAGGACCTGCGCCCTATATGGCTGCCACAAATGCCTTCGTGAATTTCGTACAAGAAGGCCTCCACACTATTCGGGTGCACGCACTTTAGATAAGGACCAGTGAAAGACTTCTTATACAGCGCACCAGGTGGAGAGAGCCAAAACCTCTCTGACTTCACCCGGATTTTGTGGGCTTCTTTCTTGTTAGTTGGTAGGATCCGGTCTCTGAGGAATAAGATCAAGGGGTCCATCCAGGAAGCTCCTAGCGCGGCGCAGAGTACATCTGTCTGCCCGGCGTCGTCAATGCTTGGCCGCGGAAGAAAGTCAATTAACAGGGGGTTTGGAGACGTACTATCTACCATGGAAGCGAGGCCGGCCAGCTCATCAGCGCGGCTGTTTTCTTCACGGCCAATCTGTTGGACTCTGATTGCCTCAAACTGCTTGATATGCTCCCTGACCAGAGCTTGGTACTTCGCCATCCGGTCGTCCTTTGCTTCTTAAATCCCAGAGACTTGGTTAACCACAAGCTGGGAATCACTGTACACCAGGAGCTCGGCAGCCTTCATATGAATTGCGCTCTTGAGCCCGGCGAGAAGGGCCTCGTACTCAGCCTCGTTGTTAGATGCTGGGAAGCCAAGCGTGATAGAATGTTCAATGGTGAGGCCATCCGGGGAGATAAGAATGATACCTAGGCCGGCACCATGACGGTTAGACGCTCCATCAACAAAAAGCTTCCACATTTCCCCCACAAAAAGCTTCCAACAGTCTGAAGGGTCCTGAGAGTTGCGAAGGGCAATGGGATCACAATTGCTTGGCTGTGCGGTTTCCAGTTCTGTGTTGACCGGTTCCAATTCAGTCCCCGTTGGTGATTCAGCACCGAACTCAGCAAGTTGATTTGTAATGCTCAAGTCCGTAGCCGAATCATCAGGTTGCGGTGTTAAGCCGGCCGCAGGTTCTGAGCTGTGTGGTTCGATTTTTTCTCCCATTGGTGATGTAGGACCGGACAGAGCGGATGTTTTGGTGATATTTAACTCCGTCATCGCATCACCGGGTGGTAAAACCGTGCAAACAGTGGGTGCTTCAACGGTGCGTGCAAACTCCGCGTCGCTACCTCCTCCAACTGGTTGTACCTCGGTTGGCCTTGGGTGCGTCTCATCATCTGCCACGGTAATATCGACCGGGCATACCGGATGAGTGCCAGGTGAGAACTCGGCAACGAAATCTACCAAGGTCTGGGCTTTGATAGTGGTGCGCGGCTGGAACTTCACATCAAACTGTCCCAACTCGACCGCCCACTTAAGAATTCGGCCTGAAAAGTCTGCCCGTTCAAACAAGGCCTTGAGGGGAAACTCGGTCAGTACGACGATGGTATGGGCGTGAAAATAATGCGCCAACTTCCTTGAAGCCATCATTAATGCCAACGCAAGCTTTTCCAGCGGTAAATATCTCGCCTCAGCCGGCAGCAAGGTCTTGCTGACATAAAAAATTGGGAAGTGCTTGATTCCTTCAGCGCGAACTAGCACCGCACTGACCGCGTGCTGGGAGACGGCAAGGTAAAGATATAATTCCTCTCCCGGCTTTGGTGTAACCAACAATGGCTCGGTCACACTCCACGTCCCAGGAGAACTTTGACTTTAATGCTTGAAAGAAAGGGCGGCAACGATCTGATGACCAGCTTATAAATCGATTAAGCACGACGGCCATCCCGGCCAGATGCTGCACGTCTTTAGCCGAGCTGGGCTGTTTCAATTCTTGCATGGCTTTGATCTGAGTAGGGTCTGCTTCGATGCCTCGGTTCGTGACTAAGAATCCCAAAAAATTTTCGGATCCCACGCCAAAGGCACACTTTGATGCATTCAAGCGCAACTTGTGCTTCTTTAAAATGGCAAACATCTCGGCTAAGTCGGACAAATGGTTTGCTTCAAGTCGGCTCTTTACCACCATATCATCGATGTAAGCCTCTATTGTCTGGCCAAGCAAAGGAGCAAACATTTTGGTCACCATTCTCTGAAAGGTCGCCCCGGCGTTCTTCAAACCAAAAGGCATGACTCGGTAGCAGAAGAGTCCCCTTGGAGTCGTGAAAGAGGTGATCTCTCGGTCAGGACCGTGCATGGTAATCTGATGGTAGCCGTGGTAGGCATCCAAGAAACTGAGCCTATTATGTCCAGCCGTCAAATCCACTAGCTGGTCAATGCGCGGCAAAGGGAAGCTATCTTTGGGACAAGCTCGGTTGACTGTCTTATAGTCGACGCAAACTCGCCACTTTCCATTCTTCTTGGGCACCACTACGGTGTTGGAAATCCACCGAGGGTAGTGCACTTCCTGTATTGCTCGTGCCTCAAGCAGGTTCTTAACCTCCTCTGCAACTACCTCGGCGTGATGCAGTGTCGATCTCCTTGTTCGCTAGATGATTAGCTTTGCTCCAGGGAAGACATTAAGGTGATGGCAGATAAAACTTGGATCGAGGCCAGGCATGTCGTAGGGCGACCACGCGAAGACTTCGATGTTGGCCATTAAAAACTCAACCATCTCGGTCCTCTCTACGGCCGTGAGACTGGAGCCGAGCAAGAAGAACTTGTCCGGCTGTTCCGTATCAATTCGCACCTCAACCAGTTCCTCAACAGCCTTGTCTTCGGCCTTGGTGCCCACATCATCTAAGACACCCTGATCCTCCGGTCCCTCAATCATTTGAACGAATCCTTTGGCAGCCCGGCTCCCGTTGACCGCCACAAAACATTGCTTGGACATGACCTGATCGCCCCAAATTTCCTCGATCGCCCCCATAGCCGAGGGGAATCTCATCATCTGGTGGTAGGTCGACGCTACGGCTTGCATAACGTGAAGCCATCCCCTTCCAAGGATAAGGTTATACGTCAAAGGCACTTGTAGTACCCAAAATTCCACTTGCTTGACCACGGATCCCGCTTTGACCGGCAGGATAATCTTTCCCAAGGGCCACTGCGGTTGCGAGTTAAATCCAACCAGTGGCGAAGTCGCCGGAGCCAAGTCCGTCTCACAGAGTTTGAGCTGCTTGAACGCATCATAATACATGATCTCGACCGAGCTTCCCTGATCGATCAAGATCCGTCTAACATCGAATTCTTTGACGCGTAGTGTTACTACCAGGGCATCGTTGTGCGGCGTCTGGATACGCTCTAGGTCCCTTGAGGTGAAACTAATCACATCTTTTTCTTCTGTCTTCCCCCTTTTGAGGGCAGGTTGTACCGACAAAACTTCCCGCATATGTTCTGCCTTTTTTATCATGCCCCGGAGTTCGCAAACACGCTCCGGTTCTACGATGTCATGGATGACATTAATGACCCCCTGTGGTGGTGCGTCTCGGTCATCCTGTCCCCTGGGATTGACCGGAGCCTAATTTGGCTTTACGCCGCCATCAATGTAAAGATCTAGATGCCCGGCCGCGACCAGCTCTTCTAAGTGTTGCCGTAAAGGAAAACAATCCTCTGTCCGGTGGCCCCTCTCACGGTGGAATGTGCAACGATACCGCGGATTATAGCCCTTCTGTCCATCGCCCAACTTAGCAGGAAACCGGACATACTCCTCGTCTCGGATCTAAGTATGCGATAAATTGGAATCTTGAAGACT
Source organism: Camellia sinensis (assembly GCF_055761805.1). Classification (NCBI taxonomy): domain Eukaryota; kingdom Viridiplantae; phylum Streptophyta; class Magnoliopsida; order Ericales; family Theaceae; genus Camellia; species Camellia sinensis. The sequence continues at coordinate 25,469,625 of NC_138970.1, read as the reverse complement.
GTTGTGATGCCAGTCCTCGCCTTCATCATTCTGTTTGCGTCCGCTACGTCATCTCGGGGGTAGTCATCCCGGTCATTCCGACGTCCTCTACCCCGGTTTTTACGGTTCAAACCACGGTCCGATTCCTCTGCTCGGTCACTTGAGCGGCTGGGCTCTTGCCCAACTGCGTGCACTTTGCCTGCTGTCTTCTTGTCTGTTGCTACCGGAGTGGCCTTCACCGTAGAAGCTGACGCGTCATCCTCTACTCGGATGTGTTCATGGATGCGCTGCATGAGCTGGCCCATGGAGGTCGCCTGGTGCATGGTAAGCGAGTCCCGCAGTCTATGTCCGACCGGGAGACCACGCTTGTATTGCGTGATTGCAAGGTTGACCGGGCAGTCCAAGATCTCGTTGAAGGTTTCCCAGTACCTTGAGTTGTATACCTTCAGTGTGTCGCTCGGTTCCATCTTGACACTCAGTAAATGATCGACTTCCTTTGGTGTCTTTGTGTTGGTTTTGAAGCGTGTAACAAACGCCTCGGCCAGCTGATGCCACCTTTGTATGCTCCCTTCCGGCAACCTCTCGAACCACTTCAAGCCCAGCTCGCCCAAACTTGACGGGAAGATTAGGCACATAAGTCCGTCATTGCGCCTATGTCCGGCCATAACCTGTCGGAAGTGGCTCACATGCATATATGGATCGGTTTTTCCGTCATAAAGTGTGAACTTTGGCTGGTGGAAGCCTGTCGGAAGCAGTGTTGTTTCTATTTCCAGGGAAAAAGGGGTGGCACTCAGCCTAGCCAAGTCTGTATCTTCAAAGAGTGGCACTGCTTGGCAGGGTGGAGGCATTCCGACCTCCTCGCTGGCGTGAACCCTGTAGGATAGCCGCTGGAAGGCAGGTATTCTCTGAGCTTCGCGCCGGCGAGCCCGCTCCTTTAAGACCGCCCGTAAATCCTCCGACTGAGCAGAGTAAGAGTACCTCGACGTCGTCACCGGACGTGAGGGTTTTTAGGTGCTGTCTTGCACGCTAGACTTTTCTGCATGCGCGTCGGAATCACCAACCTGGTAACTTCTGGTAATAGATATGGACTGAGTACGTCGCTGACTCTGGCCACCTGAACGACGGGATGAAGTGCGCTCACTGTGGTCCCCCACTCCAGCTACACCCTTCCCTTTGACATGCCGCTTCAGATCCTCCATCTCCGCCGCCATTCGCCGGATGACAGCATCTTGGTCTCTCAACTTACTTTCCAGTCGCCTGGCGTGTGAGTCTCTCCTCCGCCGGTGACCGTCTGGACTCCGCGAATGGCCATGAGTTCTTCCGCGCTTATCCCGCGCGTCTACTGACTGTCCTCCAGTGGGCGTCCCCAAGTCCGCCATTGGATGGATGGCGGGAGGACCTTCTCTCCTTCGGGTGAACTCCGGGGTAGCTCCGTCTATGGCAGACAACGGAAACTCGTCGTTGTTCGCCATGGACGGCGATCAGATGAACTTGGGAGACAAGGTTTTGTCTGTCAAGCTTCCCACAGACGGCGCCAATTGTACGGGGAGCGAATATTCAGGCAAGCCCGTATTCCTTTCTTCTAAGCTCCGTTTCTATCTGATCACTTGCGAGCACAACAGCGGTGAGCTACCCAGCGGTGTGTGGCCGGAAAACCCCTCCAACGATCAAGTTAGAACACACACAGGGGATAGATAGAGAGAAGGGAGAGTGTTTAGTGTTTAGTGTATGTCTCACCAAATGTTCATCCGTCGCGTATGGGGGGCGCAGACATGCTTATATACCCTCTGTGCCCCATATCTACTCCCAGTCATCTCTTGACACGTGGCTTCGCTATCCCATCTGTCAGCATAAACCTTGCTGAACATCACCTAATCTCAACTACCTGCCTTCACAGCTGGAGCTCGGCAGCCGAGCTGCTCTATCCGTTGCTGTGCCGTGCCGTGCTTCATACCCAAGCACTTCACTGGCTAAGACCAAGGAGGACCAGGCTAGGCGGCATCTCGGCAAAGCCTAGCTCGAGGCACCTCCTGTGGTCGGCCTTTCTGCCGGTCAAACAGTTACCTCGGCTGACCACGCATTTCCGGGCGCCGGTCACTCAGCTTGTCTGGCTTCGGCCATCCCCTGATCGAGCACTGCCTTGCTGAGCAGCTTCTTTATGGTCTGGGGCGGCACACATTCGGCCCAAGTTCTGCCCGGCCCAAGTTCTAGCAGCCCATCTCTGGGCGGATAGTCGATCATCTCGGCCCCATGCACCGTTGGGCTCTCAACCTGCTCGGCCGTTACCTCGGCCCAACTCCAGATCATAAATCACCCTCTCAGTTACCAATGGTGTTGATACGAAATCGACAACCATTGATAATATAGCCATTAAATCTCCTTACCAAGTTAGTAGGACCATTTGCCAATTTATTGATTTCTTCAAAAATTGTGGCATTTGTCACTCGTAAAGTTTGGACCTATTAAAAAAATAATCAAAATTCAATATAAATAAAAAAATGTTAATATAAATAAAAACTATGTAATATAGATGATATATTTAAATATACATACATGATCCACAAACCAAGTGTGAAATGTTTGAAAATATTCACGTTGAATTTGATGATCATCTGCACGTGGCATTTTGCTTTGAGGAATTCAAGATACTTGCTATATAAATTGAAAGATATGTTAGATAATTTCCTTGTTTCATAGGGGATGAGAGGGGAGAAAGGGGGGAATAATAATAATGGATGATGCAACTTACATTATAAATGGGACAACTGAACTTTTATTGAATAAGATATATCGATGAGCTTATATGCATGCATTATTATCAAGATAAAATATAATGTTCTCCCCAACAGCACGACCCATGTTATCACCACCATCGTAGTTCCTCACCGGTCGGTTACTTCTAGTTTCAACATCATCCAAATACCGTACACAAAATTCCATGCACTCTTCCATCAAGTAACCTTTAGCAATTGAACCTTCTAGATAAGCTCGATTACGCACATACTGCTTCAACCTAAGGAGAAACCTTTCAATTGGATTCATTCACCTGAATTGCACTGCTCCACCAATCAAAGCTTCAGCAGCTAAATGTATAGGCAAATGTTCAATTATATCAAAGAATGTAAGTGGAAATATTTCCTCAAGATGACAAAGTGTTATACTAATGCGATTTTTGAATGTATTCCAAATCTGCCACATGATTCTTCTAGGAGCACAATTGTCGAAAAAAATTGCCCAATTCAATCAAAGGTTCAACCACATTCTTGGGCAAGGATTTGCGAATAGCCAATAATATAAGTTGTTGCATCAAAATATGACTATCATGACTCTTAAGACCTCCAATGCTTTTATCTTCTAAATGCACACGTCTTGAAATATTTGATGCATACCCATCTGGCACTTTCACTCCTTTTAGTACTTTGAGAAATATATCTTTTTCATGCTTACTCATTGTAAATTGTGTAAAAGGTAAGTACACTTTGTTGGACCCTTTTGATTGCGCATGTAGTGGTATTCTAATATTCATCTCTTGCAGATCACGTCGAGCACTCACATTGTCTTTAGATTTTTCCACAACTCCAAGTAATGTCCACAAGACATTATCACATACATTTTTCTCTATATGCATCACATCAAGATTGTGCCGAATTAGGTTGTGCTTTTAGTACGGTAGTTCATAAAATATACTCTTCTTCTTCCAATTATAGCTTCAAGATTTAGAAGTTCCTCTCTCTCTTTGTCTCTGTTGCCTTTTCTTAAGGTTATCAATCTTGTATTGGGTCAAGATATCTTCTGAATCTAACTGATGCAATAACACAGATCCAGACAACAATTTAGGTTTGCTTCGCCATTCTCGTTTGCCATCAAATGATATTCTATCCTTTCGAAATTTATGATTGCTAGGCAAGAACCGACGATGTCCAATGTAGGAATGCTTTTTACCATGTTTCAACCAACATGATACCTTTTTTGTGTTACAACAAGGACAAACATATTCACCTTTGGTACTCCAACCTGATAAGTTGGCATAAGCCGAGAAATCATTAATTGTCCATAGCAAAGTTGTATGCATTTGAAACATTTGATTGGTTAATGCATCAAATGTGGCTACACTTTCATTCCACAATTCATTCAACTCCTCAATTAATGGTTGTAAATATACATCAATCTTGTCTCCAGGTCCTTTTGGGCCATCGATAAGTATAGACAAAATGAAAAATGATTGCTTTATGCACATCCACGGGGGTAAGTTGTAAGGAATTAACACGGCAGGCCAAGTGCTATGAACTATGTGCATTGATCTGAATGGATTGAATCCATCAGATGCTAACCCAAGCCTTACACTTCAACTATCACTAGCAAAGACGCTATTTTGTCGATCAAAATCTTTCCATGTAGAGGAGTCAGCAGGACACCTTAACACACTATCATCAATTCATTCCTCTTGATGCCATCTCATGAGCTTTGCTGTTTTGGATGACATAAACAATCTTTGCAACTTTGGCTTCAAAGGAAAATATCTCATTTGTTTTGGAGCTTTACGTTTATCGTGTCTTTTACCATCATTCGATTTCCATTTACAGCTTTTGCAAACAACACATTCATCAAGACTTGCATGATCATTTCGGAACAACATACAACTATTAGGACATGCATCCTAAGTCTCATATGTGAAGCCCAAATCCTCAGTTACTTTCTGAGCCACATAGTATGAACTTGGAAGTTTCACAACTTCAGGAAAAGCCTCTTTCAATAACTCAAGTAGCATGTCAACAGATTTGTCTGTCCACTTATTAAGCACTTTCATATGCAAAAGTCTAACAATGAATGACAATGATGTGAATTTCTTACAGCTTGGATACAGTTCACTTTGTGCATCTTGTAGAAGTTTGAAATACTTTATAGTTTCTTCATTTGGACCTATGCAAGTCTCATTTGTACTTTGATCATCATCCTCAACACTTACATGTACATGTAGATTTCTTAGAGTATCGTTTAGCATTCCAATCATATCATCCCTAACATTTGAATCCACCAAAGTTTCCATATCCTCATTACCATGCAAAGGAACATATGATTCATCATGATTAGTCCAATTTTTATACTTCTTAAAGAAGCCATTACTATAAAGATGATCATTCACAACTTCTCGTGAAAAATTATAACGATTCTCACAATTCCTACAAGAACAACTAATATATGAACCTTCAGTCCTATTGGTGTATGCAAACTTTAGGAATGTATCAATCCCATCCAAGTACACATTCTAGCTCCTAAATCAATCCAACTTTTATCCATCGTCCCACTTTTCTTAACTTTACCTGTGAAAATCGCATCACATTAATTACTAAAGGTTTACAATTTAAAACAGTGAGCTACAGATTACAATATATATTTATGCATTCCTAAATTGTTTGAAATTGGACAATTCAAAAACCATGTCATCATAGCCAAATACATTAACTCTGCTGAGAATGTAATGACCATAGTGTTTTTTTTTCTATTGCAAAACAATTTCTATAGTATTTAGAAAGCAAATATGTTTCTAAAAAAAAAAAAACAATACTAGTGAAATAGATTCACTCTATATATTTTAACAAAATATAATTTCTGTTTTTTCTGTTTAAAAAACAGTATGGTGTGTAAAAAATATATAAAACATAAACACATTTATTTAAAAAACTAAATATGTTTTTTGAAAAAAAAATAACAATGAATAAGTTTATATTTAAATAAGACAATTTTGTACTTTATTATATATTAACAAAAAACACTTTATGTTGTCCTTATTAAAAAAAACAAAACAAAAACAAAACAGATTCTATATATATATATATATAACTTATGACACATTTGAAAATTAAATTACATTCAAATAAAAACAAAAACAAAAACAAAACAGATTCTATGTGTATGCATATATTTATTATTTTTACCATTTTTTTATCTTGCTTTATTGCTTCCCCTCCACTTTCCTTCCATTTTCCCTCACTTTATATATCCCCCATTTTCCTCTCTGCTTCATTTCTGTTCACACCCATCTCCTCCTCTCACCATTTTCATTATTGTTTGAGTGAATTACAATAACAAAATACAATTGCATTCCCTTTTAACTCCCAACTTACACCCAGCTAGAGATTTTCCAAAGAAAATTTATGGGTTTTCTTTATTGATTCTTTGCTATAGTTGCAATTCATAAACTATAATGTTTGTTAAATCATAGGCAGCCAATTTTTTTTTTTCTTATCCCACCTAAATGTATTTTCTAAAGTGCTTTTGTTCCCCTCTTACCAACTTCGTCTAAAATCAAATTGACCTCATCGCATTTCACAATAAAGTGAGCTTAACTTCTAAACTTTTTCAATTAATGCTAGGAATGTAATACAGAACTTTGCAGAGGATAGATAAAGTGGGAAAAAATAATGATCTATATATATTTGATAGGTGAGTTAAGGAGACTCGAACATGAGTCTCTTTATTAGGAAATGTGACCTAAGCCACTAGGATGACCCTTGGTGAATGAAAATAAAGATAACTAAAATGGTTGGCACACACTATGTATGCACTCTGTATTATTTGGTTTCGGTTTTAAAAATTGATGTTTATTACTAATGTGGTTTAGTTTTCTTAAGAAACACTGTACAAACCCATTTTTTGGGAGAACATGATATTTCTTTAATATGAATAATGCACCACCACATAAACCCACCACATAGGCAGCAGTAACAACAAACTTGCATAAGCTTTAGACAGTGCATTAAACAAAACAAACAAAAGGAATATGTGTTTTCACCGTAAAGGATTATAAGCCAAGGCATTTAAGCATTAAAGAAAGGACAAGGACAAAATTTAAAAAACAAAGAAAATATAACAGAAACCTAACACTCCTATAACACTTATAGTCCGGGAGAAGGGAAAGATCAGTACTGATAATAACCACTCCTCCAACGCTTACAACTGTTGGATTGTATAGTAAAGTGTCTAGGTATATACAATTAGTTAAGGTGATGTTTTGTTGGTACATAAATTTGAATTCTACCTTCAAATTCTCTTAAATGGAAAAAGAACAACCCTTTTTCAGTGACGACAACACAATATTACCCAATTAGAATTCTGCTAGTAGATTACAAAAGTATACACCATTAATTCCTAATATATAGAAAGCTCAAAAACTGAGAACTCTTTTTGGGTACATATCAAGCCAAACCCGTGAGGCGAAAGAACGTGAGTGAAAGATTACAAAAGCATACATCACTTTTCCCCAGTTTGATTCCAGAAAAAGCTCATAATTAACTAGGGGCGAAAGAACACAAATCAAACACTCAAATCATCTACTATTTCAGTTCTTAAGGAGATTGATATATATATATATATATATAGAGAGAGAGAGAGAGAAAGAGAGAGAGAGTGAGAGAGCACTTACCCTTAGGAGGACAGTCGGCGGTGTCAGTGGAGAGGAGGAGAGTCGGTGGTGCCAGTGGAGATGGAGAATCGGTGGTGCCAATATGAAGAGTTCGTTTCTTAGTGATGAATCAAGATGGAATTTAGGGCAAAAAGAGAAAAAAGAAATTATAAAAAAAAAGAAGGGTATATATATCAGGTTCTAAAAACGATGTTGTTTTAAAAAAAAATTCAATTACTTTTTGTAATGGCACACAATACAGATGCAAAAGTAACCTGAAATGGGCGCGAAAAAAGGCGCGCGACGCAATTTTTTTTGAGACGGTAAAAATTTGGCCAATGCAAATAATATTTTGTTTGAGACGGTATAGTATGCCGACTCAAATAATAATAGTAAGTAAATTTTTTTTGAGACAGTCCTACTTTGCTGATGCTAATAATACATTTTTGAGTTAGCAGATGTTTTTGTCACAAATAATGGGACTTAAATAGCTTCTTTCTTGTAGTGAAGTAGGAATATCTGTTGCAATTGAGACTTTGAACTGAAATTGAAGGCCTTAGAGGCGCAATAAACAAAAACCAACTTGATATCTATGATTAACATGATTTATATAGCTTACGATGAAATTTTGAAAAATTATGATTTGTAATGATTTAATCATGTTTTATGAGTTGGGTCATATATGTGTATTTAGCCCTATTGTTCTTCATTTGTTGGTTGAAAGCCCTGGAGAGTGAGTTAGAGAGAGAGAGAGAGAGGAAAAGAGAGCTAAGGATTTGAAGAAAATCAAAGGGCAAACCTTAGATTTGAGTGAATGCATGTTAATTTACTTACAAACTTTGTCTCTAACTCATCTTTGTCAAGAAATCATGAAGAAATTAGGAATTTTGAGCTAGGGTTGTGAGTTGTGTAGTGACTAGAGCTAAAGGCATGAAATTGGACCTTAATCTCTACACCATTGTTTGGTTTGAGTTCATTTTTATGATTGATCCATGAAACAAACCCTAGATGGTTCATATAAACAAGATTTGTGAGAAAATCATTTATGAATATATGTATTTTGAACTTGTGTATGTAAACCATGAAATTGTGAAAAGATGAGACCATGAAATTGTTGTTGATGCAAAATTGATATGTTTAATGTGGAATTACACTTGTATCATGCTTAGATATCATGTTTTTGAGTTGTTTTTACATGGATTTGGGCTTGGGAATGAGAGGAAAACGTTTGCATCTTGGAGCCATTTTCGGACTGCCTGAGTGAGCCCAGACCACTCGTGTGGCCTCAGACTCAGCACGAGAGCCCAAGATTTAAGCCTAAACCCACTCCTCACTATGCGCTCAAGTGGCGGCCATTTCCGCATGTGCGGAGCCAGATCGCTTGAGCGGTTGGACCGGCCGCACGTGCGGCCAAACAGGGAAAAAAATTGTGTTGTTTTGTCTTGCTACCCCCGGCCTCCGGAATGCATTCCCAAACTTATTTAGCCCCTTTTGGGAGTGAAATGATGAATAGAAACTCATTAAAGAAGGTTATGAATAATGAAAGAAAATAGTACAATTTAAGTGAATTACTTATCGAATATATGTGTGACATGTTTGGTGTAGGTCATGTACCGAAGGAAATGCCACAAGATCGATCCCACTGTGAGTAATAATACCATATTTATATGTTTATTATTGTGTACCTCGAACCATGAACGGTGAATGATGCCGACATTGTGATTTGTTTGACATGAGAAACCTCATTAATATTATATGACATGTGCAATGTTAGGCCCGAGGTCGTTTTGTTATATGTTGGGCCCGAGGCCGTTTTGTTGTAGGATTGAGCTCGAGGCCGTTTTGATATATAATTGGACCTGAGGCCATTTTGTTATATGTTGGGCCCGAGGCCATTTTAAAATATGATTGGGCCCGAGGCTGTTTTGATATGCGTTGGGCCCAAGGCCGTTTTGATATATGATTGGGCCCGAGGTCGTTTTGAAGTATGATTGAGCCTAAGGCTGTTTTGTTTATACGATTTTGAGTATTGTGAGAATCTTATGACTATCTATTTACATTGTTCTACTGTATTGTTACTTAATGAGCTTCGCTCACCTAATCTTATGTATGCACATGTAGATAATCCGCAACATGGAACACACCCCTAGAGTCAGCTTCAAGAGCCATTCTTTTTTAGACCCAATCGAGTCACACCTCCGAGATGAAGTTTCATATTTGACTCACATCATACTTTGACTTTATTTTGTTTTTGCCATTGTGGTCTTGGATTTGTAAACGTTATGCACAAATTTCTTTCGATACTTATATTCTTTTTTCATGGGCATGTAAATGATGTGGATGTGTTACTTTTTGCTCATATTGGTATAGCTCAATGGACTTATTCTTTTGTTGTATGCTTCCGTTTTTGGCCCTATTACTATAATTACTCTGTATGTTTGTTTGAGGTCGATGGTAATCAAGTGATTATCGGCTGGTTATGACCCAAACTTGTAATCAAGTGATTATCGGCTGGTTATGACCCAAACTTTTAGGGGTAGGTTCGGATCATGACAACTAAATGGAACATAAGTAGATAAAAAAAATATTTATGAAAAAGTGCCCCTAAAATTAAAAAAAAAAACACTACGATGGAAAATTGCAAGAAAAATACTAAAGACCCTAAGAAATTTATTAATATTTTTACTAAATATCTCACACGTATGTGGAACCCATACCCATGTGAGACCTACACTCATATGAAACATTTGATAAAAAAAATTGGTACATCTCTTAAGGGTTGTTTGGGAAGTACTAAGAGTATCTCTAACGTTTACTCTCTTTTTTTCATTATAAATTTGACTAAAAATTTTGTCTGATATCGCGTGTTCTAACGAAGCAATTTGAGATTCATCAAATCACCGTTGGACCAAGAGGACAACCGAGAGAATGTCCAACTGGTCGACTGGCCAATGTAAAATTTCTAAATTTTGAAACAGACTTCCCCTTAATTTTATAAGGAGGTGGTCAACTGGGAAATAATCAGCCAGACATCCGCCTAGTCGTCTGTTACTCATGTATTATCCAATAACCAGGGTCGGCCCTAGGCTAAGGCCACTAAGGCCTGTGCCTTGGGCCCCCAAATTTTGTCCCAAAATAAGGCCCCAAATTTGTTAGTTTTATATTAGATTAAAAGTTCAAAGTCCAAACTTTTTTTATTGTTTGAGACCCAGTCTAAAAGGCCCTTCAAAAAAATCGGTTGGGCCAAATTAAAAATATATATATATATCTATAATCATTGTTAGGCCCAATTAAAAATTTATATAATTAATCCAAACAAATATATATGATATAATGGGTCTAAATAGAATCTAATGTCAAGAATTTAATAGAATAAATAACTTACCTTAATTTTTTTTCCATATCTCTTTATCATATTTTAATTGAATAATTTTACCTTAATTTATGTTCGTTAATTTTGTTTGCCCTAATTTTTTTCCCTCTCTCTTTATCATAATTTAATTGAATAATCTTGCCTTAGTTTTTTCTCCCAATTTTTTTTCCAATAATTTATGTTTTGTTATCAAATAATTAGTGGATTGTGATTTGTGTGGATTATGATTATATTATCATATATCATATTACAATAACATAATCATTTTATTATCAAATATCAATGAATTATGTTGTTTGTGTTGATTATTACTAAACTCTAAAACAATAAGACCCTATTTTATCTTTTTTGAGTCTTTATAATGATTTTTTTATATCTTAATATATGAAAATAAATTTTAATGATTATATGTATAAGGAAACTTTTTGTAGCTACTAAATAAAAAAAAATTATCGGTAACTTTGTATTTTATCCGTGATTTTTTTTATAAAAAAATATATATATGAGGCCCCCCTTCAAAACCCACCTAAGAGCATCCAGAATGGATGTCTTAGTGCATTTGTTAGTGTAAGTTGGTAATTTTTGGCCAGCTAAAAATACTGTTTTGTGCTGCAATAGAGCTGCTAAGGGGTGTGTTAGTGCCAGTGATTAGTGTCAATTGTTAATTTGTGTGTTAACTACGGTGATACTTCTAACAAGCCAAGAGAGAGAAAGAGAGAAAGAAAATAGAGAGGCACTGGGAAGGGCAGTGTTGTGGGGTCTTTCGGCCGGACGTCCGAACCCCTCTGAATGCATTTGGTTGGCCAACTTTTTTTTTTTGGTCGGCCGAATTGTTTTATAGCCAGTTGGCTGGTTTTGAAGAAAAGTTATAGGCTTAAGAGAGAGAGAGAGAGAGAGAGAGAGAGAAAAGAAAAAGAAAAAGAGAGGCGTTGATGTGTGCAGTGGGGTGGGGGCCACTGCACTTTTCAATTATTTTATATTTTATTTATTATTTATATATATATATATATATATTCTTAACACATTCATTGTACCACTACTCATTCTATAAAATTAACAAACTCTTAACACAACTTAACACACATTTTTTAACCGCACTTTTATTAATTTTTGTCATATAACACACTTTAACAAACAATTTTAGCCATCCCATTGTGGATGCTCTAAGGTCCCATAAATCTCAGGGCTGGCCCTGCTAACAACCACCTGTAAAACTAACAGTTATGTACAGTAATTTGATGAAAGGTTCCAACATTCTTAATTTGGTGAAAAATTTGAGATATCCTCAATTTTAATACTAATTTGATGTTAATGTTAGAGTACCAATTTTGTACGTTTTTTTATCAAATTTAAATTTAATGAAACAAAAGATGAAGCATTGAAAAACCTCTAATATAGCATTTTTTTTTATCATATTATCTTTTATAATCACATCACATAATTACTTTTCTACATATTTTTTTATAAAAAATCTAAAAAATATATTTATTTAATACTTCCCAAATAATCGCTCAATATCTCTAGCATTGTTGAATTTGAAAGGCTCTCCTCTATATCTATTGGAAGGTTGCGCCAAGTCACCATTAGACATTTTGGCCAATTTCACCAACAAAAATAAATTGCAATATAAAACGTTTACAAAAACAAATATATGTATATATATATATATATAGAGAGAGAGAGAGAGAAAATTGTATTTTCGAAGAAACATAATAATTTTTTTTTTTGATCGGAAGAAACATAATAATTTGAATACATTAATTTATATTTAGATTGTTTTGAGAAATTAGTTAAAAGTTAACATTTTAACTTTTTTTAAGTTTTTTTTTTTTTAAATGTATAAAAAATAAGAGAGGTAATGTAATCCAAAATAGGTTAAAAGTCAAAAAGTAACTTTTACTGTCTTTTCAAAAGAGGCCTTAATAAGATTAAAATGATCTAAACTAATAAATAATGTGAAAATATAAGAATAAATAATATAAAATATGTATTTTAATGTAAAAAATTATGACAATGTGTAAATGATAAATATTAATAAAAATAAGATTAAATGTCATATAAAATTGGATGATATCTCTTTGGTAATTTTTATTATTTATTTTAAAATTTCTCTCACCAAATTTTCACCTTCCTCTTTAGGTATCTTTCTCACACTTACACCACATATGTCATCACACTATAGTCTTTTCGACATCCAACACCATTGTCACCAATAATACATTCCAAACTTCTAACTTACCCTGCATTACGTTCCCATCATTTGAGCCTACGACATCCCAATCGATACATATCGAGATCAAGTCTCAATTTTTTTTTTTTTTGTTGGAGATCAAGACCCAACGTCAAATCCACTAAAAGCATAAATTGCTTTGTTGATGACTTAAAACCACCATTGGTAGACCTATTCACTTATCTCTCTACCTTCGAAGCTTTTGTCTCTATCCACGTGTGATTAATAAATAAATTCAAGGGTGCTATTTTTGCTTGGGAAACTTGGTTTGGTTTAAATGCTGCTCCCATTAAACTAACTTGTGGTTAACACTTTGATCCAGTCACTACTAGCCTTTACTTTTAGTGTTTACTCCACTATTGTCACCAATTGTAAACCATCCACAAAATGTCATTAAAACCTTTACGTATAGTACTATCGAACCTCTTACTACAATTGATTTATTTACTTTTATTGCAAGCTTACTATAATTGTCATTACCTTTTATCATCCTTTTTACTAATGCATAAAACAATCAAATATCATACGTCCCATCTACCATAAAATCATAGGCCGCTTGCTTTTCATTACCAAACTTTGGAGATTGCATATCACTTGCTCTATTGTTGCTGAAGGATCGCAAATTGCCTCATTTACCTAGTTTAGAATTAATTAATTTAATCTTTATTAGATTTTGCTGAGTTTGTTCGTGATTGATTAGGTATGACTGGAAATGAAATAGAAGAAATGATAGTGGCATTGGGAGAGAAAAACTAATGGTGTAAATAGCATTTGAAAAGAGATTGAGTAAGAGCATCTCCAACGATGCAACAAATTTTTTTTTTAATCAAATTTGAGTAAAAGTTTTCTTTGTTATCAAATGCTCAAATGGAGGATTTTGGAGCTTCATCAGGCCACCAGTCGACCGAGCAGACAACTGGGTGGATGTCCGGCCAGTTGACTGGCCAGCATAAAATATATATATATATATATATATATTTTCTCTTGAGATGGTTGACCGGGCGGTTGACCAGCCAGTGTATTTTTTCACAAATTTTTGCCTTGAGGTGGTCATCCAAGAGGACATCTGGCAACAATAATGAACAATGATTTGATGAAAGGCACATTGATCCTCAGTTTGATAACAGAAAAGTAAAATCCTCAATTTGATATTTATTTGATGCAACTGTTGAAGCAGTAAAAATACTTAATTTTCATCAAATTTAAATTTAATAAAATATTGGAGTAACCATTTGGAGGTGGATTAAGAATAACTAAAAATGAGAAGATGAGAGTAGCACAATGGTTATAGTAGTGTGAGTTTGACAAAATTATTCATAATGTAATGGGTAAAGAGACTATATTATTTATCAATTAAATTAGTAAACAAAATTGGATCAATGGCTAGGATTGATACCAACTAAAAATATATAGAATTTAAATTGATAGCATAAAAAATAGAATTTAAAAATAGAAGGTTTACTTTTTTAAAAAGACAAATTATGGAGATTACGGGCATCTCTAACAGCATATTAATTTTTTCACTTTTGATATCAAGTGCACTAATGGAGGGTTTTGTAATTTTATTAAACCACCAGTCGGTTGATCGGCCAGTGTAATTTTTTTTATAAATTTTTGTCTTGAGGTGATCATCTGGGAGACATCTAGGGATATTTGGTGGTAAAAATTCAACGATAATGAACAGTGATTTTATAAAAGATATTGATTTTCAATTTGATGGAAGAAAAGTGAAATTCTGAATTTGATAATGAATTTAATAAATTATTAGAGGAGTAAAAAGTAACTTATTTCACCAAATTTAAATTTAATAATAAATTTAGTTTGGGATGTGGGTTGATGTTTTAACTTTTTGACTATTTTATCAAGGGCTAAAAAATCTTATTTGGAATAGGTTTTTAACTTTTTTTTATTTTTATAAGAGAAAAAATAAAATAATTATAAATTAAATATAATATTTTATTTTATTTGACTAAAATAATAAATTTTGCCTTATAAAATTTTGAGCAAACTTCACTTTATCCCTGTGGTTTGGGCCGAGTGCGGTTTACCCCCATGACATTCAGAAATTACCACATAACCCCCTGTGGTTGATGGACTAAAACGCACAGTTAACTTTTTTGTCTAAGATAACATAATGTGAAAGTCACGCATCTCTATAGAGAGTGAGTCCGTTTTTATGACGAAAATACACTTTCTACATCTTCAAATTTACAAAAGATGCCATTTTATTTTCAACCTTCTTTTTCTTCATCTCTACTCTCTCTCTCTCTCTCCTCCCCTCAAACCACCACCCATATCCATTCTTTTTCACAGGATGATCAAACACATCTCTGATCAATTGAACAAACACTTTTTTAATCATGTGTACATATATATATTTTTCTTGATCATGTGCATGTACATATACATATACAAATCCAAACCCATTTGATTTTTTTTTTTAATTTTTTTATTGGAGAGAAATAAAATTCCTCCCATACATATACACACACATATATATACATATATTTGTATACATACACAAATCCAAACCCATGTTAATTTATTTTATTTTTTTGATTGAAGAGAACTGAAATTCCTCCTATGCATATATTGTCGATCTCCAACGAAGTGGAGAACTTCATCTATAACCTCAGCCACTTCAGAGCCATCTATTCTTAATTTATTCAAATCATGATTTATGCAAATCTATTTTTGGGTAAAAAATTAGGCTTTTGATTTGGGTTTGTTTTTTTTTTAATGATTTCTTTCAAATTAACATTATTTTGATTAGCCTTTTGATTTCTTTCATGTTTTCTGTGTTAATTCAGAGATGATTATTATTGACAAAAAAAAAAAATAGAAGATTAGAGTCACAAGTTGCTGATTATACAAAAGTCGTTGCAGAGCTTGAAGCTGTCAGAGCAAAAGTAAAGGTGTTAAAAAAGAAACTAAATCGGAATAGAACAAGAAACAAAGTTTGAAATAGAGAGATAGAGAGAGAGAGAGATATGAAGATGAGATTGTGTATGTATATATATATATATATATGTATATATACATATAAAGTTTGAAATAAATAGAGAGAAAATAAAAAGATAAAGATGTGGAGAGAGAATTGGGTTTTCTCTGAAATGAAGAGAGAGAATAACAAAATGAAGATGAGGGTATAATTATCAATTTACAATTTCTGTTAACAGAAATTAGTGTGCGTTTTAGTTCATCAATCACAAGAGATTATGTAGTGATATTAGAACGTCAAGAAATAATCCGTAAATAGCCAAAACTATACGGAATAAAGTGAAATTTGCCCTAAAATTATTGGGTAAATTACACTGACACCCCTCTAAGGTTTATGTTTATTACAGTTACCCCCTCACATTTTAGAAATTACATCTCTCCCCCTGAGGTTTAAAGTTTCATTACAGATTTCCCCCTTAGCAATTTAATTTTTTTAAATACCAATTTTGCCATCACTAGGTAAATTACATTGACACCCCTCCCATTTTAAAAATTATAATCCCTTCCCTAAGGTTTAAACTAGCATTACCAATTGCCCCCTCGGTTAGTATTAGTTGGAAAAAAAAAATTAATTGAAAAAAAATTAATTGAAAAAAAAAATTTGTTAGTAAAATTTTTAAATTGCTGTTTAAAAACTAACGTACACTCATTTTTTGAATTTACATTTTTTCCTCAAATTTACAAACTGAGACAATCATTTATAAACCAAAAAAATTATCAAACAAGTTTTTATGACAATTTTTTAAAATTTTGCAAATATAAATTGAAAACTAAAAACGAAATGGTTACCAAACAGATTTTAGATGGTAAAATTGTCATAAAATTAACAAATAATTAAATAAGTTATTAACATAAGAAATGACTTATTAAAAGATTCTTACGCTATGTATGGTCTGATTTTTAGAAAAAAAATTTAAAAATTTAAAATTAATTTTGTTAAAAAATAAAAAATAATTATCATTTTTATATAATTTTTATTTTTCGAGTAGTTAGAAATAATTTTTTACAAATTAAATTTAAACAGCCATACGTATGTATATAACCTGCCCAAAAGTTAAAATGATAATTATTTTTTACCCTTAAATGATAATTATTTTTTATTTCTTAACCAAATTAATTTTTAATTTTTAATTTTTTTTTCTAAAAATCAAACCATACATAGCCTAAGAATCTTTTAATAAATCATTTCTTACGTTGGTAACTTATTTAATTATTAGTTAATTTTACGACATTTTTATCATCTGAGACTTGTTTGGTAACCATTTCATTTTCAGTTTTCAATTTATATTTACAAAAATTTTAAAAACTGTCATAAAAACTTGTTTGATAATTTTTTTGGTTTATAAATTGTTGTCTCAGTTTGTAAATTTGAGAAAAAAACGTAAATTCAAAAAATGAGTTTATGTTGGTTTTTAAACAGAAATTTAAAAATTTACTAACAAATTTTTTTTTCAATTAATTTTTTTTCTAATTAATTTTTTTTCCAACTAATAGTAACCAAGGGGACAATTGGTAATGCTACTTTAAACCTTAGGGAGGGGATTGTAATTTTTAAAATGTGAGCGGTGTCAATGTAATTTACTTAGTGAGGGAAAACTTGGTATTTAAAAAAATTAAATTACTGAGGGGAATCTATAATGAAACTTTAAACCTCATAAAGGAAGATGTAATTTCTAAAAGGTGAAAAAATGAACTGTAATAAATATAAACCTCAAGGGGTGACAGTGTAATTTATCAAAAAATATTTTAGCCCATAAGTATTCCAAACCTAACGAACTAGAAATGATTACTTAAGTAATAAAAGAAAGGAAATGAAATGAAATGATTATGATTTCTCTCATTTTTATTTAGATAAGGAAGAAATAAAAAAAATGATTATGATTTCTCTCATTCTTGTTTAGTTAGATTTCATTAAGAGAAAAGAAAATAAAAGAAATTATTTTATATTATATTACCAAAATAACCTTTTTATATTTTCAATTATTTTATTTCTTTTATTTTTGTAGGGACAAAATTAGTATTATGAAAATAGTGGTTTCTTTTCTCTCCCAATCTATCCAATTTTGAAAAGATTGAAAATGAAACTTATAAGAAAAATGAATTTTTCTTCATTTCTTTTTATTTCTCTCCACTTAAATTATCCAAACAAATAAAAAAAATACATATTTCTTCATTTTTTTTTTTTTCTTTTCGCTTCAAATCATTCGATCCAAACGTAGCGTTAGAGTTGGTCTTAAAAAAAGAAAATTAAAAAAAAGGGTATAATTACGAGAACCTTGCTAGCGAGAAGTCACTCTTGTTGTAAAGCAGAACGAAACTGAAACCCTAGCTGTATGCGATAGAGAGATTTTGGTCTCAATGGCGAAAAAGAGAAAAGCACAAGCTCAAGTCGAAGAACAAGTAATTGCAAAGCCCGATTCATCATCCGAAGAAGAAGAAGAAGAAGAAGAAGAAGAAGTTGAAGAAGAAGTAGAAGAATCAGAAGAGGAATCGGAAGAAGAGTCCGAAGAAGAATCAGAAGAAAACGAAGAAGAAGAAGAAGAAGAAGAAGAAGATGATGATGAATTGAAGAAAGAAACTATGAGAAAGCTTCTCGAACCCTTCGGCAAAGAACAAATCCTTGATTTGCTCAAAGAAGCCGCTCTCAAGAACCCTAGTATCATCGCTCGAATCACTCAATCGGCGGAGTCCGATCCGGCTCATCGCAATGTCTTCATTCATGGCCTCGGATGGGACGCTACAACCGAACAAGTCCTCTCAATCTTCAAACCCTTCGGCGAAATCGAAGAATGCAAGGTCGTCACTGACAAAGTCACAGGAAGAGCAAAGGGTTATGGGTTCGTACTCTTCAAGACTCGAATCGCAGCACAGAAAGCCCTCAAGCAGCGCCAGAAGAAGATCGGGAATCGAATGGCCTCGTGCCAGCTCGCCTCTGCCGGAGTCCCCAACAATCAGGCCGGTCAAGAGCCAGCTGGTAGGAAAATCTATGTTGCGAATGTCGGGTCTCATGTGAATCCCGAAAAGCTTCGATCTTTCTTTGCGAAATTTGGGGAAATTGAGGAAGGTCCTTTGGGTCATGACCCTGTGACTGGGAAGCTAAAAGGGTTTGCAATTTTTATATACAAGAATGAAAAGGATTGTAAGAAGGCATTGGAAGAGCCTGTGAAGGTGTTTGAAGGGATTCAAATGCAGTGCCGGCGAGCTGCCGAAGGTCGGAATAATAAAAACCAGGCAGTTGTGTTGGGTGCGTCTGTTGGTGGTGGTGGTGTTGCTTCAATACAGCAGAGTGAGATAAACACCATGAATTATGGCTTGGGTATGAATCCGGGAATTCTTGGTCAAAATGTTAATACGGCTGCAGTTATGATGGGCCAAAATCCCGGGATTGGGTTGGCAAATCCGATGATGGCCTCGGCATTGAATCAGACTGGGTTGCCCCCGTCCATGGGGGCAAACCCATCATTGGGTTTCAGTGGGAATTATGGCATTAATAGCGTAAACCCGAGCTTGATGGGTGGTTATGGTTCCCAAGCTGCTTTGCAGGGTAGTTATGGTTCTCAAGCTGCTTTACAGGGTAATTACGGTTCCCAAGCTGCTATGCAGGGTCTCGGTGCTTACCAGAACGCTCAATTGGGACATTCTTCTGCAGGAGCAACAGCAGCGGCAGCAACAAGGCCACAATCTGGTTTTGGATCTGCGGCAACTACCTTTCCCTCCTATTTTGGCCGCTAGGTAAGAAAACTTCATGTGAACCTGATTTATTGTTGTCATATATTGTTTTGCTCTTTTTTATTTTTGGTGGGTAAGCCAAAAAAATTGTCTACATCATTGGTTATAGTTCATGACATGTCTATATCACTTTTCTACCTATGATTACTCTACATTTAAAACCATATCTTTTCTTTACATGGTTCCTGGTTTATATTTATGAAACCAAGGATGTTATAGCATTTTCATATTCTCATATTGAAGAAGTCTATGCTGGGGCCTGAATAATTAGCTGAGTCCTGCTTTTATTAGTTCAACCTATTAGTTCAATGGAATATAAAGTTTACTGCTTCTGAGATTGTTATCCTTTGATGCATGTAATGAGTTATGATACTATAGTGTTTTTACGTGAGAATGTAATGTAGTTCAACCATCCGATACTTTTGTAGCCCTGGTGCTGGAGTATGGTGTAGTTTCACTACCTCCACCACGGTGTTAGTTAGCATAATATATTTGTGAATTGTTTAACATATTCAAATTGCAGGTATATGAACTTAAAAAGACAATTCAATTTACCATTTTTGGGGCTTCAATGCCAGGGTCCCTTTTAGTTTGCTTTGTACTTCTTTGCCATCTGTTTTATTTTGTCTATTTGTCACCCAACTATCTCATAGGATTTATTAATAGTGGTCATTGAAGCATTCCATACTATGGAACCAGGATGTTTCTGCATTGGTTTCAATGTGGACATGAACCTTTTGAACTATGGGGTGGTGTTCAAATAACCGCCTACCCGATCAATACTATCCAGGCCGACTGACCCGTCTCTATCACAGATGGTTTTGTTGATTTCAATGGTCGGTTGTAGTTTAAATCATTCAAATTTTCTTGAGATTCAGTCAAGTATCAGTTTTAGTACAAATGAAATCGTTTCTGATCCAGCCGTATTTCGTATATATAGATATATCCACGTGTTGCCATTTGATGGGTTAGTAATAGTACCCTTACCTTCCCAGAACATTGACTATTATCAATCCAACTTATCTTCCCAAGACATTGATTGACCCTAATTGATCCAGCTCATTATTTCGGACTCTATATTCAACACATCACCCTCTCTTTCTCTACCTCACTGTCTCTCTCTCACTCCAATTCAATTCACTCTCTCTATATTCAATTCGCTCTCTTATCTCTCTCTCCAATTCAACGCATCACCGTCTCTCTCTCTCTCTCTCCCCCCAATTCTGCAAATTACTCTCTCCCTCTCTCGCCAATTCAATACATCACTCTCTTTTGTGTATTCAATTTTTCGTTAATTCTTCCATCATCTCTATCAGAAACCCTAACAAATCAAGACCTTTAAACTCCAAAATTCCAAAATTCCTCTCAACTGTCTTCGTCTCTCAAGCTCTCACGCATAGAGATCTTAGTTTTGATTTACATCTTTGAAGATGTTATAAGCGGAGGAAAATAAAAGCATTATGCTTTTGGAAGATCTGGTAGATCTAGATGCGAGCCATTGTATTACAAGTTTTAATCACTCGTATTTTTGTTTTTTCTCTACTCTTTTTTCTTCTTTTTTTTGATCGGCATTTTCTCTACTCTTTTCATAGATCTATGTATGTAAATATATATACATATATGTATGTATATGCTAAGGTTTAAAATGGAAGGGAAAGGAAAATGTTTCAATCGAGAATTATCTTTTTCTGTTTTTGTTAAGTTGCTCAGGGGAAGAAATTTTGTTTCTAGGAATACTGTGTTTTGGGCATAAAACTGTATTTAAAAGTGGTCTTGACAATAGAGTTAAACAAATTGTCTTAATTTCTTTTGAGAGTATAAAAAACTCATGATGTTTTTCCCTACCATATTTTGACCTATTGAATTGATTTTTGTTTTGCTTTTGTTTGCGCAACTCAAAGTTGCTTTATGAGGTGTGGAATTGATTTTTAGAACATGGGTCAGAAATCTTATGATCTTATAATTATAGAAAGATGGGGAGGCATGGAGAGAGGGGGCTCTTATTTCCAACAAAGACAAATGCATAAATAGTTGCAAGAAAAGTCCATGACAAAACAGTAGGCATCTAATTTATGCAGAAAATAGCAATTGCATACATGATACGAAAGAAGTGATACTACAATACAAGATATGTAGCATGATTCAACAATGTTGTTTCTAGCTCCTAAACAAAATAGCCTTAGTAGCATGGGCACTAAACACTAGTTAGCCTCCGTTTGGGAAGTGGGTTGTTTTTTTGGCTATTTTAGCCTAGGCTATTTTAGCCTGGTTTGGGAAGGATTTTTTTGATTTTTTTGGCTTTTTTTTGTGAGAGAGGATTGTAATGATTATGGGTTGGATTTGATGTTTTGTTTTTTGTGGCTAAAATAGCCTATTTTGTTTTTTGTGGCTATTTTAGCCAAAAAAGCTTGGCTTTTTTCTTCCCAAACGGAGCCTTAATGAACACTCTCTTCGGACCAAAAGGCTTCTTGATGATTGTGTATATTTGGCTTTAGTTCCACATTCTATTATTTTCTGTAGGCATTTAATAGAGGTAGCATTAAGTTTACGATTCAGGATAGCAGAACATATTAACTATTTATCGGCTTGACAAGTGTGGATTTTATGGAGTTTCAATGGTAGCAGGCACAGAACAATTTAAAGATCACAAGGGGCCATGGTGGCGCCCTAAAATTTTCAAAATTATTCTGTTGGTCCCTGAGAAGCACGGACACGTGACACGACACGGATACGATACGGACACGCTGACACGTTAATTTTCAAAAAATACAGGACACGATACGTGGGGGACACGCATGAAATATATAATTTTATATATTTATTATATATTATATATATAAATATATTATTCAAATATAATATAAAATGCAATATGACATTAATTTCTATAAATTTATATGGGTTTTGTTTTATTATTATATCTTAAATTGTTGTTGTATTCAAACTTATAATTAGTTTCACATGTGTCTAATCAATAGACACGTGTATTTAAGTGATTGACACATGTGTCCTCCAAGTGTTTAAAGAGTGTTTGGATTTTTAAAAAAAATTTAAAAATAGGACACGTGTTGAAGAGTGTCAGACACGTGTCCAAAGAGTGTCGGTGTCCGACACGAACACGATACGGATATGTCACCTTCTTAGAGGTGTCCGTGCTTCTTAGGTTGGTCCAATATTTCATGATTACTATTTCACGATCGCAACTATTTTCAATTTCACATAGAATGTAATAACTTAAGTTTTATTAATTTGACTTTATACATGGTGTAAATGTCTGCTGTTTTCTCTTATAAAAATTATAAGTAGATTTTTTTATTTATCTAAATTATATCAACCACTAAATTGCCTTAAAATAATGGTCCAGTTAATTACACACTAAGATCATAATTATATAGCTTAAAAATTGAATGAAAAAATAAAAAATGTATTAAAAAATGACTGCTATAGAATTAGATTTTCCTTATTAAATATATATTTTTTTCTTAACGCTTACCTAAGAAATTATTTTTGAGTAATAATGTACCTAATGGTAACTTAATTTATTGATACACTCGCATTGGCCTTCCTAAACAAGAAGTTATGGTTCCACTACTGGTGGGAATGATGGTGTTACAGTTAGGATTTTAAAATATATTCATGGGGAACCATTGCTTTCGGAAGTTCTATTCAATTCTTGTGCCACAGCTAGGACTTGTTGGAGTTGGGTTTTGCAGCTCCACAAGGGTACTGGATTGGATTTACTAGACTGTTTTTGTTTTGTGATTAATTTTCATTCAATCTAGTTGTGTTCTTTGTTCTATTTTGTTATTTGTCCTTGCCTTGTTTGTCATTTTTTTGGGGCATAAATTTATTCCCAGTATCATATATCTTATTATGGGTTCGTTTGGGAAGTGGGTTGGTTTTTTGATTGTTTTGGCTATTTTAGCTTGGGGCTAAAAAGCCTTATTTGGACAGAGCTTTTGGTTTTTTTGCCCTTTGTGAGAGGAAGAATGTAATGATTATGGGTTGAATGTGATGTTTTGTCTTATTAGGTTAAAAAAGTTATTTTGTGTTTTTGGGCTAAAATAGTAAAAAATAAAAAATAAAAAAAATCCAAACTTGGCTTCCCAAACGAAGCCATATGAATGGATATATTACCGAGTTCTATGGAGTTTCAAGATTATCTTGTTTGCCTTTTGTTTTTGTTTGTGCTGACAGGTTCCGAGACACAGAGCCAGTTGATAGTTCTGCAGACTGAAGGTGGTTGTTAAATTTCCGCACAGAGATAGTTAGAAAGCAGGAAATGCAACTTTGCTGCATTTTGTACTAGACAATATCGGAAGTACAAATTTTCTGAAGAAACAGACTTGTTATTTTTTTAATTATCGTTGTTTTAATATTTAAATTTTGTGATACCAGACTTATTTTGGTAGGAAGATTAGTCCTGGGCTTGTTTGGTAACATTTATTTTTACAAATTATTGTCTATTTTCATTTTTAAAAACTAGATTTTGTTATTGTGTGCCTTGCACATGTTAAGAAGTTTGAAAGTATTGTACATTTTGCATGAAAGTAATTGTAATAATTATGGTACAATATTTACAAACTTTTTCTTTAGCATGTGCTTCAAGGGTAAACATTAACAAGACCCTTAAAATATCATAAACATTTCACCAAATTTACTAAATTCTTCTTGTATATCACACACAAAAATAAATAAATAAATAAATTTTTATGCCGCAACTTTTCACTGATTGACCTCCTTTGGTCATCACCTCCGGTGGTTGGCAGAGACCTTTGGTTGGAGGAAACCATCATCTTATGGCAAAAATTATCTCCATCCACATTTAAAATATGTATACAGTTAGCTGTAGATGTTATTAAGCATGACCCCTTATTATAGCTATGTAGTTTTTTCATAATCATTGGATGGTATATAATATAGATATTTCATTACAACTACCGCAATCCAAAGAAACTATTCAAACGTTCTGTAACATATTGTTTTCCTCCAACAATGCTCATAAAATAACTGTTGAATGATTATAATGATAGAGAACTCCCAAATAGTTTCAAATTCACCCAATCTTCTTCTTTCATCAAAATTTCTAAGAGCGTAAACGCATCACATTTATGCTCATTATTAATATATACATATTTATTTTAATAATTGAGCATCCGATTCAACTTGAATGCACCTCAATATATATATATATATATTTATAAATACATGTGAGTTGGGCATATGAAAGTTGATGTTAATTACTAGTAAATGGGCTATGTGAGGAATGGGGGTAGCACATCTAGGGAAGGCTCATCCCCTCTTCCTTGAAGGAGAAGGCTGTTATTTATTAATCAGCAGGCCGTCAACTATTGTTCTTTTTTCCCTACCAAACTCAAATATATATAACTAACACATGTACTTTAGTAACAATTTAAAAATTGTTCACATAATTATTTAGTGTTACCAAAACAATTTCCAAACTTTCTTCAAAGAGGTCTTTCTTTTTTTGGGGAATGGTATACTGTTATTCTGGAGTGGCTCGTGAAGCTCTACTGTCGAGGAATGGCCTCTGGTGGATGGGTGGGTGCAGTTTGATCTTGGTTGGTTGTTGGTTTTTGTCCACTTCATTTATTGGGCTATATATATATATACATATATATTTTAGCTTGTTTGTCTAAGAGTGTGTTAGTTTTGTCTATCCTCTTGTATTGTGAAAGATTAATCATACTAGACTAGGTGCAATAGTTAGTCTAAGCCTCTAGCATATACATCGCTTATTTGAAACTGTGTAAACCTTTATTTGGTTGAGAGATTTGATGAGAGATTTAGAAAGGAAAATGAAAAAGTTAAGTGAAATGTAAATAAAACATACCTATTTTCACATAATTTCACACACTTTTTCTCTTTCTCTTTTTAAATCTCTCCTCAAATCCCTCAATCAAGCACAACGTTAGAGTCGCTTGTTGAGCATTATTGTATACTATCCATTGTTTTGGATATAAAACTAGCTATGTACTTATCAAAAATTAAATAAATAAATAAAGGAACAATTTTTTGAGTATTTGCCAAACCCTTACACTAAGGTTTCTTTCATAAAAAAAAAATGACAATCCACAGAAAAAAAACTCTTAGGCCTCGTTTGGAAACAGGCTAATTTAGTAACTTTTTGGCTATTTGGCTAAAAAAGTAAGTAAAAAACACTTATATGTTTGGGATGACTTTTTGACTAATTACGAAAAGATATGTAAAAAGTACAGAGAAAAGAGAATCTTTAACTTTTTGGTATGAGTTGTTGGCTTTTTGGCTAAAAATGTAACTTTTTGACTTTTTAGCTAAAAAAGTAAATCCCTAAACGGGGCCTTATTTTCAGGCCTTAGCTCTAAGCATACTCTTCATTTTGCACTAGATAAAATATAAAAAAGATATGCTTTATTTTGTCTAATTTTTTTTTATCTATGTACTCCAACGTTACTATTTATTTTACCTATTTATTTACACAAACTCTTTAAAGAGTTTTTCAAGACTTTCCAAATGTAACTAAGCTTGAATTTTTTTTGTTAAAATAGTTATTATAGTATTTAGTCCATTGAAGTAACTAAAATACAATAATGATAGTTATAATAGACAATTTGGGGGTGCTTCTCTCCCTTGGGTGTTTTCATCACGAACCCTTTTACAAATGTATGAAAAAGAAAAAGAAAAAAAAAAAAGAGGGTAGATTAGATTGATACTTCCTGAGATTTATATTTATTACAGTTTCCTCCTTCACTTTTTAGAAATTACATCTCTCCCTGAGATTTAAAGTTTTATTACAGATTTTCCTCTCAGCAATTTAATTTTTTTAAATATCAATTTTGTCCTCATTGAGTAAATTACATTGACACCCTTCACATTTAGAAATTACAATCCCCTCCTTAAAGTTTAAAGTAGCATTACCAATTGTCCTGGGAAAAAAATTATTTCAAAAAAAAAAACTAATTGAAAAAAAAAAATTGTTAGTAAAATTTTTAAATTTTTGTTTAAAAACTAACATAACCTCATTTTTTTGAATTTACATTTTTTCCTCAAATTTACAAACTGAAACAACCATTTATAAACCAAAAAAAAATTATCAAATAAGTTTTTATGACAGTTTTTTAAATTTTTGTAAATATAAATTGAAAACTGAAAACGAAGTAGTTACCAAATAGATCTCAGATGGTAAAAATGTCGTAAAATTAACAAATAATTAAATAAGTTACCAACGTAAGAAATGACTTATTAAAAGATTCTTAGGCTATGTATGGTTTGATTTTTAGAATTTTTTTTTAAAAATTAAAAATTAATTTGGTTAAGAAATAAAAAATAAAAAATAATTATCATTTAAGGATAAAAAATAATTATCATATTAACTTTTGGACATGTTATATATATACGTATGACTGTTTCAATTTAATTTGTAAAAAATTATTTCTAACCACTCAAAAGATAAAAATGATATTTATTTTTTATTTTTTATTTCTTAACCAGATTAATTTTTAATTTTTAAAAAATAATTTCTAAAAATCAAACCACACATAGCCTAAGAATCTTTTGATAAGTTATTTCTTACGTTGGTAAATTATTTAATTATTTGTTAATTTTACGACATTTTTACCATCTGAAACCTGTTTCGTAACCATTTCGTTTTCAGTTTTCAATTTATATTTACAAAAATTTTAAAAACTGTCATAAAAACTTGTTTGATAATTTTTTTAGTTTATAAATGATTGTCTCAATTTGTAAATTTGAGGAAAAAACGTAGATTCAAAAAATGAGTTTATGTTGGTTTTCAAACAGAAATTTAAAAATTTTACTAACAATTTTTTTTTTCAATTTATTTTTTTTTCCAATTAATTTTTTTTTCAATGAATTTTTTTTCCAACTAATACTAATCGAGGGGGTAATTGGTAACGCTACTTTAAACCTTAGGGCGGGGATTGTAATTTCTAAAATGTGAGGGGTGTCAATGTAATTTACCCAGTAAGGGCAAAATTGGTATTTAAAAAAATTAAATTGTTGAGAGAGGAATCTGTAATGAAACTTTAAATCTCAGAGAGAGATGTAATTTTCAAAAGGTGAGGAAAAAACTGTAATAAATATAAATTTCAGAGGGTGTGAGTGTAATTTATCCCAAAAAAAAAAAAAAAAACATAAATCTTTTAGTGCAATAAAAACTCTCAAAGGAGTTGAGTTTAAAACATTGAAGCTTAACAAAGAAGAATTGTTTTGGGAAGTTGGTAAGCTTTTATCAAGTTTTTTGATTTTTTTGAAAGTGATTTGAGAAGTTGGTAAAAAGCTGACTTTTTACTTTTTAGTTTAATATTTAATTATGGTGTCAAATTAAATTAAAATGACCAAAATATCCTTACCCAACATAAGAGATTTATTTTTTTATTTATTTTTCATAGGCCCTAATTTGTAATTTTAGGGCTGTGTTTTTTACACTTCCCAAAGGGATTTTGTTGCGTTTTTGACAGCCACGTTTTTAGACATTTTGTCAAAAAATGTGACTTTTTACTATATTCCCAAAATGGGACATAAAAAGTTAAAACTCAAATCTTTGGAGTTTTTTGATTCAAATCTTTGAATCAAATCTTTAAATGCAGTCCCATTCTAGAGCTTGGATGAGTTTGAGGACGACTCCAATTTTCAATATTCAGCTTTCAACTTGTTGCGTATTTCAATTGCTATTGAAGTTTATGAATTCAAAGCATTAGCTATCATGTAACGATGTCCCATAAAAAAAAAATAATAATAAATAAATAAATAAATTTCTTCCCCTAATGAAATATTTATGAACTGCAAATATAAACATTTATAAAATTCTTATACATTATAAAGTCATTCAATACTTAATACAAAATTATATTCGCAAATCAATGTACACATTTATTATGTGTGTTAAAGAGTATCACGTACCTGACACAAACAACCAATGCATCTTATAGACATTATCAGAATTAAAAATCATATGATTTAACATAAAGTTTTGATGTAATTGGCTCAAAATAGCAACTAAAATTATTAGTCTTAACGAATATGTCTTATAACTATTGATTATTTTCCAAAAATTAGTTGAAATTCTTATAACTATTGATTATTTTCCAAAAATTAGTTGAAATTGATTTATAATAGTTGACTATTTTGTAAAGTTTTTTTTTTTTGGGGGGGGGGGACAACTTTGTTGAAAATAAATTGTAATTGAGGGATTATGTCATCAAATTAAATTAAAATTACTAATTTTTTAGTAAAAAAAATTGATTAGAAATTGTGTTGGAATTTATCAGGTGATAAAATTGATATGGAACTCATCCCACATTCAGCCTCCGTTTGGGAAGTGGGTTGGCTTTTTAGTTTTGTGGCTTTTTTGGCTATTTTAGCCTGGGCTAAAAAGCTTGGTTTGGGAAGGGCTTTTTGGCTTTTTGACTTTTTTTTGTGAGAGAAGAGTGTAATGATTATGGGTTGGATGTGATGTTTTGTTTGTTGTGGCTAAAATAGCCTGTTTTGTCTTTTGTGGCTATTTTAGCCCCAACCCACTTGCCAAACACCATATTTGTGGCTAAAAAATAACACGAAAATATTATTTTGACAAAATTCATTTGATTTGATTTGATTTTTAAAATTTGTTTTCTGAATTTCGTTTTCAAAGTCTACTTTTTTATATCATAATATATATAAACTAATTTGATAGAATCAAATAGTAAAAATATATTCTTATTTCAAAAAAACAAAAAATCATATAAAAATTACTGAGTACTTTTTATTTTTTCCGCTAGTCCAATTTTTAATTTTTAAGAAAGATTTTTTTAAAAAAATATTTATAAAAGGGCTAATTCATCAAGATTCATATACATTTTGACCCCACTAGAACATCTTCGAAATGAGTATATTTGTATGATTTTTATAATTGAGTAGGTCAATATGTGCAAACTTATGAATGAGAAGAGTAAAGTGACATTTATTAACAATTGAGAGAATTTTGTGTATAATTATCACATTATAAAAACAAAATTAATTAAATAATCCTAAAAAATCAACAGTGGCCATACAAAACCGACCTTAGAGCATCTCCAATCTTGAACCAAAATTTTCATCAAATCTGAGTAAAAAAATGACTTTTTCCCCAATCTGATACCGAGTCTCCAACGGTTGATTTTCATCAAATTTTCATCCAATCTGTGCCGGGATAACCGGTTGGTCAACCGGTTAAGCAAAAAAAAAAAAATTTGATTTTTTTTTTTTTTTGAACTGTTTGAACCTTTTGGTGGTCGATTGGCAAGTCAACCGGCTGGTCGACCAGTAAGGCAAATTTTTTTTTTTTTTTTTTTTTTCAACTATTTGAACTTTTTTTGGAATTGTTTGAACCTTGTGGTGGTCGACCGGTTGGTCAACCGGCCGGTCAACCGACTGTCTCCCCCAACGGTCATGTACAGTGTTTTGGTGAAATGCGGAGCCTGTCGTCCTTTTGGTGAAACGTTTGATGAATTCTCGATTTGATATCAATTTGATAAAACCGTTGGAGTTCTAAACAGTACATTTTCATCAAATTTTAAACTCAATGCTAGATTTGGTGAAGGGTTGGAGATAGTCTTAGCCATCAACAACCCCATGGAACAAGCCCGCAGCATTTTCAAAACAGAAATTTGAATTTCGATGTTTTGATTACAACCCACAATTTCAATATGGTGTATGCATCAAAATTTGGTGTATAAAGTCTGGAACACTATGTCATCATGTTTTTAATTAATAATATTTTGTAATTTAGACATTATTAATTTTTTATTTTTTAAATCATGTATATATATAAATTTTGTTCTATACTACTATATAAAATAAACAAAAATGGTTGGGACTCCCAAAGTTGGGGACCCTGTGACCTCCAAAATAATGTAGACTAATCATGTATTTTTGTTATTTTTGTTTTTTCTTTCCTTCTTGGACCAATCACAAGTAAGTAGGGGTTGTTGGAATTGTGTTTTTTTGGAGTCTATAGCATTGTTGTAAAATAAAAGTTGGAATTGTTTTCTTTCTTTATCTATTTTTTTCTATTAGTATAGAGTAATGTACAAGACTTAAAATTCAGACTTGAGTCACGTAAAAACCCAAAACCTTGATCCTAAGAAAGAAAGTGCACAAGATGTATAAGACTTGAAATCAAAATCTTGAGTCTAGGAGAAAAAATGCACAAGACTTAAAACTTAGAAAGTGCATGTACATAGGACTAGAAACTTAAAAAGTACATACGACGTGCACAAAACCTGAAACTAATATCTTGAGTCTAGGAAATAAAATGTACAAGACTTGAAAAGTGCACACAAAATATTTCTATTTAATATAGAGAAGTGCACAAGACTTGAAATCAATACATTGAGTTTAAGAAAAAAAATTCTTAATTGGAAGTTCATAGGATTTGAAACCAAAACCTTGAGTTTGAGAAAGAAAAATCTTACCATTTGAAGAGCGTGCATAGCTAAAAAGTTAACAAGGCTTGAGTATTAGCCCAAGCCCAACACACACTCCACTGCTGTTTACATATAGTTCCATAATGAAGAAGTAAACATCATCACAAATGATATAAAACTCCTCTTCATCATAGTTAAACCCGATACTTTACACTACAACACACAGTAATTAGACCAAATGCCTTTATTTGACTCCAATTTATGGAACTACTTACAATCGTTTTGAAATTTTTTATAAAATACTTGGTTCAATTTTTATTATCGTTTGTAACATAAATAAGCTAATTATTAAAAAAAATTTACTACTAATTATCAATTATTAATTTGTAATAAATTACATGCTCAATAATTGCATAGTTTAATTTGGTGTCTGGACAAATAGTAAAGTTGCAATTTTATTTCAAAATTACTTTCAAATTATTATATATTTTCATCAAATATTATATTTTTTATCAAAATCACACATACATAGGGGTGTGGGGGTTGGCGAGCATGGTGACCCTACAAACCTAAAACAAATGTCTGTTTGTAAGTTTCAGATCAGATCCTGGGTATCGATCGAGCAAAAACTTTTCTATTCTATAATAATATATTTAAATACCATTTGAATCTTATAATAAAATAAAATATTAATTTTATTAGTTTATTTTTTTTATTTAAATTATTCATATATATTCGTTAAGTAAAATTAAAAATATATATTTTTTATTATTATATTTAAATTATTCATATATATTCGTTAAGTAAAATTAAAAATATATATATTTTATTATTATACTAAATTTAAGTGTTTAAAAAATATCTAAATTAACATTTTCATTAAATGTCTAAATTAACATTTTCATTAATAATTAAAATACTATTTTTCTGTTAATTTTATTTAACAAAAATAGACAAATTATTTAGACCTAAAACAAATCAGTATAAATGATTATCCAAAAAAAAAAAATCAATGTAAATGTATGAAAAATGTTTTAAAAAAACTTTCACAGTGAGTTTAAGAACTAAAAATACGATTACATTCTATCAATTTTGCTTAACAAAAATAGACATATAATTTTGATTATAAATAAATAAATAAAATTAAAATTATCAAAATGTAAAATTCAAAATTTATTTGATTACCAATCTCAAATTTTTTCTTTTTGTTGCAATTTCCTTTTTTTTTTTTCCTGGTTTGTTATAGTTTTTGTTTTTATTATAATAAAAGAAAGTAATATTAACTATTATTAATTACAAGTCAGAATATGTGTGTCCGTATGTATCTATTTGGATTTGCCTTCCCTTTCTCGCCCAGTTCTCTCTTGTTCTTCTTCTAATTTCAATTTTTTTGATTATTTTTCTTCATATATATATATATATATATACTCTTCCTGAGTATGTATATATTCTTCTTCTAGAAAACGAGGAAATAGAATTTGGGTCTGTATCTGTATATATAAATAAATATATACGTGTATATAAATATGTAAATTTGGTGTCAGATAGATTGAGAGCACTGGTTTTTGCAGCATGGTTTCTGGGTTTTGTTCTCTTATGGAGAATGTTGGAGATATGTTTTGCATGCAAGCTGATTGATTCTCTCTCTCTGTTCAAAAGTTCTTCAATTTCTGGTGAGTGCTTCAATTTCTAGCTTTACACATTTTCGATCCGTACACTTTCTTTGATTTGATCTGGGTTTATCTTGATTTCTCTCTGGTTTTTCAATTTCGAGCTGTTATGGTTTTGATTGAAGTCTTGAAACAGTGTTTGATAGGTTTTTTTTTTTTTGATGGATTCAACGTGTTTGATATTCTAATTTGTGGGTCTTTTAAAACCTATGTTATGTATGGATTTGAAATTGCAGATTTGGAGTTTGGTTACTTTGATTCAAGGGTTTTGTGTTATTTCTGGATTCGAGATTGCAGATTAGGAGTTTGGTTGCTTTGATTAAAGGGTTTTCTGTTATGTTTGGATTTGAGATTGCAGATTAGGAGTTTAGTTGATTAAAGGGTTTTGGGATCGATTTGTGTATTGATTTTAGTGTGTATAGAAGCTGGTGAATGGGGACTCAGAGAATGGGATCTCAAGCTGCTGTTGTTGGTGGTGGAGCCCTAGAGCATAGATCGCAAGCATTGGCGCGGGAAGGATCTTTATACAGCCTCACTCTCGATGAGGTTCAGAACCAATTAGGGGATTTGGGGAAACCACTTAGTAGCATGAACTTGGATGAGCTTCTCAAGAGTATTTATACCGCTGAAGCTAATCAGGGAATGGGCGGTTTTGATTATGCTGCTGTGCAGCAACAAGGCCAAATCGCATCGGTTTCATCTCTGAATCGACAGTCAAGCCTAACCCTGACTAGGGATCTGAGCAAAAAGACTGTTGATGAGGTGTGGCAGGACATTCAACAAGGGCACAAGAATGATCTTGATCGGAAAGCCCGGGAAAGGCAACCTACTCTTGGTGAAATGACATTGGAGGACTTCTTGGTTAAGGCAGGGGTGGTTGCTGATTCTTCCCCGGGGAGGAAAAATTCGGGTGCTGTTTTAGGGACTGATCCGATTGCATTGACCCAACAAAATGTTCAACCACAAGCTCAGTGGATGCATTATCAGATGCCCTCAATTCATCACCCACCACAGCAACAACAACAGAATATGTTGGCTGTTTACATGCCGGGGCACCCAGTTCAGCAGCCTGTTCCTATGGGCGCAAATCCAATTATGGATGTAGCTTACCCAGAAACCCAAATGACCATGTCACCATCCCCTTTGATGGGCACACTTTCAGACACACAGACACCTGGACGGAAAAGGGTTGCCCCGGGAGATGTGATTGAAAAAACTGTTGAGAGGAGGCAGAAGAGAATGATTAAGAATAGGGAATCGGCAGCCCGGTCAAGAGCAAGGAAACAGGTTAGATTTTTTAGAATTCAAATGTTTGCGAGTATGTGTGTGTGGGCCAATTAGTTTGCTTTTCCCTTTATTTTATGCTCGGCTATTTGAGATGCCTATGTTGGTGGGCAGGCTTACACTCATGAGCTGGAGAACAAGGTTTCACGGTTAGAAGAGGAGAATGAAAGGCTTAAGAGACTGAAGGTGCGTTCTGTTATAATTTCAGTGTGTGTTCCTGTCTTTTTATATGAAATCTTATCTCCATTTCATGGTTCACTAAGACCTAATTGTGTTTTTGGTAAAAGTATTTTTGGATGTGATATGGAAAGGCAAAAGCATGCAAATGTAATGTTACATATGCTTTACTGTGAATTGCTATGCACCTAGTCTGCTAAAACTTGGTTGAGCATCAATTCTAAATCATGAATTGAATGCAAATACCTGATGGATGTCAGACAATCATCAGCCAAAGTTATTAAGATTTTTTGAGTGATTATTTGACAAGTGCTTTGCTTTATTTTTGTTCTGACAAGTTTGGGTTGAGGGCCTACAGTTATTTTCAGTGGTGTGGGGCTTTAAAATATGTGGGGTGATTGAACTAGAAAGACATGTTCAGAGTGTTTTGCCTTGGAAGTTTCTTATCAATTTTTTTTTCTTAAATGCTCTTATGCCTTCATTTTATTTTCTGATTTTGAACCCTTGCTAGATAAATCAATTCATCTAACTGATTAAAACCATTGGTCATCAACATTGTCGCTATTCTGATCTTTGCCCAGCATATCCCTTTTCAGATGGGGTGGGTCACCACTTCACTTTCACTCAAGCTTGAGCCAAATCAGTACGGGTGCCCTCTTAGACAAAGGCAGTAAATTAATTGAAGGCTTGTGATACAATCTTGGGGCATAGGGTCATGCAAGGTGCTAGCCTAAGCAAAGAAGGCACATGTTTAAAAAAAAATGTATATACGTATATAATATATAATTACACAGAGAGAGAAAAAAAAAAAAAAAAGTACTATATAGTTGGAAAATTAGAACTACAGATAATTTTCCAAGTAAATTAACTATTGTCAAGATTATCAAACCATAAAGGTCTGTTTTGAACATCAATTTGAAAAAATAGATCTATGATATAATAGTTAATAAATTTAAACAAACATGTACTTGGGTTTTTCAATGAAAAAAGTTGCATATAATTTGGTGCTTGTCATGGAAAAATCTACACAATAAAGGATTTTGGACAATTGTACAGTGCAAATAATGTGAAAGAAGCTCCTAGTAACTTAAGAGAGGAAAAATTAGAGGAGAGTTGGTTAAAAAATGTGGGAGAGTCTTTACTTTATTTATCCAAAAAAAAAATGTGGAGAGTCTTTGATAGAGAATATGAGTTGAAAAGGTGAAGTTGATGCAAATGCTTTGCTTGAAGCCAAATGAAATCAGAATAACAAAGGATACGATGATGAAGGAAAAGAATGAAGAGTGAGTATTTAAATATTTGCCAAGGTGAGTTGGACAAGTTGCAGCTGAGTCAAGGGCAAGGGTTGGTTATTTCGAAGTAGAGTTGTAGTAGCTTTATCTAGGCAAAGGTTCTTCCTTTGGGACTTTGTTCTTAAAATTTTCATATTACATATTTATGGGAATGGACATTGATAGGGTGCATGAGTTCATTATTGATACACAGTGCTTCCGTGAAGGGAATACAAGAATATGAACAATAAAATAAAATTCAAAGAGGCACCTTTTTTAGGCATTAGGTTTTTTTTTGGGTGAATAAGTCAATTAGGCATTAGGTTCAGGCACGCACTTTTTTCCTTAAGTCTCAGTCCAAGCAAAGGTGATTGACCTTGTACTAGACTAATTATGCTTGGTGCAGATGGCTGAGCTTGGAGAGTTCGAGTGTGAAAAGTATTCATGGAGTTTCTAGAGAATGGTCAGAATATTTGAAACTGGCAAAAGATAGAGGGATTAATTAGATTTTCACAATTCATAGACCAACATATGTTTTGTTAAATCAAAATTGACAATACCTTGATAGAAATCACTTGATGGCATCTTTGCTTAAGGGCTTGCATTGGTTACTGTAGGTTACATAGATGTTGGCCTTGTGCTGAATTCAGGAGAGGAATTTATAGCATGTGAGATACTAAAAACCATCCTATTAGAGAACTTACTTTCCAGGCAAGAAGTTTGCTATGAATATTTGATATTTTTGGCCATGCTCAGAGTTGTACA
Source organism: Camellia sinensis (assembly GCF_055761805.1). NCBI lineage: Eukaryota > Viridiplantae > Streptophyta > Magnoliopsida > Ericales > Theaceae > Camellia > Camellia sinensis. The sequence goes on along the minus strand of NC_138970.1, from coordinate 25,433,340 downwards.
ATTATCCTACAAAAAACACTTTCTTGAATAAGATTCTCATACATGGAACTAAAATTCCTTCACTGCTAGTTTTTTGGCACGACTTCTTAGCACTTTTTATTCTTCAAGCAACAGATCCTCGCATGTTACTCCTTTGGTCTCCAATTCATCTTTGAACTATCTCCCTGTATAACCCATTTTCCCTTTTTCTGTTTTTCCGCCTGCACTTCCATTTTCTGGATTCCATGTCATATCTGTCTGCTGCATTTTCGGCTTCTTTTTTAGAATAATAGTTGTTATAGCTTTCGAGATGTTGATGGTGATTGTGACGAGAGGTTTTACACATACCAATGGCATAGAAGGAAGCAACCAATATTTCAGGCTTAGTCTGGCTTTAGTTCTCTTTTTCTTTTCGAATTTAATTGTTTATTTGTTTTCTTATTGGATTGTTACCTTATTTTAGGATTGCCTATGTAAGGCTTTGGGTGTATGGATTATTGGAGTTTTTGGCATAATTGAGAATTAAGAAATTTGGCATAACTGCTCTCTTGACATAGTCTCTCTCTCAGATTCTTCTCTTCATTGTTTTTCCTTCCCTTTTTTTCCCTCCCTTTTTTTCCCTTACCTTCTCCACCCCCTTTTCCTTTCCCTCTTTGTTCTTCATCCTACTCTATTTCTCCTCTGGTTCTACATCAATTTTGGTATTAGAGCCTAGCTTCAACCAAATCCTCTACTATTACTTTGTCTTCTGCAAGCTTGTGGGAGAATCGCAGCTTCATGACCCATGGCGATATTCATAGTTTGTCTTTGCGGCGATAGACCCTTAGCTATTCATGGGATATCCCTATATGTTATCTTGCCCAATCCAATCCATGAATCAATCATAGTGAAGAGTTTTATAGACCACATGGTAGAGATGCTAGTGATACTATTAACAAAGATACCATCGTGACGAACCTAGATATTTTCTTCAGAATTTTAGGTGATATCACAAAAAAGGTCATAGTGGATTCCTCTAGTTTTGACAGTGTGTTGGATCCTAATAGTTTCTTGGACTAGCGGGCTACTATAGAGGACTACTGTGAGTAGGATTACATGTCAGATAGCCACTGGGTTCGTTTTGTTAATAGAACTCAGTGGTTCTACAAACAAAGTAGTATTATTAGGGAGTCCAAATAAACCTAGTGGGTTCTTTCTTGCATACCTATTTACTACTTATCCTTGTATAGGATTCGGTGGGAGTGGCAAATTGGATAGAGAAAATTATAAGTAGTCTTCTTTTTTTGGGCGGGTAGTGATGAGGGAAAGAAGACCACTGATCGGTTGTTTTTGCAATAAAAAATAAAGAATTAAACAAAACACTAATTCAGTAGAACAATGGATTGTCCAGGTATCATACCACGAGGACTTTGGGCTGAGTTGTATCAATTCAATTGGCAATTTCTAAATTAATTTGAAGAAGAGAGAATGATTGATTTTTACTAATTAAAACTAAATTAATTGCAAATAAAAGAGTTGTCCAAATATTGAGAGAGACTTAGGATCTCAAATCCACTACTAATCGCATATCAAGTAATTTAAATAACCAATTATAATAAATCAATGGCTCGGATAATGTTAAAATCCACCTACTCTCCACCTACTTCACCCACTTAAACCTACTCTCCACCTACTTCACCCACTTAAACCTACTCCACTAAACCTAACCCACTACACCACTACCACCTCACCTACTCCACTAAACCTAACCCACTACACCACTACCACCTCCACTTCACCTACTCCTTACCTACTACACACTCACCCTCTTCTATATATAGGAATCATGAATCATTGTAATAGATATCAATATATCAATCAATAATACAATTCTCTATTTCTCTTTATACATTAAATTTTCTACATGGTATCAGAGCAAGGTTAAGCACTTAGTATTTTTCGCTTCACCGGCGGGCGGCAACCTCGCCTTGGCCGCCCGCCGGACCTCAACCTAATCTGCTAGAATTTTCTACACATACCTTGAAATTTCTTCGAGTCCACCACCACTGCCTCTCCTCTCACTGTTGTCCTCCCATACACCACCGTCTCGATCGTCTTCATCTACAATGTTGCAGTGAAGGATCTCAAGCGTGTTTTTGTTGCATCCAACTCAAAGGATGATCCAGCCAAGGAAGCTGCAAATTTCACCTCCCAGGTTATTATTATGAATCACCCGGGTCAGATTGGTAATGGGTATGCTCCAGTTCTTGACTGCCACACCTCCCACATTGCTGTCAAGTTTGCTGAGATTGATCGTCGATCTGGCAAGGAGATTGAGAAGGAGCCCAAGTTCTTCCGTGAACATGCTTTCCTTCCTTTTACTCTTGGAGTGAGGCAGATGATTTGCTGCTGTAACAAGATGGATGCTACCACTCCTAAGTACTCAAAAGCAAGGTATGATGAAATTGTGCAGGAAGTCTCTTCCTATCTGAAGAAGGTTGGTTACAACCCTGACAAAATTCCTTTTGTCCCCATCTCTGGTTTTGAGGGTGACAACATGATTGAAAGGTCCACCAACCTCGATATGATTACACAGCCCAAGAGGCCATTAGACAAGCCTCCTCTTCTCCACATTCTTGATAACACCAACAGCAACAGTTTGACGCATTTATTAGAGAAAAGGTCCAAAGGCAGCTCCTGTCAAAGCTGATGCTCAGCAGGCTGTACCACCTATTGAAGTGCCAGCACTATCCTTGCACATGGGGGGCACCCACTCATTTCTTTATTGTTTTCTTTTACTCACCCATGTGACCCACGATGCAACCTATACTTTTTCTTTTCTTTACACTCTTGTTCCCCACTTTCTTTATTATATATATATATATATATATCTCTTTTTATTATATTATATTAAAAAAAAAAAAAAAATCTTCATCTCTCTTCCGTTTGATTTCCAACTCCATTATTTTTATTTTTATTTATTTTCTCCAAACCACTTTCCTTATTTCCTCCATCTTTCATTTTTTGATTTCAAATATATTTTTATTATTTTTTCTTTATTTTTCTTTCACATTCTTTTTAATCTTTTTTCCAATTCCCTTCATACCATATAGCTTTGCACACCAAATCATATTTTATTCATTTCAGGGATCAACCCCGATCATAATTTTACACAAAAAAAAAAAAAAAAAAAAAAAAAAAAAAAACCAACAAACAAACAAACCACCACAACACACCCGCACCCACAGTGGGATTTTTCTTCTCTACTCTGCTGCAGGTCTCTTCTTCTTGCTTTTCTCTTGGGTGTCCCTTACCGGCGCTGCCTCCATACTACCCACTCCACCGAGCACGTTCACTCCACCCTGCTCCTCCACTACAGCATATGGTGGACCTCCAAATCGGAACATCACGGTAGCCTTCCGCTTCAGCTCCTTGTTTTCCGCCTTCAGCACACTTATCTCTGCTCGCGCATCCTTATACATGCGCTGGAGCAGAGCCAATTGGCCGTTTAAATGCTGCACCTCATTTGTCCTACTCTGCAGCCGGTGCGACAAGTTTGTGACCGCCGTCATGCTTTCCACACATGCCTTCAAAGTATACTGATTGGCCTCCACATCCGACTGCACTGCCATTCTTTGCTCCACCGACCGCATCGGAAAGTTCAACGGGGCAAACTCCGGGGCACTTGGTTGAGTTTCCAGTGCCACCGCACCAGTTCTCTCTCTCGTTGACTCGTTGAGGTCGGGAAAGAGGGTGAGCAGCCCGCGGGAAGACGATGAAGCCATTTTCTAGGCAACAGAGTGTTACACAGTATCTCTCTCAGAAATCTCTCTCAGAAAACAGAGTGTTACAGAATATCTCTCGCAACAGAGTGTTACAGACTCTCTCTCTCAGCACACCGCAGAGTTTTTCTGACTCTCTCTCTCAGCACAATGAAGTTTTTTCGCAGCTTTTCTCTGCCTCAGCCTCAGCCTCCGTCTTATAGCCGAGGCAGCCACGCGCATCGCGCGCCTCTCGCCAGCCGACAAACGGGCACGCAAGCCAAGGCGCCCACGTGCCTCGCCATCATGTCCGGCACACCTTTTGATGAATTGGGCACGCCTTTTGATGGCACGCCTTTTTATGGATTGGGCACGCCTTTTGATGGCACGCCTTTTTGAAAAATTGGGCGCACCTTTTGAGGATGCGATTTTTTACAAGGGTCCGACAAGACTCTGTAAACTGTCCCGACATTGATTCCGGTTAGCTCCTTTATGGGTCCGACAAGACTCTGTAAACTGTCCCGACATAGATTCCGGTTAGTTTCTATAAGGGTCCGACAAGACTCTGTAAACTGTCCCGACATTGATTCCGGTTAGCTCCTTCATGGGTCCGACAAGACTTTGTAAACTGTCACAACAACTGTCACAACATGAACTGTCTTCTACAACGGTCCGACATGACCCCATAAACTGTCTTCTACATCGGTCTGACACCGCCATCCAGTGTCCTCTACACCGTTATGACACCACCATACAGTGTCCTCTACAACGTTATGACACCCCCATACAGTGTCCTCTACAACGTTATGACACCACCATCCAGTGTCTTCACCAATGGTCTGACACGACCATACAGTGTCACCTATCCTCTTTTATTTTTATGTATTTTCTTGTTTTGTTACTATCTCCAAACTCAAGTTGGTTAGTTCCTATCCCCCTTGAGTTTGCGGGGGGCTGTTAAAATCCACCTACTCTCCACCTACTTCACCCACTTAAACCTACTCCACTAAACCTAACCCACTACACCACTACCACCTCACCTACTCCACTAAACCTAACCCACTACACCACTACCACCTCCACTTCACCTACTCCTTACCTACTACACACTCACCCTCTTCTATATATAGGAATCATGAATCATTGTAATAGATATCAATATATCAATCAATAATACAATTCTCTATTTCTCTTTATACATTAAATTTTATTTTCTACAGATAATAATGATGTATCTTAGTTACAAGCTTTGATAACATCACCAAGAGGATGAGTATATTCAAAACATAATCATCCTCAGTTGGCATGAATCGTCCACACTAAACTAGGGTTGCGGCACAACTCGTCTCCCCTAAGCATGACTCGTCTCACGGTTTGTATATACAAGAAAGTAAAACAGCTGTATAACCATGCATTCTCAATCACAGAAATCGAACACATAAATCAAATAAAAAGATTGTTTTGAATAAAAGATCTAAAAACGATCATACAATGATTATCCAATCCCAAAGAAATTAAAATACAAAATTGCATGATATTTGATTAGAGTTTCATCTTGATCCTAAGAAGAAAGCTTAGCCGCTCATGGAAAGGTTGAACACTTTGAAGGTTGAAGAGAATGCCATGGATTGATGATTGTTCTTCTTCTCTAGCTTTTAGGCATCTTCTCTAGGGTTTCGAATCCCAAAACAAGTGCCCCAAACCTCCTTCTATCACCTCCAGTCAACTCTGAGTCAAAAACAGGTGCACGCAAAATGAGACAAATCTGCTCGTGCAGTTTACATATCCCGCTCAAGCGGATCAACTCAGAGGCAAAACTTAGTTTGGGGAAATCCGCTCGTGTAGATTGTGAATTCCGCTCGAGCGGATCTACTTAGTCACGGATTTTTGCCTCTTTTTGCAATCTTTTCCGTCTCCGGAGTGATGGTAGCCTGAGAAGGAAGAAAAACACTTTATTGCATCAAATATCATAAGCTAAAAGATTGAAAACATAAGTAAGAGATCCTCAAAGTGTAACATTTCGGCTCAGATCAACCAATTGGTTAGTTGGGAAGTGCTTCTCTTCTGAAAGATGAGGGTCTTGCTCTAGGAAGTAGCTAAGATTACTGCTTTACTTGGGTAGTGATTATGTATGTTTCCTAGGGTGTGGGAGACCTTATGGCATTCTGTTATCAAGAACAAGTACAAGATGCATGTCGATGGATGTGACTCTCTTGTGGTTAATTGGGGGAACTCTAGATCTCCATGGAAATCTATTTTTCAATGCATTCTTTTCTTTCTAGGTTCATTGACTCACTAACATATGGTTTTAGACTTTGTTCCCTCATTTATTTTGCCTCTCAGATTCATAATGTTTCCATTGCTTACATGACTTCTTCATATGTGGCTTTGATTTTTTGGAATTTCAATTTTTTCAGAAATGTTAATGATCAGGAGACCAATGAATTGGTTTCTTATTATGTATCTTTGATGGTGTTTCAGAGTAATGGGTCTATGGTAAGATGATGTGGACTATTCATTCTTTTGGTTTGTGTTCTTATAACTCATTCTATGGTACAATCACTGATAATCCAAATGCTCTTTTCTTTGCACCTCATAAGATGATTTGGAGTGCATGCAAATGTTGCTCTTAAAGTTAAATATTTACATGGTCCTTAGTTCATTAAAGCTCAATAGTAATGACATGATGAAGAAAAGGTGAGTAGGATACTCAATTGCCATTTACTCCATGGTGTGTCATGTGTCGTTCCCATGAGGAGGGGCATAGATCACTTGTTTCAGCTAGTGGAGATGGATTGGTTAGTTCCAGCCTAGTGTTTATATGATTATGATTAATTATTGAGGTTTTGATCATTCTAAGAACGGTCTAGTACTTTAGAGTTTCGTTATTTGTGCCTTGCTTTGGGTGGTGTGGCTGGGGAGAAATGCTAGAATTTTTAGGATAACGCTGAAGATGTAGTGGATTTGTGGAATAAATTTTTTTATTGATTCCTTTGATGTCACCTCCCTTTAAGGGGATACCTGTGTTACCTGCTGTGTTATTAATTACTCGTGATTGGAGAGCCATTTGTGATTGGTAATTTGCTCTCCATTTTATCTTTTTGGTGGACTATTGTCCTTTTTTTCTTTTCTTTTTAAATTTTTTTCTTGCTCCTTTTTAATAATATTTCTTCATTGTCAATAAGAAAAATGAACCTACTGCGATTATATGCGGAGCCCATTATTTTTTGAGCTGAGATAAAACAGAACTTGAAGCAGTTGTCCCAAGTGTGTCTAACTGCCTACTTACTACCTAGGTAAGTTTAAGAACTCTGTACGAGATGCAAAGTTGGAGGCTAACCTTGGGTACACTTTTCAAGTTTATTAATGGGCTAGACCGTTGGAGGAAGCCTATCATAAAGCTTTAGAGATAGAAAAGTAACATAGCTTCCTACCTAAGGCCGAATGGCTTCTCTAGCTGGAGAGTCCCACCAACTTAGGCTTGTTTCCTTTGAGAGGTCAGATGGAGTTATACGATTAGGCCCAGTTGCTTCTATAGATCATAATATCCTAACTTGAGAGTCATTAGCACCAAGGGAAGGAATCCTCTTTCCCTAGCTACCATCAAAATACTTCCACTATTGGGTGTTACCATTGCTATGGCAAGAGCATATAACGTCTCTGTTGAAAAGCTTGATATGCATTGTTGGACCCCTTTCTTGATAGCTTAAGCCTTTGGGACTAGTAATGATTAACATGGCATCAGAACTTTACAAAATCTAGAAAACAATCTTGTTGGCGAAATGGTTAAGCTTTTGTGACTAGTACTAAAAAATAATTCTGGTTGGTAACTTAGCCAACATAAACCCCGATATATCAGATGATGGAGTTGCCAAATTAGTATACTTGAAATGATTTTTTCACTCAATGTGGTCAATATCCCTTTTTGGCTCAAGCATATCAAATACTTGATCAATATTGAAAATTTCTGATAATGGGAGCTTTATTGCGACTTTGGGGTTGTTAGAAGAATAGCCTAAAGGTGGACTGTGAGAACCTAAAGGTGGAGCCTGGGTAGTGGGTGGTGTTGACCTTGTTGCAAATAATTGCATTTTTTTCTGGTTTTTTAGGATTGCTTACTAAGTTCTTTCCTTCCTAGAGGTAACAAAAGAATATATGGGGCAGTCAACCAATTCTTTGGTTGTAACCTTCGCAATAAAATACAGAACTATACAACTGTCATTGTCTTAAATTAAACTTGACATGAAACCACTAATTTTTTTTTTTTGGGTGCCGAATTTAGTGTGCTTTATGGAAACCACATGTAATAGATGCATAATTTTTATCAAATGATAGTGTAATGCAAATTCATTGAGTTGAATAATTTCTTGCCAACCTTTTAAGATATATGTTCTGAAAACTTTTTGATTTATGTTTATAATGGGTTCATTTTTATTGATGAAGTGTATATGGTTATTGATGAACTATTCATTAATGAATTTTACATGATCTAAAGTGTTTCTACAATGTACATTTCAACGTATTGTGTTACTGAATTGAAGGAATGGCTTCAATTCTTGTATACTTATAATTCTTGTGATGTTGCCAAAGAAGAATAAGACAAAGCCCATATGATTCCCTCTCTCTCTTTTTTTTTTTTTTTTTTTTTTTTTACGTGTCCCAATTTATATATTGAACATTTACATCTTTAGTGTATTTTTCTCCAACTACTCAAAGAGGAGTGTTGATGGACTACTGAAGTTCCAACTTATCTGAGCAACCTTTGCAAAGCATATTTTAAATATATATATTTTTTTTAACCAAAAAAAAAAAAAAAACCTCGTCTTCTCTGTGGACTTGAATTTTAAAAATAAATTCTGTGTTGCTACTTCTGTCTCCAAATATGATGCCTGTGTTTTACCTGTGAGTGAAATGACATTCTGTTGTGGAAAACCAATGCTGGCATTATGTGAACGCGATAATTTAAACTTGGAATTGTCATGGGATTATTTAGTTTGGGAGAAATTAACTCACAATTCTAGGCTGATTTTTTTGTTTTGCTATCAACCTTTGAGTTTCCAGGTTTCTGCCAATAGGGAAATCCCTTTGTATTATGAAAACATTACTTTCTTATTGCATGCTTCTTAAACATTGAAGTTCTAACTGTCGTTCTCCGAGGACGGGAGAATGATAGGATGTGTGTTCTTGGGGCCTATTTGGTGCAAGTTTTCTCAATCTGAATTTAGATAATCAAAAAGCATAAGCTAAAAGCGGCCCTCTCCCAGCTTTCAGATAATCAACATTTTCAGCTTATTTCTATTGTTGTCTAGTAAATTATAAGTAAAAGTTGCACCAAGCATTCTGACACAATTTCTAAACTATAATAAGCTCCAATAAGTTGTACCAGACAGGACCTTATTCTGTGGTGTTGTAGGTAGAAATGATTTCTTGATTGAACACTGTTGCGACTATTGCAGGCATAACAAATATACAATCCACCTCCTTTCAATTTATTGAAGAATTAATTTTTTTTGTTTTTCAAATAAGTATGTATTTTTCTTTTCTGATTTTATTTTTATGTGATTTTATCTTTTTATGTGATATAAGATTCACCTCCTTTCAACTTATTGAAGGTATTTCCATGTGTACCGCCACCCGAGCCAAAGTATCAACTGCGCAGAACAAGTTCAGCCCCTTTCTGACAACCGGTTTTCGTGTTATGTAGATGCGTTGTGTTTGTAATGCCATCTAGTTTTCATTAGCTAACCGTAGTTGTGAAATTTCCCAATTGTACGAGGGAGCGTCCATGTTGGGATGATTTGCCTTGGGAACTCTTTTTTCTTTTCTTTTTTTCTTTATTTATTTTTTTTTCCCTGTAGTAATGGGTGCTTAATCTTCTGCCCTAGGTTGGTTGTCTTTGCCCTTGAGCCTTTTTCCTTGTATGTACATTTTATAGTTTCAACTTTGAATTTATGCAGCATCATAGTTTTCAGTAATTTCTCTGTTCTAAGATACATTTATCTGTTTCTTCTGAGATTTGTTTTGTTTCTATGAACATTGGATAAATCAGTTCAAAAAAAACATGGAGGTACAAGTGTGGTATATGCTGAATTGCAAGTTAGGTTACAATTTTTACTTCTATCAGAGCACAGACTAACTATCATCTATAAAAATTAGGGCTTTGCCCAAAAATATTTCTCCAGAAATACTAATTAAAATCTCAGTACTCTTTTTTAGCTAGTCAGTCTTTAAATATTGTTTCTTTCATTTTTTTTTTAGTATTTTTTTTAAAGTATGAAGAGAAATGCTAGAGGTCACAATTTTAGATTTGAAAATTTACCTTTGACAAAGGAGTTGAATTTGATATGGTGGAGTGGGTGATTAATTAAAAATTGACACTTATTATGACACACCATTATAAGTCAAATTGAGGAATTTTTTTTAAAGATCTCAAATATTTTCTAAATGTTTATTGCAGTAAAATTAACCTCCTCGTTGCATCCACCAAAATAAATAAATAAATTACACTTGTCACCTTTTGATATTTAAAAAAATTATCACAAATATCATAAATTTGGCATAAATAAATAAATAAATAAATTACACTTGTTTCCTTTCAAGATTTAAAAAAATTATAGCAAATATCGTAAATTTGGCATAATTATAGGAGCTCTTTTTAACTAAATCTAAATTCACTAAAATTAATGCAGATAATGTGTAAATAAAAAATATATATTTATATAAAATATATGACATCATTTTTATTTGTTTATTCATACAACTAATTAATTATTAATGAAATAATATTAAGGCACGATTTGACATTCCTTACAAAAATGTCCCTTTTTTATATTTTTATCTTTTTTGAGTCATATCACCTTTATTTTTTTTTGTATATCTTTTTGTAAAAAGTTAAAAATAAATTTATTAAAATCATTCCAAACACCCACCAATTAATTATTAATGAATTAAAATTATAAAAAAATCAGTGTAATTATAATAAATTTGTAAAATTTAATATATGTTATTAAACCTCGAGGACGGTTATTGTAATTTACCAAAAGAAGAAATGAAACAATAATATATATATATATATATTATAGTGAAAAAGGCCCAGGCCACGGATTAGTATGACCTTTTGACTCTAATATTTTATTGAATTTATTCATAATATGACATTTTTTTAAAAAACATTTGTTTTATATTTGATTCATTCAAAAAATAATAAAAAATTAATTGTAAAAGAATAATAATTATTCCATAAAAAAATGAAAAAAATAATCATTTAATTTCATTGCACTTTATTCCATTCCACTACCTGAACTTTTTCTCCAAAAATAAGATTAGTTTTTTTACGAAATTAAATAGAATCAATGATTAAATATATGATAGAAATTTTAATTTCTATTATAAAGTACAATTATGGAATAAATAGATGAGATACAATTTTAGTTCAAATGAGTGAATTATTTTTTATTAGGATGGAATAATCAAATGGTGATGTTACACGCCAACAATCATGTGGTATCACCGTTAAACTTTGATTTGGCTTCATTTGTGAAAAAAATATTTTTAGACCCGTGCCAATTACAGGCTATTCTTATGATAAATTTATATTTTCAAAATGCAAATCTTATAACAAATTATTTTGTTTGACTTGATTTTTTAAAAAATTATTTTTAGACGAATTTTCATTTGTTTTAATAAATTATTTTATTTTATTCAAATTATTTTTTTCTTATTTATTCTGCTAAATTAAAAATTCTAATAAGAAATAGTTGTAATTTTTAGTATTATAGAGACATTTTATATTTTTGACAAATCTCAGAGGTTTATTTGTAATTTACTCAAAACTATAATATTTATGTGTGATTAAGAATCTATTTCGCAAAACCCTTCACTCAAATTAGTACCACAAATATTAGTAAATATTATCAAAGAAGAGGGTATAATAGGAGAGTCAAATTATAGGTTGCCATTAGTGAATTATACAATGAAATAAGAAAATAAGAAAAAAAGAAAAAAACACACATTAGGGGTCATTTTATTTACACACCACTTTTCCTCTCAAGGCAAATCATTAATTAATTTATTTTTTATTACGATTTTAACCTTAAGTGAAATGACTGTAGAGGACAAGTTATGATACACACCATTTGTGTATTTACCATAAAGGACAAGAATCAATATAATGTAATTCATCATTTTCAAACTTGTTTCTTACATATCTTCTCTATCAAGAATCCAAAAACCCTAAAACCAAAATCAAAAACCCTTCAACAAATAATAAAAAATATAGTATTATTGAATATTTTGATTGAATTCAATGAAAGATGCATCTGACAATTCTCATTCGGAAGAATGGTGCAATGAAAAGGGTTTTTTTTTGTTGTTTTTGTCTTCGTTTTCGTGTATGAGTGGTAAATCATTGTTCGGCTAACCAGAGGTGAATAATATATCATTGTTTGACAAACTACAATCGAACAACTTGCATATGTTCAACAGACTATAATTGAACAAATTACATATGTTCAACAGACTACAATCGAACATATTCCATTTGTTCGACTATCAAAAATTGAACAAATGTGTTCGGATTACTACGGTCGAACTATTTCATTTAATTCAACTCTGCACTTCCGAACAGTTATAATTTTTTTTTTTTTCAAAACTGTGCATCCGTGGAATGCAGTAATGTTGGATCTGGGGGTTTTGTTGACTACACGAGTCAATTTATTACTAATGAGGTAGTCTCATGTTAAAAATTGGTATTTTTTTCTTTTTGTTTTTGAATGTTTAATGTTTAATGACTTTGTTGAGCACCAACACAGTGTTCATTGCTTGAAACTGAGAATGGAGAGGGGAAGATGGACGAAGGTGGGTGTGTGGGGGTGTGTGAGTGAGTGAGGGTAAATATGGGAGTTTGTGTGTACATTGTTGTGGATGGGTGTGTGAGTAAAGACAAATATGTAAATTTATGGTGTGTGATGAGCAAAATGTATATTTACTAAATTATTAAAGGTGTGCTTTTAGCAGTGATTTGCCTTGAGATAATTTATGGTGTGTAAATAGAGGCACCCACACATTAGGGGTATATTTGTAATTTATCGAAAATCAAAATATTTATGTTTCATAACTGACCAAGAATCTTTGCATAATTACGAACAAATTTTCATCTAAAATAATAACCACCAATATTGGTAAATAATATAAAATAAAAGGGCAAAATAGGAAAAAATAAATAAAATGCAAGTCTCTAATGATAAATAATTCCAAACCAAAGGCTAAAATGGAAAAACAAAAATATAGTAGTCAATTGGCATGTGGGTTTGGCATAGGTTGGGACTATTTTAGTCGAAAAAGAATTTTGCCTATTTTGGGAAGGTGATTAAAAGTCATATTCTAACTTTTAATTTATTTTAAATTACATCATCTCTTATATTTTTTATACATTTTTTCAAAAAAAACAAATAAAAAAAAATCAACTTTTAATCATATTCTCAAAACAACCTAAAATAGGCTTTTTAGTCTCAGGCTAAAAGTTGTTACATTCAAACCATAATTATTTTATTTTTCCTCTCCCGAAAATCAAAAAAGTCAAAAAATCTATCTTAAACGAGGTTATTTTAGTCCTAAAATAACCAAAAAATCAAAAAGTCAACCCACATTCCAAATGAATCTACAAGTAAACGCTTTTTTTTATATGTACTAGCGGGCGGCACACGTAATGTGTGTGCAATTCAGATAACTAATAATAAAAATAAATAATAAAGAATTTAATATTATAACATATATGTTGTTTAAGTGATAAATATATTTTTTAATGAAATCTAAGGTCTTGAGTTCAAAACTTGCTTACGCTATGTATAATAATTTTTTTATTTTAGCATATATAAAGTTGTCACGTGATATGAGAATAAGAAGATTTTACTAAACTAATTTAAACTTTCATTTAATAATAATATAGATATATTTAATTTTTGGAGGGCACACAAACAATATTCGCGGGCTTGTTTTGTTCCACCCATTGACAGGCACACGCGGTATATGTGCAATTTAGATAACTAATAATAAAAATAAATAATAAAGAATTTAATATCATAATATGTATGTTATTTAAGTGATAAATACATTCTTAATGAAAAACTCAAGGTCTTGAGTTCAAAACTTACTTACGCTGTATATAATAATTTATTTATTTTTATTTTAGCATATATAAAGTTATCACGTGACATGAAAGGAAGAATGTTTCACAAGAAAGAATGTTTCACTAAATCAATTTGAGCATTCATTTATTATATAGATATATTTAATTTTTAAAAAAAATATTATAAATCTCAAATAATTTACTAAATTTTCTATCAAATACCTCAAATTGTTATAGACCCACACCTAGCATAACTCTAATTTTTTTGGGGCACATAAACAATAAAATATTCGGCCGCTTGTTTTGTTCCACCCATTGGCATTTGTAAACCAAGTGATTATAAAATACAGACATAGTGATTATAAATACAGACATACGATGGATTATGAAAGAGACTTCTAAATTTATTCCGAAATAAATTATATGATGTAAATTTGAAATTAATATAATGTTGGTCTTATTTAAAATAATTGTGATTTATATTTTGTTTTTGTAAATATTAGTAATTTTTAAAATTTGTGACATTGTTGTTATAAATACATAGACTCGAGCTTCGATTAGTCCTAAATCGGAATGTATTGTTCGGACTCGTAATTTTTTTATAGTGTCTTTGGTATATATTATTTATTTATAAAATTAATGATTCAATAACTATAATTTATTATGTTTATTTCTTAAAAAATAAAAATGACAAATATATATATATTTGTTGGTGAGCTTGGAGTTCATAAAATCTCTTTGAAAGGAAGTTATTGATTGGTCCTACAATACACCTGACCTTGGAGTTCGTAAAATCTCTATGGAGAGAAGTTGTTGGTTGGTTCTAGGGCACCATTAAGTGATGCCCAATGATGTTATAATTGGTATAAGAGTAAGACTTACAATATTATATTGAATGATTGAAAAATATAAAAAAATATAAAAATTTATGTTTGATGGAAAGTACAGCTATGTGATGGCTCATGAGCACCAAATAATTTTCCCTCTTTGGAACAGGTTGCAATTTTTTTGGCCAAATGAAAATTTGTACATACAAATTTATAGGAGTTGAGTTGTTATATATAGGATCTAGCTTGTCTCAGGTTGAGATCAATATTAGATTCATCTAGTTCGGTTCATAGGTATTTTTTGGTCTTATTTTGATAATTTGAATCGTGGAATATGTATAACTCGTCGAATACTATATCCTTATAAAAAATCACGTTGATTGGATATCAATAGCTATTTGATTGGCTCCGAATTTTGTCAACCGTTTTTTTTTTCACCATTCATTTTTTAAATACAAATCTAATCCGATCAAACAGCTATCGATATCCAATCAACGTGATTTTTTATAGAGATATAATACTCAACGAGTTCTACATATTGAACGGTTCAGATTATCGAAAAATGGTTCAAAAATGAGTCCATAGATCGGACTGAACGAGTCTAATCTTAATCTCAACGTAAGACAAGCTGAGCCCTTATATACATATATATTTATTTATTTATCAGTGAAAGTGAGTTAAATAATATCTATAGGAGCCAGCCTCTCCACCTATGCAAAGTGATTCTTTTAATTCAACTAACAAAATTGAACCTATAACCTTGGCTCCGTTTGGCAATGAGGTTTGGGGTTATTTTAGTCACAAAAAATAAAATAAGTTATTTTAGTCGTAACAAACAAAACATCACATCCAACCCATAATCTTTACACTCTTCTCTCACAAAAAAAGTCAAAAAAACCAAAAAGCCCTTCCCAAACCAAGCTTTTTAGCCTAGGCTAAAATAATCAAAAAAATCAAAAAGTCAAAAAGCCAACCCACTTCCCAAACGGATGCTAAGAGGTTGTTTGGCAAATGGGTTTGGCTAGTTTATAAAAAAATAAAATAAGTTCAAAAGCTAAAATAAGATAAAATCTCATATTAAAATTATAATTATTTAAATTATTCTCTCATAAATATCACATTCAAACCAAAAACACTAAACGTTTATCCCAAAACAAAGCCTAAGCCAAGCTTAGTTGGTTAGAGTTGAGTTTCTCTTAAATTTAAATATAATTACGAGAGAACTTGATAGGCTTGTAGGGTTCATCATGGATTATGTTTTGATGATCCGAACAATTTACTTTATAAAACTCTTAATGTATATCATTAGTACAAAAAATTAGATAAATCTGATAATCATAATATTTATTATTTTATGACATTTGTCTCTTAAAAAAACAGAAGTTTATTTTTTAAAAAACAAATATAATAAAATAAAAATATTATAATTATCATACTTAATTTTATGTATAAATAATATACACAAAAAAATTTATAAATTAAATTATTAAAATGAGACTTGTAATAAGCACTATCAGCTCGTCGATTGCTCTCAAGCTCATATTTAGGCCTCGTTTAGGAATAAGCTATTTTAGTAATTTTTTTACTTTTTGACTAAAATATGAGGTACAAAAATTAATATGTTTTGAATGATTTTTTTATTTTTTTTATGAAAAGTTATGCAAAACGTAGAGAGAAAATTAAAATTTTAACTTTTTAATATAAATTATAAATTTTTTGACTTTTTTATATAAATTATAATTTTTTTAATTTTTTTGACTTTTAAATTAAAACAGACATATGCCAAGCGAGCAAGCGAGGCCTTAAGCGCAAGAAAATCTCAACCAATTTGTACATATTGATTAATAATTGGAGGGGTTTGAATGCAATTAATACTTAAATATATTACTCTATGCTGTGTGTAGTCGTACTCTTTGGATAGAATACTCTCAGAGGATTTTTTTAACAAAAATGATTTGGACCACTAAAAAAGAACCTCTAATGTATCTTTAATTTGTCTTTTTCTTCCCTCTTTTTTGTCTTTTACTTTACTGTTTTTTTTTTTTTTAGGTGACAGCTCATTAGAGCTGCACTTTTGCAGCTCTAATTAGAGCTCGGGAGCCTGACCCTTTTTTTAATCTCTTTTAAATTATATTACTGCTTTATTTTTTTATATATATTTTTTAAAAAATAAAAAATAAAAAATTTAGCTTTTAAAATATTTCTCAAAACAATTATACGTGTCCATATTTTTTAATCAATTATTATTTATCATGTCTTTCATATTTTTTAATAACCTAACACAATATTTCACCTATTCTGTTTTCTCTACCAATCATAATACCATAAAATATCATGTGTCCGTACTATAGACTACTGAATAGTGTTGCTATTAGCATCCCATCAATTAGTTTGGATCTTCCATTTTTTGTTTTTTTTTTTAATATTACAATAATAATCTTAAATGAAATTATTAAAAAGGACGTTTAATTTTGAAATATCCCATTTCACAATTAAACTCACATATCTATTTCATCCTGAGTTAGGGTTTAGTCTTCATTTGGAAAGTGGGTTGATTTTTTTACTATTTTAGCCTGGGTTAAAAAGCTTGGTTTGGAAATGATTTTTTGACTTTTTTGACTTTTTTTGTGAGAGAAGAGTATAATGATTATGGGTTGGATGTGATGTTTTGTTTGTTGTGACTAAAATAGCCTATTTTGTCTTTTGTGGCTAAAATAGCCAAAAAAACTCTTGCCAAACAAAGCAGAGTACCCACTTCCATCACCATCTATCCATATTTCTCAAATCTCACATTCAAAACCTACCCACCCTCAAAACTTTGAAAACCCTTTGGCGGCAAAATTCTGGTGGTAGCGGTGACAACTATTTGATTATCTACACTTCTTAAGCAATGACAATGAGTGGAAGTTTTTTTTGACAATCACAACTCTGTAAGACGAGAGGAGTACAACAATAAAAACTCAGAGGAGATTCGTACCTTTGATAGCATTCTTAACTCAGAGGAGATTGATTTTATAAGAGTAAGTTTCTTAGAAAAAACATGACAAAAATAACAAAAACTATTCGTTATTTTTTCGGGACTGAACTCTCAAACATATGATTAAAATTCGAGAATATAGGCCCGAACATTGTTCATTTGTTCGGGAATAGATAATCTAACATTTTTTATTTGTTCGGAAATAGATAATCGAAACTCGTAGAGATCACAAAACCTAGAAAAGGGAAATTTCGAATCAACAACACAAAATCCTACATTTATTTTCTAATGTCATGAACAAGTATATGAAGATGAAATAATAATCACCTTCATGAGTTTTGTTAGAATTTTTGAGAGAGAGATTTTTTAGAGTGTGCATTAAATTGAATGGATAAAATATTTTTATAATGATAATTTTAATATTATTTAGGAGAAGAGAAATTTTTTTAAGAATTTTAAAATTTATAGATGAGAGTCTAAAAAAATAAAATGTCCAAAACAATTGATGGGTACTGTCACCCTAAATAATCACCCTACTTTGTTTGGACACCCAATAAATATCTAAAAAATTTTTTGCCATTGGGAGGTCTCTCTCTCTCTCTCTCTCTCTCTAGCTGCCGTCCTCTGCCACAACTCAGCCCTCACCACCACCATCGTCACCACCAATAGTAAGACTTTCTCTCTCCTCAATTCATTGCTCTTTTTCTTCTTATTCTACTCTGTGACGGTACTCTCAATTTAAACCCAACCCCTCTCTCTGTCTCTCTCTCTCTCTCTCTCTCTCTCTCTCTCTTGCTTCGTTTGTCAGATTGAAATTGAATGAATGAATGATGATTACAATCCTCAATTTCTCGATTGGTCGTTGAGTTCCGAGGAAGACGAGTCTCTGTTTTTCAACAATTTCTTCAAAAAACCCCCCTTCATCTCATCATTTCACGTTCTTTCCTCTGCTTTCAAGCCCCAGTAAGAGGTAAAACACAAGATAAAGTTTGATTCTTTGACTGAATTTTCAATTTTTGATCGTTAATTCCAGCTGATTTCTCTTCGGATTATATGTATCTTTTGATTATGATGTTCTACTGTTCTTTGCCATAAATTAAATTTGTTCATGAACCATACGGAGACATGTTTTTGTACATAACGTTATGTTGAAATCTGATTGTGGGTCTTTCAAAATTTATCTGTTTTTGTACTTCTTTTTTTTTTTTTTTTATTTTTTTTTTTTTAAATTCTTTACCAGTTTATGAAATTTGTATGTAATACTTTAGTAATTTTGAAAGACACATCAGTGTGTGTATTGGTAATCTTCTTGTCCTTCATCAAAATGAATTGAAGCTTTAATTAGGGCCTTTAACCCCTTTTATTTTTTTTATTTTTATTTTTTATTTTCTATATTCAAAATTAAATAAATAGATAAATTTTATTCCCAAATTACGATAAAGCGTGATTAGCAATCATTTGAATTTTAACCTT
This sequence comes from Camellia sinensis, assembly GCF_055761805.1. Lineage (NCBI taxonomy): Eukaryota > Viridiplantae > Streptophyta > Magnoliopsida > Ericales > Theaceae > Camellia > Camellia sinensis. The sequence continues at coordinate 25,414,218 of NC_138970.1, read as the reverse complement.
TTTTTTTTTCCTAGGGTTTACATCCAAGTAAAAAAACAATTAGCAATGTTTTTCGGAAAAAAACACATTGATGTCTATAGACTATTTGTTTAATTTTGAATAAAAACAAGTGTAAAGGTCCCGTTAATCATGTCCCTTTCATTGGCTTCTTGGACAATAAAAATCTCCTCAATCTCAATATGAAGTTTAATTTTTCTGTATTGTTGTTATCATTGTTTTTGAATTTTTTGGGTATTCCTAGGAAACTGCTTTCAACATGTATCACGCCAAGAAATTTTCAACTGCAAGCTTAGTGCCACATAAATCTCCAGCCCCTGAACAACTTGCATTAGTTGGAGTTTTGGGTGGATCTGCAGCAAGAAGTACTGCTCCTGCAGGGGGAGGTGGGGGGAAGCAACGGTTGCGGTGGACTTCAGATCTTCATGATCGCTTCGTAGACGCTATTACTCAACTTGGCGGACCAGATAGTGGGTATTTTATTCTCAGTAAAAAAATTAAATATTGGAATGATATTTTAATTATCGTTTTTTTTTTCCTACATATTTTTGGCTAATACAGTTGACATGTGAGAAGTTTCTTGTTTGTTTTCCTGACTGGTAAATATGGATTAATTTTTGCATCAAATCTAAGGTTTATTCTATGAAGTATGAACTTAAAAAATAGAGTTTTAAGTATGAACTTAAAGGACGCCTAATTCATGCTTGGCAGTTGGGCTCACGGATTGCTAATTCACTGTGGACTACTGCACTGGGGATGAAATATTCATGGGTTTGATTTTCCCAAATGTGGTTTTTATAACAGATTGTAGGATTCAGTGTTATGTTCTCTGAAAAATGAAAGATACCAAGTCTTGTGTTAATTCTTCTTTGTTTCTTTTTCTTTTAAGCCTTTATACATATTCATTGGTTCATTAGTAACATACAGATATAGAAGCATTTAACACCAATATGTATGCAAGATCTGTATGAAAATTTAGTATTTCAATCTACTAAACTAACTTGAAGACCAAGACATTGAATAATGATGTTTTGGGGGATAATTCAATATAGGCTTAAATTTACATATAGCTTTGCACTAGCCTTGCTCTCTGGTTGTGGTGTCATAACACATTTATATTCTAGTTACAATAAGTTGTTATGTTTTCTTACCGTATGTGTGCCGATGAAAGTTAAAAATGCTCTGGTAATTTTAATCACAGCACACAAATTTTAGAAGTTCTGCTGATTGAGCCTCACTCTCACAATTAGTTATAAATTATAATAATAATAAGAATAAGAAACATCTATAATAACATCTACTTTTGTCACCTTACATAATAACATCTATATTTGAGCCAGGATTCAGTACCAAGTTAAATTTGTTCAATGGCTTTAATTAATTTTTCTTTTTGACTGACTTTTAAATGATGAAGATTTAGTTTATATGTATATATGGATGGCAATATATGTAGATATATAGATCGCGGCTTCTGTCCTTCATATCTGAATGGATTAGCTGCAACGAACTTAGCTGATTCATATTTGAATGGATTAGCTGCAATGAACTTAGCTGATTCTTTTGGATTTATATCATATTTATGGCCTCTTTCGGTCGTTTCCATTTTTGCTTCAGGAGCAACACCTAAAGGTGTTTTACGAGTGATGGGTGAACCTGGACTTACCATATATCACGTGAAAAGCCATTTACAGGTTTGGTCATTCCTATATGTGTTTGTCTTGTTCATGAACAGCTTTGGAAACTGATTGTGATTTGCCTTCTTCATTTACATATAGAAATATCGCCTTGCAAAGTACCTGCCAGAGTCGCCAGCTGATGGTAATGCGTCCTACACCTCTCCCAGTTCAGTTGTAATTGTGTGTGTGTGTAGTATTTTGTTTTTACTTTTTGAGAATTGAAATTAGTAGTTGTTAAAACATTGTTAATGTTAGGTTCTAAAGATCAGAAGAAAGGTTCTGGAGACAGCCTAAATAGCTTGGATTCTTCCCAGTGGGTTTCTGTCCTCTTTCAAAGTATTTTGCACACAGCTCTTTATATAATCTGATAATTGTGTAACTCTTTACAAAATTATTCAGGGGAGTGCAAATTAATGATGCGCTGAGGATGCAGATGGAGGTACAGAAGCGTCTTCATGAACAACTTGAGGTTTGATCTCATGCTTGCATTGCTTTTAGCTGCTTATAATTCTGAAATGGAGATGATATGGTCTGTGAACTTTTCGATTGGTTGTTATTGCTGTTTGTCTCTTACAAATTATGTTTAGTCCTCATAGCTGTAACATGGACAGTGGATATATGTATCGGGTACCAGTGTGTGTGTCTAGATGTTGGACCTCCCGAAACCCAAAATCTTTGGATATGGGGATATGTGTCCAAAAGTTGTGTTTGGGTACGTGAACAAATCTTAGGATATGAGGATATTGTCGAGTCTTGCCAGTATGCTTTGAATCAAAGGAGAAGGGTTTTTATCTAGTGTGTAGCTGCAAGCTGAAGAGCCCAGGAATCGGGAGATTGCCTGAACATTGAAGGGAGAAACTAGAAGGGATGGAAGATGATAGATGGGAAGGATGTGAGGGAATTGTGGGTTCAGTTGGGAAGGTTGTTACTTGCTAGGGGCAATATATTTCAGATTTGGTAGTATGGCTGGGGGAAACCTACTACTGTGCTTAAAAAGAGGAAAGAGGTTGGAGGAAGAAGTGTCACAGTGGGTTATGAAGAAGGTTAAAGGTTTAAGCAACTTTGCTGGGATTCCTTGCCAAGAGTTTGAGAATGATGCTTTGGAGCTGATAAAAGGCATTGAAGCAAATTAGAGGTCTGTATTGGATGAAAATCTGGCAAGGAGGGTCAGGAGAAGCACAAGAAGATGTGCAAGGGAGTTAAAGAGTGGGAAAAAGGGAGCAGTGAGAGGTAGAGGGGCTAGGTTGCCTGTGTACTTCATTTTGGGTTACAGATGAGCAACATTTTTGTTGTTTCATTTTCCATTTTTTTTAATGGTCTCCGTTGAGATGTTAACTGAGGTGGGATATTTTTTTTGTGTGTGTGTGTACTAGGGTAGGGTGGTGGCCCCTTGGAATTTTCTCTAATATTACTTTCAAAAAAGGTACTACGAAAATTTTTGGTGTTTTGAAATAACTTCTCCAATGGACTAGTGTGAAGGAGAATGCTTTTGATTACCAGATGTTGACATTTTTTTAACAAACTTTTTCAGAAAATGTTTCATGTATAAAACGTTTTTCTATGTTTAATTGCAACCTTGTAACTAATGTATTGTGGCAGTGGTCGAGGAGGTGGTAGTGTAGGTAGTGCTAGTCATGGTGGGGTGATGGAGGTGGTGGTGGTAGTTGGGTGGTAGTGTGTTACATTGGTAAATTTTAGTCTGAAAAATATTTCCCACCTTTCAAAATAGAAAACATTTTTCATCAAGTAATTTTATTTTTTGTTGACCACGGAAAACGCTTTTTGTTTGACTTATGTTTTCCATCATACAAAATGGAAGAAAATGCAAAAAATTGTTTTTTACGTAACCGCTGCCTTTATTTTTAACTGACATTAAACCGTTAAATAGAATTCTTGGGCTGTCTACATGTCTGATACTATAATACTTGTTGATATTTCAGGTACAAAGACAGTTACAAATGAGGATAGAGGCCCAGGGGAAATACTTGCAGAAGATAATTGAGGAACAGCAAAAACTAAGTGGTGTTCTGAAAGCCTCCGAGACAGTTCCATTACCCAAGGATCAGCCGCTAGCTCCATCTCATTCACACCCACCTCCCCCTCCCAATGCCTCCATGAGTTCCTTCTCTCCTCATAAGAAGCAAAAACTGGATGACGGGTCCACAGAAGGCGGCCTGCCTGACTTTGTCCCACCAGAAGAGGACTAGAATCTTGGGCGTGTCAATCAACAGTCCATATATGCTGATGATGAAATTGTGTTTGGATTAAATATGTCAAAAGAGTTGAAAGGATAGGAGGATGATTGTAATGGGTATAGATGGTTTTCTTGGGATGATTGTTAATGTAGTGATAAACCCGTTTTGCATATAGATCATGTACTGGTAATCCATTTGTAATTATAATTAAACACGTATGTAGTGGTTATTCCTATTGTTGTTGGTAGTCTATTGGTTACATTTGTTGGAAAATAGAGTTAAGGGTTTGAGAGAAAGGGTTGTCGCTATTCAAATTAGCTTATGAGGCCAAGCAGTCACAGATTTTGTGAATGAATGTTGGGTTCGGCCACCTTAAATGGCATGAGCTGCATGCAGGATTTGGGTTCGATTTAGGTCTTAGGATTAAGCTGTGGGGTGAACCTAACCAACCTAGATTTAAAATGTGAACCAATGTATGATGATTATTATCATTTCAATATTATAATCGTTTTGAATATATGTATTGTTTATAGAATATTGTTGATAATACTATTATAAATTGCTTATGCAGAAATAAATTTTTTTAAATTGAATTTTGATAAAATTTTATTTAAAATTGATTATATAACGAGAAAAATTAAGTGAACTAGTAAAATCATTAATTAAAAAATATATTTTAAAATATTAAATAAATTTAATTAATGCTTTTGATGTTTGCTTTTTATTTTCCTTTTGTTTGGATACTTATAACAAAAAATTGTTTTGCATATTATTTTTGTTTTCATAAAAGTAAAATTGATTTCAAAATGTTTAAAACTTTTTGGGAAAAAACAAAGAAGATGTATATATTTTTTTGTTTTCAAATTAAGTTGTCACACTTTTCTTCTCTCACATCGCCTCCAGTTACCACTAATCAATCTTCTCTCAACATTTATAGACCTTTCGATACTTTCCAATAAACTCAAATTAGTTTTTTTTAATTATCTTTTATGATTTTTGATAATCTTCACGATAATTCTCTTATGACATCTGACAATACTCCAATCACTACTTCCAGCACGGCACTCATATTTAATCACTCTCTATTTTCTGAGTAATGCTATGTATCATGAAAATGATCTTGAAAGATTTTTCACTATTAAATTATAAATAAAAAAAATTTATAAAATATTTTATGATATTTTTTTCATGATTTCTAATATTATTCTTTCTTATAATTCATCAAATATATTTATTATTTTTGTTAGTATTTTTTATCAAAATATAATTTTCATCCTGTTATGAATATTTTATTATTAAAATCAGAAAGAAAAAAAAAAATTGGCATCGCAAATCTATACAATATATATAAGAATAATGCTTGGGACCTCCTTTTGGGGGTCACCCCTCACCCCTCCTTTGCCACGTGGCAGGGGTGATTGGAGGAGCAATAAAAAAAGAAAAAAAAAGAAAAGGTAACCAATGAGAGAGAGGAGGGTTCAAAGGCGTGAGGAAAAAGGGAATGAATCATTACTCTATATATAAACCACGGATGCAAAGTAAACAGTAATTTCAGCTAAATATGAACATATTTTTTGAATAGTTGAAAAGTCGGCCTTATGCTTTATAGGTTTTCTTCTTTGGATGCAAGGCTATTCATGGAAAACTAACTTCAAATTCCGTACAGCTGTTTATCAAAGGATCCATAGTATACGCCGCTCTCTCCCTCGTTTGTTTGCTTCTCTCCCTCACGAAAAACCCCTCTCTCTTCTCGGGTCGTCTCTTCCCTGTTTCCATTCGTGGAGATCGAAGTCGCAAGGATTGAAGAGACCAGGTATGGCTCTTAAAACCTAAAATTTTCTCCTATTTGCTCCGAATCTATGGTTTCTCTCTCTCTGATTTCTCTGTCCGTTCTTTTGCTCTTTATCATCTCTCACTTTCGTCTCTTGATTTTGAAGGGTTCTTCGAGAGCTCTGTCTTCTGTAGTAGCTTATTGGTTCGAAAGAGTTCTCATTGAAGAGGTATGGCTTGAAATCCCTAAAACCCTGATTTTTATTAGTATGAAATTGTGATTTTGGTGACCATCATATAAATTTTCCTTGAGTTGTTGTTTATGTGGTCTTCTCTTTTTAGTATTTTCTATGCACATACATACCAGCAAGCTTTTTTATTCATTTATCTATTTTGCTGTGAAAAGATTGCAAAATTCAATGGGGTCAAACTTTTTCACCTTTAAAAACCCTCAAACAGAGGGCTTAATGTTCTTGATTTCAAATGGGGTTTGAATTTTTCTTGATTTCAAATGAATCGCTCCAAATGCAGTTTGGATTTTTCGAAATGCATGTATATAACTACAATCTCAATGTACAAAAATACACTTTTGGTAACCCAACTGACACAACTCTTCATTTGTTCCTAATTTTGTCATAGATTTTCTCTCTCCTCTCTCATATGTGTCTCTTCCTTTCTCACATCATCATTATCATTTTCCTTCTTTTTGGTTTTGTGTGTGTATTTGTTGAATATCACTAGAACTAGCTACAGTAGTTCCATTGATGTGTAGTTGTTCCAGTGATGTGTGGAAGTGCTTAGCTTTTGCAATTTGTTTTGTAGAACATAGTGTGTCGAAGTTTTGTGACTATTGCTTGGTAGTGTGTCCATTGCAAGGCTTTACATGGAAAATTGAATTGGGTGATTGAGGAAATTCTGCTATTATGTTATGACTTTTGATGATGTGAAGATCCCTCATGGTGAGTAATAGGTTCTTCAAGAGATGTGGAAGAGAAAAGAGAAGAAGAAAAATAGAGAGGTGAGTGATGGCCGGTAAAGAGTGTGGAAAGAAAAAAGAGTAGAGAAAGAAGAAAAATATATAGGTATGTGATGGTCTGTAGAGAAAGATAGAGTAGAGAGAGAAGATCAGAATGTAAAATAGAGACTGTGGATCATAGTGATCAATTGATGGGTGAAATGAATACCAGTGAAAGTAGAGAAGATTTTTTGGCCAATGGTTTTCTTTGCCTCATTAGGTGTCTTTTGTGAAATGGGTTTGCAAAAAGTTGCCATACTTTTTTTAAAAAATTTATTACTAATTTTATTCCTTTGATTAAATTGAAAAATATATCATCCGTGTGAAAAATTCAATAAACCTCAACAATTTCTTAAGATCACTTTTAAACGTCAATTTGAATGGTTAAAGGTCCAATCTTTTCTCTTCATTGCTTTTTTTTCTTTTGTTCCCCTAGGTTTGGAAATGACTTTTGTTTGAGTTTCATTCATAAAAGAGAATTATAACACATTAGTATGAATCATGTTTTAATTTGATTAGGGCTCAGTGCCTTGGGCCACTATGGAGGGTTAAATAGAAATGTGAGGAAAACTACACATAGCCGTTGGAGTCTTGGCCAATGGTTTGCTTCATATTTAGTGGTTTCATAATTCTTTGTGATGTGAGTTTGTAATAAGTTTTATAATTTCCTCTATTATCTTTAGTAGATTTTGTTACTTGCTTCATTTTTTTTTTTTTCATTTGTGTATGTAGATAATGTGTATTTTTTGTTAACAATTGTAAAGTCTCCTAACAATATATATAATACAGTCCTTCAATTTCCCTTGTTGTTTGTTTAGTTGAACTTGAGGCTTAATATTACTACCTTTTGCATGTTAGGTGTTCATATAACAGAGGAATACACTATTCTTCATTCATAATTATTATTATGAACAAGTCTGAGATTTTTTTTTCCAGTACACTAAAAAAATTCATTTTGAAAAGAATTCTTCAAATTATCATCTTTAATATCCAATATTAATCTCAATTCTTTTGTAAATTTATTCTCATGTACAAGAGCCAAAAATGGGCAGGAACCTTCTCTGTGATAAATGATTCAACATTTGATACTCAATTCATTTGACATTGCATACTTTGCATGGTTGTTTATTTAATGAGATTAAAGACCTCTTATTGAAATGTACATTCTTTGCATTATATGGTGGCTTTTGTTGCTTTTGTTAGTTTGAATGGAAGTGTTGTTGCTAACAACCATTTTCACTTTTATTGTTTCATTTCATTTTTATTTCATAATTCTTTTTCTTTGTTTTTAATAAAAGTAAATTAGTAATGTGAGATTTATTTCTTGTCCTTCCTCCTGATACTAGAAGTGCAAAAGAAGCTTATGCAGTTTCTAGATTTTTTTTTTAATCGGTAAAAATAAAATATATTGATGTCAAACAAAGGTACAAGGTGTACAAATGAATACGTCAGTGGAGACAAAAGGCCAAGGCTAAAGCAACAAAAAAGGGAACAAATCCCAATCAAAATTGGGAGCAACAGCAAACAAGAACCAAAACAAAGCCAAATAACGCAAGTAGCAAATATTGCAAACAAAACACCAGCAGCAATTGATGCGGAAAAAATTCCCAAATCCTTGCTGCACTCAACCAAAAAAACTCCAATGTTTAAAAGATTTCTACAATGCTTCCCATAGCATAACAGAGCACACCCATAATCTTGTTTCAAAACCGAACACCTATCACTTAGGCTGTGTTGATCATGAATTTAGGTAGAGATTTGGAAAGGAAAGCGAAAATGTAGATAAAATGTGAATGAAATATAGTTACATTTCACTCACCTTTCCCTTTTCATTTTCCCTTTCCCTTTTCCTTTTCAAATCCTTACCCAAATCCATGCTCCAAACACAACATTAAGGTAACAGGTTTGAAAAGTCGTCTTCTTCCTATACAAAAAAAGCTCTTCTAAAATTAAGTTGCGAAGAACCATTATGATCACTTGGGCGGAGAAGATTAGCCACATTTCCATCCTTATTATCTGAAAGTTTATGCAACTAGGGTCTCTCATCAAGCCATTTGGCCTTCCAGAAATTAATATTCTTGCCATCCCCCAACTTTAGGCTCAAATTTTCCCTGAAGAGTTGGAACTTGTCAAAAAATTTCGATTGGATAGAAAAAACTCCTTTCACATGTTGTAAAAGATCTATTTTTAGGCAAAGGTTCTAACCGATTAATTAGATCATTGGAATTATTGTACCTGTACTTTGTAGTCCAGTGTGATCATTAAACCTAACCTAAAACATCACTTGCATTCATGCACTCAAAATCTATTTCAAATATTAAAGAAAACACTACTATGATAGAATCCAACATTGCTTTTGCTTCTTGTTAATCTAGAACTGATGTTGTGGAATGACCATCTGTGATCTAATTTAGTGAATGCAAGTTGCTAAAAACATCTAATAGCAAACTAGACCTTATTATCAAAAGCTAATTATCAAATATGAAAGGCTTAAAAAACTAAGCTTGTGGGTTTGGTCTAGCTTTTAGATGTGAAATTCCCTCGCTATGTAATTTGCACCATCTTGTTGATTAATTTTCTCTTTGAACTTTGAATGATTTAATTTGCATGCATGCGCTACGTTCGAACTGCATAAAACACAATGATTTGAATCTAACCCTCGTAAGAATTTGCTTGTAGTTCTCTATTTCCTTCTTTTCAAGTAGATGATTAGCTACTTATCTTATCTCCAATCCATGCAAATAAGGATGTTTGATAATAGTTATTATGGTCTACCTTTGTATTGTTTTTTTATTTTATTTTTTTGTCCCCCCATTAAACTATTAAATAAGAAGGGCTGATAACCTTTCTATTATTGTTTTTAATTTTTTTTTTTTTTATGCTTTAAGCAAGTAGAATAAAAGTTTTGCAAACCAATCATGTTTGATTATTCACATGATCCTGATCCATTTGGTATACATTTAGATTGAAGGAGTTGATGGGATCTAAAAGGTAGTATTTGATTTGAAATGCTAAATTATGAAAACTAGATATTTCTTTCTAACAAATATAATGCAGAGCAACTCTGGCTGAGGATTTAATAGAAAATTCAGTTCATGGAGGAGATGATGTGGTATGTCTCACAGCATTACATACAAGCATGGTTTGGCTCATCTTACTCATAATATACCAAGTAAAAGTGGGTTCACAATTGATGAGGGATTTCAAGTCCTGCCATTAAGGATGATTGAGTACTTGTTCATTTGTCAAATAGAGAAAACAATTGCTTTATTTTTATTACATCATATTTTTAGTAATGACAATTTTGTTGGGAAAATAGATCTTGTAATAGGTTTTTTTATTTTTTATTTTTGTATAAGTAATAGTTTTTGTTAAAAACTTTGTATTGTTGAGTCGATCTTATATTCATGATTCAGTTGCTAATTTTGTGTGTTTATGCAATAGCTCAAAACTCATTTAAATACACAAATGTAATGGGCACTAACTGGCCATTAGTTAGCGTGCCTTGCACGCGGCCCTTTCACTAGTAATAGTAAAAAGATTAAACGACGTTGTTTTACAAAACATTTTTCCTACTAAATTCCCTCCTACATCATATTTGCTGCCCTAATAAATTCCGACTCTTCTCTCTCTCTCCCCCCATCCCTCGCCGCCGACCGCAGCTACCTGTCGGCTGTGGCCACCGCCGTCGTCCATCTCCGGTAAGACTGCTCGCTGCCCAACTTGACAGTTTTCATCATCTTGTTTAGTGAGAGATTTAGAGATTCTTCTGAGAGTGAAGTTTTAATTTCGTGTTTCAAATACCTAATTAGGGTTTTGATTTTATGCAATTCTAGGGTTTAGCGCTTTTGATTTGTGTGTGTGTTTTTGCATAATCGGATTCTAATCTAGATGAATTAGGGTGAAACATGAAAATAATGCTGATGTTATGTAAAAGTTATTGAGACTTTAGGGTCAGTATATGTTTTAGCGAATTTTATGACTTGTTTGGTGTAGCTTTTTTCTCTCTTTATTTTTGGGGGGTTAATTTTTTCCTTCGGTTATATTTTCTGCAGCATTTTTTGGTGCATTGTACCATTTTCAATCAAGCCCGTGTTTCATGTAATTAAGTATTTTTATAAAAATCACACGCTTGTATGAATTTTACTCATGTTGGGTTGTGTGTATTGTTGTTATTTTGTTGTATTGGATTCGAAGCCTATAATTTTTTTTTGATAGAACATGTCATTTTTGTCGAAACTTGTACAATGTTTGTGTCTTTCTAGTCCCGGGGTAATACTTAAAAGCTCTATGTTTTTCAGTGGTTTTGCAGCAACTAGCGAGTGGAAGTTTCTAATCTGTCAACGCCAATATCTTAACCCTTGTGTGCTTTCCTTATTCTTGAAAATGTCGTCCCTAAGAAATGCTGTTTATAGACGGGCTCACAAGGAACGATCTCAGCCGTGAGTGACTGCATTTCAAGTTGCAAATGTCTTCCTTTTTTTTTTTCTTTTTTTCTGTTTGGCAAATAACCAATCTCATGTGTTGTCTTGCACTTTATTTCAGACAATCAAGAAAAAAATATGGGCTTCTCGAGAAACACAAGGATTATGTTGTGCGTGCGAAGGCATTTCACAAAAAAGAGGATGCTTTGCGGGTAACTTTAATTCCTTTCCTGCTGTTAGCCATTATGCCGTCACAAATCATTTTGTCCTGCTACTCAGCATTTGATTCCACTTTAATACATGACTATGCTGTGCCTGTATGCTCACTTTTCAGAAACTCAAAGAGAAAGCAGCATTCAGGAACCCAGATGAATTTTACTTTAAGATGATCAAAACAAAAACGGTGGATGGAGTCCATAAACCGGAGTAATTTTTAAGTTGCATTACTTTGATTTCTTTGCTTAACCCCTTCACATCCAATCCAATCTGATTCATTAGGTTCTGTTACAGGAGTCAAGCTAACAAATACACTCAAGAAGAACTCATGTTAATGAAGACCCAAGATAAAGGATATGTCCTGCAGAAGCTTCAAAGTGAAAAAAATGTAACTGATTTTAACATCTATAAATTGCAAATTTAAGGATTTCAGGGTTCTCCTTTACTGGCTTCTTTGGGTAAAAATTTATTTTTTGTGATACAGAAAATTGAAAAGCTAACAGCCGTGCTACAGTCTCTTGATAATCAACCGTCAACCAGACACATTTTTTATGCTGAAGACAGGTGTGAGCTTTTTGCTGTCTCTATTTATTACCAATTACTTTATCAGCTTATTTGACTTACACTGGAATGAAAAATGGCTAAACTAGAAAGTGTATTTTTTACATAGTATATGATCATCTTTGGAACTGTTTGTTGTATTTGATCTAAAAAATCCAACCTGGAAACTCTATCTCCCTGAGAAAACAATGTTGTCTCAGAAAATATAATGTTTGTCCCATTTGTCTTATTTTAAAAATTTTTAACAAGAAGAACTTAAATTATGAGTGATATTCACCTAAAGAAAAAGATGGAAGCTTAAGTGTTTTGTGGTCATATAACTACACTGTTTGTTATATCATGAGAAAATAGCATGTGATTGGGAAAACACCAAATGCATGATTATATGAGTCATCACTAAATAAACATTACTGTTTGTTATCACCACATTAGTAACATAAAGACATTGAATGATCAACTGTTGCATTTGAATTTTTCCATCTTCGACTTCGTATTGTATTGTTTTACATTGAGTATTTATGGGCTTAATGTTGACTTCCAGGAAGTTTATTTTTTTGCAGTAGTTGCTTAAAACTGCTGCTAGAACTCCCAGATTTTTAGCAATAATCGGCAGAAACAACTGCCGGCACCTATTGTAGCAAGTCTGCAGCCCAACATTTGGTTCTAGATGATGCTCTTGAATCCAATGGGATTTGTTAGCTTTGAATTAGCATGATAAATTTGTCAGCTCAAAGTGTAGTTCTAGATTTTGTTAGCTTCAAATTGGCATGATAAATTTGTTAGCTCAATATGTAGTAGTTCTAGATTTGTTAGCTTCATGGCTTTGAATTATGGATGAAGGTTATATGAGATTTTTATGAATTTGTAAGGACTTAGGTTTTAGTTTAACTTATTTAAGTAAAGGATAATATTGGAAACTGTTAAAACCTACCATCACCTACTCCACCTACTACACCTACCACCACCTACCACCACCTACTACCACCTACTACACACCTACCACCACCACCTACTACCACCTACTCCACTACATCTCCTATATAAGGAGCCCCTCACCATTTGTAATAGATAATATACAACAATCAATAATACATACAATTTATTCTCTCTATCAATTTATTTTTACATGGTATCAGAGCAGGTTTAGAACCTAGTATTTTCGCTTCACCGGCGGGCGGCAACCTCACCTTAGCCGTCCGCCGGACCTCAACCTAGTCCGCTAGAATTTTCTACACATACCTTCACTCTTCTTCACCACCTCGCCGAAGCAAACCCAAAATCCCTCTTGGACATTTCGTCGAACACCATGTCTGCAACAATGATGGGCTACACCATTTCCTGATGTTGTTTATAATGTTGGCATTTTCTGTGCTATTTGACTCTGTAAAAGCTCCTGGTCTTGGGCTGGGTGCAAGATACATATTCACCATGGCGATTGGGCGCCTTCTTCGCGCCATAACTTTTGTGTCTACGATTCTGCCATCAGCTCGGCCTTGGTGTGCATCAGCTCGGTTCAGAGTCCCTGCATACCCTCATCGTTGGGCTCAAAAATATTATGTACCTTATGTTTCTGATGCCAACGCTATACGCCAGCTTATCCATCTTGATAGAGCTTTTGATGAAGTTGCAAATTTCATTGAAGATTCCCGTCCAGATTGGGGATCAATGAACTTCTTAATTGATTTCTTGCGACCCAATGCTTTCGAAGGATCTTCGTGGTATCATCTTCTGAAAAAGGCTGGAGGCGGCTGCAACGACCTCCTATACAGTGGCCATATGCTCGTAGCAGTACTCACAGCTATGGCATGGACGGCAGCTTATGGAGGTTTTAGCTCAGTTCTGATATGGCTACTAGTAATGCACAGTGCCCAGAGAGAAGTACGGGAACACCACCATTACAGTGTGGACTGTGTCGTGGCCATCACTGGTCAAGTCCCCAGGCGCATCCCTTTCTCTCCACCAGACACCAACTTTTGTCCCCCTCTTTTCGTTTCTTTTTATTTTAATATTATCCACCCTCTCTTCTTTTATTTCAACATAAAACCCTCTCTCCACTCATTCATTTTATTATTATTATTATGCACAAACTCAGACTCCAACATCCCTGTGCTCCTTCATGGGTCCGACAAGACTCTGTAAACTGTCCCGACATTGATTCCGGTTAGCTCCTTCATGGGTCCGACAAGATTCAGTAAACTGTCCCGACATTGATTCCGGTTAGCTCCTTCATGGGTCCGACAAGACCCTTTTTATCCACCCTTTCACCCACTCACTTCTTTTTCTTATGAGGCAAAACATTTTTAATATTTTTCCTCCACCCACTCTCTCTCTCTCATCCTTTTTTTGAAAACACACTTTATTCCTCTCAATGTGCTGTTGCCAGCACCCATTATAGAATATATATCTATTCTAAAAATAAAAATAACAAAAACAAAAAGAACAAAAAAAAAAAAAAAACAACAAAAAAAAAACGCAGAAGAAGAAGACGAACTGCACACCAAACTCATTTTAGTCATATCAGGGGATCAACTCCGATCACAATTTTACACCAAAAAAAAAAAAAAAAACAACAAAACACCCACATCCACAGGCAGGATTTTCTTCTCTACTCTGCTGCCGGTCTCTTCTTCTTGCCTCCGTCCTGGGCGGTCCTTGACGGTGCTGCCTCCGTGTTTCCCACGCCGCCGAGCACGTTCACTCCCCCATACTCCTCCACTGCCGCATATGGCGGACCTCCAAATCGGAACATCACAGTGGCCTTCCGCTTCAGCTCCTTGTTTTCTGCCTTTAGCACACTTATCTCTGCTCGCGCTTCCTTATACATGCGTTGGAGCAGAGCCAGTTGGGCGTTTAACTGCTGCACCTCATTTGTCCTACTCTGAAGCCGGTGCGACAAGTTTGTTACCGCAGTCATGGTTTCCACACATGACTTCAAAGTATACTGATTGGCTTCAATATCCGTTTGAACCGCCATTTTTTGCTCCACAGACCGCATCGGAAAGTTCAACGGAGCAAAACCAGAGGTGTTTGGTTGAGGTTCACTGGCCACCGCACTGGTTATCTCTCTTGTTGACTCGTTGAGGTCGGGAAAGAGAGTGAGTAGACCACGGGACGAAGAGGCCATATTCTGGGTAGCTGAACGGGAAGAAGAGGCCATTGTTCAGATGTTTCAGAATGCAAATATTCAGATATTTCAGAATGAAAATGTTCAGCGGTTTCAGACTGGTTTAACAGAAACTAAAAAAAAATTCTAGTAGGATGCATTAAATGTTTTTTTTTTTTTTTTTAAATGGTTGTCATTAATTACAAGCTAGTTTGTTCAAACATTTGAATAAATTTTTTTTTCTTGAATTGCTGGGCACTTGTTTGCAAGACCCCAATGCTTAATATTATTCGTTCAGAATGCAATTTGGTTGGAAGATGCCATCATGTCTATTTTGCAAATCCTTCATTTTTCTCATTATAATGACATGTTTGGGATTCTCTGTTTCTGTTTCCTATTATCTTCCAGGGAGGATGCCAAAGAGATGCAGTTGCGAACATCAAAAGTTGGAAAGGTGCCTGTTTTTGAGGATGTGCCTGATCATATTAAAAGGTAGAAATGATTTGTTCAATATGTTATTGGATACTGATCAATTTCATGCTGTGAATTTTGTCATTTAGAAAGTGAACTGTCATTCATGGAGGTGATTATTAAAGCATCTGTTTTGATATTTTTACATTCATAATATTTCATTAAAACTAGGTGAGAAGATAATTTTTTTTCTTCTCTGATTTTGATTGATTTATATTGAATTCAATAATGGATTTGAACTCTACTAGGGATAATGTGGACCACTAATACTCAAAATGGGTTGGTTGTAAAAATTATATTGTTTTCAAATTTTCAGTCTACCATGCTAACCAATGTAGCCATGTATTATGGGCAATGGCCATGGGATTGTTGACATGATCTGCTGTTCATTTTGTAGAGAGAATAGAGAATAAACTGGCGCATGGCTCTCTTTTGTTCCCTTCATATATTTAAAAATATTGTGGTTTCGAGTATTTGCAGGAAAACAGCCGCTTCCTACAGAGAGCTGGAGGCGCGAAAAGGCAGAGTGAATGACTTGGAGAAATTATACATGGATATGGCTATGCAGAAAGAACTACAGGTATATTGACGTTTTGGATTTGTCTATTTCTGTCATCCGGTTGTTGGGTTTATACCACAATTACAGATAAATGCATTTACTGGGGCAGAAAAAGGGTCGGAAACGCAAACTTCGTGAAGATGAGATTGTATGTCCAACCTCCAAACCAGTATACAAGTGGCGGCCAGACCGAAAACGATGAAGGTGGCTCCATCTCTCAATGTCTTGTTGGATTTGTTGTTCCCGTCTACTTTACTAAATTAGTAATTGAATGTTTCAGAGAATTGGGATATTGTCAATGAGGTGAAGGTACCGTTATGTGGCCTAAAACGGAACAGTCAGCTTCGCCTGGTTAGCTGTTGAAGGTGTTTAGATGTGGAGTTTGAGAAATCAAGAACAAAATAACTGTCTGTGGCTCTGATTGCGTGAACAGCTGTTAGGACTATAGAGAGTCGTGTAGCAATTCATAATCTGTA
This sequence comes from Camellia sinensis, assembly GCF_055761805.1. Classification (NCBI taxonomy): domain Eukaryota; kingdom Viridiplantae; phylum Streptophyta; class Magnoliopsida; order Ericales; family Theaceae; genus Camellia; species Camellia sinensis. The sequence goes on along the minus strand of NC_138970.1, from coordinate 25,397,755 downwards.
GTTTTTTGTGTCTGGAAATTTTTGATCTTACATTTCAGTTACAGTTACCAGAAATTGTTCTGTGATTTTACTTATTTCTTGGAAAGTTACTTTCGCCATGTTTTCTCCTCTCTCTCTCTCTCTCTCTCACATGGAATAAGTTCTTGGAAAGGTGCTGCATTTTCATTATTCATGATTAATTAATGGAAAGTGGAGGATTCTACATTATTCATGATTAACAAACAGGCTCTTTTTCAGCTTAAATAATCAAAAAAATAGCTTTTTCAGTCTGAACCAAAACCAAACAAAGCCCACTCTTTTTTTTCTCGGTGTCCTGGATTGGAACCTGAATTAAACAGAGTTTGGACTTTGGATCAACATTGTTCATATTAATACATGAATAGCATACATGATATAACCACCAAGATCTTTGTATGTGGTATGTAGCAAAATGATAGACTTAAGCACACTTGGCTTAGTTGAAGAGACTTTCACATTCACTATTGTTCACCAATTGAATTTTCTTTGACTGAAACAAAACAAATAAAACAGCGGACATTGAACTTGACTCAATTTGATGTGGTCTACAATCTTGACAATCTGCCAGCAACATACTCCGCAATTGCCATGCTGGAAGTTAGACCTGGTGATTCAATTCCAAACAAGTTTACAAGGCCAGGTACTCCGTGAATTTCCTCTCCCTGCCAACCAAAAAAAAAAAAAAAGCATTTGCAACTGATGTGAACTCGCCAAAAACAATTGTTTACTCCATCCACCAAATAATTGGACAAAAGAAATTAGATTGAAAATAAAGTTCAATCATATTTGCTAGTTTGATTATGTATCAAATAAATATAAAGTAAAATTTTATGTACCAAAAGTTCAAGAAAATAAGATTCCAACTCATGACAAATTAGGACGGATTTTGTTTCATATTCGTGGCTCCACCAAGGCGAAATTTAATGCTAGAACTTTTGGGGGTATGTAACTTAACATATGAAAAATCACTTCTATGTTTTAACGACTTCATTAGGGGAGTGGGGAGCTTATTATTTTGGAAACAAATCATCACATAATTCAAAGAGTATGTTTGAACTTCGGAGGGCAGGCCATTATGATTGGTCAATAGACAAAGTTCCATTTAAAAAATTCCAAAATGCAATGAATAAAACTAGCATTTCCGAGAACATGCAATGTATATATAGATACAAATTCAAGATTTTGAAAGAGGTTGGCAACCCAACAGAGAATGAAGTTAAGCAGTGACGGAGTGAGCAAGAAATAACCTGTATGACAAAATCAACAGAAGCCTGTTTGGGACCAGAAAGTTTGGGTCGAATGCCAGTATATCCAGGCTCCAGAGATCCATCCTTCAGACTAGGGTAGTACTTTCTTATCTCTGGGTAAAATCGGTTTACACGATCTGTGCGTAAGGAGTAATCAAACCTGAATAAGATGAGAAAATAAAAACATTATTTATGAAACGTATTCCAAAAAACAGAACTGCTACTTAGGAAAGCACAGAAAATGTACAAGTCAATGCATGATTCATCGCTTGCTAGTTTGCTGAAACTAAGATAACAAACTACACAAATAAAAGGACTGCAGGCATAAAGTAGAAGTGAAATTTTTTTCACTCCTAAGTGTTAGAATGTTCTTATTTTTGGTACAAATGGTATTTTTGTAATAGGCATGGTTTAAGTATAAATAAGAGTTACAAGGGAGACAACCCTCGTATTCCCTGTTCTTTTTCCTTAAACATCTTCTCCTATCTCTTTTTCCTCTTCTCCTTCTTCTTTATCCTGTTCTACACATTTCAACATGGTATCAGAGTAATGTATAGATTTTAGAAAACCCTAGAGGAACAGCTTCAGTTAAGACAGCATGTGTGGAATTGTGATTGCTTCCACACCATACGCAAGTTCCATATGCTAGATTTGTTAGAAATTCAAAACAATTAAATGGATAATACTGTTGAAATTTGCACTGAGGCTGTCACATTGGAATTTGAACAAGAAGATCCCATAGGGTGTTCGCTCTCTTCCCCTCGTGTGCAAAGCATCTTGTACAATCAAGTATAAACAATTAACCATGCAAAAGATTCTCAAAAATGTAATGTGAGAGCACAGGAATACAGAAAGATTACTTGTTCATGAAGCTCGAAATATCATCAACACCATCAATCCATTCAACATCAGGGCCAAATTTGACTTGGCCATTCAAATCCAGAGTAACATGCACTCCAAGGCCACCATGCTCGGGAATGGGATAAATCAAATGCTTGAAAGGCGAAGATTTAACATTTGACAGAGTGAAGTAGCAACCACGAGCATAATAGGAAGAAGGAATAACTTCACTATCTATGCCATCGAATCGCTTTGCAAGGGACGGAGCACTCAAGCCTGCAGAGTTCACTACAAAGTTAGGAACAAGTACAAGCTCTGGTTGCAACGGAGATTTCCCATCCCAATTTTCAAGAGCCTTGCTATTAGAAATATGAAGGCAAATAGTATTTCCTTCACGATGACCACCAATCACAGTAGTGTTGTAGGAGAACGTCGTTCCGTAACTCTCAGCTTCCCCCTAAACCGACAATTTGAGTAACATCCCTGTCAATATATATTTGTGATCCATGGTAAAATCAGAAGCATAAGATTAGAGAATAGATAAGTTACAATTCTGTTTTCGCATTCACAACAACATGCAAAGTTAGGTTTTGGCATTTGATTAACAAGGGGCAAGAAAGATAGTAGGCCATACCACTAACGATAACATTAGGGAATGGGTATCAACTATTCCTGACACGGGTGATGATAAAGCTTTAATACATTGCAATTCAGGCTCAATTCTCATGGCTTCATAACCTTCCATCATCCTTAGACCGTCAACCCCATTTTCAATCCCAAGATTCATCAGACTATTCAACTTTGGAATCTCTGAAGATCCAGTAGCAACTATGAGTTTACCAATCTGTTTATGAGGAATATCATGTTCTTTGCAATACTTGTACAGCAATTCTCTTCCTTTAACACAAAACAGTGCCTGCAGAATGAGTTGACTGAAATTTCACCGACAAATCTTTCTAATATACAAAATGAAATAGGAATTTTATTGGAATTTAAGTAGGACTGAAATTTCAACAACAAATCTGGCGTTCCATTCCACCTGTGATTTTAAGTTGGCCATGGTAGTTAAGTTTCCAAATGGATATTTTGCCAACTCAGCATAAAATTGTGATTTAAACTTGGGATTTCAGTTAAATTCACAGTTTTAAGCTGCGCTGCGACTTTCAAAAGTGTTTTATATTTTACTAAATAGTTTCAAAAGTATTGTATACATTGCAACTTCTAGCCCAAACACCCCTAATGGCAGTATGTTAGCAGTGCAAACTCTCTCTTTCCTCCTTTCTTTTTTGATAAAATTGGGAAAACAAAACCAAATTTCAACTTTACACAATATAAGAAAACCAAAGTTTAAAAAAAATGGAAGAGGAATTGTAGCAAGAAGAAGTAGGGAGAACAAAATGTTAAGTTAATAAGAACATAATATAAGAAAGGGCAAATTACACCACCTAGTTATAATTGAATCAAGGTAAATTACACTCATCTCTCCCGAGGTTCAAAGAAAATACAGTTATAATTACAATAGTCTCCATCGAGGTTTTAATTCACTCCTTTTTCATCAATAATTCGCGAGTCATATAAATGAAAAAATTGTCTACTAAAATATATAATGTACCTTCATTTGTATTGGTTTTGATACAAATAGGTGAGTGTAATTTAACCTTGAATCAATTATACTATTGAATTTTACAACATTATGTCAATTTAATAATGAAATCAATAAGCAAAATAATTATATATTCACTCTCCACGGTTGAGGTAATGGAATAGAGCATTTTGTTGTTTTATTATCTCAATTTTGTTGACTAATGTTATAAATTGGACTAAATTAAGTCAGTTTAAAAAATTAAAGCAAATTTAATACAACTGAAATTTCACAGATCAAATAAGTACGAGATAGAGATAGAAATGCAAACAGGAGAGAGAGAGAGAGAGACCTTGAGGGAATTGGGAGGGTAGTAAATGCCGGCATGGATGACTTCGCTGTTGCGAGAGCTAGTTCCTGTCCCGAACGTAGGACCAGAATCGATTACCAGAACTTGTCTTCTTAGTTTCAGAGAGAGATCTCTGGCTACAGCTATTCCCACCACTCCTGCTCCGATCACTACACAATCCACCCTCTCTCTCGGCACTGCTTCTTCTACACCATTGCAGCTGCTAAAATTGTTCCCAAATAGCACTGATCTACTTCTTAATGATGATGATGATGATGATGATGATGGTGTTAGCATCAATTTCAAGATTTCAGTTGGATTTCTCCACTTCCTCGTTGTCCTCGTAATCATCATCGACCTCCCTCCCTCCCACACAACACCTGGCGACCACTGGAAAGAAATAAATTATGGTGAGGGAAAAATATAGTGAAATAAAAAATAAAACGACGAAGAGAAATTTTATTTATTTTTTTATTTGAAAAAATTTAGCTAAAATTCTTCCGCTGCACCTTTGTTGGATAAAAATGACAATTTAATTTATTTTACTTCATAAACTTTTTAAGGAGGAGTCCTATAATTATATAAGAACAATATAAATATCTTTTTTTTTTTTTTTTGAACAATATTGTCAAAGTGACATATTATTGTGTTTACATTAATTTTGAAGGTAATTTTTTTTTTTAAGAATTTCATAATCAACATCGATCTTATTTGATAGATTTTAATGAGAAAATTCTAAAAATACTAATTTTATTAAAAATCGACATTTAGATCAAAAGTTATATTATTTTAAAGTTTAATATTTTAATAATAGTGGTATGTGTTGAATTTTTTAAGAAATTTTTTTTGTACTTGTCCTTAATGTATTAAAATTTTATTATGAGGGAGTTTTGACCAAATCTCCCAATTTTTTTTAATTTTTTTTTAAATTTTTGTATGAATTTGCTTAAGATGAAAAGTTGGTAAGAAAATATAAGAATTCTAATTATAAGCGCGGGACGTATTTTGTGAATGACAGCACGTAGTCAAGGCGACACTAAAGTGTCAGCCAAGGTGTCACGTGACTTGGTCACGCTGCTGAGATGATCTCAGCTAAGCCGAGATTTTCTGCGGAAATTTCAAAATCCGAGATAAGCAGAAAAGAGGCAAGAGTCTTATAACAGGGGAGGATCTCAGTCTAGATAAAGATAAGACTCAAAAAGAGTTTATTTCTATCTAGATAGGGGTCTAAGATGAGCATTAAGTCTGAGTCCATTGAAATAAGGCTTCTGATGGGATCAGGTCGCTGCTAGTTATAAAAGTAAGGCACTCTTGTGGGTCTGAGGTAAGTTTTCTTGTGATTTTATGCACAATTTGCTATTTTTGAGAGATACGTTGACTAACTTGATCGTCAGAATGCCTCCGAGTGGATGAACTACCGTCGGATTCTTATCTTCTTGTGTAGGTTGCTGGGCTTAATCTATTCTACTGGTTCTCTCCAGCTGAGTTCCCTGTTTGGTTGTGTAGTAAAAAATCAACACTCACAATTTGGCACCGTGTATGGGAACTTAAGGAGAATAGATGGCCAACGATGGGCAGGAAAAAAAGATTGGAGATGACATTATCGGTGAGAGTGGTGAGTATACAGATCCTAACGCTGGGGAGAAAAGCCGTAATGAAGGAGCACAGGATCCGAATCCCGGGGAAAAAGATGTCGGCAAAGAGGGTAACGTCCCAAAGAAAGCAGGCCGAGATGAGTATTACAACGAAAGCGACCTCCAGGTATGGAAGGATAGATGCTTGAGGAACGACGACGAGATGAAAGGAATGGAAAACAAGTTAGTAGAGCTACAATTGGTTGTCAACTTCATGATGCAGAACAACATGATGCAACCACCGTTCCCGTTGCAGGACACGCCGATGTCAGCGACCAAGACTGATGCCTAGAAAGGGGGGGTAGAAAACAACCCCAGCAGTCCCGCAGCATAGCAAGGAAAATGAGTGCTCACATCGTCCTTCACGGGATGTCAGGCGAGCAGAGTCGGTAAGAGGTGAGTCACAGAGGACGTCTCATACCAAGGGAACTTATATCAAAGAACCCTGACATATCTAGGGAAAGGGCTGGGAGTAGCGCACCAAAGAGGCTGAAATCTGTTGATAGTCGAGCTCCTAGCCAGACGAAGGAGGATTTGAGAGACTACCTCCAAAGGAAGCGGCAGAATGCCGAGGTTACATCCCCCGTGAAGCCGAGAACACCATTCTCAATAGAATTGATAGGTATGAGGCCCCAAAGAGATTCTATATGCCAAGGTTCCAGATTTATGACGGCAAGTCTAATCCAAACTTTCATGTCGACTTATATTTGAATTCAATGACTTTGTATAGAAGGAACGACCAATTGCTGTACAAGGTGTTCCCCTCATCCTTTGGAAAAATCGCATTGGATTGGTTTCACAAGTTACCGAAAGAAACTGTAAAGAGTTGGGAAGGCTTGGCCGAGATGTTTGTGGCCAGGTTTGTTACAAACAAGTTGCAGCCACTAATGGTAGACTCCCTGTTGGCTCTGAACATTAATGAGGGTGAAGGCCTCAGGGCTTATGCCAAAAGGTATTACGAGGTGTTCAACCGAATAATGACATGTAATCAGGAGCTTAAGGTTGTATCTTCTAAAAACGACCTGGAGGATGAATGCCCGCTTTGGAAATCGCTGACAAAAACTCTACCAAAGAATATGGAGGAGCTTATGTCACGGATCGAGAAGTATGCCAGAGCAGAAGAGGATACACCGAGAACAAAGGCACCAAAGTATGATAAGAGAAACGGTTCGCTAAAGCGAGACCGAGGTAACACTGGCTTTAACAGACAGGAAACAAGATTGAGGGCTGCACAGGTAGTCACCATTGTATTCAAGATTCTGGTCTACAAAGTTCTGGAAAGGATCAGGAACCAACCATATTACAGAGCGCCAGAGAAGATCCCTGGTGAGTTCATAGGAATGAGCCTTGGGAACATTGTGCTTACCATAATGAGGATGGGCACTTGACTCAAAGATGTAGGTCTCTGAAAACACACTTGGAGGATCTGGTCAGACAGGGTCACCTGAGAGACCTAGTAGATGAGGACAGAACGAGGGAAGAGCAAGCAAGGCTACCCAAGGGACCAGCAACACCACCGCCACCACAGCAAGCAGATGGACATCGAGTGATCAATGTAATTCACTCGAAGGTCAATGAGAATGATGTACGTTGGGGAACTCAGATGGTAAGGAACCTGCAACATGTGTATCAGGTCCGGTAAAAGAAGCCTAGGACAAATGAGTACCAGAGCCTAATGGTTTCTTTTACTGAGGCAGACCTAGATTTGGTACAACATCCACATAACGATGCCTTGGTGAAAACGTTGAAGATTGGAGAGTGCCAAGTGAGGTGCATAGTGGTTGATCAAGGCAATTCTTGTGACATCATATATGTTAGATGTTACAGGGAGCTTGCCCTTCACCCAGATGACTTGGAGCAATCTAATAGCCCGATGGTTGGATTTAACAAAACGCCGACGTGGCCTCTAAGAGCCACGAATTTGAAGTTGCAGGCATGCACAAAAAAGGTAAGCACGGAGTTTACAGTAATTGATACTCCCTCCCCTTACAATATAATTTTGGGAACGCCATGGTTGGGCACAATGACGGTTGTTCTCTCAACATTGCACCAATTGTTGCGGTTCTCAACTAAGCACAGAATTGAGGAGGTCAGAGGGGATCAAGTGCAGGCAAAAAATTACTCCATGGTAGCAATGAAGTCCACATGCAATGTGCGAGAGGCAGAGACAGTAGAAATTGAAGACGAGGACATGGAGGTCCTAGATGATATCGGCAAAGAATTAGTTGACAAGAGTGAGGAAGCTTTAAAGAAGGTTTTGGTAAAAGAAGATGATGAAGAGTTTTTCTTCCTTCTCGGCTCAAGCTTAGCTGAGAAGGAGGAAATGGAGTTAGAGGCTTTCTTGCGAGCAAACATAGAAGTGTTTGCCTGAACTCCATACGAGATGCTTGGCATTGACCCCGAGGTCACTTGCAATAGACTCAATGTAGACAAGTCGGCTAAACCTATCATCCAGTAGGCAAGAAGGCCGACATTGATTCATGTGTAGGCGGTAGAGGAGGAAGCAGACAAGTTGTTGGAAGCTAAGGCCATTTGGGAGGTGAACTACCCAACCTGGTTATCTAACACAGTAGTTGTGAAAAAGAAGAATGGTAAGTAGAAGGTCTGCGTGGACTTCACCAGCCTGAATAAGGCTTGTCCCAAGGACAGTTTCTTACTACCCAAAATTGATCAATTAGTAGATGCCACTTCAGGGCATGGAAGGATAAGTTTCCTAGACGTATACAGAGGCTACCACCAGATAGTAATGTACGCTTTAGATGAAGAGAAGACGACATTCATCACCCTAAAAGGACTCTATTGTTACAGAGTGATGCCTTTCAGGTTGAAGAATGCAGGAGCAACCTACCAGAGGTTGGTAACCAAGATGCTCAAGCACCTGATCGGTAAAACAGTAGAAGTCTACATTGATGACATGGTCATAAAGACCAAGGAGCCTGGGAACCATCTGGCCGATTTAAAGGCAGTCTTTGATATCCTAAGAACATATCGTCTCCAACTTAATGCTTTGAAATGTGTATTTGGAGTCAAATCTGGTAAGTTCTTGGGATACTTGATCACCAGAAGGGACATTGAGGCAAGCCCAGATCAAATCAAGGCCATCCTTGATTTAAAGAGTCTAATATTGGCCAAGCAGGTCCAAATTTTGATTGGCAAGGTAACAACCTTGAATAGATTTATCAGCCGAAATTTTGATAAGTGTAAACCATTTTTTCAATTGTTGAAAAAAGCCACAGATTTCTTGTGGACAGAAGAGTGTGAAGTCGTATTGGCCGACTTGAAAAGGTACCTAATAATAACTCAAGTTCTGTCAAATCCAATACCTGGAGAGGAATTGTTTCTATACTTGGCAGTTTCAGACCACGCAGTGAGTGCAGTGGTAATCTGAGAAGAGGAGGGAGAACAAAAGGCGGTATACTATGTGAGTAAAACCCTAGCAAGTGCAGAAACTAGGTACTTGTCCCTGAAAAAGTTGACACTAGCCTTGGTGATGGCTTCCAAAAAATTGAATCACTATTTCCAAGACCACAAAATTGTGGTGCTGACTTAGTATCCCTTGAAATCTCTGTTGCAGCATGGAGATCTGACAGGTAGAGTAGCCAGATGGACAGTGGTACTAGGCCAATACGACTTGGAATTCAGGCCTAGAACAACAATCAAGGGCCAGGTTCTGGCCGACTTTGTGGCCAAGTTCACCCCTAGTGCCATCCTACGCCGAGCTCCGGCGGGCCGAGGCTTAGGATGTCCAGGGGGACCAAAAGAAACCCAGCTGGGGCCAAAGAACCCCACTCCAGCAAAACAGAAGAAGGAAGAGAAACCAAAGCCCTGAGTATCTACATTGGCGACTCATTCTGTATGTTTGTTGATGGAAGTTCAAATCTTCAAGGAGCGGGGGTGTAAACACCCTATTTTTGACCGCCCTTAAAACTTGTGTGCCTCAGGTTGATCACTCGATGATAAAAGTTATGCTGTATAAATGTTCGATTTCTTCAGCAAGAAGAGTTTCTAAATCCCAACCTTACACCCCCTTTCGGACCAAAACTATTTTAGACCTTAAAACCTTTTTTTTCAAAATATTGTTTCAAATGTTTCTACGATGTTCCGAGACTCGCATTTCATTTAAAATATTACACTTTTCGATAAATCGAGTAAGGACAAAGTAGAAATAAATGAAAGGGAGGTGAACTCTTTAAAAAATATTTAAAACCTCTTATTTATAGGTTTGGAGTTGAAGAAAATTGGAGGAGAGGGAAGAAAACTAGTTGGGGAAATGGTTGAGCATGAAATTGTTAAGAGAGAACTGAGTAGCCTACACTAAATCAAGCTTATCTCTATGCACACTTAGACTTTAGTTGTGAGGCCACTTCCATTGGAAATTAGACTTCTGGAGCTTCAATTTAGACTCAAGAATGACCTAAAACTGAGTCTAGATGAAGGAGATATGCCCATTTGAAGTTGGGTTTGAAAGCAGATTTTTGTGGCCAGCAACCCACTATTTGTAGACGGCCGCCCACTAGTAGTGGCTAGCTGGCCACTATTTCTGGCCTGCCGGCCACTTGTGTAAAACACAGATATTTGTTGCCAGCTGTCCCCCAAAAGCTCCAGCTATTCATATACAAATATTTTCGACCTGAGAGGTTATTTTTCTATATATACTTGACATTTCCTCATGTTTTTAGGTTACAAAAAATTCCAAAAGGCCAAATTCTTGAAATTCTCTCTTTATCTCTATCTCTATCTTACAACACACACACCTTACCCAAACACTTCTTAAACCAATATTGGAACTCTTCTTGCTAAGATTATTGAGTCCAAATTTCAGCCCTTGAGAGAGTAAGCTTTGTGGTTTGTGAACAAAAGAGTTACCTTGCTTTAAGAGATATAATTTTGGGCTATTTTTACAGTTTTTCTTACTGTTTTTGGGCTATTTTTATACTATTTTTATGGGCTAAAAGTTGTGGTTTAAAGCTACCAAAGGTGGAGGGTTAACCACCATTCTTTGAACCTTGTTCTCTAAGCTTTTGCCCTTGTGTTTCCCATTCTTTTCTCAACTTTTTTTTTAGCTTTTTACTACTGGTTTTTAGAGTTTTTTAGAGGCTAAAAATCATATTTTGAAGTTTTAAAAATGGAGGGGGTAGCTTCCCCTCCTTTGGCTTGTTTACTAGCTTAAATTCTCTATTATTTTAGCTTAGTCTTTTAGTTATTTTTACCTAAATTCTAGCACTACTTTTTTTGCTTGTAATGTAATGGCCCTCATAGGTTTGGTGATTTAGGCCTTAGCCACCAACCTATTTGAGTTGATAGTGTTTATTTCTTATTTTCCATACTTGTTTTCACATCTAATCACCTTTGCAATCTCTCTTCTTTCTTGACTTTTTCTTTGTTTTGAAAGTTGTTTCAAACTAGTTGTTTGTTTAAGCTTGAGATTAAAGTTGTTGTGCTTAATGGTTTAATCCCTTTAGGGGTTCATTACCAACGACATGACACTTCTGTCATGCCCAAAACAACACTTGGTTTGGTACTCCTTTCCACTAGAGGACTTAAAGCTCACTTTTGGACTCAATTGATTAAGGAATGGATGGTAATTAAAATGAAGTAATAAAATTAGGACTAAAAGTGATGCAAGATAATAAAATCAACTTGGGTTCAATCGAACGTTAATTGAGCCCATTGAGTCTTGAGTCGTTTTATACTTGTTAGTGATGTAAACGGTTAAGAGTCAATGCCAACCACTTCCCTTGATCAATCCATGATAGGGAGAGGGTTTTGAGAGTCTTTAAATTGTGCATTTATTGAATTGTACCCCTTGATTCATAGGTCATCATGCAATGAAATTGCATCGATTGATGGCTTGCGAATTAAGCTTGCCATTCCTTTGAGTTGTTTGATGATAAAGAGAGGCAGGGTGGACAAACATACCTTGAGAATACCCTGTTTGTGCTCTGTATGCTTTCTGTTGTAGTAGGAGGAACAAGGCTTTAGTAGCCGACAAGCCACTTCTTTTAGACGGCATGCTATCTTTTGTGGCCGGCCAACCACTACTTCTGGCCTGCAGGCCAGTTTTTTCAAATTGAGCAACAAATTTTTGGAACAGAACAGAGCAGAGGCTAAGGTGAAAAGATATTCTAACTATGCAATAGAGGCATTCTAGTAGCAGAACAGTGGACCTTTCGGGTGGAAATCCGTGCATGCATAAGCATTTTCCTTACTTATCGAGGATCGTTCGCTTGTGGACTTGTAATAACTAGCTAGCTAGTTAGTTCATTTGGTGTTGTAAATTAATTCACTTTGTGTTATAATTATTAATTAGTTAGATGCCTAGTTAATTTGTGTTATAATTAATTAATTGGAGTAGTTAGTTAATTCGTAGTAATTATCTTAGCTAGTTAGTTTAATCGGACCCTCCTGCGCAAGGGCACAATTGTAATAATTTGTATGTCTTTCAACCCACGTCTTTCTCCATTTTATTTACCTACTTATGATGGTTAGTTTAGGGCATCATGTTTCGTTTAGCATCTCTCATGCCTTGCATCCATTGTCTTGCATGCACTGAGCTCGGCGTATCATTCTAACTTGCATTGTAATTAAACATTCTTTGAATACATGCTTAGACCACATGCTATCAAATTGATTCATATGCCATACTAGTAGCTGAGCCTAGTAATTGCATGTTGTATGCGTTGTATTAGTCATATTGTACAGTTAGGATCATGCATTATTCTAACTTTATCATCTTTTTTGGCTCGCCTCGAAGTACTAGGTGAGTTTTTATTTGTTTTAGCATATTACATGTGTTAGCATTGCCACATCAAAAGCATAATTACTATGAGGCTAAGTGCTTAAGTGCTATAACTCTTGAATGCCTGTGGATGAAGGCTAATTTCTTGAATTGGAATAAATTGAGTAATGTATATATGTGATCACTTTTTTAAGTGGTACATATTCGAAACAATTTTTCAAACATACATGAGATCAAGTGTTTTAATTTTTGCAAATTAGTCTATATTTATGTGCAACACATAGTAAGATAGTCTAATAATCAGAACAAGAGCATATAATGTAAATAAGAATCTGTAACAGCGCCCGGGGAGGGGCCTCATGCTACTACAGTTCGGACTCGATTTGTGTCACGGTTCTTAATCTGAACCAAAGAGTCCAAATCTGGCAAATCGTTTTGAGAAACAGATTTTTGAAAAAGTAGTGCCAAACATGGACTGCTTTGCCAGATACAGAGTCGCCACCTAAATATTTTTTTATGGGAGAATTTAGGAAACCCTGACTCGGTGCCGAAGGCCACATGTCCGTTATCACCGGAGTTGTCTCGGCTCGGGAGCTTGGGTACGATCGGGGAAGGTCAGCTATGAGCACCCCCTTTCGCCCGGTCCGAAGACCGGCCTCTACTAACCGTGATATCCGTTTTTGAAAACTTTATGTGTTCTTAAACCGGTTATTAGCCTAGAATTACTATGTTATGCGCGCAGCAAACAAGTATAGACCAAATCGCCCAAATTGGAACAAAACATTTCATGTTTGTTTTGAAAATGGTTTGCTACTCGTAAGTAGGCTAAAATGCAGGTTTTGCCACCTTCAAGTGGGCTTTTGGAAAAGATGGTTTTGCCACTATCTAGTGGGCTTAAAAATCGCAGTTTTAATGCATTCTTCCAATTTAGGTAATTCAACCTCCATCCACAGGCATTCAAGCAGTTATATCACATAAGCATTTAGCCGCATGGCAAGCATACTGTCATGTTAACATTCACACGCATGCGAGATGCTAAAGCGAAAACACTTACATTGTACTCCGAGCCAAAACAGAAAACTAGTTAGCAAACATGCATGCCCTAGTTCATGTTAAAAATGGCTAATGCATCACATGCAAAAATGCAATCTAGGCAGGCTCGGCTAACCCTAAACATGGCATGTGAAAATGCACAATTATCACATATTCGGTTTAGAATTTGAAATACAAATGCAGTTAGCATGATGTTCCGAGCCTGATGCATGTCAACAAATGCATGAATGCACGCATGCATAGCATAAGGTATGCTAAAATAAATGTGCCCTAATCTACCATCATAAGCAGGTAAATAAAAGGGAAGAAAGAAGTGGGGTTGGAAGACATACATCACACGCATGCACACTTATTACAAATATGCCCTCGCTCGGAGGGACCAAATAAATATTACAAATTAATTAACTACGCAAGCTAATTAAATATTACAAATTAATTAACAAATTAATTATTCTAAGAAAACAGTAAACCGCCTCGGGAAGCGCGCCGCCATGCGTAGGCTGCCTCTGTTTTCTTTCCTGTGCTCCTCTGGAGGCTGCCAAAATTTCAGGACTGCTTCCTTGGATGCTGGGAGACACCACCGGCTGGGTGAAATTGCCACCGGCACTGAGATGTTGCCACCGGCACAAAATTGAAGCTGTCGGCAGAGAAAAGATTGCCGGTCGGCACCTTACACTGCCGGTCGGCAGAGTATTCCTGCAGAACCTGCAACCCACAGCAACAGAGGACAAGGCAAAGCATGGCAGCACATTTCAAGGCATATATGCACCAACCATGTCTCTTATCATTGTAATGACTCAAAGGGACATGTGCCTCGATTCTCGGACCACCAATCACGCATTTCCATGCATGATGGCCCAAAGAACCAAGTATGCAACTTTGATTTCAAATGTATGCAAACCAATCAAACAAAACTCCCAATCCCTATCACCCAAGTCAAGGGACAAGGAATGCATGCAAGATGCAATGCAACCTAGGCATACAAGCTAAGGATGCAACATGAACAATGCAATGTAATCATGCAAAGCTTACAAGCAAACATGCAAGGTAAGCATGCAAACCAAATAGAAGATGGACTTAAACATGAATTAGGCAGCCCCAAATAGGCCTAAAACAGTGGCCATAATATGAAAATGAAGTGCCTCGAAACGCGTGCACACGGGCACGCAAACCGAGGCAATGGCATACGCAATGCAATGGCTAAAACGGCATATAGAATGCAACATGGACTTATACTAACATGAGAGAACCTCAGCCACACTCACATAAGAGGCCGATGAATGAAAATGGAGTGCCTCGAAATGCGTGCACACGGGCACGCAAACCGAGGCAATGGCATACGCAATGCAATGGCATGGAAATGATATGCAAACATGCCAATGGGATTTCAGCAGCAAAATGAGGGGGCAAAACAGCCCCGAAATGAGGCGAAAGTACACCCGATGCATGGAATTCCTCCCGAAATGCGAAATTAGGCACCCGAAATGGCTTACAGCTATACAAAGCATGCATAATATGGACATGGAGCATGAAGACAGAAGCAAGACAGCTCTGAGACAAGCATTTTTACAGTTTATGACATGGCCAATCAGCAAGCAAAGATGGGGCTAAAATGGCATACAAAAACGGCCCTAAACATGCGATTATGAAGCAACTCACAGCTACTAACCCCAAATGGGTTAGGGCCCTTCAACAACATTGAAGAGGGGCCCAAAATATGCACATTTACAGTTCATGGCAAGGCTCAAAAACAGATACAAGCATGGCAAACAATTTATGCAAGATTAAGGCCACAAAAGGGCTATAACATGAAGTACACAAAATATTCATCAAACAGCCAAAGACCCTAAATAAAACATGTTCAGGAGGTCAAAATAAAGCCACTTTTAGTTCGGAGCAAGGTCCAAAAACAGCAACATCAGGGGCTGCCAAGACATACAAAAATGGGACCAAAAGGAGGATATAAAGGGAAGTACAACATGGAAGTCTCAAACAGTGTTGAGCCCTTCTTCAATGTTGAAGAAGGGCTCAAAATAAGCCTATTTTCAGTTTACATCAGGCTCTAAAACAGATCATACACAGGTCAAAAAATACATGCGAGATTATGGCATTTAAGAGGGGTAATGAAGCAAGTGCAAGCTACTGTCCTCAAACAGCAATAGGTCCTCAATCAAACATGAAGAGGACCTCAAAATATGATGATTTGAAGTTTGGGTCGGAGCCCAAAGATGTAACCACAAGGAGCTAAGATATAGGCTAAAAAAATGCGCAAAAGAGGGAAAGTAGGACTCACCCTTGTAGAACCAATCTTTAGCAACCTTTGGACTGAGTTTGGGAGCTTTTAACCTCTGGAGGACAGCCTCAAGCTGCTGGAATAGGCGTTGGATGCCTTGTGCTATGAGTTGATGAAGAAATGACCCAAGAACAAGGGTATTTGGTGGTTGAATGAGAGAGATATAGAGAGAGATCAAGGGTTGTGTGTATGTATATCAGATATATATGGTATATCTCTGGTTTTTTTTGCCTTAAGTCTCTAACCTAAACAAAGGAGGAGGAGAGGTGCTTATATAAGCCACGCTAAGCTTCTAAGACAAGCTTCAAAGGGGCCAAGGGGTTCAAGGGGGGGGGGGGTGCAAGGCTTCTAGAGGAAGCTAAAACAGCTGGCCAAGCTTCTCCAAGAAGCTTGGCCAAAAGGTTCAAGCTTCTAGAAGGTTAGGGGGTTCAAAGGCTCACAAGGTGCAAAACAAGCACACATGCACGTGGGGGATCGATTCTGTGCATTCCAGCTGGCACAGCTGGAATCCACTCAATCTGCAGAATGCTCCGGAAGGTCATCGGCTAGCAAAAATTGCCGGTCAGCACAATAAAGTGCCGGTCGGCACAATAAATTGCCGGTCGGCACAATAAATTGCCGGCCGGCACAAACAGAGTGCCGATGGGTGGCCGGTGAGGTCAAAAAAGTGCCGGTGGATGTGCAAATTGAAGCCCCGGAAGTTAGCTTTCCAATGGCGCAAACCTTGCATTAAAATTCCTCCTGTGCAAAAAGTTATGCCCTTTTCCGTGAAGCCGCCAGATTCGATCCAACCGGGATGATACCCAACTTCAACCAATCATACCTCCCCCACCCGGACTTGGCTCTAGGAGATTCTTGAGTGCAAAATGAAGCCCCGGAAGTAAGCTTTCCGACGGTGGTGGCCCCATAGCTAAACTCCAAGTGTACAGACAGATAAGCCCGATTCAGCGAGGGCTGCTCGACTCGCTTCTATCCGGATTCATGCCGAACTTCTCCCAAGCTAGTTTTCTCCTCTCCTTTCCTCTTTTCTTCAACTCCAAAACCCTAAACAAAGTGTTTTGAAATATTTGCCTTTCTTCTTGCCGAAGAAATTGATTCTTTGCCCTGCACATCTCTCAACACCGAGCAAACCATCAGTAGTGCCCAAGTCTTAAGGGCGGTCAAAAATGGGGTGTCTACAGTTGCCCCTCTTTGACAGAACTCGAAAGTCATAACAATGACGGGAGTGAATGTCAAAGCCCCGAGACGACCCATTTTTGACAAGGCCGAAGACTTGGACAAACAAACAAAATACAAATGAATGAATGGTTGTGCC
This sequence comes from Camellia sinensis, assembly GCF_055761805.1. Classification (NCBI taxonomy): domain Eukaryota; kingdom Viridiplantae; phylum Streptophyta; class Magnoliopsida; order Ericales; family Theaceae; genus Camellia; species Camellia sinensis. The sequence continues at coordinate 25,380,685 of NC_138970.1, read as the reverse complement.
CGCAGGCTGCCTACGTATCCCTTTGCAAGGAATCAAACCAGCGTAGTTCAGGGGCATGATGCAAATGATATGCAGGAAGACTCTGATAATTGGACTTATACGCCACGCGAAGCCGGTTTGAACATTGGACTTATATGCTACGCAAAGCCGATTTGTAATTGGACTTATACGCTTTCGCGAAGCCGGTTTGATAAAACAATGCAAGTGGAATGTGCGTGACAACGCAAGTGAAGAGGTGTGCATGACAATGCGACCTAAGATGAATTCCAAACACACTGAAATTGTGTGGGGAAATGGGACAGGGAGAAACATAGGGACATATCCCGGTGTTTCGGAATGATGTGAGCATTGGAACGTATTCCGAACGCTTTTAACTGAAGAGGGAGAAACATAGGGACGTATCCCAAGGATTAGGGACGTATCCCAAAGGTTAGGGACGTATCCCAAAGATGAGGGACGTATCCCAAAGGTTTAGGGACGTATCCCAAAGATGAGGGACGTATCCCAAAGGTTAGGGACGTATCCCAAAGATTAGGGACGTATCCCAAGGATTAGGGACGTATCCCAAAGGTTAGGGACGTATCCCAAAGGTTTAGGGACGTATCCCAAAGATGAGGGACGTATCCCAAAGGTTAGGGACGTATCCCAAAGGTTAGGGACGTATCCCAAAGATTAGGGACGTATCCCAAGGATTAGGGACGTATCCCAAAGGTTAGACAAAGGAGAAGAAACATAGGGACGTATCCTGGTGTTTCAGAAAAGGAGAAAGAAACGTAGGGACGTATCCCGGTGTTTCGGAAAAGGAAGAGAAACATAAGGACGTATCCCAGTGTCTCGGAAAAGGGAGAGAAACATAAGGACGTATCCCAGTGTCTCGGAAAAAGGGAGAGAAACATAAGGACGTATCCCAGTGTCTCGGAAAAAGAGAGAAACGTAGGGACGTATCCCGGTGTTTCGGAAAGAGAGAGAAACGTAGGGACGTATCCCGGTGTTTCGGAAAGAAGGAGAAACATAGGGACGTATCCCGGTGTTTCGAAAAATGAGAAGAAACATAGGGACGCATCCCGGTGTTTCGGAAAGAGAGAGAAACGTAGGGACGTATCCCGGTGTTTCGGAAAGAGAGAGAAGAAACATAGGGACGTATCCCGGTGCTTCGGAAAGGTAAGAGAAACATAGGGACGTATCCCGGAGTTTCGGAAAAAGAGAAAGAAACATAGGGACGTATCCCGGAGTTTCTGAATGAGAAGGGAAAGCATAAGGACGTATCCCAGTGTTTCCGAATAAGAGAGCGTGCATAACAATGCAAGTGGAAAGTGCGTGACAACGCAAGTGAAAAGGTGCATGACAATGCAAATGTAATGAGCATGACAATGCTGGATAGATGTGCAAAATCAATGCAATGAATGAGCATAACAATGCTAGTGAAGTGGGTGCATAACAATGCAATTGGAACGTGCATCACAATGCAAGATTGATCTTGCGCCTGAGGTAGAGGTACACTCATATTTCGGAGCATTGACAAGGCCCTGAAGAGGTACGTCCGGAGTACAATCACGGAATTTTCTGAAGTTGACACAAACTCAGATACTTCGATTTTCGCTCTTTTGCTTTTGCTTTGCAGTCTGGAACTATCATAGCTTCAGATAGGTCCTGGTTTCACCGTTCACACTTATCGGGGGTGGACCCTGCAGTTTTCGAAAGAACAAATTTCCTTTTTTGCACAAATGTGGAGAATGGCACAGCACTCTGAGCACACAACAAATCATTTTTTGAAATTGAGAAAATGAGTTCTCGACCAGGTATTGAGCCCACGACTGAACACAGCGAGAAAGACTCAACAACGGAAAACAAAAGGTAAACAACCTAAACACGTCGAGACACGCTCGGAACGACTCAAAGCAAGAATCGAGACAAACAAAACAAAAGACACGACACACAGACGTGCACAGGGAGCCTGTTTCACCGGGTATTATTCCCACCCTTTCTTATTTGTGATTCTCACATCACTCGGCTCTCAAGCTCGGTTTTTCTCTCAAAACCCTTTTCTCGCTTTTTCTCTCAGCGCACATCTCTCTATTCTTTAATCTCTCGTTTTTCATCTCTCCCCTGGGTGGTTGATGGATAAGCTGGAAATTGTGGGCTCTTGCCCCTGGTATTTTACCAGACTCTTGTTCACAACAGTGAATTTGTCCCACAGAGGGGTTGCAATGCGACCAGACGCGCAGCAGATCTGCAATTGACATCGGTTGACGATGCTCCGCTGGGGAGTTTGGACGTGATCAGATCTGTCCAGATGAGGGAGTGGAATATCTTGATCCTTTCCTGTTTGTGCTTCGCACTTGACTTGATTCCTCGTTGCTTGGAGGATGAGAGAGCTTTCAGCCCTTTGTTGATAGCTTCAGTGGTGCCCTTTTCTGGCAGGTAGAGTGCCCTTCTTGGCAAGTATGTTGAAAATGGGGAAAAGACAGGAAGCATGACTCAGCTGTGCCCCTAGTTCATCATTTTGACCATTTTTTGTTTTGGTTTTCTACTAAAACAATTTTGACCAATATGAGAGTTAGATTGACACACTTGTTCGATTTTTGATTTGAAATCATGCAAGTCAGGCTATGAGCACTGAAAATTTTCCTATTTTGGGTCCAAGAAATGGTCCAGTTTTTTGGAAAAATGGAATAATTTTCGAGAGAATAGTCAACCTCAGTAAAAATTCTCAAAAACTATTTTTGCAAACGGCCAATGCTTAACAAGCACGGAACCCGCTCTTGAGACGCACAACCTCAGATTTGGAGGAAAATTGCCCCTTGTTGGAGGGAAGCTGCATGGCAACGGAAAGTTGCCCCTTGTTTGAACGGCACCGCAGTGCATTGAATGGCAACGAAAAGTTGCCCCTTGTGTGAATGGCACCGCGGCGCATTTATAATCAGTCATCGAAGCGATGATTGCAACCGAACTCTCGGATACAGAGAAGGCAAAGATTATCAGAACCATTACATGGACATTATCGAATTCGAAGTGTTTGTGGCTGGACTTCAGAATGAAGTTGCCTACGTATCCCAAAGATGGGAATCAAGCCTTACGTAGTTCGGGGTTAAGGTACACTCGGGTATTTAACCTCTCCTTTTTAGGCTCTAACTTTTGCCAAGGCGCCCGATGCGGGTTTTCGACCTTGCGAGCTTTGTTTTTCTTTTCTTTTCAATTCTTTTCTTTTCTTTTCTTTTCATTTCTTTTCATTTCATTTCTTTTTTATTTTTTTTTGTTCTTTTCTTTGCATTTTTTTTCTTTTTTGTATTTTTCTCTTGCTCTAACTTTTGCCTGGGTCGCCCTTCCGGGTTTTCGGCCCAGCGAGCCTCTCAAAGGGTAAAAGCGTAATTTGGTCCATGCCAAATGGTTGTAGGATTTTGAAGCCATCCGTATCCAGGAAAGTGGCTGTTGTATTGATTTACTGAAGGATCCATCTTCGGCTCTTCGAGCATATCTGATATTTTTGCCCCTAGTTGGAAGGGTACTTCTGTTCTAGCTTTACAAGCTTCCTTTGATCTGGTCTAATCTTCTTGATCTGACTTTCTTGCCTCTTGTCCGAGGGCTGCTTCGAATCTGGCCACACAGGCCTCACGTTGTGGTTGACCGTTGAACGTTCTGAACTCAGGTTCAAGGTTTGAAAGTGAGGGGTCGAATCTCGAGGCTGAGAGCGATCCTAAGCTGCACAATCTCAAGAGTGATCCCACACAAGTCTTCGCAGGACTGCGCAAAGTATTTTTTGAAATTTTTTAAGAAAGCGACAAATCGCTCGCGCCGAAGACAGTGTAGAACCAATCTGGATCAAGCCAGGGTCCTTCTCAGTACTCACATTAACAAGCATGATCTCAATCATTAAGGGCTTAGCATGCCTCTCTTTCTCTCAAATGATCAAAATTTTGCAAATCCCGAGGAATTCCTTCCTCTTCGTTTTCGCCGCAGTGTTCAAAAAAAGTTTTGAAAAAAAACTTAGGTCGATATAATGATTTCAAGGCACAGAAAAGGCAGGCGAAGAGCACTGTCATTCCATTCAATACTTCCAGCACAACTGGCACACGGCAGAAGCAAACACAAGAGTGTGAAAATCACTGCTGTTCATTCAAATCTGTTGGCACAACTGGCTCCCTGGCAGAAACAGACTCAAAAGGACAAACACAAAGCAAACTAGTGATATCCAAAGTAACACCCCCGGAATCACCCGACTTTAACAAAACAGGACTGACTCGACACAACAAGACAGACCCGACTGACTCAGCATGAAAAGACTGACCCAATACAAAACGACAAGACTGACCCAATACCCAAGTCAGAAAGTACAAAACTAACATTCACAAATGCTCAAAACAGTGCGTGCCATACACCATATCTGGAGTAAACTGAGTGCCGCCCACAGGTGGTCCAACCTCTGATCACATCACATTATCCCCCCACAAGTTCACTGATCAAGTGTCGATAGACTTCGCAGGACCTGGTGCGGGGATGACCCCGTTGTCAATCAAATTTTGTATCTCGTTGTGGAGGCGGACGTAACTGTCGGTGTCATGACCGGTTTGTTGATGGAAAGCACAGTACTTAGTCGGGTCATGTTTTGGAGGGAGAGGATCGGGTAAAGGCCGTTGCTCCAACGGTTTCAGATGTCCTTTCCTGAGTAGGACCCCCAGGGCTTTAGACAAAGACATATAGAGTGGGGTGAAAACCCTCTTGCCTCGGGGCAGATAGTCTGAAGTTCGGGGGTTTGAAGTGGATGCACCAACAAAGGGGGTGGCTGCTCTTGGTGTGGTGGTGGTGACCATGCCCACTTCAGATGATCTTGCAGCTGCGTCACCGCTGGTGGTCACATTCGAACTACGGGAAAATGCCCTCCTGGGCTGCTCCTTATCCTGGTCAAACAGACCTTGCCTCATTGCATCTTCGATTTGTACCCCCATATCGTGTAAATCTGAGAAAGTGGGAAAGGGGATTACAATCATTCTCTGCATTAGCTTAGGCTGGAGATTGCGCACAATCATCCGTATTTGATCCTTATCTGTTGGCCTAATGGTCATCATTGAGGCCTTGGCCCTCCAGCGGGCCACGAATTCTGAGAAGCTCTCCTTAGGCTCCTGCCTCGTCGTCTCAAGATCACGGGTCGTAATCTCGATTTGGGTATTGTATGAATATTGTGCGACGAAGGCCTCAGCCATCTCATCCCAACTTCTCTTGACGTCATCCTCCAATTTGGCATACCATGCGGCCGCTACACCCGACAGGGTCCGGCCAAACAAAGACAGCTTCTGCAATCTAGTGAGGCCCATTGGTCTTAGGACGTCTGAAAATAGTCGCAGGTGTACCATGGGATCCTCAGATCCGTCAAAACGATCGATTTATGGCATCTTAAACCGATCTGGCAGCGTCACAGCTGCGTCGATGTATCCGTCTCCAATGTCCGGAATGGACTTCGCACCTTGAGATTTTTTGAACAGCTTTTCAAGCTTGTGCATTTTTAATGCCACGGGCTCCACCTCGGGCTCGAAGGGAGAATCTGATTGGTTGATAGGAGTGGGTGCCTTGGAGAGTTGAGGCAGAATCGGGGGTGGAGCTGGCCCGACTGGAATGTCCGTATCATCCTAGACATGGGTTGCCTCTCCGAGTGTGGGAACTCTTGGTGGGGGAGGAGCCTGGTGCGAAGTAGATACTCCAGTTTGCTGCTCCAATCTGGCAATTGTCTCAGCCTGTTGGGCTATGACCACAGCCTGTTGCTTGGCGAATTCTGCTTGACGGACAGTGTCTTGCTGCATGGCTTTCATACTATCCTGGAGTTGGCGCACCAGCTCTTCCAGACTCGACATACTGTTCTAATCTAACTGAGCAACCGGTATATCTGTCTCTGTGGCAAAAGCAGATATCTCAACCCAACTGCACACAGGCGAGATGGATAATGACTGTTGATCTGAAGACTGTTGAACTGATGATCTGTGCCTGACTAGCCTGCTCTGGCCCTGATTACCCTTGAACTGAGTCTCTGACCTGACAAAGTCTATCAGCACAAGTCCGATGAACCTCGGGAGATATCGGAGCCTTCTGAAGCTATGGTTCCAGGACTACCTTGCAAAAGGGAAAACAGAGAGCATCTCAGCCTAATTTCACTGGAACAGATTTGAGCATACTAGGATGAATGTACCCAATACTGATCACTGTTTCCTAAATATTTGCCTGTAAACTGATACCCTCAGGTAAAACTGATTCCCCAAATACTGATGCTGATGCCCACAGGCCTGATACCCAGACTTGTAAACTGGTATATGCATTCCTGTAGAGATACACTCTGAAAGCACATAGCAAGTAAGAGAGAGCCAAAACACCCCTATGTTGGGGTAGGGTTTCCCTGTCCTATTTTGTCAGGAACTAGGGTTTCACTATGCACACAGCAGTTTCAAACAACCTATAATCGGGTAAGCAACCTGTCCTAGCTTGGAATGGTCACTATGGATTCTGAATATGCACTAGGTCGAATGGTTAAAAAGGGTGCCCCGGAAAAAATCGGGGTTTGTGTTCCCATGCTGTCAGAGCCCATAGCCGGTCAGCCTTATGGACATGCCTTGACAAGACAAGCCTCCGGCAAACCGTTCAGGAATGGCAGATGGCAAACACTGTGTTCCTAGGCGCACCAATGCACATGCAATGCAAAGAAACACATAAATGAAATCAAAACAGGATATCATGAGTTCGAGTCAAGCTCTCTAAAATCCCCAGCAGAGTCGCCAGAAACTGTAACAGCGCCCGGGGAGGGGCCTCATGCTACTACAGTTCGGACTCGATTTGTGTCACGGTTCTTAATCTGAACCAAAGAGTCCAAATCTGGCAAATCGTTTTGAGAAACAGATTTTTGAAAAAGTAGTGCCAAACATGGACTGCTTTGCCAGATACAGAGTCGCCACCTAAATATTTTTTTATGGGAGAATTTAGGAAACCCTGACTCGGTGCCGAAGGCCACATGTCCGTCATCACCGGAGTTGTCTCGGCTCGGGAGCTTGGGTACGATCGGGGAAGGTCAGCTATGAGCACCCCCTTTCGCCCGGTCCGAAGACCGGCCTCTACTAACCGTGATATCCGTTTTTGAAAACTTTATGTGTTCTTAAACCGGTTATTAGCCTAGAATTACTATGTTATGCGCGCAGCAAACAAGTATAGACCAAATCGCCCAAATTGGAACAAAACATTTCATGTTTGTTTTGAAAATGGTTTGCTACTCGTAAATAGGCTAAAATGCAGGTTTTGCCACCTTCAAGTGGGCTTTTGGAAAAGATGGTTTTGCCACTATCTAGTGGGCTTAAAAATCGCAGTTTTAATGCATTCTTCCAATTTAGGTAATTCAACCTCCATCCACAGGCATTCAAGCAGTTATATCACATAAACATTTAGCCGCATGGCAAGCATACTGTCATGTTAACATTCACACACATGCGAGATGCTAAAGCGAAAACACTTACATTGTACTCCGAGCCAAAACAGAAAACTAGTTAGCAAACATGCATGCCCTAGTTCATGTTAAAAATGGCTAATGCATCACATGCAAAAATGCAATCTAGGCAGGCTCGGCTAACCCTAAACATGGCATGTGAAAATGCACAATTATCACATATTCGGTTTAGAATTTGAAATACAAATACAGTTAGCATGATGTTCCGAGCCTGATGCATGTCAACAAATGCATGAATGCACGCATGCATAGCATAAGGTATGCTAAAATAAATGTGCCCTAATCTACCATCATAAGCAGGTAAATAAAAGGGAAGAAAGAAGTGGGGTTGGAAGACATACATCACACGCATGCACACTTATTACAAATATGCCCTCGCTCGGAGGGACCAAATAAATATTACAAATTAATTAACTACGCAAGCTAATTAAATATTACAAATTAATTAACAAATTAATTATTCTAAGAAAACAGTAAACCGCCTCGGGAAGCGCGCCGCCATGCGTAGGCTGCCTCTGTTTTCTTTCCTGTGCTCCTCTGGAGGCTGCCAAAATTTCAGGACTGCTTCCTTGGATGCTGGGAGACACCACCGGCTGGGTGAAATTGCCACCGGCACTGAGATGTTGCCACCGGCACAAAATTGAAGCTGTCGGCAGAGAAAAGATTGCCGGTCGGCACCTTACACTGCCGGTCGGCAGAGTATTCCTGCAGAACCTGCAACCCACAGCAACAGAGGACAAGGCAAAGCATGGCAGCACATTTCAAGGCATATATGCACCAACCATGTCTCTTATCATTGTAATGACTCAAAGGGACATGTGCCTCGATTCTCGGACCACCAATCACGCATTTCCATGCATGATGGCCCAAAGAACCAAGTATGCAACTTTGATTTCAAATGTATGCAAACCAATCAAACAAAACTCCCAATCCCTATCACCCAAGTCAAGGGACAAGGAATGCATGCAAGATGCAATGCAACCTAGGCATACAAGCTAAGGATGCAACATGAACAATGCAATGTAATCATGCAAAGCTTACAAGCAAACATGCAAGGTAAGCATGCAAACCAAATAGAAGATGGACTTAAACATGAATTAGGCAGCCCCAAATAGGCCTAAAACAGTGGCCATAATATGAAAATGAAGTGCCTCGAAACGCGTGCACACGGGCACGCAAACCGAGGCAATGGCATACGCAATGCAATGGCTAAAACGGCATATAGAATGCAACATGGACTTATACTAACATGAGAGAACCTCAGCCACACTCACATAAGAGGCCGATGAATGAAAATGGAGTGCCTCGAAATGCGTGCACACGGGCACGCAAACCGAGGCAATGGCATACGCAATGCAATGGCATGGAAATGATATGCAAACATGCCAATGGGATTTCAGCAGCAAAATGAGGGGGCAAAACAGCCCCGAAATGAGGCGAAAGTACACCCGATGCATGGAATTCCTCCCGAAATGCGAAATTAGGCACCCGAAATGGCTTACAGCTATACAAAGCATGCATAATATGGACATGGAGCATGAAGACAGAAGCAAGACAGCTCTGAGACAAGCATTTTTACAGTTTATGACATGGCCAATCAGCAAGCAAAGATGGGGCTAAAATGGCATACAAAAACGGCCCTAAACATGCGATTATGAAGCAACTCACAGCTACTAACCCCAAATGGGTTAGGGCCCTTCAACAACATTGAAGAGGGGCCCAAAATATGCACATTTACAGTTCATGGCAAGGCTCAAAAACAGATACAAGCATGGAAAACAATTTATGCAAGATTAAGGCCACAAAAGGGCTATAACATGAAGTACACAAAATATTCATCAAACAGCCAAAGACCCTAAATAAAACATGTTCAGGAGGTCAAAATAAAGCCACTTTTAGTTCAGAGCAAGGTCCAAAAACAGCAACATCAGGGGCTGCCAAGACATACAAAAATGGGACCAAAAGGAGGATATAAAGGGAAGTACAACATGGAAGTCTCAAACAGTGTTGAGCCCTTCTTCAATGTTGAAGAAGGGCTCAAAATAAGCCTATTTTCAGTTTACATCAGGCTCTAAAACAGATCATACACAGGTCAAAAAATACATGCGAGATTATGGCATTTAAGAGGGGTAATGAAGCAAGTGCAAGCTACTGTCCTCAAACAGCAATAGGTCCTCAATCAAACATGAAGAGGACCTCAAAATATGATGATTTGAAGTTTGGGTCGGAGCCCAAAGATGTAACCACAAGGAGCTAAGATATAGGCTAAAAAAATGCGCAAAAGAGGGAAAGTAGGACTCACCCTTGTAGAACCAATCTTTAGCAACCTTTGGACTGAGTTTGGGAGCTTTTAACCTCTGGAGGACAGCCTCAAGCTGCTGGAATAGGCGTTGGATGCCTTGTGCTATGAGTTGATGAAGAAATGACCCAAGAACAAGGGTATTTGGTGGTTGAATGAGAGAGATATAGAGAGAGATCAAGGGTTGTGTGTATGTATATCAGATATATATGGTATATCTCTGGTTTTTTTTGCCTTAAGTCTCTAACCTAAACAAAGGAGGAGGAGAGGTGCTTATATAAGCCACGCTAAGCTTCTAAGACAAGCTTCAAAGGGGCCAAGGGGTTCAAGGGGGGGGTGCAAGGCTTCTAGAGGAAGCTAAAACAGCTGGCCAAGCTTCTCCAAGAAGCTTGGCCAAAAGGTTCAAGCTTCTAGAAGGTTAGGGGGTTCAAAGGCTCACAAGGTGCAAAACAAGCACACATGCATGTGGGGGATCGATTCTGTGCATTCCAGCTGGCACAGCTGGAATCCACTCAATCTGCAGAATGCTCCGGAAGGTCGTCGGCTAGCAAAAATTGCCGGTCAGCACAATAAAGTGCCGGTTGGCACAATAAATTGCCGGCCGGCACAAACAGAGTGCCGATGGGTGGCCGGTGAGGTCAAAAAAGTGCCAGTGGATGTGCAAATTGAAGCCCCGGAAGTTAGCTTTCCAATGGCGCAAACCTTGCATTAAAATTCCTCCTGTGCAAAAAGTTATGCCCTTTTCCGTGAAGCCGCGCAGATTCGATCCAACCGGGATGATACCCAACTTCAACCAATCATACCTCCCCCACCCGGACTTGGCTCTAGGAGATTCTTGAGTGCAAAATGAAGCCCCGGAAGTAAGCTTTCCGACGGTGGTGGCCCCATAGCTAAACTCCAAGTGTACAGACAGATAAGCCCGATTCAGCGAGGGCTGCTCGACTCGCTTCTATCCGGATTCATGCCGAACTTCTCCCAAGCTAGTTTTCTCCTCTCCTTTCCTCTTTTCTTCAACTCCAAAACCCTAAACAAAGTGTTTTGAAAGATTTGCCTCTCTTCTTGCCGAAGAAATTGATTCTTTGCCCTGCACATCTCTCAACACCGAGCAAACCATCAGTAGTGCCCAAGTCTTAAGGGCGGTCAAAAATGGGATGTCTACAGAATCACATCATGATTAGTAGAGGTCGATTTTTGATTGGGTGAGCGGGGGTGCTCAATTCATGACCTTCCCATCTCGTACCTAAGTTTCCGAGCCAAGACAACTTTGGTGATGATGGATAAGTGGTCTCTGGCACAAGTCCCGGGTTTTCTAAATTTTTCAAAATAAGACATTTGTGTGGCGACTCTAGAATCTAGCAAAGCAGTTCATTTTTGGCATTTTTGATTCAAAATCGATTTTTCAAAAGATTTGCCGAATTTGGACTCTTTTGTGTTTTTCTATTTCACATTGCACTTATGGAATCAGATTCAGAACCACGAGAGTCCAAATTGTAAGGCTAGTTATATCCGAAAGAAACACGAAAAGTCGAGCTACAAGGAGCAGGGGTGGTTTTGGTATTACCAGATGGGCGAATGATTGAGCAATCTATTCATTTAGGGTTCAAGGCCTTAAACAATGAAGCAGAATATGAGACGTTGATTGCAAGACTAAAACTAGCAGCAGCCATGGAAGCCGATTAGATGGTAGTCTTCTGTGACTCCCAGCTTATTGTGATAGCCTATGTCAAAGAGGCTGTCAAGCTGCTAACATTATTTGAAAATTGCCGTCTACAATAGGTTAACTGAGATGACAATAGCCATGCCGACGCCTTAGCTAACCTGGCCAGCGTTATGAAATCAGGTGAGGCTAGGACAATAATGATTGATCATTTGTCATGCCCAAATGTAGAGCCTCTGATAACGGAGTACGAAGTAATGTGCGTAGAAATGGGTCCCAGTTGGATGGACGCCATAGTTATGTTCCTTAAAGATGGTAGACTACCAGAAGACAAAAATGAGGCACACAAAATCAGGTTGAAGTCGACCAGGTTCTGCTTGTCAACAGAAGGCCATCTGTACAAAAGATCCTTCACTGGACCTCTACTCCGATGTGTGCATCCTTCTTAAGTAGAGGACTTTTTATATGAAATCCATGAAGGAGTTTGTGGAAGCCATGCAGGGCACAGGTCACTTGCATATGGAGCCATCCCTCAGGGATATTAGTGGCCATACATGTAAAAGGATGTTGAAACCTATGTCAGGAAGTGCGAAAAGTGTCAAAGGTTTGCACCTTTGATACATCAGCCAGCAGCAGATCTGAATCCAGTATCTAGTCCTTGGTTGTTTGCCCAATGGGGCATAGACCTAGTAGGACCACTACCCTAGGCAACTGTACAGAGAAAGTTTTTGTTAGTAGCCCCAGGCTACTTCACAAAGTGGGTAGAGGCTGAACCCCTTACTAAAATTCAAGATATTGATGTATAGAATTTCATCTTGAAAAACATCATTACCAGATTTGGGATTCCAAGAGCCATTGTGGCGGACAATGGCACCCAGTTTGACAGTAAGCTAATCAAGAGCTTCTGAGCAAAGTATAAGATTAAAAACTATTACTCTACTCCAAGTTTTCCCCAGAGTAATGGACAAGCAGAAGCATCCAACAAGACAATCTTGGATGGGATCAAGAAAAGGTTGGAAGCAGCCAAGGGAAAATGAGTGCAAGAATTGCCCAATGTGCTATAGGCATATCAGACTACACCGAGAAGATCAACAGGGGAATCTCCTTTTGCCATGACTTATGGCACTAAAGCAGTCATCCCACTGGAGGTCGGCATCCCTGGAATTAGAACCCAGGGAGTGGAGGATGGGACCAACGAGGCATTCCTAGCCTGAGATCTGGATCTATTAGAGGAAAGAAGAGAAATAGCAGTAATTCGGCTAGGGGCATACCAGCAACAGCTTGCTAGAGCTTACATACAACAAGAAGGTCAACCCAAGAGAGTTCAAGGTTGGAGACCTCGTCCTAAAGAAAGTTGTCGGTAACAAGAAGGATCCTAGGGAAGGCCAACTTGGCCCAAACTGGGAGGGGCTTTATAGAATCATCTCGGTTGACGGTAATGGGGCATATCGGCTTGAAGACACTGATGGCAAAAAGTTGCCAAGACCCTAGAACATTTACAATCTGAAGTTTTTCTATCATTAGTTTTTGTTTTTTGAGATTATATCATGATGTTATTAGCCGAAGTTTTTAATAAAGTGCTAGTTCGATTTTGTTTTTATAAATAAATTGTTGAAATTTGTGCGATGGGATTGAACAGTCTTATGACGATGTTTCCGATTGAAACATAACGAATAACTTAGACTTATCGTATGGTATAGTTGAATTACACTTGTTATACGATAGAGTTGAACTAAGTTGGCGATATTTCCGATTGAAACATGGCGAATAACTTAGATTTATCGTATGGTAGAGTTGAATTACACTTGTCATACGATAGAGTTGAACTAAGTTGGCGATATTTCCGATTGAAACATGGCAAATAACTTAGATTTATCGTATGGTAGAGTTGAATTACACTTGCTATATGATAGAGTTGAACTAAGTTGACGATGTTTCCGATTGAAACATGACGACTAACTTAGACTTATAGTATGGTAGAGTTGAGTTATACTTGTCATACGATAGAGTTGAACTAAGTTGGCGATATTTTTTATTGAAACATGATGAATAACTTAACACTTATCATATGGTGGAGTTGAATTATACTTGCCATATGATAGAGTTGAACTAAGTTTGATCTAGTTCAATTAACAGAGAAACCTGTTATCCCAAGTAGGCAACCCAAGAGGGGAGGTAAATTGGGTTATTAAAAAATTTTACAATATTAAAATTTGTAAACACAATATTCAGAATTTTAACAAATAAAAAATAGAATAATAATTATCAATATAAAAGTAAGAGACATAGGGAGAGAAAATCAAATACTGAGATTTATAATGGTTCGTCACGCCAGGCCTACGTCTACTCCCCAATGAAACCTCCTTGAGAATTTCTTTACTATCAAAATGAATTAATACACCACCAAGTCTTCACCAAACTTGTGGATTTTGCACAGGACTTATTCTTATCTATTGAGCCTCACTCAACAATAAATGTCTTACCCTTACAAAAATCTCTCACAAAAATAATAAATAAAAATAAGTAGTACTTAAACCCTGTTTTATAATAATTCTCTTACAAAAAGTAGATAAGAAGTGTAAGAACAAAGGCTACACTTAAATCTGAAAGTGAAAGAGCATAATACAATATACTCAAAATTTTGGAGCACACAGAAATTTTTTATCTTCAAGTTCTTAATTTTTCTCCACATACAACACTTCTATTTATATCAAAAAATATACCTATTGGAAGTAGGATGCTCCTTGCTCATATCATGGACTACATGGGCATGCTTTTTGATTTCAAATAAACAGCAAAGGTTAATAATTAAAAAGATGATAAAAGTAAGACTAATTTTTTCTTTTCTTTTTTTCTTTTTCAAACATGGAGCCACCGTTATTCTTTTGTAGGCAATTTGACCAAAATAATATAATACAAAATTCACAACTTTCAAATAAACAAATGATTTGCTCCATCTTTTTCTTCTTATTTTATTATAATATATATGTGTGTGTGTGCGCACGCGTGACATGATATAATCAATGTAGTGTAAAAAGTCTAATTACTCACGTGATGTATTCTATTTATATTATATGTATTATATATAATATTCTAATCAAATATTTTCATATATAGTAAAATCTCTTTAAGTAATTTATAATAAATCTGAACATATATACTATTTTTAAATTTTTATGGAGATTTTAAACTAAACATAACCTACTACTCCATGTGGATATATCACTTTTGTCAAAAGAAGACAACTCATCAATATCAAATTTATCAAAATAATACAATCAATCAATATCAAATTTGTCAAAAGATGAATAATGATCAACCTAGTTTTTCAAAAAGTGAATAGTAAATTTTTTTTATTTAAATAATATTTGACAAATGTATCATACAATATATATTTTAAACAGATAATATTTTGTGTCAAATAATATGTATGTTAAAAAAATCCAAATCTTTCAAATAATATTTTAGACATCATCAAAATTAAACAATATGATTAACAATCTCCCCCTTTTTGATGATGGCAATGTTTGTATAGATTTGACACAAAATAAAATTAACAAAATAACTTTGCAACATATAATTTTCAAAATCATATTTAAAATTAACAAAATAATTCTGCAACATAAAATTCTCAAAATCATATTTAAAATTAACAACATATAATTCTGCAATATATAATTTTCAAAATTATATTTAAAATTAAGAAAATAATTCTGCAACATATAATTTTCAAAATCATTATTTTTTCTTCCCTCCTTTTGACATCATCAAAATAAAATATGAAGAGAGGAAACATAAAACATTTGATAAAATAATCTAAGAGGCCAAAAATATAATAACGGTCCTTTTGTCTTGTCGGAATCCTTATGGGGATTTTGGAGCATCTCGGGTGCACAAAATGTTGACAAATAAAATATTTGAGCAAATATGCATCGAGTATTGGATTGATGGAGTGTATAAAAAGTGACAAGGATGATAGGCAAAGAGACGAAATTATCAAGTGTTGGAAAAAAAAATTTGTTTTACCTTCTTGTGTGATCATGTCATTTCTTACCTTAGCCATCAATGGTTCGGATATGCATGAGGCACCTGCAATGTAGGCAAATGAGAGGTTACCAGTGATGCAGGCACATGTTGTTCCTATAAATGAGGATTCTAATGTTATTGGTGGCTCTTAGTATATAGGTAATTAATGCAGTTTCCAACATGGCTCGACGATTACAAACAATAATACAAAAAAATCAGCAATGGAGAGATGAGATGTGCTTGTTAAAATAACAACTGGCTAATATTTGTAAAGAGGAGAGAGTTAGAAAGGAAAAATGCGCAATTAGAGAATGCGTTGCAATATTATGCAACGGTTATAATCCCAAGTCTCACAAAAGTTGAAAATAGAGAGAGACATGTAAAGGAGGCTCATGAAAAGTTGTTGAGAGAAATGAAACGAAAAAAATCTGTAAAGCCTTCTGAAAACTTACATGTAATCGAGTAATATTTTCTCCTTCTAAAATAAAATTGTAAGCATTTCTCCCATTTTTTTAATTATTTTATTTTATTTTTTTTATAAAAAAAATTCCTGTCTTTGCAAAAAAAATAGTTGGTGCAAATAAGGAGTAAAAAAAATTACATATACTCCCCCTAAAATGATGCACAGGATATACAAATGCCTTGAATTTTTTTTATTAATCTCAAAATATTACATAATATGAGTCTCCCCCTAAATTAATGCACTAAAAATAACATAAACTAGAAAAAACAGATTACCAATCTATAATATCAAGGGCCATTAAGATCCGGCCATAAACAACTATACCAAGTGTCCTAGCATAAAAAGAGAAAATACAAATAAAAACAATTTCTTCAGGCAAAGTAGAAGTAATTATTATTAAATCTAAGAGAGTTTGGAGCACATACAATAAGATAAAAAATATAACGCGGTGCAAAATTAATTTTAACTTGTTGATCGGCGATGACCCTGATCATCGGAGAGAATAGAGAAGATCGTGTAGATCGGTGATGAATTTTGATAGATCGGTGATGGTTCTTGGTGGATCAGTAACTGATCTTGACGGATCGGTAATTTATCTTGATGAATCGGAAATGATGTTGAAGATCGGTGATGGAAGTAGAGCATTGATGTATCTTGGTAAGTCGGTGAGGAATTGGGTGAACGATGGTAGTGATGAAGGTGATGGATGATGTTGTGGATGGTGGAGTTGGTGGTGGACGATGGTGAGGATGAAAACATTGTCTGAGGATGAGAATAAGAGAGAGAGAGAGAGAAAGAGAAAACAGAGAGTGAGAGAGAGAGCGAGTGAGAGATAGAGACAGAGTGGATGAGAGAGAGAACCAGTGCGAAAGAGAATATACAAATATATATAGATTTTTTTATTTTAATTTTAATTTTAATTATTTATTTATTAAACAATAAAAAATAAATATTATATAGGATTATTCATCATATCAAGTTCAGTTCTAATATAACAAAATTGTTCTTTATTAAGTGGTTTGGTAAATATGTCAGCTAATTAACGATTTGTAGGCACAAATTCGAGTTCAATGTCACCTTTGAGTACATGATCTCTTAGAAAATGATGTCTTATTTCAATGTGTTTAGTGCGTGAGTGATGAAT
The DNA here is from genome assembly GCF_055761805.1 of Camellia sinensis. NCBI lineage: Eukaryota > Viridiplantae > Streptophyta > Magnoliopsida > Ericales > Theaceae > Camellia > Camellia sinensis. The sequence goes on along the minus strand of NC_138970.1, from coordinate 25,363,622 downwards.
AGGATTTTTTGAAATGTTAATGGTACTTGTGTTGTCACATTTTATAGGAATATGATCGTAGTGAAGTAAAAAATCTTGAAGTTGTTGTTTCATCCAAAGCAATTGTGCACAACACCCAGCGGCGGCAATGTATTCTGCTTCAGCAATTGACAAAGCCACTGATTTTGTTTTTTACAAAACCAAGAAGTGAGAGATTGCCTAAGAAAATGACTAATACCACTAGTGCTTTTTCGGTCAAGTTTACATCCAGCAAAGTCGGCATCTAAGTAACCAAAAAGTTCAAAAGTGGTTCCCTTAGGATACCATAATCCCAAATTTAGAGTGCCGACAAGATATCTGAAAATACGTTTGACTGCGGTGATGCGTAACTCTTTCGATGCAGATTGAAAACGCGTACACATACAAATACGAAACATTATATCGGGTCTACTTGCTGTAAGATAGAGTAAGGAACGAATCATACCTCGATATTTCTTTTCATCTACAGGTTTACCTTGCTCATCTTTGTCGATTTTTATTGATGTGCTCATTGGAGTTGTTGCAGGCTTTGATGATTCCATTTTAAACCTTTTGAGTAGATCCTTGATATGTTTCGTTTGATTTAAATGGATTTCATCATTAGTTTGTTTAATTTGTAGAATAAGGAAGTAATTTAATTCCCCTATCATACTCATTTCAAATTCACCTTGCATATCTTTAGCAAACTCTTTGCACAAATTTTCATTAGTAGTATCAAAAATGATATCATCAACATAAATTTGAACAATTGGCATGTCTTCCTTTTTTATTTTTATAAAAAGTATTGTATCAATTTTTTTTCTAAAAAAACCTTTGTTAAGGAGAAAATTACTCAATCTTTCATACCATGCTCTAGGAGCTTGTTTCAATCCATATAAAGCTTTTAAGAGTTTGAAAATATGATCCGGGTATTTATGACTCTCAAAACCGGGAGGTTGTTTAACATAAACTTCTTTCGATATGTACCCATTTAAGAAAGCACTTTTAACATCCATTTGATACAATTTGAAATCTTTAAAACATGCAAAAATAAGTAACATTCTAATAGCTTCAAGTCTAGTAACCGGTGCAAAAGTTTCATCAAATTTAATGCCTTCTTCTTGATTATAACCATGGGCTACCAATCTAACTTTATTTCTAGTAACAACTCCGAATTCATCCATTTTGTTTCAAAAACCCCATTTTGTTCCAATAACTGGATGATCCTTAGGTCGAGGAGTCAAAAACCAAATTTCATGTCTTTCAAATTGATTTAATTCTTCTTGCATTGTTAAAATCCAATTTTCATCTTTTTCAGCAATAAAAATGATTTTGGTTCAATTTGTGAAACAAATGCTAAGTTATCACAAACATTTCTAGTAGACGAACGGGTTTTTATACTTTCCGCTGCATTGCCTATGATAAGGTCTTTAAGGTTGCCATGAGCAAACTTCCATTCCTTTGGTAGATTTGATTCTTTTTTCTGGACAAGCATATTCTTCTTGAAGATTTTTCATTGTGATTTCTTCTTTTTGTTCAAGAGATGGATTTTCTTCATTTGTTATGTAAATGCTCTCTATTCTTGGATGTGTTTCTGCAGTGTCATCACTTATAAGATTCTTGGAAACAATGTTGTTAGATTCATCAAAGACAACGTGTACAAATTGTCACGACCCAACTCCAGGGGCTTAGGGTTGGAATCGCAACTTACTACCTTATTCTTATTCGAAGCAAATTAAGCTGCGCAAGCGAAAATAAAAATAATTAAACAGAAATTTGATTTCATTTTACTATTTAAGAAAGAGAAAATACATTTCTAGGGCTTTCATTATTTTATTATTCAGTAACCAGCCTCAAATAGAAACAAAAGGGAGCAGAAATATAAAAAAGAGAAAGATAAAATAGTGATTCAATATCAGTCCATTTGCAGGTTCCATTTTGTGGGGTTATAGGCTATCCCTTACATCTCGTCACCTGAAAAGGTAACAGCTATAAGCACACAGCAGAGTAAGAAATATTATGCCAAGAGTGTAGGGAATACAAAACAACCATGGATAATTAGTTAGGCTAAAATATTTGCATAAATTAATTTAAAATGACAATTTATTTAAAGTGGCAGAATACAGAAATCATGTAAATAAATAATCATAACCACGATATAAAACAGAACAGAACGGAGGTCACAGAAGTGACAGTCAGAACAGAGGTCAATGGATTCATGACAAACAGAAGACCACAAAGTGGTCAAACAGAGGCCAGTAGTTATTTAAGTCCCCCAAGGCGTGGGATTCCCGTGGTGATACTTACAAAACATAATTGTTTATAATGTTATAGTCAAATATATACTAAAATTTAAACAAACATATCCATGAGTTTCTTTTTAAGTAAATAGAGTTTAGAAAGTAACTCATGTAACTGAAATATTTATAAACATAACTTTTATTTAATAACTTAATAAATATAACTTGTATAAAATAAGCTATGATAACTCAAAACATTTATAAAACATATAATGGTAAATTAAGGTATAATATAACTCACTTTAATTATAACCCTTAGCCATACTTTATTATCAAAACTCTCCTACTATAAGTTCCTTACCCTGAACTGACGTATCTCTCTCTCTCTCGGTTTTTCTTTCTTTATTTCTTCCCTTCACATACAACACTTCCTCCCCTATTTATACACGCTTCAAGTGATGACTCAACCCCAAGGTGATGACTCACTCCCTCTACCCAAGCCTAGGTGTCCGGGTGGCCCCTCCGTTTCTCATTTCGACAGATTTGTAATCTAAATAATTAATGATCCTTGATTCGTTTTCATTTGATAAATCTGGGCAAGATTTGTAATCCTTGATTTGTTTTATTTGATAAATCTGAGCAACTAATTTACCTCAAATAAAATTGGTATTTAATTTACCTTAATAATGGCAAATTAATTACATAGCACATATAACTTATTTATTTTATTATTGCCATTAGTATTATTCTTATTCCATATATTATTTTATCATTATTGTTATTATTATTTATTTATTTATTTACTATCTTTAACTTTAATTTGACCCAGCTAGTATTAGAATTACATATTTCTGTTAATTTGGCCCTAAATAAAAATCTCTAATTAATCCCATATAACCCAGTGCTAAATTAGATTCTGTATTTATTATTAATTATTTAATAATATATATCACATACACCCATAATTATATAACTATAAATATTTATGTGGTATTTAATTAAACATTCAGGGTGTCACACAAATTCTTCAACAAGTAAAGTTCTTTTATTGAATACTCTATATGCTTTTCTAGAATTCGAATAACCAAGAAATACAGCTTCATCCGATTTTGCATCAAATTTTCCTAAGTTATCTTTATTGTTATTTAATATAAAGCATTTAAAACCAAAAGCACGCAAGTGGCTAATATTAGACTTTCTACCTTTCCAAAGTTCATAAGGGATTTTCTTACGAATAGGTCTAATCATGACACAGTTTACAACATAACATGTAGTGAAAACGGCTTCAGCCCAGAAATATCTAGGTAAATTATTCTTACAAAACATAGTGCGGGCCATTTCTTCAAGAGTTCTATTTTTTCTTTCAACCACACCATTTTGTTGAGGAGTTCTTGGGATTGAGAAATTATGATCTATTCTTAAGTCATCACAAAATATAATAAAATCATCATTTTCAAATTATCTACCATGATTACTTCTAATACTACAAATATTAAGATTTTTCTCATTTTAAATTCTTTTACAAAGTTTTGAGAAATTATAAAAAGCTTCATTTTTGTGTGCTAAAAATAATACCCATGTATATCTAGTATAATCATCAACACAAACAATGGCATAAGATTTTCCTCCTAAACTTAATGTTCTAGATGGTCCGAATAAATCAATATGCAAAATTTGAAGCGGTCTAGTAGTTGAAACGATATTTTTGGATTTAAAAGAAATTCTAAATTGACATGCATCACATAGTTTGTCTTTTTCAAAAATAATTTTTGGTAAACCAATGACTTACTCATTTTTTGAAAGTTTGGAAATTAAATCAAAATGAGCATGTTCTAATCTTCTATGTCAAAGCCAACCATTATCATTTATAACAAATAAATATTTAATGTTAAAATCAAAAGACAAATCATGTAAATCAAACGCATATACATTCTCATGTCTATAACCTACAAATAAGGTTTTGTTTTCTAGGGTGTTCTCAATAGTGCAATGAGTTTTCTCAAAAATAACTCTATAACCTTTATCACATAATTGACTAATGCTAAGCGAGTTATGTTTTAAACCTTTAACAAGTAACATATTTTCAATAATAGGAGAATGATTTTTACCAATACTACCTACATTGTAACGCCCTCAAATAATACATAAATCAATCATTCGATAGATCTATAAACATGATAGATAAGTTACATTTCCATTAATCAGAGTTAATATTTCAAAAGGTATTTCATGTAATTCCAAATGTTTACAACAGAATGAGTGCTCTACTAGTTTACGTCTTTCTAAGTTATCACTTAGTTACAACAAAAGAAGAGTTCTAACTCTATACATGAAAAGCCCTTGGCTTGGATTTACATTAAACACAAAACATAAACAACAAAACTGAGTCTTCAACTCCAACACCTCCCAAGCTAAGACCTTGGAGGCGGCATATCACCCGTAGAGATATGCTAAACAAAAAATGAGAAATAACTAAAACATTAGCATTCAATAAATGGTTAACACTTATAAGCCAATTCACACCCTTTACCAAAACCACCAAAAATACATCCATATTTCAAATTCATCTCTATTCATTTACCCAAGCTAATTTATAAACGTAGGTCATCATTCACTCAAATAATTCAAAATAAAACTACAACTCGTATGGATAACACTTCAATTCATCAACAATTCAAAATAAGGCTACAACTCATATTATCAACACCTCAATCATCAACATCATTCAGATGTATAAAAGGTTTCGAAATTTTCACCCTGGATACTCCGGCCAACTTAATTATCAATGGAGTCCATCCCCTTTCTCCTCCCAAACAGTGGAGTACATTCCTTATCTCCTCCCACACAATGAAGTACATCCCCTTTCTTCTCCCAAAGAAAGATACATATGCAATGTATTTAAACACGTTATCATATACAATGATCATTCATATCACATATTCAATGTGTTTATCCAACCGTCATATTCAATGACATAACCCAATTGATTAGTTTCAATTTACCTGATCATCATGCAGTTCTACAACAATCATGACTATCCTCCACCGATACCCCAAAACAGTTATATCTAGACAGATAAACAAATCTATCAAATAGATAAAGTATTACATTTTCCATAGGTAAGCAATTTATCAACCAAACTACATCATTTCATCACAATCTCCTCCAATTTCATGATTCTCAATTGAATTCCATATTTCCATAATAATTTCGTCATTTATACAATAGGTTCAGTAAATCCCAATTAGAGCATTTTCCCAATTTTTCTCAAATATTGCTCCTAAGGACAAATTTTAGCAATCATACACGATAACCTCATTTTAGGGACCACACATACACTTGGAACCCCAAAAATAGAAAACTCCTCTTTTATAATTTCAATTTCAAACCCTAACTTCACCCAAAAACCCCAAATCCCACCATTTATACAAAATGACCAATACTTACGTTAAAACTAATAAAGGAGAGTAGAATATCCCTACCTTAAGAAGAAAAGACGAGCCAAGCAAGAGATGAACTCCAAAGACGCTGAAATCACCTTCCACGAGGATGAAAATGGAGATCTTGAGAAGCTCCAACTTTTTAATGAAGGAAGGAGGGTGAAGAGACCACTAAATCTAGGTCAAAATATAGAGAGAGAGGGTATTTTAGAGTGAGAAGCTCTCAACTTAGGGTTTTGGAAAGTTTTTGAGAGAGAAAGGACAGAAAAAATGATTTAAAATGTCACTTACACGATTTGATATATGTATAGTCCGCTCGAGCGGAGAGTGTGACACTCGAGCGTCAGACACAAAGTTTCTACACGCTCGAGCGCAAGAAGGTCCGCTCAAGCGCCAAGGCACAACAACAAAGCAATACCCGCTCAAGCGTAATTAATCTCGCTCAAGCGTAGGATACACACTTTTAGTATTTTCACAGACTTCAGACAGACGCTTGAGCGCCAGAAGGACCGCAAGAGCGCACACCTGCTCGAGCGTGAAAAACACTTCTGCAGTATTTCTTGCAGACGCACAAAGTATTGAAAGATTGCAAACCCTGCTCGAGCGCAAGAAGACCCGCTCGAGCGGAAAACCAAAATTCTGGACAACAACATTCTAAACCATCTACCAACCAACCTGTTCTAAAATCGCCCAAGGCATTCCAAAACTTAAATTCAAGGGGCAATAAGAGGGAAAGACATAAATAACAACATTAACCCACACCATAAAGGTCAAGTTAGAAACCGGGATCGCTATATACACCTATGATTTTACCTTTGCTATTGTCACCGAAAGTCACATATCCACTATCCTTTGGTTGGAGTGTGGCAAACATAGCTTTATTTCCAATCACGTGCCACGAACATGCACTGTCGAGATACCATCTATCGTTACTGGATTTTGTCTTGAAACATACCTGCACAAATTTGATTTTTCTATTGGTATCCATATTTTCTTGGGTACATAAAAGTTATAATTTGACACTTTTGAAATATCTTTAAGGACCCACATCTTTTTTTATTTTAGCAAAAGGATTTCTTTTAACAAGACATGAAGGTGAAATATAACATTTTGTACCAAAAAAATGATATGTGAGATGAGAGTGACTAGAAGATGCATGCACAAAATCATTTTTGGTAGTTTTTACTTTTGAAAAATGTTTATATCCAATTCTGGCTTTATCAAAAGTATGATTTTGATTTTTAAGAATTTTATCTAAAGTGTCTACCTTGAGTGAATTTTGAAAGAGTATTTTTCAAGTCTTCAATATTTTCTTTCAAAACAATTTGTTCCTTTTTTAAAGACTCATTTTCTTCTTAAAATGCAATTAATTTTTTCTTAAAAATTAAAAACTCTTTTCGAGTTAAAATCTCATTTTTCTTTTTTATTTTTATGGCTTCATTTTCTAAAGTATTTATCTTGGAATTTAAGGATTCATTTTCTTTTGATAAACTTGAAATCACTTTCTTTTGACAGTTACTTTTCAAACTAAGTTTCATAAATTCAGCATGTAATTCATCAAACGTAAAAGATTCGTCATTTATCTCATCTTCGTTTTCAAGTGCCATTAAGCATAGGTTAGCAACCTCATTTTTTCAAACTTCGATTTTTGAGTCGCTTTCATCGCTATCTTCTCCTCATGCTGCAATTATGGCTTTCTTCTTGTCTTTCTTGAAATGTTTCTTAAGTTCCAAACATTCTGATTTGTAGTGTCTAGGTTTGTTGCATTCGTAGCAGGTAACTTTAGATTTTTTGTGATTTTCTCCTATTTGAAAATCCTTATTGTTGAAATCTTTTCTAAAAAATTTTCACACACCTTATTTCTTTCTCACAAACCTTTTGAACTTCCTAGTGATGAATGTCATTTCCTCATCATCATCCGAATCATCTTCCTCATCCTCTTTATGCTTTGAGGTGGATTTGAAAGCTATTCATTTCTTCTTGTTGTCGTCCTCCTCTTCTTTTCCTTCTTGCGTTATAAGTTCATAAGTTAAGAGAGATCCTATTAATTTATCTAAACTTAGCTTTGATAAATCCTTGGCTTCGGTAATGGCAATGACTTTTGTCTCCCAACTTTTTGGCAATGACCTAAGCACTTTTCTTATAATTTCAGCATTAGTATATATTTTTTCAAGAGAAGATAAACCATTAATAATATCAGTAAAGCGAGTAAATATTTGAGGAATAGTTTCATCAGGTTTCATTTTAAAGAGTTCATAATTATGAATTAGCAAACTGATTCTAGATTCTTTAACTTGTTTGGTTCCCTTATAAGTTACTATAAGCTTACCCCAAATTTCTTTTGCTGTTTTACATGTGGAAATTCTATTGAATTTGTTGGCATCTAGGGCACAATACAACATGTTTGTGGTTCTAACATTAATTTGGGTCATTCTAGTATTTGATTTATTCTACTCATCTTCAGGTTTTGATACCTTAAAGCCATCTACGGTTTTGGTAGGAATTTTTGGACCATTGCAAATAATTTTCCAACATTCATAATCATTAGATTGAAGGTGTATGGTCGTTCTAGTTTTTGAATAGCTAAAATTTGTGCTGCTAAACAGTGATGGCCTATTGAATGCTTGTCCCTCAGGTAAGGAATAACTAGGAGTTGCCATGATCTACTCTAAGACAGTTAAGTCACACAAACTAAAGTCTAGACTCTGATACCAATTGTTATCCCAGGTAGGCAACACAAGAGGGGGGTGAATTGGGTTATTAAAAAAATTTACAATATTAAAATTTATAAACACAATATTAAGAATTTTAACAAATAAAAAACAGAATAATAATTATTAATATAAAAGTAAGAGAGATAGGTTAAGAAAATCAAACACTGAGATTTATAGCTGTTCGGCACGCCAGGCCTATGTCCACTCCATAAGGAACCTCCTTGAAAATTTCTTTATTATCAAAATGAATTAATATACCGCCAAGCCTTCACCAAACTTATGGATTTTGCACAGGACTTACCATTTTTTATTAAGCCTTACTCAACAATAAAATGTCTTACCCTTATAAAAATCTCTCACAAAAATAATGAATAAAAATAAGTGATACTTAAACCCTCTTTTATAATAATTCTCTCACAAAGAGTAGATATGAAAGTATAAGAATAAAGGCTACACTTAGATTTGAAAGTAAAAGAGCAGAATACAATATATTCAAAATTTTGAAGCACACATAAATTTTTTCTCTTCAAGTTCTTGATTCTTCTCCATACACAACACTTCTATTTATATCCAAAAATATGCATGTTGAAAGTAAGACGCTCCTTACAGACGTCATGGACTACATGGGCACGCTCCTTGATTTCAAACAGACAGCAAAGGTTAATAATTAAAAAGATGATAAAAGTAAGACTAACTTTGTCTTTTCTTTTTTTGTTTTTCAAACATGGAGCCACCGTTGTTCTTTTGTAGGCAATTTGACCAAAATAATATAATACAAAATTCACAACTTTCAAATAAGCAAATGATTTGCTCCATCTTTTTCTTTTTGTTTTATTATAATATATGTGTGTGTGTGTGTGTGTGTGTGTGACATGATATAATCAATGTAGTATAAAAAGTCTAATTACTCACGTGATGTATTCTATTTATATTATATGTATTATATATAATATTCTAATCAAATATTTGCATATATAGTAAAATATTTTTAAGTAATATTTATAATAGATCTAAACATATAAATCATTTTTAAATTTTTGTAGAGATTTTAAACTAAACATAACCTACCACTTCATGTGAATATATCACTTTTGTCAAAAGAAGACAACTCATCAATATCAAATTTATCAAAATAATACAATCAATCAATATCAAATTTGTCAACAGATAAATAGTGATCAGCCTAATTTTTCAAAAAGTGAATAATAAAAAAAAAATTTATTTAAATAATATTTAACAAATGTATCATACAATATATATTTTAAACATATAATATTTTGGGTCAAATAATATGTATATTAAAAAATCTAAATTTTTCAAATAATATTTTAGACATCATCAAAATTAAACAATATGATTAACAAAATCGAGGTAGAAAATCTCGTCTAATTTTTGTTTGAATCAGACCTCGGCAAGAATTATGGTTTGCATGCTTAATGTGAACATAAGTGGTACTTAGGTTCACATTAGGGGCAGGAAGCAGGAATGAGGAATAGGCTTGACACTTGTGGAAACTTTTGAGAAATTCACAAGTGGGAGTCAGCCAAGGTAACCAAAACAGTTGTCCAAGCTGAGAGATTGAAAGGGTGAAGTCTTGGTAACACTTGTTGAAAGTTATCCAGAGAAAATTTAAAACAAGTACCCATTGGCCAAGACCACAGTAAAAGGTGAAACCCCGAGGTGAGTTAGTCTGAGGTGACCAACTAAGGGTGCGCCCAAGGTAAAGTGTATCCGAGATGACATATGTCCGAGGTGTTCTATACCCGAAGTGATCATGCAAGAAAGTTGTAGAAGTACAATGGTATTCTAAGTATGAAAACATACAAGGCATAGAAGAAAAATAGTAAGCATACATGAAGAGAAGCATTCAACACTTAAAAGGAAACATAAGACTTGCATTCAGAATATGGAACTTGTTCAAAGGTAAAAAGGCACTTCGGCCTAGCATAAAGACAACTTGTTCGAATACAAAAGAAGGCACATCGGCCAAATTGAAAATTAAAATTGTTCAAACAAAACGAAAATACAACTGAAAGAAGACAACTGGGCAGTTTTCTCGGCAACTGAAAGAAAAGTTCAAAGTAAGGAAAAAAATTCTAAGTAGACTGTTTTGCGTCGGCGATTGACGGTGCTTCGGCCTCAGTAGACAGCTGGGCAATCTTCTCGGCAGTCTTTTCAGCTTCGATCTTGGCATCGATCTTGAGAAGAGTCTAGTCAAGGCTCTTCTTGGCGGCCTGAATCTCCGCTTTAGCGATGGTCTTCTCAGGAGTGGCACTTTGGGAACCTCATCTTCCTCCTCATCTTGAGTCAAGTCTAGGACTTGCTTATTTAGAGTGGGGGACTTGGCCCCAACAACAGCCTCGGCATCCTCCTCCTCATACTCGTCATCCGATCCTTTGGGAGCTGGAAGGAAAGGCACTTGAAGTTGGTTGATATCTCGAAGGGGGGAGTCCATTGGGACAGACAACTTATTAAGAGTCGCTGTCTAGCTGAGGTAATAACCTTGGTTGCAAGCCAGGTTGACTTGCTCTTTATACTGATCGCAGACGGCGGCTTGGCCTTCTTTAAAAGCCTTTTCATCGGCCACCTTCACCTCAGCCTCTTTTGAGTCAATGGCCTCCTTTAGCTTGGCCTCCAATGTCACAACCCAATCCCAGGGGCTTAGGGTTGGAATCGCAACTTACTAACTTTTTCTATTTGTAGCAAATTAAACTGCGCAAGAGGAAATAAAAATAATTAAACGGGAATTTACTCCATTTTACTATTTTAATAAGAGAAATACATTTATAGGGCTTTTATTATTTTATTATTCAGTGACCGGCTCCGAGTAGAACAAAAGGGAGCAAAAATATATAAATAAATAAAAAAAGAGAAGAAGGAAAAAAAAAAAGAAAAAAAAAGTGGTTCAATATCAATTCACGTGCGGGTTCCATTTCATGAGATTATGGGTTTTCCCCTATATCTCGTCACCTGAAATGGTAATAGCTATAAGCACACAACAGAGTGAGAAATATTATGCCAAGAGTATAGGGAATACAAAATAACTATGGATAGTTAGTTAAGCCAAAACATTTACATAACTCAATTTGGTAAATAAATCATTTAGTGACAGAAACTGAAATACAAAAATTATAAAAGTGAATAACCATAACCACAGTACAGAACAGAACAGAGGTCACAGAAGTGACAATCAGAACAGAAGTCAATGGATCCATGTCAAATAGAGGACTACGAGTGGTCAAACAGAGCCCAATGGTTATTTAAGTCCCTCAAGGCGTGGGACTCCTGTGGTGGTACTTACAAAACATAATTATTTATAAAGTCATAGACAAATATATACTAAAATTTAAACAAACATATCCATGGATTTCATTTTAAACAAATAGAGTTCAGAAAATAATTCACGTAATTGAAATATTAATAAAACATAACTTTTATTAGTATAACGAATAAAATACAACTCGTATAAAATATATTATGATAAGTCAAAATATACGTAAAATATATTATGGTAACTCAAGGTATAATATAACTCACCTTAAAATTGAGTCTTACTAATTCCTTTATATTTTTGTTAGTTTTTGGCTCCTCCCTTTCTACTGATCTCTTTTCTCTCTTTTTTTTTTTTTTTTTTTCCCTTCTTTATTTCTCTGTTCACTTACAGCACCTCCTACTCCTATTTATATACATACTTCAAGTGATGACTCAACTTTATCTTAAGGCCCCAAGGTGATGACTCACTCCCCCTCCCTAAGCCTAGGTGTCCAGATGGCCCCTCCGTTTCTTTATTTCAACAGATTTGTAATCTTGATAATTAACGGTACTTGATTTGCTTTTTTTTGATAAATCTGGGCAGCTAATATACCAAATAAATCTGGTACTTAATTTAACCTACTAAATTTTCTCATCATATATTTGATAACCATAATGACAAATTAATTTATATAGCACATATAACTTATTTATTTTATTACTGCCATTATTATTATTATTATTATTATTATTATTATTATTATTATTATTATTATTATTATTATTATTATTATTATTATTATTATTATTATTATTCCATATATTTATTTTATCATTATTGTTATTATTATTTATTTATTTATTTACTATCTTTAACTTTAATTTGGCCCAACTAGTATTACAATTCCATATTTCTGTTAATTTGGCCCCAAATAATAGTCCCTAATTAATCTCATATTTGGTAATCCAATGCCAAATTAAATTCTGTATTTATTATTATTTATTTAATGATATATTATCACATACATTCACAGTTTTATATAACTATAAGTATTTATGTGATATTTAATTAACGTTCAGGGTGTCACATCCAACTCCGCTGCCCTGGCCTTGACAACCTCAACCTCGGCCTTGGTAGCCTCGGTAGCTGGGTCAAAAACTTCAACTTTAGTCTCAGTATCGGCTTGAGTAGCCTTGGCAGCCTTAGCTTGATCCAGCAGACTTCAGTTGCTGGCATGAATGTGGCAGCTTCTTGAGTTTTCTTTACCAACCCTGTAATAACCCTCACCACTGATTACCGTTAAACATTGATTTCTGTTAAACTGAATTGATCATGACTGATAATTGAACTGATTAAAAGTACTGAACTGACTGACTGACCGAATTGAAACTGAATGGAATGAATACATCTGTTTGAATTGCATTTTATCTGTTGACTGTTTGTTTGATCTGTTCATGTTTTATGTTTAAACTGCTAATTGAAGGCCTTATCGGCGGCCGAATTCGAAATTAATTGATGTTTTATGATCCTCATAATTAATGTAATTTTATGGTATATTTACCTGAAAACTGATTAGGTATGATTAAATTAGATTAAAATAAGCTAATTAAAGAGTTAGGCTTAATTACCATTAGACCATTTAGTGGCCACTACTTCACACATGTTGTTGAGTCTTGTATACACTTCAATCAAAACATTTCATCAGCTTTCTCCTTGCCATAGCTGACAAAGAGAGGGAGAGAGAGTCAGAGAAATTGGATTCTATCTTGGGTTTTGCTTGATAATCGAAGGTTGATTGTTAATTTGAACTCCAATCTTGCATTCAAGACTTAGGTAAGGGTTTCAACCCCTTAATTGTGTCTTAAAGTTGATTCTTGCATGGTTCATGTCATATTGTTGGAGTTTAGAGCCAAAACATGGTTTAGATGTTGACTTGTAGCTTGATTGTTGCATGCATGTTGCCATTCTTAAGTTTTGAGGTTGTAGTTCATAATACCTCACATGCATGTCCATCTTTTGGTCATACTCCATGAGTTCATCTTGTTTTTGAAGGTTTGAGCTCTTTTGAAACAGCATTAAAGCTTTGAAAAATGATTTAAGATCATGCATGTCATATTTGAGGATTGTTCTTGGAAAATGGTTTGAAATTGGGTTTGAATGAACCACCCTTGGGCTTTGATTTCTCAAAATTGAGCTTTGAACCATGTTATTCTATGTGTTTATAAATGTTTTCCAGAAAATGGGCCCAAGAGGATTGGTTTTGATGCATTTGATCATGAGTTTGAGCTTGGAGGTGCAATCTGGGTTTCCCAGATTCTGCACTTACGCTCGAGCGGGGAAAGTGGCGCTTGAGCGTGGAATCCGGGCATCCAGCATCTCTCTGCACTGTTTTACAGTCCGCTCGAGCGGAGGATTGGGCGCTCGAGCGGAGTCTTGTCTCAAGCTCGAGCGGGCGTCGAGCGGAGATTTCACCCATCCAGGACTTTTACAGTACGCTCGAGCGGGAAAGTTTACGCTCGAGTGTGTACCTTTGTTGCATGACCGCTCGAGCGGGGAAACCTGCGCTCGAGCGGGACTCTGTTTTTCTGAAAATGTTTTAAATGTGCATCTTTGCATCCTCATCCCATTCTAGGCGTTCTTAGGCCTAGTTTAAGACATCTTGTTGAGAATATAGATGTGGAACACGCCGAGGCATTAGGGATTAAGTTGTTAATCTTTCCCAACTGTGTAGCTTAGTGTGTGTTCAATCTGTTAACTGTGTAGGGTTGGCGACTGGGGAGTCACGCTCTAGCATACTGTAGCCCAAACTTTGTGAGTAACAATTGTGTAAAGACATGTTCAAATGATTATCTTCTGAATATTGAACTGAACTGTTTACTGAACTGATATTGTTTACTGAATGAATGTATGTCCTATATTCTAAACTGTACTGTGGCATCCTTGGCATCTACTGTTACTGTTACTGTTACAGAGATCTTTGTCGGTTCCCTCGTGGAACCACTACTGTTTACTGATTAATGGCCATCATTACTGCTCGGTCTTTCAGACCTACTGTTTACTGCTATGCTAATGGATGTACCACATATGACTGAATAACTGTTCTAACTGAAAGACTGAAGGATTGTTTAATGAACTGATTTCATTACTGTAAGGACATTTCATTCATAACCCCTTTACGCATTATGTTATTCACTGGGCTTTAGCTCACTGTTTATATATATATATGTAGGTGCTCAGCCACCAGATCGGAGCTAGGAGCGTGGGTTAGACTCCAGTTTTGTCAAGCCAGCCTTTGTGCCTCACCGAGAGGTTCCGAGTTGCCATGCTATGGCTTTGGGGTGTCTTGTTTTTCCCCCGTCTGTCTCCATACTGTTTGAATTGCTGTATAGACTGTTAACTGCTAACCGTACTGTTACCAAGGGATTAGGTCCCTGTACTGCGTGACTGTAAATTTTGGATAGACTGTACTGTTTGTACATGTGAATGCATGGAAAATCTTTTTGGCATACAGACTGTCACAGCTCAATGGACATTATTTATTTACTGTATTGGCTTCCGCCAGGCCCTGTACTCTGTTCTACTGTACTACTGTATCTGTAGGCCTTCGGTAATCTCGGATTACTGGCCGGTTACGGTACTAAACCCATAGGGCCGGGTTTGGGTCGTGACAAACCCCTTCCTCATCATCTCGACCTTGACCGCATATGAGTGCGCATGCTGGATAGCCTATAAAGAGTGGAACAGATTAGTAAAAAAAAAATTTGATTAAGTATTAGAAAGCTTAAAAGGAGACAATAGGAGATTTACCAAGACTGAGTGCTGCATCATTAAGCAGAAGTTCGCATACTCGTGAAGATCGGCCATATGATTCATATCTTCTAGTAGGAGCACGGCTGTTGACAAGGCGGCGTTGACCTTGATGCTCTCAATCGCGCTGTTGCTGGCTATCAAAGGTCTATTCCCCACCATGACCTTGGGTGCCCATGTCATATTATAAAGGAAGCTGTTGCTACCTTCTAGGCGATCAAACCTCGACTTCTTTGGTGGTGCGACATCAGATGTTGCAGCTTCGGCTGGTCTCTTCTCAGTAGCTATTAAGCTCTTCTCGATCTCGGCGAGCTTGGAAATCGGCATAGTGTCCTTAGAGTCAACCTGAGTCACTATTGCTTTGGCCTTAGCCTTCTTCACTCTCTTTGGTTTTGGTTTGGATTGGGATGGAGAAGAAGAGGACTGCATAGTCACAGCTCCGGGAATATTGGAGAGAAAGTCTTTAATAGCAATTGGTTTGTGGCCTATCTCGTCGGCTGTTGCAGCGACAGTAAATTTAGTGCCGAAACGAATTATTGGAAGGGCAATAAGCGGGTTTGAAGGGTCAGTCTCTGAGAAATTAAGACCTCGCCGTCTTCTACTTCGAGTTTTTTCAGCAGGAGCTCGGCACTGGTGCTGGCCTGGAGGAATTAATTGGGGGGTAAAAGTTGATGGTTGGTCTACAAGATCAGATATAGAGGCTTGGTCTGGCCTTGGTGATAAAGTGACTGGTGGAAGCGAGGCAGATGAAGGAGTCTTGCTTCGCCTAGAAACGTCGGGCAAAGCAAACTTGTATGTTGGTACGTGATTGAGCAGCAAAGGGGCTTTGCGCTTCTCAATCGGCAAGCCCAACAACCTTTTCAGATCTTTGCTGCAAGAGCAAAAAGCAAGCATCAGTACATATAAGAGAAATGAAGTGACAAAGTCTTAATAGAAACACAAAAGTTGCACTTAGTTCTTACCCTCATCCTCTCTAAAAACTCTTCGGGGCAAGGGGAAGAGATGAAAATTATCATCAGGTGCAAATTTCCAGTTGCCCGAGATGATCAAGTAATCATCTCCAGCGCCCTTGTTGGAGTCTGGGAGGTCAGCTATGAGTTTGTAGGCAGTGAATCTGAGCTTGAGGTAATATATGTAGCCTTTTTCAGACTTAAGGCCACACATGGTATAACAAAATTGGATGTCGGCTAGGGTTATCCTGGCTTTTTCTCAACGTGCCAGTTCGATTATGCCATTTTTAACCCTATATGAGTTGATGGCTAGCTGCATGGGGGGGTTAAGTTTGTAGTAGTAAAGGGTTTTTCCTAAACAGGGTGTCGGAGTCCACACTTTATAAATGCAACTGCAGGAAAGGGCATGGAGTCTTTATCAGGCATAATAGAGTCCTCCTCCCTAGCTAACCTTATGTGAACGTCGGCCGGGATGAAGAACTCTTGTCGAAAATACTCCAATTTGGCTAGGGTGTCTACCCTCCACCTAAACATACCCATGATCTCGGCCTAAAGTGTTTTGTGAGGAATTTCAAAGAAAAGACACTGGTGAATGTTTGCAAACCTCGGCTCGACCTTGAAAAAGCACTAGGAAGAGGATTTTTTAGGATCCAAAGGGAAATTTGTTAATTTTTTTCCTACGTATATGCGTTCTAAAACAAATCTCAAACCTAGAACTACAAAAACAAGAATAAAAAGCCAAAGATCTGGAAACAAGCAAGAAAAACAAAAAAAGGAACATGATTCAGAATAAAAAAGAATCAAAGGCAGACAAAACTCAAGAATTAAACATATAGAGAGAAACACAGATATGACAAGAACAGTGCCAGACAATCAAGAACATAAATATGATCAGTGCAGAGTAACAACACTATTGAATACTCCAAAAGCACAGAGACAAGCAAAAATACATTCGTAAAACATCTAGGTGACAGTGTGTGAAATAGTGGTGTGCAATCAAGAGCACAATTGAAGCAAAAGTGATTCAAGATCCAGACACATAGATAGATTCAATAACAGCACATAGATAAATACGACATGGGCTGGTGGCAAACTCGAAGAAAGAAACACATTGAAGACTGGAATTAAAAAAGAAGAACTTAAAGACTTACTGACAGGGGCTGATGAAATAAACACCGGAGTAGGCGTTGCCGGAATCTAACGACCACAATAAACGAAGACGAATAGTGACTGCTTCTCCAGAGGTAATGAACGGAGCACGGTTACAGAGCTTCGAAATATTGACAATGGCGAAATGTTAGAGAGAAAAGCTTGAGCAAAGAGAGAGCGAGAGAATGAAAAGTGAAGAGACGGAAAGGTAGATAAGTGTTTTGTCAAAATATGAAAAGGCGGCAAAACATAATGAAGGCCTTGAACGACGTGCTTGTCAGGCAGCGTGAGCAGAAATGACGCGACCTGATAGTGCATGTTAGGTACGAAGTAATAAAGAAGGGACACGTGGAGGAAACGGTTGAAAAGACTGTGCATGATAGCTTATACACAGTCAGAACTCTTGAAATTCTTGAAGTAATGAGGCCATGACCTCGGCCAGAGGAGTTATCTCGGTTGAGATGCTTACAAAACTGGATTCTTGGTTCTTGATTCTTGATTCTTGGGAAAATGGACGACTAAGTCCTGGTTATATGAAGCCGACGAGTCATGATCTCGGTCGAAGAGAAAAATGAATTTTGGCTGACATGAAGTATGGACAAATGATGTAGGTTCCATCACCTCAAGTTGCCGAGGTAATAGAACATAGGGACAGTTGTAGGGACGTATTTTGTGAATGACAGCACGTAGCCAGGGTGACACCGAAGTGTCAGCCGAGGTGCCACGTGACTTGGTCATGCTGCCAAGATGATCTCGGCTAGGCCGAGATTATCTGTAGAAATGCTAGAATCCGAGATAAGCGGATAAGGGGTAAGAGTCTTATAACAGGGGAGGATTTTAATCTGGATAAAGATAAGGCTCAAGAAGAATTTATCTTTATCTAGATGAGGGTCTAGGATGAGTATTAAGCCTGAATCCACTGAAGTGAGGCTTCTGATGGGATCAGGTCGCTATTGGTTATAAAAGCAAGCCACCCTCGTGAGTTTGATGTAAGTTTTCTTGTGAGTTTAAGCACAATTTGCTATCTTTGATAGATAAGTTGACTAACTTGATCGTCGGAGTGCCCCTGAGTGGATGAACCACCGGTGGATTCTCATCTTCTTGTGCAAGTTATTGGGCTTAATCTATTCTGTCAGTACTTTCCAGCTGAATTCTCCGTTTGGTTGTATGGTCAAAAATCAATACCCATAATAAACTTAAAAATCTTTTTTTTATAATAAATTTAATTTAGTTTAATTTTAATTTATTTTTTTTTTGGTATTGTTTGTGTGTTTTTTGAAAGAATCTAAAACATAGTTATCACCCTATTACTTTCGTGTTAAATAAACTTTAAAAAAAAATATTTTTTATATTTTATTCTTTCTACCATTTACATCCTAACTAAACTGAGTCTAGGGAAACCCCAACACATTTTTTGTGTCACTAAAACTACCGTGAGAGTGAAATGAACTAGCTATTTTAATACATTTTTTTATTTTTTATAGACATGTAAAAAAAAAACCAAAGAAAAGAGTTGGCCTTTTAATAAATTTTTTGACCCTATCTAAAAATAAATAAAATTTTTAACTTTTTATAAAAAGACATGCAAAAAAATAAAAATAATAATTGATATTTTAGTAGTAATTTTTTGACTTCTTGACTAAAATAGATACTTCACTAACTTAAATATTCACATTAATCACTTGTAGTTTTGAATTTTAAGAAACATATTTTTAAAATTTTAAATCATTTTTTAGTGAATTTTGTAATATTTTAATATTTTTTTAATCTTTTAAATATATGTAAAAATCAACATATTTGTATTTTTTTTTAAAATAAATAAATAAATACCAAAAAAATATAAAAATATAATAAATTTTTGTATTTTTTGTAATTAGTGAATTTATTTTTAAAAAATTACAAATTCTATATTTTAAGTATATCTAAATTAAGTAAATATTAAAAATATTTACTAAAAATAAAAGAATACAGATTAAAAACTGAAACAATTGTTTTTAAAAACTCATAAACAGAGTGAGAAGTCTATGTTTGGTCTTCATTTTTTTAACACAGATTTTAAATTTTTGAGTATTTTATTTTTTGTAACAAACTTTTTATATTTTAATTAATTTTTATATTTAATTTTTTAGATGTACCTCTATAAGCTTAAAATATAAAATATTTGTGAATAATTTTCAAAAACTCAATAAATATGAAAATGTATTTTTTTAGTATCTTATAAATTTTATAAACATTATTTAAAAGTATAAAAAAATAATTAATTTTTTAAAAAAAATTTACTAAAAATACAAAAATATGAAGAATAAAACAAACTATTTTTTTCTCAAGAACAAAAAACAATAATCAAAAGTGTATGGAATGGAACCCACCATTAAAGATGATTGCACAATGAAAAAGTGGAGCATGCTTTATTGACGGAATCAGTGCACTCTAGTCAAATTTCTTTGAAGACTTTGTGGATAAATAACTGCTCAACTTGTAGGAAACCAATTTTCCACGTCATATGCAATTCAAATGAAATGAAACACAAATGCTTCCAAATGAAATA
The DNA here is from genome assembly GCF_055761805.1 of Camellia sinensis. Taxonomy (NCBI): domain Eukaryota; kingdom Viridiplantae; phylum Streptophyta; class Magnoliopsida; order Ericales; family Theaceae; genus Camellia; species Camellia sinensis. The sequence goes on along the minus strand of NC_138970.1, from coordinate 25,343,524 downwards.
AAATATAATAGAAAAAAAAAATTATTCAGGGAACTTTTACCGTATATATTTAAAAAGTTATATATCTAATTTTTCCTCATTTTTAAATGTTAAAAATTCATTTTTCCTCTCTCTCGGCACTGCTTCTTCTTCACCCTTGCTGCTGCTAAAATTGTTCCCAAATAGCACTTATCTACTTCTTGACGACGACGACGACGACGACGACGACGACGACGACGACGACGACGACGACGACGACGACGACGACGACGACGACGACGACGACGACGACGACGACGACGACGACGACGACGACGACGACGACGACGACGACGACGACGACGACGACGACGACGACGACGACGACGACGACGACGACGACGACGACGACGACGACGACGACGACGACGACGACGACGACGACGACGACGACGACGATAGCATCAATTTCAAGATTTCAGTTGGATTTCTCCACTTTCTCGTCATCCTCGTAAGAATAAAGATTGGATCCCCTTTCTCCACCCTCTTTTGATCCCCTTTTTTTTTTGATTGGTTATTTTTTTTTTCTTTTTTTTCTCCTCCTCCAATCACCACCCGCCATGTGTGTGCGGAGGTGGTGGGGGTTGAAATTTGAGGGGGTCTAAATCACTGCTGTCTTCGTAATCATCATCGACCTCCCTTCCTCCCACACAACACTTGGTGATCAATTCTGTAGGTGCGGTTTGATTAGAAAAATAAATAAATTATGAAAATCAAAAATAGTAAAAAAAGTGTGAAAGGAAAGAAAAAGAAAATATTTTTTAATTTGAGAGTAATTAGGATGAAAAGTTTGTATGAAAATGAGAAATCCAATTATGAGTAATTATTTTATAATAAATTTAATTTTTTTTAATTTTTTTTGTAAGAATTTGAAACTTGGTTACTACGTTATTATGAGTTGTATAAGAAAATTAATTTTCTTTATAATTTCTACTATTTTTATAATAAACAAACTTAAAAGTTTTTTTTTTTTACTTTTTACCATTTGCATCCTAATCCATCTGAAGCCCAAGGGAAACCCTCAGCACATTTGTTGCGTCACTAAAAACTACCCTGAGAGTAAAATGCACTAGCTATTTTAATAGATTTTTTTTATAGACATGTAAAAAAAATAAAGAAAATAATTGGCTTTTTAATAAATCTTTTGACCCTATCCAAAAAATAATTTTTTTGATTTTTTTTATAAAAAGACATTCAAAAAAATAAAGACAATCATTGATATTTTAGCAGTAAATTTTTGACTTTTTAACTAAAATAGATACTTCCCTAACATAAATATTCAAATTAATCACTTGTAGTTTTGAATTTTAAAAAACATATTTTTTAAATTTTAAAAAAAATTTAGTGAATTTTGTAATATTTTAATAAATTTTTTAATCTTTTAAATATATTTAAAAATCATTATATTTGTGATTTTTTAAAAAATAAATAAATACGAAAAAATATAAAAATATCCTAAAATTTTCTATTTCTTGCAATTAGTGAATTTATTTTTAAAAATTGCAAATTCTATATTTTAAGTACATCTTAAGTACTGTAAGCAAATATTAAAAATATTTAATACAAATAAAAGAATACAAATTAAAAATTAAAAAAAAATATTTTAAAAAACTCAAATCCAAATAGAGGGAGAAGTCTATGTTTGGTTTTGATTTTTTAAACACAGTTTTTAAATTTTTGAATATTTTGTTTTTTTGTTATTTTTAACAAAAAATTTTATATTTTAATTATTTTTTATATATGTTTTAGATGTATCTCTTAAGTTTAAAAAGTAAAGGCCTTGTTTGGTTTGATTTTGGGAGATAAATTTTTAAAAAATATTTTGAGAAGAGAGTTTAAAATTTTTTGTAGTTTGTTTGGTTGTATATTTTGAAAATAATTTTAGAGTTTTGGATGATTTGATATTTTGTTGTAATTGAGTAGATGTATGTGAGAGAAAAAATGATTAAAAATGAGAGAGGAGAGAGAAAAAGTGATTGATTGATGTGTATAAGAGATAGTGATTTTGAAATTTTTTTGAAAAAAATTATAAACCAAACAAAATTTCTAAAATTTTTCTCTAAAATCTTTTTTCCAAAGCCAAACCAAACAAGGCCAAAATATTTGTGAATAATTTTCAAAAACTCAATAAATACAAAAATGTATTTTTTTTAGTATCTTTTAAATTTTATAAATATTTTATTTTTAAATGTATTTAAAAAGTATAAAAAAATAAAAAAATTTACTAAAAATACAAAAATATGAAAAATAAAACAATTATTTTTTTTTCTCAAAAAAAATAAAATAAAACAGAAGTCTATGGAATGGAACCCACCATTAAAGATGATTGCACAATCAAAATGTGGAGCATCCTTTATTGACTTATAACTTGGAATCAGTGCACTCTAGTCAAGTTTCTTTGAAGATAGGGAAGAGAATTATTTTATTTTATTTTTATTTTTTTATAATAAAAACAAAAATGCTCTGAGATGTCACGGCATCCGACATGGGAGAGACTTTGTGGATAAATAACAGCTCCACTGGTAGGAAAAGAATTTTCCACATCATGTGCAAATGAAATGAAACACAAATGTTTCCAAATGAAACAAAATAAAATAAAATAAAAATTAATTATTCTATTCAGTGAACTTCAACCATATAGATTTAAAAAGCTATATATCTAATTTTTCCTAATTTTTAACTGTTCAAAATTCATATATCTCACTAAAAGTTCAAATTATATATTTTATATCTAATCTTAATTATTGTAGCATAATCCTTTTGGTCTTTTTAAATCTCAAAACCAAATCCAACTAAATCAAAACCCAATAGGTCACCAACACCATCTAATCACAGCATACAACACCCAACCAAACCAGTCCCTCCATATAAAGTAGTTGGATCATGCTCATTACAATTTAATAAATTATTATCTTTTAAATAAAATAAAATAATAATAATATCAAAACAATAAAAACCTTACTACACTTTGAGTTAATTATATTAAACACCCTTAAATATTATATTACCGTTTTAGATTATGAATTTATATATTTTGAGTCATTTAACCATAAAAATGTAAAGTTTATATAATTAAAAGAATTTAAGAGATCAGTAAAACCAATCACAAAGCCACATTTTAACAATTTGAATCATTCATTTTATAAGATATTTTAGACATATCATCATCTCTAAAAAAGTTAAATCAATTAAGGGGTGTTTTGGAAACTTGACTTTTAGCCAGCTAAAAGTTGACTTTTTTGTATTTAAAGACATTTGGAAAGTTAGTTTTCAGCCATTGGTGAAATTACAATTCTATCTCCTATGTGTCAAAATATGCTACATGGATGAAGTTGTAAATACTTTAAATTGAATGGGGATAAATTGGTCATTTTATTGTGATTTAACATCATAAACAAATATTAATCAAAAAAGTCAAAAGTAAATTTTTACCAACTTCTTAAATAATTTGTCTAAAAAAACCAAAAATTTAATTAAAAGTCAAAAAAATATTTTTTACCATCTTTCTAAAATAGGCTAATTAATCTTAATTTTTTCATTGAGGGATATCTATATTTTTAATATATTTATATTTATATATCTAAAATATGTTTGTAAGTTTAAAAAGAAAAAAAAAGAAAAGAAAAAAGATTCGGCTCACGCGTATACATTCCCAAAGCCGATCCTCCACTCTCCTCAAATTCTCTCTCTCTCTCTCTCTTTCTCTCTCTCTCTCTCTCTCCGTTATCTGTGCTTTCAGAGTCAATCAAAACCCTAGCCATAGCTCTCTGATCAATTGAAGAAGAAGAAGAAGCAAAAATCTCTATCTTCTCCTCTATCTCCCTGAAAAAAAAGGGGCTGAAAAAGCCATGGCTCCATTCAGGACGAGCTTGAAGTTGAGGTTGAGCTTGTGTGTGATTGTGATATCAGTTTTTACAGTTCCATTGGAAGTGTTTGGGAATTCAGAAGGAGACGCACTCTACGCTCTGCGTCGGAAATTGTCGGATCCAGACAACGTGCTGCAGAGCTGGGATTCCAACCTCGTCAATCCTTGCACCTGGTTTCACATCACCTGCAATCAAGACAACCGCGTCACCCGCGTGTATTCACTTTTTCTCTTTCTCTGTCTTGTTTATCGTATATGATTTGTGGAAATTTTTTGAAGTTGTTTGGCTTTCTATAATTGCAGTTTCTGGGAGGTAAATATGTCTGAAATTTCATGGATTAGGAGGATCTTGGAAGCTAATCTAGTGTTTGGTTGAACTAAAAACTGTTATTTAAGTTTTCTGCAATCTAGATATCAGCATATAGTGGCGTAATTGATGTTTTCACATCTCACACACACACACACATATATATATATATGGGAAATTCTATAATATGCCCAATTAGGACGTTTGTGGTCTTTGGTTATATCCTATTGTGGCAATGTTAATTATGACTCATTGTGATGTTCATAATGACTATTATGTTTTGTTATGACATTTTTTTTTAGTTGTGACAGAAAATGATTTAGGCATGACATTTGTGGTAACTTGCATATGTTACACATCTTTTGAGTATATGTAACTTGCATATATGTGTGTGTGTATAAATATATGTATATACTATAGCAGTGCATCGAAATTATGGTGATTTGATTAATGAAGATGTGTTCAATTTGAAAACTGTTACTGGTTATTTGCTATATAGACATTGCTGTTCTGAGTTGTGCGCTTTATGTAATAGAATAGCGACACTAGTTGACAACTCTGCCCATTTTGTTTTCATTTCATTGATTTTTTAGAGAAAATTTGAAATGGAAGAAAATAGATGTTTAGAGATTCATATTTTATAGAATCATCAAGAGAGCACTGTCCATGTCTTCAAAATAGTTATGGTTGTTGAGAATTTGGTGTTTGGAAGAATTTGGAACTCGAGCTTAATTGGAGGAACCTCCTATCAGTGGTGACAAATTAGTTCTAGAACCTCAATTTTGCTATTTAGAGCAAGGATCGAGTTAGAAACATATTCCTATCAAGAAAGAATTGCCAAGAAACAAAAGATATTTTGTAACAACAATCAAATTATAGGAAAAAATAGATCATATTTATTCTAGTACTACGTAATTATATAATATTTATTTATATTTACGCAAAAACAATTTGCGGTTGACGCCAATATCCATTACTTATTCATAGTTTAACATATAGATTACAGTTCAACAACAAAAATATATTTCTTACTGTATATTAATATATTTATATAAAATATATAAACACTCCCAACCTTGGACTCTTCTCTGTGCCCTTTTCCCTTACGCCCACTTCCGCTTCTGCTTTGTGCAACTAAGTTAAAGGGTTATTTTTCATCATTATATATTGAAAGATATCTAAGTAAGTTCAAAATAAGATTTCATAGCATTAAAAGATAAGAACAATATGCTTCCATTGTAGTCTGGAGGATATTTATAATACTTTAGTGATTGTGCTTATGTTGTGTTTATCCATAAGTATTGTGTAATTCATGACTAATAAGTGAACTATTGGATGACATGCAATATTCTCTGGCTTCAATATTTTGAATTGTCCAAAAAATTGTCAATATTTTGAATATAGTGGGTGTTTGGGTTGCTAATTCATTAATATGACATTTTGAAATCTGTCCGTTTCTGTTTGATCTCTTGGGGAACATGTGTGGATTTACCAAGTTTTGAATTTTGGTATTTCAACTTTAGATACTTCCTCCTCCTCTATATCTACAGGTGAAATTGCTACTTATTTGCTCTTCTAAACATTACAATGTAGAATCCACAAGCCTGAAGTAGTTATTGCCAATGTGTCTCTTACCCATCATGTTTTTTTCTGCAGGGATCTGGGCAATTCAAACTTGTCAGGTCATCTTGTTCCTGAACTTGGAAAGCTTGAGCATCTGCAATATCTGTAAGTATATTTAGTTTCTTGCTTTGTTTACTTGCCAATAATGGATGAATTGTCTGTTGTTTAAGTCCTAGCTTTAGGTGAGCAGTTTCCTATCTAATCAGTAATTGGTTACAGTGCCCTTGATAGTTCTTTGTGAGTTAATGCATGTACTAAAACCTATTGGAAACTTGCTGTGGATGCAGGGAGCTTTACAAAAATAACATTCAAGGTACAATCCCTGTTGAGCTAGGTAACTTGAGGAGCCTAATCAGCTTGGATTTGTACAACAACAACATCTCAGGGATCATTCCTCCTTCATTGGGGAAGTTGGAATCTCTAGTGTTCTTGTGAGTATGACCTTATCATCTTGTTAACTATTTATGCCTGATTAGACTGGCCCAATCAGCATGTTCTCCAGGCCATCTCCTTGGGTTTTTGTTGGGATAATTTGATCTCAATCCCTCATTATCCTTCTTGAATCCTGGGATGGTTAGTTGATTCATTTTGCGATCCAAGAACAAGTATTCTCAATTATGTAGAAAAAGCATGGTGTAATTTGGTAATCTTTTGTTTAATCTATGGTGTTTCTGGAGTTTCCATTTTGTTTGGCACTTGATATATTGTCTTTTAAAATTAAAGACTCTCCCTCTCTCTCTCTCTCTCTCTCTCTCTCACACACACACACACACAAACACAAACAGTTTGATGCCATCGTGCTTGCATACACTGCCATATGTACCTGTGAACCCATGTCCTAATTCCTCATTTTTACTTGGCAGGCGTCTTAATGATAATCAGTTAACCGGGAAAATCCCAAGGGAGCTCACTGGTATTTCCAGCTTGAAAGTTGTGTAAGTAAAGAACCTAGTGTTCAAATTATGAGTACTATATTCATTGTGAGTCATTGGTGACAAGAACATCTGAATGATTTTGCAGAGATGTCTCAAGCAACAACTTGTGTGGAACAATTCCTACTACGGGTTCATTTGAGCACATCCCATTAAACAAGTAAGGTTTCTTTGATTTGTATACTGTTGTAATTTATTTTTTCAGTTAGTTTCTTAGATTCTTTTGTATCCAATTCAAATTGATAGGTTGTTGGAATACGTACCTCCTATCTTTCGCCATTCATAAACTCAGCAAACTAGATACAGTCACCTTCTTTTTAACCTAAATTATTCAGTTCTTCATATGTTAAACATTCAACCTTGCATGACATTGCTAGGTTTGGGATGCAAGTTTGGGGCTAAAATAGCCAATAAAGACAAAAAATGTTAAAATAGCTAATAAGACAAACTGTCACATTCAAAGCATAATCATTTAATTTGTTCTCTCACAACCATTAAATCAACTACAAAAAAAGACAACTATCATCCCGAACACAATTTTTTTGGCCAAGCTAAAAGAGCCAAAACGCTAACTAAAATAGCCAAGTTTAATGACAAGGATTGTTACAACTCACTTCATACCCAAAAAGTGACATTGGACATGGAACAAGCCTAAGCATTTAGTTATGAATTTTATACATAAGCCAGTTTTTTAGATAATTGGATAAGTTCAGTGGGAATATTGGCAATTTTATTCAATTCAAACTGGTACGTCGCACCTGTTTGCATGCAATATTTATTTACATTGGTAAACTGGTAATTATCTGTATTGGAGTGTTAAAAGCCTGATACAAACTGGCCAGTTTTCAATGAACCCGCTGATATTTAGAACCATGTGGTGATGTGTGCTTTAATAAAAGGTTTTAAGGGATGTCTCTTGGAATTTGTTGGAGATTATATATTTTTTTGAAACCTGATGTCTTTATTTGTGCTTTGGCTCATCATATTAGACCAATTATGATTCTGTGCTTTGTGAGAGTATGTCAGTAAATTTGAAGAATACAAATTTAAAAATTAACCACTAGGGTTATAGATTAGTAGCCATAGCCTGTGTACCTCACTAGGAATATGAAAAAAAGAATACGTTCATTTTGTACCCAAAAAAAAAGAAAAGAAAAGAAAAATGAAAATCATCTTTTTGCATATTTTCTGTTTGTAGATGTTTCTTTGTCAATTGAAGTCTACATACTGAGTAATCTAAAATTGACTAAAATATGAAAAAAGTTCACTAAAGTCAAAAATAAACCTGTTTAAAAACAAAATTTGAAAAATCAAACCAAATAGAGCATTGCCATTTTGGCACCAACCATTATAGATCCTCTCATATGAGAATGGGGCACCTGCCATTACTTCTATTGCCAAATGGATTCATGACTCGTATGATAAAATGGTATATCTATAGATCAGAGAGATTTATATCTAACTTAGATGAGAACATAGAGAAAATCATAGCATCCAGAAGCTTTGGGGAGAAACAGAGTATTCTATCTTCTTCTTCTTCTTCTTCTGTTTTTTTTATTTATTTGTTTGAGATTCAGTGGTTTTGCATGGAGATGATGCTTTACTTTCATAATGTTTTCGTTTTGTTTTTTCCCGAGAGTTTATTGGACATAAATTCCCTACTGGTCCCACTTTTTCCTGCCTGCCATAATTTGACCTGGCACTTTTATTTTTTAATGTAGCTTCGAGAACAATCCTCGACTGGAAGGTCCAGAGTTGCAGGGTCTTGCGAGTTACGATACAAATTGCTCATGAAAAAACGGGTGATCAGGTGCAGCAACTTGCAACTGTTCCCTCAGTGTTAATTTGGTGTTTTTATTCCCTAAAAATGTTGGTGTTTTGTTGTTCTAAAAAGTTGTTCTGAGTCTGGAGATTCTAGTCCTTGATGAAATGTATTATTGGGCTCTAGGGTTGTGAACACAGTTTATCAAGATATAATTATCTGTAAAATTGTTACACTGTCATCAACTGTAACTGTACTTTTGGGTAATGTAAGTGTAGGTATATGTACTGAAATACGATGATGGATAACATGAGATATGTTATTGAAAATGATTGAGGACTCGAGACATCTCTCTGCATGATGAGGTGGGTCAAAGTGGGGTATATCAATGGTTTCCCTTTCTTCTCAAATTTTGCTTGTTAGAATTGGATGAAGATTTGTGTGAGATCAAATCTTGCACCACCAATGTGAAATCGGAGTGAAATTCAGATAGGATTTGAATATGTGATTTTCTTAGCTGTACCCAAACAGAGCCTAGAAGGTTGAAACCACTGTAGGGCACCGGAGGTGTGGTTGAGTCTGCAACAACAGGAAAGGTGTGGAGGGGTGAAATTTTGAAAAAAAATTCAAGAAAGTTTTCATTTTTTTATTTGAAAAACAAAAATACAACCAACCATCTATTACTTACTCCACCACTAAGGGATAAAATTCCACAATGAGAATTATTGGAGAATAGAATACTTTATTGACTTGGGCAGTCACCATCTATGACCTAGTCAATTTTTTTGAACATTTAAAGTTATGGGTGGAGGAGAGACATCATTGTGTGTAAACAGCTACATTCAAACGAAACAGGAATTTTTCCACCCTATCTATGCAATTCAAATGAAATGAAACACAAAAGCTTTCAAATGAAAACTAAAAACAAAAACAAAGAAACAAGAAAAAAGAAAAACAACAAATTAATGTTTATAAAAGGATATCATCCTATCTATGAATGAGAAGACCAACCATTTGGATGTTTTAAACTACACACAAACAAAGAAAATTGGCCAAATCAAACCAACAAATCAATTTATGTCATTAACACCACACCAGCACACCCACCCACCCCTCCTCAAACCATTTAATGTATCGTGTAGTAGTATCAAATGATAAAAGAGTTTGGAGAATTGTTTAATATTGAGATTGAAATAAAAGTACATTAAAAATAGATGAAAGTGTTAAAAAGATACATTGTGGTGGTGTTTGGGAAGGATTTCTTGGGCTAAGTTAGCCATGTAAGGACAAAAAAGTTGATTTTAGCCACATGGAGACAAAAACTTCATAATCGCTTGCCACCAACCATGAAAAATGCCTAACACCCCCAGTGGGGGTCACTGGGGGTCGCCCCTGATAGGCTGAAATTTTTTTTTTTTTTTTTTTTTTGAAGTCCACCCAATGGCAGTGTGCCACCTGCCACTGGGGGTCACTGGGGGTGCCCCCAGCTGGGGGTCTGTAGCATAGCCCCACCAACCATTGTCAAGGTAAATTTACAAATCTACCCCCACATAAGAGAGGGGCATCACCACAAAAGCTTCACAGTCACTTCTCAAAAAACACCTATTTCCAAAAAAATACACAGGACGTTGAAAAAAAAAAATTAAAAACGTTTTTTTGGTTTTTGTTAAAATATTTTATAAAAATAAATTTAAACTCTATTTATAAAAATATTTTAAAATATTTTAAAATTTTTTTATTATGTATTTGGTTATGATTTGAGTGTAGAGATGTGAAAGTAATATGGAGTTTCGAGTTATGTGTTTGGTTATGAGTTTTAAAAATAATTTACTAATTGAATTTTATTTTATGTGTTTGATTATGATTTGAGTGTAGAGTTGTTTTTAAATTTAAAATATTAACATTTTAAATTATTTAAATTTTTTGAATATTTAAAGTATTCAAATTTTTTGTTAAAATAAATTTTTAAATATTTAAATTATTTAAATTTTAACCATTTAAGTTTTTTGAATATTTATTTTCATTTTTTGCTTATTAAATTTTTTAGATTATTTACATTATTTAAATATTTAAAATAAAATTAAAATTAAAATTAAATATTTAAAATTAAATTATTTAAAATACACAGGACAATAACATAAAACTTCACTTTTTATCATTTCACAGAAAATGAAAAAAAATAAATTAAAAAACACATGAAAAAATCATTTGTAAAAAAAAAATTAAAATACATAAATTATTTAAAAAAAATACGCCTCATTCAAAAATATTTTAAAATATTTAAAAAATTACAAAAACATAAATTCAAAAAAAAATTAAAAAAATCATTTGGGTTAAGGTTAAAAAAATATTAATAAAAATAAAAAACACATGAAAAAACCATTTGCAAAAAAAATAAAAAAAGACCTTAAAATATACAGGACAATTATTTAAAACTTCACTTTTTATCATTTTACAGAAAATTTTAAAAAAAAAATTTAAAATCAACATAAAAAAACACATGAAAAAACCAAGACAAAAAAAAAAAAAAAAAAAAACAAAATTAATGTAATAAAAAAAACAAATATTAAAATGACCAAAAAAAACCATTTAGGTCAACAATTCCATAGCACAGCCGCCGAAATAAAAATAAAATTTAAAAAAAAAAAAAGAAGGGAAAGCGAGTGGTGACATCACAGTTGGACAAAATTAGTTGCAGGGACAGTTTAGTAATATTATATATGGACATCTCACCAAAAAGTTAAAAAGTTAAAAAAGTCAAAAAGTCCTTCCCAAACCAGACTTTTTAGCCCTAAGTTAAAATAGTCAAAAAACCAACTCACTTCCCAAACGGAGGCTGTATTCAGTTAAGAAGTGTCTCGTGTTTTTTAATTTATTTGTTTTTCTTGTGCTTATGGACGGTTAACACCCTCAAACAACATTTGCATTGCGTGTCTCTTTTATTAATTACACTATAATAATTCATAGCAAAATCTAAATCATGAGGGTACATAACTTTATTCACTAATAAAATCTCGTAACATAATCAAAATAATTCGTAACTAAAAGTTTTCTCATATGATGCTTGTTGATAAATACACCATAATAAATCACAATTAATCCCACCATTTTTATGATATAGTAACATTCTCCCTAACTATAAGTATTAAATTATAAATAATATAATTAAATCATAACTTTAGAAATGTTACATCATAATATAAAATACATCACAATGAATTTACGCAATAAAAATATTAGAAATTTTAAAAATTCTACTAAATATTTTACCAAATATCTTACATGGGTATGAGACTTACATAGAATTTACATTTGTGTGAGTCCCACACCTATATAAAATATTCGATAAAAATTTTAATAAAATTTTTAAGACGTCTAGGATTACACTGTAGACAACGAATTTAGTGTTAATATTTTAAAAATTATTCTTAAAAGCACTTTACTTTGCTTTTTTTTTTTTTTTTTTTTTTTTGCTTTTTATAAAAAATTTAAAAATACAAAAAGATTCGCTTCCCACAATATCCATCATTTCCTCTGTTTTTCCGTCTGTTATTCCCAAAACCGATTTGATGAAGTCCACTCTCCTCAACTTTTCTCTCTCTACATTTTCTTTGTGATCGCAGAGAATCAATCGAAACCCTAGCCATACTCAGACCAAGAGAAGAAGTAGAAGAAGAAGAAGAAAGTTTCTCTTTTCTCTCCCAAAAAAAAGGAGCTGAAAAAGCCATGGCTCGATTGAGCTTGAGCTTGAGATTGTGTGTGATTGTGATATCAGTTTTTACAGTTCCTTTGAAAGTGATTGGGAATTCGGAAGGGGGCGCACTCTACTCGCTCCGGCGGAGCTTGTTGGATCCAGACAACGTGCTCCAGAGTTGGGATCCCAACCTCGTCAATCCTTGCACCTGGTTCCACATCACCTGCAATCAAGCTAACCGCGTCACTCGCGTGTACCCGCTCTCTCTCTCTCTCTCTCTCTCTCTCTCTCTCTCTCTCCGTTTATGATTTCTGTGAATATTTTGAGTTTTTTGGCTTTCTATAATTGTTGTTTCTGGTAGGTAGGTAAGGTATATTTCTGGAATTTGATAGGTTAGGAGGGTTTTGGAAGCTAATCACTATGGTCAAAGGTTGAACTGAAACTGTTATTCCACTTACCTGAAATCTAGATAACAGCATATAGTGGGTACAATTAGTTTTGGGGAAATTTCACTTTAGCCTCTTCTGGTTTGGCCCATGTGCAGATTGTCCCTTTATCATTTAGTATGAAATAACCATATAACCCCCTTTGTGCACTGTCAAGCATTCTGTAACGGCAAGTGTGAAACATGTGTCAAATCAGAACATGAGGGCCCTATGTGCCCATTTCCAAATATCGAGTGGTATATTGCACATGAAGAAAACATTGGAGTTAAAGTGAATTTTACCTTCTTAAAAAATGACAAAGTATTCGTGGTTTGCACAATGAGTTTACTTAGTATTTTAGTCTTTTTTGCTTGAGCTATTAACGGACCTGACAGTGCATGCTAGTTCACATACCACAAGGGGTTTATGTGCTTATTTCCAAATGGCAATGGGATTATGTGCACATGTGCTTATTTTCAAAACATATTTAGAGTGCATAATTTCAATTCATAAGAATGCAAAACATCGTTACTATGAAGAGATTCATCACGAAAGTCGTATTGGTTCAATAATCTCTTTAAAGTGTCAGAGAAGTGTTCGATGTTATGAATTTAAAATTTTAATTAAGGCATGTTGAAGAAGTATCATACACGCCTTTTAGGAGCATACACCAAGTGTTGTGTCCGACGTGGGTGTCCCACACAACATGCCTCCTCCATAGAAATGTCTGTGTTTCTTAGGTTTGGGTATTTTAAGTTTCCAAGGACATTTATTTAGCTTATTCTCTTTTCCAAAGCATCATAGATGAGTTTATTGTGATTTTCCTTAGATTTGTGGTATCATTTTATGTCATGTATCTTTCAAAATATGGTCCTTCCAGAAATTTAGTAGCAAGCATGTTAGTCGCATGCAAACTGTTTTTAGTAAGAACACTATGAGAATTGTAAAACATGGTAGGATGATAAAATATTTTGATAAACCTAGATGTTTCACATATTTCACCCCCCTTAGTATGTCTTTTATTTGCAAATTCTACTTTACTATTTGTTGGGATTTCTACCTTTTAAGGGTTACATAATCCACCAATGCACCTACACAATGGAGTCCCTACCCTTAAAACACCTCCCGCGCCGGATGAAGGTGAAATCCAATCTCAAGGTTCTCATACAACTACCTAGAGAATTTACTAGTAACACTAGGTAGCACCTTTTGTCAACTTCATTTTCATTGCATTGAATTTCGGGAGGAAAATCTGAAGTGAAAAGTGAGGTTAAGAGATTCATATTTTACAGATTTGTAGGGAGTGTGGTGGTTCATGTCTTCGAAAATGCTATGGTTCTTCAAAATTTGATGTTTGGAAGAATTTGGAACTCAAGAGTAATTGTTCGTCATTATATCTTGAAAGATATCCATTAATGAAATAGAATAAGATTTCATTGCATGAAAAGATAAGGAGGACATGTTTCCATTTTAGGATATTTAAAATAATTCAGTGATTTTGCTTATGGTTTGTGTTTATGTGTAGGCATTGTGTTATTCATGAATAATAAGGGGATGAATGGATGACATGCTATACTTTCTGGTTCAATATTTTGAATTGATAAAAAAAAAAAAAATGACAATATTTTGAATATAGTGGGTGCTTGGATTGCTAATTCATTAATAATATGTTCTGAATTTTGGCCCTTTTTGTTTGATCTTTTGGGAACAAGGGACCACCTTTGGAATTTTGGTATTTCAAATTTTGATACTTCTCATTTCTTCTTTTTATCTTTCTCTACATGTCAAATGGCTAATTCTTGTTTTCTAATCACTCTGATGTAGAATGCACAAGCCTGAAATAGTTATTGCTGATGCATCTCTTACCCATCATGTTATGCTAACTTCTTTGCAGGGATTTGGGCAATTCAAACTTGTCCGGTCATCTCGTTCCTGAAATTGGAAAGCTTGAGCATCTGCAATATCTGTAAGTATATTCTGTTTCTTGATTTGTTTACTTGCCAACAATGGATGCACTTGAGAGGTCTTTGTGAGTTACTGGAAAACTTTCTGTGGATGCAGGGAGCTTTACAAAAATAACATTCAAGGTACAATCCCTGTTGAGCTAGGTAACTTGAAGAGCCTAATTAGCTTGGATTTGTACAACAACAACATCTCAGGGATCATTCCTCCTGCACTTGGGAAGTTGGAATCTCTAGTGTTCTTGTGAGTATGACCTTATCATTTTGTTTACTCTGTATGCCTGACTAGACTGGCCCAAGCGGTGTGTTCTTCAGGCCATCTCCTTGTTAGGATCAAACACACCCAAAAAAAAATTATCTCACACATATAGAGAATACAATATTTACGTGGTTCGGCCCAATGCCTACATCCACGGACAGAAATGAGAATTTTCACTAAAATGGAGCAAAATACAAATACAGAGGAGGAGATGAAACTCACTCAACTCACAGCTCTCACTCTCCAATTTCTGATATAAAACATCCTCTCCCTCCCGTCTCTATTTATACACAAAAGGAGTAGGTGGGAAAGCCTTCATTCTTGACTTGGGTAGCCTCCATTCTTGACCCTTGCTATGGTTGGTGGCTGTCAAGCTTGACTTGGTTGGTTGCCTTCCCACGTTTTTCATGCATGTGGGTTGGTGGCTGCCAAGCTTGACTTGGTTGGTTGCCTTCCCACGTTTTTCATGCATGTGGGTTGGAACAACAATTCTCCCCCTCCATACCCATATGCATGACTGACTTCTCACTTGAAGTCCATCCCGGCAATGTCTCTGCAAATTTCGAGTTTGTCTCTCAAGACCACCTTTGTAAGCATGTCAGCTGGATTCTTATCTGTGTGGATCTTGATCAGTTCCAATAACTGCTTGTCCATCACTTTGCGTATCCAATGATACTGAACATTAATGTGCTTTGTGCGAGAATGGTACATCGAATTCTTGCTCAGGTCTATGGCACTCTGACTATCACAATGTACCGTGAACTTTTCTTGCTTTAATCCCAACTCTTGGAGAAACCGTTTCAACCACAACATTTCTTTCCCGGCTTCCGCTGCGGCAATATACTCTGCCTCAGTTGTGGATAAAGCAACACACTTCTGCAGCTTGGACTGCCAAGACACAGCTCCCCCTGTGAAGGTGAACAGAAATCCTGATGTAGATTTCCTACCATCAAGATCGCCTGCCATATCTGAATCAGTATAGCCTTCCAAGACTGGTTTAGCATCTCTAAAGCACAAACATATTTTTGCTGTACCCTTGAGGTACCTCAGAATCCACTTGACTGCTTAATGCTCTTTTCCTGGATTGGAAAGGAATCTGCTTACAACTCCAACCGCATGAGCAATATCTGGTCGGGTGGACACCATTGCATACATCAAACTCCCTACAGCGGATGAGTAGGGAATCGCCTCCATCTCTTGTCTTTCCTTCGTAGAGGAGGGACAAGAATTCTTGCTCAGCTTGAAATGATTAGCCAGCGGAGTACTGACTGGCTTGGCGTCTTTCATGTTGAACTTCTCAATCACTCGTTCAACGTACTTCTCCTGTGACAGCCACAACTTCTTGGCTTTCCTGTCACGCATAATATTCATGCCCAAAATTTGCTGTGCAGTTCCTAGGTCCTTCATGTCAAAGGACTGTAATAACTCCTTCTTCAGTGATCTGATTGTTGTGGCATCTTGTCCAACGATCAACATGTCATCAACATAGAGCAGAAGTATGATAAAGTTTCCACCAGGAAATGTTCTGACATAAACACACTGGTCTGCAGCAGTTCTCTTGTACTCATGACCTACCATGAATGAGTCAAACTTCTTGTACCACTGTCTCGGCGCTTGTTTGAGGCCGTAGAGACTCTTCTTCAATCTGCAGACTAAGTTTTCTTTCCCTTTGACTTCAAAACCTTCTGGCTGCTCCATGTAAATTTCTTCCTTCAGATCACCATGGAGAAATGCTGTCTTCACATCCATTTGTTCAAGTTCCAAATTCAAACTAGCTGCTAGTCCCAAAATTACTCGAATGGATGTCATTTTCACAACTGGCGAGAAGATTTCATCAAAATCAATACCTTTCTTCTGCCCAAAACCTTTGACAACCAATCGAGCCTTATACTTGACTAGCTTTCCGCTGCCATCTTTCTTCAACTTGAACACCCATTTGTTCTGCAATGCTTTTCGACCCTGGGGAAGTTTCACCAAATCATAAGTCTGATTCTTCTGCAAGGATTGCATCTCTTCTTGCATAACTTGCTGCCAGCTACTCTTCTCCTTATGATTTTGAGCTTCTTGAAAACTTTCTGGCTCCCCCTCATCGGTAAGCAAAATATACTCAGAAGTAGGGTATTTGGTTGACGGCTTAAATTCTCTTGTTGATCTTCGTAACTGTGGACCAACAGTCTCTGGTAGAGGGGGTTGTGGCTCCCCCTGCTCAACACCCTCTGCTTCTGGATCTTCTTCTTCTAGAAATCCATCCTGCAACTCTACATCATTGACTGCATGCTGCGGTAACTCTTCTTCATCAGTGGCAAGCTGTGATGGTGCAGGGTTTGGAATAATTTCTGAAACATCATCAACTTTGGGTTTGGCTGGTTGCCCAAAGTCTTCAAAGGTCTGGCCTTCTTGAAACACTACATCTCGGCTTCGAATGACCTTTTTGTGTTTCGGATCCCACAATCTGTATCCAAATTCTTCATCTCCATAGCCAATAAAGATGCATGGAGTGGCTTTGTCATCCAGCTTCTGTCTGTGCTCCTTGGATACATGTGCAAATGCTTTGCACCCAAACACTCTCAAGTGAGAGTAAGAGATCTCCCTTCCAGACCATACTTCTTCTGGAATCTGAAAATTCAGTGGGACTGATGGCGATCTGTTGATCAAATAGCAAGCAACACGAACAGCTTCTCCCCAAAATGGCTTTGGTAGCTTTGCCATTTTGAGCATACATCTGACCTTCTCCACAATGGTTCGGTTCATTCTCTCGGCTACACCATTGTGTTGTGGGGTTCCAGGAACAGGCTTCTCATGCCGGATGCCGTGAGTAACACAGTAGGCTTTAAATTCTTTTGACGTGTACTCGCCTCCATTGTCTGTTCGGAGACATTTCAGCTTCTTTCCAGTCTCCCTTTCCACCATAGCATGAAATGTCTGAAAATGCTGGAACACCTCAGCTTTGGTCTTTAAGACATAAACCCATACCTTCCGTGATGCATCATCAATGAACGTCAGAAAGTATTTTCTACCACCCAAAGATTCCACTTCAATGGGACCGCAAACATCAGAGTATACTCTGCTCAACAACTCTGATTGTCTTTTGGATGATGAATGGAAAGCGACTCTATGATGCTTCCCAAATAAACAGTTGTCACAAGGATTTAATTTTGCATCTTTGGCAAAGGGAATAAGTGACTTCTTTGCCAAAATCTGTAACCCTTTCTCACTCATGTGACCCAGCCTTTTGTGCCACAAATTTGGTGACGTCTCATCTTCTGCTGCGTTGAGGCTATTTGAATTCACCTCCACATGAGTCTTGTATAGTGTGCCAATTGCCTGTCCTTTGGCTACCACGAGAGATCCCTTTTTCAACTTCCATATGCCTTTGCCAAAGTAGTTCTCATAGCCTTGTCGATCTAAGGCTATCCCTGAAATAAGATTCAGGCGTAAATCGGGAACATGCCTGACATCTTTCAACACCATCGTGCACCCAACTTTGGTTTGGATATGAACATCACCAATTCCCACAATTTTTGAAAAACTGGAGTTATCCATTTTCACTGTACCAAAATCTCCAGCTTGGTACGTACTGAAGAACTCCTTCTGGGATGTAGCGTGGTAGGAAGCTGATGTATCTACCACCCACTCGGTGTCGTTGTCTGACATATGGAGGCATTCTTCTTCTTCAACAGAGAATAATGCAATATCCTCTGAGACAGTAACTGCAGTGGTCCCATCTTCGGTCTTTGGCTGTCTATTGCCTTGTTGTTGTCCTCCCTTCAAGGCATAGCAATACTTCTTTATGTGACCCTCCTGGCCACAATGGTAACATTTGAACTTTGGCCGGCTCGTACCTTCTCTGGATTTCCCTCTGTCTTGAGATCTTCCTCTGCTGTGTCCTCTACTTTTGCTTCTTCTCCTGCCCCTGCCTCTACCTCTGCTTTTATTTTCTGTGACGAGGGCATGGGATTGATCTCCACCCATTTCTTTCTTTCTTGCCTCTTCACTAAATAAAGCATCTGTAACCATGCTCATGGTCAGTTTCCCTTTTGGGGCAGAGTTGCTGAGGGACACCACTAATGTCTCCCAACTGTCTGGCAAAGAACTAAGCAGCAATAGGGCCTGCATCTCATCATCTAACTCCATTTTGACAGTTGTTAGTTGGTTCACCAAATTTTGAAACTCACTGGTGTGTTCAGCAACAGAGATACCGCCTTTCAACTTCAAATTCACAAGTCTTCTCATCAGGAGGGCTTTGTTCCGAGCAGTCTTCGACTGGTACATGCCTTCTAACTTTGTCCAAAGAGCATAGGCATCAGTCTCCTGGGCGACATGGTGGAAGACACTGTGATCAATCCATTGTCTGATCTGGCCAATGGTCTTTCGGTTCTTCCGTTTCCAGTCTTCGTTTTTTTTCGTTGGTGGTTTAACTCCATTAAGCTCAATGGGGTCAAACAAATCTCAGCAATACAAGACATCTTCCATTCTGGGCTTCCAAATGGCATAATTGGAAGCATTTAACTTTATCATAGAACCTGAAGTCGACGTTGATTCCTCCATCATACAAAAATGATCTTTGGCTGAAAAACAAGTTTTGCTGTGGAGTCCGGACTGGTCAAATTAGCCGGAAAAACACTTCGGATTGTCAAAAGAAAGACGGCAAATTTTTGAAAGCTTATTTGCAAAATCTGACCGTACGGATGTGTCCGAAATATTCCAAATAGTTTGAAAACACTATTGGCTCACCCAAATCGGACCTCAAATGGGTTAGATAAAGCCAAAACAATTTTAACGGTTTAGATCGGCAGAGTCTGGTGCGCCTGAGAAGCACCAGATTATTCCTCCGGTTCTGCTGACGTCAGCCTGACGTCAGCGGCTCGATCAACGCTCTGACTCGGCTTGGTCAACTCGGCTCCGGCTCGGGCGGCTTGGTGCGCGCGCGTGCGGCGCGTGTCTGCGCGTGAACTCACGCGTCTTCTTCCTCTGAAAGCGCGTGCGGCGCGTGCCGCGCGTGGTCGCGCATGGGAACGGCGTCACAGGCGCATGTGGCGCGTGAGAGGCCTTCCGATCTCTGTTTTTAACGCGGTTTTCACCTTTGTGCTCGTCTCGTCGAGTACTTCAATGTGGTGTAATCAAAAGTAGATTTCTACCACTTTGATTTCTGGGTAAGTTTTTGGAACAACACTCTGTTTTTCCAAAAAACGTACAACACCGGCTCTGATACCACTTGTAAGGATCAAACACACCCAGAAAAAATTATCTCACACACACAGAGAACACAATATTTACGTGGTTCGGCCCAATGCCTACATCCACGGACAGAAATGAGAATTTTCACTAAAATGGAGCAAAATACAAATACAGAGGAGGAGATGAAACTCACTCAACTCACAGCTCTCACTCTCCAATTTCTGATATAAAACATCCTCTCCCTCCCGTCTCTATTTATACACAAAAGGAGTAGGTGGGAGAGCCTTCATTCTTGACTTGGGTAGCCTCCATTCTTGACCCTTGCTATGGTTGGTGGCTGTCAAGCTTGACTTGGTTGGTTGCCTTCCCACATGCATGAAAAACGTGGGAAGGCAACCAACCATGTCAAGCTTGGCAGCCACCAACCCACATGCATGAAAAACGTGGGAAGGCAACCAACCGAGTCAAGCTTGGCAGCCACCAACCATAGCAAGGGTCAAGAATGGAGGCTACCCAAGTCAAGATTGAAGGCTCTCCCACCTACTCCTTTTGTGTATAAATAGAGACGGGAGGGAGAGGATGTTTTATATCAGAAATTGGAGAGCGAGAGCTGTGAGTTGAGTGAGTTTCATCTCCTCCTCTGTATTTGTATTTTGATCCTAACAGTTCGGCCCAATGCCTACATCCACGGACAGAAATGAGAATTTTCACTAAAATGGAGATAAGGAGAAGAGTAGCTGGCAGCAAGCTATGCAAGAAGAGATGCAATCCTTGCAGAAGAATCTGACTTATGATTTGGTGAAACTTCCCCAGGGTCGAAAAGCATTGCAGAACAAATGGGTGTTCAAGTTGAAGAAAGATGGCAGCAGAAAGCTAGTCAAGTATAAGGCTCGATTGGTTGTCAAAGGTTTTGGGCAAAAGAAAGGTATTGATTTTGATGAAATCTTCTCGCCAGTTGTGAAAATGACATCCATTCGAGTAGTTTTAGGACTAGCAGCTAGTTTGAATTTGGAACTTGAACAAATGGATGTGAAGACAGCATTTCTCCATGGTGATCTGAAGGACGTGTTGTTCCAACCCACATGCATGAAAAACGTGGGTAGGCAACCAACCAAGTCAAGCTTGGCAGCCACCAACCCACATGCATAAAAAACGTGGGAAGGCAACTAACCAAGTCAAGCTTGGCAGCCACCAACCCACATGCATGAAAAACGTGGGAAGGCAACCAACCAAGTCAACCTTGACAGCCACCAACCATAGCAAGGGTCAAGAATGGAGGCTACCCAAGTCAAGAATGAAGGCTCTCCCACCTACTCCTTTTGTGTATAAATAGAGACGGGAGGGAGAGGATGTTTTATATCAGAAATTGGAGAGTGAGAGCTGTGAGTTGAGTGAGTTTCATCTCCTCCTCTGTATTTGTATTTTGCTCCATTTTAGTGAAAATTCTCATTTCTGTCCGTGGATGTAGGCATTGGGCCGAACCACGTAAATATTGTGTTCTCTGTGTGTGTGAGATAATTTTTTTTTGGGTGTGTTTGATCCTAACAAGTGGTATCAGAGCCAGTGTTGTATGTTTTTCGAAAAAACAGAGTGTTCCAAAAACTTACCCAGAAATCAAAGTGGTAGAAATCTACTTTTGATCACACCACATTGAAGTACTCGACGAGACGAGCACAAAGGTGAAAACCGCGTTAAAAACAGAGATCGGAAGGCCTCTCACGCGCCACACGCGCCTGTGACGCCGTTCCCACGCGCCGCACGCGCTTTCAGAGGAAGAAGACGCGTGAGTTCACGCGCAGACACGCGCGCGCACCAAGCCACCCGAGCCGGAGCCGAGTTGACCAAGCCGAGTCAGAGCGTTGACCGAGCCGCTGACGTCAGGCTGACGTCAGCAGAATCGGAGGAATAATCTGGTGCTTCTCAGGCGCACCAGACTCTGCCGATCTGAACCGTTAAAATTGTTTTGGCTTTATCTAACCCATCTGAGGTTCGATTTGGGTGAGCCAATAGTGTTTTCAAACTATTTGGAATATTTCGGACACATCCGTATGGTCAGATTTTGCAAATAAGCTTTCAAAAATTTGCCGTCTTTCTTTTGACAATCCGAAGTGTTTTTCCGGCTAATTTGACCAGTCCGGACTCCACAGCAAAACTTGTTTTTCAGCCAAAGATCATTTTTGTATGATGGAGGAATCAACGTCGACTTCAGGTTCCATGATAAAGTTAAATGCTTCCAATTATGCCATTTGAAAGCCCAGAATGGAAGATGTTTTGTATTGCTGAGATTTGTTTAACCCCATTGAGCTTAATGGAGTTAAACCACCAACGGAAAAAAACGAAGACTGGAAACGGAAGAACCGAAAGACCATTGGCCAGATCAGACAATGGATTGATCACAGTGTCTTCCACCATGTCGCCCAGGAGACTGATGCCTATGCTCTCTGGACAAAGTTAGAAGGCATGTACCAGTCGAAGACTGCTCGGAACAAAGCCCTCCTGATGAGAAGACTTGTGAATTTGAAGTTGAAAGGCGGTATCTCTGTTGCTGAACACACCAGTGAGTTTCAAAATTTGGTGAACCAACTAACAACTGTCAAAATGGAGTTAGATGATGAGATGCAGGCCCTATTGCTGCTTAGTTCTTTGCCAGACAGTTAGGAGACATTGGTGGTGTCCCTCAGCAACTCTGCCCCAGAAGGGAAACTGACCATGAGCATGGTTACAGATGCTTTATTTAGTGAAGAGGCAAGAAAGAAAGAAATGGGTGGAGATCAATCTCATGCCCTCGTCACAGAAAATAAAAGCAGAGGTAGAGGCAGGGGCAGGAGAAGAAGCAAAAGTAGAGGACACAGCAGAGGAAGATCTCAAGACAGAGGGAAATCCAGAGAAGGTACGAGCCGGCCAAAGTTCAAATGTTACCATTGTGGCCAGGAGGGTCACATAAAGAAGTATTGCTATGCCTTGAAGGGAGGACAACAACAAGGCAATAGACAGCCAAAGACCGAAGATGGGACCACTGCAGTTACTGTCTCAGAGGATATTGCATTATTCTCTGTTGAAGAAGAAGAATGCCTCCATATGTCAGACAACGACACCGAGTGGGTGGTAGATACAGCAGCTTCCTACCACGCTACATCCCAGAAGGAGTTCTTCAGTACGTACCAAGCTGGAGATTTTGGTACAGTGAAAATGGGTAACTCCAGTTTTTCAAAAATTGTGGGAATTGGTGATGTTCATATCCAAACCAAAGTTGGGTGCACGATGGTGTTGAAAGATGTCAGGCATGTTCCCGATTTACGCCTGAATCTTATTTCAGGGATAGCCTTAGATCGACAAGGCTATGAGAACTACTTTGGCAAAGGCATACGGAAGTTGAAAAAGGGATCTCTCGTGGTAGCCAAAGGACAGGCACACTATATAAGACTCATGTGGAGGTGAATTCAAATAGCCTCAACGCAGCAGAAGATGAGACGTCACCAAATTTGTGGCACAAAAGGCTGGGTCGCATGAGTGAGAAAGGGTTACAGATTTTGGCAAAGAAGTCACTTATTCCCTTTGCCAAAGATGCAAAATTAAATCCTTGTGACAACTGCTTGTTTGGGAAGCATCATAGAGTCGCTTTCCATTCATCATCCAGAAGACAATCAGAGTTGTTGAGCAGAGTATACTCTGATGTTTGCGGTCCCATTGAAGTGGAATCTTTGGGTGGTAGAAAATACTTTCTGACGTTCATTGATGATGCATCACGGAAGGTATGGGTTTATGTCTTAAAGACCAAAGCTGAGGTGTTCCAGCATTTTCAGACATTCCATGCTATGGTGGAAAGGGAGACTGGAAAGAAGCTGAAATGTCTCCGAACAGACAATGGAGGCGAGTACACGTCAAAGGAATTTAAAGCCTACTGTGTTACTCACGGCATCCGGCATGAGAAGACTGTTCCTGGAACCCCACAACACAATGGTGTAGCCGAGAGAATGAACCGAACCATTGTGGAGAAGGTCAGATGTATGCTCAAAATGACAAAGCTACCAAAGCCATTTTGGGGAGAAGCTGTTCGTGTTGCTTGCTATTTGATCAACAAATCGCCATCAGTTCCACTGAATTTTCAAATTCCAGAAGAAGTATGGTCTGGAAGGGAGATCTCTTACTCTCACTTGAGAGTGTTTGGGTGCAAAGCATTTGCACATGTATCCAAGAAGCACAGACAGAAGCTGGATGACAAAGCCACTCCATGCATCTTTATTGGCTATGGAGATGAAGAATTTGGATACAGATTGTGGGATCCGAAACACAAATAGGTCATTCGAAGCCGAGATGTGGTGTTTCAAGAAGGCCAGACCTTTGAAGACTTTGGGCAACCAACCAAACCCAAAGTTGATGATGTTTCAGAAATTATTCCAAACCCTGCACCATCACAGCATGCCATTGATGAAGAAGAGTTACCGCAGCATGCAGTCAATGATGTAGAGTTGCAGGATGGATTTCTAGAAGAAGAAGATCCAGAAGCAGAGGGTGTTGAGCAGGGGGAGCCACAACCCCCTCTACTAGAGACTGTTGGTCCACAGTTACGAAGATCAACAAGAGAATTTAAGCCGTCAACCAAATACCCTACTTCTGAGTATATTTTGCTTACCGATGAGGGGGAGCCAGAAAGTTTTCAAGAAGCTCAAAATCATAAGGAGAAGGGTAGCTGGCAGCAAGCTATGCAAGAAGAGATGCAATCCTTGCAGAAGAATCAGACTTATGATTTGGTGAAACTTCCCCAGGGTCGAAAAGCATTGCAGAACAAATGGGTGTTCAAGTTGAAGAAAGATGGCAGCGGAAAGCTAGTCAAGTATAAGGCTCGATTGGTTGTCAAAGGTTTTGGGCAGAAGAAAGGTATTGATTTTGATGAAATCTTCTCGCCAGTTGTGAAAATGACATCCATTCGAGTAGTTTTGGGACTAGCAGCTAGTTTGAATTTGGAGCTTGAACAAATGGATGTGAAGACAGCATTTCTCCATGGTGCTCTGAAGGAAGAAATTTACATGGAGCAGCCAGAAGGTTTTGAAGTAAAAGGGAAAGAAAACTTAGTCTGCAGATTGAAGAAGAGTCTCTACGGCCTCAAACAAGCGCCGAGACAGTGGTACAAGAAGTTTGACTCATTCATGGTAGGTTATGAGTACAAGAGAACTGCTGCAGACCAGTGTGTTTATGTCAGAACATTTCCCGGTGGAAACTTTATCATACTTCTGCTCTATGTTGATGACATGTTGATCGTTGGACAAAATGCCACAACAATCAGATCACTGAAGAAGGAGTTATTACAATCCTTTGACATGAAGGACCTAGGCCCTGCACAGCAAATTTTGGGCATGAATATTGTGCGTGACAGGAAAGCCAAGAAGTTGTGGCTGTCACAGGAGAAGTACGTTGAACGAGTGATTGAGAAGTTCAACATGAAAGATGCCAAGCCAGTCAGTACTCCGCTGGCTAATCATTTCAAGCTGAGCAAGAATTCTTGTCCCTCCTCTATGAAGGAAAGACAAGAGATGGAGGCGATTCCCTACTCATCCGCTGTAGGGAGTTTGATGTATGCAATGGTGTCCACCCGACCAGATATTGCTCATGCGGTTGGAGTTGTAAGCAGATTCCTTTCCAATCCAGGAAAAGAGCATTGGGAAGCAGTCAAGTGGATTCTGAGGTACCTCAAGGGTACAGCAAAAATGTGTTTGTGCTTTAGAGATGCTAAACCAGTTTTGGAAGGCAATACTGATTCAGATATGGCAGGCGATCTTGATGGTAGGAAATCTACATCAGGATTTCTGTTCACCTTCGCAGGGGGAGCTGTGTCTTGGCAGTCCAAGCTGCAGAAGTGTGTTGCTTTATCCACAACTGAGGCAGAGTATATTGCCGCAGCGGAAGCCGGGAAAGAAATGTTGTGGTTGAAACGGTTTCTCCAAGAGTTGGGATTAAAGCAAGAAAAGTTCACGGTACATTGTGATAGTCAGAGTGCCATAGACCTGAGCAAGAATTCGATGTACCATTCTTGCACAAAGCACATTGATGTTCGGTATCATTGGATACGCGAAGTGATGGACAAGCAGTTATTGGAACTGATCAAGATCCACACAGATAAGAATCCAGCTGACATGCTTACAAAGGTGGTCTCGAGAGACAAACTCGAAATTTGCAGAAACATTGCCGGGATGGACTTCAAGTGAGAAGTCAGTCATGCATATGGGTATGGAGGGGGAGAATTGTTGTTCCAACCCACATGCATGAAAAACGTGGGAAGGCAACCAACCAAGTCAAGCTTGGCAGCCACCAACCCACATGCATGAAAAACGTGGGAAGGCAACCAACCAAGTCAAGCTTGGCAGCCACCAAGCATAGTAAGGGTCAAGAATGGAGGTTACCCAAGTCAAGAATGAAGGCTCTCCCACCTACTCCTTTTGTGTATAAATAGAGACGGGAGGGAGAGGATGTTTTATATCAGAAATTGGAGAGTGAGAGCTGTGAGTTTCATCTCCTCCTCTGTATTTGTATTTTGCTCCATTTTAGTGAAAATTCTCATTTCTGTCCGTGGATGTAGGCATTGGGCCGAACCACGTAGCGTTGGGATGATTTTATCTCATTTCCTCATGATCCTCCTTGAATCCTTTGTTGTCTAGATGATTTATTTTGTGATCGAAGAACATGTGTGTTCAGTTATGTAGAAAAGTATGGAGCAATTTGTTAATCACTTGTGTTTCCCTTTTGTTTGATATATTGTCATTGAAAATTAAAGACTCTCTCGCTCTAGTACACAAACAGTGAGGCTGTCATCATGCTTGCATACAACTGCCATATGCACCCGTGAATCCACATCCTAATTCCTCATTTTTACTTGGCAGACGTCTTAATGATAATCAGTTAACTGGGAAAATCCCAAGGGAGCTCACTGGTATTTCCAGCTTGAAAGTTGTGTAAGTGAAAAACCCTAGTGTTTGAATTATTAGTACTATATTCATTGTGACTTAGTGTCAAGACATCTGAATGATTTTGCAGAGATGTCTCAAACAACAACTTGTGTGGAACAATTCCTACTACAGGTCCATTTGAGCACATCCCATTAAACAAGTAAGGTTTCCTTGATTCATATAGTTCTGCAATTTATTTTTTCTTGAAGTTCGTTGAACTCGCTCCTACAGGGAGGGAAAAAAAGAAGGAAGAACTTTAACTCAAACTCAAACAAAAATAGGTGATTGCAATGTTTACCATGTAAGCCTACTATATTGGCTCTGTCCAGAAAATCAAGGAGATAAACCTCATGGGAACATTTTCTATGTTATTCAAGCCTCATTACCTATCCAAAAAAAAAAATGGAAGAAGAAGAAAGAAGAAAACAAAAGGACAAAAAACAAAAGGACTGTGTGGAGCTTCTTCTTTTTTTATAGTCATAAACAATATCTGCATAGGCTTCTAACTATGATTAGTCTCAGTGAGGTGTGCTAAAGAAATGAGATTTTGGTAACTATTTTCATATATGAAAATGGGGCATTTGATTTGGGATTACTTTTGATGTCAAACGGATTCATGACTCATACAAGCAAATGATGTTTATAAATCAGAGAGATCTATGTCCAAGCAAGATGAGAACATAGAGAAGATTGCCGCATGCTTTTGGTAGAAACAGAAGATTCTTTTCTTTTTTTCTCTCTCCATTTTTTTTTTTTGAGATTCAATGATTTTGCATGGACTGAAGCTTGCTTGGAGATGGTGCTTAATTTCATACTCTTTTGGCTTTTCTTTCTTAGAGCCTATTTGCCTGCTGTAATCCGACCTTGGTTTTTTTTTTTTGTTTTGTTTTTGTTACTGGAATTTTGTAGCTTCGAGAACAATCCTCGACTGGAAGGTCCAGAGTTACAGGGACTTGCAAGTTACGATACAAACTGCTCATGAAAAACGGGTGATCAGACGCAGGAACTTGCAATTGTTCTCTCGGCATTAGTTTGGTGTTTTTCTTCCCTAAAATGTTGGTGTTCGTTGTACTTAAAAAAGTTGTTTCAAGTCTGTTCATGTAAGTTCGTATGATATATAGTATTGGGCTAGGTTGTGAACACAGTTTAACATGATAATTATCTGTAAAATCATTACACTACCATCAACTGTAACTGTACTTTTTTGGGTATTGTAAGTGTAGTTTTTTTATGAATTAAGGAGTTTGTGCCGATGGCGTTTTGGAACTTAAGATTAGAAGGCTTGTAATGATCCTTATGTTAAAAAATCTACTGGCATAGTTGGATTTCAGTTTGTGATCATGCAACGACAATAGCAAAAATGTTATAGGGGAGAGAATCAAAGTTTGAATTGGGGATGAGAATTGTTTCTGATGGTTTTTAAATGATTCTTTTAGTATACTGGAATTGTTAAAAAATAAAATCAAATGAAAATAGTGGGAACAACCTGAATCACTCGGCAAACACAGGGTGGTGCTTCTCTCCCCACCCCTTTTCGAATTTTATTTTGCTTTACTCACCTGACACGTGTGTGGACAAATTTTTTTAATTCACACAATAAAAGTAGTGAAGTCGCTTTAAATAGGGCTGACCTAAATTGGCACTATTGCAGGGACTTTGATTCTTCATTTTATGTATATAATGGAAGATTTTTATTACATACCTAATGGTTATAAAATAGGATTGCAAGTGAGTAATGGCAATGTCAAAGTGGATAGACTGACAATGGAGGAGGAGCTAGGGGTGGGCATCAGGCTATCCAGACTGAGTAAGGATCTTTTAGAGTTTTTTTTTCTTAAAGTTTCTTAGAGTGGTGCATTGTGTAGTTGAGATTTAATGACAAGTCACATTAATTTTTCGGCATTAAATCTCAATCACACAATACACCACTTTAGGAAACTTTAAGAAAAAAATACTCTAGAGAATCCTTGGTGATCCGGACTAATCAATCTAGCCTACTATTAAATTAATTAATTGATTATAATATATATATATATATATATTTTTTTGGTTAGGATTTAGATTTTATTTGTATTAGTCCAATCTTATTGAAACTCACATCATTGTGGTAACGTGTGATTGAATTTATTTAAAAAAATCTTTTAATTTATACATAAAAATTTTCAATTTATAATGATGTTGGTATATTTATTTAAAAAATATAATATAATTGAATTTAAGTATAGAATGTTTTACACAAAAAAAAAAATAGCCCAATGAGTGAGCTTGAGATTTATAATTATTTTTTGGGTCAAACTTGGACAGATGTAGAGGCCAGGTCTTGGAGTCTTACCAAGCTTAAACAAACACAAAATCTTTTATTATATCGTGTTGGCTCGGCCAACGAATGCCCATCTTAAGCATATCTAATATGTATGAAGATGGAAATTCATTGTATAGTACAAACTCATTAAAAAAGTGATGCATAATATGCAAGTTATGTTGGTTGTTTTGGAAAGTTAGTTAAAAATTAATATTTAAACTTTTTTTTTTAAAAACATATAAAAAATTAGAAAGATAATGTAATCCAAAATAGATTAAAAGTTAAAATTTGGCTTAAATATCTTCCAAAAGAGCCCATTGTTAAATAATGTTAGAAAGTAGTGCATGGATTGATTTAGGGTTATTTTGGAAACAACAATGATTTAGACCACTAAAAAATGCACCACTAATAGCACTAATAGCACTAATGCATTGGAAATGACAAAAACAAAAACAAAAAAAAAAACAAAAACAAGGCATAGAAAGTGGGCGGAGCTCATTGCCACATCATTAGTGCTCCCCCTAGTGCTCTCTTTTTAATGCTCCCAAGTATTTTTCTTTTGGAAAATAGCAAGGAAACTTCTTTCGAAAAAAATATATATACATGTAAAAAAAAAATAAAAGAATAATATAACCTAAATAAATATATAAGTTAATTTTTTTTTGGGAACATCCACCTACGATCACATCAAAGTGGGGCTGAGCAACGAATTTGTAAAATTCGTAATCCGATCCAGTCCAGTCCAATTCGATAGGTTTGGATTGATTTTTTGAATCCGTGGTTCGGTTTCGGATTGAAGAATTAAAAATCCGTAGTCCACGGATTGGTTCCGGATTGAACTTCACGGTTCCGGATTGGAACCGATCCAGACCGTATACAAATAGTCTATATTTTTATTATACATCCTCCCTCATAGTATCTTCTCTTATTCCATATAAAATATAAACTCAAACCTAAACCCGCATAATATCTTCTTTTATTATTTTTGTTTGTTAGTTTTTAATTTTAATTTGTAATGGTCTAAATACTTATGGTGAAACCAATTTTCTTATGGTTGTTTAAATTCTAGAACAGTATGTCGTTATTATATAAAGACATGTTACTATTGTGAAACTAATATAGCGCTATGTTTATGTTTTTATGAAATTAAAGTATTATATATATATATAAATATATATTGTTATTTAATTATGTGAATCCGTGGTCCTAAACCGATCCAATCCGTATTTAAATGGATTGGTTCGGATTGGTTCCAAGATTTAAACAGATTGGATTGGTTCTAATTTTTCAGGAACCGTAAATAATGAATTGGTTCTGATTTTATTCCAATCCGGTCCAATCCGGACCATGGTCACCCCTAGTGAAGCATATCTTGCTTGTAACTCAAAGTAATGTTTTTAAAATAATATTAATTTATGTTTTAAAGCAATCAGTTTAGTTAGCCTCCGTTTGAAAAGTGGATTGACTTTTTAATTTTTTTTGATTTTTTTAATTATTTTAACTTGAGTTAAAAAGTTTTGGAAAGGATGTTTTGACTTTTTGATTTTTTTAACTTTTTTTGTGAGAGAAGAGTGTAATGATTATGGGTTAAATGTGATGTTTTGTTTATTGTGACTAAAATAATTTATTTTATCTTTTGTGACTATTTTAACCACAAACTAACTTGCCAAATAACACCTTAGTCCTGTCATAATTTTGAAATCATGCTGGAATGTAGCATTGGTCTTATTGGCGTTCAGAATGACAGGAGGAGTGAAAAGAGGGTAATAGGAAAGAGAGGATAGGATGTGAATGGCAGACATCAACTTAGAGAAAGGCCCTGTTTGGTAGAACTGTGGGAAAGTGCTTATAGCTTATGCCTAAACAGCTTATAGCTTATAACTTTCAGCTTAAACTGATTTCCAGCTTATTCTTAAAGCATCTCCTGCCCCACTCAAAGAATAAGCTGTTTTCTGACTTCCACAAAGCTATAAGTTATAAGTTATAAGTTAAACCAAATACATCAAAATAGCTTAAATTAAGCTGAAAGCTGAAATAAGCTGAAATTAAGTTGTACCAAACAGGGCCAAAGTCGGAGACGGAGACGGAAGTGAAAGTGAAAGTGAAAGTGGCTGGTGATGTTTCAACAAATAGTGTTATCCTTTTCAATAATTTTTGTTTACGATAAAATTATAAATATTAAAAAAATTGTTAAAATAAGAAGTTTAAAAAAAAAATAGGATGCCCTAATCTTACGACAAATGGGTGATAAAAATCAATTAATTAATCAAACAAAACCACAAGAAAAATTGTATTTATGCACAAAGTTTTTATATAAAAAATTTAATAAAAATTATGTGACAATATTATTATTATATATAAATCAATATATTTTTAACAGTAATGATAGAGACTAATAAAAAAATCCATTACTAATATCTCTAATGAGTTCGAAAATGTAAAAAAAAAAAAACACAAGAGATAATAATCACATTAAGGAGGAGCCACCTCATTAGTGCTCTCCTAGTACTCCATTTTTAGTGCTCCCAAGGATTAATCTATTTTTAAATATATTTTATTTTTAAATCACATTATTATGTATAAATATTATTTTTATTTTTATTTATTTATATAGCATTACATAATCATAGTTAAAACGCAGTGTTTGGCAAGAATTTTTTTGCGATTTTCTTTGATTTTTTTCACTAAAAGACAAAGTTTTTGCAAAACTAAAAAAAACAAATCCAAATAAAATATCACATCTAATCTCATAATCATTTCACTTTTTCTTTCACAAACATTACATCCAACCACAAAAAAATCAAACTATCTTCCTAAACACAAAAAAAAAATTCTCCAGTAATATCTTACAACTAAAAAAACAACATAAAAATCTACTACCCAAACACCCACATAGGAGTAACAAAATTTTTTGAAAAATACTTGAAACCTTCACAATTTTTGACTTTCACAATACTTAATTGATCTGTGACTACACATTATATTTTTTTATTTAAAAAAAATGCTTAAGATCCTTATTTTTTAAAGATTTCCACAATTCTATTTGGATCTCCACCATTGATGTATGTATGGAACTCACTCATATATATGTGGAGTCCACACCATTAATAATGGAGATCCAAAAAAAAATTTGTGAGGGTCTCAAAAAAAAAATAATAAATAAATAAATAAACATCTCAATCGTTTTTTTTTATTTTTTTCATAAGAGTGGTGATTCATCCCACTAATTTTTGGACCACTAATAGCTCTAATGAGCTTAAAAAAAAAAAAAAAAAAAAAAAAAAAAAAAAAAAAAAAAAAAACTCAAGCCAAAACATCACATCACATCACCTTAGTGGGGGTTACTGTGCCACATCATTAGTGATACTCTAGAACTCCCAATTTAGTACTCTAAAACATTATTCTTTTCATAAATGTGCTGGTGGGGGTGCTGGGATTCTGTGGCATAGCTCATAGTTTTTAGTGAACCGCGCGGCACAGATGGGTCGTGATTTGTTTTTGGTTGTTTCGATTATTAAAGACCACATTGATGGGACAGGTAACAGCCAGTTTGGATAGCGACGATAAACAATAAAATAATTCAATTCTGATTTTGGAAAATAATTTTTTTTTAAAAAATATTTTTATATTTTAATGTTTTTAATGAATTTTTTTAATATTTTAAGTAATTTTGTTTAAATTTTAAACACACCTAACATAAATATATTTAAAAAAATATAATATTTGTGAAAGAAATCTTTAACAAATACACTAAAAATCAAAAAATATATAAAAATATGAAAATTTAATACATTTTTCATATTTTTATGTATTTATTAATTTTTAAAAATATATTTTTATAAATATTTTACTATTTGGATACATCTAAGTAAATTGCATCTAAAAAAGTAAAAAAATTACTTAAAATTTTAAAAAATATTCTTTAGAAACAAAAAAATATGAAAAAAAAAACTTAATTTTTTGAAAAATACTTAAAACCCTCACAATTTTTTACCTTCACAACACTTAATTGATTTGTGACCACACGTTATGTTTTTTTTTTTTTTTTAAATGCTTAAGACCCTCATTTTTTGAAGACCTATTAATGTATGTATGAGACTCACTCATGTATGTGTAGGACCCATACCATCAATAATAGAGATCCAAAAAGAATTGTAGGGATCTCTAAAAAATAAGGATCTCTTGTTATTTTTTTTTTCCCTCCCCTCTCTCATAAATGTGCTGGTGGGGTGGGGTGCTGGGGTCTGGAGCATAGCTCAAAGTTTTTAGTGAATCGCGTGGCACAGATTAGGGGTGCAACTTGGGCGGGCTCAACCCGAGCAACCTGAGCCCAACCTGAATTTTTTTAGGACTTGGAAAAAATATTTTCAAATTCGGTACGGGCTTGGGCAAAAATTTAGAAGCTCGAATTAAATTTAAACGGACTTGGGCAAAAATGTCAAACAACCCGAGCAACCCGAAACCCGAATTATACATATATAGATATATAAAAATATTAAATATAAATATAAATTATTAGTCATTACATGATATTAAAGTAATTTATATTATTAAATCATATTGAATATATATTATGTATACAAATAATATAAAATCTTACTTTTTTTTTTTTTTCACTCATAAATTGTAAGGACTACTATAGTGGCATCTCTCTTACATTATATAAATTATTTGTGTTTGATGGTATTAATGATTTTCTATAATGAAAAAATAATAAATAAATAAATAACTGAAATTCATTTACAATTCGGGCAATTTCGGCAACTCGGGTTTAGCTCGGGTCGAGTTTAGGTAGACAACCTCGGGTTACAATTCGAGCATGGGCGGGCTTGGACAAGTCTCAACACAACTTGGGCTAAGCTTGGATAACCTCTCAACCCGACCGAACCCGCCCGAATTGCACCCCTAACACAGATGGGTAGGGATTTGATTGTTTCGATTATTAAAGACCACATTGATGGGACAGGTAACAGCCAGTTTGGATAGCGACGATAAACAATAAAAATAATTCAATTCTGATTTTTGGAAAAAAAAAATTAAAATTATTTTTTATATTTTAATATTTTTAATGAATTTTTTAATATTTTAAATAATTTTGTTTAAATTTTAGACGCATCTAACATGAATATACTTAAAAAATATAATATTTGTGAAAAAATCTCTAACAAATACACTATATACCAAAAAATATATAAAAATACGAAAATTTAATACATTTATCATATTTTTATTTATTTATTAATTTTTAAAAATATTTTTTCATAAATATTTTACTATTTAGATACATCTAAGTAAATTGCATCTAAAAAAGTAAAAAAAATTATTTAAAATTTTAAAAATATTCATTAGAAACAACAAAACATGAAAAATAAAAAAATCAATTTTCATAAAACTGAATTCAAAATATTGAAACTAAACACACTAATTGTAATTTTTTACTATTATATAGGGAAAATTAAAGTATATGAAAATATAGGACAATCTTGGTATTATAGAATATATATATATATAAATAATTAATTTGCTGGTCACTAATCTTATTATTTTTTATTGAAAAATGTAACTGTGAGGGGGTGCTTCTACAATATTTATTTGATCTAACCAGTTCTTTGTTCAATTCTCGCTCCGATACCTGAAACAGGGAACATTCCAATAGGAATGTCGAAATTAATGTTGGAAATGGTTATAAAATTCTGGATAAAACCAGAATTTTTTCCTAAGTTCGGTCTATTTTTTAGGTGGGCCCCGAGTGTCGATTTACTCGGGTCAAAGTGGTAACGCGTTCTATGCCGCGTTGTGATTCACGTGGTATATTTGGTTGCTCAAAACCATTACCGAGTGAATGGGAAATTGAAGCCAAAGTGTGCTCCATAGAAATGGAGTTTTGGTGGAAATTTCTTAAGGTTGTAAATTGGCTTGTCCCACATTGATTTGGTGGGAGGTTTTGAAAGGGTTTATAAGGCTTAGGGTGTGATACTTGGGGTGTGCCCCAAGGGGTACCCAAGTGTTTTAGAGGGAGAGGTTATGGGCAAAATGGGCTAGACCCATTGGACCCAAAAATCACCACGCGCCGCCGCCGCCGTCCGTCCGGTCGGGCGGGCTGGGCCTGGGCTTGGGCGCGGGTGCGTGGTGTGTGGTTGGGTTTCTAATCTTTTTGGGCCAAAAACTTTTGAAACAGGGCCCTTCCCGTTTTCAAACAGAAATAAACTGTTTTGGAATTAGTGTACATCCAAACAGAGCCCTTCCCGTTTTCAAACAGAAATAAACTGTTTTGGAATTAATGCACACCCAAACAGGGCCCTTCCCGTTTTACTATCTGTTTGAATTAATTCAAATCTGTTTGAATTCAAAACCCAACAGGTATGATACCTGTTCAATTCAAAACCAAGAGCCACCTTCACATCTATAAATAGGACCACCCTCATTTGGATTTTGTAACTCTAATTTTCGTCCTTCATAATTCTGCAAACTTCCTCTTCATTTTGCTGCATTATTTTCTTGTCAGAGAGAGTATAAACACTTAGTGTGTTCGTAAGGCAAACAATTTGTAGTGCTGCTATTGTTTGTAGTAGATCATTTTATCCTGGGAGATAGACGTCCACATTCTGAAAGCACCGTGGAGAGGACGAATCTGTCTTAAGGACACAGTGTCAAACACTGGACTTGATCAGAAAAATAATTCGAAGAAATTAATCAAGTAAGTTGTTTAATTTATTATTCTGTTTTATTTGTTTATTTAAATCAGATTTTAATTTTGTTTTGGTAACAAAATAAAATCTGCTTTTTATTTATTTATTTTTATTTCGAGTTTGATTTTTGTAATCAAACAAATTCTCTCCTTTTCTTTATTTCTTTAAATTCTAATTGTTGTTGTGTACACAATAGAATTAAATCTTTTAAATACAGTGAAGATTGGCTAACAATCTTAAGACAGATTCCGTTTTTGGGTATCTTCATTGTATTTAATTTTCTGTGTTTTCAAATTAATATTCTGGTTGGAAAAACAAATAGTGATTTATGCTATTTGACAGATAGTAGTAATATACTGTCTCTTTTCTTTGACAACTACTAGTAGTACGATACTGGTGTCATTAACAATTCAGAATATTATTTGGTATTACAGAAAATTCTTGTTATATTTTATTTTTCTAGTTTTAGTAACAAGGAAAATAAAATTATTTTGTTGTAATAATTATTTTCTAGTTTTAGTAACTAGAAAATTAATTTGTATTGTAATTTATTTTCTGGTTTAAGTAACTAGAAAATTAATTTGTGGTTTGGTTTTCTGATTTTTGTGATCAGATATTATTTCGGTATTTTATTTCACTAGTTTTAGTAACAAGGAAAATAAAATTATTTTGTATTGTAATTTATTTTCTGATTTTAGTAACTAGAAAATTAATTTTGTTAATCAATCATGTAACTTTGTGACTCGGTCACAATCTGTTAATTTTGTAAGTAACTTATGGTTTCATTTGGTAGACCACTTATTTTTGAACCCTTTGTGAAAAGGTGTTAATTATTTTGACTTTATCATAGTTCATCGTGAGTATACATGGAAGAATTTGTTTCTAGAGTAAAAATATTAGTTTTACAAACTAATTTTATTTTATTACAATGTGGATTCATAGTCTTGAATTGTTTCTGCACTTGAGTCGGAAAATATATATATATATATATATTCACAAGAACATTTTAATGCATATTTAATTTATTTATTTTTGTACAAATCAAACTTGTTAAATGAAGGTATGCTTTGTAATTTTGAAGTTTAAAGTATAAATGCGTTGGATTTTATTTATGAGTTGAAAATCCTTTTATTTCATGATGCAAGTGATGGGATCGTGCATGATTAATTTATTTTGTTAAATTCATTATTTTTAGTTGATGCGTTTGATATGCATGTATGATATCAATTCATGTTATTTCTTAACAATAATTTCAAGTGATTTGAAATGATAAATTGTTATGTCGATTTTGGACATAAGCAGGTTAATTTGAATATTTCTAATCAATTTTGAATGGGTGTTTAAAACACCAGAGAAATTTAAACATGAAGATGTATGTAATTATATCGTTCCATTTAATTGGAAAGTAAATTTAAGAAATCTTTTATGTTGATTTTTATTTTATTATTGAATTATGTGACATGAGATGTCATTAATAATTATTTTACTTGCGTAGTAGAATTTGTTAAACCATGAACCGTTTTATTAATATGGGGGTGTATCTCTTGCATTAGTTGAGATAATTTAATTTTCTTCTGTCACAATATTTTTATGACAGTGACATTTATTTGTTATTAAGTTGCAAGAATGTATACAATCAAATGGGTTTTGAATTGTTTGATTCTTAGGCAAAATTTTTTATGTTTGATTCTTAGGCAAAATTTTTTATGAGGATATGATTTTGTCAAAATATTAATTCTGACTTGAGTAGTCATAATTATTTTGGTTTTTTCTTGAATTTGTTTTAAAATTCATTTGATTTATATTAGAAGTGATATGGGTGGTGAATATGATGCACCTTTAAATAAATTTTGTGCACAACATGGCATTATTCACCAAACTACAGCCCCTTATTCTCCACAGCAAAATGGAATTGCTGAAAGGAAGAATAGAACTCTAAAAGAAATGATGAATGCCATGTTACTAAGTTCAGGCTTACCACAGAACTTGTGGGGGGAAGCAATATTGTCTGCTAATTATGTTCTTAATAGAATACCCCACAAGAAAACCAAAAGCATTCCTTATGAATTGTGGAAAGGTCGACCACCTTCCTACAAATACTTAAAAGTGTGGGGGTGTTTGGCAAAAGTTGAAGTACCTGTTCCTAAAAAGACTAAAATTGGCTAACAATTAACACTGTGACGAATAACTTAGATGAGGATAAAAATTTAGTTCTTTAGAGACTGGGAGAATTTAGTGGGTTTTTCATGCATACCTTCTTCATTTGCCTTCACCTCCTTATATAACTATTTAGTGTAGATATTTCTTATATGGTTTCTCTATTTTATAATTACTTAAATGTTATGGTCCAGTTTCTTACTATACCTTTTAAAAGAGACATTCAAGGCCCATTTTATCTCCTCAACGCAAGTATTTGTCGTTTCTACCAGTACCTCTTAATCGCCATTCCTATTTGTTGACGATCGTGTGCTTGGCGTTGAGCTCATCAAACCTATTGGGCCCGAACCAATTTGGATTTCATGATGGATGGGCCTTGGCATTTTGTTTGCCGATTGCCTTGATGATTTATTTGACTCACACAATAACTTATATAAAATAAAAAAATACTTGAAAATTCTTCATCAGTTAAAAAAAAGTCATATTTTTTTATTTTTTAATCTTTTTTATTTTTAATGATTTATATATATATATATATATCTGTGTGTGTGTATGTGTGTGTGTCAAAATTTTTACTTTTCAAATCTGTTTAGCGTAGAATGATCTAAGAGTATTTTTTATTTTTTATTTTTTGAAAAAATCTTAAAAAGTTCACTAAAAAAATGAAGGTTTTTTTAGTTTTTTTCGGTGAGAAATATATATATATATATATATATATTATTTTCACTTTTTCGGTCTATCTAATTAGATAAATTTTTAAAATATAAATTTTTAAAAGAATACTCTCTCCGTTTCAAAATATTAACCCCTTTATTCCATTTTTTATTATGTCAAAATATTAGTCTTTTTTAAAAAATGAAGGACTAAAATTTTGTTTAAAAAAAAAACTAAAATAATATGAATTTTCTATTTTGTCTTTCTTTTAAATTTATTAATAACACAAAAAATATAATTATAACAATTGATATTTCCAAAAAAATGTACTATCAAAAGATAATTTTAGAAATTTAATATTTTTAAAGTGTAATAATTGTACTATAAAAAAAATAAAAATAAAAAAAGAGTTAAATTTACCAAAAGAAATTATTATTATGAGACGAAAAGAGTATAAAAAAAAATCAAAAAATCACTTAAACGTCCATTTCCAAAATTGGTATAGGGTTCGTTTAGGATGTGGGTTGATTTTTTAGCTGTTTTAGTCTGGAGTTAAAAAATCTCGTTTGAGATAGACTTTTTGGTTATTTTGACCTTTGTGGGTTGGTTTTTTGACTATTTTACCCTGATGCTAAAAAATTTGGTTTGGAATGAGTTTTTTGGTTTTTTGGACTTCTGTAAAAAAAAAATAAAATGATTATGAATTGGATGTGATATTTTGTCCTATTTAACTAAAATAGTATATTTTATGTTATATGATTATTTTACCCCAATGGGACATCCCAAACGAG
Source organism: Camellia sinensis (assembly GCF_055761805.1). Classification (NCBI taxonomy): domain Eukaryota; kingdom Viridiplantae; phylum Streptophyta; class Magnoliopsida; order Ericales; family Theaceae; genus Camellia; species Camellia sinensis. The sequence continues at coordinate 25,303,966 of NC_138970.1, read as the reverse complement.
CACTTAATGGCCTTGTTTGGTTTGTTTTTGCAAAAATAAATTTTAGATTTAAAAAAAAAAAAAATTTTGTCTGGTTTAGTGATTTTGAAAAAAAAAAAATCCAAAATCATTATATATCTTTTATACATCAATCAATCACTTTTTTTTTATTCTTCTCAATCATTTTTTCTCTCACGTACATCTACTCAACTACAACAAAATATCAAATCATCTCAAACTCCCATACTCCAAAACTATTTCTAAAATATACAACCAAACAAATCAAAAAAAATTCTAAACTTTTTCCCTAATTTTTTTTTTACAAATTTGTTAGCACTATAAATCTGCAATTTTTATTATTATTTATTATTTATATAATTGCAGGACACGTGGCATCCTCTTATTCATTTGGAAGTTAAAAGAAGTTATAGAGATAATGGAGAATATGAAGGACAAAGTGGATGAGTGGGAAGACAAAGTGGATGAGTGGAAGGACACATGGCAAGACAAGAATGAAGATGGAAGAAATGGGTAGTTACTAAGTAGTTATTGCTGTATTTTTTCTTCTATAAATAGCCATTAATGACTACATTGTAAAGGATCCAGAATTCATAATCAAAGACACTTGATTTCAATATTTCTTGTTATTTTCCTTATCTTAGGAGTAGTTTAATATAGATTTATATTTCGAAGCATTTATTTTCAGCACTTTCATTTTGAAGCATTTTATGCACTTTCTTTTCGAAGTATAGGAGTAGAGGTAAGTATTTATTACTTTGATTATTCACTCAATCATCTTTCTCCGTCCCTTTTTCTTCTTTTACTTTTTCTTTTCGCTACCCTTGGCAAATTTGAAGTCCTCTTCGTTGAGGCAAAAGAACTGTCAACACAATCGCTTGATAATTGGCTTGAATTTATCTGTAAGGATTTTTCAATCCTTGCTGGCACGCTCGCATTTATGATATTTTTCTTCGTAGGAAAAATAAGCCAACAAAATTTGACTCTTGCAACTAAACCAAACGCCCCCGCTATCTCTCAAAATCAATGCAGGGCCGTTTCTCAGTGAATAGTTGGTTTGGTTGGTAGGTAAGTGGGATGGGATTGAATGATGAAAAAAATGAACTAAGGTCCTCTCTCTGGCCACATTGTAATGGTTCAATCCCATCCCATTTAAGAAAGAATTTAATGATTCAGATCATTTTATTAAAAAATTAAAAAAATTATAATAAAATGATTTGAATCATTAGATTTTCTCTTGAGTGAATTTGGATCTTTACAAGAATGAAGGATAATAGAGAGTGGGCGGAGAGGATCCTTATTAAAAAAATATGGCCTCTAAAACTTTTCAAAAATTGAAAGAAAACTCAAGTTTATCTAACTAGAAATTTTTTGGTGGATGGTCGTTTGGAGAATTATGGCATGTTATAAAAAAGACAAAGAGTCAAAAAAAATTATTATAAAAGTAAATAAGTTATCACTATTTACAAAAAAAAAAAAAAAAAAAAAAAAAAAAAAATTTACATCCAAAAAAAATACAAGTCAACTTTCTATGACATGAGAATGGTACAGTCTGAAGTGATGTCTGCTAAAAAAAAAAAAAGTCTCAAATGATGGTACAAATTACACAGGCAGTGTACAACACAAGACGGTGTTGTTCGGCCAGTGGGGGCCATCATGGACCCTTTTTTGATAATCTGAACCATTAATGTGTAGAACTCGTCGAATACTATATATATGTAAAAAAATACATTGATCGGATATCGATAGCTATATGATCAAATCAGTTTTGTATAAAAAATGAACGTTGAACAAATTAACGGTTGACAAAAAACTAATCCAATAAGACAGCTATCGATATCCGATCAACGTTATTTTTTATGAGCATATAATACTCGACAAGTTCTACACATTGAACGGTTTCGATTATCAAAACGTGACTCGTGATGGGCCCCCACTGGCCGAACAGTACCGTCCTTCGTTATGCTCAGACTAGAGGCACCGTCCAGTATCAGCATATAGTCCTGGCTTCATGGCACAAAGGATGTCAGTACGCATTTATATATTTATGGGTATTATGATAATTTAGCTATTTAATACATATTTTTCGTAAAAAATTAAAAGTTATTCTAAATAATCATTTTTTTCCTCTATTTTTTTTATTTAAAAAATCAAAAAGTACACTTTATTTTCATTCCAAATAATACCTAAATTTATGTATATAATAAATATGAATTACAACATAATGATTCTAAATAATTTATGGATTGATGATAATGGTAGGTTCCAAAGCCTAGTTTGAAAACATTATTTTTTAATTTAAAAGTTAAAAAATTATTAAAAATATAAAAAGTGAACAAATTATATAAAAAGGCATAAACTCTATATTCTCTTTATTTATCTTTTTAAAAAAAATTAAAAAATTATTCAAAACTTAATAATTTTTTTAATTTATATTTTAATTAAATATTCAAAAAATTATTAAAATAATATGTTGCCAAACAAGGCTGTAATATTACTCAAAATTGAATAGGGGTAAATCACACTTATACCCCTAAGGTTTGAAATAAATACATATCATCCTATAACGTTTGAAAAATTACACTAATTCTCTTGTTGTTATAATTATTTAGACGGAATAAAAACATTAAATTAATCCACTCTATTTTTTCTTATTTTGCTTAACTTCCTCTATTTTTTTTCCTTTATTTTATTTTTTTTTAAATATAATTTTTTATTTTTTATTAAGAATTGTTACCTATTATATAAATAAAAAAATTAAGAAATGAAATTATTAATTACAAGAATAAAAATATAATTTTTAAAACGTGAGATGGGCTGTAATTGAACCAAAGCGTCGGTGTAATTTACCGAATTGATAAGACCCATCTCTTGCTCTTCCCTATATAAATACCAACAAACCCAAGAAGCAAAGACAAAAAAAATTGGGTATGAGAATGGCAGAGGAGAGAGAAACATTGCTTCTGAAAAAGAAGAAGAAACCATTTATTACTAGAACTAGTAGTAGTCATTACAAGGAGGATTGCCCTGGTTGTAAGATTGAGCAGCTCAAGGACTCCAACCCAGGTCCCCCCGTCAAGCTTTTCTTCTTTCTCTGGATTGTTGTCCTATGTGCAGGTTCATCTCTCTCTCTCTCTCTCTAAGCAAATGTTAATCAGTGCCCTAGAATATTGATATTAAAATGGTAGATTACACTGAATTCTATGAGATTTAGGGAGAAATACAAAAAAAATCTCACTAGTGTGAGATAATTACATTATACTCCCTTGGGTTTTAATTCGCACATGCTTTTCTTTCATCGTAAATTTGTTAGCTTCTATTGTTCTCTCTTTTATACCCTTATTTTTTCTTTGTATTTTCATACTATTTTCAGCCTTTTTAGTCTTATTAAAAGTAGGAAAATGTTTGGGATCCGAGCACCTCGTGTATTGACCATTGATGTACCTGACCATTGATGTGCTTGTATCTGCCACCAGCCCAGTGACAGTGGTTCAGATCATTTGAGTTTTGTTTTGTGGTCAATATCGTTACTGTTAAAAGCATGTGGTTGTAATTGTGTTAAAATTTCAAACGTGTCAGAAGAGGTTAGTTTGATTTACCCTATTAAAAAGAAAAATATTTTGGAGCACTAATTAGTGCTCCCACTAATTAGGTGACAGTGGGTCTCGTCATTAATGATGTGATATTTTGATCTTGGAGTTGTGTTTTTTTTTTTTAATGCATTAATACTATTAGTGGTGATATTTTTAGTGGGATGCATCATTATTGTATTAAAAATGATGAAAAATAAATGTTTTCAAATCAGTTAACAGTGTTCTGAAATTAGTGGAAAGTGTTTGTGTTTTACTTATATACTAGATTGTTTGCACGCCTGATGGGTAAGAAATTATTAAATCAAAATATGAGGTAGTTTGTATGGGATAATATGGGAATCGAAAAAAAGTGTGACAAAGTTCACACCAAATTGATTTGTACACATTATATAACCAAATATATATATATATATATATATAATAATATTTCATACGAATGATAAGATAGTGAAATTTTTGAAAAATATGAACTTTCCCTTTTGTAGGAATGGCAATTTGCCCGGGTTTTCCATATCCCAATAGAAAATGGGGAGAGGGCGGGATTTGCTTTTTCTACCTCCATTCTGATTATATTAATTAGCATATTACTCGTACTATGTACGGATTATGTTTACAATTATCTATATATGTGAATTGTGATCTTTAATTTTTTTTAAATGTCTTCTTTTTTTCTTTTTTTATATTATATTAAAATTTAGGTCAAGTTTGGAAAGACTAAATAAGTGTACTTTTTGACTTTTTATCAAGTATGGGTTGGATTTGGGTTGGGTTTGAAATGATGTGTTAGAGAGGTGATGTGACTTAAATAAGATGATGTGACTTAAATAGGATAGTGACTTTTTGACTTTTTAAATTTTTTTGATGATGCCAAACTTGGCCTTAATATTTTGATAATAATCATATGTGTTGGACTTTTCAACGAATTAAATGTCTTTTTTTTTATTATATTATATTTAAAGTTTAAAATTTTGATAATAATCATATGTGTTGGACTTTTCAATAAATTTTTTTTATACTTGTTCTTAATGCATTAAAGTGTTATTATGAGGGATAATAATCATATGTGTTGGGACTTTTCAAGGAATTCATGTGTTGGATTTCAAAGAATTATTTTTATGATTGTTGTTAATGCATTAAAGTGTTATTATGATAGTAAGACTTGGGAGTTGGGAGAAGTTAATAAATGCAAAGATAATTTTTTTTTAAATAAAAAAATCAGAAAATTTAGATTGGGAGATTGGAGCCCTCACAAGGCTTGGGGTTAAAAACCCCCTTTTGCTTATGCACGGATTGTTTTTATAATTATCTATATATGTGAATTGTGATTTTAAAATGTTTTTTTTTTTTTAAATGTCTTCTTTTTTTCCTTTTTTATATTATATTAAAGTTTAATATTTTGATGATAATCATATGTGTTGGATTTTTCACGATTTTTTTTTTTTTATGTTTGTTCTTAATGCATTAAAGTGTTATTATGAGTGATAATAATCATATGTGTTGGAAATTTTCAAGGAATTCATGTGTTGGATTTCAAAGAATTTTTTTTATGCTTGTTCTTAATGCATTAAAGTGTTATTATGAGGGTAAGACTTGGGAGTTGAGAGAAGTTAATAAATATTAAGAATTTTTTTATAAAAAAAAATCAAAAAATTAAGAAATTTAGATTGGGGGATTGGAGCTCCCACAAGGCTTGGGGTTAAAAATCCCTTTTGCTTAATATATAGTATAGATTACATAATTTTGTATGTATATATCTATATTTTATCTAATTTGTTAAACATAATGCAAGTGAAGCACCAAAATAATTATATAAATCTTTTTTTTTCCACCTCTACGCTTTTGCTTAAAAATAATAAAATCAAGAGTAAATTACACTTTGCCCTTTTGTATTTGGTCACTTTTTCATTTTAGTCCTTAGAGTTTATTTTTTCCCACTTTGGTCCTTCATATTTTAAGTTTTTTTCAGTTTACTACTAAAGTTAATTTATGTTAAAAATTAGACAAAAAATGACACGTTAACAGTCACGTGACATGAAATATTTTATTATAGATATATCACATTTCTAACATAAATTTAAACTTTAATATAATAATATATTTTTTATATTATGTGACAGTTATTATGATATTTTCCATTTAATTTTGAACAGATGGGGAAAATTTGAAATAGAAAGGGCCAAAGTGGAAAAAAATAAATCTGAAAGGGCCAAAGTGGAAAAGTGATCAAACATAAATGGGGCAAAGTGTAATTTATCCTAAAATCAATACTTGCATATTATTTTGTATTGATTTGGTGTACTATTTTTCTATTTGTATATCATTGATGGATCGTTGAACACACCAAATATAAATCACTAAACTATATCAAATTCTTTCAGAATAATGGCAAGTCTAGGTATCGATCCACAGGGACAATTGTGAAATTAAACTAATTTAATCGCTAAATTCCTAAATCAATTTTGGTTAAAAAGATTTGAGGATGCTATGACTAAACAAGAATTAAATGAAATTGAATAATTAAATTGAATATTAAAATTAGGGTTTGAGATATTAATTTTTGGGAAAAATCCTAGGGTAAATAATTCACCACTAACCACATGAACGAGATTTAACCAGCCATCAATTGCAATCCGGTTTGAAATACCTAATATTTCACAACTACAAGTTTGAAACATTGATCAAGAGGGTTGTCGCATTCAAAGTACAGGCTCGAATCATCCCGAGTAGTACGAGTCGTTTGCTCTAAACTATGGTAGTAACACGACCCGTCTCTCGTAGCATGACTCGTCTCGTACTTTGAATGCAAACACAAAGAAAACAAATATATGGAAAGCATTAAACAATCACAGAGAGTAAAATACTTGAAGAGATGGAAAAAAAAACAATTATTAAAAACTTCTAAATCATCCATACATTGATTCAAACCGATTCACAATCAAAGCTTATGAAAAATCCTATTACATGGCTAGGGTTTCATCAAAATCCTAGACAAGACGACTAGCCACTCATGGAGGAATGGGAAAAGGAAGAAGATGAGGAAGAAACTCTCATGGAGGTGTCCTTTAAGATTTAGGAGAAAATCACCTCTTTAGAATCCTAGCCTCTCTTTTTTCTGAATTAATTTTTGAACCCTAGGTTTGGCTATTTTTCTTTCTTTTATTCTCAGCAAAACAGACCAAAAATTCTGTGCACGCATCCCTAGGTGGGCCGCTCAAGCCGTGGTGGGCGTGCGGTGGTCTGGCTGGCTCGGATTCTTCACTTCTTGCACGAAAGATTTGTTTTTGCGCCCTTTTTGATTGAATTTTTATATTTCCTGCCAAATATGTACAAGTGCACGAAACACATCATCTTCACCAAATAAACAAAATTGAAAGACTAAAAATGTAATTTAAGTAGCTTGAATGTGGTACCTTTCAGCCTACATCACATCCTCCAACTTACATTTTGCTAGTCCTTAAGCAAAACAAAAGAAATAAAAAAAAGTAAAATACTCTAAGCCACTTTCGTAGGGATCACGATTGCATTTAGCATATGCAACAAGCCTTTAAACTACAAGATTACCCTAAGTGGACAAGTATACTCTCATGAGGGTTTTCAGAAATGATACCCACAAACATCAACATAATCATATCTGCTCAACAACAATTAACCACACTACTCTACACAAAAACCAACTTATGTGCCACTACAGTATGATATTAAGACATGATGAGTCATTGAAGGCACAGTGGACAAGTATGAAGGAATCTATTGAGCCAAAACCACAATTCAGTTAATACAAAAGGAAAGTCTCCTGTACTTGTGAATGCTAGTAGACACATCATTAGTAGTCTCGGTGTAAAGTGCAATCTCCATGTTAGTTAACTGTCCACTATAATAGCCCAGCGTAACTCATAATAACACTCAACATATACAGAAAAACTAAACTGTTGCAACCAAGATTCTCAATTTATTTTTTTATTTTTTTTTTGTTGAAAGACTGTGCAATGTCCTGATCCATTAAGCTTTCTAATCAACCCATGTAACAAGCATTGGGCCAATGACTCCCAAACCAGACGGTTTTAGGGCACTAGGTGTAAAGACACCCCTAGGGGCTTAATAACTCGAGCTGAAAAGGTTACGAATCCGAACAAGCCATTCTCCTTATTTTTTCTTAACTATGCAATGTCTAGGTCCCTTAAGCTTTCTAATTAACCCATGTAGCAAGTATTGGGCCAATAACTCCCAAACCAGATGGTTTTAGGGCACTAGGTGTAGAAATACCCCTACGGGCTTAATAACTCGAGTTAAAGAGGTAACGAACCCAAACAAGTCAAGTGTTTTTTTTTTATTTTTTTATTTTAAGAATCTTGGTTACTCATGTATTCTTTTCTGCAACCTTAGCCATTATCAATGATGTACACCAAGGATTATAACAAAGAGGTCACCGTTATGATAGTGTGTTCATGTGAATTAAGGCATATTCATGATAAGTGTACTAATACCACAAACACAAACAACTATCCTAGTGCGAACATCACATGTGAGTACTTACCAAATAAACCCTTTTTATACAAGCCCACTATGTTTCCCAATTAACATACGCTCATATCATTACCATACTGGCACAAAGTAAACATGAAGTGAAGTGGTGCAATCAAGTGCAACCAGTACAAACATGAATGGTTATTACAAATACCCTCACCCCCCAACTGAAATATAACATTGTCTTCAATGTAAGCAATTGTACATTAGATAGTAAAATGAGAGAGAGGATCTTACCAGACAGCGTGAGCGCACATCCAACGAGGCAAGGACACCCAAACACACATACACTTTGATATATATATATATATATATATTTTTCCGGTACAGTATAAAAGGAAAAGAAAAATAAAATAAAACAAAACAAAATAAATAAGGAAAGAAAACAAAGAAAATATACAGATATCTCTGATGTGGATCCGGCGGTGGTGGGAAATGCTGCTCAAATAGGGCATGCATCAGTGTTCGAGTCTCGAACGCCTCATCATGAACCCTAGCGCCAAGCTGATCAAACCACTGCTCACTCGATTCCCAGTATGCATAGAAGTCAATTTGTAGAGATGTAACTGACTGTTGATACCCAACAAATGCCGCTTGTGAGTAATCTTGATAAGCCTGGTAGTCGTTCGGAGATCAACCATAGATTGCTGAATAGCGGCTTGATTATCCAAAAGAACTTAATATTGAGCCCTCATCATATGGAATGGCTGTGGTACTGGTGCTGGTGCGGCGGCAGGCTCGACTGGGGCATCATTAGGATTGGCTGGGGCTTCGGAGAGGAGTAGTGGAGGCGGCAGGCGAGCAGTGGTTTGGTGCCAGTGGGTTTTACCATAAAGTGTGGGCGGCGGAAGCTGAACCTCATTAGCTTGAAGTGGGTATGTCTCTTGGTCTTTTATGAGCGCAGTAATGAGGTTGGCGAATCTCTTGGTCTTTTATGAGCGTAGTGATGAGGTCGGCGAATGGGAGGGCCCATGTAGAACTGTCCCGGGTATTGCGTATTTTGACTTCATTAAGGATTCGGTGCATCTGGTTGTAGATCAAAGTAGGGATGTCAACCCAAAACCCGAAGTCAAATCGATGCAAGGCACGGAGGAAGTCCACTAAGAGGAATGACATTCTTTTTCAGTACCACATCGAGGAAGAGAAGGCGGTGTGGTAAATTAGCCCGCCGGATGCTAGTATGGTTGTCATCATCCTGACGCCCCTCATAAAATTCAGTTACCAGTGCCGGGATGGTGAGTTCCCAAGTGAATATCGGGAACTGTTCTACATTGATAGGGTCCATGGAACAGCGGAGGACCTCGGCAATTGAAGCTGGAGTGACCACTAACTCCACTCTGTCAACAAGGGAGCACAGAGCTCCCGGGGCCTTGTCGCTGATGTACATATGTTGATAAAAGAGTCACATAATGCGAGGATATGTCGGTTCAGTGACGGTGCAGATGCCTAGGAGGCCTCGGTCTTCAAGTTGTTGAATACTCTACGCAGTGGTTTGATGGCGACGAAAGAAGTCCACATCAAATGATGTATCACATGCAATTGGTTTGTTGGCCCAAGCAGCGGTTGGCACATCCCTAAATGCAATGTTGGCATTGCGAGGCTGTTTGGGTGCTCGGCGGGATGATGAAGACATAGCTGCACAAAATAATTCAACCAACACAACCAAAAATGTGGAACCATTATATCAGCACTCATCAAATGCATAAATCACTCAAAACCTTATTGTCATCACACCACCGGATTTATTGTTATATTTTTTTATTATTTATTTATTTTTTTGGAATTTTATTTATTTAGTTATTTAATATATTATTAAACATACTACAAAAAATTAACTTATACTAAGTTAATATGAGGCAAAATTACAAACACACAGTGGAACTACAAAGATGAAATAAATAAGAAAATTAAATTAAATTAAACAATCTAAGTTAGTAAAGAGAAGAAAATAAAATAAAATAAAATAAAAACTAAACTGCTAAACAATTAAACGAACAATTACATCATAAAATAAAAATAAAATCACTAACTAAACAAGTAAAATAAAAATAAAAATAACAACAATCCACTAACTAATTAAACTAACGAGAATCACTAACTAAACAATTTAAACTAAATAAATATAGTAAATAAAAATAAGCTAAATTATTATTATTATTATTACCTTGATTTTTGAGGTTTTTTTTTTTTTTTTTTTAAGGATTAACACTAGATCTATGGTAAACTAACCTTAAATCTCACTACAATGCAAGATTGACAGAAGAAATATAAAGTTTGAAACAAAAAGGGATGATTTACCTTTAAGTAGTGAAGAAAGAGAGAAAGAATGATGATTCGCTGGAAAAAATGGTGGTCGCCGGAGATTCGACGGACGGAGAGGAAATAGGGCACCGGCTGTGAGATGGTGGTGAGGAAGAAGGAGGGTGAAGGTTGATAATGGTGGGGTTTGATGGAGTTTGTGGGTGTGTGGGGTTTACAGAGAGAAGAAGAAATTGAAGAAGAAGAAGAAGAAGAAGAAGAGAGAGGTAGAGTGAGATAGATGGTTGGGAAAGTGAGAGTCAACAAGTGTGTTAAGGTTTGGTTAAAGGTTTTTTTATTTATATTTATTTTTTTATTTTATTTATTTATTTATTTATTTTTATAAATAAGATAAAAGAAAAATATATAAATATATATATGCACGATTTTTTTTTAATGAAATATAAAATAGATAAATAAACATAAATAAATAAACTAACTGTAGATTTTTTTTTTTTTTTTTAAGAAGAAAAAGAAGAAATAGAAATAAAAATAAAAATAAAATGAAATCAGATAAAATAAGTAATAAAAATTAAAATAAATAAAATAAGTCTGTAGGTTCTATTTATATATATATATATATATTTTTGCTGGACCGCTCGTGCGCCCATTTGGGCCGCATGAGCGCCTATTTTTGGCTGCTTGTGCGGCGGAATTGGGCCGCTCCTGCGGCGTTTGTGCAGTAGCCAATTGGGCTTGGGCCGCTTGTGCGCCTAGCCCATCCGCTCGTGCGGTCTTTTTTTTTTTTTTTTTGAATTTGGGCCGCTTTTGTGGCGAAAGTGGGCCACTCCTACGGCTTGCAAACAGTAGCCATTTGGGCTTGGGCCATTTGTGCGCCCAGCCCATCCGCTTGTGTGGTTTGTTGTGGAGGCTCTGCTCGTACGCCCATGTGGGCCCCGCACGTGTGGTCTGGGGCTTTTCTTTCTTTTTTTTAAATATTTTATTTTATTCACAAACCCAATCACAATTCAAATAAAAATTTAAACCATTTCTACCTTCAATGCACATTTAAAAATAAAAATAAAAATAGAACATCGAAAAATATCAAAATGCGTAACAAAAGTAATAATCTTTACGCGAAAATCACGGGTACTACTTTTCTCCCTAACAGTGTTTGTAACTTTCCCTATTCTTCAACAGGGTGACAGATTAGGGTGATTCGGTATCCAGAATCGAGGCGTATAAAGCTAACTTGACCTATGGGGCTGCCATACAGAGTTCAAGCCGGGGTGGTTTTGAAGCAATCTCCACACCCCTGGGTATTTAAACCAGACTCTAGTTTCGGAAATTCCAAACCTTTACGTTCTAAGTTTTGCCATTCGAACTCTAATTTCCACCATCTAAGTTGGTCTCCTAGAAACTCACTACAAACACAGTTATGTGGCTATACCAGATCGTCAGATGTCGTTCAGGCACGGCTAACACCAAAGGAATTACACCTTTAGAGAAATTAAAGTCTCCTAGACTCAAAGTAATCACTATGGAAGATATATTGGGGCCGTTAAATGGATAACCTCAATCATCTCCCCTTTCTCAATACCATCCACATAATGTTTCAATCTTTGGCCATTGACCTCGAAGGTCGTGCCATCCTGTGGATTTTTAATCTCAAACGCCCCATACTTAAAGACTTCTATAACCTCATATGGGCCATCCCATCGAGACCAGAGTTTACCCGAGAACAACCGCAATTTGGCATTGAACAGCCACACTTTTTGGTGAGGCTCGAAGGACTTACGAGAAATACGTTTATCATGAAATGCCTTAGTCCTAGCCTTGTAAATTTTAGAGCTCTCATACGCATCATTGCGGAGCTCCTTTAACTCATTGAGTTGGAGTTTTCGATGGTCACTGGCTTTGCCCATGTCAAAATTAAATTTCCTAATGGCCCACAAAGCCTGGTGTTCTAACTCAACAGGGAGATGGCACGGTTTTCCAAACACAATCCTATATGGAGACATCCCGATGGGTGTCTTATATGCAGTGCTATAGGCCTAAAGTATATCAACTAACCTAGTGGACCAATCTTTCCTATCGGGCCTCACAGTTTTCTCGAGGATGTGTTTAACTTCCCTATTAGAAACCTCTACCTGACCACTAGTCTGGGGATGGTAGGGAGTGCCAACTTTGTGAGTAATCATGTATTTGTGCACTAATGCCTCGAAGAATCGGTTGCAAAAATGTTTGCCACCGTCATTAATTATGGCACATGGGAACCCAAAACGACAAAAAATGATCTCATGAAGGAAATTAACCACAACCTTATGATCATTCGTTCTGGTTGCCACTGCCTCCACCCACTTGGAGACATAGTCCACAGCCACCAAAATGTATTCAAAGCCAAAAGATGGTGGAAAGGGACCCATAAAGTCGATGCCCCAAACATAAAAAATCTCAACAATTAAAATAGGAGTCATTGGCATCATATCTCGCCGTGACATAGAGCCCATGCGTTGGTAATGCTCACAAGCTCTACAGAAGCTATGGGCATCTTTGAAGATAGAGGGCCAGTAGAACCCACATTGCAAAACCTTGGTGGCCGTTTTCTGCCCATTGAAATGGCCGCCACATGTATGAGAGTGACAAAAGGTGAGAATGCTATGGGTTTCACTATCAGGCACACAACGCCAAATCACTTGATCCGAACAATACTTAAACAATTCTGGGTTTTCCCAGAAATAATGCTTAGCTTGTGAAAAAAATCGGTCTTTGTCTTGCTTAGACCAAGTTTTCGGAATTTGACCAACCGCCAAGTAATTTACTATATGAGCAAACCACGGGAGAGTCACGTGTGAAACTGCAAGAAGTTGCTCGTCCGGAAACAAGTAGTGCAAGGCTAAGGGATCACTCGTGTGCTCAATAAAGATGCGGGATAGATGATCTGCAACTACATTCTCGGATCCCTTCTTGTCCCGGATTTCTAGGTCAAACTCCTGAAGGAGTAAAATCCACCTAATCAATCTAAGTTTGGTCTCTTTCTTTGATAGTAAGTACCGCAAAGTGGCATGGTTAGTGAACACAATGACTTTAGACCCTAGGAGGTAAGACTAGAATTTATCTAGGACAAACACCATAGCTAGCAAGTCTTTCTCGGTGGTAGAGTAATTCAATTGAGCATCAGAAAGAGTACGACTAGCATAGGATATGACATGGGGCACTTTATTCACCCTTTGGCCCAAGACGGCGCCGAGGGTATAATCAGATGCATCACACATGATTTCGAAAGGGAGAGACCACTCAGGAGATTACATGATAGGGGCAGTAGAAAGGGCCGCTCGCAATGTTTCAAAGGCTTTAAGACAAGCTTCATCAAAGACAAAAGGTGCGTCCTTAGCAAGTAAACTACACAAAGGACGGGATATTTTACTAAAATCTTTGATGAATCGACGGTAAAAACCTGCGTGCCCTAGGAAAGACCTAACTTGACGCACAGAGTTGGGTGAAGGAAGACCTGCAATGAGGTCAACCTTAACTCTGTCAACCTCTATACCTCGAGGGGACACAATATGTCCCAACACTATCCCCTCGCGAACCATAAAATGACTCTTCTCCCAATTCAAAATCAGATTTGTCTCCACACAATGAATAAGGACTTTGGTTAAGTTTTGGAGACATTCCTCAAAAGACAGCCCAAATACGAAGAAGTCATCCATGACCTCTAAAAATTTCTCTACCATGTCAGAGAAAATAGCCATCATACACCGTTGAAAAGTCGCCGGTGCATTACATAGCCCAAAAGGCATGCGCCTATAAGCAAAAGTGCCAAAAGGCATGCGCCTATAAGCAAAAGTGCCAAAAGGGCAAGTGAATGTGGTCTTTTCCTAGTTAGCAGGGTACATCGGGACTTGATTATACCCCGAGTAGCCATCAAGAAAACAATAGAAACCCTGTTTCGCTAACCTCTCAAGAATTTGATCAATAAATGGCAGAGGAAAATGGTCCTTCCTAGTCATGGAATTCAATCTCCTATAATCAATGCACACTCGCCACCTAGTAGTGGTTCGTGTGGGGACCAACTCTCCTCGCTCATTGTTAACAACAGTAATGCCCGATTTCTTGGGCACCACTTGTGTGGGACTCACCCACTTGCTATCCGAGATAGGGTATATAATACCCGCATCTAACAGTTTCAATACCTCATTTTTCACCACCTTTTTCATATTAGGATTAAGCCTCCGATGTATTTCACAAGAAGGTTTGGTATCCTCCTCTAGATGAATATAATGCATGCACACAGAGGGATCTATCCCTTTCAAATCAGCCACTGACCACCCTATAGCACTCCGATGTGCCACAAGAACACTCATTAACTAACTTTCCTGCTCTGCAGTCAAGTCAAATACAATGATGACTGGTAAAGTATCCTGGGGCCCTAAAAATGCATACTTGAGTGTGGCCGGGAGTGGCTTCAACTCAAGTGTAGGTGGTGTGACTAAAGATGGTATGGCGGGCTCTCTTGACAGAGGAGGAAGTGACTCAAACCGGGCTTTCCATGGAGGAAAATTCGGTGTAGAAGAAGCATTAAGTAAAGCATTTACCTTCTCAACCGACCCGTCAATATCTAAATTCTCAAACCCAAAATGAACTAGACAAGTCTCTAGAGGGTCCTCTACAAGAATGGAGGGTAAAGCTTCCTCCATAATCTCATCCACAACATCCACAAATAAGCACTCCTCTCTCTCATGGGGTTGTTGGGATGTTTGGAAAACATTAAGTTTCACTTGCATATTCTCAAATGAAACTTTCATAATCCCGGTACGACAATTTATGCATGCATTGGCCGTAGCCAAGAAATGTCGACCTAAGATCACCGGGATTTGTTTCCTAGAACTGGCTACCAGTTCCATATCTAAAACCAAAAAGTCAACAGGAAAGTAAAACCTATCGACTTGCACTAACACATCCTCAATCATGCCACGTGGAACTTTGAGGGACCGGTCAGCCAACTAGAGAGTAACAGTAGTGGGCTTCAACTTGCCAAGCCCAAATTCTTCGTACACAGAGTACGGCAACAAATTGACACTAGTCCCTAAATCTAACAAGGCCCTATCAATGAAATGGTCCCCAATAATGCATACAATGGTTGGGGCACCTAGGTCTTTAAGCTTAGGGGTTGTGTCATTCAACAAGATGGAACTTACTTGCTCCGTGAGTATGACCTTTTGGGACACGTGTGTCCTAGATTTACGCTTTTGCGTACAAAGGTCCTTCAGAAATTTAACATAAGAGGGTACTTACTTAATCGCCCCCAACAGGGGGAGGTTGATTTTTACTTGTTTAAAGACCTCCATCATCGCTTCCATGAATGCCGCCTTCTTATTAAAAGGAGACGGTGTATCAAGGCATTGGGGAAGGGGTGCCTTAGGCACATATGAAGTGTTAGGGACTAAGTCATCCCTCTTAGGTGTTTCTCCCTCACCCTTGCTCTCATTGGGTGTACCACCGTGGTCACCTTTCTTAGCTCTAGTTGCATTAGACGCAACTGATTAAGGTTCTAACTCCCTCCCACTTCTCAAAGTAATCACCGCTTGCACCTGCTCATGGTGCTTTCCATTCCCACCCGAACTCTCTGCCCCGTATTGTCCCTTAGGGTTGGCCACAGTCTGACTCGGTAATTTTCTCTCCTCTCTCCTATTCATGTTGTTAGCCATTTGACCCAATTGGTTCTCTAGCTTGGCAATAAAGTGAGTGTGGGAGTGAACTATTGGTGCTAACTCCTTAAGTTCTGAGAGAACTTCTAACACCTAAGTCTCAAAGGCTGAGTTGCCTTGAGGAACATGCGGGGGTTGTGGTTGCCGGTATGGTTGTGGGGGTCGATAAGGTTGCGGTGATCGGTAGGATAATTGGTTGGCAAAATTATTAAAATTCTGCCTTGGTGGTGGAGGATTGTAAGAAGTGCCTTGTGAAGGAGGTCTCCATGAAAAATTGGGGTGATTTCTCCATCCCGGATTATATGTATTGGAATATGAAGAATCTTTGAGCCGCATTCACATGCTCTTGGACTAGCTCCGGAAATTGTGATGCCGAAGGGCACTTACTCAGGTCATGAGCAGGGCTCGCACAAATAGCATACACCTCATGAAATTGAGGCTGATCTTGCTGTGTAGGGGCATGTCCCGCAACTAATAATTGGTCTATTTTGTGGGACAATGCCTCTACTTGTTGGGTTAACTCTAGGTTTTGCCCGATCTCATAAATGCCCCCTCTTCGGGGCTCCAACTATTGGTTGCTGGACTTGCCAGGCTGCGGAGGCATGGTGAAGGGAATTATCAGTTAAGTTCTCAAATAATTGCCATGCCTCGTCATCATTTTTAGACATGAATGTCCCACCACACAAAGAATCCACAATTTGGCGCTGAGGCTCAGTCAAGCCATAGTAAAAAGTCAACACAAGTTGCCAATCAGGCACTTGGTGGTAGGGACACTATTGGAGAAGGTCACGAAGTCTTTCCCACGTCTCATGGAATTGCTCGCCATCAATTTGAGCAAAATTGGTGATGGCTCGCCTAAGTTGGTTGGTTTTACCTATGGGAAAGTACTTCTCCAAGAACCGCTACTGTAATTGGTCCCAAGTTGTGATTGAATTAGCAGGTAAGGAGTTCAGCCAGTGTTTGGCTTTGTCCTTTAATGAGAATGGGAACAATTGCAACATTAAGGCCTGATTTGTGAAATTATGGATCCTCACTGTAGAGCAAATTTTTAGAAATTCATTCAAATGTTTATAAGGATCATCATGAGCTAGTCCATGGAATGATGGGAGCATTTGTATGGTGCTGGACTTAATCTAATAATGAGCAGCAGTGGTGTTGGGTAATTGGATGCATGATGGTGATGTGTATGCAGTGGGTGTGAAATAATCCTTAAGGGTCCGATTGGGCCCATTCGGGACATTTGGATTTTCCATCTATAATGATTCAAAGTATGAGTATGAATATGAATATTCAAGCCTAGGAACACGGGCATAGGCTCTAAGTTTCCTAAGAGTCCTTTCTAGTTCAAAGTCTAAACTCCACAATTCAGGGTGACAAGAACGGTGCCTGTGCATACACTACTCACACACACACACACGAAGTTTCGACTCTGTGCACTAAGTTATGAAAGCAAAATACCAAAGGGAGAAATACTCATAGTGATTTAACGAAAACGCTTTACTCGTCTTGCGGATGCTTGACGTGTACACGTTGTCCCCAACCTCCAATTGAGTTTTGTCTTTCTTTTTAGCACTTTGGTGCTTTGCTTGCGAGTATTTGCTTCTGTTTTTTTTAAACACTTTGGTGCTGCGGTATTTTTGTTTAAAAACTTGGTTATGCTTCGCTTGCACTCCAGTGATGTTTCCAATCGCAAATATTCTACACACTTAGCAACACGAAAGCATAAAATCCTAAACTAAAAATTAAAATAAGAATGTAACTTTAAATTAACTAATTTCATCAGAAGTCCCCGGCAAAGGCGCCAAAATTTGATGGGTCGTTGAACACACCAAATATAAATCACTAAACTATACCAAATTCTTTCAGAATAATGGCAAGTCTAGATATCGATCCACGGGGACAATTGCGAAATTAAACTAATTTAATCGCTAAATTCCTAAATCAATTTTGGTTAAAAAGATTTGAGGATGCTATGACTAAACAAGAATTAAATGAAATTGAATAATTAAATTGAATATTAAAATTAGGGTTTGAGATATTAATTTTTAAGAAAAATCCTAGGGTAAAAAATTCACCACTAACCACATGAACGAGATTTAACATCGGCCATCAATGGCAATCTGGTTTGAAATACCCAATATTTCACAACTACAAGTTTGAAATATTGATCAAGAGGGTTGTCGCATTCAAAGTACAGGCTCAAATCATCTCGAGCAGTAAGAGTCGTTTGCTCTAAACTATGATAGCAACACGACCTCTCTCGTAGCATGACTCGTCTGCAAACACAAAGAAAACAAATGTATGGAAAGTATTAAACAATCACAAAGAGTAAAATACTTTTGATGGGTCGTTGAACACACCAAATATAAATCACTAAACTATACCAAATTATTTCAGAATAATGGCAAGTTCAGGTATCGATCCACAGGGACAATTATGAAATTAAACTAATTTAATCGCTAAATTCCTAAATCAATTTTGGTTAAAAAGATTTGAGGATGCTATGACTAAACAAGAATTAAATGAAATTGAATAATTAAATTGAATATTGAAATTAGGGTTTGAGATATTAATTTTTGGAAAAAATCCTAGGGTAAAGAATTCAAGAGGGTTGTCACATTCAAAGTACAGGCTCAAATCATCTCGAGTAGTACGAGTCGTTTGCTTTAAACTATGGTAGCAACACGACCCGTCTCTCGTAGCATGGCTCGTCTTGTACTTTGAATGCAAACACAAAGAAAACAAATGTATGAAAAGCATTAAACAATTACAGAGAGTAAAATACTTGAAGAGATGAAAAAAAAAATTATTAAAAACTTCTAAATCATCCATACATTGATTCAAACCGATTCACAATCAAAGCTTATGAAAAATCCTATCACATGACTAGGGTTTCATCAAAATCCTAGAAAAGACGACTAGCCACTCATGGAGGAGTGAGAAAAGGAAGAAGACGAGGAAGAAACTCTCATGGAAGTGTCCTTCAAGCTTTAGGAGAAAATCACCTCTTTAGAACCCTAGCCTCCCTTTGCTTTGAATTAATTTTCGAACCCTAGGTTTGGCTATTTTTCTTCCTTTTATTCTGAGCAAAACAGACCAAAAATTCTGTGCACGCGTCCCTAGGTGGGCCGCTCAAGCGGTGGTGGGTTGCACGTGCGGTGGTCTGGCTAGCTCGGATTCTTCACTTCTCGCACGGAAAATCTGCTTTCGCGCCCTTTTTGATTGAATTTTCATATATCCTGCCAAATCTGTACAAGTGCACGAAACACATCATCTCCACCAAATAAACAAAATTGAAAGACTAAAAATGTAACTTAAGTGGCCTTAATGTGGTACCTTTCGGCCTACATCATTACTCATGTATATTCATATATATGATGTGTGTTTAATATATTGCATGTGGAAATTATACTGTAAGGTCCCCATAAAAGCTGCGTGCTATATGCACTAGTTTCAGTTGTTAGATAAAAAAAATGAATATACATCATTGATCATTCACACATTGAATCATAACCAATTGATTATACACATGTTGAGTCTCATAACCAATATGATTTTGAAATATAACCAAACACGTTGTAATCAAATTTGATTTAACAATTTGCTAGTTCATAACCAAATACTACAGTAGTTCGTAACAATGCAAACCATAACTTGAATATGCACAATGTGAATTGTAGCATTGAGTCGTATGAGTAATGTGTCTTACTTTTATATCTGGATTTCCTTTTTTCTTTTTTCGTGTTTATCCTTGTGTGATATGGTACAAGTAGTTTGTAATGACACCAATATTCAAGTCCCCGTAATATAGCACATGAGGTCATTGAATTATGGATTTCCATTTAGTAAGTTTTGAGAAAAACAAACACACAAATATAATTGCATCAACGGTGGTGTCCTTTTTTTTCTTCTTAAAAGCAATGTACAGTTGAAATATAGCCAAGTGATGTCTGATACAATCTAGGAATCTACTTTTAAATGATGGACTTTGTTGTTCTCTCTCAACGGTAAGGCTTGCCGTTAGCATCCCGGGTGGCACTTTAGTGGAGCCTACCTCATGCACTGGGTCATACTCTCTCAATGTCATTTTAATGTTCCAAACTTTACAGTTGGATGCTTGAGCTTAACCAATTGGAGATGGTGATCTTGGATTTGCTTTATGTTATCACCATTTATAACAAATATGGCTGATTGTCTGCTAGTCTTATATTTTTTCTCAAAGAATTGAATCCTAACATGTCTTCTTCTTCTTTTTCATGTGGGATAAAATGTACAGCTTTGCCAATATCGTCACTTTTTCCTTTCCTATATTTCATGGTATGTATATTACACTCTGGAACTCATGTTTCATGCTTTTGTGCCCCAAAATAACTTGGATGCTTGATCTAAATGTTTACCATTTTTTGTGCGGGTAAATTATAAATATACCCCATAAAGTTTGTTTAAAATATAGATTGTCCTTTGTGATTTGAAAAATTACAAATACCCCCTTATCATAATTTTTTATTTAACAGAATTAATTGAAAAAATAAAATTCCTAGCTGCTCTCCTATACAATAAAAAAATTACCTGAATTATTAATTGAAATAAATTTTTGACATCATCAAAAATTATTAATTGACTTGGTGATTTATTAATAAAAGGGCCCATTTGTTATGAAATTAGAAACTTTAAGGGGCAGGGTGTAATTTTCATAATTACATGAGGTAATTTGTATTTTAAGTAAACCTCAAGGGTTGGATTTGTAATTTATCCATTTTGTGTGGATTAAATGGGACTTATTAATATCAATTTACTGAGTCTCTTATATAAAAAAAAAGGTGGATAATCGTACTCCTAATGTTTCCACTGTGGTGTTTATGTTTTTGACTGAACTGTGTGACCTTAACATGAAAATTTACAACGAAAAGGCATATTCTGTGTTCTTAAAAGTATGTCGCAATGATGAAAGGAGAATTCTGGAAAACCTGTTTATTCTACATTGACTGCAGTAACCAAACTAATGTCACCTGGGAAGATACTTGACTATTTTTCAGGATGTGTCGGTTCATGGTTATTGCAGTGAAAACAGAAAGTATTATTTATTTGTTTGTCTGGTCTATATTGCAAATATTATTGTGGTAATTTTTATTTTTTTGTTCATTTAAGATCTGACCTTATAGTGATGTGGAGCCTTTCCACAGATAAGAGACTTCCATATTGCAAAAAGGGAGGAAGATATTGGTTACTATGCTGGTTATGTAGGTGAACATATTTTCCGCATACATTTTTTTTTGAAGGTATATTAACTTTGTCTATCTTGCTTATTCCCTTGTTTTTCCTTTCATTTCTTGAAGGATCTTCATTTATGTTTGGAAGAGCTTTGACTTCTGTTCTATGGGGGATGGTGGCTGATCGGTATGGTAGAAAGCCTGTCATAATGTTTGGCACCATTTCAGTGTTAGTATTACCGGACATCTATTTCTTGATTGCATATTAGTTCAAATTTCCATTGATGATGTTTAGCTAGCTTAACTTGTGTTTGGTTGAGGGATTTGGGAAGGAATTTGAAAAATAAAAGGGAAAAGGTGTGTGAAACTAGGTGAAGTGTAAGTATATTTTATTCATATTTTATCTACCTTTTCCCTTTCCCTTTCCCTTTCCCTTTCACTTTCCAAAGTAGATTTTTCTCATGTCAATTTTTTTCCATCTTTTTGTCTGATGTTCATCACAGGGTTGTTTTTAATACTCTCTTTGGTCTTAGTACAAACTTTTGGATGGCAGTTTGTACAAGGTTTCTTCTTGGAAGTTTGTGTGGAATACTTGGGCCGATGAGGGTATGTATGTCATATTATATATATGAGTTCTTTACAATTATCAATTATGCAATTCTACTGGCGTTTGTTTCTATAGATATACATTACATCTTCTAAAGGGGGTGGTCTTTCAAAATGTGCATGTGGCTAATAAATTGTTGAGCACTAAGTCATCTAAAACTGTTAGAGATGGGTAATTTTGTTATTTGTATCCTCAGCACGCCTCCTCACATGTGGCGAGCCTCTCCTACATAAGCAAGCCAAACATGTGCTACTATTATAATCATTAGGTAGATGATGTTCGATTCTATAGAATACATAATGAGCTGACGAATCATACTCCATGGTAATGGCCTACTGTTTGGGTCCCCAATTGTAAATGTGTTTGTGTATATTATCTTTCTTCACTATTCTCTGATATTTTGTTGCACTTCACGTAAATATTTGTCTTTCAATATACCCAGGCATATGCTTCAGAAGTTTGCCGTAAAGAATACCAAGCTTTGGGAATGTCAATCGTAAGAATCTTTTATCAGATTCTCATGAATCCTAAGCATGTGTTTTGAATCATGGATTTGGGTTTTTGGAAAGGGAAAGAAAAAACTGTGAGGGAAATGTGAATGAAATATAAGCTAAAGTTTTTCTCCATTTCCCTCGCCTTCTCATTTCCCTTTCTAGATCCCTACCCAAATCTATGTCTAAAGTTGTGCTGCATAATTCTCACGGAGAAGTATCTTGTTCATTTCAGGTAAGCACATCATGGGGCATAGGATTGGTAATTGGTCCAGCTCTTGGAGGCTTTCTTGCACAGGTGCTGTTCTTTCTTCAAACTCAAGTATATGTTCCTGAGAATGAAGAAATGATGTACACAAATTGTTGAACTTTTAATCAGCTGAAAGATTTTTTATTAACATTAATGGTAATTATTTATTTGTTCAGAATGGATGCAAAATTGTATCCACAACTCTAGGGGATTTCAACCGCCAAGCATAGGATTTTAGCTATTTATGGCCCTGTTCTTGTGGTATCCACATTGTCCTTTAAAATCTTCCATGTGTTGAAACATTTTGTATGATTTAATAACCCTTATTCTTCTAGAATACAAGTCATTTTTGGCCTTCAAGGTGCTGCCTGCATATGGTAATTTGGTGAACTTTATATGGTTTATAGTTAACTATTGAATTTCTGTGGATCATTGTTTCACAAAAGATATGACACTAGATATGGCTGAATGGGCCAACATTGTTCAGACAAGTCTTTCTTGAATTGATATATATAAAGTACGCTTTTATATTTTTTTTCACCACAATTTCATGCCTTGTATATGGAGGAAAAATCTCTCTTCACTTTTGCATTGGTCAGTAAGAGCTCTACGTAAAATACGAATCATGGAAAACTAACTTTCATGTAATATATATACACATTTAACTTTTGCTTTGAATGGAAACTCAGATTGTTACTTAAAAGTTCATTTGAATGTCTACATGTTGCAGCCTGCAGAAAAATATCCCAATATATTTTCTAAAGAATCCATTTTTGGGAGGTGAGATATATTATCAACTTTTTACTTTTTCGTATTCTCTTAATCTTTCATTGTGAAATTTCCTTCTTCTTTTTTTATCCTTGGTGTTCGTAAGAAAGAATGACAGGATGTTAAATTCTAGGTTTCCTTACTTCTTGCCTTGCCTTACAATATCACTCTTCACATTGTTTGTATCCATTGTTTGTTGTTGGCTTCCGGTATGTTTTTCTTTCAATCTAATGCTTTTTATCATTTTTATTCTATACATTTCAACTTTCTAAAAATTATCATTTACTAGTTCTAAAAAATATGTAGTACCATTTTTCTTTGTCATTGTAGGAAACGCTGCACAACCATAATGGAAAAGATGATTCATGTGATGCATTAGAGGCTGCAACTAATGAGTCCAATGCTTTGGAAGAAGTGAAAAATTCTGGAGAAGTTTCAACTTCATTTATGAGCCTTCTAAAAAATTGGCCCTTAATGTCGTCTATCATTGTGTATTGTGTTTTCCAACTTCATGATATGGCCTATACGGAGGTGGTTTTCATGTCTAAGCTTCTGGTTGTTTGAAATTTTTGAATAAATTTCAATTTTTCATAGCATCTCAACCCCATCAAGTTGTGTAACTTGTCTTTTATCATCTTTATGTTCAATGAGACTGTAACCTTATCCTAGTAGGGTAATTTATTGATTTATGCTGAGATGGTTCTGATAAATGACATATTGAAAATGGTATCTGTACACTATAGAAAAAACTTCAGTGTGGTTTTTTTTTTTGGAGATCTTTGGTCTGTAGTTCAATGTGGAGTTTTTTTAAATTAACCTCGTCCTCTTTAAAATGATATTTCAAGTGAAGGCCATTTACTACTATAGCATGATTTAGACCAGAAAATCATAGCTGAATAATGACCTTTTTGTAGCATTTTCAGAATGTACATAATCACGTCCCTTGTCAAATACAAATGTTGAGAGTACAATGCTGGCAATCTGCTTGTCTGAAATCAGTATTGTCTGCACAACATGCAATTTGACATGTACCAATATATTCAAGGAAATAATTTTAGTTTATTGAAGGTAAATTTATGTTGTAGTGTAATACCTCAGATCACAATGCTTGGTATTTATATTTGGTTTATTTTAATGTATATTCTTGTTCATCTTCATACTCAATATTGCCAACCAACTAGGAATTATTCTAATCATGGATTAACCATGATGCTGTCTTGTTGCTATATTAATATTTTTCAGATATTTTCGTTGTGGGCTGTCAGTCCAAGGAGCTATGGGGGATTGAGCTATACAACTGCAGATGTTGGTGAAGTTCTTGCTGTCTCAGGTATATATATATATATATATAAGTGTCTATATTCTTTGCAAACAAGTCCTACATTTCCTTTTAAATTCTTTTTCTTGCTGTCACAGATATATATATACACGTGTCTATGTTCTTTGCAAACAAGTCCTACATTTCCTTTAAATACATTTTTTTTTTTTCTTTTTTTGTTACCAAGCTTTCATTTGCCTACTGTAGGGAACAAACTTTATGTAATTGTAACCTCCAAAAGAAAACCCTTGACATAACATGCTAATGTTTTCATTAATCAAGTAATTTATTCCTCTGGATTCAACTTTATAATTTTTTTTTATAACAAAATTTGTGCTCTTTGACCATTCTTTTGCCATTGCATTCGTCTTTTTTCTTTTCTGTTCTCCTTGTTTTGTTCAGGACAAGGATAGCTGACCTCTTTTTTCTGACTATTAGGGCTTGGGCTCTTACTTTTCCAGCTATTTTTGTATCCCTTGGTGGTGAGAATTGTTGGGCCCATAATGGTTTCTCGCATTGGAGCTGTATGCCTCTAACAATCCTTTTCTGTTCAATCTATTTCTACTTCAATTTGCTTATGCTGTTCTTGTTAATTTGTTAATGTTGTTTATAATTGGCTTTATGTTAAGGCTTTATCCATACCGTTGTTATCTAGTTACCCGTACATAGCTATGCTCTCTGGTGTTGGTCTCGCATTGGTGGTTAGTTCTGCATCTGTTCTAAAGAACGTTCTCTCTGTAAGTGCAAACCAAGACTCAAAACTTTTTCTACCTTCCAATAATAGTCTGTTTTATCTCGAGTCTTCATCTTCCACTCCAGAATTGCTCAAGGGCTCAACTATGCTAAACAATTATAGACTTCACCTGTGGAATGAAATTGTCAATGACAAAAATAACATGGACAAGGGAATACATTTTTCCTCACAAAAACATTTACACAACTGTCCTTTGTGTCTATTTACCAGTGCCCTACACATTCATATATGTTAACAGCTGAAACATCGATCTCATATTTGTGCTGAGTTAGAATATTCATGTTCTTGGCCACAGATGACAAGTTCTTTTCATAGCAGAATATTATCTAAAATGCAGTTTCTGCTACTCTATTGCATTTGACCCATTTGATATGTGTTTAGGCATAATTAGTTGTGGAATGCTTGTGATTTGTTAATTGAAAAAACACCAATTTCATGCTGATGAATATTCCAGTAGCTTGCCAATATGTGTGTCCACTTTTTTCATTGTAAATGGATACAATTAGCAGTGGAAATGGCAGATACATATAATTTTGAATTCATGCAAACAGATTGGAATATGTTTTAATTAGGGAAATGAGATTCAAACTCCCCTGGTGAGAAGCAAGAGAACAAAAACAATGTGTGATAACCTGAAAGGGAAGTGTGAATATCATTTCCTAATAATTACTCTGAACATCCTTGTTTTTAGGAAGCATAATTTGAAATAGCATGTTTTCTCAACTCAAACTCAGGCTCAACAAACCACTGTGCCAAGTTCTACTAAATTAAGCTCAGCTTCAAAAGTTGTTTCTTGCAATAGATTGATGTTTCCCTTACATGTGTACTCTAAACAATATCAGGTATCCATTACAACGGGATTGTTTCTTCTGCAAAATAGAGCTGTGGTAATTTCCCCCCTTCTGTAGTGTATATGTCTTCTCCCTTGGAACTCTTTCCAATTTGCAATTTAGGTCCATAAGCTGTTTTTCATTGGGTGATTATTTGATGTAAAATTCAGTCACAAGAACAAAGAGGAGCTGCAAATGGCATTTCTATGTCTGCAATGTCTCTGTTTAAAGCAGTTGGTCCAGCTGCAGGAGGTTCACTGTAAGTTTTTCTTTGATTAATTGAGTTTTTCTCATTCTTGTAATACATCAACTTAATGATGTATAATATGTGGATAATAATTGAGTTGCTCAGTTTTTGTAAATTGGTCTGAATCTAGAGAGAAAAGATCGAACAAGCAAGTTTAAGTCACTCGTTCTCTTTTTTTGTTACTATAAGTTCCTTCCTCGTCACTGGCACTTTTTCTTTTCTGTTTTCATCCCTACTTCTATATTTCTTATGTTTTCTCTTATGATGGCAAACCTCCCCCCCCCCCCCCCCCCAACTAACAATTCAAACCTTTTTTAATGAGCTTCAAATATTCATGGATCTTTATTGGATGATAGATTTGTTAAAAAGAATGGGTGGAAAATAAAAAAAGACTAGATGTCTAAATGGCCTCCCACACCCTGGAAACCTTTTTAGCCTTTGTTTATTATTAATCTTGTTATTTTTTGATAGTTTTGTAAAATTTTGACTTGGCTGGAATCTTATGCTTATTTAGAATCATATACAGATTGACTTGTTTGACATTAATTTAATAATTCTTGGTTCACATTGAGTTTACTTCTCGATTGTACATTTGTTGTGCCCTTTATGTAAAGAGGTGTGTAGTTCTCAACATGTTCAATAATTTGATTATTGTGAATGTTTACATTTACATACGTAGGCATTAGTTTTGTTCTCATTCCTCAAGTTTTCATATTCTTTTTTCATTTCTCTTATGTTTCTGAAACATTTTGATATCCTTCTTTAGGAATACTGCATAAGTTGTGTAAAGCTTATATGTTTAATTATGTTCATCATTAATGTTAATTCCATGTTCATGCATTTGATCTTATTGTATAACATGGATGATTCTCCATCGTTGCAGCTTTTCTTGGGCACAAACGCGTCAAGGTGCTTACTTTTTTCCAGGTACAAAGCTATAATATAGCATTCTAATTCCATGTTTCTAATCCTATGTCTATGTCATGTAAATTATGTTAAAGATGAAACATTGATATGTTAGCTTTAAAGTTCTTATCATCTGAAGTAATGTTGATATGCAGGTAATCATATGGTGTTCTTCGCCCTAAACTTGATCGAGGCGATTGGACTGCTTTTGACCTTCAGACCCTTTTTAGTTCTACCTGATGACAATCTCTCCTAGCTTATACACTCTACTCTACATATCAAACTAGAAGACTCCCCAAATTTTGAAGAATGAAGAGTCTGTTATTTATGACTGTTATATTTGAATGACAATAGGGGAATTAGTACTGAGGAACATTTTTAAATAAATTATTTATGACTTTATTTTGAGATTTTGTATTGGACCATTTGTTGTGATTTATTCAGAGTACTTTTTTTAAATTATGCTTATAGATTATCAACTTTCAGTTTAAGTTTACAACAAATAATATCCCATCCCCAACTCAAAAAATAATTTATATGCAAAAAAACCCATTTCAGCCCCAGAAAACTGACAAAAGATGCCAAGCCCTTGTGGCCAAGTGACATGTAACCGTACCTTAGGTGCAGTGAGTCGAAAGTCTGGGTTCGAGTTGCGCTAGATCAGCAGCGGCTTTTTTAAATTATAATTTAACTTTACTAACATACTAAAATTCTATCTTTGAACTGACAAAAGATACATGAGTATTCTTACAAGGATAACAACAAAAACATTAATTTATTATTGAAAAATAAATAAATGTCTAAGAAATTTTAATACCTAGAGGTGTGATGGCAAAACAAATACCAAACTTA
Source organism: Camellia sinensis (assembly GCF_055761805.1). NCBI lineage: Eukaryota > Viridiplantae > Streptophyta > Magnoliopsida > Ericales > Theaceae > Camellia > Camellia sinensis. The sequence goes on along the minus strand of NC_138970.1, from coordinate 25,275,670 downwards.
AATTGCTAAATTTTCTCAAAATTTTCATATTACTAGTTCTCAAAAATATATATAACCATTTACAAAACAAGGGCACAATCTGGATTCTTAATACAAAATTTTAAATTATGCTTATAGATTATCAACTTTCAGTTTAAGTTTACAACAAATAATATCCCATCCCCAACTCAAAAAATAATTTATGCAAAAAAAAATCCATTTCAGCCTCCAATAAACTGACAAAAGATGCCGAGCCCTTGTGGCCAAGTGGCATGTAACCGTACCTTAGGATGCGGTGAGTCGAAAGACTAGGGTTCAAGCTGATAGCTCAACAGCGGTTTCTTTAAGTTGTAATTTAACTTTATTAACATACATATACTAACATTTTATCTTTGAAAAAAAAAAAAAAAAAAACTGACAAAAGATACCTGAGTATTCTTACAAGGATAACAACAAAAACATTAATTTATTATTGAAAAATAAATAAATGTCTAAGAGAAATTTTAATACCAAGAGGTGTGATGGCAAAACAAATGCCAAACTTAAATTGCTAATTTTTCTCAGAATTATCATTTTACTAGTTCTCAAAAATATATATAACCATTTACAAAACAAGGGCACAATCTGGATTCTTAATACAATTTTTTTTTTCAAAGGAACTAAATATGATGCAGATTCTTAGGGCTAGTTTGGCATGTACTAAATAAGTCAAAAAGTCAAAAAGTCACTATCTTATTTAAGTCACATCATCTTATTTAAATCACATCACCTCTCTAACACATCACATCAAACCCAACCCAAACTCAACCCAAACCCACCAATAAGTCAAAAAGTGCATTTTTTTAAGACATCCCAAACCAATCCTTAATGGGAAAAATGATTCTATAAAGCAAAAAATTAAAAGTATGAAAAGTATGAGCAATGATTATCAACCCAGGGTCAAGCCCTAGGATTCCTTACTCCCATCAAAAACAAAAAACAAAAAAAAAAAAAACAGAAAAAAAAAAAGAAGACATTATTAAAGTAAAGCTTTTGAAATGGCATAATTCACTAAATTGGAGTTAATAAAAAGCAACACCACAGAAAACAAGTCTGGCTAATCCATTGCTTCATTTTTATATATTCAATACATAACAATATCTTTCAGCCAAACAACACAAAGTCAGCAGCAAAATCCACCAAGCAGATCAATAAAACAAACTTCATAATCTCTTCAGACTTTTCTTTCTTGCGTCCATTTTCTTTTTGTCTGCCTGAACTTTTGCCAACGTAACTTCCTTCTTTTGTGTCACCGGTGGTGGTGCCGCCACTGAGTCACTGCTAACTCCGGTCTCGGTTGTTGAATTCAAGGCCGAGGCTGGCTGATCCTGCCCATTTCCCCCTTTGGTGAATGTTGTAGTTGAAGCCAATGGTGATGGCAATGGTAATGCAGCTCCAGAACTTGCTTTCTTCTCATCAACACTGAGAACTGAGGTATTTGACTGGTCAACATTCAAGGCAGTGGTCGACTCTGAAATAGCTCCTGATTTAAACTTTGGTTTTTGCTTAAGAGCATGAATTCCAGTGTACAGTCTGTAAAGCGAGAAACACAACACAACCCGTAAATTCATGAGTAGAAATCCATACAAGGCACATATGATACAATCGTATAGACCATGTATACACCATATTTACTATCGTGAACATGACATAATCTTCTAATGTGCTGAAACAATATAATATTTCTTTCAAAATCCAAACTTCATCAGAAGTAACCATTTTCTTCAAGGGAAACACCAATCTATTGCAAGAAACAATTTAACAATTCGGTGACACATGAACTTCGCCAGACAGAGAACCAGAGGGTATTAGCCCCCAACCAAACATTGGAAATTTCACAATTCAACTCTTGCTGACATGGCTGCTAACCAAGAGTAATGTTTAGCACTGTTCCATTTATATCTTCTTCATGACAAGTTAACCAAAACTCCATCTTAACTACGCATTTCCAATGATGAGGAAAACTTCACAACTATAGGAAGTAAGGCCAATATAGGAAACACAATAGCTGATTAAGGACCAAACATGGCAGATGACACCTTGGTCGGTCAAATAATTCAAGTGTTCAGCTCAATGTGTTCTAGGAAAAGCTACCGATACAACATCGCTACCTTGTGTGCCTGTTTTAGGACCGAAGGGGATTTAGTCCTAAAACAAGTGTTGAATCTAGAACAAAATTAAGGACCGAAGAAAAGCAACCACATAATGACCGCTGCTTTCTTTAAAGGCAGTTCTCATCCACATTTTTTGTATTTTTGTCATTTACTATAAAGTTAAGGTTATTTATGTCTACATACATAAATAAGGGCAAAATTGGGAATGACATGAAAATTTGTGATGATCTGATCAACATCTGTTAGTACTATTAACAGACAACTAACAGATGGGAAAAGTGAAATTCAAAATTGAACCTGAAGGGAGGTTAGTGTTTTTTTAGAAACGTCAAGGGAGGCTTCTATAATTGTCATAAACCTCAGGGGAGGTCAGTGTAATTTACCCTTTTAAATAACGTACCTTCATGATGGGTTCAGTCTTGATAACCACTGAGATCAATCACGCAGAAGTCTCACATTTTCAGAAAAATAAAAAATAAACAAATGACATAGTGGCAATGTATCACCTAGCATGCCTGGCGTACTCCTCGTAATTTTCAAGCAACATCTTGCCAGCCTGCTCATTCAGAGCTGATTCTGGAAATGGTTCTATCAGTAGACACCTGACTACCTGTGATATATAACAAATATAAGAGCTTAATGAGAAGATAATCGGACCAGCACACAAGCCATGTGAATGCAAAAATCTCTAGAGGATTGATGGGTTCAACAAATTACTGGTCTCTGCATCAAAGTGAAACAAAACTAGTACTCTAAACTGCACATCAACTTACAATCAGAACATGTCGTAACCCAAGACTTGGATTCCAATCCTTTTTCAATGTGTTGACACAAATCTCACCATTTGTTGCAATGTTTGGATGAAAAATCTTAGTCAGAAAGTAACCTACAATAAAATTCACAGAGGATTCAACATATGGGAATGGATTGATGATGAATAATTTGTTCTTGAAAAGACAGAAATCTTAAAAACTGCAACAGAGCAGACTGAGAGCCAAGAATTTCACAGAGCATGCTAATCCATAAAGAGTGGACAACAAGATCATTTTAACCAGGAAATCAACTGGCACAATTGCCCATGCTTCTCTAAATCCTTTTCAAATCTTCACTCCACCAACTATGGCCAAAACATTAACAAAATTCTTGAAGCCAAGCAAGCAATATTCAGAAAATATATGAAATTCCACTGCCATATACACTGGGAGACGGTGATAACGATACCATTCTGCCACCAGTCACAGAAGGGCTGGGGGATGCAAAAACTATATATAGATCCGCACGGTAAACTAATCATCACACAACTATATATACACCGGATCTAAAGACGCAGGCAAACAAAGAATCAACAAGTTGTGAGTAGTGAAGTATGAAATATAGAAAGGTTACTGACCATCAAAAAAATAGAGATAAGAATGAGAAAGGGAAAAAAGAACGAAATATAGAAAGATTAGATTGAAAGAAACAAAAGACAGGTTATGAATGGTATATGATCACACTACATGAGTAAAACTCATGTCAAAAATGGCAGTCCTGCAACATATAATATATAATTTTTCTTTAAGTTCACACCTCAATCAATTTAAACTACTTACAGGCCAAAGGAAAGACAAATGTCACAACCTTTGGTGAAATAAGTTCTCTTAACTCATAAGCCTCAACAAACCTTTGGGAGGGGAATGCGGGAAGTCATGAGACAATATCAATTTCATGCGGAAAACACCATTCTCGTAGGGAGTTCCAGCTGCAAGGTTGATATTTGGTCAGTCTAAAAAATAAATACCTTTAATGATCATACAAGGTTTGAGTGAAAATAACATACCTGGGCCTTCAATGTCAGCATATATGATTGAAAAATCATCATCATTAACACCTACTTTAATGCCCTCCGGAGGAGTTTCATCAAGATTCTTCAACTCCTTCGCAAGTTGCTTAATGACGTTCGGTGGAAGATTTTCATTGGTTGCCTACCACAATAATCCAACAAGTAATGTTTGTGAGAATATTCCTTGATGTCAATTAATGAATTCTACAGACAGAAAAGCTCTGAATTTATATCCTTTTTGACTGAAAGGGATCTTAGTATTCATTGTACAACAAAGTGCTAAGTTTGGCACATATGCCCTAGTTGAGAAGTTTAGAACATGATGCAAAAGATGTCTATCACAAAACCAAGACATGTGTCACCATCCAACTCAAAAAAAACAAAAAAATCCAATCAACCACAAAGCATTTTTAACTAACCACTGCAAAATGCAATAGATAATTCAAACATAGGTTTTACAGTCCAGCTCATTCAAGTTTAAACCTTCCATTACTCGTGCAATAACACATCACATTTTGGGGAAAAGAATAATTTTCTTTAATTGTCATGGAGAAACTCAGCAAGCATCCGAAACACTCAAGAAAGAAAATTATGTTCTAAAAACCGGGAACATTACCATAGACACCCAAATAAAGGCAGTCGTCAAAGACCTCCGAGACGTAGCTGATTCTCAGAATTGGCAATGATGTGCAAGAACTTCTCCAATTATAGTTTTCAAAGAGAAATGCTTCAGCCACCACAGGAAATCCTGCAATATAATGAGTGGTTACAATTGCATGGGTTAAGAAAGAGAATGCATCCAAACTAAAATTATGTGTTAAAACCAATTTTTTGATTATTGAAAAAACAATAAATAAAACTCCTAAGAAGACAAATAAACGGTGTTTAAATTACATGTAATAGAATGCACTATAAATGACATTGCAATCCTCTACATTAAATCAATGTCCCTTACTACACAAAAGCCAAGTGAAGAGAACAAGAGGAACATCCAAACAGAATGATCCTTTCCAAAACTAAACATTCATCAAATCAAGTTTATGCAAACAACCAAAGTGTCATTTGACCATCACAATAAATTGCTTCAATATTTGTGATATCACTGCAACATTTAAAATCAAGCCACTGGATAATAGTAGGATTTTAATTTTCTGAATAAATCATACATACACATAAACACATATGTATAAATTAGAAAAGCGAGAGTAATGATTAAAAAGAAAATCCTTAAATGAACAATGCTAGGCCACACAAGTTTCAAAATTCAAACTATCTTGGAGGAACCGAGTTTCAATTTACCAGGCCACACACAAACATTAAAATCAGCATTGCTTTTTAAACCTGAGCCAAAGAACATCAGTAAACAGGATACAGGTGAACATCAAAATGATCTAACAAGTACACCCCAGTATGTGAAAGAACAACATCTGAAGCGGCCAATTTAGAAGGAGGCAAGAGAGCGAGAATGAGCATGTTAATCGCCTATCCTTCCTTCTCTTTATTAAAACCCTAAAAGAACCCTACAAGACAAGAACTTAACAGATAAAACCTCAACCCACTTACCCACAAAATCGTATCAAAATGGGCATCTAAAGAAATTGGTGCACCTTGTTGTTTTATGCCCAAAACATCAAAAGTCTAACACCTGACATACCATACAAATTCCCTTTTCCAATAAAGATAGAAACTTTAGAGAGAGAGAAACAAATCTTAGACAGTATACCAATGACTCATCTCATCAAAGAAGAAAGATCAAATAACTTATCCAAGCATTAAAAAGAAAGGACGCTAAAACCAAACAGATAACTATCGAATCAAAGCATTTGCCTGTACTGCACACCAAAGAAAAGGATATAAATACATATATATATATATATATATAAAGAGAGAGAGAGAGAGAGAGAGAGAGAGAGAGGGAGAGAGAGAGGGTAAAAGGGGGGAAATATTTACAGATCAAGAATCAGGGAAAACAAATCAAAACCCAAATGCATCATCAAAGACCCAACAAGAATCTACACTCCCATTCAAGAAGAAACATCACATTATTCATATATACACATATATCACCATAAAATTATGATCTTATAACAACACAAGTTAAGAATCACCAAAGAAAGAGTGCAAGATCACAAAACCCTAGATAAAAGAGATTAAAAACTCAAACTTGGTTTGATTAATAAATAAAACAAATTGCATGAACAGTTTGTTGAGAGATGATGTGAGCACAGAACTCAAAGATTAAAGAAAACCCAGATGAGAAAATCAAATCACCTTAGAGAGAGAAAGTGTGAGAGAGAGAGAGGAGTGGCAGTGGGGGTTTAATTTGCTCTTTTTCCTCCTTCCTCCTCCGCACAGCGATCTCTCCTTTCAAATGATTGATGAATTGATTATTTTGTGGACAAAGCTTAATATAAAATAATAATAATAGTAGGCATAAATAAATATTTTAGAATTTGCAAAATAAAAGAAGGGTTGTCAATGTCATTTCATTGTCAATGAGAAAAAGGTTTTGAAAATGAATTTTGAAAAAAAAAATAAATTAAGCATTAATGATACTAAAATTTATTAAATATTAATAATTAAAATCTTAAATTATTTTATGTATTGTAAATATTTTTTCAAATATTGTAATTCTCTTTCTTTAAAAATACAAATTTACACATAATTATATCAATCTTTCTTTTAATTGAAGCAAAAGGCAATCCAAGTACGAAAATATGAATAATAAAATATAAATTTTAAATTTAAATGTAAAATATATAATAGCATATATGTATATATATCTCTATATTACTCATAATATGATTGATGGTAGATAAGGAAAGTGTTGTGAGAATTTATACCTTAAATAAGCACAAATAAACAAGGTGTAATTGTATTAAACTTGTGTGTGACTTGTTGTACTTACCTATCTTTAAACTTTAAAGAAATGTTAGTATAATTTACTTTATATTTTTTTACACACAATTTTATAAAAAATGTTTAATAATTTAAAATTTGTTAACAAGAGTTCTTGAAAATAAAAAAATAAAAAAAAATAACTATTTTAGGTGTTTATTTAACAAGGAGCAACGATGTAAGTAAAAAATTTTAGGAATAATTTCATTTTAGTGTATATTTAGAACTATATTTACAGACTAGTGATAAATTTTATAAATATTAAGAAAAAAAATTATAAACTTTTTTATGATTTTGTAATTAATTTTTGACAAAGTTTTTGAAATGTAATTTCTCCAATTTTTATACAACCCTTTTAAGGTCTTGAACTTAAATTTTGCAACAAAATATTACTTTTTGCCCATGAAAATGAAAAACAATTATCATACTTTCAAGTGGTGTTGGTTAATTAGAACGGAATGGAATAAAATGATGATTTTATCAAAATATTCATTCTCATATTTAGTTGATTAAAAATAATAAAAAAAATACATTACAAATAGAATTATCATTCACCATTATAAGATAATGATAATTTCATCAGAAAGTTTAAGGAATAATCACTCAATTTCATTTCATTTTTTTGAAGTGTACCAAATAGAAAATCATGATTTTACTATTGTTAGATCCACTTGTTTAACAAAAATTATATAAAACTTAAGGAGTTGTTTGGAGTGTCCTAAATAAGTGTATTTTTTGTCTTTTTGGATTAAAAAGTTGAGAAAAAAAAATATGAATGTTTGGGTTACCTTTTTGACTTTTTATGAAAAAATGTGCATTAAAAAATTATATAAAGATGTGTGTAGGAGAAGATCAGAGATGTGTGTTGTACAGTCGTACAATCTGCACAGCCGAATTAATGGTAAGAAATTATTGGCAACTTTTCGGGCATTGCACTGGACGGTTTTGTTCTGCCCGTGGGGGCCATCACGGGTCCCATTTTGATAATCTGAATTGTCAATGTGTAGAACTCGTCAAGTACTATATGTTTATAAAAAATCATGTTGATCGGATATCGATAGCTATCTGATCAAATTTATTTGTTTTCAATCGTTAATTATAACACCATCCATTTTTTATACAAAACTGATTTGATCATGTAGTTATCAATATCCGATCAATGTGATTTTTTATAGACATATAGTACTCGACGAGTTCTACAGATTAAACGGTTCGGATTATAAAAAAGGGACCCATGATGGGCCCCCACGGGCTGAACAGCAGTGTGTGAAAATTGCACCAAAATTGTGTAATTTTTCTTAACAAACGCAGCACAGAGCTGAACATACATGATTGTTAGTTGTACTTTTCTATGAAAAATTAGTTTTTTAATATTTTTTTGAGTGAATAGTGATAACTTTTTAACTTTTTGAGTAAAATTTTTTGACTTTTTATCTTTTTGGGGAGATGTAAAACTTAGCCTTAAGAAATTTTCTTGTAACATTAATAATTCTCAAACTATAAAGCTAATAAAGCTAAAATTTTCAATTATTTCCTTGCCACAAATTTTTTTTTATGGTCAAATACAAATTTTGTAACCTAAATAAATGGATGCATCTAATCTTTACTTTACTTTCTATTATTTTTCGTTTCTTTCTAATCAAAAAGATTTCTAACCGAAAAGATTGATATAGAATATATTATTAACATTGGGATCCACCACTTTTCTTTTTAACTGTGTAGATAAGTGTATTAATAGCTCAAATAGAATGAGTATCGTAAGGCTGGTTTGGAATCTTCCGTTTTAGTTAAGAAATTAAAAAATTATTAAATTAATCAAAAAATTAATAATTTATATTAAAAAGTCAAAAAAAAAATTCTCTCTACTTTTTGTACATCTTTTTGTAAAAAGTCAAAAAGTCATCCCCAACATATTAATTTTTTTTAGCTCATATTTTAGCCAAATAACTAAAAAATTACTAAATTAACATGTTTCCAAACAAGAAAGTCATTGCTTAACAAATTTAAATTAACACAAACCATAACTAGTGCTTTAGAGAGTTAAAGTAAAATGTGTTTTGAAAAAAGATAAAAGCAATTTAAAAAATGATATTTACGTTAAAGTCTAATTTTTAAGAATAAAGTGATATGGTATACCAATTAGTGTATTAAGAGTCTCTCTAATGATTTATTAGTGGAGCTGTTATAACTATAATTTGACAGCTGCTATATGTGTCAACAGCTGTCAAAACTTCCCTTCCTCTATTTCTCAGCAAAATAGATAAATTTTTACAAAATTGTCATTTTTACAAAACCAAACACAAAAAGTAGTGTGTCCGTCTGAACACACCAATTTTTATTAATTTATATGTTTGGTTCTGTCAAAATAGTATCTCACCATTAGAGTAACATTACTATAATTATACCATTTTCCACTGGATAGCAAAACTATTTTCTTATATTAATAATGAAATAGGGGAAAAAAAAAATTTGTTTGAAAATATGACTTGTGGCTAAACTAGATCTTCTGGTGTATCAATTTTATAGTCGTTGGACTTGTATTTATTGGTCCAGACACATTTTCACATTTATATGTAAAGTAGGTACATTGATTGGCGACCCCACGCACCGAAATTAGGGCCTGTCATAGGCTATCTTTAATCCTAATTTATGTTATTTGAGTGAAAATTTATTTATAACATATTTAATTTACCTTTAAAATCTTCTTTACTTTAAAAAAAATTCATCATAATTATAAATATATCTATTGAAAAATTGAGGGAGAATTTAGTTCTTTTTTTTTTTAAATAAAGGGTTTGTTTCTCCCTTAAATTAATAACAACTTTCATAAATGGATTAGAGCTTATTTCTAGGTTTTTTTTTTAGAAAAATTTTAAAATTTTGATTTTGTTGGCTTTTTTGACTTTCAAGGATTAGAAATGTAATTTGAGCGTGCCAGTAAGGATCAATAAGTCCTTACAGAAATACTAAGTGCCAACCAATTAACCAGACGATTGTTTTAAAATTCTTTTAGTCTCAATGAAAAATACTTTTACTAGTGGCTTGTTTTTAGGAGAAAATTCATAAGACTAATCGTAAAAATAAAAGAAAAATGGAGAAATCAAATTTCATTAAATAACCAAGAGTTTACAATTAGTACCTTCCCACTCTCACATCTTCGAAGGGAATTATAGCAACAGACTATCTTAGAACTACTCCTAGGAATTGAAGTGCAAAACAAGAAAATAAATGAGTGGAAAATAAAGGACTAGAAATGTAAAGGACCGAAAAATATAAATCAAAATAAACTGGCTTCTGAATCTGGTTCTGGGTTCTGTAAATGTAGCCATCAATGGCTATTTATAGGAAAAACTTTCCAGTAATAACTACCTAATAACCATCTAAAACTACTCATTCTTTTACCTTCACTCCCACTATGTCACATATCCCTCCATGTCTTCCATTAAGCCACTTTGTCTATCATATTCTTCACATGTGCTTTAATTTCTTCCACCTTGTCTTTCATGTTCTACTATGCAAGACCACTAATTTTGTAACTTCTCTTAACTCTTGATTGATCAAGAAAGTGCCACGTGTCCTGCAATAATAATAGTAATAATAATAATATTACTACTTGTGGTATCAACATTATCCCCCGCGGCTCTTTAAAAGTGATGTTTATTTGAATTGTTGAAGAGCTGAATCAAGCATAGAACTGATATGAGTAATAAAGTGCTTTGAATACCACAACAGCACCATCGAAGTGCTTCGAAGGAATACTACACTAAAGGCATATGCTTCGAATTCAATATGAGTGCTTCAAAGTGATCAATTCGAATTAAGAAGCAACAATTTAATTTGGACACTATACATACCAATCATGTTTGGTATGAGTCATGAGTAGAAGCTTTGTACTTTTTTAGGTGGCAAGTTCAAAATTTCAATATGAGACACCAATTTGTAATCCATGAATGCATGCACTCACTGTGTATGGTGTCAAAAAATCATGGCTAATACTTCAATGACAATGCAACACTACTATATTCATTGTAAAAAACCTCTTTGAAGCTCTTTCGGAATCCTTCAAAGCTTCTCTGACACCCTTCGAAGCTTACTAGAAGGTTCATTATAAAGAAGGACATATTAAAGCCTCTCTATCACTACTTCAAAGCTAATTTAGAATGCTTAGTGTTAATGTACACCTAAACCTACTCCACTACACACTCCACTTCACCTACTCCACTACACCACTCTACCTCCACTTCACCTACTCCACTACACACTCCACTTCACCTACTCCACTACACCACTCCACCTCCACTTCACATCTCCTATATAATGTACATATAATACACAATCAAAAATATCAATAATAATACATACAATTTATTCTCTCTGTAATTCTCTCTCTATCAATTTATCTTACATTCTCTCTGTAATTCTCTCTCTATCAATTTATCTTACATGGTATCAGAGCAGTAGGTTAAGCTCTTGGTATTCTTCGCCTTCCGGCGGGTGGCAACTTTGCCTTGACTGCCCGCCGGACCTCAACCAATTTGAGACCTCCATCAACTCGCAAGACCTCTCTCACACTTTCTCTCTCTACTTTACAGTGATAACTGCAAAACTTCTCCATAACCAACCCAACACAACAAGTCTCTTGGGTTCAACTATTATGGATTTCGATATACTGAATCTTGATGTGGATAACCAACCCATCTCATTCTCCATGCAAACAAATGTTGGGTCCAACAGGTGGCTGTGAATCAATCAATATGGCATCTCCAATACCAGATCAATCCTCCCGTCGGACCACTACAAGCTCTTGAAATCCAACGTCGACGCTTTGAATCTCATCCAGCTTGGTCTCACTCTCACCGACGCCGCCGGAAACCTCACACACCTCGACTCCGGCGAGAGCAGCTTCATTTGGGAGTTCAATTTCTGTAACTTCGACGTCGCGTGTGACCCCCACGCACCGGACTCCGTCGAGCTCCTCCGCAGCCAGGGCATCGAGCGACTACCTCAAGGCTACCAGTGGGTCCTTTGCTGCAACCGCAGGCACCACCGACGCATCCGTAGGCGGTGGATAACAACTGAGCGTCCCCATCGCAACATGAATCTAACGCCGGAGCTCTGCCGCCCTCTTCCGGCATCATTGGCAACCTCCCGGCATCGTTGTCAGAGACAGCACCACCATCGTCGTCGATCTCCATTGAACTCACACTCTCTGGTTTCCAACTCTCTAGAAATCCGCCATCTTCTCCGACCCATTCAATTTCACCTCCAACTGGAACGGTCCCAACGTCTGCTCTTATTTTGGAGTGTTCTGTGGCTAAAACAATCAACGAGATCATCCTCCTTAATGATAATCTCACGGGCTGTCTTCCTCCTGAAATCGGTTTCCTCAATAAGCTCACTGTGTTTGATGTTAGCTTCAACCACCTCCAGGGTTCACTGCCTTCTACCGTCGGACGCATGAGGAGCTTGGAGCAGCTGGATGTGGCCCACAATAGTCTTACTGGCCTCATCCCTGCAACTATATGCCAGCTTCCGAGGCTTCACAACAAGTGGGTACCTATTTTTCTTCTCCTCCAACCCACCATGTCCAACAACATTTTTTTCTCTCTGGTGATTCAGAAGCAGGCAAGCCAACTTTCAGCCCCGGGAACTTATCACCACCACTGAGCTGCGACTTGGCTGTGTGAAAATCTTCACCCCTTCTTCTATATCTATACATATCTATACCATATCTCTCCATTATATATTAATTAAGTGTTTATATCACCTACACAACACCTCCACCGCCATTCCCTAACCCACGTGGGCGTGTTCCCATCTTTTCATACGACCCATCATTCCCAAATTGTTTAATCAATCAGTCTGATCCCACTATCCCCACTTTCTTTATTTTATTTTATCTTCATTTTTTCATTAAAACAAAAATAAAATCAAATCAAATAAAATAAAAAATAACATAAAATAAAATAAAAAATCTCATTCCCCACCAACTCGTTTTCGTTCCACTTGATTTTTCTGCTTCGTATTGTGCCATTCATATCATACAGATTTGCACAACAAACTTTATTTTATTCATCTCAAGGATCTACCCAATCACAGTTCTCACCAGAGAGTTACACACACACACACACAAAAAAAAAAAAAAAAAAAGTCATTTCTTCTTGCCGGGATCAAACCCGATCACAATTTTACACACAAAAAAAAAAAAAAAAAAAACCCACCAACCCACAACCACCCACCCACAGGCGGGATTTTTTCCTTATCCCTTCTTTACTCTGCCGCCGGTCTTTTCTTCTTGCCTCCGTCCTGGACGGCCCTTGACGGTGCTGCCTCCGTGTTTCCCACTCCACTGGGCACGATCACTACTCTCTGCTCCTCCACTGCAGCATATGGCGGCCCTCCAAATCGGAACATAACGGTGGCCTTCCGTTTCAGCTCTTTATTTTCCGCCTTTAGCACACTTATCTCTGCTCGCGCATCCTTATACATGCGCTGGAGCAGAGCCAGTTGGGCGTTTAACTGCTGCATCTCATTTGTCCTACTCTGCAGTCGGTGCGACAGGTTTGTGACCGCCGTCATGGTCTCCATACATGACTTCAAAGTATACTGATTGGCCTCAATATCAGTTTGCACTGCCATTTTTTGCTCCACCGACCGTATCGGAAAGTTCAACGGAGCAAAACCAGAGGCGCTTGGTTGAGGTTCACTGGCCACCGCACCAGCTATCTCTCTTGTTGACTCGTTGAGGTCGGGAAAGAAAGTGAGCAGACCACGGGACGAAGAGGCCATATTCTAGGTAGCTGAACGGGAAGACGAGGCCATGTTTTTGGGTTGCTAAGTATTTCAGAGAAGCAGCGATTACCGATTGGTACTGTCAGACAGGGTTGGTTACCGAGTGTTTCAAGATTTGCAGCTCTTAGAGATAAGCTCTCCGAGAGTTCAGAGGTTTCAGACTGGTTTGCACAGCCTCCGCCTCACCCTTGGTTTAAATAGCCAGGGCCGATCCGCGCATCGCGCGCCACTTGCCGACAGACGACAAAACGGGCGCGCAAGCCAAGGTAGTCACGCGCCTCGCCATAATGTCCGGCACACCTTTTTATGAATTGGGCACGCCTTTTGATGGCACGCCTTTTGAAAGATTGGACACGCCTTTTGAGGGCGCGACTTTTGAGGGCTCGATATATATATCCATGTATATCTTTTGGGCAGCCTATATACACACTCATCCAGTGTCTGCTACAACGGTCCGACATGACCCCGTAAACTGTCTTCTACAACGGTCCGACATGACCCCATACACTGTCTTCTACATCGGTCTGACACGACCACACAGTGTCTGCTACAATGGTCCGACATGACCCCGTAAACTGTCTTCTACATCGGTCCGACATGACCCCATAAACTGTCTTCTACATCGGTCTGACACGACCACGCAGTGTCTGCTACAACGGTCCGACATGACCCCGTAAAACTGTCTGCTACAACGGTCCGACATGACCCCATAAACTGTCTTCTACACCGGTCCGACATGACCCCATAAACTATCTTCTACATCGGTCTGACACGACCACACAGTGTCTCTACACCGGTCCGACATGACCTCGTAAACTGTCCTGCTACAACGGTCCGACATGACCTCATAAACTGTCTCCTACACCGGTCTGACACGACCTCATAAAGTGTCTCCTACAACGGTCTAACACGACCATACCGTGTCTCCTATCCTGTTTATTTTATTTATCAGTTTACTTTCCTGTTTTGTTACTCTCTTCAAACTCAAGTTGGTTAGTTCCTATCCTCCTTGAGTTTGAGGGGGGCTGTTAATGTACACCTAAACCTACTCCACTACACACTCCACTTCACCTACTCCACTACACCACTCCACCTCCACTTCACCTACTCCACTACACACTCCACTTCACCTACTCCACTACACCACTCCACCTCCACTTCACATCTCCTATATAATGTACATATAATACACAATCAAAAATATCAATAATAATACATACAATTTATTCTCTCTGTAATTCTCTCTCTATCAATTTATATAATGTACATATAATACACAATCAAAAATATCAATAATAATACATACAATTTTTTCTCTCTGTAATTCTCTCTCTATCAATTTATCTTACACTTAGAAGCCACTCCGAAATGATTCGAAGTTTACCACCATGTAAAAATAGCAAATGTCTTACTTAACAGTAGCCAATATCATGGCAAAAAATTATGAGACGTCTTGAATTCTTGAAGAGTTATAATTCGAAAGATGAAAGCCATCCTATAAAGGTATTACTAGAGGGCCAAAATCATCATTCGAAGGCTGAAGGTGTCAACAAAGGACTAATTACATTCTTAAAAATACCTGGCAAAACTTCGAAGGTTCACAACCACCATTATTTTTTTTCCAAAGCTGTTGTTGATGCAAGATGGAGTGCTTTGAAATTAAAAAATTATGGCAACAAGAGTTTTGGAAACACACACGTTGACCAACAACAAAGCCAAAATGATTATTGTTTACATATCCACTTCGAAGACAATCTGGAGTATGAAAACGTCATGTCTAATACATAGCAAAGACCAGCTTTTGATCAAGAATGAAGGTTTTCACATTGCATGGTAGAAAACAACAAACATGTGAACTCATTGTTTTTTCTACAGAGCTTCTTCTTCCTTGGCCAACTGTACATTTGTATTGGCCATTATTTCATATATAACCATGAAAATAGCCATGACGATTATTATTGGTCATTTCCGTGCTTCCCATTATGAAAATATAGGAAAAAACTCAACAAATATATTTTTTAGACTTCGATATTTTGTTAACCATTTCATCAAAATTAAACTTTGATGTGAAACAAAAATCCAAAATGAATTTTGAACAACGAAGATAGTGGTATATGGTGGTTTTGAAAATTCAAATATTTTGAGATTTTTCACATTATCAAAAATTTTAAATCTATTTACCGTGGGTTGCTCATAATTTTTAACCCAACTTAAAAAGATCCTCTCTAACAAGCTTTTCATAACTTGGCTCTCTACAAATGGATGAATGAACCCCCCTAGCCATATATGGAATATCATTCTTAGCTATGTTTGACTCAAGAACATGCTCTTTCATTATGTTAATTTTCATAATTTGGCTCTTTAAAAACGAGCTCTTGAACTCCCCGGACCATTAATGAAGTTATTTTTTCACCAATTTCAGTCATAAAAAACTTGAAAATATTTTGTAAAACTCCACAAAATTTAGTCATTAAAGACTTGACAAGAAGGGTTGATAACTCATGTTTCCATTGGTAAATTTTCATATCAAATTGATGAATTACTCCAATTAAATGGTTTGTTTTTTCTTCTACCAAAAATATGATAATGAAGTAACAACTTGAAAATATTTTACATCAAGAAAATGAATCTCTTCTTGAATATTCAAAAAATTTCTTTGACAACAATATATTTCATATTAATAAATTTGAATGGCAAAATCTAATTCGTTTGTCATTTCTTTTTCTATGTCTTCTTCAAGACACTCATTTTCTCCTTGTCGTCTTCGTCTAGCCATTATAATGATAGTTCTACTGGGTGTGCTAAAAATATATGTTAACTTTTTTGGCTTTCGAGGATTAGAAATGTAATTTGAGCATGCCAGAAAGGATCAACAAGTCCTTATAGAAATACTAAGTGCCAACCAATTAACCAGACAATTACTTCGAAGTTCTTTTAGTCTCAATGAAGAAGACTTTTACTGGTGGTTTGTTTTTAGGAGAAAATTCAGAAGACAGATCACAAAAATAAAAGAAAGAGGGAGAAACAGTTTCAAAAATCAAATTTCATTAAATAACTAAGAGTTTACAATTTGTACATTCGCACTCTCACAGCTTCGAAAGGAATTACAGCAACAGACTATCTTAGAACTACTCCTAGGAATTGAAGTGCAAAATAAGAAAATAAATGAGTGGAAAATAAAGGACTGGAAATGTAAATTGACAGGAAAATATAAAGCAAAATAAACTGGCTTCTGGATCTAGTCATGGGTCCTGTAAATGTAGCCATCAATGGCTATTTATAGGAAAAACTTTTCAACAATAACTACCGAATAACCACTTAAAACTACCCACTCTTCTACCTTTATTCCCATAATGTCACATATCCCTCCATGTCTTCCACTAAGTCACTTTGTTTATCATATCCTTCACATGTACTTTAATTTCTTCCACTTTGTCTTCCATGTTCCACCATACAAGACCACTAACTTTGTAACTTCTCTTAACTCCTAATTGATCAAGAAAGTGTCATGTGTCCTGCAATAATAATAATAGTAATAATAATAATATTACTATTTATGGTGTCAACAGATTTATAATCAAAAAAATGTTCCCAAAAAAAAAAAATACTGTAACAGTGAAATTTTTACAATAACGATTCAATTTTATGGATATTTTGATTTAAAAAAATGAATAGACACAATCTATTATATCATTTTATGTTTTTTTTTTTTTTGGGGGAATCTTGTGCACAAGTGCCATAGGAAACGAGAAATTAAAAAAAAAATTGAGAAAAGCACAAGGTATCTTTTTTTTCAATTTTTTTTTTAAATATTTTTTTATATTATTTTATAAATAACCAGACATTTAACATAAATAGAGATAAAGTTTCAAAAGACTAATCTAAGTGCTCACATATATACAGGGCCGGCACTGAAGTGAGGCGACTAAGGCGGTCACCTCGAGCCCTCAATTTTAAATAAAATGTAGGGCCCCCAACTAGGGGAGTGTATCATGTCGTGTTATTTCATAATTATTTTAATATTAGCTCAATGCATTTATTTTCATGTTGTCGTATGGTATTATTTTGATTCGTGTCCGATTGATGTTTAATGTAATAACTTTCATTTTTAATTAAAAATAACTTAGCAAGTGTATGGAGAGATTAAATTTTTTTTCATAAGTTGAAATTTATAAAATTTATTTCCACTAAATAAAATTATTCATAGAATGTTTGATTTTAATTCAATTACATTTTTCTAATTAAAAAAATTGTACCTTTATATGTTTTTTACTAGATTGACTCTAAAATAGGTAACAAAAAAATACTTATCTTAAACAATAAAAAAAAATATTAGCCTTAATTATTATGTTATATACTTTTTTACTCAATTAGATGGAATTAAATAAAAGATTAAAAAAATGTCATAGCATCTCTTAGTGAACATTAAAATATATAACTAACAATTCATATTATTGAGTCATGTCATACTTGGGTTCATGTTGAAAAATAGTCAACCTTAATTTGCTACTTTTATATATTGCTTGAGTTGTGTAAAAAATTCTCATCCTTACCCCCAATTAATTTTAGTTATTATAGAATTGGTCAGCAAAAAAATAAAGATTCGATGCAACTATTTTATAGCATTGAAATTTTGTTACCTTAGTTATTATAGCATTGAAATTCAACTATTTTATGTAAAAATAGTTATTTGTTTTATATATATATATATATATATATATATATGTATTTGTTGTCTAAATTTTGTTCAATTATAATGCAATAGAAATAAATTTTATCCTTTTTGTTTTATCCAAACACTGTTTTTTGTTTGTTTTGGTAATGATATATGAATGACCTAATTTAAAAAATTCACCTTAGGCCCCTAATAACTCTCGGTCGGCCCCGCATATATAATAATATAGAAGATAGATAGAAGATATATATATATATATACATATATTTGTATATTGTTACTCAATTTAAAATTTGCTATTTTTTAATAAAAATTGCTTGAATTATGCTATTATTAGGCATCCCTTACCTAATCCAACCCATTACATATCGAGAAAGATATAATAAAAATTAAAAAATATATATATATTAAAAAAAATGAAAAAAATGTTGGAATGGAAATGCTGCTTCTAACGCCTTTTCAGATGCCCGTCGTGGTGGTTGGTATGCCTTATCAATCTAAAATAAATAAGCGAATATTAAAAAAATAGAGAGTAAAAAAATAATTTCAAAATTATGGAGGTACAAAGTTATTTATGTAAACAAATCTTATACCTCCATCATTTAATATATATATATATATATATATTTTTTTTTTTTTGAAATTTTCCCATATAAATATTATGCCCTTCATTTAATAGTTTTGTTTTTAAAAGTTAATATTAATATTGCTTTATAAAAAAAAATATAAAATAAAAATTAATGTTAACTTTGAAGGTGAAAACCTTTTAAAAAAACTATATAAAAAAAGAAACTAGGTTTTATTTATTTATTTTTAGTTAAGTAAAACTAGTTTTCATAATAAAAAAATTCTAATTACTGCCTTACTATGAGTAATCGGCCATTATGTGGTTGTTAAGAATTAAATCATGTCAAAAAAATATAAAATTTTAATAAACATTTGACATATGTTCATACATTTTTATGTGTTTTATGCATATTTTAATATATATATATTTTTTTACATATATACCAACATTAATCATAGTTAAATAGACGATGGTTAGCCATTTTCATGCATAAAAGTGTATGCAAATATTTCAAATTTTACTTATTATTATTATTATTATTTACATTATTTAGTTCTCACTCAATAGTCAATGAACGATGGTTAGCAAGACCATTTTATAAAAACTTTGTTTTGTAAATTTATATTTAAGCAGGTAAATAAGAAAAACGTATTGAAAACAATGGGAGTTATAAAATATGATATAAGTTAGAATACTCTGTTTGAATATTCGATTTATCAATGAAAACGAAATGAAGAGATATATATATATATATATATATAAATAGAATTTGTTCACAAATACTTATTTATTTTCTAATCCAACTAAAACAAATTGCCAAAAAAAATACATATATTTAAACTTATTTTTCTTTTTTCTTTTTCCCTTATTCCTTTTCATTTTTCACCAAAAATCTAAAAATTCAAATGCCACCAAGTGCTTAGCAACACACAAATTTTTATTTTTTATTTTTAAAGGAAGAACATATATTTCGAAACAAATAAAATTTATAATAATAAATAGTTGTTTTATTCACACACAAATCAATTACAGAAATAAACACAATTCTCTCATGTGAGCGTGGAATTCACAAAAATGTTGAACCAAATTTATGTAAAAGGATTGTAAATTGTTTAACATTGGGATTAAGGTTTTAAAAAAAAAAATATATATATATATATATATATATATATAAAAGTGTTGAATAGTGTATTAATTTAAATAAAATGTGCATTGAATTCAATGAAAGTAGCTTTTATAATCTTATTCTTCAATTTTATTTTTTATTTTTTTTTCTTATGTCTAGTAATACCTATTAACAAGACTCTTTTAATAATAAGGCCATTCCTATAGCGTTAATTAAAGTTTTACCAAAAAATAGGATTTTAATATATATTATTTTCACTCGTATACAGATTTAAACCATGATAATATAATTGGTATCCCCTGAAACCTTGTTTGGTTTTATAACTCATATAGTTTTAAAGTTGTTTGTTTTTCTTGTTTTTTGCCTTTTGTAATTTTATTTTCATATCTAGTGAGTTTCTTTTACTTTTTAATACACTTAATCTAAATATACTTAAAAATTAAAATATTTATGAAGAAATTTGAATTTGTTTTACGAAAAGCAAAAAATAAAACAAAAAATCCTAACACGTTTCTATATTCTTTTGTTTTTAGTTAATTTTTTTTTAGAATAATTATCAAAATAACGAAAAATTCAAAAATAATTTTTAAAAATTAAGCCAAATAGATTGATTAATTTTTATTATTCAATTGTGAGAATAATAAGTTAGGCAGGGAGTCTTCAAAGGTGCAAAATTTGTCAAGACAAGTGGGCCATAATAACATTTAACAATAGCCATAGAAATTCAAAATTTGCGGATGCTGTGTGAGTAGGTCTAGGCTGGTGACCGTTGGAGTGTCGTCTTCAGTTTTCTTCCCAAATAGCCGTTAGCGGTGCCAGCTTTCAATTCAGTATTAGATAAAAGCTTCTTATTTTTATTTTTTTAAAATGGGTCAATTAAAGTTTTGGAATTACTGGTTCCGTTTGGCAGAGTTGTGAAAAAGTGATTATATATTATAACTTAACAGATTATGACTTATAACTTTGAAAATAAACTGTTAATTTGTTTGGTGCAGCTGTGAGATTATAAATTTAAGCAGCAAAGTAGTATTTAGTTAATAAGCTGTAAAATAGTTTTTTACTATATAATTGTCATTTCTGCCTTTATATGATATAAAAATGATTATTTTGTCATTTTTTTCAGTTTTAATTTTAAAAAAATTATTTCATTAATAAAAGTTAATATAATTAGTATTAATTAGTATCAATTAATATAAAAATTGATACATTTGATAAAAATGTAATAGAAGTATTATTGTTACAATTTTTTTCCATTATAAATTAATTAGTATCAATTAATTTCTTAATTAGTATCAATTAATACTAAAATTATTAATTAGTATCAAGTAATGGTTTAATTAGTCTCAATTAATACTAAAATTATTAATTAGTATAAATTAATATTAATAATTAATTTTTATTAGTATCAATTAATATTAATAATCAATAATTGTTATTAATTAGTATCAATTAATAATTAATTCAATACAGAAGTATACAATATTAATTTATTAATAATTAATACCAATTAATATTGATTTTTTTTCTTCAGAAATGTACAATTTTTATTTTTTAATTAATATAAAAATATACAATATGAATTTATTAATAATTAATACCAATTAATATTTATTTTTTAATTAATATTGATTTTTTTCTTTTTCTTCATAAATACACAATTTTTTCTTTTTTAATTAATATTAATATTAATTAATATTAATATTTGGATATTGACGAGGGTATTTAAGTAATTTTAGCCCCCCACACCAACTGCGCACTTAAGTCGAAAGTTTAAGCATCCCTTGACCAGTTTTTGAAATAAACTGAGAAATAGCTTAATTTAAGCTATAAGCTGGTTAACTTAAACTGCACCAAATACAATATTTTAGCTTAAATTAAACTAAAAACTGAAATAAGCAGCTTATAAGCCCTACCAAACAGACCTATCATGCATTGTTTTTTAAAATTGCACTATTACCTCTCATCAAATAACATCGTTTAATGGTAATTTTTTTTTAAAAAAAGGTAAATTTATCATAATACTCTTAAGGCATGTTTAATTGACAAGATTAGAGTATGAGATTGGAATTATTAATCCGTGGACTCAATAATCGTGTGTTTGTTTTGAAATTTTGTTTCAGAATTATTAATCCAATGGATAATTAATCTAACAAATTTGTAGGATTATTAGTAATGGGGTAGGAGAGAGATTATATATCCTAAGCTGAGAAATAAAATAAAAAAAACTCTTTTACGCTTGATTAAAAATTAAAATACTTATTATTTTTGTAACAACCTAGATTTTTAATTATTCTGTAGAATTTATACTAATATTATTTAATCTCAGTTCGAAAAATATATAATTTATTATATATTATTATATGTAATTTTGTAAAATAATATAATTATTAAAAGTTTAGGTGTCAAAATATAAATAATAATAATATAGATAATATAAATAATAATAATAATGAGTGTGGTATTAAAATAAATAATTAATTTATTATTAGTATATGATAAAATATAATTTAATTAAAAATTAATTAATTTATATAATTATATTAAAATATTAAATTAAAATATAATTATCTTAAATATCTATTAAGAATAAATATTAAGAATAAGAACAAATCTGTGAAATCATTATTTCCCTATAAATATGGACGCGTGTCACGCCCGGAGAGAAAACAGAAAGAAGAAAGAAAAAGAGAGAGAAAAGAAAGAAGAAAAGGAAAGAAAGGAAATGAAGGAAATAATAGTGAAAGTTTAAAGGGTCTTTGATAGTAAAAATAAATGGTGAGGTATTAAAATTAAAGTGAGTTATATTATATTTTGAGTTATCAAAATGTATTTTACTTATGTTTTGACTTGCCGAAATATATTTTATATAAGTTATGTTTATAAATTATTATAAACTATATTATTATTTCACTTAGGTGGATTTATTTCTGAACCCTATTTATTAAAAGGAAACTCATGAATATATTTGTTTTACTTTTAAAGAATATTTGATTATGTCTTTATAAACAATTATGTTTTGTAAGTACCACCACGGGAGTCCCACGCCTTGGGGACTGAAATAACCATTGGGTTCTGTTTGACCACTTTGTGGTCCTCTGTTTGTCATGGATCCATTGATCTCTGTTCTGTGCAGACCAAAGTGCTGTGCGGAGCTAAGTGCTAAACTATTGTGGGAGCCACCTCTAGAATCCGTACTAGCCACCTCTTGAATCTGTACCTCTGTTCTGACTGTCACTTCTGTGACCTCTGTTCTGTACCGTGGTTATGATTATCTATTTATATAATATTTGTATTTCAATTTCTGCTACTTCAATGATTTCTGCTACTCAAATGATTTGTTTATGTAAACGTTTTGGCTACATAACTATCCATGGTTTTTTCGTGTCCCTTATACTCTTGGTATAATATTTCTCACTCTGCCATGTGTTTATAGTTTTTTTACCAATTTTCAGGAACACATGCAATTCAGAAATAACTTCTGAAAAGTCTTAGACGCAGGGTTACGGCATAGACACACACAACACTTTTATGATATTTTTATATGTAAATATCGGCCTTTTTGGTCAATATATTTTGTAATAAAAATAGAAGCTCCAATGATTATTTTGGTACCCTTACTCAAATATTTCTTCCGCTTGCGTTTATTAATTTGTTTATGAATTGGCCGTAGGTAACTTCAGTTACTGACTATCACGATACTTAACCCTTGGGTACAGGGAGCGGGTCGTGACAAATGGTATCAAAGCAATGGTTTATAAAATAAAAAATCATCATTGAAGCATAGGACACATGTACATTTAAGAAGTGGGATAGCGGGTATTTAGTACCAAATTATTATATTTTATTCGTCGATTTAATTATATTATAATTTTATATGATTATATATATATAATAATTTTTTTTTTAGTGTGCCTAATTTGTGAAGGATAATAGATATAATTTATAGTTATTACAGTAAAAGAATGACAAGAAAAGAAGGATGTCGGGCTCAAGCACCCACCAAAATTATAATATAATTAAATACATATAATTTTCAGTTCAGTATTCAAAAAAAAAATTTATTTTGATTTTTTTTTTTAAATGGGTTCAAATTACAAAGATACTAATTTCGAAACTATTTCCCATCAATGAAAAGTTCATCTCAAATTTTCAATTCTTGCATATAATTCTGTCATTATGTTCTCATTTTTATTTATTTTATCGTAAACAAAACGAATGAAAAGTTTTTCAAGTCACCCGCTATTTCTCATTTTAGCCCAAACTAATTTTTGACAACTAGACTGTGAGTTATTTTTAGTAAAAAAATTTTTTTGAGGTAGTATTTTCTATCAGATTAATCATCTAATATATATTTATCATAGTGCGCAGCGGACAGCTTACATATGACAAATTTCGAGGACGAAATTTTAAAAGAAGAGAAGATTGTAACAAACTAGATTTTTAATTATACTGTATAATTTATATTAATATTATTTAATCTCAGTTCAGAAAATATATAATTTATTATATATTATTATGTGTGATTTTATAAAATAATATAATTATTAAAAGTTTAGGAGTCAAAATATAAATAATAATATAGATAATATAAATAATAATAATAATAAGTGTGATATTAAAATAAATAATTAATTTATTATTAGTATATGATAAAATGTAATTTAATTAGAAATTAATTAATTTATATAATTATATTAAAAAATAATTATCTTAAATATCTATTAAAAATAAGTATTAAAAATAATAATGAATATATGAAATCATTATCGAATCTGTCACGTAGTGCCTTATTCCCTTGTAAATAGGGAGGCGTGTCACGCGTGGAGAGAAAACAAAAAGAAGAAAGAAAAAGAGAGAAAGAAAAGAAAGAAGAACTGGAAAGAAAGGAATGGAAGGAAATAATACTGAAAGTCGAAAGGGTCTTTGATAGCGAAAAGAAATGGGAAGGTATTAAAATTAAGATGAGTTATATTATATGTTGAGTTACTAAAATATATTTTATTTATGTTTTGACTTACTGAAATATATTTTATATAAGTTATGTTTTATAAATTATTATAAATTATATTATTATTTCAGTTACGTGGATTTATTTCTGAACCCTATTTATTAAAAGGAAACTCATGGATATATTTGTTTTACTTTTAAAGAATATTTGATTATATCCTTATAAATAATTATGTTTTGTAAGTACCACCACGGGAGTCCCACGCTTGGGGGACTTAAATAACCATTGGGTTCTGTTTGACCACTTTGTGGTCCTCTGTTTGTCATGGATCCATTGACCTCTGTTTTGTGCGGACCAAAGTGCTGTGCGGAGCTAAGTGCTACACTATTGTGGGAGTCACCTCTAGAATCCGTACGAGTCACCTCTTGAATCCGTACCTCTGTTCTGACTGTCACTTCTATGACCTCTGTTCTGTACCGTGGTTATGATTATCTATTTATATAATATCTGTATTTCAATTTCTGCTATTTCAATGATTTCTGCTACTCAAATGATTTGTTTATGTAAATGTTTTGGCTACATAACTATCCATGGTTATTTCGTATCCCTTATACTCTTGGTATAATATTTCTTACTTTGCCATGTGTTTATAGTTTTTTTACCAATTTTCAGAAAACATGCAATTCAGAAATAGCTTCTGGAAAGTCTTAGACGCGGGGCTGCGGCATAGACACACACAACATTTTTATGATATTTTTATATGTAAATATCGGCCTTTTTGGTCAATATATTTTGTAATAAAAATAGAAGCTCCAATGATTATTTTGGTACCCTTACTCAAATATTTCTTCCGCTTGCGTTTATTAATTTGTTTATGAATTGGCCGTAGGTAACTTCAGTTACTGGCCATCACGATACTTAACCCTCGGATACGGGGAGCGGGTCGTGACAATTTTTATATAATTTTATATTTTAGAAGGCTAAAAATAACTTTTAAAATTTTTAAAATATTTTTTGATATTTATTATATCAAATTAGTTTATATTTTAAAAAAATTAAAAAACAAACCAAACATGGCTTTTGTATTTTGTATTTTTATTTATTTATTTATTTATAATTTTTTTCAAAACTGCGTTTATGAAGAAATTTTGATAAAGTAAAAATTGTGAAGAAACATTTATAGAGGATAAGATTGGAAAAACTATATATATATATAATTGTTAACCTACATTCATATTTTCTT
The DNA here is from genome assembly GCF_055761805.1 of Camellia sinensis. Taxonomy (NCBI): domain Eukaryota; kingdom Viridiplantae; phylum Streptophyta; class Magnoliopsida; order Ericales; family Theaceae; genus Camellia; species Camellia sinensis. The sequence goes on along the minus strand of NC_138970.1, from coordinate 25,249,466 downwards.
TATCCAATGCAAATTAAACAATGAACAAAGGGTTAATTTATTCTACTAATCAATTGGATAGTAAATATCACACTAATTTGATTGGATTATTAATGTCTTCACTTATTAATCTTGTGAATCAAACATGATCTTAGGCCGCATTTGTTTGGGGTTATAGAGCGAGGATTGTGATTGATAGTGAGGTGAAACCTATTATATGTCATGTTTGTTTTGAGAGAGTGGGAAGGGACTCCTAATCCTTAGTATGGATAGACCTTGAAAGGGGGATTGAGATGGAGGTGGTATTAGAATTAGTCCGCCGGACTTTTTTATTTTTTATTTTATTTTTTTACATGTTTGACATTTTTTTTGAACATTAATGCTTAATTTTTTACATTTTTTATTAAGTAAAAATCATTGTTTTATTTGTTTTATTTTTTTCTAGAAATTTTTTATTTTTTTACATTGTGGGCATTTTTTTTAATATTAATGTTTAATGTTTTTGAGATTTTTTATTTGTTTTATTGGTTTTATATTTATTGTATATAAAAATAATTTAACAATTCCTATACCAACAACTATTACCAAAACAAATATAATTTTACTTAATTCTCTCATTAACAATCCTTTTATTATTAATTCACCCATTGTAAATTTTTTCTATTCTACCTATAAAAGCAAACGTAACCTTCCAGCTTCGTTTGGGAAGCCATGGTTTGGGCTTTTTTGATTATTTTAGCCACAAAAAACAAAATAAGCTATTTTAGTCATAACAAACGAAACATCACATCCAACCCATAATCATTACATTCTTATCTCACAAAAAAACTCAAAAAAGTCAAAAAGCCAAAAAGCCCTTCCCAAACCAAGCTTTTAAGCCCAGACTAAAATAGCCAAAAAAACTAAAAAGCTAAAAAGCCAACCCACTTTCCAAACGGAGGCTACATGTGCTACACAATTAGGATGGCCATTTCAGGTTCATTTCAATTACTCACACAACTGCCCTCCAAACCAACACTCCCACCACCATTAGAGTTTGGACAATGATAGAGATCATTAAAAATGGTGTTTTAAAGCAATTATTAATAATGTGGTATCTATTTTTTTTTTAAAAAAAAAAACACAACATTGTGACAGGGGGTGAGACCCACTACTACATCATTAGTGGTAGCACTAATTAACACCACTTTTAGTAGTCTCTATCATTACTTTTTCCCTGAAAATTTTACCTTTTTTTACCACCTCAAACCACCACTTCTCACTACATGTGCTCAAATTTTTATATGCCACTAATGTTTAATATTGAGTGTCCATACTTAACATTTAGGGTGTTTGGAGAAATTAGTAAAAAGTTGATTTTTTGACTTTTTTTTTAGTAAGAAAAATTTATTTTTTTGTGACTTTTTAAAAAGAATTTGGTAAAAAGCCAAAAAATTGACTTTTTACCAAATTCTCAAATTGCTTCTTAACGTTTTAAGTCATTTTCATTGAAGTAAAAAGAATCTTAACACAATTGTTTAGTAATTGTTTGACTAAAAATAAATTTATAAATATTAATTAATCTTTACTAGCACATTCAAAATTACAAAATTGACCTTCCAAATTTTCATTGATTCAAAAGGAATTTTAACACAATCACTTGATAATTGTTTGACTTAAAATTAATTTATAAATATTAATTAATTTTTACTAGCACATTCGAAATTATAAATTTTACCTTTGAAGGTAGGAAGGAGAAACCAATAGTACCATACAAGTATAGAATTTATATACAAAAAAATTCATAGACAATAGCCATGTTTGGTTTGATTTTTAAAAACTTGTTTCAGAAATTTTTTATAACAAATTAAAATTTAATTTGGTGAAAAAAAAATACTTATTATTTTTATATAATTTTATCTTTAGAAAGGCCAAAAGTAATTTTTAATTTTTAAAATTATATTTTTGATATTTATTATTTTTGAAAAAATATCATATAGTTGGGAATTTGAAAAAGTAAATACAAATTTGTTTGGACGGACTGGATAAGGGGGATTGTAATCCATCGGACTATTAGTACTGGGATATATTGTCCTGAGACTATTTGGTTGGACTAAATTTGTATCCTATGTTTGTTTTGTATCCTTTGTTTAGTCATGGGATTAGATGTCTGGATTGGACTATTTTTAGTTATCTAATGTTTGTTTGGGATATTATGGAGAAGGATAAATATCCAAATGACTATTTTATCATTTTCAATTATTTACTAAGTAATAGCAATATTAAACATAACTTTAATATTTTAATTATTTTTAACTAGATTAAATAAAAATTTGTTTTATTTTATTTTTTGCACAATATTTTAATTATTTTAATTTATTATTTTCAATTAAATTAAATTTATAATTTATAATTTATATTTTTTATTTAATATATAATTTTAAATTAACGACAATAAAAAATAATTTTATTTAATATATAAATTAAATTTTCAACAACACTAAAAAAATTTAGTTTATAAGGCCATAATTTATAATTTATTATTTTTAAATAAATTTTATTTATAATTTATATTTTTATTTAATATATAATTTTAAATTAACAACACTAAAAAAATAATTTAATTTAATATGTAAATTTAATTTTTTAACAACACTAAAAAAATTTAATTTATAATTTATAATTTATAATTAAATTTTTTTATTTAATATATAATTTTAAATTAACAACACTAAAAAAATAATTTATAAATGTTCAAAAGACTATTTTATCATTTTCTAATTGTTTGCTAAGCAATAGCATGGAGGGTAAAATAGACATTTCACAAAATAATCCCATGGGATACCAATCCCATGGTTTCTATCCCACCTCCCCCATGGGATAGAATAGTCCCATATCTGTGGGACTAATAGTCTGGGGGAACTATTAATCTGGAGCAAAAAAAAATGAAACAAACAATGGACTATTAGCCCGGTAGAACTAATAGTCCAATCTCACCCCCTAATCCTTCAAAACAAACACACCCTACAAGTATAGAATTTATATACAAAAAATTCATAGACAATAGCCATATTTGGTTTGATTTTTAAAAACTTGTTTCAGAAATTTTTTATAACAAATTAAAATTTAATTTGGTGAAAAAAATAAAAAAAATAAAAAATACTTATTATTTTTATGTAATTTTATCTTTAGAAAGGCCAAAAGTAATTTTTAAAATTATATTTTTGATATTTATTATTTTTGAAAAAATATCATATCAGTGGGAATTTGAAAAAGTAAATACAAATCAGCGGGAAACTATATAAATATTAAGGGTAAATTATAAGTACATGAGGTTTAATTAAAATACATTCATTCCATCTAATGAGGTTTATAATTTTAAAACAAATTGGCCCTTTTATTAATAAATCATTAAGTCAATTAATAGTTTTTAATGATATTAGAAATATATTTTAATTAATAATTTATGTAATCTTATTATTATATAGGACAACAATTATGAATTTTATTTTTTTAGTTAATTCTGTTAAATAAAAAAAAATTAACAAGGGGATATTTGTAATTTTTCAAACCACATGAGGCAATCTATATTTTAAACAAATCTTAAGGGTTGTGTTTGTAATTTACTCAAATATTAATTATTAAATTTATAATCCTTTTCAGGAATTTGAAAAAAAAAAAAAAAAAATCTGCCTTCCATTGGGCTGTTATTACCCCTTTATTTTGTCAAATTGTTTCCATTTTTTTTCAAAAAAAAAGTTCTGATTTGTTTATTTATGAAACACAAACCAAACAGCGTTCGTTTTAGGAAGTGCTAATTTAGTCAATTTTTTTTTTTATACAAATTTAATCGGATTAAATTAGTTCCGTTTTGAAAGAATTTTTGATTTTTTTTAGTAAATTACAAATATATCTTTTAAATATAATTTTGAAAATTACATTCCACCCTTTAAGATTTTTAATTTCATAATAAATCGCCCATTTTAATAATAAATTATCAAGTCAATTAACCATTTTTAATAATTTCAAAAATATGTTTCAATTAATAATTTAAGTAATTTTATTATTATATAGGAGATCAATTATGAATTTTATTTTTTTAGTTAATTTTGTTAAATAAAAAATTCTAACAAGAAGGTATTTGTAATTTTTCAAACCGCATGAGACAATCTGTATTTTAAGAAAATCTCAGGAAGTGTATTTGTAATTTATCATTTTTTTATCTAAATGTGTTGTATGTCATAAAAAAATAAAATAATTATGATTTAAATGTGATTTTTTTTTATTGCTTATTTACCCAATTTTATCTTTTTGTGCGTATTAGTCAATTTAGCTCTAACCAAATTAGGATTCATATGTGAAGTGACTTTTTTAATAGTTTTTTTACTAGATATCTAAAAATGTCAATTTATTAACTTATTTAGATTACATTAACTCCCTACTTTTATGTATGTTTTTTCATAATAAGTAAAAAAAAATCAGTTTATAAACCATACCCAAAACAATCGATAATGTGAAGAAAAAAAAATAATCAGTATGTTTAGTTTCAGTTTTTTGAGTTTTATTTTCTGAAAGTTGATTTTTTTGTTTTTTGTGTTTTTTTTATTTTTAGTGATTATTTTTATAATTTTAAGCAATTTTTCCCCTTTTTTAGATATTTTTACTTGGATGTATTTAAATAGTAAAATATTTTTGAAAAAATATTTTAAAAATTTAATAAATACACAAAATGTATTGAATTTTTATTTTTATTTTTTGTATTTTTGGTATTTAGTGAATTTTTTATTTTTTTTTTTACAAATATTATGCTTTTTAAGTGTATTTATGTTAAGCGTGTCTAAAAATTAATAAATTACTTAAAATATTAAAGAAATTCAGTGAAGACAAAAAATTCAGAAGACAAAAATATACAATTTTTTGAAAAGTGAATTTTGAAATTGAAACCAAACAGAGTAAATATACTTGATGTTTTTTTTTTTTGATTTTTAAAAAAAAATGTACAAAAAATAATGTGAATATAAATGAATCTTTAACCTTACAGAGTGAATAAAAAAATAAAATAAAAAAACTTTTTCATGTAAGTTAATTTTTTAAACTATTTAAATATTTTTTTAATTTTTTAATTAAAATAGTCACAAGTAAAACAAAACTATATTTTATTTTAGAACGGAACTATAACACGTGATTAAAAGTCAAAATATGCAGAATTACGAGTCATAGTTGTAAAAATGTAAAAGTTACTGAGCAATGCTATATTCATCAAATTTTAACTTGTTTTAGTCCTCGTTTGGTAAATATTTTAGGGTTAAAAAAATATTAAAAAATAAAATAGACTATATAAATTAATAAGATAAAATGTCACATTTAAACTATAATAATTATATTTTTTCTATTACAAAAATTAAAAAAAAAATCTAAAAATAAAAACCAAACGAAGCTAAAACAATCTCAACACAAAAAAATTGACTACCGTAACCACTGCAAAACCAAGTTAAATTTGTGCACATAAGTTATCCGGCTAATTATTTGGGCGATTGATTAATATGCACAAATTTAGACAAGACAAATTCAAATTTGATGAATGAATTATTTTTCAAAATTATTTATGTGTTATCATAATTCTATGATTGAAAATGATACAAGTACAATCATCAATACAATAATGGTTTGTTTGATTTGTGTTTTGAAATAAATTTTCAAAAAAAATTTGAGAAGAGAGTTTAGAGTTTTTTTTACTTTGTTTGGTTTGGTTGTATATTTTGAAAGGCAGTGGCTTTGGTCCAGTCCAAGATCGGACTGGACCGTACTATTGGGCCCACCACGGGTCCCGTTTTGATAATCCGAACAGTTCAATGTGTAGAACTCGTTGAGTACTATATGCCTGTAAAAAATCACGTTGATCGGATATCGATAGCTATGTGAACAAAACAGTTTTTTATCAGCCGTTAATTTTTTTATCGTCCATTTTTTTTATACAAACTGATTTGATCACATAGCTATTGATATCCAATCAACGTGATTTTTTACAGGCATATAGTACTAGATGATTTTTACAGATTGCACGGTTCAGATTATCAAAACGGGCCAAAAAAAGGGCCCCATGGGCCGAACTGGACGAGTCCAGTCTTGATCTCAACTTGAGACAAGCTGGACCCATTTTGAAAAATAATTTTGAAATTTGGGAGTTTAGGATGATTTGATATTTTTGTGGTACTACATGCATTAATTAGTGTACACAACAGTATACTAATTACTGTTATGATATTATTATTGATCACATTTATTATACAAGTTACAAATACCGAAAACCATACAAATGATGCCACATCATTTTGTTAGTACATTAGTATGCACATTAATTAGTGCATATAGCATTATTCTTGATATTTTATTGTAGTTGAGTAAATATGTATGAGAGAAAAAGTGATTGAGAATGAGAGAATAGAGAGAAAAAATAATTAATTGATGTATAATAGAGAGAAATAATTCAAAAAAAAAATTAAAAAATTTGTAACTGAATATGCTTTTAGAAAAAAAAAAATTCAAAAACATATTTCAAAACACAAAACAAACGCACCCTTAGGGGTTTTTTGGGATGTTTTAAATAGGTGCATTTTTTGACTTTTTATGAAATATGAGTTGGGTTTGAAGTGATGTGGTAAAGAGGTGATATGACTTAAATAAGGTGATGTGACTTAGGGATTGGTTGGGGTGTCGTAAATAAATGTACTTTTTGGACTAAAAAACTGAGGGGAAAAAAATGGTTGTTTAGGATAACTTTTTGACTTTTTACGAAGAATGTGTATTAAAAAATTGTATAAATTAGTATATAAGAGAAGATTGGGATAAAATAGGCTATACGGTAGGGGTGCAACTTGGGCGGGCTCAACCCGAGCAACCCGAATTCAGTTCGAATTTTTTTAGGGCTTGGACAAGATATTTTTAAATTCAATACGAGCTTAAGCAAAAAATGAGAAGCCCGAATTAAATTTGGACGGGCTTGGGCAAAGACATCAAACAACCGGAGTAACCCAAAACCCGAATTATACATATATAGATATATAAAAATATTAAATATATATAAAAATTATTAGCCATTACATGATATTAAAGTAATTTAGATTATTAAATCATATTGAATATATATTATATATACAAATAACATAAAATCTTAATTTTTTTTATTTTCACTAATAAATTGTGAAGACTATTGTAGTGACATATCTCTTACATTACATAAATTATTTGTTTTGATAGTATAAATGATTTTCTCTCTCTCTCTCTCTCTATATATATATATATATATAAAGTAAATAGAATCCAATTTTAATAATTTAATAATGTAGCTACAAAAAAAAAAAATACAATTCGGGCAATTCAGGCAACTCGGACAATTCGGGTTTAACTCGGGTCGGGCTTGGGCAGGCAACCTCGGGTTACAATTTGAGCTTGGGCGGCCTGGGCAGATCTCAGCACAAGTTGGGCTGGGTTTAGACAACCTCTCAACCCGCCCGAGTTGCACCCCTACTATACGGTGAGATGAATTAAGAGACAACGTGTGCAGAGTATAGGCTAAGAGATGGTTTCCTCATTTTCGAGCATTGAATTGGATGATACTGTTTAGCCCGTGGGGGCCAACCACGGGTCTCGTTTTGTTAATCGGAACCGTTCAATATGTAGAATTCGTTGATTACTATATACATATAAAAAAGCACATTGATCAGATATCGATAACTATTTGATCGGATTAGTTTTTTTTCCCAACTGTTAACTATAACACCATTCATTTTTTTTACAAAACTGATTTGATCATGTAGTTAGCGATATCCGATCAACGTAATTTTTTACAAACATATAGTACCTGACGAGTTCTACATATTAACGGTTCATATTATTAAAATGGGACCCGTGATGGGCCCACATGGGCCAAACAGTACTGTGTTGTTTGTGCACCCTGTCTGTGCAATTTTTTTAAAAAAGTCAGCTGTGTCTGTAGGGACGTCAGAGTTGTTTGTAATAATTTTGTGTAAAATTAATTTTTTAATATTTTTTTTAAATAAATAGTTATAACTTCTTAATTTTTTTATTGGCTTTTTAACTTTTTAATTTTTTTTTTTAAATTTCTCAAATCAGGCCTTAAATTAAATAATGACTTTTTTCACTTTTTAATTTTTTTTGGGATGGCGACACCTAACCTTAATCTTGGAAGTTTAGTAGACTAGTGAATATGCACGTGGAGCACCAACCACCGATGCGAGGTGGTAGTTGCGCTCATCAATTTTCTGGGTTAGGTGCAGAAGAAATCTCTCTATTTTTACACCTACAAAATCCCCCAAGCACTCTGACAGAGAGTGAAATCTGAAGTAAAGTATTAGAGTGTGTGTGTGAGAGAGAGAGGCATGGAAGAGAAAGGTGAAGAAAAGAGGATGAAGATACTGTGTCTCCATGGATTTAGAACCAGTGGAAGTTTCCTCCAGAAACAAATCAGCAAATGGGATCCTTCTATCTTTACTCATCACTTCCACATGGTATCTCTCTCTCTCCCTCTCTCCCTAATGAAAGATGAACTGTGTGAAGGATAAATGTGAATCTTTCAACCCAAGGTCGAATGAGTTGGTAAGGTAACAAACTGCGTGATCAAGATCTTGGGTTTGAAATCTATACCAACCTTCTTACAAACCTTGATTGAAATTGGAGGTGAGGGATGTATTCCTTGACATCCTGGCTTGTAGGGTCGGGCCATAAATGAGCCCGGCCTTAGGAGTTTCCGGGTCATTGAAAAATGTAAATCTTCTTGAATTTTTTTATTCTTATTTTTTTAAAATAAGAGCATCTCCAACGGTAATAGGCATTTTAACTATCTAACTATTACTAGAAAGTATATATTTTATTTTGTCTATCAACTATTTCATGTTTATACTCCAATCATGCTTTTTATTTTAGCTATTTATCTAAATACTATCAATTTTAGAAAATGCCACATCAGCAACAAAGATGGGGAAATGATCTTAATGATTAAATACATTTTGCATAGCCTTGAAGGCTAGCTACATGTAGCTAGTGAATGTGAGTTGAGCTAAAATGTCTAATTATATGCCTAGTGTATTGGAGTTGAAGAAAATGAGTTATACTAGGCATTTTAACTAACAAGCATTATATGCCTAGTGGGTTGGAAATGTTCTAAAGATATAACACCCAAAGTTACGTCATTGTGTACAAATTTTATAGCAAATTACAGTGATCACTCCTAAGTTTAGAAAGTTTTTTGGAGTGAATTATACTGATATAGTTTGAGTACGTCGCAAAATTAATGCAGGTAATATGAACAAATAAAGTAAATTTTATATTTGAGTGTAAAAAAAAAACAAAAGTTTAATGTCACTTTATTAAATTTATAGAGTTCAATGTATTAGTGTAATTTACGCAATTTTATACAAGTTTTTGGGAGACAATTCTCCGCGGTGTGAACAGGGTATTACTATTAGAGCCTGTGGAGCCAAGGAAGTGTCTCAAATAGATTAATCTTAATCGTTCATTTTATTGAACCGTAGTTATAGATCATCTTCTAAAAAGAAAAAGAAAAAATTGTGACTCACAATTGTCCGCACAATCACATGGTAAGTTATGTGTCAACTTTTTATTTGTCATAAACTAAACAATTACTTTTTCAATTTGACTAGGTGTTAACTTTTGATTTGTGACACATTCAAATACACGAGTCAAATTTCCTTGCCACATAATTGTGGAATGGATATATGGATTTAAAAATTAGTGAAAACACTCCCCAACTCATATGGAAGAGATGGCTAGTATGATCAAGTGTGCATACCAAGTGTATGCTAAAACGAAGCTCAAAATTAGATGATGCTTAACTTGTTGCTTTCAAGAAATGGAGAAGACCCAAAATTGGCATTACTTTCTTGGTTTACACTGTTTAATTTGATAGTTGGGAAAACAAAGGAATTGGAGAAGGAAAAAAGAAAAAAGAAAAAAAATCTATAGATTCTGGCTTTGTTTTTTTGGGTGATCTCAACTGTTGGAGAAGACCCAAAGGAAAATTTTCCTATTTCCCATCTTTCCATTGATGATATCTTCTCATTTTCTTGGTGGTAGTAAATGGTGTCTGAAATGTATTTGATTAAAGGTCTGTGAGAGGCAATGTTAGAGGTGGCCAGTGTTGATTGGGTGGGTATTGACAGATTTGTGATGGTGCAAAGTGGTGGATTTGTGGTGGGTATCGCTGGTTGGTAATCACTTACCAATGGCATGGTTTTCATGAATTTCAACCTTTGGGATTGATTTACACTCTTTCTTTTAATCATTCTAAAGACTTTTTAACTGTACTGTTCTTTGGATCATCCAATTTGACTCTAAATAATATTGCTTGTACAATATATTTCTATATAAACCATGTTGGCCAACCATTTTTACAGGAGTTTCCAGATGGGATATATGAAGCAGGAGGCAAATCCGACATAGAGGGCATCTTCCCGCCACCTTACTTTGAATGGTTCCAATTCAATAAGGTACATTTTAATTTCTTTTCTAAGATTGAATGAGATGAGACTATTAAAATGGTTGTCTTATTTTTCTTGATTCAAGCATTTGCTTAATGCTAGAGTTACATACCTAATTAATTAGTAATTAGTTAGAACTTTTTTTAAAAAATTATTAATGTATTATATTGCAACAAAACTCAATGAATTACAATCATAATGAAGATCAAACATCATTTAAATAATTAATAGAAAATAACATTCAAAGTGAAAAAGAAAAATCTAAACAAGAACATGGAAAACAAGACACACACTGGTGGAGAGATATAAATCCCTGATGTACCAAGTACAAGCATGGGCGACTCTGCCCTATAGACAGGGTATGCAACTGAACACCCTAAATAAAAATTTTTGTTTAATAAATTAGTAATATATGTATGTTAAAATTGTTCAGTCTTTAAGTTTGAATACCTTATCACACTTCATTGAACACCCAATCAACCCAACTCACTTGGTTGAACACTCACTCCACTCCATTGAACACTCAATACATAACCCACAAGCTCTTAAAATAATAATGTTAAGATTACCAACTTTTATTATCATAATTTGTTTATTACTTTATGCGTCAACATCGTATTAGTTTAATGAATGTCATCCCTCATGCTTGTTACTACATAGTGTTAATGCATGAAATGATAACTAAAATAAATAAAATATGATAAGAAATGTAATCATTAATATTATTGATCTTAATATATATAAATAATTTAAATGTAGAGATTCTTCTTTATTTTTGTTTATTCTCTCTAGTATATATAATTTTGTAGACAATAATCCAATTATGTATTTTATTTCTTGTCTCAAATCTTATGCTTCAAAAACTTATTTTATAACTTACTGCACAAATAAATCATAGAGAAACCAAACTCCACGAGAAAAAAGTCTCATTTTATCATTCTATTTTTTTTTTTTTTTTGTGGGATTTGAAAAGTCTAAATTAGTAGATTTATAAAGGTTTAAATATTTTAATGTCTACCCTAAAAAAAATTCTGGAGTTGCCATGGAGTACAAGAATGGTGCTCAATATATTTTAAACAAGTTTGTATTAGATTGGAGTAATGAGTTATAGAGGTAGTTCGTAGTTTTTAAAGTTACCTTTTATTGTTATAAATAATTGTATATAAGGATGAATGCTCTATTTGTTTTGGCAAAAAATAATTTCTTATGAAAAACATTTTTCGCAAAAAGCATTTTCTTATGTTTAGTATGTTAGTGGTTGTGGCAGTGATGGTGTTGGTGTGGTGGTGGTGGTGGTGGTGTGGGGTGATGGCAGTGTTGGTGGTGGTAATGGTAGTGTGATGGTGTTGGTAAGTGTTTAATTTGAAAAATATTTTCCCACTTTCAAAAGTGACAAAAGTTTACCAGCTAAGTAAATTTGTTTTCCGCTGACCAGGGAAAACATTTTTCACTGAATTTTTGGCGTACTAAAAAAAAGTTTTCCATCAAAACAATAGAGTAAAAATCAATTATAAAAATAGGACTTCTGCTCTGTTGCTCCTTGAAGCGGGCTATTTTCCCTCTTTTCCTATGTTTCGATTTTAATCTGAGGAAGGAACGTAACAGCTTGTTTCATAAACTTTTTTAAAAAACAGGAATTCACAGAGTACACCAATTTAGAAGAATGCATCTCTTACTTGTGTGATTACATGACCAAAAAAGGGCCCTTTGATGGTTTGCTTGGCTTCTCTCAGGTATTTAATTATCCATGCTTCGTGTTATTGAGGACTGATCATAAGAAAAGAAGAAAGAAAGAAAGCAAGAAAAAGAGGGGGAAAAAGAAGTCACTGCATAGAGGAGTATTTAGTTAACTGAAATGTTTTTGGGCATGAATGAAATGATTATTACTTATCCTTCAAGTGAAATGTTCATTTTCTTAAATTAGTGAATGGTGATCCCATTTTTAATTTACATTTCATTTATTTTTCCCAAATCAAACATGAGAATGTATATATCGACAGAATGACTATTATATTCTAACTTTCATTACAATAAATTGAACATAGCATTTGTTAAAACCTACCACTACCACCTACTCCACCTACTACACACCTATACCACTACCACCTACTACCACCTACTACACACCTACCTACTTTACTCTTCTATATATAGGCATCATTGTAAACATATTCAATATAATCAATAATACAATCAATAGCTATACAATTCTTTATTTCTCTTTATACATTAAATTTCTACATGGTATCAGAGCAGGTTTAGAACCTAGTATTTTCGCTTCCCCGGCGGGCGGCAACCTCACCTTAGCCGCCCGCCGGACCTCAACCTAGTCCGCTAGAATTTTCTACACATACCTTGAAATTTCTTCGAGTCCACCACCTTCACGCCCAACTCCTTCGAGTCGCTGTCCTTGACTCACCCAGTCAACCCATCACCACCAATTTTCTTCCTTGAAGCTTCCTCTGTTCTCGTCCCATCCCAGTCTCTGCATTTCACCCAACACAAGTTAAAAACTTTTGAAACTTCCCAATTTCTCTTCACACAATTCTTTACTCTCTCTCTCTCTCTCTCTAAACCATGGCTCTGCAACTCTGGGAGACCCTTGAAGATGCGATCACCGTCTACACGGGTCTCACTCCAGCAACTTTCTTCACAGGTCTCGCTTTTGGTCTCGCTATCTACTATGTTCTCTCCAGTCTGTTTGGTTCCTCTGGTAATAATCAACGTAAGAGTTCTAGGGATTTGCAGGAGGAGATGCAGCCTCTTCCCCCTCCTGTTCAGCTTGGTGAGGTCACTGAAGAGGAATTGAAGGTCTACGATGGTTCTGATCCTAAAAGGCCTCTTCTCATGGCGATCAAGGGTCAGATCTATGATGTCACGCAGAGCAGGATGTTTTATGGACCCGGTGGCCCTTATGCTCTATTTGCTGGAAAAGATGCTAGCAGAGCTCTAGCAAAGATGTCCTTTGAGGAGCAAGATCTAACTGGAGATATCTCTGGTCTTGGTCCATTCGAACTTGACGCGTTACAAGATTGGGAATACAAGTTCATGACCAAGTATGCGAAAGTTGGGTCTGTTAAAAAGACAGTGCCAGTGACTGATGGGTCATTGAGTAGGGAAGCTGTCGAGACAACTGACCGCGATGTTGATGATAAACCTACAGACAATGGTCCATCTGAAAATGCAGCTACTGGAATCACAGAAACCGAGTCTGCTGTTGACGCCAAACAATACCACTTTCTTAATTCCTTAATTTATTCTATACTTTAATAACATGAGTGGCCTCACTTTTCCACCACCTTCCTCTTTTTCTAACCAATATTTTTGTACCACCGCCCACTCCATGCTACCCATTTTATTATTATTATTATTATTATTATTATTATTATTATTATTACTCCGGATTCCATCCCTCTCATCAATTCTCTTTTATTTTCTATATATATCTATATATATGCACATTCCAACCATTTCTGATTTTTCAACATTTTCTTTTATTTTCATTCCACAAAACAAAAACAAAACAAAAAAAACCAAAAAAAAAAAAAAAACAAAACCATTTATTCCCAAAAAAAAAAAAACCACACAAATCCAACACCCACAACACCAAAAGATTTGTTTTCTTTTCTGTAGACGGCCACCCACTGACCTCACTTCTTCGCCTCTTCCGACGGTCTTTTCTTCTTGCCTCCGTCCTGAGCGGCCCTTGACGGTGCTGCCTCCGTGTGTCCCACGTAGCCGAGCACGTTCACTCCCCCCTGTTTCTCCACTACAGCATATGGCGGCCTTCCAAATCAGAACATAACGATGGCCTTCTGCTTCAGCTCCTTGTTTTTCGCTTTTAGCACACATATCTCTGCTCGCGCATCCTTATACATGCGCTGGAGCAGAGCCAGTTGGGCGTTTAACTGCTGCACCTCATTTGTCCTACTCTGAAGCCGGTGCGACAAATTTGTGACCGCAGTCATGGTCTCTACACATGACTTCAATGTATACTGATTGGCCTCAACATCCAATTGCACTGCCATTCTTTGCTCCACAGACCGCATCGGAAAGTTCAACGGAGCAAAACCAGAGGCGCTTGGTTGAGGTTCCAGGGCAACCGCACCAGTTATCTCTCTTGTGGACTCGTTAAGGTCTGGAAAGAGCGTGAGCAGACCACGGGAAGAAGAGGCCATTTTCTGGGCAACCGAGTGTTACAGAGTATCTCTCTCAAAAAACGACGAGTTTTTCTGAGGTTTTTAGCAGGTTTTTGTCTTAGCCTCTGCCTCAGCCTCAGTAGGGATGGCAATTTGAACCCGGCCCGACGGGGACCCGACCCTCCGTCCCCGATAAGAATGGTTTTTCCCCGAAAAATACCCCCGTGGGGACGGGGATGGTATTCAAAATTAAATCCCCGGTGACATTCGGGCCGGGGACGGTGATACATATTTCATCCCCGGCCCCGGCCCGGCCCCGCCCCGCCCCCCCGCCCCGGTTAGCCCCCGACTTATATTATATATATATATATATATGTTTAGTTTGGTTTGATCTCTCTTTAAATATTAAATATTAAATATTATATATATATATATATATGTTTAAGATGGTCAGTGTAGAGTGTAGCTCCCTCTCTCTCTTATCTTCTCTCTCTCTCATTCTCTGACCTATGTTACTCTCTCCCCCTCTCTCACATGCGAAACCCTAACCTCTCAAACCCAATCGTCGACGAGAGTCGAACGCAGACGAGAGACGATCGCAGAGACGATCTGCCAGAGAGTCAATCATCCCGATCTGCCAGAGAGTCGATCATCCCGGTCATTGCGATCATCGACGTAGGGGGATCATCCCGATCATCGACGCAGAGACGATCGCAGAGACGTCACCGCCTCTGCTATTCCACCATCGAAGCTCCTCTTCCCTCCTCTTTGTCGCCATTTCTATTCTACTCTTTCTTTATTTTTTTAATTTGTTGGGTTGTTGTTGTTGTTGAATCTGTTGGTGTGGTTGTTATTGAATCTGTCAGATCTGTTCTATTATTTATTTATTTATTTATTTTTTGTTATTGAATCTATTGGTGGTGTTGTTAAACAGTAGATTTGTTGCTGAATTTTTTTTTCCACCGGGGAATTTTCGGGGTCGGGGAAACCCGATCCCCGTTAGGGGACGGGGGCGGGGGCAGCAACAGGTTCCCCATCGGGGATCGGGGCCGGGGATGGGGAAATTTTCACCGTCGGGGATTGGGGACGGGGAGGGTGATCCCCGGCCCCGCCCCGCCCCGTTGCCATTCCTAAGCCTCAGCCTCCGTCTTGGTTAAATCGCCAAGGCAGACACGCGCATCGTGCGCCGCTCGGCGCTAGACGACAACATGGGCGCGCAAGCCAAGGTAGTCACGCGCATCGCCATAATGTCCGGTACACCTTTTTATGGATTGGGCACGCCTTTTGATGGCACGCCTTTTGAAAGATTGGGCACACCTTTTGAGGGTGCGACTTCTACAACGGTCTGACATGACCCCATAAACTGTCCCGACATTGGTTCCGGTTAGCTTCTCAAACGGTGCGACATGACCCCATAAACTGTCCCGACATTGATTCCGGTTAGCTTTTACAACGGTCCGGCATGACCTCATAAACTGTCCCGACATTGATTCCGGTTAGCTCCTACAACGATCTGACACCACCATACAGTGTCTTCACCAACGGTCTGACACGACCATACAGTGTCTCCTATCCTCTTTTATCTTATGTATTAGTCTATTTTCTTATTTTGTTACTCTTTCCAAACTCAAGTTAATTTGTGTCTCTCCTCCTTGAGTTTGCGGGGGGCTGTTAAAACCTACCACTACCACCTACTACCACCTACTCCACCTACTACACACCTATACCACTACCACCTACTACCACCTATTCCACCTACTACACACCTACCTACTCTACTATTCTATTATAGATATTGATTGTATTATTGATTATATTGAATATGTTTACAATGATGCCTATATATAGAAGAGTAGAGTAGGTAGGTGTGCAGTAGGTGGAGTAAGTGGTAGTAGGTGGTAGTGGTATAGGTGTGTAGTAGGTGGAGTAGGTGGTAGTAGGTGGTAGTGGTAGGTTTTAACAGCCCCCCACAAACTCAAGGAGGAGAGACACAAATCAACTTGAGTTTAGAAAGAGTAACAAAATAAGAAAATAGACTAATACATAAAATAAAAGAGGATAGGAGACACTATATGGTGGTGTCAGGCCGTTGGTGAAGACACTGTATGGTGGTGTCAGACCGTTGTAGGAGCTAACCGGAATCAATGTCGGGACAGTTTATGGGGTCATGCCGGACCGTTGTAAAAGTTAACCGGAATCAATGTCGGGACAGTTTATGGGGTCATGTCGGACCGTTGGAGAAGCTAGCCGGAATCAATGTCGGGACAGTTTATGGGGTCATGTCGGACCGTTGTAGAAGTCGCACCCTCAAAAGGTGTGCCCAATCTTTCAAAAAGCGTGCCATCAAAAGGCGTGCCCAATCCATAAAAAGGTGTGCCGGACATTATGGCGATGCGCGTGACTACCTTGGCTTGCGCGCCCATGTTGTCGTCTAGCGCCGAGCGGCGCACGATGCGCGTGTCTGCCTTGGCGATTTAACCAAGACGGAGGCTGAGGCTGAGGCAAAGGCTAAGACAAAAACCTGCTAAAAACCTCTGAAAAATTCGTCGTTTTCTGAGAGAGATACTCTGTAACACTCGGTTGCCCAGAAAATGGCCTCTTCTTCCTGTGGTCTGCTTACGCTCTTTCCAGACCTTAACGAGTCCACAAGAGAGATAACTGGTGCGGTTGCCCTGGAACCTCAACCAAGCGCCTCTGGTTTTGCTCCGTTGAACTTTCCGATGCGGTCTGTGGAACAAAGAATGGTAGTAATGCTTATGAATGAAGACATGCATCTTTCATGTGTTAGCTAAAGAAGACATGCACTCCTTTGATAAACAAGGCGATAAAATAATAATAATAAAAAGATCATATATGTATATTTTAATTTTTTTGCTTTGTACTTACATTAAACAATCAAACTATTATAATTATATATATAACAAGTTTTTATTTTTCACTAAATCTCACCAATTTTAATAATAAATAAAACATGAATTTTAAGAGATTTCATTTTCTCACTATTTCTTTCTCTTTCGTACCATTTCTTATATCTTCAACCATCGAAACAATTGATGAGAGTTATTTTCTTTCCATTTCTGTTCTTTTCTCACCAAGTCCCTCAATCCAAATGAACTATTTCAAATCCATGCAAAATGACTAGCATATATTTTATGGATAAATGTATTAATCTTCCGTTTGAATATCATTTTCCTTTTGTTTTTATTCAGGGAGCAACACTATCAGCTCTTTTGCTGGGCTACCAAGCACAGGTATCCTTTCATTTTTCTTTTTTCTCAAAAGGAAGAAATTAATTTTAGTTCTAATATTCATTGCATTATTTATTAATTATTAAATTGCATTGGAAATTTGCAGGGGAAGGTGTTGAAGGAGCATCCACCATTGAAACTGTTTGTATCAATATCAGGGTCAAAGTTTAGGGATCCAAGCATATGTGAGATTGCATACAAAGACCTAATCAACGTCCGATCAGTTCACTTCATAGGAGACAAGGACTGGTTGAAGTTGCCCTCTGAGGAGCTTGCCACTGCCTTTCACAACCCTCTCATCTTAAGGCACCCCCAAGGCCATACTGTCCCAAGGCTAGGTTGGTTTTGCTTGTTTGGTTAACTTCACATACCTCTCTTCTCCCTCCAAAGATTACCTTCTCCCTTACGCCTAAACAATAAATAGCTTATTTAGCATTAAAGATATATATACACAGTGATATAAACAGTGACAAAAAAAAAATCGATGATATGTGATATTTCTATATGTATTGTTGTGAGTGTCTCATACTCTACTTGTTTTGTGCTTATGACCTTTTAGTGACTTGCACAACCTGATTAATGGGTAAATGGGTTATTTTGGGGATTAAGGTTATGAGCTTAAAGTGAACTCTTGTTACAGATGGTCTTGCGGGAGACAGTTGCTCTTTGTAATTTCTCATCCTTTGATAGTGAAACCGTCTTCCATTCTGCACCCATGGATGTAGGCTTATAGCTGAATCACGTATATTTTTGTGTTATTGTGTGATTATTTTCTCGTTTTCATTTGTTCTGTTATACGTATATGTTAGCCAATTTTTGTTTTAACCTGCTCAAAGCGCGATTTTTGAAACGCCTTTGCATATGTTACTTTGAAAACCTTTCATCTCTTGTAATCTTTTCCTCTCTATACATATGCATTTATTTAAGTATACAAATGTACATACAGGTGTATAGCTGTTATATAAAATTTTATGATCATTTTCTATATGTGGCTAGAGAGAATTTCCTTAATTCTAATTTATGTCCTTGTTAGTATGATCTATTCATGACTGTATGTTGAAAGTGCATGTTGATTTTGTAATGCTAAAATTGTTTTTCATTTTGCTGAAATTATGATGAAAACAGAATGAAAATGATAGACTAATTTTTAATTGACTGCAGTGTAGTCCTTCACACCACTTTATGATATCTTAAGGTTTTACTTTTAAACTATTACATAACTCTGATTTTGAGTTGCATGTGCATGGCGTGTGCTTGAATGCTAGTGTTGTTCCAAGGTCTTCTGGGAGCTCGCTCACTGTTATACATTGATTGTATGTAAACAGATGAGGATACTACAGAGAAGTTGCGCAGTTGGACCAAGGAAATCCTCTTCCACCACCAAACAAGTACAGACGCAGCTTCAAATGATAATGGTGACGACGACAAATATGATACTTCAAGGGAGAATGGCGACAGCAGTGCAAAGGTAGAAGAAGAACCCAAATGTCATAAGGTTGCTCATAATTCCGGTCACAGCAGCAACAAAGAGAGTAATAGTGCAATGGTGAAGAGAGAATCTGAAGAAGTAGTAGTAGCCCAAGCTTGAATGAGACTGCTTGTGAAACATAAAAATGTGGTTCTCTTACCACAATGCATTTCTTTCTTCTTCTTCATCTTCTTCTTATTTTAAGTAGTAAAGGAGTGATTATTGGATATGTTATTGGGTATTATCAAGGTGATGTTTCTTAATTTTATTTTATTATATGTGATTGGTTCCCTCAATCCGTTGTTGATCATATTTAAATTATTATTTTGAGAGAGTGCGTAAGTTGGGTTGGTTAGTGGTGATGGCTGGAGGATGTTTAGGGGAGGAGTGGCAGAGGAAGATTTAAGCAGAAGAGAGACAAATGACCTTAACATTGCGTTTGGATTGGGTGATTTGGAAAGAAATGCAAATCTATGGTGGGAGAAGGGTGTTATAGTAGTGGAGGGATGGCAGGACTGTGGTGGTGGTGGTGGTGGTGGTGGTGGTGGTGGTGGTGGTGGTGGAGTGGTAGTGGGGATGTGGTGGAGAGGGAGAAGGGTTGGTTGATTTGTGGTGAGGAAAAATGGTTGAGAAAAAGGTAGGTGAAGGCGGGACGGCTAGAGGAGGAGGGTGGGGAAAGGGCTAAGGATGGTGGAAAACGATGGAGAGGGGCTAGCGGTTAAGATACGATAGGGAAAAAGTGGTTGGCAAAAGGAAAGAGTGAGGAAAGTGGTTGGCAAGCGGAAAGAGTGGGGAAGCATTGAAGGTGGTGAGTGATTGTGGTGGCTTTAAAAGTTCATGAATAAACTCAAATATATCAAAAATTTTAAACAAGTATAAAGGACATATATATCGATAAAATTGAAAGATAAAAAACGTAACATTTGTTTGGAGATATTAGACTAAGTTATTGTTGTTGTTTTTATTATTTATTTATTTATTGAAACTAGACATAATTTTGATGAAATGGGCTCTAACAAACAACTCCTGGTGTTCAATTTTTATTTTATTTTATTATTTCGGCACAAAGGTGTGCAATTTTTTTTATTTTTTTGTAGAGTGACAAGTTTTGCTAGTATATTCAAAATATTTTGGAAAAATGATAAATAACATTCAAAACATACTAGTATTATATTTCTATTTTCAAAATATCCTGAGTTGTTAATATTGCTAGCGCTGTTTGAATTTAGCCTACAATTAGGGGTGTGTTAGCAAAAATCTGGTTCGGGTCAAATCGATAGAGGTGATTCGACAGAACAACCAAAGTTTCACAAGCAATAACAGATCAAGCAATTGTGATTTGAATGTCCTAGGCCTTGACAGTTTCAAGGACTTATTTGGAGGTTGTAATGTGAAGAAACAAGTGTGAATAAATTGAAATTCGATTGAAGAACAAGCAAACTTGCTACTTAATTAAAAGAATTAAATTTCAAGTTCAATGTGTATAACAATCAACAGAAGAAAACTTAGCCACATAGGCTAAATTACAAACAGAAATATTCCTAAGTACAAAAGCTATTGCTAATTAAGTTATGCTACTCCTAATTTCACATGGGATGTGAATGTTGTTGAAAAGATCTTGCTTTACTTCGAATTTCCAGCCTTTATGCTATTGGCCTTACTACTTCTCTGCTGCCATGTGTCCCACCATGGAGTAAGTTACCTCCACTTCCTGTATAACTGCCCATGATCTCCATAACCGTTAGTAACTATTTCTTTGTTACAACATTCTCTTTCCCTTGCAAACAAGACATGTACCCTACATTACTTGCATGCCTAACTTTGTGACTTGACACTTGGGCCACGTTTGGCCATATCCCACTGCTCTATCAGATGAATCGACAGGAGAAACTACGTCTGCCACATTTGCTCCTTTAATTGTTTCGCTTTTGCTACCTATTGTAGTCTTCACCCCTAGCATCCACTAGATCAACTCTTTGTATTTTGTTATGCTTATTCAACAGAGAAAAATAAATTTTAGTGCCAACAATGGCCCCTCATTCAAAACAAAAAAGATGTTTTTGTTTTGAATGAATATCAGAAAGAACAATTTAAAGTCTTGACACTCATATACTTGGGTGGTTTATAATAATAATGAACATTTAGGCTCATAAAGACAAACCCACATATCAGAGCCCAAATACCTACAATAAAACCCAAATGCTAAAATTGATCGAAAATACGAATTAAATAGACTCAACTGTTAAGCCCAATTGTCAGTAACAGGCCCACTTCACTACTCTCACTTCCTCCGCCTTGCTCTGTACTTTGACTGTTCAACCTTTTTGCTTCGAAACCCTTATACTCAGATACTTCTATGGCGCCCAAACGAGCTCAAACCAAAGGGAAGAAACAAATAGAAGCGTTACCTATGCAACGTTTCCCAACTGAGTTCTAGCAGCTACTTCGTTAACACATTTTCAATAGCTGTATTATTCCACGCCGCAACAGCTCTACACAAGGGAAATTAGGCCTTACTTTTATTGTAACCATTCCTGATGAACTTTTTATTATTACCCTATCGTAGACACCGAAATGATACTCTTCAATAAAGCAAAGCTGGCTTGGCACTATTGGGACTTAAGCCCCAACCCTCTGCACTCATCGCAAAAACCTAACCCTGATTGGAAGCTATGGATCTAGCAAATGATGGTGTACGATATTGATCTCTAGAGGGCTTTAGGTATTTACGATGCCATCAGACTATCAACCTTTGCCCTAGACATGGACAAATGGGCCATCAGTGCTGCTGCCTGCTTTTGGTCTTCATCCTGCAACTCTCTCATCCTAAGATATGGTATGATCTCTCCCACCTTTCTTGATGTCATTCATTTAACTGGCCTACTTGCCTCTGGCCAACATATTAGTGCACTTTTAACCCCCAATACACCTATCAAACTCGACACTGACCTTAGTTATGGAAAATTCCAAACCAAGTATCAAAAGTTTGGTCTTAAACCCTCAAATGAAGAAAGAACAGCCTTTTACCTATTGTGGCTTTCTCAACACTTCTTGTGTGTTCCTAGTTTTAAAAGTACCAAAACATATTCAGCTCTTGCTACTTGCATCCAAGAAGGCATAGAACTGGCATTTGCTCATTTTCTTTTAGGCACCTTGTACAGAGGTCTGTTTTTCGTAGTTGATAAGGAAATTAATCATAACTGTGGTGGCCCCTTCTGGCTTTTCCAAGCT
The DNA here is from genome assembly GCF_055761805.1 of Camellia sinensis. NCBI lineage: Eukaryota > Viridiplantae > Streptophyta > Magnoliopsida > Ericales > Theaceae > Camellia > Camellia sinensis. The sequence continues at coordinate 25,226,905 of NC_138970.1, read as the reverse complement.
TGGCTTTATGCCTATTTTCTTGAAATCAGGCCCACCACCCAAACTCCATAGCTCTCACCATGTGAAAGCTATGTTGAATTTTTTCTTTCCTTTAGACTAGTTGCCTTTAATTCCTTCACTAAAGTGTTCTCCACTCTCTATGAACTACCTATCGACAGAGATCCTCACCTTTTTATCCCCTTCTAACATTTTCATTTTACTTCATCCAAACTCAAATATATTAATGCTGAACCCCATACCCTACATAATGATTGGAGACAAAAACAAAGAAGCTTTTGGGCTCAAATCCTTACTCCTAGATATATTCTGGTGAGAGGGTCTATCTTCACTAGCAGACTCTCAAACTGCAGCTTTGAGAGCTATAACCCTTGCCAATGGGCCAGGCAAATAGGTCTATATCAAGCTGTTCCTTGTCCTTATTTTCATTCCACCATTCATGAATAAGTTGGAGCTAGACTTCAATTTAAAGATCACTCAGATGTGGAGTCTTTCTTAGCTGAGAATCAGCAGTTATTTGACTAATTTGGTTTTTACTACTGCAACACCACACCCTACCTGATCACAAGATTCAAAGAATGGTGGCTTCTTATAAGTGCATTAATCTTTGACAAGGAACTTGAAGTCTGTCTCTGGAATGTGCACCCTGACAACAGGAAAGGAGTAGAAATGAGCATTGGTAAACACTTATGCCCCATTTTTTCCTTATACCTGTTGTTAAAATTGTTTTCCACGGGTATGTAATGGTATGGATTAGCCATATTTCCTTCATGCAGCCAAGTCTTCTGTCAAGGCCACTCCTTTGGCTATAGAGATGCCTGCTCAGACTGTTCCAGCCCCTAGAAACAAAGGCAAGGCTCCAATGAACCCACCAAAAAAGCTCAAAGGGAATCCTTTGAACATAACTAGCGATGAAAGATTTATACCTTATAACCAAGGTGTTGAGATTGAAATGAGAACTAAAAATAGACAAAGGGAAATTCAAGAAATTTCGTACTCTCAGCCACAATACAACCTTTGAGAGGAGGTCAAAAACAAAACAAGAACCACCAGTTCCTTCTCAAACTACAGCTCCTGTTACACCAATTTCTTCTCAATCTAGCAGTTCTTCCTCCTCACTTATAATGGTATAGATTTTACTCAAACCTTGCTAAACCATTATATATTATGTTTAATATACTGACACTCCAATCACTTTTCTTCTTTTAAGACATACAAGAGGAGAAAACTTCTCTCTCTTGCTGTGTCTCACTCCTCTCATGAAGAGTTGCCCGAAAACCAAACCAATCTGCCCTATTTTTCGCCTGAAAATCAGACTAACTTGTCCTCTTCTCAAACAATCTTAAAGCAACAATATCCCCAACATGAAGAGCAGACAGGCCAAGAAAGAGCAAGTCTAAGAGTATTGGCCCTTGAATTAGCCCAACTTCTGTCTAACATCCCCTAAGGGATAGCTTTAGGGGACTTAATGGCCTTCCCTTTTAAAGGGGTACGTGGAACAAATGAAGTCATCAATTTTCCTGATGTGGCCTCTTCCTCAGAAGAATCAAAAACCCCTAGCGTGCTAGAGAAACTCGAATTGACTTAGGCCATGTCAGAGAAAATCTAATTGATTTAACTGACAACCCTGACAACCATACATCTCTTGTTGACAACAATTCTCCTGTCCATGATCCTGTCCCTGAACAAGATGATGACCCTCATCAAGACAGCCATGTCCCACTCTACAATCAAGGAAATGAGGTTGACAAAGCTGACACTGAGGTTTTGGATAATAAGTATCTTCAAGTGACATGAGGACTCCTCATGAGGGACTTATACAAGCTGTTCAGTCTTCCACTGCTTTTATCCAATGACCGATGGAAGAAGTACCTTCAACAGTGGATATCTCCTTACCAGTTCAAATTGAAATTCCTATGGGTCAAGGGATCTTGCCCAAACCAATCACTAGGGATATGGGAGTTCAAACCTCCTGCAATTCCAATAGTGTCAGAGAATCTATCACCAGTGTCCTTGACACAACCATTTATGAAGTTCAAGTATTTCCTTCATAGGTGACATTCTCTATGCCAGTATTTACTCTATCCTTTATTTCCTTGACCTCATCATGCTTTTGATCATGCTTTTGATTATTCTGACGGACTAACATATCCACTCACAACTTAGTCACTACTGACACAGGGTTACAAAGCACACTATTTCAGAGCCCCTCAAGAGCAACATTGGCCACTTCTAACTTGTCCAACACTGAAATTTCTACTATGCTTTCAATAGAGGTAACATACTCTCAAGTTGTTTATTTTTCACAATTTGAGTTAGTCACTGACTAAACTCTCTATTGCAATAGCCCAATGTTGCTCCTCTGCAAGACTTACTTTTGGGCATCTCTATTGTTCAACAAACTGTTGCCAACCTGACTGTTGAGGAAAGATTAAAGCAACTATCTAATGAGAAGCAAGAATTGATAGACTAATTCTTCAAAATACTTGGCTAGCCCCTGGATGATTTGGCTCTTTCCTAAACCATAACTTTGACCGACTGTTTGGAAGCCATTGCACCTCTGATGCCTCAACTCTTTGACCTAGACCAAGTACAAGCTTTCCAAACCTTCCTCTCAGAACTTCTACAACATCTAGTGGCTATCCACTAATTCCATGCTGAGCTAAAAAATATTGAAACCCAAGTGGATCAAATGAGGAAAGCAATCAATGCTCTGACTGAGGCTTCTACCAGATCACAGGCCCTCATTACTCAAATTGCCCTCCTCACAGCAAAAGAAGCTCAATTAGAGACTCAACTGGCACATGTGAGAGCTCAAAAAGCTGCTGCTAAATAAGAATAAGCCAACCTTTCCCAACAAATTCCAAACCTTCTTGTTCAAGCAGAAGGTAGCCCACCTGTTATTAAACAAGCTCAAGCCAAACTTAGGCAGAATAAAATTAGTCACCAAACTGCCCTTCAAGCCTAGAGTAGGCTCTCAATGTAGTTTCAAAAAGATTAGGCCAAATGTAATCACCTTGTTTGTACTTTTGACACGATTTTTTAATGAAAGATCTATCATATTTATTCTGGCTTTTCCTATCTTGTCGCATATGATCTTTTTCATGCTTTTATGACTTAGTCATGCATCCCCACGTAGTTGGATAGTATTTCTTTAGGTACTTGCCATTAATGATCCATCTATGTGGCTTTCTTTCTAAAGAGGCAAGATGATAAGCTCCTCATCTAAGGACCTTGTGTGTTTTAAATGGACCTTCCTAATTTGGGGACCACTTGCCATATTTTGGGCTCTTTAAACCAATTGGTAAAATGGTTTTCCACACCAACTCTCCTTCACAAAACACTTTACTTTTTACTGTCTTGTTATAACTTCTCTAAACTTTCTTTTTCTGAGTTATCAAGTGATTATAACTTCTCTCAAATGCCATAATCCTTCTTTCCTCTAAGTCTTGCAACTCAATCGACATGGCTTCAGCATATTCATCCATAGGGATATCTAAATGTCTAGCCAATCGACTAGATCTGACTGTCACTTCTAGGGGTAATACAACATCATGCCCATAAACCAACTTATATGGGGTTGTGCCTGTACTATTTCTCTTGGAATTTCTATAAGCCCAAAGCACTTCTGATAGGAGGTTATGCCAATCCCTAGGATTGTCTTCAATCATCCTTTCCAAAGTGTTCTTGACAATCTTGTTTGTTGCCTCAGCTTGCCCATTTGCTTGGGCATAATAGGGTGAGAAATTCAATATCTAAATGCCATATTCTATAGCAAACCCTTTAATCTCATCCCCATTGAATATTGTGCCTTGATCGATAGTAGTGGATTGGGGTAAACTAAACCTATAGATCACATTCTTTTTTAAGAAGTCAATGACTTGAGTCTGTGTCAACACTTTTGGTAAAGTAATAAGTGGCTTCTAGTATATAAAAATGTGTTTTTGAAGAGGCTGGAAAAATTTGCCCTATCAAGTCCATGGCCTATCCTCTGAAAGGCCAAGGTTTCACCACTGAATGAAGACTTATTGCTGAAACTCTTTAAATATTGCCATGTTTCTAGTAACTCTGACATCCTCTTGCATACATTATGCAATATTTTCTGATAAATGGCCAAAAAATAATCATACTGTAGAAGTCCCCGAACGTCCCGGGAGGAATGAATCCTCGTTTCGTTCATTTGGGCTCACTACAGTTCAGGACTCAAATTGTCACGGTTCTAAATCTGAACCAAAGAGTCCAAATTCGGCAAATCATTTTTTTGAAAACAGATTTTTTGTAAAGAAGTGCCAAACATGGACTGCTTTACCAGATACAGAGTCGCCACCTAAATATTTTTTTATAGGGGAATTTAGGAAACCCTGACTCGTTTGCCTAAGGCCACGTGTCCGTTATCATCAAAGTTGCTTCGGCTTGGGAACTTGGGTACGATTGGGGAAGGTCAGCTATGAGCACCCTCGCTCGCCCGATCCGAAGATCGGCCTCTACTAACCATGATATCTTGTTTTGAAAACATTATGCATCCTTAAATCGGTTATTAGCCTAGATTTACTACATGATGCGCACAACATACAAGTATAGACTGAATTCTCTGAATTGGAACAAAACATCGCATATCCGTTTGTTTTGAAAATGGATTGAAATTTGCTACTCGCAAGTAGGCTAAAACACGGGTTTCGACGAATTATTCCAATTCAAGCAACCCAACCTTCACCCACAAGCATTCAGCCAGTTATAACACATAAGCACATAGTCTCATGGTAAGAATCCCATCATGGCAACACTTACACTCATGCAAGGATGCTAAAACATAAATACTTACTGAGTACTCCAAGCCAAAACAGAAACTAATTAATAATCATATGCATGATCCTAGCTCATGTTAAGATGGCTAATGCAACACATGCGAGATGCAACTACAATAGGCATGACTATTCTAATATGGCATATGATGATGCTACAACTAACACGTATTCAACTTGGAATTGAAATACAATGCAGTTAATATGATGCGCCGAGCCCGATGAATGCAAGACAAAGGTATGGATGCACGCATGCATAGCATAAGGTATGCTAAATTAAATATGACCTAGTACTAACCATCAAAAGCAGGTAAGTAAAAGGGAGAAAGAAACGGGGGTTGGAAGACATGCACACACACACCCACACTTATTACACATTCGCTCTCGCTCGGAGGGACCAAAAGAATAATACAAATTAATTAACCTACAAGCTAATTAATTATTACAGACCACTTAACTAGTTAAGCAAATTAACTAAGCTAAGAAAGCAATAAAACAGCCTCGGGAAGAGGGTCCAATGCATGCGTGCTCGGGTTTGCTCGGAAATCCGTCACCATGCACAAGCTGCCTCTGTTTACCCTGCTCTGCTCTTCTGAAAATTGCACAAGTCCCAAGGAACACTCTCTGAACACTGTGGAGCATCACCGACCAAGGGGAAACATCACTGACCATGGTAGAAGGGTCACCGGCCAAATATTCAGCTCTCGGCCATCCATCATTGGTCGATTGGCACTTTATGCAGTCGATCGGCCATATTTATCTGCAGAATCCTGTTTTGACAACAGCAGAGGGCAACCATGACATGGCAATGCATTTCAAGCAAATGTTTGCACAAACACCCTCCTTATCATGTTCATGACTCAGAGGAGGATGGTCCTAGACCCTCGGGCCACCAATCGCGCATTTCAATGCGTAATGGCCAAAGAGGCCAAGTTATGCATTTTGATGTCAAATGAAATGCAAACCAAATAAACACATAAGGCCCAACCTCTATCACTTGATCAAGAGACAAGGCATGCATGCTCAATGCAATGCAAACTAGACATGTGAGCTAAGTATGCAATCATGAGCATGAAAGCAAGTAATGTGTGCTAAGCACACAACCTAAACAAACAAACATGCAAGGCATGTAACAACATGTGCAAGCTAACAAGCATGCAATATGCAATGCGAACATGCAAACATGCAAGACACGTAACATGTTAAGCAACCAAGACAAAAGGAAGAAAACATGCTAAATGCAATGTGATTCAAGCATGCAACACGTGCGATAGGCCAAGTATGCAACAACACATAAGGCGAGCATGCAACAACATGCAAAGGAGGGACTTACACCAAGATGGACAGCTCTCTACTAGGTCCAAAACAGTGGCCAAATGCTAAGGAAATGAAGGCCAAAACACATACAAACATGCATGCACACATGGCCCAACTCTTAAGCATAAAGAAGCAACTTTTAAGCACACTTAAAAGAGGATAAACATGGACTAATGGCAAGCATAGCAAGCTCTGAAAATGCATGAGGAATGATGCCAAATCAACCTATCAATACAAGCAAGGCATGCAACTATGTCCAAAACTTAAGGTAAGCCAAGGGGCTTAAACCATAGCTATATGAAGCAAGTCCCAAAGGGCCATGGGGACTCAAAACCACCCCAAGATAGATCAAAACAAGGTCAAAGGCACACCTAAATGGAATTTAAATGGCTTAAGTCTAAAGACATGCAAAAGGGTTCAAACATAGAGCATAAGATACCAACCTCTTGAAGCATTAAAGGAGCATACAAGCATACCACAAGGACTGAAATGATGTTATAAGTGGTGCCAAACCACTAAAACAAGCCAAGTAATGCATGCTCAACACTCACACACCCAAGGCTAACAAACTAAAATGCAAGGTGGCTATGCAAAGCATGTCACGGATGACCAAAACAACTCCAAACAGACCTTAAGCATACTAAGACATGCATAAAAGCTTCACAAAGGTAGGCCAAAAACATGCTAGAAACAAGGCTCAAAGCACAAAGCATGTTAAGGCAATTCATGGCATTACAAGATAAGTATGTAAAGCAAGCATGATGTGTCTAAACCAACTTATAACAGTGCTATATCATGAAAAAATAAGCACAAATACTAGCTAAGACATAGGCAACATGAACTCAACAATGGTGCTCACACATGAGGCTAAAATGATAACTTTTGAAGACAACAAGGAGAGGGGATGACCCTCTCCTTCTTAGGACCTCAAAGCACCATCCCCACCATTGAAATCCCTTTGGATTTCAGTGGTGAGGAGGCCCAAACAAGGTGGTCCCGGAGCTCACCAAAATAGCACAAAATGGGGGGCCAAACAAGGCCTAAGAGGGGTCAAACAACCCCAAACACCAAAATAACCTTAAACAACTATTTTAAGCACTTAAAATCAGAACTCTTATATGTTATAAGTTAAGCTTAAAAACAGATGTAAGGATGGCTAAAAGCCTATGCAAAAATGGGAAATAAAGGGGTAAAGTTCTTACCCTTGAAGACCTTCTTCACAAGGAACACTCCAGCCTCTTCTCCAAGCTTAGATCAACTCAAGAACTCTGAAAATCACTCCTTGGTACCTCAGTAGCTAAAGGAAAGTGTAACTCTAGGTGTTTGTGTGCAAAACTATGAACAAAACACCTTAATACACACACAAAGAGCAAAAGAGAGGGAGATATAGAGATAGATAGATACACAAGACCTAACCCTAATTCAGACCTCTGGAACTCTTTTCTGTAACCCTAAAGCAGGGAGGAGGAGACCTCCCTTTATAGAGGATCACTCTTGCAAAGCTTACAAAACAAGCTAAGTAAGAGTGAAATCCTTCCATACACGTATATGGAGGGGGTGCAAAGTGGGTGCCAGCTAGCACAGCTGGCACAAAATATCTGTCAAAAGCAGATGCATAGTGGTCGGCCAGCCAAAAATGCAAAATTGACCAAATAAATGGTCGATCGACCAAACAGAGTGCCAACCGACCAAACATTTGGCCGATGGCAACAAAACAATGGCCGGTGGCCTCAAGCCATGGTCGGTGAGATGTGGGGATGGCCAACAAGCCATTCCTTGCTCCTCAAAAGCAAAACACAAGTGTTTGGTACAAAACCAAACACAAAACAGGCAAGTCGAGAGGTCTTGAGGCAAGGCGCGTGGCCGAGACCTCCGAGAACTCAAGACGAACACAAATACGGATAATCACCGAGTGTTCAAACGGTGACGTCTAAGTCTTGAGGAGGGTCAAAAATGGGGTGTCTACAGTTGCCCTTCTTTGACAGAACTCGAAAGCATAACAATGACGAGAGTGAGTGTCAAAGCCGAGAGACGACCCATTTTTGACAAGGCCGAAGACTTAGACAAACATGCAAGACAATAAAGATATGCGCCCGAAGGCGGGGGCAAAATGCAACTGACAATCCAAGAAGCCAAACATAACTCATGATCATGCAAAGAAAGCTGTAACGAAGCATAACATGCAACAGTTTTAAGCAAGAACCAAGCTACATTACAATGCATAAAGGATGTAAGAGAATTATTCAATTCTCGATACGTCTCACACGGAGAATACAATACATGTGCGGCTTGTTTGGTTGCACCAGCTTCAAATGAACCGCACATACAATATCGTGCCTGAAAGAGAAAGAAAACTTAACAGGTACGATATCGTTAGCAACATGCATAGCAATGCAATCTAAGCTGCGTAACAACGCAAGTGAAGGAGTGCATGACAATGCAACCTCTGTGTGACAACGCATAACAATGCGGAATGAATGCAAAATGATAATGCAATATATACAAAACTATATATAAACAATGCAAATGATATGCAATGCAATTGAAACATGATCAAACCATAAGCAGTTCAAAACCACACAAATATCATAAAGATGATGGAGATGCAAAGTCCGTCTACCATAGAAAAGGTGCCGACACCCTCAAACCACAATACCAGCAGTGGAATAGGCGCGTACACATACAGAACTATGGGTGTGTAGATGGAACAAGTAATTGGGTGGGATGATATAAGTGGGGAACGCTCTGCTCAGGAGAGATTGTGATCCTAAATGCTGGATGCAAAACACTACACTACAATGTAATGAATGAAATGGATATGGCGTGCGACCAGAAAATATCTTGCCTAGGAAAGGCATGGACACAAACAAACCACGTTTAACACAGAAACGGTGCCGTCACCCTCAACACTAGGTGCGTACACATAATATCATAACTGTGCTTTAACGCGAAAAGTATAGGCACATACCAAACCAAGCTCAACATGGAAAGGCGCAAGCCGTAGATGGAGGTGATGTAGTGAATGCATGCAACTACAATGCAATATATACAATATGCAATGTAATATTTACGATGGATAAGGCTTGCAGCTGAACCGTATCTTGCCTAGGAAAGGCATGGACACATACAAATCAAGTTTAACACAGAAACGGTGCCGTCACCCACAACACTAGGTGCGTACACATAATATCATAACCGTGCTTCAACGCGAAGAGTACGGGCACATACCAGACCAAGCTCAACATGGAAAGGCGCAAGCCGTAGATGGAGGTGATGCAATGAATGCACGCAAGCTACAATGCAATATATACAATATGCAATGTAATATTTATAATGGATAAGGCCTGCGGCCGAACCGTATCTTGCCTAGGAAAGGCATGGACACATACAAACCACGTTTAACACAGAAACGGTGCCGTCACCCACAACACTAGGTGCGTACACATAATATCACAACTGTGCTTCAACGCAAAGAGTACGGGCACATACCAGACCAGGCTCAACATGGAAAGACGCAAGCTGTAGATGGGGGTGATGCAGTGAATGCATGCAAACTACAATGCATTACATACAATATGCAATGGAATGTAATATTTATAATGAAATGCATGGCAATGCACTATTTACAATGATGCATGACAATGCATGTTTGTTTTTTGGTTTTTTGTTGTTTTGTTTTTGTTTTTTTGAAATGCAAATGATAATTCATTTTTTTGTTTTTGTCTTTTGAAATGCAAATGAAAAATGCATGATAATGACAAAGCACATGAGACACGTATGACAATGCAAATGAACTGCGCATAATAATGTGAGGTAAGGAAGATGCATGACAATGCATATAAGGTGCGCATGACGACGCGTGATAAGGATCATGCATGACAATGCATGTAAGGTGTGCATGACGATACGGCCTAAAGAAGATGCATAACAATGCAAGTATGGCGTGCGCTACAATGCACAAGGTGTGTGCATAACAATGCGAGTGCGGTGTGCATGACAATGCAACCTAAGATAAAACCCGCCAAGAGTTGTTCGGGCACGACAAACACCAAAGGACTTGCACCTTCAGAGGATTTAAGGTCTCCTAGACCGATATTAAAATAACAATGCAAGTATGATAAGCATGACAATGCGAGTGAAATGACGTATAACTCAATGCGCGTTCGCGACAAAACGTTGTAACGTAACGTATGTAAAGCAATTTTCGAGTCTCTCAAGAGACAAAAGGATACAAAAGGGATACACTTTGCACGTATTCGAGTGCTACGCACAGAAGACACAGCACAGAGACCGGTTAAGCTTCGGAAATGCATTTTCTTGCACTGTGTTGAACAATGGAGGCCCCAAACCACATCAAAGACCCAAAAAAAGGTGTAGGAGACTCACCGGCCATCGGGGAAGGTCACCGGCCATCGGGGAAGGTCACCGGCCATCTATCGGTCACAAAACAATGCCATCGGCCAAATATTTGGCCGACCGGCCAACAATGTGGCTGACCGGCCAAATATGCCTGAATCGGGCAGTTTGGTCAATTCGGCACGGGTCTTTAAAAATAGGGCTTATAGCCCTCATTTCTCACTTCACACAAACTCGAAAACCCTTTCCCTCTTCCTCTAGGTTATTTTCCAACCTTTTATCCTCCGTTTTCCTCGATTTTAGGGCCCATTTCATTGTTCGATTCGCGAACTCCTTCGCGTTTCGAACATTTTGAACCGAACAAATCTTTGTTTCGGTGTCTCTTTCTTGATTTCCACCATTCGGGGTTTGTTTCCCTCAAGTTTTCCTTGATCTCTGTGCCTTTTTTGTACCCCAACCATTTCGGTCATTTTTCACCCTCCCGAGGTTGAGTTTTTAGTTGACTTTTCGTATTTTTGTCCGGTTTTCACTCTTCCGACCATTTTCACACCATTCTCGGCATGGCGGATGGTATTCCACGAGGCGGGACTCCTCCGGAGCAGGAGATAGACCCCGAGGCTGAGCTCTTGCCTCTTAGTGTTCGACCGTTCGACCCGGCGACCTACAGGCCGGCGATTCACGTGCTACCTCCTGATGGTCTCCGCCAATTCAGGACTTTTGATAGGGGCGTGCCACGAGAGCTTCTTCTGTGCGAGCCAGAGTCACATCTGTCTTACGGCGCTTCTGAGGTACAATCTTCCCTCTGTTTTATTTTCCGCAATGTAGAACATAACTGCAATAGTTGATTCTGTTCTTTAACTGCTTAGCCCGGATACACCGATATATTACACACTGTAATTCATCTATGAGCACACTGATACCCGATATCTGTTTGAACCTGAAAATGTGCACGCACGTTGTGTTTTCACTGAACCAATCAGACACACTGACACATCATATGATGTAGTTCACTTCGAGCATACCGACACTTGATATCTGTTTGAATCTGAAAACGTGCACACACGCTGTATTTACGCTGAACCACTCAAACACACTAATACATCATATGCTGTAGTTCACTTCGAGCACACCGGCACTCGATATTTGTTTGAATCTGAAAACGTGCACACACTGTATTTGCATTAATTTTGACTGTTCTTCAAAACTATACATTTAATATTGCTTCGCAACTATTTGCGTTTGAATACAGGGGGATTCCCATGCCTTCCGGGGGTATGGGAATGTTGCCGCCAGAGGATGGTATATGGAGCTATCGGACGCGGTCCCCCATATTGTTGATCAGGCCAGCTTTGGCACTTTCTGCAGGGGACTGTCGCGCCTTACTGCGAGCAAGCCTCTTCTTGCCGCTCTGGTGGAGAAGTGGTGGGACACTACCGATTCCTTCCACTTTTCTGCCACGGGAGACATGACGATGACTCCCTTCGACTTCTCGATGCTCACCGACATCGGGGTAGGGGGTGATCCGATCCCCTTTGATACAGACATGGACGAGTGGGAGGCCGCTCAGATGTACCTGCTTGGCACTCAGCCGCCTCTCGCTCGGGCAGGGTTTGTCAGATATTCGTGGTTCGAGGACCACTTCAGGATTTAGCCAGCCTTAGCTGAGGAGGCGCCGATGGCTCAGGAGGAGGTGGAGCAGTATGTATGCGGCTTTCTTATGTTCTTGCTGGGGACGACCCTCTTAGCCGACCGGGCGAACACTGTGCCCCTCTGTCTGCTGAGCGCTTTAGTGGACGTCACGCGGATCCGCCGCTATGACTGGGGTGACGCAGGCTTGGCCACACTGTACGGCTACATGAGTTTATCCTCTCGCCTCAGCGGACAGTTGCTCGGAGGCTACTGGCGGGCTTGGGAGGTATATCCTCTTTCTTTGTTTTACATTTCTGCTCTACATTATCTGTATTCTGTACACTGCACATACTGTTTTTTGCCTCACGCTGACTGTATACTGCACACACGGCACACATATAATCTGCTTTACACTGACTGTATACTGCATAATACTTCACATACTGCACAATCTGATGCCAACTGACTATACACTGCACATACTGCAACACATGCAATCTGCTTTACACTGACTGTATACTGCACACACTGTACACTCTGCACAATTCACTGCATAATACACAGTTCTGCAATTTCTGCTTTATCCTGCATTCTGCTTCGTCTGCACTCTGCTTTATCTGATAAGCATACTGATATTTGCTCTGCAGTTATGGGTCTATGCCTACTTCCTGAGGCTTGCCCCAGTGCCAGATGAGGAGACCCCCTTCGGCGTTCTATTCTCTCGGCGCTTCGATGTGAGATGCGTGCGGAGACCACGGGAGTCATTCATATTCTTCCGTCGCTACTTAGATACCATTACCGCCGCAGAGGTATTTTAGAATTTGCAGTTCATTTAAGCTTTGCTTTACATTATTCTTTCGATAACAGTAGATAACCAACTGTGTATCATTTGCAGATTACCTGGCAGCCTTGGGCTCCATTGCCAGTCGCAGTTCGGGAGTGGTATGCTGGTGCTGAGGAGACTGCTCGGTTCAGGATTCTACTGGAGGGCCTGGTCTGTCGGGCTTGGTACCTGGGCGAGCGCTTCCTGTGCCAGACCTTAGGTTTATTAGAGTAGATAGCCCCGGGTCCACCTCCTATCGACATGAGGCAGACAGAGAGATACCTCCCACATAAGATGGCCGATTACACGATCGGATGGGCGGCGGAGGGCTTTAGAGACGAGGGCGACTATGAAGAGTACGTCCAGACCTACGTCATGTTGCCTCTGAGCAGTGGCCGTCGAGCTGAGAGAGAGGCCTGCGGCGCCGGTGGCTGGAGTGAGAGCAGGGATAGGAGCACCTAGGATGGCTTGGGCCCGTGGTAGGAGTGGGCCTCGAAGAGGGCGGGAAGTTGGATGGCCGGCGTTGCCCACGATGATGACATACAGAGGGCAGAGTGGGGAGATTTATCAGATCCCCATCGCTCCCCCTCCGGCTGATCACGAGCTAGTCGGTTTCTACGACTTGCCTCCGGTATGTACTACTGCATTTTATACAGTCATTTCATTTCATTTCTCTTGATATTCCGCAGAATACTGATACTTCTAACACTTTTGCAGGCTTCCTCCGAATACACTCGCCAGTCCCTAGAGTTGAATGCCTCCATGATGGAGATGCTCCAGCGAAGCTTAGACCTGCTGGCCCTTTACAGTATCCCGGTAAGTCTTTCTGACCACCGACTCAAACTTTACACAATCTGACGTATCGCACTATCAACACAACACTTGATACACGACCCTCACAGCATTCATACACTGCACTTAGTCTCCGCATTCCGTACTGATATATTGCTCACAGCATTCATACTCTATATTCATACACTGCATTCTGTACTAATACACTGCTCACAGTATTCATACACTGTACTCATACACTGTACTTGATATTCATAATCTGCTTTTGTGTAGCATACTGATGTGTTTGCCATTTGTACTTTTTCAGCCTCCATTCCAGATTTCGGCTGCAGGAGGTGCTCCAGCTGGGCCTTCTGTTCCCGCTCGAGGAGGAGGGCGAGGTGGCACAGTATTCCCCCGCACCAAAGTGGGGTGCACTCATGTTGGGAGTAGCTCTCGGGCACCAGTTCCCGACGATGATAAGTCCGAGGCAAAGGCAGAGTCATCTGAGGAGGAGATTAGAGACGACTCAGACTCGGGCTCAGATGATGGTGCTGACGATGATGCTCCTGGACCTTCGTCCAGGAAGAGGACGAGGACAAACTCTCAGGCCTGAGACCACTTGACATTGATCTAGACTTTTGTTGCTTTTCTTCTTTTTGTTTTTGTTTTTCTTTTTTGCTGGTAGCTTGAGTACCTTGTACTGCCGCAGACAGGTTTTATTTTCTTCGAAACTTTGTACTTGAAAAGATGATGAAATGAAACAAACTTTTTGTCTGAAAAAGTTTTACATTTGTGTATTTCATACATCGCATCGCATCATATTACACAACAATGTAAATGAGATTGATCTTTTGTCTAAAAATCAAACACTTGTATTGTAATAACCAGGTAGTGAACCAGCTAATGACAAAACAACTCATACAACCTACTGTTCATTCTGAACACACAACCCATAACACAGTGCTTGGCTTACTTTGCATACAACCTATACACACAGTTCATACAACGCACTGCTTATTCTGAACACACAACCCATTCTGAAAACTGCTCATTCTGAACTCATAGCCCACAGCAACATATTGCTCATTCTGAATACACGGTTCATTCTGAACTCTGTAGAAGTTGAAACACACTCAGATGCTCCAAAATTTCTTGCTTCGCAATCCGGAACCCAAAAGCTTCAGATAGGTCCAGGTTTTTCTGTTCACACTTATCGGAGGTGGACCCTGCAGTTTTATGAAAGAACCAAATTATGTTTTGCACAAATGTGGAGAATGGCACAGCACTCTGAGCACAAAACGATTTGAGGAAAGGGTTTTCAACCGGGTATTGAGCCTATGACTGAACACAACATACTACGACTCAACCAAAGGTATACAACCTAAACACAATGAGACACGCTCGGAACACACCCAAAACAAGAGTTAAGGTAAACAAAACAAAACAAAAGACACGACACACAGACGCGTTATAAAAACGAGAGACTTCTCAGATCACGAGGAGCCAGTTTCTCCGGGTATTATTTCCCACCCTCTTCCCATTTGTGATTCTCGCATCACTCGGCCCTCAGGCTCGGTTTTTCTCTCAAAACCCTTTTGCTCACTTTTTTTCTCAGCGCACATCTCTCTATTCTTTACTCTCTCATTTTTTTCATCCCTTCCCAGATATGGTCGGTGAATAAACAAGAGGTTGTGGGCTTATGCCCAACACTGTTAGCTCGCAGCTATTTTCTCCGGTGACGTTTAGTCGATGTTCCTGATAAGGGAGTGGAGTACCTTGATCCATTCCGGCTCGTGCTTCGCACTTGGTTTGATACCTCGTTGCTCGGAGGATGAGAGAGTTTTCAGCCCTTTAATGACAGCTTCAGCTGTGCCCTTTCTGGCAAGTATGCTGGCGATGGGGAAAAGACAGGAAGCCTGACTTAACTGTGCCCCTAGTTCATCATTTTGACCATTTTTTGTTTTGGTTTTCTACTAAAACAATTTTAACCAAAATGAGAGTTAGATTAACATACTTGTTCGATTTTCTGATTTAAAATCATGCAAGTTAGGCTATGAGCACTGAAAATTTTCCTTTTTTGGGTCCAAGAAAATGGTCCAATTTTGGAAAAGATGGAATAATTTTTGAGAAAATAGTCAACCTCAGTAAAAAAATTCTCAAAAACTATTTTGCAAACGGTCACTGCTCAATGAGCACGGAACTTACTCTCGAGATGCACAATCTCGGATCGGAGGCAATGGAAAATTGCCCCTTGTTCCAAAAGGCACAGCACAGCAACGGAAAGTTGCCCCTGGTTTGGATGGCGACTCATGGCAACGGAAAGTTGCCCTTTGTCTGGATAACGCCGCAGCATACTGTAGTCAGTCCTCATTAGTGATGATCGCGACCGAACTCTCGGATACAGAGAAGACGAAGATGGTCAAAACTAATATATGGACACAGTCACTTTGAAAGTGCGTGGGGCTGGACTTCAGGATGAAGTTGCCTACGTATCCCAAACATGGGAATCAAGCCTTACGTAGTTCTGGTTAAGGTACACTCGTGTATTAACCCTTACTTTTTAGGCTCTAACTTTTGCCAAGGCCGCTTTTTGTGGGTTTTCAACCTTGCGAGCTTTATTCTTCTTTTCTTTTCAATTCCTTTTTTTTTTTATTCATTTTTTTGTCTTTTTTTTTCAAATCTTTTCATTCTCTCTTTTGTTTTTTTTGCATTTTTTTTGTATTCTTTTTTTTTCTTTTCTTTTTCTTGCTCTAACTTTTGCCTGGGTCGCCCTTCCTGGTTTTCGGCCCAGCAAGCCTCTCAAAGGGTAAAAGTGTAACAAGTCCATGCCAAATGGTTTTAGGATCTCGAAGCCATCCGTATCCGGGAGGGTGGCTGTTGTATTGACTTGTAGAAAGATCCATCTTCGGCTTTTTGCCCCTAGTTCGAGGGGTGCTTCTGTTCTAGCTTCGCAAGCTTCTTCTGATGAGGTCTGATCTTCTTGATCTGACTTTCTTGGCCTCTTGTTCGAGGGCTGCTTTTAATTTGGCCACGCAGGCCTTATGTTGTAGTTGACCGTTAAACATTCTGAGCTAAGGTCCAAGGTTTGAAAGTAAGGGCTCAAGTCTTAAAGATGAAAGTGATCCTAAGCTGCACAATCTCAAGAGCGATTCTACACAGGTCTTCGCAGGACTGCGCAAAACATTTTGTTTTTGAAATTTTTTTAAGAAAACGACAAATCGCTCACACTGAAGATAGTGCGGAACTAATTTGGATCAAGCCAAGGTCCTTCTCAGTACTCACGTTAACAAACATGATTTCAATCATTAAGGGCTTAGCATGCCTCTTTTTCTCTCAATTTGATCAAAGTTTTGCAAATCCTGAGGAATTCTTTCATCTTCGTTTTCATCACCATAGTGTTAAAAAAGTTTCAAAAAACTTAGGTCAATGCAATGAATTCGAGGTGCAGAAGAGTAAGTGAGATGCTCCGCCGTTTCATTCAAATTTTCTGGCACAACTGGCTCGAAGTAGCAATAGGCACGGAAAACATGATAGCCGCAGCTGTTTCATTCAGATTTCCTGGTTACAACTGGCTCCACAGCAGAGACAGACTCAAAAGAAAACAAAAGGGTAATTCCAAAACAAAACGGTGTTTGAGGCAACAACCCCGGAATCACCTAACATTCTATACAATGGGACTGACTCGACACAACAAGACAGACCCTTAAGCAAAAAGACTGACTCAGGATAAAGAGACAGACTCAAAACAAAAACAAAGAACTGACTCGACACCCAAGCCAGAAGTTACAAAACTGCATTCGTAAATGCTCCCAACAGTGCGTGCCAAACGCCACATCTGAAATACATCGAGCGCCGCCCGCAGGTGGTCCAACCCCTGATCACATACTTACAGTATCCTTGAAATACAACAATTCAGCGGTGACAGACTTTGCTGAGGTGGGTGGGAGGATGACCTCATTGTCGATCAAATCTTGCACTTCGTGGCGAAGGCGGAAACAATCGTCGGTGCTGTGACTGGTTTGCTGGTGGTACGCGCAGTACAAGGCAGCATCATGTGTGAGAGGAAGATTCTTCGGGAGAGGTTGAGGCTCGAGGGGTTTAAGATGTCCCTTTTTAGCCAAAATTTGAAATGCCCTAGACAAAGGCATGTAGTGGGCATGAAAGACTCTGCGCCCTCAAGGCAGATACTTCGAAGTCTGAGGGTTCTTGCTAGACGCACTAGCGAAAGGGTCGGCAGGCACTACCTTGGCTTTTTGATCTTTTCCCGGTGCAGGGTTGGGAGCGGAAGGAACTGTTCTGGCATGACGGGGCCTATCTCGATTTTCCGTCTGGCTTGAACTGCCTTCGGTTGGAGTGGGGAAAGCATCATCCACAGTCTTAGCCATGACTGCGAGTACTTGTTGCTTATTCATCCCCCCGGCTTTCAAAGCCTCGACTGCCCACAGCAGTTGTTCAACGAGATCAGCATCTGTTCCCACTTTGTTCTTACCTCTAGCCTCAGCCTAATCGAGGGTTTGGGTTGCTATATCAGGGGGAAACCCGGTTGTTGTTGGCACATCACGGTCATAGCTTGGGATAGCCTCAGGTTTGCTGAGCTCGATCACAATTTACCCCAATAGCAGGGGTTCCTGCGGTACAAAATTCCCGGCATATGTTGCATTTGGTGGCGGAGCCAACATTTCGTAAGCGAGATCAGCCACAGACCTCTGAAGGTCACCAATCATTCCCATCAATTCAAACGTGGTGGGCTCACGAGCTTGAAACAACTGGGGCTCCCAGATCGGGCGCGCGGCAGGCGACCTGGGCGGATGTGGTAGTTCAACATTGGTCTCACTTTGCAGGGTGATCCTTTGGTCTGAAGCGGCTGTTATAACCACAATTTCCTTTGAACTTTGGGTCATCATAAGTCCGTTGAACCGAACGGCGATGATGCAACCGGCGATTGACGAATCAGACGTCTGCCTTGCCTCAGTGAAGGAGAACACCAAATCTCTGAACCCAAATCTCTAAACTGAAAGAGAAAACAAGCACATTTCAGCCTAAACGGAACAGACACAGGCATAGTTGAATAACTGTACTTTACTACTGATCACTGTTCCCTAAATCACTGCCCCAAAACTGAGTCTGATACTCGCGGATATAACTGATTCTCAGAATACCGATACTGGTGCCTATAGGCTTACAAACTGATATGTGTGTTCTTGTAGAGATACACTCTAAAAGTACATAGCAAGCAAAGTAGAGCCAAAACACCCCTATATTGGGGTAGGGTTTCCTTGTCCTATTTTGTCAGGAGCTAGGGTTTCACTACGCACGCAACGGTTTCAAAAACCTATAATCAGGTAGCAACCTGTCTTAGCTTGGAATAGTCACTATGGATTCCGAATATGCACTAGGTCGAATGGTCAAAAGGGTGCCCCGGTAAAATCGGGTTTGTGTTTCCATACTGGCAGAGCCCATAACTAGTCAACCTTATGGCACGTAGCCTCAGGCTAACTGCTCAGGAATAGCAGATGGCAAACACGGTATCCTAGGCGCACCAATGCACATGCAATGCAAAGAAACACATAAGTGTAGTTAAAACAAGATATCACGAGTTCGAGTCAAGCTCTCTAAACTCCCCAGCAGAGTCGTCAGAAACTGTAGACGTCCCCGAACGTCCCGGGAGGAATAAATCCCCGTTTCGTTCATTTGGGCTCACTACAGTTCAGGACTCAAATTGTCACGGTTCTAAATCTGAACCAAAGAGTCCAAATCCGGCAAATCGTTTTTTTGAAAACAGATTTTTTGTAAAGAAGTGCCAAACATTGACTGCTTTGCCAGATACAGAGTCGCCACCTAAATATTTTTTATGGGAGAATTTAGAAAACCCTGACTCGTTTTCCTAAGGCCACATGTTCGTTATCACCAAAGTTGCTTCGGCTCGGGAACTTGGGTACGATTGGGGAAGGTCAGTTATGAGCACCCCCACTCGCCCGATCCGAAGATCGGCCTCTACTAACCATGATATCTTGTTTTGAAAATATTATGCATTCTTAAACCGAATATTAGCTTAGATTTACTACATGATGCGCACAACATACAAGTATAGACTGAATTCCCTGAATTGGAACAAAACATCGCATATCCATTTGTTTTGAAAATGGATTGAAATTTGCTACTCGCAAGTAGGCTAAAACACGGGTTTCGACGAATTATTCCAATTCAAGCAACCTAACCTTCACCCACAGGTATTCAGGCAGTTATAACACATAAGCACATAGTCTCATGGTAAGCATGCTATCATGGCAACACTTACACTCATGCAAGGATGCTAAAACATAAATGCTTACCGAGTACTCTAAGCCAAAACAGAAACTAGTTAATAATCATATGCATGTTCCTAGTTCATGTTAAGATGACTAATGCAACACATGCGAGATGCAACTACAACAGGCTCGGCTATTCTAAGATGGCATATGATGTTGCTACAACTAACACGTATTCAACTTGGAATTGAAATACAATGCAGTTAGTATGATGCGCCGAGCTCGGTGCATGTAAGACAAATGTATGGATGCACGCATGCATAGCATAAGTTATGCTAAATTAAATATATCCTAGTACTAACCATCAAAAGCAGGTAAGTAAAAGGGAGAAAGAAATGGGGGTTGGAAGACATGCACACACACACCCACACTTATTACACATTCGCCCTCGCTTGGAGGGACCAAAAGAATAATACAAATTAATTAACCTACAAGCTAATTAATTATTACAGACCACTTAACTAGTTAAGCAAATTAACTAAGCTAAGAAAGCAATAAAACAGCCTCGGGAAGAGGGTCCAATGCATGCGTGCTCGGGTTTGCTCGGAAATTCGTCACCATGCACAAGCTGCCTCTGTTTACCCTGCTCTGTTTTTCTAAAAATTGCACAAGTCCCAAGGAACACTCTCTGAACACTGTGGAGCATCACCGACCAAGGGAAAACATCACTGACCATGGTAGAAGGGTCATCGACCAAATATTCAGCTCTCGGCCATCCATCATTGGTCGATCGGCACTTTATGCAGTCAACTGGCCATATTTATCTGCAGAATCCTATTTTGACAGCAGCAGAGGGCAAACATGGCATGGCAATACATTTCAAGCAAATGTTTGCACAAACACCCTCCTTATCATGTTCATGACTCAAAAGAGGATGGTCCTCAACCCTCAGGCTACCAATCGCGCATTTCAATGCGTAATGGCCAAAGAGGCCAAGTTATGCATTTTGATGTCAAATGAAATACAAACCAAATAAACACATAAGGCCCAACCTCTATCACTTGATCAAGAGACAAGGCATACATGCTCAATGCAATGCAACCTAGACCTGTGAGCTAAGTATGCAATCATGAGCATGAAAGCAAGTAATGTGTACTAAGCACACAACCTAAACAAACAAACATGCAAGGCATGTAACAACATGTGCAAGCTAACAAGCATGCAATATGCAATGCGAAAATGCAAACATGCAAGACACGTAACATGTTAAGCAACCAAGACAAAAGGAAGAAAACATGCTAAATGCAATGTGATTCAAGCATGCAACACATGCGATAGGCCAAGTATGCAATAACACACAAGGCGAGCATGCAACAACATGCAAATGAGGGATTTACACCAAGATGGACAGCTCTCTACTAGGTCCAAAATAGTAGCCAAATGCTAAGGAAATGAAGGCCAAAACACATACAAACATGCATGCACACATAGTCCAACTCTTAAGCATAAAGAAGCAACTTTTAAGCACACTTAAAAGAGGATAAACATGGACTAATGGCAAGCATAGCAAGTTCTGAAAATACATGAGGAATTATGCCAAATCAACCTATCAATGCAAGCAAGGCATGCAACTATGTCCAAAACTCAAGGTAAGCCAAGGGGCTTAAACCATAGCTATATAAAGAAAGTCCCAAAGGGCCATGGGGACTGAAAATCACCCCAAGGCAGATCAAAACAAGGTCAAAGGCACACCTAGATGGCATCTAAATGGCTTAAGTCTAAAGACATGCAAAAGGGTTCAAACAGGGAGCATAAGACACTAACCTCTTGAAGCATTAAAGGAGCATCAAATGCAAGCATACAAGCATACCACAAGAACTGAAATGATGTTATAAGTGGTGCCAAACCACTGAAACAAGCCAAGTAATGCATGCTCAACACTCACACACCCAAGGCTAACAAGCCAAAATGTAAGGTGGCCATGCAAAGCATGTCATGGATAACAAAAACAACTCCAAACAGACCTTAAACATACTAAGACATGCATAAAAGCTTTACAAAGCTAGGCCAAAAACACGCTAGAAACAAGGCTCAAAGCACAAAGCATGTTAAGGCAATTCATGGCATTACAAGATAAGTATGCAAAGCAAGCATGGTGTGTCTAAACCAACTTAAAACAGTGCTATATCATGGCAAAATAAGCACAAATACTAGCTAAGACATGGCCAACATGAACTCAACAATGGTGCTCACATATGAGGCTAAAATGACAACTTTTGAAGACAACAAGGAGAAGGGATGGCCCTCTCCTTCTTAGGACCTCAAAGCACCATCCTCACCACTGAAATCCCTTTGGATTTCAGTGGTGAGGAGGCCCAAACAAGGTGGTTCCGAAGCTCACCAAAATAGCACAAAATGGGGGGCCAAACAAGGCCTAAGAGGGGTCAAACAACCCCAAACACAAAAACAACCCTAAACAACTATTTTAAGCACTTAAAATCAGAACTCTTATATGTTATAAGTTAAGCTTAAAAATAGATACAAGGATGGCTAAAAGCCTATGCAAAAATGGAGAATAAAGGGGTAAAGTTCTTACCCTTGAGGACCTTCTTCACAAGGACCACTCCAGCCCCTTCTCCAAGCTTAGATCAACTCAAGAACTCTGAAAATCACTCCTTAGTACCTCAGTAGCTAAAGGAAAGTGTAACTCTAGGTGTTTGTGTGTAAAACTATGAACAAAACACCTTAATACACACACAAAGAGCAAAAGAGAGGGAGATACAGAGATAGATAGATACACAAGACCTAACCCTAATTCAGACCTCTGGAACTCTTTTTTGTAACCCTAAAGGAGGGAGGAGGAGACCTCCCTTTATAGAGGATCACTCTTGCAAAGCTTACAAAACAAGCTAAGCAAGAGTGAAATCCCTCCATACACGTGTATGGAGGGGGTGCAAAGTGGGTGCCAGCTAGCACAGCTGGCACAAAATATCTGTCAAAAGCTGATGCACAATGGTCGGCCAGCAAAAAATGCCAAATTGACCAAATAAATGGTCGACCGACCAAACAGAGTGCCGACCGACCAAACATTTGGCCGATGGCAACAAAACAATGACCGGTGGCCTTAAGCCATGGCCGGTGAGATGTGGGGATGGCCAACAAGCCATTCCCTGCTCCTCAAAATCAAAAACACAAGTGTTTGGTGCAAAACCAAACACAAAACAGGCAAGTCGAGAGGTCTTGAGGCAAGGCGCGTGACCGAGACCTCCGAGAACTCAAGACGAACACGAACATGAATGATCACCGAGTGTTCAAACGATGACGTCTAAGTCTTGAGGACGGTTAAAAATGAGGTATCTACACATACCTGTTAATTAACCATCTCATTTTATTACCAGCCTGATGGACCCCACAAATTCCCTCATGTGCTTCAGCCATGGCTTTTATTTGGTCTACCTTACCAATACAAAGTAAACTCAAACCATCATGAGCCTTCCTAAATAAATCATCCCCCATGACAACATAATTTTGGGCTTGATATCTTATTTTCCTATCACTCCATTCACTAGGATTCGACAGGTACTTTATTAAAGGAAACTTATAATCTTCCTCTGTCACATCTAAAGTAAAAATAGGCAAGAAATTTCTACACCTATTCCTAAGTGCAGAAAAGTTTCTTTTTTTAATTTGAACCACCATTTCTTGAGCTCTTTTAGGAATTTTTAAACCAGAAGCTGCTTGAGCCATCTCATTGGCCTCTTTCTTTACCAACCTATATCTATGTGTGAATGTGACATGGTTAAAGAAACTGATTAACCATTTAACTTCAGTCAAATGCTCCTTTAGAGCACCACTTACACACTTGAACCCACCCAAGACTTGTTTAATGACCAACTGTGAATCCCCAAAAACTTGAAGACTTTTAATTTTGAATTCTATAGCCAACTCTAGGCCAATTATCAGGGCGTTATACTCAGCTTGATTACAAGACTGTATATACTATTCTTCCAATTGATATGCAAACTGGTATATTTGTCTATTTGGTGCAATTAGCACAATACCTGCTCCAACTCTTACATCTGTCTTTGAACCATCAAACATCAACTTCCGAGGTTCATTATCCACCATATTAATTTCATATAAATCTAAATCGACAGATGTACAAGGGTGTTCTGTCAAAAAATCAGCCAAGGCTTGTTCTTTGACTACTTTTTGTGGCATATATTTAAGACAATATTCAATTAAAGCTAACATCCATTTGCCTTGTCTCTCTCTCAAGATGGGTTTGGATGACATATATGTAATCACATCTGTTTGTGCTACCATATACACCTCTGTAGGTAGCATATAATGCCTCAATTTAATAGTTGCAAAATAAAGTGCCAAACACAGCTTCTTAACAGAGTTGTACCTGGTTTCAACATCATTTAAGCTTCTACTTAGGTAATAAATGGCTTGTTCATGACCCATATCATTTTCTTGAGTCAATAGACAACTAATCGACAGGTCAGAAGCTGAGATGTACAGCTTCAAAGGCTTACCTGTCACTGGGGGCATAAGCACTGGAGGGTTTGCCAAGTACCTTTTGAGTAAATCAAAAGCTTCTTGATGGCATACTTCCCATTTAAACTTATGGTCTGACTTGATTTTTATCAAGAGAGAAAATGCTAAAGTTTTCTTAGCCAAAGTGGCTATGAATCTTCTCAAAAAAATTATTTTTCCAAGAAAACTTTGCAGCTCTTTTTTATTAGTTGGGGGCTTTGCCTCTAAAATTGCTTTGGCCTTATTAGCATCCACTTTTATCCCTTTGTGATGTACTAAGAGGCCTAGAAAATTTCTAGCAGATACCCCAAATGCACACTTAAGGGTTCATCTTGAGTTTGTAGGTCCTCATTCTTTGAAATGTCCGCTGCAAATGTTCCAAATGCTCATCAAAACTATCAGATTTGATGGCTACATCACCTATGTAGACTTCTAATTATTTTCCAATCAAATCATGGAAAATGAAATTCATTGCCCTCTGGTATGTTGCTCCTGCATTCTTTAATCCAAAAGGCATGACTACCCATTCAAATGTTCTTAAAGCACTAGAACACTTGAATGTTGTCTTATGTGTATCCTCTGGGTTAATAAAAATCTAATTATATCCAACATGACCATCCATAAAGGACAAGATCTTGGTCTTGGCTACTAAGTCTACTAACAAGTCAGTCACTGGCATAGGATATCCATCATTGGGAGTTGCTAGATTCAAGTTTCTAAAGTCTATGCACACTCTTAACTTACCATTTTTTTTCATAACAGGGACAATATTAGACAACTACTCAATGTACCTGGCTGTTCTAATAAAACATGCTTTTAGTAACCTTTCGATTTCCTCATTGACCAATAAGGTTACTTCATTAGTCATTCTTTTAGGGGGTTGTTTATGGGGAAGGGAATTTCCTTTAATTGGGAGCCTATGCTTCATCAATGTTCTATCTAATCCAGGCATTTCTTCATAAGTCCATGCAAAGCAATCCACATACTTAGAAAGCAAACCAACTAGTTTGCTCTTACATTCATTAGATAGATTAGCATTTACATAGATGGGCCTCTTACAGGCCTTACTCCCTAAGTTGTAGTCCTTTAAAGGGTCCTGCACGTCTGTCTTAAGGTCAAGCTTAGTAGGAGCAGCCTTCAGATGTTCCAATTGTACCTCTTTATAACTTAAAGGACTACTGTCGATAACATATTCTGCCCAAGAACAATTGGACAAACACTTAGGGCTAAACTTACTTTCTAAGAAGAAATAAAAAAAAAAAAAGCCTAGAAAAAGTAAATTTAATTACATTAGCTGTCTTATCTAGCTTGTCTTCTTCTATTACTTGTAACTGCATTACTCTTGATCTTCAGTAACCTCCTTTATCATAGGCCTTTTCTGCTTCTACATTAGGCTTGGTTGGCCAATTCCTGGCCTATCTGCTTAAAACTTTCCTCAACAAAGGCCTTGAACTCCTTATTAGTCAATTTTTTTCCCTAGGACTTAACCTCTTCCTCATCAATCACAACTGGACCCAAATCCTCATCATACAGCACAACTTCTATATTGTCAACATCAACAACAAAAGGATTTGCATCTGCCCAATAAACTTCTATTCCTCATTTTTTACCTTGACCACCACTGGTTAAAAAGATCAATGCCTGGTGTAGAGAAGAAGGTATATAACCATTAAGGTGTATCCAATCTCTACCTAGTAGCACATTGTAGTTAGAGGTAGAATCTATTACAAAGAAAGTTGTTCCCATTAACCTGGAACCAACCTGAATCTGTAAAGCCAATACTCCTCTGGCATGAAATAATCCACCAGTGAAATTACTTATATTCACATTAGTAGGAAGCAAGTCATTGATAGATTTCTCAATAGCTTTCAGTGTCCTAGAAGGAAGAATGTTGGCAATAGCTCCATTATCAACCAACACTGTTTCCACTGGCACCCCATTTAGATAAGCTCTGACATATAAAGGCCTTAGATGCCTGATGAGCTTGTCTTCTGGCTTTTGTAACACAACTTTTTCTCCATCAACAGACCTAACGACCTTAATTGATCTCAGGGGATTGGTTTGTGTCTCAATCATTGCTATCTAAACTGCTGGTTCAGTCAAATCTTCAACATCACCTGCCAATTTATCTGGCTGATTTGGTTTGGCCTGAAACCTCTGAGGAATGGCCATAATCATATTGTATTCCTTAGATGGAGGTAAAGAACCAAAGTGAATGGCAGCTAACTTCTCTCCAAAGTCACCACCAGAACTATCTAATTTAGCTTCATCTTTTCTATCTCCTTCATTAACATTCATGCTATCAGTGACCATTTTCTGGTCCTGATCATCCTTCATTGCCACATCTTTCTCATTACTGTCATCTTCATCAGACATTAGATCCTTCTCTAACTCTTTCAGCTTCTGCCTCAACAAAGCCTTCTCAGAAAGCTTCCCAACAGGTCTGTCATCTGCCTTTTCTGGTTCCATTTTCCTTTTCAAAATCTGAACTGGTTGTACTGGATTAGCTCTAAACGTGGTACCCTTCCCTCCAGCAGTAGAAACCAATCCATCTCTAGTCCATACTAAATCTTGCCTTCCAACTGGCTTATCCTCTACAGTTGTAGACATTATAGCATGGAATTTTCTTTGTTTCTTCATTTTCTGAGTTCTTGTTTCTCTCATTGACCTCCAACCAGTCATGGGAAACGTTGGATGAAATACTCCTTGCCACCCTTGATGAGATGGTACTGGAGGCTTTACCATCATTGGTTGAACCTGTTGCATAGCTGGCCTCATTCTTGGGCCACGATACTGCTGTTGAAGTCCCCCAAATGGTCTTACAAACTGTTGCTGCCCCCCATATGACCTTCTACTCTGTTGATGGCCACTATGTGATACACCAGATTACTGGTGTTGGCCACTGTATGGTCTAGTCAGAACCCTTGAACTTCCATAGGGCTTAGAACCCCTTGTGCTGTTTGAGCATGGCCCTCATATTACTTGGTCCACCAAAGCATGGATGAACAGGGGCTCCTTGGAATAAGCATGGAGTATCATCCTTACCATAATTCTCTGCAGGACCAAATATCCCTGGGTCTATTCTATCATAGAACAAACAATCATTGTTGAAAATCTGCAGATCACCACTACCTATAGTGTTGAACCTCAGGCCAACATTCTTTCCAATTTTCTGAATTCCATCAATCACAATGGCCTTGTTTTTTTCTTTCTCATTACCACATCTGAAACAAATGAACCTCTCACCAGGTTCTTCCTGAACTTTTTTCCCTTTTGTTTCTTTTGCCATCTTATCCACCCTCTCTTTGTGGAGTTTCTCTAATTCCACCAAGAGAACCCTATGATTTTTGTCCTTGTTCTTTTGATCAATCGGCTGGAAGTCAGTTGATACCATGTTAATCTTCACCAAGTTTGGGAATGGGTCATTGTCAACTGCCATAACCCCTTTATCTTTTTCAGCATATTTCAACATTCTTTTTTTAATTAAGTCCTACACACAATTTTGAAATGTAACATAATTATTAGTGGAATGCCTGAAAGAGTTATGCCATTTACAATACTTCTTGCCAACCCCGTCCCTTTCTTTGGAAATGTTGTAGCCGGGAGTCAAAGTTAAAAACTTGTTTGCTAACAACTCATCAAATAATGCATCTGCTTTTGATAAGTCAAAAGTGTACTACCTATGCAACATAACCACATTCTTTTTGGCTGGTTGTGTTGCTGGCATACTCACAGGTTTGTCAGCTTTTTTTAATATTTCACAAACCACGGGCTTTTTACCTATTGTTTGAGCCACATCTATGTCGATATCCATGTCAAACTCAACCTCTTGGTAATAAGTCCCTAATGAGGCTGCATTTCTCTACTGCTCTTATCTGAGAATGGCCTCATAACTAGTTGCCCTTAAAGACAACTCAAATAGGTCTCTAAACATGATACATTCAAACTTTTTCCTAAGTTTAAAATCTAAACCATTCTTGGCTAGTCTTATAACTTCTATTTCAAGCATGTACACATGACATCTGTTTTTTGTTTTCTTAAACTTGTCGATGTACTATTCTGCACTTTCTTCTTACCTTTGTTTAAATTTTGACAAATCCATCATTGTCACTTCAAGCTCAGTTCTAAAGAACTGGGCATGAAATTGACTTTCCATTTCTTGTCAAGTATGAACAAAATTTTCTAGAAAATTAATAAACCACGTAAATGCCACTTTCGACAGAGAATGAGGAAAGAGTTTTAATTTTAAATTGTCATCATAGCCAGGTTCTCCATACTAGAGTATGAACCTGCCTACATGTTTTATGGTTGATTGTCTCTCTTCCCCTGTAAATAAAGTAAACTCAGGAATCCTAAAATTTTTCGAAATGGGGGTTGTTTCTACCCATGGAGGTTAAGGACTCCTAAACATTGGCCTATCTAGCCTTCTCAAGCGTAGGCCATACATTTCCTGTATGATGTTCATTATTATTAATCTAGGGGTCTAAGTATTGTTGTTGTTGTCCTCCTCCTTGGACTTTTGGTTGGAAGTAAGGAAAAAGGGGACCAGGCCCTCTAGGCCTTGGATATATTATGTTATGTTCATAATATGGTTGTTGCATGGCATGGTCTCATATATTCGGAGGCCTTACTTGATTAATTGGACTATTTCTTTGTTTTTCCATAGCCTGATAACCTGCTGCAAGCACATCGAATGCATGAGTACCGTACATTTGTGGCCTTGATTGCTCTCCAGGTCTCATTCCCATATTATTTAAGTTGTGATTAAACATTGGGTTTGTGGGGTATTCCCTCTCAAACACAGGATTTATGGTCATTCCCTCCTCATATCTTTGTTGGAGTGTGGGAGGTCTATAAAATGACACAGGTTGATTTACATTTTCATGTTGTTGAGGGGTTACAGGAGGTATGAATTATGCTTTATTTACCTAAGTCTCATCTCCAACCCTTTTTGATTGGCTGGGCTGGATGTTAGCCTTCTCAAACAAAGCCAGCAAGTCATCTATCATCACTTGGTTCTCATATGCAGACATAGAACCAATTGTTTGTTGAGTACGCAGTAGAAAAGTCCTTCTTGGATCAACAGGATGACAACTAGACTGGCCAGTTTTGGCCACATTTTGGCCATTTCCTTGGCCTATTTCTTGTCTGGCCACTGCATGGCCATCACCTAGGTTGTCCTCAACTCCTTCAAGTCCATTATCCAACTCTTCTCCATCTTCAACCCTTTTCTCAGGGTCTTCAAAGACTTCGTGCTATTTCTTCCTAGCAATCACTCCAAATTAGATAGGTCTCACTGGGCGTGCCAAAATATGTTAGCAAAAATCTGGTTTGGGTCAATCGACAGAGGTGATTTGACAAAACAACCAAAGTTTCACAAACAACAACAAATCAAGCAATTGTGGTTTGAATGTCCTATGCCTTGACAATGTCAATGACTTTTTTGGAGGTTGTAATGTGAAGAAACAAGTGTGAATAAATTGAAATTCGATTGAAGAACAAGTAAACTTGCCACTTAATTACAAGAATTAAATTTCAAGTTCAATGCGTATAACAGTCGATAGAAAAAAAAAAAAAAAAAAAAAAAAAAAAAAAAAAAAACTTAGCCACAGAGGCTAAATTACAAACAGAAATATTCCTAAGTACAAATGCTATTGCTAATTAAGTTATGCTACTCCTAATTTCACATGAGATGTGAATGTTGTTGAAAAGATCTTGCTTTACTTCGAATTTCCAGCCTTTATACTGCTGGCCTTGATACTTCTCTGTTGCCACGTGTCCCACCATAGACCAAGTAACCTCCACTTCCTGTATAACTGTCCATGATCTCTATAACTGCTGGTAATTGTTTCTTTGTCGCAGCGTTCTCTTTCCCTTGCAAACAAGACACGTACCCTACATCACTTGCATGCCTAACCTAGGCCACGTTTGGCCACATCCCACTGCACTATCAGATGAATTGACAGGAGAAATTGCGTCTGTCACATTTGCTCCTTTAACTGTTTCGTTTTTGCCACATGTTCTGCATTTTGGGACCCACATCCCACTATAAACTCATAGTCTTCACCCCTAGCATCCACTGAATCAGCTCTCTGTATATTGTTATGCTTATTTGACAGAGAAAAATAAATTTTAGTGCCAACAGGGTGCAATTTGGATAGGGTGTAGTCCAAATTTTTCTAAGATTTAGGCAATATTTTTTTGAATTAGGTGCGGACTTAGATAAACATTCAAAAGTTCAAATAAAATTTGAGACGGGAGTTGTATATAGACACTGGGCAACTCAAACAATTTGAAACTCGAATTATATACATACATATATAAAAATATTAATATATATATAGATAAATTATTAGTCATTAAATGAAGTAAAAATAATAAGGAAGGTAAATTATATTCAATATATATCATATATACAAATAAGACAGCGTAGAATTCTACCATTTTATTTTCTTTCACATAATTGGCAAAAATTATTCAATGATGATGAGTTCTTCGATTTTTATCTCTCTCATCCCTTGTCTCTCTCATCATATAAATGATTTATGTAAAAAAAAAAAAAATTAATTTAATTTGTGAATATTTTGGATAATTTGACCTACTCGAGTTTAATTTATTAGAATCAAATCAAATTTAACTTGGACAACTCTCTGTTACTTGAATTGAGCCTGAGAAACATTTTAAACTCAATGGAATTTATCTGAGTTTTAACCTTAATTACAAGAAATTATTAGTTGGTCTTGAGATACCGTGACATGGTGTTCTAACGATATTATGATTAGTAAAGAGGATATAACTCACAGATTTATATTGTGTGATTAAAAAATATGAAAAATATAATAAATTATAATTTGTGGGACATATAACCATGCTTGTACTAACTAATAATTTTTCTTTAATCACAACCCTCAATTTGGGGAAAGCTTGGTCTACAAAACCATGCCTAAAAAAGAAATGTGTACTTGCTAAAATTTGCCACGTATTGATTGTTGTTTGCAAATTGACTCACCTGTACGAAAAGAACCAATATAGAAAAGGAATATCGTGAGAAATAAACCATATGATGAGAAATCAATGCGTCGTAATAATGATACATAGTCATGTGTAAATGTAATAAAGTAACAAAAAATTAAAGGTGTATACAAAAATATGGAATAATTCGGCCTAAATTATCGATTTAATTTAATTTTTTTAGTTACGGGTTCTACTTATTTATTTATTATTATTTTAAATTTTATATAAAAAAATTGAAATATAAAATATTTTTTTATAAGATTTGAATAATAATTATCAATGTAAAATTGATAAATTCTAATCAATTTAACTAAATTAATTATTATCAATTTGTTTTCTAATATAAAATACATATTAAATTTATTGTTATATAAAATTTCTCAAACTATAAACAGAATCGAACTAAATCGATTTTTATAATTTGGTTCTAGTCTATTTTAATAGATTAACTGTTTGATTCCTAATTTACTTTAAAACTTGATCAATCCGATTTATGTGCACTCCTAACAAAAACAAAACAAAAACAAAATAAAATACTAAAAACATGGGATAAATTACACTTTCCCCTCTTATATTTTATTATTGTTTTACTTCGGCCTTTAGATTTCTTTTCTCACTTTGTCATTTTTTCAACTTTTTTTCTTAAATTTATTTTTAAAATTAAATTCTATTTAATTAGATAGGAAATACCATGTTGATTTCATGTGACATCAAAAAAATATTTTTAAGTTTGAATTTGAGTAGGTCTTTAAATATAATAATATATTGCAAAAATTATAGAGAGAAAAAAAACTCAAAATTTCACCGTTGTCACAAAATAAAATTTGAGTTATTAATTTTGTTAATTTAAATTTTAATATTTTGATTTTTACTTTCAATGTAAATCATTTATTTATTTTTATTAAGTAAAACTGACAAAAAGAATGTATTTTAGCATTAAACTTAATGTAGATATACACAAAATATCTTAAATATCATTTTGAGTTTAGTTTAATGATTAAAACATATTTTTTCTCCTCGATTTTACTTAACAAGAATAAGCAGATGATTTAAATTGAAAAAATTTGAAATTTAGGATTTATTTTATTATACTAGTCAAATCATATAAAAATTTTGTTGGAATTTCCCTTTATGTATTTCATGTCATGTAGTATTTTCTGTCTAATTTGAAATAAAAATTAGCTTTGTAAATAAATTAGACAAAAGTCAAAACTTAAAGGAAAGTGTTTGAGTGTTCAAGGTGCATGTCATATGCACTTATATAAATTCTCACAAATATACATAAATTGTGATTTTTTAAAATTTTTATGAATTAACTTATATATATTTATAAAAATTTATGTAATTTTATAAGATAACATATTTATATTTATGAAAATTTAAGTAAATTTACATAATATATACTTGTATACTTAAAAATTGTCCAAACTTAAAAGGACAAAGGGAAAAAAATAAAATAAATTTAAGAGGCAATATGAAAAAACAGTAAAACATAAAAGGGCATAAAATAATTTATCCAAAAATATGTCATACATGTACTCTGAGCTAGTGAACTTAAAGGTAGTATTTTTTATTGGAGAGAGTGAGATAGAGAGAGATTTCTTACTCTGCCGGAGATTTTGAGCCGAGTGATCGACTGCCAGAGGACTCAGATGTGATGTTTTTTCTTGGTCTAAGATCTGAATCTATTGAATTCTTCGGCTCTCCGTGATGGAAGGTATATCTATCTATCTCTAAACCCTAAATTGTTCTCTCTCTTTTGACACTAATTGACTCTTTTTCTTCAACTGAATTTTTGTTATTTTTCCGTAATTTTCTCGATTTCTCGGAAATAAATATGTTTGATGAATATATTTCTTTATGAATGTAAGTGGGTAGTGGGTACAATTTTCTGAATTTTATGAACGGTTTGTGATTGGATGTTCTTTACTATCTCCGATTGGGCATAGCTTTTCTTTTTTCGTAATTCAATTGATTTTCTGAGTTAATGTGTTTGGTGAATTGGGTACAATTCGCTGAATTTGAAGTATGGTTTGATATCAGCCGTGATGGGATGTTGTCT
Source organism: Camellia sinensis (assembly GCF_055761805.1). NCBI lineage: Eukaryota > Viridiplantae > Streptophyta > Magnoliopsida > Ericales > Theaceae > Camellia > Camellia sinensis. The sequence goes on along the minus strand of NC_138970.1, from coordinate 25,193,341 downwards.
ATTGTCTCCGATTGGGCATACCTTTTCTTTTTTTCCTAATTCACTCGACTTTCCGAGTAAATGTGTTTGGTGAATATATTTCTTTATGAATGTAAGTGGGTCGATAATTTTTTCTGTAATTCACTTGATTTTTGGAGTAAATGTGTTTGGTGAATATAGTCCTTTACGAATGTATGTTGTAGTGGGTACAATTCGCAGAATTTTAAGAATGGTATGATATGCTACTACCCAGAATTGGAAGATTATCAGCTATGATATGGTGTTCTCTATTATCTCCGATTAGGTATACTTGTTCCTTTTCCTGATCTAGGGTTTGTGATATGTTTTTGGTAAATATACTTGTCTTGATTTGCTTTTGTAGTTTAAACATCGAATTAAGAAATTTATTTACACATGTAGTTATTTACTGCTTCTTTGAATATCAAAGTAGCTTAAAATTGTTTCTGCATCCAAAAAAAAAGGAAAACAAAGAACTCACTATTGCATTTCTTGTGCGGAGTTATCTTGTAATAGGAACAGACGCTTATTATTGTTGCCAATTTTGGAATCTGTGCAGAGTCATCTTGTAATGGGAACAACACCTTGGCAATTCCAAGTTTCAAAAAAATTATATTACTCTGTGTTTGGCACCATGGGAATTGGAAGCCACTTTAGTTCAAAATTTTAAGTGAGATATCTTCCCATTTCATATTCAAGATTTGGATTTTCTTTTAAAAAAATTATCAGCATATCCAATGTTTGGATTCCATGCTGCCATACACTATGTTACATGGACTCAGGTACGATTGTCGGATGCAGATATGTATCTAGAGGTCGGACTCATCGAACCATAAATTTAAGCGTACATGGACTTGGCAAAAAAAAAATTTATATTTTCATATTTTTAATCAAATATATGAGATAAAATGGTGCAATAAGTAACTTACAATGTCAAAAAAATATTTTAGTAATTATACAACAATATGTACATATAATAATAATGTTATACACAATTATATAAGAAGTGTCCATTAAAAAGTATCTAACACATATTTCATACTCTTGTCCGAGTGTTAGGTGTTTGACACGAGTATTTGGTTTATTTTGAACAGTCTGTGTAACATAGGCCATACTAGTTTCAATATTTTCCAAATCCTTCAATCACATAAATTTCTTTGTTAGTGTAGGATTATACCATAACCCTAGCTAAAAAAATAAAAAGAATTATTCATTTTTTCCAAATGTTTATTTGCAAAAGTTAGAAAAGCTAACTATAATTTGTCATAGCATTATAAAGAATCAACAATTTTAGAGGATTGCTATTGGCACTCTTCTTTTTTATCATTAATCTCCAAATTTAGTCATTTAGTGTGTATTGAAAATGGTGTCGTGCATAATTTTTATACTAAAGACAAAATATGGAGTGCTTCTTTAAAGAATCAATAATTTTAGGGCATTGTTATTTTTTCAAGAAACAAAAATTGAAGAATTTTATAAGAAGTTGATTAAGAGAATTTGGGGGTTGAGGTGTAGGAGATGGGCTGCTTTACTGTCTTGTAGCATGTCAGGGGGAGTTTTGATTATATGGGATGTGAGATCTGTTTTTAGTGTCAGTTAGGTTTTGGAACTCTGATAATAGTGAGTGGTGGTTAGCACGTCTTTACGATCACAATAGTCAAAGATGTAGGGAAGCTTTGTGGGATGAATTAGCTGGCCTATTATGCTAGCCCAATTGGTGTGTGGGAGGTGATTTCAACGTTATTAAATTTGTTTAAAAAAAAAACTTAATGGTTATAGGGTTACCAGAAGCATGTAAAACTTTGTTGCATTTTGTGGAGATTGTTGCTTGATTCATCCTCTGTTGTCTAATGCTATGTTTACAGTTTGGTGTGTTGTAGATTGGACAAATTTTTTTTGGGTGGGAAGAGAGGTTCCCTAATGTTAGGCAGCAGGTGCTACATAACTAAGTTGTGAGTGCTCATAACTAGTACAAAAATAAAGAATAATCTTTTGTATTCCTTATCAAAAGATTCTTTCTTGATAATTTATTCTACAGTCTACATGATATTTTCACATGTGGGTAAATATGAATAATAAGTCATGTTCAATTTTGTCATGCAACACTGTTAGTTCTTTTGTGGTTTAGGTGCTGCAATTTTGGCATAGCAAATATTAGCATGCTTTTAGGCTTACAGCTTCCTGACATTTAGATATATGACAACTTTGAATGCTCAAAATATGACAGCCTTATGAATATTTTATGTTGGGAAAAACGTTGCATAAAACATGTGGAATTAGGGTTTTAAATAATAGGAGTGCAGGGTTGTAGATGAAAAAGTGAAGAACCAACTTGATTTTTCAAACTTTCAGCTTGCTGGTTTCTCTGTGAATTTGCTGTACTAAAGGTCTGGACAACAACCAAACTGTGAATTTTGGGGTTAAATAGAAGGTCAAAGATAGGGGTTGAGTTTAGCATGTATTAGGTCTTAAGTTTAGCATTTATTAGGTCTTAATGTGGAAGAGTTTTGTGGCTGAACTTTGGTCTTCTGGGGCTTTTCTTGTTTGGTGGAGGTTATGGTTGTTAGATTTAAGTATTGCTGCAGGGCTTAATTGGCTAGTTAAGGATGATTTTAGGTTTGAAAACAGTAGCTAGCTTTAAAATCTGGATATAGAGTATTAGGTCTTACCCTTGCAAGGGCTAAGCAAATCTCACACAAAACCCGATAACAAATTCTTTAAGACTCAACTCTGATAGCATCTAAAGATTTCATAGGTGTATATGATCTTGTGTCCAATACTACTCTCCAACTATGACTGTGATTTCTAATCCTACCCCAGATATGACTACGACCTCACATCGGAAACTGTTACCTTTTTGACTGCTGAGGTTGTTCTAGACATTAGAAAACCCATATGTAGTGACCTATTTAATAACTTGACCGAAAATGAGATCCATGGATCCATACTAGAACCATAGTCAGTAAATTCAGGAATTACCAACAAACTCCCAGCTCCTAAAAATAGAGAAAACCAAACCAAATCAAGCCTTAAGTCCCTTCAAATGGGGTCGGCTACATGAATCCTTCTTCTCCACGCAGTTCTATCAAAGGCCATTTTGTTAGTCAAATTAAGATAGAGAAAACATAAATGAAAAAACTCTATCACAATACTAGTTTAGAATAATTGTAAATAGAAGACCTAAACATTAACATGGCAAGTCCACTTCAAACCAAAGGGGTTTCTTGATGATTGTGGGACCCTTAGCCTTCACTTTATACTTCCACAGCCTATGTGCTTATTTAGGCATGCAACATATATGGCATCACACCTTTGTTGCTAAGATTTCATTTTTCTTGGTAGACGAGGAGCCAAACTGTAGTTGATGAGTTGGATTCCTTGCTTCATTCAAATTTTTTCATAAATAAAAAGGAATTGTCATAAGATTTGAATTTCCCAGAGAGTTTTTCTTGGCGCTGCCTAAGTTTGGGTTACTTAGCCGTGAACTAAAAGTGCATAGGCTTGTCTCTACATGCCTATCTTTGTATATATTGATATTGACATGTGTATTGTGGCTTCAACATGCTTAGTTAATCTTAGCATTGCAAATTTTATTGTTAATTTTATGATATTTGCTTCTAAATAAATCTTTACTGTGTTTTTGAGAAGGGAAAATTATAGAAAATCCCATTTGGGGAGTTTTGATCTGAATGTTCCTTCGTTTTTTATAATACACCATGAATTCCTATTAGGTTGGGAATGTGATCCAGCAGGTCTTGAAGAGAAACGTGGTATGGACTTGGTGACAATTTTGCCCCTTCGTTAATTGGGTTGGCACATTTTACCAGGGATTTTGAATTCCTTCAATCACATTGGGTTGTTGTGCACATTTTGGAAATAACTAATATGGACATAATCTTTCCGGGGTGGATTGTAGGACATAAATACATTTTTTAAACGTAGCTAATACAGAACAAATAAAAAAACCCTTAGTGTATGTTCTAAACCTGACTAATTCAAAACAAATAAAAAAGCCCCTAGTGTACTTTTTTCCAAATGTGGCTAATGTATTGGCCCAAATAAAAAAACTCGTAGTATACTTTTTTTTATTTGTCTTGTATTAACCATGTTTAGAAAATACACTTGGCTAGTGTATTTTCTAAATGTGGCTAATACAGAACAAATAAAAAAGCCCTTAATGTACTTTTTCCAAACGTGAAATGTACTTTTTCCAAACGTGGCTAATACGGAACAATAAAAAAGCTCTCGGTGTACTTTTTCCAAATGTGAAACCTGGCTAGTGTATTTTCCAAACATGGCCCTTAGTGGATTTCCAAACGTGACTAATATAGAACATGGCTAAACGTGGGTAGTTTATTTTCCAAACATGGCTAATACAGTAAACCACATGGGTAAATGTGTCAATTCCCATTCAATGGGACTTCCGTGTTCATTAAAATAAAGTTGGGACTGATTGATCCACAAGTTCACCTTTTGGGATTTATGGGTCAATCACCCTTCTGAAAAACGGTTCTAGAAATTTCATTCCATATCAAGAATGCATGGATGGTTTTTCCATCAGCATTGTTAAATTAGAAAGGTTGCATAAAAGTGATCATCTTGTAAAAATTAACTTCTCTAAATCTCAATGGACCCACCATAGGCATTGATTTGTGGAGATGGTGATCACATGCTAAAGCAGTGAAGAAGTGGAGACGGACAAGTCTTAGTAATGATAGTGGGGGAAAGGAACCTTTTTGGTTGTAATGGTTGGGGGTTGGGGGTGGGGGAGTTTGCAAATATCTCTATAGTTTCTGGATGAAGCTGTGTTCTGTTTTGGTATGTGAGGGTTCTTAATAACCCAGGACAAGAGAGCATTGAGAGAGCAAGAGAGCATTATTGAAAAATTAAAAGGTGTTTTTGTAGGAAACCAAAATTGATGTCATGGGCAGTAGAGGTGGTGATTTGATATTATTATTATTATTATTATTATTTGGGGGGGTGGGTTTTGTTCTTATAAACTTTAAAAAATCGTGAGGCTGTGAGATTGGTTGTGTGGATACGAGTAGCAGTAGTAGGGGAGTCTGGTCTCTCTCAATCTCGTTCTGTGCATTTCATTTCCAAAAACCTTTAATATCATATTTTTAATGAAAATTTTACTTTGTTGATCAAAAAAAATTTTTTGGGGGGGATGAGGGTGGTGGGCGGATTGGGTTGGTTTGGGGGTGATGGAATGGCACGCGGTGTCATTGTTAGGTGGGACTCTGGAAAGTTATGTATACTTGTTGTGAGGTTTGAGTTTGTTCTTAGTCTTAGAAATGTGGAGGATGGATTACAATGAACTCTCTGGTTTCTGTGGCCTGTTTAAAGATGTAGATAGAAGAATACTGTGGAGGAGCTAGCTTTTGTAAATTCAGTAAGAAAAGGTATTCAACAAGAAGCACCACTACTGGCTTTTTATGCAGTTGCTTTCAAGGTTTTGAAGGATTTTGTTCCCTTCTTTCACCATCTTACTCTTTGCTTATCAGCCTCAATTATATTGATGTCACGTCCATTTGAATTGTTGAAAATATTTAAAGGCTTTGAAAGCCTAGGGTGAAGGATATGGGGCCCCACCATAATCAAGATGCATTTTTAACCCCAGGCAAACTGTCTTTCGTAGTGTTTGGTGCCCTAATTTTTTAGTTTAAGTTACTTTGTTGATTCTAGTTTGGCTGTGTGTATAAATTCATGGGTCTTAATTTTTTGTGATGATGTTTTTTGGATTGTAATATATATTTTTCTATATGTCTAGATGATATTGATGCAGATAATAATCTTGTAATCAAAGAGCTGAAGTTTCCTATACTTGAATCTTAATCCAAATATAATTAGGAAAGGTCTAGTGCACTATAAATATGGCAAAATTCTTCTACTCAATGAAGTTTTGAGTTATGAGAATTTGGGTTGTGTTTTGTATTATTTTTCTTATTCTTTGCAAGGGTGAAGCCCTTCTCTCTCTTCTCCTTCTCCTCTTTTTTCTCTTCCCGAAATTCTTAAGTTATTGTTCGCTGGTTACTGTTTAAAGCCTTAGCACAAACCCAAGTTCAGCTACAAACCACTACCATGTTAAACCCCTTTCCTACCTTTTGGTCATTGATTTGTCTCCTGAACCCTTTAAAATAGTTGCTATCCAGAACTTATAGCATGCTCCCTCTTGAAAAGTTAACAAGCTAGCTCTAACTTTTTGAATCAAGCCAAATTCAATTCCTTTTGGTCTATTAACTCTAGAACCATCCTTCTAGCATATGGAACCTTAAATTTACAGCCTTTCCTTGCTGTAGCAAAATTCTTGAGAGAGGTACTGACGATTTAGCAATAGAACTTGTTCTTGTGATTTGTGAACACTGAATGTGCAGTTTCCTATGCTATTACTTATTAAAGTTCTTGTGAAGAGGGAGAAAGACCAGAGGTTTATCCTATCAAAGGGTTATGCAAACCAAAAAGAGAAAATAAAAAACACAATTACTAATTCATTAAACTCAATTCTCTAAATCTAAAGAAAAGAAGAATGCATGCAAATTCATAGGTTTCTAGAGTTCTCCTAATTCTAATAAGAGACTGACAAATAGGAAACTGGTAAACCTTTAGTAACTAGAACATTCTAGTCCTACCTACAAGTGACCTCTACAACTCATGTCCAAAAAATTGCAAACTTATCATTTCGTTTTGTTAGATAATTCATTCATAGTATTTTTATTTTGACGTCTTGTACTTATGTTGAACTGCTGATATAGTGAACATCCCAGGTTCAGAAACATTGCGTGGAATTGCTTCATCTCATACTTAGCCACAATATGATTTGCTGGCATGTTGTTTTTAATATTGTGTTGTGTTTGTGTGTGTTGCAAAAAAATAAATAAATAAAATATTCGAAGAAAGTAGCTGACAGATCTATCTTATATATACTATTTTATATATATATATATATATATATTTTTGATAAATATCTTATATATACTATTTGACAGGTGGATCCCCGGATCATGAATCAGTAGGGTCTGGGACAAAAAAATCCAGTGTTTCGTCAAGTGGTAAGTCTCAGAATTGGAAGGAGTTCCTTCATAGATTTGTGGACAGTGAAATCCTGACCGCAAACCTTGAGAACTGGTTTGAAGAAATTACAGAACAGTCATCAAATAAAACAACTGCTTTCGATGTTCCTTTTGAGTTGATAGATCTTCAAAAGTTTGATTATGCATTGGAAGGGGTATCCTTTCAGCAGCTGATTCGAATGCCCAGTGCTGTTTATGCTTCGACATCAGGTGCTGTGGAAGCAACTGCTTATCTTGCTATTGAGGATTTTTTACACACGAGTGTAAAGAGCTTGTGGGAGGCCTTTTGGAGTCAGGATGGGCCTATGCCTTTCTACGTTGCCTGTCTTTATGATGCAAACTTGAAATTCTACCAAGCTGAGAAGGCAATTGCTAATGGGAAACTTGGAGGTCTTTGTGCCACAGCTATAATGCTAAAAAACCCGAGACACCCACATGGGAAGTGGGAGGATATTCTTGAAGTAGCACTTTTGAGGCCTGATATTGGAAGCCTTGCAGTGGAGAGGGACCAGAAGTCCTTTTCGTCGGTTATAGGTGAAGCTCTATTTTTTGCTGTTCGTATTTTATTATCAAGAAGACTCAGTAGATCAAATGTTTCTCCTAGTTCAAATTCTGTTTTTGTTCTTCTTGTTGATTCTCAATATGGTGGGGTTGTAAAAGTTGAAGGAGATGTGAATAAATTGGAGTGTGATGTGAATAATGTTTACGGATGCGCTGCTGAGTGGATAAAAAGTTATTCACGAATTTCAGTTTCCCCCATTGATAGGGTCTGGAACAAGCTTGGAAATGCCAACTGGGGTGATATTGGTGCTCTACAAGTGCTTTTCGCAACTTTCCATTGTCTCGCACAATATGCCGGAATGCCCAAGAACTCGGTTGAAGATTTAGCTGCCGACCACAGTTGTCGTCTCCAAACAAGAAGATCCGAAAGACAGTTGGGTGATACCCGGGTGAACGGAAACGGGTTGTTCCAGTTTCAGCAGCGTAGTGTTTCTCCTGAAATTGTTGAAGTACAGGAGGAATCCGTCCAAATAATGGACTCTGCAAAGTCAATGAAGATGGAAATAGGGTCAGTTCTATGGTTGGAGGATTCAGATTATCAAAAAGGTTATCAGATTAATGAAGTTCTGGATGATGGTGAAATTCCGTACTATATTGCATCTCCTGTCGAAGATCCGGGAAATGATCTGTTTCTGTATATTGGTTCACATCCTTCTCAGATGGAACCGGCATGGGAAGATATGAAGTTGTGGTATCAAGTTCAGAGGCAGACTAAAATATTGACTGTTATGAAACAAAAGGGTCTGTCTGATAAGTATCTGCCACAATTGAGCGCTTCTGGTAGGATAGTTCACCAGGGTAAGTGTCGGAGACCGAGCTCGGGTGGCAACTGTGTCAATCCTTTGTGTGGGACCCCAATTCTTGTGACAAGTCCAGTTGGGAAAACCATTGCTGACATGGTAAGAGCCGGCCAATTTGGTCGAGATGAGGCTATTCGGTGTTGCCATGATTGCTTGTCTGCACTTTCAACTGCAGCTTCTGCTGGAATTCGACACGGAGACATCAGACCCGAGAATATAATTTGTGTGAGATCCGGCTTGAGGCAGCCTTATTACGTCCTTATTGGATGGGGGCACGCAATTTTAGAAGAGAGAGATCGCCCAGCTATGAATCTTCATTTCTCATCGACTTACGTCCTTCAGGAGGGGAAGTTGTGCTCGGCTTCTGATGCAGAGAGCCTGGTCTATCTGCTTTACTTTTGTACTGGTGGGGATTTGCCAGACTTGGATTCAGTCGAAGGGGCACTACAATGGAGGGAAAACTCTTGGTCGAAAAGATTGATTCAACAGAAGCTAGGGGACATATCCGCTGTCCTGAAGGCATTTGCAGATTACGTTGATAGTCTATGTGGGACTCCGTATCCTATGGATTACGGTATTTGGCTAAGAAGGTTGAAGAGACATATTAACGAGGACGATCATGGGAAGGAGATCAATACTTCAAGTTAAGTTATGGTGGCAGAATTGAACAACTCCTCTGGACTTCGAACATTTTCACTTCCGGCAATCAAGATGTTTTTTTTTCTTTTTTGGGATTTTCAGGAATTACCCGGTAGTTGAAGCCGCTTTGTCTAATTTATCTGATGATCTGCAATTGGTAAGTTTAAGTCTTTTGGTGAAGAGCGGTCCATAGCGCCTTCTCCATTTCTTGAGAATGATTTGGTTCTGCACAGATGATCCCCGGGTGGGATTTGGAGTATCTTCTGGCACTTGTTTTCGTGTATTTTGCAAAGTAAGCCGGAGAATCTAAATTATCGTTGCATTGTCTAAATTATCATTGCTTTTTTTGTCTTTCTGATATATTGTGATGAGTTATGGAAATTATGAGCTGTCAATTATTTCTTGTAAAGGTAGGAGAGGATGAGATTGTTTTGAATTTGTGATTGTTTTTATTTGATGTGTTATTAATGGACTTGTTGGTTAGGTCATTGTCTTTCTGTAAGTGGGTTCTCATTTTTCTTTTTTCTTTTTTCTTTTTTCTTTTAAATTTTTATTCAGTTGACTCAGTTACTTTTAGTTTCACAACCCTTCTTTTCTGATTTTCCAGTTTGATTATAGTTTCTGTCCGTTTTTTGTGGAGCATGTTTATTCTGGTTTCATTTTGTTCTTTTTGCCATTCCAATCTTGAAATTGGGAATAGAAAAGTAAAAGAAAAAGAAAGAAATAAAAATAAAAATAAAACCCCAAAAAAATCTACTTTTTTTTATAATCTTTTTGTTTGTTAGCCAAAGAAAGGTGAATACGTGAAAACAATTTTAGGAGGTGAGAATATCTTTGTAGCAATTAATTGGGTCTATTTGATAATGTTTACGTTTTTAGTTTATATTTATAAAATCTTATAAATTGGTTTTTGTTTATTTTATGTTTATTTTTAAAAATATATAAACTACAAACGCGTTTGGTAATTGACAAAATGTTTAAAAAAAATTAAAAATATAAAAAAGAGTGAGAAATGACAAGTTGTGACAAGTGGCGGCGAAAGACGGTGGTGGAAAGTGGTGACGGTGGGTAGTGGGTGGGTGGGTGGGTGACAGTGGCGGGTGGTAGGTGTTAGCGAGTGGGTGGTGATGGTGGTGGTGGCGGCGGCGGCGGCGGCGGCGGCGGCGGCGGCGGCGGCGGCGGCGGCGGCGGCGGCGGCGGCGGCGGCGGCGGCGGCGGCGGCGGCGGCGGCGGCGGCGGGTGGTGGGTGATGATGGCAAGTGGGTGGTGGTGGCGGCAGGTGGTGGGTGATGGTGGCAGGTGGGTAGCGAATGGCGAGTGGTGGTGGGTGGTGATGGCGAGTAGGTGGCAGGTGGTGGTGGTGGTGGTGAGTGGGTGGGTGACGGTGGGTGATGGTGGCGGCTGGTGGATGGTAGCAAGTGGGTGGTGGTGGTAGTGGCGGCGGGTGGTGATGGTGGGTGGGTGGGTGACGATGGCGGGTGGTGGCTAGTGGTAGCGAGTGGGTGGTGGTGGTGGTGGTGGGTGGTAGCGAGTAGGTGGTGGGTGGTGGTAGCAAGTGGGTGGCGGTAGCAAGTGGCTGGTGGTGGGTGGTGGGTGGTGGTGGCGGGTGGGTGGCAGGTGGTTGGTGGTGGTGGGTGGCAGGTGGTTGGTGGTGGTGGGTGGCTGGTGGTGGCGGATGGTGGGTGGTGGTGGTAGGGGATGGGTGGTGGGTGGTGGTGGTGACGGAAGACGGTGGCGGAAAATGGTGGCGGGTGGTCGCTAGTGTTGGGTGGTAAAAAAAAAAACTCAAAACTCAAAACTCAAAACGGAAACACATTTTTTGAGTTTACATTTTTTGGCCAAATTTATAAATCGAGACCACTAATTTATAAATCAAAAATTTGCCAAACAAGTTTTTATTTGAGTTTTTTAAATTTTTGTAAATATAAACAGAAAACTGAAAACGTAATCTGTTTGGTAACGTTTACGTTTTCAGTTTATATTTACAAAAATTTTATAAACTAGTTTTTATTTATTTTTTGTTTATTTTTAGAAAAACATAAACTACAAACACATTTAGTAATTGACAAAATGTTTAAAAAAATTTAAAAATATAAAAAAGAGTGAGAAATGGCAAGTGGCGGCGGAAGACGGTGGTGGAAAGTAGTGACGGGTGGGTGGTGGTGGTGGGTGGGTGGGTGACAATGGCGGGTGGTAGCGAGTAGATGGTGGTGGCGAGGGTGGGTGGCGGGTGGGTGGTGGTGGCAGGTGGGTGGTGGCGGATGGGTGGTGGTGGCGGGTTGGTAGCGGATGGATGGGTGGCGGTGGCGGCAGGTGGGTGGTGGTGGGTGGTGGCGGGTGAGTGGCAGGTGGTGATGGTGTGTGGATGGGTGACGGTGGCGGGTGATGGGTGGTAGCAAGTGGGTGGTGGTGGTGGTGGCAGATGGGTGGCGAATGGCGGTTGATGGTGGGTGGTGGTGGGTGACGAGTGGTGGGTGGGGGTGGCAGGTGGGTGGTGGTGGTGGGTGGGTGGGTGGTGGTGGTGGCGGGTGGGTGACAGGTGGGTGGGTGGTGGTGGCGAGTGGTGGATGGTGGTGGCAGGTGGATGGTGAGTGGTGGTGGCGAGCGACGGATGGTGGTGGCAGGTGGGTGGTGAGTGGCGGGTGGATGGCAAGTGGATGGTGGGTGGTAGTGGTGGTGGCTGGTGGTGGTGGTAGGTGGGTGGTGAGTGGTGGTGGCAAGTGGTGGTGGGGGATGTGTGGTAGCGGAAGATGGTGGTGGAAAATGGTGGCGGGTGGTGGCTAGCGTTGGGTGGTAAAAACAAAAAAAACTCAAAACTAAAAACGGAAACACATTTTTTAAGTTTACATTTTTTGGCCAAATTTATAAACTGTGACCACTAATTTATAAATCAAAAGTTTACTAAACAAATTTTTATTTGAGTTTTTTAAATTTTTGTAAATATAAACAGAAAGCTGAAAATGTAAGTATTACCAAACGACAAGTGTTACCAAACGGCATCTTAATGATCACAAGTAATTTTTTTCTTTTTTCTTTTTTTTTTTTTTTAGAATATGGGAAACATTTATATTAAAACAATAATATACAAAAATAAGATTTTAAAGGGCTATACAACAAAATGAAAAGAACAAAAAAAAATAAATTTGTCAAAAAAATTAGTTACGATTTAGAGGAAATTATTGACATTTTCAAAGATATGATATAAAAGTTAAGAGCGATCTTAAATCAAGCCAAATTTGTTTGAAAATTATATCTTTGTTTGTTTGCTTTTTTCTCTTCTTCCTTTAATTTTAAGTATGAAAGGACAAGGATCCTGTCTTAAAATTTCTCTTGTTTCAACTCTCAACAATTGACAAGACACAAATTTTGAGACACATAATTCAATAGTTGAAGGTGCAATAAGAAAAAAGAAAATTTTAAAGGTATAAGCTCTCATGCTTGAAAAGATTGATTTGAAATTAAGCTTCAAATAAATCTCAATTAAAAGCTTTTGTAGAATTTACTTGAATAGACAAAATATAATAAAACTCTACACATTTAATATAATTACATTAGACTCTATTAAAGTTTTAATTTATAATTTATTTTTATCAATAAATCATTAATTTTATGGATGAAAAAAACTCTGTTTATATTTTCACAATATCTGTATTAATTTCGATTTTTTTAGCTTTACTAAAAAAGAATCGGTATAATTATGTCCAAATTATGAAATTTATTGTGTGTTTTCCAAACCTACAAAATGTCAGTATAATTTATCCAATCTATTGTTTTATGAAAACATTTGTGGCATGAAATTGTGATGGATCAACCTCCCCAAGACCCTTTCAGCATAATTGGTAGAATATCCCATACTTGATAGAAAGTGCAAATGTAAGAACAACCAAAACACACAACTCAGTACAATATATATAATATAGGCTTCTTTTAAGTTATCTCCAAATTTTACAATCAATTCCTGAATTATTATTCTAATTCATCAACATACCAACTTGCACCAAATAAAGGTCAAACCAAACCAAACCAAACCAAACCAAACCAACATTATCTTCCTAGTTTCTGGTAACTCTTTTTTATTCACCTAACTTGCATATTGCCACTTCACATCATTTCCTTCCCCTAATTCCCCCCCCCCCCCCCCCCCCCCCCCCCCCCATAATAATATCTAACTTCCAACTTCAATTTTAGGAATGTGCCTGCAATTCAGCAATAGAATATTTGCGTTATAAGTGGGAGGTCATAAGTCTGACTATTCCCTTAGGTTATATACATATAACTATTTTTTGATGTACAAAAAAAAAAAAAAAAAAAAAATTAAAAAAAAAAAAAATAATCCTTACATGAATGAGAAGAGATACTCATTTATTTCATTGTTGCATAAAAGAAATTTTTTCAAAGGAAAATGTTTGGTAGCTCAAAATTTTGTGGCTCAAACGGCTCAAATCTATCAAAACGATGTTGTTTTACACTCAAAATCTGTCAAAACGACGTCGTTTTGAGTGATTTGAGTCATTTGAGTCACAAAATTTTGAGCTACCTAGCATTATTGTTTTTCAAATTTGAATACATAACAATGAGAGAAATATTGGGCCCATTTGGTACAACTTCCAAGAAGCTGCAATTAATAATCAGAAAAACACAATCTAAAAACATACTCCTTCAACTTCCCAATAATCGGTCTTTTTTTTTTTCAACTTATTTAAGTTATTTTTACTTTATAAATTGTAGGCATCAACAATAACATAGGCTTTTAAAATAATTATTAAAAATACAAAAAAAAACTATAAGCAACTCTTATGAGATGCACTAAATAGGGACGATGTCTACTTAAACATCGATTCTCAGAAGTGGAGAGCTCTCCTCTTATTTACCACACTGGAGCTTAGAAAACAGGTCTAATGATCCTTAAAAACAGCCTCGAGCTAACCAAATAAACCATCTCCTTCTATAGCAAATACCTATTTTTAACATGGGAAGTTGGTTAGCCTAAATTTGACAAACTTGATCAATTGACCTTCCTTTGACCGATTCAAATTCCCCACCGCACCAAAAGAAAGTTGCTCCAAAACCACCACCCACCAAAGACCATTGAACTGGGGGAGTTGAAACCAACTATTTTGCCCCTCATAATGGTCATAATCAAGATTGGCCACCCTACCAAATGATTGCTCATCTTACCCAACATATCCCACACAGCAAGGAAACTCAATCAACAATCCCCCAACCGCCACAACATACACATACGTATATTACACATGCACATATATAAATACAGATATACTTGACCCACCAACTTTTCCAATTTAGTCCACATTACCCAAGATCAAACCCTAGTTTCTGTTTTCACGGCTCTGCAAGCTGCCATTGGGAATGTACTGTGCTCAAATACAAGCTTGTGGGGAGAGGTTGAGTTTTGACATGCTTCTACTTTCAATGGTGCTATAACAAACAATAAGGGTGAACAAGCATGGCAGTACAAAAGGACAATACAGAGCAAAAAAAGTTAACTTTGAGGTTATGAAGTCATATCTGATTTGACTTGAAAATGATGAGAAACAAAATGGCAATGTTATACACTTGTTGGTTTTCCCTCCTTACATTTCTGCAGAAGTGAATTCATACATAAAACAATGGCCATGCATGTTACCAAGGGCCCGTCACCTATGTGACTTTGACCTGAAAATGCTGCCAACTGATTTTTCTTCTTTTTTTTTTTCTTTTTTTTTTTTGTGTTCTTTAAATAAAAAATTTACAAGCACAAAAACAACAGATATCTACTTAGTTGTGAGGCACGCCGCTTTTGCGTAGCTCCCACTCACAAAGCTCCTCCAGTTTCTCTGTTCATTTGAATGGAATGATACAAACAAGCCCTTTGTAGTACCAGAGAAGCAACTTTAACAGAAAAAACAGAATGCTTCTCTTTATCTGCGTTATAGATGTAACATGAGAACTAGAAATTGCAGAATTGCCCATAAAGCAGCGGGAAGAAGACCTGCAGATGCTGCAAAAACAAGTACATTGATGCATCAGACAAAAATTATAACTATTGTTTACAGATCTAATCACCAAATAATGACATGCCTATGAAAGAATTCTCATTATATATATAAAGAAAATAATTAGATATGCATAGAAGATTGTGCTAAATCACAGATCTATATATGATCAAATGATTATAGAACATTAAAAAAGGGGGGGCAAATTTCACTTTGCACCCCGGTACTTTACACCCAATCCCAATTTGTCCCTAACCTTTTAATTGTCCCCATCAACCCCTAGGCTTCAATTCAAGTTGCAATTGAGCCCAACACTGATTTGAAAACTGACTTAGGGACTAAGATAGGATTTTAGTAAAAGTACGGGGATGCTAAGGACTAATGTGGAGGGACTAAAGTAGGATTTTGGTATAAGTGCAGGGTAAGAATTGTAATTAGTACTATCACATGGCCATTTTCCATTAGTTTTCAAAAATTTACCTGTAAAAAAAGAACTTCATATCTATATCAGCTTTCATTTAATCAACAAAAGCATGATGATTAGATATACACTCACATGAAGATGGCAAGGGTGAAACTGGAGTTCTATCAGGAGGTTCAGCATCAAATTCACTCTTTGTTGGAGGCTGAACATCAGCAAATACTGCTTTTGGCATTGGACTTAATGCAGGAATATGATAAGAACTAGGTGCTGGTGGGTTTACTTGCTGCCTCGGTGAGGGTGAGATATATGTCGGAAGAATTGGTGGTTCAACAGGAGAAACCACATGATGCTGCTTCTTCACCTTCCTAGGAAACCTCCTTCCATGCCCAAACTGGCAACCCGGAGGCTTTGCCTTAGGACTCCTCTCAGACAAAACTGCAGGTGCAGGTGCAGAGGCAGATGGAGCACGAGCAGGCGAATGTTTCTCAGTAGCAGGCGCATGTATTTTAGTTGCGGGTGCAGGTGCAACAGTGGGACCGAGAGGAGCATCGTGGTGATGATGGTGATGATGGTGGTGATGATGGTGGTGGTGGGGGTGAGGCGAAGGAGCAGGAGTAGGACTAGAATCACCAAGGGGATGTGGCAGTACAGATGAAAGATGAACTTGCTTCACCCTACCAAATACAGTGTTATTCAGACCAAGGTTTTTTGCATGAGAATCTGCAATGGTACGAGCCAACTGCCTTAACCTTGCCAGTGAGGGATTCCCAACTACCAGTAGAACTAATGTCCGAACTGTAGTAGGCGGATCCACTGTTGAACCTTTTGAATTTATCAAGCTAATATACAAGTTCTGCATTCCACAAAAAATAAATATAAATAAATAAAAACAATATAATAATCAACATTTTAAGGTTTGTAGCAGCAAGTAGAATTGATTACGGAATGCAGAGCCACTTATTGGGTAAATTACACCATTAACCTTGTAGTAAAAGCAAAGCCACTATAGTCGCCATAGTTTCAATTTGAACAATTTGAACCCCACACAGTTTTGTTCCGATGTTGTCCCTCCGTCATGCACCATTGGCATTTTGAACGGAAAAATACCATGTGCAAAATCAGTGGACCCTACAGTTTCTTTTGAAATCTATTTTGGTCCCTCTAGTTTTGCACGTGGTCAAAATTCTAATGATAAGTGACAAAGGGAACAAATTGCAACAAAACTAAAAGTGTAGGTTCAAATTGAAAACCAAAGACAAACTTCGCTCAAACTAGAGGGACTAATTTACCCTAACAAATAAGAAAGACATTCCTTCACAGAAGGTTCAAACCTACACACACACCCTAAAAAATGAAAAAGATGCTTCTGAACACATTCACACATAAACACACTCATGATAATTATCAAAGATCTTCATATAAACCAGCAAACAAAACAGCACAACCATTCAGATCACAGGTGTGCGTGTGCCTGAGGGGAAGAATTGTATGAAAATGTAAACATTTGACCCAGATGACAATGGTTATTAAAACAACAGCAACAAAAACAACAACGATAATAAAGATATCGCTGCCATACCTCATATGGAGCAAGATGTAACCCCGACTTGAGCTGGCTTGTCAGTTCATCGAAATAATCTTGTATTACACTTATAGAGAAGTTCAGAGTGAAATTGAAAACGATCTGCACATTTTGCAGAAGAAATGCACTCTGTTGAGGAACGATAGTAATGCCTCCTGGGAACTTCAACACCTCAAAAGAGGACGGCCACGGGTCCCCAAATAATGGTGTGGTCAAGCGGAGAGGATATTGATTTGTAACCAGAGATTCAAAAGTGGCCCTGACCAAACTTTGAACAGTTGAAGAGACTCTTGAATTTTTCTCAGCAGGGACAACAGCAAAGACAACCTTTGTTTTGTTCGATCCATCCAAAGGTTTCAGATCTGTAATCTCCACCTGTTGTGAAGAAACATTACATAAATAGGGAGCAAAAAAGAATTGAATCGAGGGGAAAACACAACAAAGAAACAAAAAATTACGAAGAAAATGAGATGGCACATACTTTAATGGTGGGAGCTACTATTTCATCAAGAATGTCACCCGCAAGAAGCAAGATATTGTCTTTTAGCAATGAAACTGGCCTATTAAGCTTGAAACTTGCCACCATATCACGACCTGGAGAATCAAACTTGTTAATCAAAGAATCAAGCAACTAGATGTTGAAGCACAAGGCAAAAATTATGTTAGCAGCATCAGTAGTTTAATAGCAGCAGCCTATAAATTAATTGTCGCATGCATTGAAGTATCATATTTCCACGAAACCACTTATAAAGATTACAAATATCATCCTCTTCTCGTCTATCTGGTATTCTTACTTAAAGTATCCCATCTCGAAGAAACAATCACCCACAGTAATTATAGGGATACTAAACTCACTTCTCAAGACGAGATATCAAAATGCCATAAGAATAAGAGTCGGATTTGTCTCACTTCTAGTTATGCAATGCACACAAATATTATACAATACTTTTTTGAGCTCCTGAGAAAGCTATCTTATGCCCCCCAAACAAATTTAAAAAAGGATAATTTGCAATTTTGGAGAACCTACTAATGGAAGCATCAGTTACTTAATATGCCAAGTTTATTGTCAACCTACCAAATGGAATTACTTCACAAGCTACAAGGATAATGATAAAAGTAATGCATGTCTCAGTTTTAGCTATGCAATGCGCCCAAATATCATACAATATATTTTGGGCTAAAGGAGGATGCTGGGAAGGGTAGATAGAATACAGACTTAACCTTTCTCATAATACATACCAGTGTCACTTGAAAACACTAATACACAAGCAATTTACGTTTTGGAATGCATGTTCCAAAACGTGGTACACTTTCATTGCAAAATGGTGAATTTAGCGAACCAAAGTGATTCCGGAAATTTTTTGTAATTATTTTCTCAAAGGATTAAAGGCTTCCTTAGGATTTAAAAAAATTATAAAATCTAATATAATGAACCAAAATCTAGAGAGAATGAAGCTTTGGCGTGACAAAATGTAAGGGAAAAAAAATACCATAATGCTCCTAGAAATATGTTTTTACATGATTAATATGAAAAAATAGACTATTTTGTTAGATGTTTAATTGTTAAAAGAACTCTATAAGTACTTTAGATACTAATAGTGCAAACTTAAAGTCTACCCCTATTGCACCATATTTTAGAGCATGGGGTTTACTACATCTCTGTTCCCTTTCCACGTATAGGAACAATCCACGTTCTAAGCAACAATTTACTTACTGCTTTGAAATATTATGCTATTGAACCTTTCAGTGAAGACGTAAATCATCAAGCTAAAAAATATGCAAAACATTGAGTAAGTTGACAAAAATTATCAAATGCTAGAAAAAGAAACCTATGAATATGCTATTGCAAAGAAAGGTAGCAACAAGTACAACGACTCTTTGAACTAGAAAAGAGTCTATCGAGACATAACACAAATTTGGTGCACCTCCTGCTATCTTCATTATTTTCCAAATTCTAACTGCAGTGATATATAAGGAAATTCAATCAATATAGCACACTCAGCAGCTTTGATTTCTACTTTGAACCATCAACTTAAAGGAGTACTCAAATATATTAATAAATGGTTCTCAATAAACTATACACAACTTACTACTAACAAGACAATCAAATAAATTGACAATTCAAAAGGGAAATAAAAAGGAATAAAAATGAATTGAAAGAAGGCTTCCTTCCTAAATCAGAGGATCAAAATTTTAAAAAAAATAAATAATAAAAATCAGCCTGTATCAGGAGGGGGAAAAAAAATTAAAACTCTTAGATAAAGATTACAATATCAGAGAAGGAACAAATTTTGAAATTTTCTTGATTCTCCAGCACGCAATTTGCAAATTGCATGATCATTTTAGTGGATGATGATGATCAAGACATCAAATTCCATGCTCAAGACAACCGAAATTAGGAGAGTAACCCATTTCATTTCTAATTTTTTGAGCTAAATGCTTGATAATCTACCAAATTCACATAATTCGCTAATTCAAAAGAAAAAACACTGCCTTCAAACTCATTTTCCCCAATAAAAATACCCCATTTAAACGATATTGCCTCGTTCACATACAAATTCAACAACAGAACCACCCAAAACCAGCAAAAATATTCAAAACCCAGATACCATCTATGGCAGATCTGTGCAATTAGACAATGTTGATACCAAAAAAAATCAAAACCCACCTCCAACCTGAGAATCCAGATCTAGATCCCTGTGATCTCCGTACTGAAAAAAAGGGGGTAGCCAAAAAAGGGCAGAGAGCAACACAGCCACGCCAAGTACCAGAGCCAAGATACATCTAAACCGAACGAACCCAGGAACCCTACACCGATTATCGGCATTTTGGTCTGTGGTTTGGGAATCAACAGTGGAAGAGACAGACTGGTCTTCGACCTTTCCCATTGGGAATGTGGGTTGCTTTTGCTAGTCTCCATGGCAGCTCTGGATCGATGAATTTGGTGAGAGAAGAGCCATGGCTGTTGTGGGTTGTAGAGAGAGAAATTGGAGGAGAGAGAGTGTGTGAAAATTGTGAGAATATGATTTAGGGTTTGAAATGAAAGAGTGTGGTGGAGGAGTAGAGAGGAGCAGTAACTTCTGCAAATCACTGTTGAGCTAAGGAGTTTTTAGCTGTTGGCTTACTATCTCTTTTTTTAGAATAAAAAATTTAAAATATGTAGGAGTCTTTTTTTGTCAAACTCAAGTCATTGAAGCAATTTAAAATTTGAAAATTTTTAAAATTAAAAATAATAACAATACAAATTTACAGGTTGTTTGAAAAATGTTAAATTAATATATTTTTAAATTTTTTATGAAAGAATGTAAAATGCAAGTTGAAATGGTAAATAAATGATATGACTCAAATAAGATAATATGTTAAAATATTGAGATTTGAAAAAAGATAATTTATCTCATATTTTTTGTATAATTATATAGATCTCTCCCTTAGTCGTAACTTCTACAAATCACTGTTTGTTTTTAACTGTTGGCTTATTATCTCTTTTTTATAGTAATAAAAATTTTAAAATATGAAGAAGTCTTTTCTTGGGGGGTCAAATTCTAGTCATTTGAAGTAATTTGAAATTTGAAATCTTTTAAAATTTTAAAAAATAATAATAATAATTTAAAAAGTACATAAACTCATTTCTTTTGAGATTTTAAACTAATACAGCTAGTCTTATATTTTTTATATAATTATATTGATCTTATTTTTAGTAAGATTAAGGGGTTGTTTGGGGTGTCTTAAATAAGTGTACTTTTATTTTTTTGGACTAAAAAATTGAGGAAAAAAATATAGATGTTTGGGTTAATTTTTTGACTTTTTATGAAAAAATGTGCATTAAAAAATTGTATAAATTAGTGTGTAGGAGAAAATTATGATTGAGAGTTGTGTAGTTGTAATTTTTGATTTTTAGTGAATAGTAATAATTTTTTAATTTTTTGACGTTTTGACAACTTGCCAAACTTGTTCTAAATCAATTGAAACTAATGTAACGGTAGATAGGTAAATATTAAAATAAATAAAGACCAATATGTATTTTAACAAATAAGAGTTAATAATATTGTTTTTTATTCATGTGATTAATACATTATTGATGAAAAATGATCTAAATATTGATAAAAAATTTATCTAATTATTATGTAAATTAAAATCTTAAATAATGTCAATGCATTTATGTCACAAGATTGAAGCTAATTATATTTTTTCAAGTATAAGACCATCTCCAATGGAGCTCTCAAAATACTTGTCAAAGCTATAATATAGCAATAGTGATAAAAAGTGGGTCTCCAGTGGCTTGTTATTTTACTTGCCAAATATGACATATGCCATATATGTTCTCAAATTTGACAAATAAAATAGCAATTGCCAAACATGTCACATCAGCAAATATGAACATATTTGTGGCTCCAAATTCAGTTGAAAAAACAGAATTGAAACAGTAGAAAACCAAGTAATTTTTCAAATTGAATTTTATTTATTTTTATTTATTTATAATTTTTCAAATTTTTTTCATTTTTTATATTTGTCTTGTCGTGAATAATATAAATATATAATTTTTTTTACAAATAGTTAAAAAAATGTCATAAAAGACAAAAAATAAACAAAAATAAAATCACAAAAAAATCTATATCCAAACAACACCTACAAATTTGGAGGAAAAATTAGTTGAGAATTGCCAAAATAGCAAGTAACCATTGGAGCATTATTACGATATTTGGCAAAATAGTACTATTCATTACCAAATTATAGTAATAACAATGGTATTATAGTAATAACCATTAGAGATACTCTAAGAAGGTGAGTGTAATCTACTCAAATCTAAATGACTAGTGAAAAGAAAAACAAATATGAAAGAGTGGTTGAGATAATATTTATTTTTACTGTTTTTTATGTATGTTTATGTAAATTTTAAATTAAAATAAAATAAAACTTGTTTTTATATATTTTCATTTGTAAAAACTTGTAAATAATTTATAAAATTTATTAAATTTGTAACAGTAAAAAAATGATTTTACTTTATTATAAGAAAAATTACATTGACCACCTCATATATTTAGGAAAAAATATAATAAATCCTATAAATTTGATATAATTATACTAACTTCTTTTTAGAAAAGTTAAAACAATAGGACCTAATCAGATAATTTAAGGATATAGGTATAAAAGTGAGATATATATATATATATATATATTAGTGTAAAAGTTATGATAATATTAAATTTTTAGGCTAATAATTATTTATAAAAAATGAGACTATGTTTTATGTGAATTAAAAATTTAAGGAGTCATAATTTAATTATGTTAGACTTGTAAGCTCAATTTATTTTCTCCACATCTCAAAAGGGTTTAGTATAATTTACCTACAAAATTCATACATTTCTCATTT
The DNA here is from genome assembly GCF_055761805.1 of Camellia sinensis. Classification (NCBI taxonomy): domain Eukaryota; kingdom Viridiplantae; phylum Streptophyta; class Magnoliopsida; order Ericales; family Theaceae; genus Camellia; species Camellia sinensis. Next base: position 25,170,898 of record NC_138970.1, on the reverse strand, counting down.
TTCCATTCCCTTCGACCACTACATCCACCTCCATCTTCAGCCACTACATTTGACTACAATCTCAGACTGTCTCCAACTACCTTTAACTATCCATTTATTTATCTTCAAAACATATTCTTAAAATATGCATATCAAACATGTTATGTATTTTGATTTTTACTATAAATATATGAACATATTTAATATTTTTTGAAAATAATAAATAATATGTTATAAATTTTACCAAACAACACCTAAAAGGGGTCAAGTTCGGTAGTTGTACATAATCCTAAACAAATATTTTACAATTAAAATGCCCCAATCATATTTTTTACAATTGTAGTCCTCTACACGGCGTCAACCGCCATAAAGATGTCAATCAATATTTATGGGCAATACGTGTTCTAAATGATGAGATCACATTTAATTCGCTTGATCCCTTAGTATATTCTTATCAATATCGTTGTTTTTTTCATCTTTACAAAGCTTGTTGGTACATCTTTTCCGATCACAAATCTTATATGATCGGGCCATCTGAACTTACTTTTTCTACTAGGCTCTTAGTCCAATTCTACTGGCCTACTCTTATTAATTATGTATTTATTAATCCACCACAATACCAATGAGGAAATTTGTATTGCCATATTAAGAATTTAAAGATTAGTAATAAGAGAGAATACATGTCAACTTAATATCTGTAATTTTTTATTGACCGACAATATAACATAAAACGATAATATCATTATGCTTAATATTTATTTTTCTATTGATGGTCTTACTTGGCACAAGTAATTGACGAGGGAAATTTTGTAAATAAATTTGACCATAGATAATAGGGGGAATATATTTTAAAAATTGTAATTCTAAAAAATATAATGAACTTCATGGGAAAATAACAATAATTCTAGTACAGATGGATTTGGTAAAAATAATATCAAATACAAAGTGCATTTATATTATTATTATATTAAGTGAAGTTCAAGTTTAGTAAAATAAAATTTCTGCCACGTGTAAATTAGATAATAATAATAATAAAATCCTTACACTACACGTTGATCATGTCATTTTAACTGTCACAATAGTTATGATTTTTCAAAATCAACTTTGCAGGTCCACAAACTTTTGGAAGCTTTTCTTTCCATCAAACCATTTACAGGTTTGAGTGTTGTCTTTTTCTTTAATTTTCCTTACTCTAATCTTCTTAGTCAAATTATTGTAGCTCGCGTTTAGTTGTGTTTTGTAAATATGATTTGAGAGTATGAGTTTATTTTGAGTTTATAAATTGTAAAATTATAATTTTAGTGTAGAAAATTTGTTTGGTTATAGTTTTTAAATAGAGTGTTGGATTATGTATTGAAGATGTATTTTGAATTAAGTTTTGAAAGTTTGATGTGACATGTGAAAGGTGAAAATTTGTTTGGTAATGTGTTTTAAAAATAGTTTTCAAAACTTAATTCAATCAATAATTTATTATCAAACACACAACTCATATATCGATATTCATATTTTTTATCAACAATAATAACAAAATTATTTTTAAAATACTGAAATTAAAAATTGATTTTTTTTGTCAATTTTTTTTTTTTTGTAATTTTTTTGAATAATTGTTTTTTCGAAATAATTTTTTCATTTTAAAAAAAACCTATGTTAATTATTTTCTGCTAATTAATTTTTCTATCAATTCATTTGTAAAATACGTTTTTTATTTTTTTTCTAACATTTTGTTAAAGTCAACAACTTTTGAAAATACATATTAATAAATAAGGAATAAATACACTAAATTTAATATTTTAAAATACAAATCATAACATAAATCTTACAAAACATTATCAATTTTTTTTTTTTCCATTTATTACATGTTATGAATTTCGTCCAGATGTGGCAATAGAAATGCAATGCATTATTGTGCCCGTTGAGCTCATATAATTGTGGGGATTGACATACAAAATGACTATTATGCCCCTCTTGACCTAAATGGAAAGTGGTTGCATAGAACAAAATATAAAGGATAAGATAGTAATTTCACTCACTTACTACCTACCCCCTATTGTTTCATAGCTGTGTGTTCAACACTGAGGTAAAGAAAAAAGAGAGGGTGCAGCTGTGTACGGATGTGATATATATATAAAAAGTAATAATATTAAAAACAAATAATATTTAACAAATAAAAAGTAAATAAATAAAAAAATTCAACATGAACCTTTTGAACCTCATCCTTTCTATTAAATCTGAATCTCATTCTATTTACCACACCAACTTCACCATCTCAGAAACACCTTCTCCAGTTACATCAGAAAACAAAAATTAGAGAAATAGAGTATATCCACCATCTCATTAGGTCCTCCTTATCCATTTTCATAATTTACAGGTTAGTTTTGATGCTAGTTCATCTTCATATTAGCTTCAGATATTAGCTTCAAACATTAGCTTCAGAGGGAATGAGGGAGGGAAAGAGGAGGACAACCGGGCGATCATCCCACCGGTCTACCGGCCGGTCATCCCACGGGACATTCGGCCGATCATCCCGGCCCAGTCACCATTCCACCTCCGTATCTGTATCTGTTAGCTTTGTTTCATATTTGTTCCATTTTCATCTGTTATATTTTCTGATTTCTGTTCTAATTTTGTCACACTATCATTTATTTTTCTGATTATCAGTTTTTAAGTTATAATAAACTGTATGAAACAAACCCAATATAAATGAGAAATATCATTCTCTATGATTTTTTTTTTGTATAAAAATCTGTTTCTATGGCATCTGCCTAATTAAATTTTGTCACCAAATTTTTTTATATTTATTTTTTACATAAAAATAAGTTTATATGCACAAAAATGTACTAATGGTTAATATATTTTTCATACATTTTTCTTACTTCTCATATGTTTTAATATACAATTTTCTTTCACTTTTGTAGTCATCTTACTAAGAACAAAACGAACCAGGCCCGAACTTGGTGAATCCTCAAACCCTGTACCACCACCACAGCAACAACATGATGGCTATCCAACTAATGATTTTGAAACATATCATCATGAACAAGCCTATGAACATTTCATTACTTAATCAATTGTTACGGGGAGAAACGTAAAACTACCTTCTCAATATGATTCACTCTTACTTGGCAAATTAGATACAATGGGATGGTTACCATTAAATAATTTACCAAATAAGATATATCCTCGTCTTCTACGATTATTTTATGTTCACTTGACTTCGGGTGACCAACAAAATGAACCGTTCAGTCTTACCTCTTATGTTAAGGGGAAAAGAATCACACTCTCTCTCCGTCGTTTTGCACAAATTATTACAGTCGAAACAGGAGATTTACAACGTTATTTTCAAAATAAGGCCACATTAGAAAAAATTGTTGATGATGTCACTCAGATTTATACCACAATTTGTGACAACCGATTTAGCGGCACTAATTTACAAGTCAGCCATTTAAAACCTCACTTTCGTATTCTCCATCGATGGATAGTTGAAAATATCACTCCCAAAAAAGGACATTATAATAGTGTTTCATGTTTTCAAGTTTACTTGTTATATTGTTTTGAAATTAGACAAAAATAAGATTTATGCTTTATATTACTAAAAGAAATGATACTTGCAAAATTGGATACTCTGAGTGGCCGGTCACTACCTTTTGGAGCTTTGTTAACCATAATTTTCAAAACCCACGATGTGAACCTTGAAGGTGAAGGATGGATCAGAATCACTTCACCAATTTCTGAGTATACACTGACCCGAGCTGGTGGTGCTGACACCTTGATGGGCTCTATTAATCTTGAAAATGAACCAATACCTTCCCAAGAAGAACCCAATGACAATGCCATGCCACCAAATGAACAACCCCATTACTAGACTGATTATTTAGCATTGGAACAAGAACAGTACAATCAACGCCTACAATAGGAACAACAAATGGCTAATCAACTCAATACATTGGGTACTCGGTTCGATGAATTTGGTATTCGGTTCGATGAAATTGCCACCGCTCAGAACTCACTAATTCATCAATTTGGTGAGTTTCGTGTAGACTCAGAGAGACGTGCTGAACTGACAAGGAACCGCATTGATCTGATTGACCATCGAGTCACTCAGCTGTACCATCAGCATTTCCTTCTACCTCCAGCACCACCTGACAATGATGCTTAACTTGTTTAAAAATCAAGTAAAATGGTTCACATATATGGTGGTTATATTTTTTTCCCTTTTTTTGTTTTGGTTATTTATTTTGTGAGTTTTGTTGTGATTGTTTTACTTTTGTTATTTTGTTATAAACTTTTCTATTCACGTAATGAATAACAACGAGGGGTTTTTTTTTAGAATCATTTAATTACATAGTTGTGAAACCCCGTATTTTTATATAATAAAAATAATATGTATATTTTTAATTTTCTTAAATAATTATTCACAATATTTTGAATTTAATAGTCTGTATATTTTTATACTGAAAATTTATTCAAAACAAAATAAAATAAAATATTTTTGACTTTATATTATTACTCAATATTAATTTCTGAACCGTATGATATTTTTATTATATTTTTCTCTATATTTTTTTGTAATCAAATTACACTGAAACCTAATATTTTCTGCACTAAAATCCAATCAGAAACCATGGGCTTACTCCCCATGTTTTCTCACATCCCGCCTTCCACGTGCAATCACTTCCTACATCAAAAGAGAACGTGGTGAACATGCCATTCCATACCTCCAGGTGTTCAATTTCTCATTTTTTTATTTTATTTCTTTTCATCTTCCTCACTTTGCTTCTCTTCTAATTTGATATCTCTGTCTATCCATTTCATATATCTCTCTCTCTCTCTCGGTTCTCTCTCTCCCTCCATCTCTCATTCTCAAAACTCTCTTTCTCCTTTATCCATGTTTTTCCTCCTTCCCCAACCTCCATAGCCATGGCCTCAACCCACACTATCGCCAACCCGCGAACTTCACCACCATTGGCACACCGTCGGACCGCCACCGCCACCATCACCTATTTCCATTATCATCTAGAACCACCATTCACAAAGTGTTGTAGGTGAAGAAAGAGAAAAAGAAGGAAGATGGAGGAGAAAGAAACAAAGTTAGAGAAGTTTACTTTGAATTTCAAAAAGTTGGTTTTCGGCTTACTTTCGGCATGCCAAAACCATCCATTCCGGGAAGAATTGAGAAAAATGGATCATGTAAGATGAAGTACGGAGTAAGTTGAAGAGATTGGCGAAAGAATAAAGTAAAACCGTTAAGAATTAAGAAAGTTATGGAGTCCGAAAGATGGTTCGAAAAAAATGTCCAAGACGGCAGGAAAATAATCTTATTTTCCATCAAATTTTGGAGATCCGACGGCATGCAAAAAGAGACGGAACGAGGCGTGTGAGTAGTGAACCAAAAACTAGGCCGTGAGGTGAATCCAATGACAGAAAAATAAGATAAAATGGAGTTACGATGAAGAAGATACAAGTATTTGAACTGGGGACATTGAAACCAAATTTCTGGGTCTCTTCTGTTCGTGCATGCTACGGCTTTGGAGAAGATGAGCTTAAATTTTATCCTATGTTTCTCGGCCCATGCTGCTACGGTGCACCCTAGTACCTTTAGGTTAATCGAGTGGTCCTATGACTTTGGGGATGACCACCCTTAGGTTTTTCGACGTGTAGAATCCATTTTTGGGGTTAGATCTTGCAAATTCTGAGTCTAAGATGATGATCAACAACTAAAAGTTCTAAGAGAATCCAATGGCAGATCAACGGTGAGATCGCGTCCGATTGATGTGAAATTTTAGCAAGACGATCATGGAGCCAGGACAATCATATCTTACGATCAGAATCATAAATCAAATTCGGACGATAAATCGTTAACAACCTAACATAGTAAGAAAACTCTCATAACTGTCTCATTCTTTTTAATTGTTAAATATTTAGATTTGTGTTCATATGTTAACATAACTAAAACTTTAGATAAAATTTTGTTTATAGTTGTATGTGAATTTGTGATTGGTATGTTAAATATTTGAAGGTCACTTCTTTATTAGTAGCCTTAAAATCATGATATAATCTTGGATTTAGACTTGCATGTGTAATTTGTGCCATTAAAAAGATGATTAAAGATTTTATTTGGTTTGATTATATAACTCTTCAATCTGCTAGAAACTTGTACGAATTTTTAGACAATTTTATGCTCAAAATTTTGAAATGATTTCTTCTACAAAGTTGTTGAGAATGATGTCTAGTTCATCCAGGAATTTTCTTAACAATTATTGAGCCTGGTATGAATTTATACAAATTTATAATTAAATCTGCTACTGTAAGACAGATTTTAGTATATGTTTAAAAGCTTATTAAAAATTCTATATTAAGCCAAATCTGGTAATTTCTAACTAAAATATGAAATTTGAGAAGTCTAATTTCATACTAAATTTTTAGATTGTGGATCTGATTTATAAATTTAAGTATGGAATTAATTTAAGAAAATGTGATAAATCGGTGTCATAAAAATTTCTGGGAATTTTACAGAATTATTTACAACTTATTTTTGGGAATTTATTTCTGAAAAATGACCCAAACATATTTATTGAATATTCTGTACATTTTCACGAATTTTAGAACTGTATAAATAATTTATTTATAATCTAAGGTATAACCTGAAAATTTCTAGACAGGTTTAAGATCATGACTTCAATTATTTATTCGGATAAAAATCAGTTATTGTGTTGGTCCAATTCATCAAATATAGTAAATTAGTAATCCATGTACGGGTGTATTGTGGTTTATTTAATATTGTGGTAGTCTAATCTTGTAAATTAAAGATCCATGCACGTGTGTGACTTTGGTTTATTTTCTCTGTATCTAAATTATTATTTCATACCATGGTTTAAATAAATTGTTTATTTAAATGCTGTACATTTATTTATTATTGTGTGACATGTGCAATATTTTATGTTGGGAATTTTAATGAGTTGATATAACATCAATTGTGATTAAAATTTGGAATTATTTGTGAGTAATATCAAAATTAACTGAAATGATTAACGGCATATACAAAGTTAACAATTGACGGTTAATACCAGTTGTTCGGAGTGAGTCTTGGTTTAAAAACTGTACGGAATTAAGGGTTGACGGTTAATACCGGTTGTTCAGGGTGAGCCCTGGTTTTGAGAATTCTCACGTAAATTGTGTTGCGAAACTCTAAGATGGCACGGGACTTATTTGAACCCTTTTCGGTATTTGGTTTTGGAATAAGGGTGGATGTGCTGGTGGCACACAGGGAGGTTACGTACCCCTGGCAGACCGTTTCCTTGGGGCAGGCCACGGATGCCACTACTTGGGTATATAACTCCGGACGTGGGCATCCCTGGTAGTTACGGTTGGTAACACTTGAATATTTGACCAAGGGAGGGTTTCAAATTAACCGTTGCCGTGCTTAGTGGTTGGTAAGTTAAATCTCTTTGGTGAGATTTCGAGTGTCACTTAATTTATTAAAATTATTGAAATTATTTTAATGGTTGTAATTTATGCTTACAATTATATTGCCATCTCATGTTTATAATCTCATTAATTTTTCTCTTAAAAGGAATGGTAGGTTGGTTATGTTTTCTTACTGTGTTGCAAAACTCATGGCATATATTTTTGTTGCCCTGGCGTTTTATGCCAGGTCTTGGCGAGAAAATAATTGAAGCTGAAATGGAGTCGACGCTAACGTAGAGCCTTGGCTGACCTGAAACCCCGAGTAGAGCCGAGTAAATTATATTATGTTATAAAATAGATATTAAGGACTTTGTAATTTCATTTGATGTTGTATTTGGATAATTTTAAGTTTTTATCTATTGTTATTTGGGCGTTTGGTTATGTACGAGAATTGGATTACCCTATTAAGATGTCAACTTTTTAGTTTATTAAGTCATTTTGTTTATATAATTTCCCTTGAGATTTAAAAAAAAAAATTTGGGGCGTCACAATAGTTATAATGTTATAACAATTTGTGCAAAAAGATTATGCATTGAAAAAATTATTTGTACAAAAATTAATAAATAGTACTTCATAAATGTCTACGAAATCCTTCATTTGAATAAAATGAATAAAAATACGTAGTTGTTGAATAATTCGTCTGCCTCAATTCATTTATAAAATTAAATTAATGTTCTGAAATTAAATAAAACAAGTTACAAGTTAATAATATTTAATAATAAACATTCTTTTTTTAATGAAAAGGAAAAACAAAAAAGTTAATATAAACTTCTGTACAGAAAATTAAAAAGAATACCCCAGTGTTTACACAAATTATACACCCTTACTAAAAGGAAAAACCGGAAGACAAAACCGGAAGAGGTGGGAGGACCAGGTGGTTAACCGGCCGGATGACCCGGGGGACGACCGTCCGGGTGTCCCAGGCACTGCCGCTTCAGGTTCTGATCGATGAAAGGTTCAAACAGTTCAAACCATTAACGAAGAAATGGAAAACCTGAAGACAAAACCGGAAGAGGTAGGAGGACCGGGTGGTTGACCTGCCGGTCGACCGGCCGGATGACCCGGGGGACAACCGGCCGGGTGTCCCAGGCACTGCCGCTTCAGGTTCTGATCGATGAAAGGTTAAAACAGTTCATAATTTAAAATAACAACCGATCTGAAATGGAAAATACGTCTCTACAAATTCTCATAAACCATTTAGGAACTGATTTCAACTTCTCAGGAATTATTTATACATAACAGATGAAGATTGATTTACTGACTATTCTTGAAGAACAAAAAAGTTGAAACAGTTCAGGATGAAGTATGAAATCATTTATCGACTCGTCTGAAATCATTTTCAGATAACAGACGAAGGATAAAGGATTTATTTACCAGATTAGTGGGAGTTGAATAGTTATCGTCGGTGATGGAATGTGTATACTGATTGAATGTGCCACTGTTTGCTCGTTGGATTCAACAATAAATTTGATAAATTTGACCTGAAAAAAATAAAAATAAATTAAGATGAATTTCTCAAAAAATTTCCCTATAACAAAATATGTAAACAAATTTGTGAGTAATTTCACCTCGCAGTCATCGTTGTTTGGTTGCCCGTAATAAGAATCGTCCGCAACGCACAAATCGTAACTCAGTCGATTTGTGAAATATGATACCAGTACAAAGCGGGTTGGGTGGATTCATTATTTATAAAATGAGTCTGAAACCCACCCATGATGAATCTGAAGTACGGATGTTTGATACAGAGAAGCCACCCGTGATGAATCTGAAGGACTGATGTAGATGAGGTTCACGTGAAAGTTGCGGAGACGATGAAGAAGGCAGAAACATTGAAAGGGAGACACAAGCTGCCAAACAGGTTTTCAAAATGTAATTTGAATTAACATGAGGAATCAATTTTTGAACGTCGTATCAAAACATCATGCGCGAACTCACGTGTTGAAAATTGATTTGAATTAACAACCAAACAGAGCCGTAGTTTTTATTTTCAACCTCAATTATTTTGCTAATTCCATAACCGACTATTCCTCAAGTAAAAGTATAAAGATAAATATTTGCAGGTATGTTTTCTTTATACAATTTTTTTAATATTATTAGTATGTAGAACATGGATTAAGTACTGTAAAAAAAATAAAAAAAATAAAAATCTCTCTCGATTTTTTTGTGACTGAAATTATTTTCTTCAATTTTTTTTTCTTTTTTAAAATTTTATTACTTTATTATATATATTATGTTGTATCAATTGTGATCTCAATTTCTTTTTAACTTAATTTTTGTTCTCCAGTTCTCTTTTTGGTGATGAACCAATTATATTATCCCTATTTCAAAATCTTTATTTATTTATTTTTGATATATAGAACACTGGTGATAAATTGTACAACTTTTTTTTTTACCAGCTTAGGGTTTAGTACAGATTTTTTTTCACCCACTTCTCTCTCAATTTCTTTTTCTATTTATTTATTATGGATGAATCAATTATTTCTCTTAATTTTTTATTTTTTTTAAAGGTTCTAGAGTTTTCTTTTGTGTGTGTGCAAACTGAAACTATTTTCTCAATTCTCTCTCTCAATTTTTTTTTACCTGAATTCTTTTCCTCTCTCCCAATTTCTTTTTATATTATTTTTTTTTTCCAACTTAGGTGTTTGAATGGTTGAGAAAAACTGTGTATGCATTTTATAATCATTACAATGTACAGGGCTCCTTTATATAGGAGAGGGATACAATCTAAACATAAAAGGTATAATAACAATCCTAATCTAAACCCTAAATCAAAGCCATAAATCAAGGCCCTAATTATATAATATACCCCAAATATATAATGTATCAATATATACATTAACAACTTATCTCAAACTCAAGGACGGTAAGCATCAACAAACTTGAGTTTGGAAACTAGATCACTGAAACGACTAGGAAAATGAGCCTTGGTGAAAATATCAGCAGGCTGTTCTGCAAAAACAATAGAGAGAAGATGAACAGTGTCACGTGTAATATACTGTCGAATGAAATGACAATCAATCTTAATATACTTGGTGCAATTATGGAAAATATCATTGTAAGCAATCTGAATGGTACTCTAATTCTCACAATAGAAAGACGTAGCACTAGAAGAAGAAACACCCATATCAACGAGGAGCCAATGAAGCCAGAGAAGTTCCTGAGTAGTATTAGGAAGAGCTTGGTATTCAACTTCTGTACTAGAGCGAGCAATGAGGGATTATTTTTTGTTGTGCCAAGAAATAAGAGGATCCCCTAAAAAGAAACAAAAACCCATGGTGGAATGTTGATCAATGGGATCCCTAACCCAATTAGCATCAAAAAAGGCACACAGCTCAAGAGAACAGCAGAGTAGTGAAGTCCATAGAACAAAATGCCTTTGAGGTAGCGAAGTATGCTAAGTAAAGCAGTATAATGTGGAGTACGGGGAGCTGACATGTACTGACTAACAAGATGGATAGCATATGCAATGTCAGGATGAGTCACAGTGAGATAGATGAGACTATCTACTAGTTGGCGATAAAGAGTAACATCAGAGAGAAGATCCCCATCGAGAGGAGTGAGATGAGTCTGAGGATCAACTAGAGTAGAGGTAGTTTTGCAATCTGTAAGATCGACACGTACCAAAAGATCGGATGCATATTTGGCCTATGACAAGTAGTAACCAGTGCAATCATGAGAGATTTCAAGCCCTAAAAAGTAATTAAGAGAACCAAGGTCCTTCATCTCAAACTGACGATGGAGAAATTGTTTGAGGTTAAGAATACCAGCCGCATCATCACCAGTGAAATCATATCATCCACGTAAAGAAGAAGAATGAGTAGTAATCCGAACAAATAAACTGGAGTCATATGAGCTGGAGGTGAAACCAAAGTCATGAATGGTAAAACTAAATTTAGCAAACCAAGCTCGTGGGGCTTACTTGATACCATAGTGGGCACGCTGTAGTTTGCAAACCTTATGACCTGGATAAAGAAGCCCAGTGGGAGGTTGCACATAGATCTCCTCAAGAAGATTACCATTAAGGAAAACATTTTTGATATCCATCTGAAAAAGATCCTAGTGGCGAGCGGTAGCAACAACAAGCAAATTACAAACAGAGGTAAGCCGAGCAACAGGGGTGAAGGTCTTCTCATAACCAATGCCATATTCTTGGTTGAAACCCTTTATAACAAGACGAGTTTTGTAGCGCTCAATAGAGCCATCAGAATGGGTCTTCATTTTGTATACCCATTTGCAGCCAATCGCAGTCTTTCCAAGAGGAAGATCAACAGCATCACAAGTATGAGTTTTGTCTAAAGCCGGTAGTTCATCAGTCATAGCTTGCTGCCAAAGAGGATTAGTACAAGTCTCATGATAGGAGATAGGTTCATAAGTAAAGAAGACAGTAGACCCAATAATATAATCACAAAAATGAATAGGTTGTTGAGTTAACCGGTGTGGTCAACCTGTGGGAGGATCAGTGGGGGAAAGGTCTGGTAGGGAAGGAGGAGACGGGCTAGAAGACACAATGAAAGCTGGACCATCAGGGAGAGCAATATGGACTATGAAGGAGGAACCTACATCAAATTCATTAAAGAAGAGATCTCTTATTCATCGCATTTCGTTGCCCACTTTTGAGCAAGCTATTTCTAAGCTGTTATCTGAGGAGACTCGTCTTGGTACTCTCCAGACTCATCATATGGACCCTGCTTTCCAAACTGAAAACTAATAGAGGGAACAAAGGTATTCCGAAGCCTAGTAATGATTTAGTAATTATTACTGTCCCAATCTTCGAGTCGGTCTTCATATGTAGCAGCAGTTTTAACGACCTTTTTCACCGGTTGGGTCACATCACCGGTGATAATACGCCAGAGCTTCCTACCTTTGTGAAAGGAATACATGGCTTGGGCCCACAGAACATAATTAAAACCATCAGGAAAAACAAAAATCGGATGAAATACATCATGGTAGGGATGACAACGGGTCGGGGATCACACTCTCTGTCCCCGATTCTTGATGGTGAAAATTTCCCTGTCCCTGACCCCGATCCCTGATGGAAAACCTATCACCGTGCTCGCCTTCGTCCTTCAACGGGGATCGGGTTTCCCCAACCCCGAAAATTTCCCGGGCCAAAAAAAAAAAAAAAACAAGACAAGACAAAACAAAACAAAACATCAGTAGGAATATGAGAGAGAGTGAGATCTCCACGGATATAGATCTACCACAATAACAATAACAATAACAACAATAATAATCAAATAATTTCACATTTATGACCAACCCAAACTCTCCAGTCAGAGTGGTTGGTTGGTTGTGAATATATTTGTAGAGAGTCTTATATATAACCCTTTGATCTCATTCACAAAAGATATATATATAAAAAAAAAAAAAATTAATCGCAGATTCATTCTTAGATCACTCACTGATAAATTTCATAAACAACATCACTAATAGATTCATCCTCAGATCTAACAGCGAGCTTCATTGCAACTTCCTTTGACCCATCAATTTCAAAGGACAACCGAACAAACACTTTCGTGCCCATGAACACACCAGATCGGAGAAGACAAAGATATGAGAGAAAAGAGGGAGCCAAATTGGAAATAGAAGAGAGAGAGGATGTCATCACATGGATTTCGTCTTCTCCACCGCCACTGTCCAATTTGCTTGGTGGAGGAATGCGTACCGATGGCCAGCGGTGATAATGAAGATAGCGGCGAGTGATGTTGAGGAGGGAGGAAGAGATTTAAGTGAAAAAGGTTTGGGACCGTCGGTGGATGAAAGAGAGAGAGAGAGAGAGAGAGAGAGAGAGTGAAAAGAGAAGTGAATGAGTGAATAGGAAAAACAACATATATATATATATATATATTGGGGCGGGGGAACTTATCCCCATCCCCGGCCCGAAAGTCATCGGGGATCTTTTTTTCAATACCAGCCTCGGCTCTATGAGGGATAATTTTCGTGACTTATCGGAACGGAGCAGTCTAGGTCTCTATTGGCCTGGGTTCAAATTGTCATCCTTACATTATAACGATCCATAATAATAGTGGAGTATGACTAAATAAATAGGAACAGACCTGTAGGAGCAAAATCAGGGAAAAACGAGCATACCAGTGAGTTTGGAAGATCGAAAATAGCTGGGAAAGGGGTCAGCAGTACAGAGATGACGTCAGCAGAAAGCTGGATGATATCAGCGGCGTATAATAGCAGGGGGAGGTGCGGCGCACAATAACAGGAAGGACGCGCGGCACACAGTACCGGAATGGCACACGTGGGTACACAATAGTGAAATGGTGCATGCGAGCGTAGGGCTGACGTCAAATGCTAACGTGAGCAAGCAACGGAGGGGTGCATAAGGACGCGTAAGAGAGTGGCAGTAGAAGGCTGAGATGCGCCAAGCACAGAAGTGGCGCGCGAGGGCGCTGGGAGGCTTTTCTAGTAACGTGGGCGGTGCCGTTGAAATCAGGAGGAGATTCTGAGTAGTTTGGTGGGTGAAAAAAAACGATGAAGCAGTGCTATAGTGCCACTGTGTACAGGACTACGCACAAAAAAGAAAAAGAAAAATAAAAATAAAAAGGCCATAAGTGTAGAACCTAGAGCTCTGATGTCATATTAGAATGGTTGAGAGAAAGTGTGTGAGAAAGAGAGAGAAAAAGAAACTGTGTATGTATTTTATAACCATAACAATGTACAGGGGCTCCTTTAAATAGGTGAGGGACACAATCTAAACATAAAAGGTAGAATAACAATCCTAGTCTAAACCCTAAATCAAAGCCAAAAATCAAGGCCTTAATTATATAATATACCCTGAATATATAATGTATCTCTATATACATTAACATTAGGGTTGAATATTGTTTTTTTTCACCCACTTCCCTTTCTCTATATTTTTCTTTTTATTTATTTATTATGGATGAATCAATTATTTCTCTTAAAATCTTTATTTTTTATTTGGATTTTAAATTTTTTTTTGGCGAAACTGAAATTGCATTCTCTCTCTCTCTCTCTCTCTCGCTATATATATATATATATATATTTCTTTTTATCTTATTTATTTATTATGATAAAAATTGCAATGAACCAATTCTTTTTTTCTCAAATTCTTTTATCTTTCAGGTTCTCTCTCAATTTTTTAAACTGAATTCCTTTTTCTCTCTCAATTTTTTTAATTTATTTTTAACTTAGGGTAGAGTATGGCTATTTTTCACCCACTTTTCTCTCTCAATTTCTCTTTTTATATTTTTATTATTGATGAATCAATTCTTTTTCTCAAAGTCTTTTTTTTATTTGGATTCTACAATTTTTTTTGGCAAACTATAACTGTTTTTTTCCGAGTTCTTTCTCATGATACATGTGTATATTATTAGAGAAAATATGAATCAGATAATTTTATTTTATTTTTAAAATCTGCACACACATCGCACGTGCCTTGACCGCTAGTATAGATTTATTAGGCTAAAATTAATTTATTCCATTACATACATAGAAACAAAATTTTAAAATAGTTATATATATAATATTTAACTAACGTTTATAAAATATTATTTTAAATTTTTTATTTTGATCACGTGTATTGCACGTGCATCGCACAAATCTATTATTAGCTATGTGTATATTATGTACTTTACCAGTTTTTTTTTTTTTTTTTTTGAGGACAAACACATCATAGACATTTCATTAATCTGCAAAATGATGTCTTACAACAGTTGCAAGGGAACGAGCAAATTGAACAACTTCTTGCTCTACCTTTTCTAATACAACATGTGCAAAATGTTTACTAAAGAACAACATATCACTTAAGATAGATTGAAGCTGCCATTCCTTGGCTTGATCATAGGTTTGCAGGAGTTGCACCAAGACCAGGCAGTCTGTTTGCAAAAATAGACTTTTTATGCCTTTCTGATATGCCCAACGCATAGCTTGGAGCACCGCAACAGCTTCTGTTTGCTGAGGAGCAAGCATTGAAGGCCCCAAGGTGGCTTCCTCATGGATGAATTTGTTATCTTTATCAAAACAAACCCATGCCAAACCCGTGTTGTCATTGACCGAGCTCCAAGACCCATCTACAATGATGCGATGTTACTGAAAATCTGCATTGGTAGAGGCAGTAGTCTGCAAAATAACTTGCTTAGCAATTAACTTGTGAGCAATATTACAAGAGTGGGATATGTCATAAGAAATATTATGTAGTGGTGCCAGAAATGTGGATAATAATTCACGGGCTGTTTGTAATTTGTGTTCATGGACAGAATTGCATACTGAAATTCAGCAGAATTACGTTGTAACCAAATGGCCCATAACAGAGCAATGGAGTGGGATAAAATCTCAAAATCACGAATTTGTTGCACCCAGTTCTGAAACTAGGAAAAGAAGGATAAATGAGTACCAACTCCGAAATCTAATCCCAGTACTAACCTACGCCAAACCCTTTTGGGAGATTGGGCAATCAAAAAATAAGTGTTCAATAATCTCTTCATGTTCAGAACACCGCGAACAGATTGGATCTATATTGAGCCCCCGCTTATTGAGTTCACATTTGACTAAGAGAATGTTATAAAGACATTTCCACACAAATAAGATCCACTTAGGAGGAATCTTTAATTGCCATAGTCGTTTCCATATTATCCAGTCCGGATCAGACCTACAATAGTCGGGGAATTGTCGCAATAAAGCCTGCTTGTAACCCAATTTAACTGAGTACTGTCCACATTTGGTCGGACCCCAAACAATTTTATCCTCAATATCCTCTTGTGGAATGTGAATGGATAAAATATGAGGTATAACATGGTCAGGAAAAAACAAGTTCAATAAATCCACTCGCCAAGATCGTAAGGAGGGATCAATGAAGTGCTCTACCCGCATAGCAGGACAAAAAGCACTAAATCCTCGTCCCCTACAAGGGTTGGATACTATCGGAATCCATTGTTCTTCAAATGGATTGATGCACTGACCATTGCCCACTACCCACTGTAGCCTAGAAATTAACAACGTACGTCCCCATAATATACTCCGCTATTCCCATGATGACGACGAAGATTGCTTAGTCTCAAGAAACGAACGTCGTTGACAATATTTGCCTAGCAAAACTCGTGAAATCAATAAATTGGGCAAAAATAAAATCCGCCATGCCTGTTTCGCTAGCAATGCTTGATTGAAGCAAGTAAGGTTTCGAAATCCTATACCACCCCAGTCTTTAGGAAGATATAAATATGTCCATTTTTTCCAAAATAATCCTTTACCCCTAGATGAAGCCCAAAGAAACTGGCGAATAATAGCTGTAAGCTTATGCTGGAAAAAGCCAGGCATATGAAAAACCGACATTAGGTACACAGGAATAGACTGAAGAACATGTTTCACCAAAATTCCCTTACCAGCAAAGTTCAAAACTTCACATTTCCATCCTTGTAACTTAGAGTTTACTCTACTCAAAATAGAATTAAATATCTCCGACTTAGTACGCCCCGAGAACCCTAAGTTAGCACCCAAATAGATCCCGGTAACACCAAACAGGAAAACAAGCCAGTCCCGAGTTGTATGTAAAAAATTTGGGCTAAGAAAAAGTTCCGATTTATGAAAATTTATGCGTAGCCCTGAATAGTAGCAAAATGCATTCAAGAACCAATGGAGGCACCAAATTTCCGTTGGTTTGTAGTTTAGAAAAATAAAACAATCATCAGCAAAAAGCAAGTGTGATATAGAGGGGGACTGCCGGCTAATGGCAATACCTCTACAGACATTAGTAGACGCCAAATGTGCAATACCTTCCGACAATACTTGTATGACTAACAAAAATAAATACGGCGAAAGGGAGTTGCCTTGCCTTAGACCCGCATTGGGTTGAAAAAATTTCGAAGGGACTCCATTAATTAGGACCGCAAATTGGACAGTAGAGACACATTGGGAGATCAATTGAATCCACCTAGGTGAGAACCCCATTTTAGTCATTACCGCCTCAAGAAAAACCCAACTGACCCTATAATAAGCTTTATTCATATCCAGCTTCAACCCAAAACTAGATAAACGCCCCTGTTTTTGCTTCTTAATATATTCAAGAATTTCATGGGCCAACAAAATGTTATCCGAAATAAGTCAACCCTTCAAGAAAGCACATTGATTATCGGCAACTAAATCAGGTAACACCAGACTAAGTCTATTAGCGAGAACTTTAGCACCTATTTTATACATCACGTTACACAAACTAATGGGCCGATAGTCATTCACCGTAAGAGGGCTCTTCGTCTTAGGAATAAGGCAGATATAGGTTTGGTTGAGTGGTTGAAATAAGGATCCGGAATTAAGAAACCCCAAAACAGTTTCAGAAACCGAGTGTCCCACAATCGACCAATATTTTTGATAGAATCCCGCTATAAACCCATCCGGCCCCGGTGCCTTAAACTTCCCTATTTGAAACACAGCATTTCGAATTTCCTTATATTACGGGCAATCACACTCTATTGGTGTTAGATAAAAAAATTACACAATTATAAAAAAAATTATAATTATAATTATTAATATGTATAAAGTTTCTTACTAATTTGTAAATATTTTTGTAAAACTACATTGATTTGATATTTCCCCTTTATATTATTATGCCTTAGTTATTGAGAGGTTTGAAAAATAAATTTTAACAGTGTTTTGTTGATTTGTTTTTTAATTTGTAACTTCTAAAATTTTACTTGAGGAGATGGCCTTACAAATAAACAAATATGACTAGATTTGAAAAAAGAAGGATAATTATTAATTTTTGTTTAGAAAATGACATTTTAACAAGAACAATAAGACAACTCGAGAACAAAATTTGTAATAAAAATTTAACAATTAACTTTTTAGTATTTAGTACAATAAATAATGAAAAAAATAATGAAAAATGAAAAATGAGTTTAGTAAAATTTTGTCCACTTATGGAATATGGAATGGAGTTGCTATAGTGTTTCTTATTGATAAATTAATTACAGCAACTTGAAAACAATAAAATAAAATAAAATAAAAAACACTCCAATGGCAAGCCAAAAGGATCACCAAAATATAACATTACTAAATTTGGTGTTAAATTTGGTATAAAATTTGACAAAATGTTAAATTTTAGTTAGAGTTCTTGTTCTCTTTCATAATTGGACCACAAATAATATTTTGATTTTATATTTTTGACAAGAAAATAAAGCAAATAGCTGGTGCACTATTTTAGCAACATTGCTAATTTTGGTATTTTCACACTGTAGCATTGCCAAAATTTCCCTTTACCTATGTGTTTTAACATTTAGCACAAGTGATGCTTTTATGAACTCTTACTAAAACATGACTACTACTATCACCTATATAGGAATGCTTATGGATCAGGTTGGTTTAGTGGCTTTCCATTCATTATTCGTCCAAATTTAGGCGGGATAAAAAAAAATAATTCCGTACCCATCTGCTTAGTTAATAGCTACGGATTGAGTAGGTTATGTGGATTTGCAGGTGGATGTGGATCAATTTGACGATTTGAACTTTATAATTTTATTTTTTTAATAATTATTTTAAAGTAGTTTTTTAATATTTTGAGCCTTATTTGAGTCTAAAATATTTTATTTTTCATTTTCTATAATTAAAATAAAAGCCAAACTTTTGTATTTTATAAATATCTAATATTATTACTTAATAAAATGTCAATTTGTTAACATATAAAGTATAAAAACATAACATTATTTTTTTAAAGAGAGTTTGACAGATCAGGTTAAATCGAATAACCTCTTCCATTCACCATCTGTCCAAACATAATCGAATTTGGAAAATTTTCATCCGGCCATTCTATCGAAATCACTTAAAAACATATGATTTCAGTCAGATTGGTCATTTTTAACATATCAATCAGGCCAATAAGCACCGCTAATCAGGTCAATGAGCACCGCTACTGCCACCATTCCATCATCTCCACCCAAGGTGGATATGAGCATGTTCACCCACTCAATGCAATTTTTTTTTTTGGTCAGAATTTAGAAATGGTATTTTGGCCCATAAAATTGGGTTGGACCCAGTCCAGTCCTCTTTGGTGTTGTTTAGTCATTGACTAGTTGATAAATTGTGTTCAAAAGAAACAAATTTGGTTGGTGAACGGATTAAAGATGGAACCAATTTTTTTTTTAAAAAGAAAAAGACCATTTATGGGCAGATGGACTTTAAAATTACATTTCCTTTTAAGGTTAGATTTGGGCCAACTCGAAATTGGGCAGTGTACAAAGCAATCTTAGTCCAAGTTTGGTCTGACCTGACCAATGTCCACTGCTATTACCCTACGATTATCATAACCATTATCTTCGTCACCATTAGCTTGTTGCCCCCACCTCACTCTCTTGCTACTGTCACTACCTCTATCACCCTATCAGCACACATAATTACTAGCATATTGTTTTGGTAATTTTAAAAAGAAAAAAAAAGTTAAATAATGTAGGAGAGGGTTCGAGAAAGGAGTTGGAAAATTCGAAGATCTTCGAAGATCCTTGAAGAACAATTTCGAATTCTCTAGAATATGATGAGAGGCTTAGATTCTTCAATAATCTCAACTTAGGAACACGACAACAAAGGAGATGATGGAGATAAGAGATTGGGTGAAGAAGAAGGCAAAATGGCTAGAGAATAGAATAATGGCAAGGCTCTCCCATTGATCTCCCACTTTCACTCTCAAGGTCGATAATGGAGAAGGGAAATTAGTTCTTTCCCAAGAGTTAAAAATCTCCAAAATCCATCCCTTGTAAAGCTATGGGTGGGTGCTATTTATAGGCACCTCATGATGTAGGATGGAGCCCATGTGCAAGGCACATGGGGAATATTTTCTCTAACCACCTTGTCCGAGGGGGTGACCTCTCCGAGGAGGTGACTTCTCCGAGGAGGTGACCTCTCCGAGGAAGTGACTTCTCCGAGGAGGTGACCTCTCCGAGGAGGTGACTTCTCCGAGGATGAGAAAACCCCGAAGAGGAGATCAATCCCTCGGCGAACCCTTCTTCTTAGCCACACCTAACCAATGATCCCCAATCATCCCAAAGGGTCAGGGGTAGTCCCAGAGGACGTCCTGCCGCAAAATATTGCCGAGTCTCATGGACCCCCCGGGGTCGTGCCACCTCGACCCGGGTATAGGCTAGTTTAACCGAAGAGTGAATTTGTCTCCACTCACCGTCCTCGGGATCGGGTCCTTTGTTCGAACTCCATTACGCCCATGGTTCTGGTGCGTAGATCCCGGAAAGCTCCGAGCCCGCAAGTGTTCTGGGACTCATTAACGGAGCGACTTCTAGATTGCGTCTGAATCCGTTCGAAGCCAAGTGCTTCGGATCTCTAGATTCGTGGGTCCGAATCCTTTCGAGTCCGAGTGCCTCGGATCTCTAGGCTTGCTTAATACCCTTTCGAGTCCGGGCCCGAGTAAGTCTCTAGGTTCGTGGATCCGAACCCTTTCGAGGCTTAGAGCCATTCAGCCCGTTTGACGGCGATAAATCCAAGCCCACCAATCTTGGACTTGCGATAAATTTGGGCCCACTAATCTTGGGCTATTGGGCCTAAATAATTTAGTGGGCTTAAATTAGCTCCTCTTACATTTGCCCCTTGCGTGTGCGAGAAATTGTAATTTTCTCGGACATGCATACTGTCATTTCTTCGACCCTGCGTCGCGTCACGTTTTCCAAAAAAAAAAACATGTTGTCACGACAGAGCCTATGGATAAAGTTGATGACGCACTTCAATTTACAGAAAAAATTGACAAGCAAAAATTTTATTTTTTTGTACTTTTTTTTTTTTTTTTTTTTTTTTTTTTGGTACAAAATTAGAATATATAGATGTATATGTTTTTTAACCAAAGAATAAAGAAGCAAATTTTTTTTTTTTTTTTTTTTTTTTTTTGGCTTAGAAAACAGCAGGCACATTATATATATATAGACTAATAGAATAATGCCACAAACCAAACTTCTTCTTTTCCAGGCTGGCAACACAACAGACCCCTTTTTTTTTTTTTTTTTTTTTTTTAAAGAAAAGGGACCAAAAACCTAATTGATAGCTCACTTTTTTTTTTTTTTGTTATAGCCATTGCGGCGCCTTTTTCTCTGTAAACTGAGAGACCACCCCAGGTTTCCTTTCTTCTTCTTTAAGAAAAACTTGTTTCTACAATACCAGAGCCCATTTCGGCATACTTTCTCTGCTGCGATTTCATCACTTCTTGCACACCACTGCTGCTTCCAGCCTCTGCTGTCCAGAGATAGTC
The DNA here is from genome assembly GCF_055761805.1 of Camellia sinensis. Classification (NCBI taxonomy): domain Eukaryota; kingdom Viridiplantae; phylum Streptophyta; class Magnoliopsida; order Ericales; family Theaceae; genus Camellia; species Camellia sinensis. Next base: position 25,149,255 of record NC_138970.1, on the reverse strand, counting down.
TCGGAGTTTCCTTGCAGAACTTCCACGAAGATCTATTCCCCTCTTTGAATTCAAAAAGAGGAAGAGGAAGCTGCGATTTCGCCGGAGTCACAACACTGGCCGTCGGAGATTTCATCTCCGTTACCGGAGAAACTTTCAAACGGTCAGGACTCGGCGACGTCATTGCTCTAGTTTGCTGTGGCTTTTCCAATTCAATGGAAACCGCCGGCGATCCAACAGAATCCAGGGAATCCACCGCCGCTGTGGGAGGTAGACGCTTCGTGGCGTATAGTCTCTTTCCTGACAAAATGTGGTTGCGATCAAAGCGCTGGAAAAAAACCAGCCATACAACCCATCTGTTTCTCTATGTGCTTCTCCAGATTTTGGTCATGGATTATACCCGTCGTCATTTTCCGGCGATCGTCGTAACTTCCAGTCAAGTTCTTTATCTCTCTATATGAATGCTTTTGCTTTATCTGCTCCAAACACTGTCTACTTTGCCACTGCCAATCGGTGCCGTTACTTCATCACAGCAATGTCTTTGCCGAGCGCCGTTCACCGCGCCGTCAGCCTTCAAGAGAACCAGCCGCAGTCTTGCCTTACGTGGACAATCTTGACTTATGGCTTATGCCATTTGTTGTTTCTTCCTTCTTTTAGCTTCACGCCTTAACCATTGTTACATTAGATCTGTGAGCAAGTATTTGAAGTCCTCTTTTTGAACTTTTTATTTGTATAAACTCTGATTTATAAATTTTTGGATAATATAACCCATAAATTTCTGCTGTTGCACATCTTGATGAAGAGATCTTGATTTTTTTTTTTTTTTTGTGTGTGAATATTGGAATAATCAATGTTGAATCCTTGCTAATTTTATTGAAGAAATCTGGCTTTGTTGTCTTGAATCCATGCTATTGAATCTTGAACCTGTGCCGATAATTTTGACAATAATTTTGACACACATACAGGTCTGATGTTGAATAATTAATTATTGTCTTGTCGATCTTGTAGATGCTCGGAAGATAAATAGTGGATGCCCGATGCTTTGCCTTCGTCTTCGGCTGTTCAACGCGAACCACACGTCGCCCACTCAACGCGATATGTGGTTTTTTGCCTAACACCATCCAGCTCGTTAGTCTCACAGCCCGGCGCTATTTTTTTTCAGAGTTTGAATCTCGGTTTTTGCATACTCACTGGTTCCAGTTCCGATCACTGTTGACTTCGACGGTTCCAACGCACACCACACACGTTCGCCCTCTCAACGCAACGTGTGTGGTCCTGCCAAGCCTAGCCCAGTCTTGTTGATTACAGTCTGTAAAGCCTCTCTGATTTCAACTTAAATTTCCAGTATCGGCTTCAGACTTCACCTCTCTAACTGCCCAAATTTGTAAGTATGAAATTCGGCTCCCTCTTCCTCTCGTTGAATAATAAAGATGATATATTGTTGTTTGTTTAAATAGATAATTATTATTTGTTGATGTTGCCCCATTCTGATAATGCCTGAATCATGATCTGAAATTGATATTGTTTGTCTCAGTTGTCGGCTTTGCTATTTCAGGCAAATGAATTCTTGATTGAAATCCACGACGTCGGGGCCTTTGGAACCCGAACTAATGAGAGCAAGGGCTGTTCCTCGGAAGTCCGAACAGAAGCAAGACTGTCCCTCGGGAGTCCGAAGGTAGTACACACCCTACTTTGGCAAGAAAGATTCCTCTGGAAGATAACCGAGTCTACCAAGCTTGCACCAACAGAAATAAAGATTGTCTCCCAGAAGTCCGAGCAGAAGCAAGGCTGTCCCTCGGAAGTCCGAGCAGAAGCAAGGCTGTCCCTCGGAAGTCCGAGCAGAAACAAGGCTGTCCCTCGGAAGTCCGAGTGGATGCGCACTTCTACTTCGGCAGCTAATGGAAGCAAAGGCTATCCCTCGGGAGTTCGAGCAGGAGACAAGGCTCTCCCTCAGAAGTCTAAGCAGAAACAAGGCTATCCCTCGGAAGTCCGAGTGGATGCACACTTCTATTTCGGTAGCTAATGGAAGCAAAGGCTATCCCTCGGGAGTTCGAGTAAGAGTCCACTCTACTTTGAAAAGAAAGATCCTCGGAGCTCGTATTGATGAAATCAAGAGCTGTTCTTCAGACCCGCACTAATGAGAGCAAGAGTTGTCCCTCAGAAGGCTCTCCCTCAGAAGTCCGAGCAGAAACAAGGCTGTCTCTCGGAAGTCCGAGTGGATGCGCACTTCTACTTCGGCAGCTAATAGAAGCAAAGGCTATCCCTCGAAGCTCGCACTGATGGAAGCAAGATCTGTTCTTCGAAAGTCGAGGCGGAGAACACACTCTACTTCAACAAGAAAGATCCTTAAAGCTTGAACTGACAGAAGTAAGGGCTATTCTTCGGAGGTCGAAATGGGAACACACACTCTACTTCAATAAGAAAGACCCTCTAAGCTTGCATTGATGGAAGTAAGGGCTATTCTTCGGAAGTCCGAGTGGGAGCACACACTCTACTTCAGCAAGAAAGACCCTCAAAGCTTGCATTGATGAAAGCCATGGCTGCTCTTCGGAGGTCCGAGTAGAAGTATACTTCTACTGTGTCAAGAAAACTCCCTTCAGGTTGGTAATTGAGTCTACCATTCCTTTTTCTTCTTTGAGGGGCAACAAAATTGAAAACTGTTTCAAGCAAAATAACACAATGAAGATATACAATGTAGAGAAAATAACTTTTAATGGAGATACATAATATGGAGGAAATAAATTTCTTCATAACATAAGAAAGATAGAACTTCATGGACAATGCAGTAAATGCAAACTGTAAATGTCATAGATAGACTTCTTCCGTGGAATGTTGACATTTGCCCCTAGAGTTGCAAGATCATTTGGAAAGCTTTCACCAGCTGCTCGGGTTGTGGCCATCATGCACCATCATAAATAGTACACCATCTTGCCTCCTTCTCGAACTTTCATCACCTTCCGAGGAATAGGCGGACTTTCTGGTCTAGACATTGCCCGCTTACTTGACTCTGCCATCAGCTCCTTGTCATCTTTGATATCCTCCCAACGAGGAATTTTGACCCCTCGAGGCTTAGAGGTGGTGGGAACTTCTTCGACAGCCAGTTCGGTGAAGTAGATGGCATCAGAATAATGAGCTTCATGGATCTCGAAAGGCCTTTCTGTAGCCTGAATTGTCACCGTCTTCTTTCCCCATTTTGCCTTAACACACTGATGATAACTCGATGGTACAGCCCCATATCTATGCATCCAGGTCCTCCCTAGAATGATGTGATAATTTGTCTCAGAATCGATAATATGGAACTTGGTGGCCGAGCGAATTTTTCCAACGGCTAAATCAACTGTTACGCATCCGATAGTAACTCTCCTTTCTCCACCGAAGCCAGTGATGACTATCGGCTGCTTCACAATGCGTTCTTCAGAGATTCCGGCCTTTTCTAGAGTAGCGCGAGTCATAATGTTGATAGAGGCTCCACTATCTAGAAAGGCCCTTTTGAACTCAACCCCGTTAATAAAAGCAGTCACATAAAGCGGGCGATTGTGAGAAAAAAGATACTTCCGATCAACCTCGGAGAAAGTAATGGCACTAGACTGCTCTTTTGCCTTCCTCGGGATAGATCCCTCAGTCGACATGCATCCCTCATGGTGTGCCTCGGCTATATTAATGATAGACTTGGTGATTTCTGTTCTTGCCTCCTTGGAAAGTCCAAGCTGGTCAAAGAACTGCTTGAACTTTACACAGTCTTGCAAGGTTTTGGCATAGTGATCCGGATCTTTTTCCACTCTTGGAGGCTCGTAGTTAACCATCTCCTCGGTCTCTTCAAAATAAGATGCCACATAAACATGGTGTCCTCCTCTTCCGTAGTACTCTTCTCCTCCTTCTGGATCAAAGGGATCTTCGCCATGAGTCATAAATGTTCTGCCCTCTGGATCGAGAGCACTTCTATAGTAAACTTGCTCACCCTCTGGCTCGAGGATGTCGTCCAAATAACAATCATCGTCATCGAGGTTGGCGATAGCCTCAATCATCGGGCCTTCATAAGCTATCATAGCAACATTCTTGCCCTTGTCTCGGTGTTGAGGATATGGTTGTTCTCGGATGTCTTGAGTCCCTTGCTTTTTGAACCTCAATTCGTCTGCCTCGACTTTATCTCTGAAGATTTTTCTGAGAGTCCAACACTTCTCTGTCGGATGTTTCAATGTACGATGGTAGACACAGAATTCAGGGCTCTCACGGTCTTTCTTTGATGGCATTTCTTCAACATAAGGCAATTTTAGCTCTCCGTCAGCCACCCATTCCTTAACTAGAGCTTTCACTTCCTCGATTCCACATGGATAAGAAACATTCCCCTTTTCACCATTATATTGCTTTCTCTTCTGGCCTCTATGACCTCCTCCTTGTGAATTTCGGGTATCTGGGGCAGAGGCAGCAGCAACAATAGGTCCACGAGACGATTTGAAACTAGTCTTGTAACTGGCCTTAAATCCGGACTCCTGATCATGAGGAATGCTAATGTTCCGAGCTGCTTCTATTAATGCCGAGAAGGTGGGTAGCTTGTGATTAACTAGAAACATTTTGTATCTGCTCAATGCCCCTTCTAGACAGATTTGAACCAGATAACTCTCCTCGACTGCTTCATGACAATCTACGGCCTTGTCCTGAAACCTTTTGACGTAGTCAAGGATGTCTTCACTTTCTTGTTGCTTCTCTTTACACAATGTAAGTGTGGTCACCTTCTCCGCCACTTGAAAGAACTTGGAGTGGAATTTGTTAACCATTTCCTCCCAACTTCGGACAGAGTTTGGGGCCAAATTAACATACCAACTATATGCTCGGTCGGTGAGGGACTTAGAGAATTCTCTCAGTCGGAGGACGTGGTTTGAACCATGAATACCTAGAGTCTCGATGAATCGCACAACATGTTCTCGGGCATTTCCTTGTTTGCCGTCGAACTTGATGAACTTCGGCACTGTATACCCCTCAGGGTATGGATAACTCAGCATCTCAATGGGGTAAGGCGGCTTGACGTCTGGATCAGGCAAAGAGGGTAAGGTCCTCTTGCCCCGTTCGAGATCGAACATGGCCTGCACATCGGCGAGAGTGAGAAACTGTTGAGGGAGAGAGTTTGATGGTGGTATTCCCGGGACTTGGCTTATGTACCCAAGGACTGAGCTAGGGGCGTCCTGGCCATTCTGGTGCTGCGAATTCATCATTGGTGAGGACATTTGACGATATTGGCCATCAGCGCCTATAGACAAGCCAGTTGGTGATGGGATATTGAATTGAGGCCCGTAAAGTCCACCGTACGGCGCCGCTATACCGGGTTGTGCTTGCAGATTTGTTGTCGGCACCAAAGGAGGCCCGCTTGGTGCTTGGGTAACATTTACTGGTGGCGTGACAAGATTAGGTACAGGCAGAGCTCCCTTTTGCGCCATCACGCTCCTTATGTTTTCCTGGACACCAACAGTCGCCGGAGCACCATTCATTACACTAGAAACTCCCCTAGTCACCATTGGATCTTGGCTTGGCACGCCATGGAGCCCGGGCATGGGCAAACTGCCGCCGCCTACTGTGGTTTGAGCATGTGTTACTGTGGCCGTGTTGCCATGAGCCATAGGCTGATTGGGGCTTACTTCTCCTTGGATTTGATTTTGCGCTCCAGCGGGAATAACTCCACCACCAGTTTGATTTCCGTTTGGCGCCGGTGCAAAGTTAGAACTCATCACCAACATGGTGTGAGTGAGATTCTGAAGAGTGTTAAGAATCTCCTGCTGAGTATTTTGAAGTCCTTGAATGGCTTCAAGCAAAAGTGGTTGATCTGGAGTCATGGTTCTGTCATCACCACCATTAGAGGATCCTTGTTGGTGAACTTCATCTTCTCCCGCCATCCTTGTTGGAGTTGTGTGGATTCCAGATCTCGTTGAGACCATTAACCAATCCGCCTCCCCAGCAGAGTCGCCAAAATGTAGGAGAGGGTTCGAGAAAGGAGTTGGAAAATTCGAAGATCTTCGAAGATCCTTGAAGAACAATTTCGAATTCTCTAGAATATGATGAGAGGCTTAGATTCTTCAATAATCTCAACTTAGGAACACGACAACAAAGGAGATGATGGAGATAAGAGATTGGGTGAAGAAGAAGGCAAAATGGCTAGAGAATAGAATAATGGCAAGGCTCTCCCATTGATCTCCCACTTTCACTCTCAAGGTCGATAATGGAGAAGGGAAATTAGTTCTTTCCCAAGAGTTAAAAATCTCCAAAATCCATCCCTTGTAAAGCTATGGGTGGGTGCTATTTATAGGCACCTCATGATGTAGGATGGAGCCCATGTGCAAGGCACATGGGGAATATTTTCTCTAACCACCTTGTCCGAGGGGGTGACCTCTCCGAGGAGGTGACTTCTCCGAGGAGGTGACCTCTCCGAGGAAGTGACTTCTCCGAGGAGGTGACCTCTCCGAGGAGGTGACTTCTCCGAGGATGAGAAAACCCCGAAGAGGAGATCAATCCCTCGGCGAACCCTTCTTCTTAGCCACACCTAACCAATGATCCCCAATCATCCCAAAGGGTCAGGGGTAGTCCCAGAGGACGTCCTGCCGCAAAATATTGCCGAGTCTCATGGACCCCCCGGGGTCGTGCCACCTCGACCCGGGTATAGGCTAGTTTAACCGAAGAGTGAATTTGTCTCCACTCACCGTCCTCGGGATCGGGTCCTTTGTTCGAACTCCATTACGCCCATGGTTCTGGTGCGTAGATCCCGGAAAGCTCCGAGCCCGCAAGTGTTCTGGGACTCATTAACGGAGCGACTTCTAGATTGCGTCTGAATCCGTTCGAAGCCAAGTGCTTCGGATCTCTAGATTCGTGGGTCCGAATCCTTTCGAGTCCGAGTGCCTCGGATCTCTAGGCTTGCTTAATACCCTTTCGAGTCCGGGCCCGAGTAAGTCTCTAGGTTCGTGGATCCGAACCCTTTCGAGGCTTAGAGCCATTCAGCCCGTTTGACGGCGATAAATCCAAGCCCACCAATCTTGGACTTGCGATAAATTTGGGCCCACTAATCTTGGGCTATTGGGCCTAAATAATTTAGTGGGCTTAAATTAGCTCCTCTTACAAATAATAAATTCTTAAAATAACCATTAGTTTAATGATTGTAGCAAAAACGTATTTTACATATAATAATTAAGAGTAATGCTACGTAGCTCGAAATCAACCCCCGAATCCCCCTAATTTACAAAACGATGTTGTTTTTCCATTTTTTTTTTTTGGTTGAATTAGAAACGGAGAAGAAGAAGAAGGGACGGGAGAAGGGAGAACTGGACAAGAGGGGGCATAAACCAAGGGCGGAGGCGAGGCGGAGGCCGAGCTGCTACGACGATCGGCGAGCTGCTTCGACGATCGGCGATCGGCCAACGATCAACCTAGCTTCTCTCCCTCTCTCTCTCTGTTTCCCTCTCTCCTCTCCTCTCTCTCTCTCGCCTTCACCCTCTTTTCCCCCTCTTTTCCCTCTGTTTCCATTTTCGGGGGATTCGGGGGAGCTCATTCGAGCTCCCAAGCTTTATCCAATAATTAATTTCTTTTTTCTATTTTGAAAGATATTTTTCACTAAAACAAAGGTAGGGTAAAACAAAAAAGAAAGTCAGTGTTTGACCATTTAAAAAAAAGTAATTTATTAACTAAAAAATAAAAAAAATAAATTGTTTCTTTCCGGCTAAAAAAATTAACAACAGGAAAAAAAAAAACTGCGAATCTAATAAATTTTTTAACTTAACAAAAACTTATTTACATTTACATAACACATTAATATATTTTTCAAATTATAAAAAAACAACAACAAAAAACACTTAAAAATGGATAAATTATAAATACATCTTTAAAATTTGCATAAAAAATGTATTGTATGTTATGATTCTCGAAATTACATTCTATCCTTTAAATTTTTACTTTCATAACAAATAACTCATTTTATTAATAAATCATTAAGTCAATTAATAGTTTTTAATGATATTAGAAATTTATTTCAATTAATAATTCATATATTTTTATTATTGTATAAAAGGGCAGTTATGAATTTTATTTTTTTCAATTAATTCTAGGGCAAATTACATATACCCCCTCGAGGTTTAGCAAATTACAGATACTCCCCTGAGGTTTGAGAAATTACAGATACACCCTTGAAGGTACTATTTGCATAACAAATTAGGGGGCAAATTGTTATGAAAATATAAACCTCAAGGGGCAATTTGTTATGAAAATATAAACCTCAGGGGGCATCTGTAATTTCTGAAACCTCAGCTAAACCTCGAGGGAGGTATATATAATTTTCCCTTAATTCTATTAATTAAGTTTTTTCAATAAAGAAATAAGTTTTTTCAATAATGAAATATTTATAATTTTTTAAATTACATTAAGCAATATATATTTTAAATAAATATTAAGAGGGTATATTTATAATCTACCTCTTTCTAAAAAAAAAGGCAAAACCCACCAAAACCTTTTGCCAAACAGCCCCTAATTACAATTGAAATAGTTTAGGGAGGATGGCATATAAAGCAAAGGAAATCATCATCAGTGTCAAAGCTGATGCGTTTTCGAACCCCCCCTCTCTCACTCATCTGTCTTTCTCCCCATTGCAAAATTTCTGATTTCTCTGAGCTTCTAGGGTTTTTCCTCACAAGCACATTCACTTACATTCTCTAGGGCTTGCTGCGCCCTAAGTTTCCATTCAGAAATGGTTGGAAAATCCATAATCTCAGATGACGAAGGTAAAAAAAACCCCTTTTTCTCTCTCTTCAAATGGGAATTTTCTCTCAGATTCTTCGCCATTCACTGTTATTTTTACCAATTTATGCAGATGAGGTTGAAGTTGAGGAGGATGAGAGAGAAACTGGCGATGGAGGCGGAGTCGACGTCGATGACCGCGATGACGACGATGAAGAAGACGAGGACGGTACGGGATTCGATTTTTCTCTTTTCGATTCCTATTTTTTGTTCTTTTTAATTTGTGGGTTTCTCTTTAATCGAATATATTTGGCTGCTAGGGTTTTGTAGGGTTTGTGAGATTTCGTTAGGGTTTATTTTTTTTGCGTGATGTTTGTTTCCTGGGTGAATCGAAGGATCATCCATTGAATTTTTGTTCTTTCTTTCTTAATTTAGTTGTGAAATCTTTGCCAAGAAAATGGAGCTTTTGAGACGATGTTTTGCCGAAAACTTATTGGGAAAATCTGCATTTTCCTTTCAAGCTGCAGTATTTGGTCTTTGCTTGAGTTCTGGTTTCCCCAAATTATATTGTTTTTGGGTTTTTTAGTTTTTATTTTGAATGTATGTAATGTGCTTCTTTGATAATTTTTTGAACTAGTAGTTATATATAATTCATATTTATGGTCTAATACGCAGTTTGGTTCTTTTTTTGAGCAGAAGGGCAAGATGAGTATGAGAAAGATGGGTTTATTGTCGATGATGTTGATGAAGAAGAACCAGATGAGGAAGAATCGGAGAGGGCAGACAGCGATGAGGAGAGACAAAAGAAGAAAAAAAGAAAGAAAAGGTACATTCTTTCTTGTGAGACCATTCATTCTTATAAATTGCTGTTCTTATTTTTTTGTACTTACCACCAATTTTTTAGAGAATCGGAGAAGAATTATGTTCTTGATGAAGATGACTACGAGCTCCTTCAGGATAATAACATCACGGGCTTTCATCGTCCAAAATTTGTGAGCTTTTGTCTCTCTCTCTCTCTCTCTCCCCCTATATTTTGTATACGTGTCTATTGATCTACATTAGGTATATACACATGTTCTTCATGCTGCTTTTAATTGGCTTTGCGTTGGTATACTTAATTGATTGACATTTTCGTGGTTGTTGTTTTCGTAGGAGAGCAAAAAGTTCAAGAGACTAAAAAAAGCTCAGAGGGACACAGATGAAGAGCGCACTGGATTTTCTGATGAGGAGGAGTTTGATGGAAGTGGAAAGAGCGGACGAACAGCAGAGGAGAAGCTCAAAAGGAGTTTATTTGGTGATGATGAGGGTAAATTCTATCACTTATAATCTAATGTAATTGTTTTGTCAATTCCTATTCTTGACACTTGCCAATTTCCTACAATGTTGCAGGACCACCTCTTGAGGATATTGCTGAAGAGGAACTACCTGAAGAAGAAGATGGCGACATTGGTGAAGAGGATGATGAAATGGCTGATTTTATTGTGGATGAAGAAGAAGTTGATGAACATGGGGCTCCTGTGAGGTATGATTTGCATCATGTATTTCATTAGGGGTATTGTGAATATGAAGTTTTTAATTTTTATCAATTCATTGTGCAGACGGAGGAAGCCGAACAAGAAGAAATCTAGGCAGGCACCTGGAGTTTCATCATCTGCACTTCAAGAAGCTCATGACATATTTGGTGATGTTGATGAACTCCTGAGGCTTCGCAAGCAAGGCTTAGCAAAGGTTGGCAAATATGATGATTCTAGTGAATGGAGGGAAAGGAGGCTGGAAGATGAATTCGAACCAATTATTCTTTCTGAGAAGTATATGACAGAGAAGGATGACCGGATACGGGAGATAGATTTACCGGAAAGAATGCAGGTCATGTAGTGCACATTAAAACTGTTTTTGTTCTAGCATGCCACCTAAGTGCCTTAATTGAATTATCTTTTTCTTTCTTGTAGATCTCTGAGGAAAGCACTGGTCCACCACCAACAGATGAAATGAGTATAGAAGAGGAGAGTAACTGGATATATAATCAGCTCTTGACTGGCATGATACCTTTATTTAGCAAGAGGGTTACAGAGACAACTCAAGGGGAGCGTGAACTGTCAATAAACAAGGATGATATTATGAGGTTTTTGGAGTTTATGCATGTTCAGAAGTTAGACGTAAGTAGTAGATCTTTAATATCGAAGAATTTCTCTTTGTAGCCTTAGTCCTCCATATTAGCGTGCCTACCTTGTGCTTTTATTTTCTAGGTTCCATTTATTGCCATGTACCGGAGGGAAGACTGCCTGAGTCTGTTTAGGGACCCAGAGCAAAATGAGGATGATATTGAGAATCAGAGCAAACCTGATCAAAAGCCTACAATGCGGTGGCACAAGGTAAAACGATGTTGGATTATCGAACTATTTTTGTAGATTGAAGTGCATACATTCTGCTGGACATTTTACATTGATTAAATGGCGATATGCTTCTTTGTAGGTGCTGTGGGCCATTCAGGACTTGGACAGAAAGTGGTTGCTTCTCCAGAAGCGAAAGAGTGCTCTCCAGTCATACTACAATAAGCGGTTTGATGAAGAGTCGCGTAGAATTTATGACGAGACACGTCTAGCTTTGAATCAGCAGCTTTTTGAATCAATTACGAAGGCACTCAAGGCTGCTGAATCAGAAAGAGAGGTTGATGATGTTGACTCAAAGTTTAACCTGCACTTCCCCGCAGGTGAGGTTGGTGCAGATGAAGGACAATATAAGAGGCCCAAGAGAAAGTCACAATATAGTATTTGCAGCAAGGCTGGTCTATGGGAGGTTGCGAGCAAGTTTGGCTATAGTTCTGAGCAATTTGGATTGCAGATATCTCTGGAAAAGATGGTATGTGTTTGAATTGTGATTGCAATTGTTTTGAATGAGAATATAAGGTTGATGCTCTACAAATTTTTTTTGGCAGAGAATGGATGAATTGGAGGATGCCAAGGAAACCCCGGAGGAGATGGCTTCAAATTTTACATGTGCGATGTTTGAAACACCTCAAGCTGTTTTGAAAGGTGCCAGGCACATGGTATGCTAATATGTTTTTGTTGTGGAGAGATGTGTGAGCGATGAAGTTTGCAATAATATGCTTGCTTAGGAGGGTACTTTAATTGTGCTCACTAATTCTTGTGATGCTGTTCCAGGCAGCGGTAGAAATAAGTTGTGAACCATGCGTCCGGAAGCATGTCCGTAGTATCTTCATGGATAACGCTGTTGTATCAACTAGTCCCACACCTGATGGTAATGCAGCAATAGATACTTTCCATCAGTTTGCAGGGGTAAAGTGGATACGGGACAAGCCACTGACCAGATTTGAGGATGCACAATGGCTTCTTATCCAAAAGGCTGAGGAGGAGAAGCTGCTTCAAGTGACCATTAAGCTGCCTGATACTGTATTAGATAAGTTAGTAGCTGACTCTAATGATTATTATCTCAGTGATGGAGTGAGTAAATCTGCTCAATTATGGAATGAGCAGAGGAAGATGATACTGCAAGATGCTATTTTTGGTTTTCTGCTGACTTCGATGGAGAAGGAAGCAAGATCCTTGTTGACCAGTAGAGCCAAAAATTGGTTGCTTATGGACTATGGGAAGCTCTTATGGGACAAAGTCTCTGTGGCTCCGTATCAACGGAAGGAAAGTGATGCCAACTCAGATGAAGAAGCTGCACCGAGGGTTATGGCTTGCTGTTGGGGTGCTGGAAAACCTGCAACCACTTTTGTGATGTTAGATTCTTCTGGAGAAGTAGTGGATACACTGGATGCTGGGTATCTCAGTGTCCGGTCTCAAAATATTAATGACCTGCAGCGTAAGAGGAATGATCAGCAACGCGTTGTGAAGTTCATGACAGACCACCAACCGCATGTTGTAGTTCTAGGTGCTGTGAACCTGTCTTGTACTCGGTTGAAGGATGATATCTATGAGGTATGCAATTCTGGAGCATACATTGTAACTTTTGCTTCTTATAGGATTTTTAGAACTGGTACTAGGCCTTCCTGCATGTTGCCTTATTGTTTCACTGTAGTTTTATACTGGCTGTTGTATCCACTTCAAACCCTTTATGCTCTATAGTGATTAGGCTTCTCATTTCATTTTGACAGACTAGCTGTTGCCTTTGTTGTGGTTCCATTATCTTTAGGCTGATTAGACTCTTTATTCTATTTAGTGGATTTGCATATTTATCATAATAGCATTGCAATCTAACCTGATACAAAAATTTGTTATCAAGAAACTCAAATGATGTTCGGAAGTAGTGTGTGATATGTTAGTAGAAAAGGCATTTGAATTGTGTAGTGTATAAATTTAATTGAAATGGTAATGCTTTTTTTGCTCAGTCTTTCAATTTAATGAATGTTGACTAAAGCCCCTATCCTGCGAAGCATTACATGTGTCTTTTCTAAAGCCACTACACCTGTCGATTTATTGTTTCTCTTTCTCAAACTGCTGACTTGTCTTGGTGGTATTTTTTTTGCCCTTATCAGATCATCTTCAAGATGGTGGAAGATAATCCAAGAGATGTCGGTCATGAGATGGATGGTCTAAGCATTGTATATGGTGATGAATCTCTTCCTCACCTATATGAAAACTCTCGTATTTCATTAGACCAGCTCTCCGGGCACTCAGGTAATTTACCTCGACTCCAGTAGTTTAGTGTTGATGAAATCCAATTTTGAATGCCTGATGAAGTTAGTAACCCCCACTCTCTCTTTGTAAGTTTATTGTGGTTTTATCTTTACCTTTATTTTCAGGTATTGTTAGGCGGGCTGTTGCTCTTGGGCGTTATCTGCAAAATCCACTTGCAATGGTTGCGACACTTTGTGGTCCTGGGAGGGAGATATTATCTTGGAAACTTAGTCCTTTAGAGAGCTTTCTTACTGCTGATGATAAGTATGGGATGATTGATCAGGTTATGGTGGATGTCACTAATCAAGTGGGCCTTGATGTTAATTTGGCTATAGCCCATGAGTGGTTATTTGCTCCTTTGCAATTTATTTCTGGGCTTGGACCTAGAAAAGCTGCATCTCTACAGAGGTCTCTAGTAAGAGCTGGATCAATCTACACTCGTAAAGATTTGTTGACAGCCCATGGTCTTGGTAAAAAGGTGTTTGTCAATGCGGTTGGTTTCTTGCGCATCCGGCGGACTGGTTTAGCTGCAAGCAGCAGTCAGTTCATTGATTTGTTAGATGATACAAGAATACATCCAGAATCTTATGGTCTTGCACAGGAATTGGCCAAAGATGTTTATCTTGAAGATGTTCATGATGATGCAAATGACGATGACGATATGCTTGAGATGGCAATAGAGCATGTCCGAGAGAAACCTGATTTATTAAAATATTTTGACGTTGATGAATATGCTAAATCCAAGAAACGGGAGAATAAGAGAGAAACTCTTGACAATATAAGATTGGAGTTGATACAGGGCTTTCAGGATTGGCGTAGACAGTATGTAGAACCCAGCCAGGATGATGAATTTTATATGATTTCTGGGGAGACGGAGGATACACTTGCTGAAGGAAGAATTGTGCAAGCAACGGTACGCAGAGTGCAACCTCAAAGAGCAATTTGTGGGCTTGAATCTGGATTGACTGGTGTGCTTACTAAGGAAGACTTTTCTGATGATTGGAGGGACAATTCTGATTTGTCTGAGAAGTTGCACGAAGGTGAGATTCTTACTTGCAGGATCAAATCGATTCAAAAGAATAGGTACCAGGTTTTCCTAACTTGTAGAGAAAATGAGATGAGGAGTAACCGTTATCAGAATAATCGAGACTTGGATCCCTACTACCACGAAGACCAGAGTAGCTCACAGTTTGAGAAAGAAAAAGCTCGTAAAGAAAAGGAGCTTGCTAAGAAGCATTTCAAACCGAGGATGATTGTTCATCCTCGTTTTCAAAATATAACAGCAGATGAAGCAATGGAGGTATGTCCCCAATAATGTTGCTCTACTGTTGTTAACCTGCTGTGGTTAAGATCATGCAGGCTGGGGGGGGGGGGGGGGTACTGTATTCTAATCTAAATTATGCTTTTAATACAACCAGCTTTTTACATTAAATCAAACTTTGTTAATGTAAAGTTGAAAACACACTGGGGGCAAACACTCCACAAAAGTTTGACTGAAAGCTAATTTTTAAGCATAATAGTGACACTTGTGTTGTTAAAACTTAAATAAAGAGGAATTTGAGGACTTGCAAGTTGATATTGTAAATTGTAGGTTGTAAGGTTTAATAGGATTTGGTCATAGTAACAATAATACTCTGTGGTTTTGATTTGAGTAAATTTTCCTTGGAAAGTAGCTCCTTGTGATTTCATTTGTTCAGTATTCACAATTCTGCCTTTACCTAATTTTTTTCTTCTTTTGTGTTAATATTTCCTTTTACTTGAATTTTAGATTCTGAGTTAAAATGGATTGTGTTAAAAACTTGGGTTTAGACAATTATGTATCATTAATTCTTTCTTTATTTTGTGTTGCATAGTTCCTGTCTGACAAGGATCCAGGTGAAAGTATTGTCCGCCCTAGTTCTCGTGGGCCTTCATTTTTGACCTTAACTCTGAAAGTTTATGATGGGGTGTATGCTCACAAAGACATAGTTGAAGGTGGAAAGGAACACAAGGACATCACAAGCTTGCTTCGTATTGGGAAAACGTTGAAAATCGGAGAGGACACATTTGAGGACTTGGATGAGGTTAGTATAATATTTTCCAACTTCATTTTTCATAGGCTTTTTGTTATGTTTGAGGACTTGGATGTGGTTAGTATAATATTTTCCAACTTCATTTTTCATAGGCTTTTTGTTATTTTTTTGGCTTTCCTAAATTACAATTTACATCCAATGTCTTCTAGAAAACCTGTTTTTAGGTGTCACAATGTTGATTAGATTTATTACGAAACTTTAAATTTTGATAAACATGATTAGAATGGGCTTGTCAGTGATTTTTTATTTTAGTGTTTACTAGTGCTTGAAAAAAATTCTTGTGTTTGGTTTTTGACTCTCGTTAACATTGGCCAATACTTCCAACACCGTCTTTGTCATTATATTGGCTGGTATCACAATTCAAAGCCATGCAAACAAACCCACACCCCCCCCCCCCCCCCCCCCCCATTCCGATCAGCTCAATTGTAGCCCAGTCACCCCAAACCAACCCCATATGAGCTTTTACTCTCATATTTGTGTGGTTAAGTTGTGTTGAGAATCAGGCAGTCTAATTTATGAAGGGGCCATATTGTGAGGAGTTCTTAGTTTCTAGCATGACTTTAAAGGAAATGTTGCAGCCTGGATTTGTTTTTATTTTTATGTTTTCCCATTCTTAAAGGCTATATGGAAAGCTTTTCCCTGTTCAGTTTTGCTTGGTGTTTTTCTCAGATTTAATATAGCAGTTGTAGTTATTAATTGGATCAACTTCATATGCATTTTGAGCTTCTTGGAAGCATACTTGGTAACAAATACTTTTCTCAAAGGGATCCTTGTCGTGTTGTGTACTGATGATCTCATCAGCTCTGAAGTGGTAAACTATATTAGCAATTTTGTTTGTGGGTTTAGCAGTTAAACAACTATGTTGAAGTTATGAATGTATGAATGTGATACACCAATTATGTTTCGTCTACTATTGTGGATGGAGCTCTGAACCCCTTAATTTCATTCTATTAATGTTACTCAACAAGGGGATGTGAATCAAGTAAGTTTTGTTTCCTGCCTTTTAATGCAGGTAATGGACCGTTATGTTGATCCATTAGTAACTCATTTGAAGACAATGTTGGGCTACCGCAAGTTCAGGAATGGCACTAAAGCAGAAGTTGATGAGCTATTAAAAATTGAGAAATCCGAATATCCAATGAGGATTGTTTATTGTTTTGGCATATCCCATGAACATCCTGGCACATTTATTCTAACTTTCATACGGAGCACAAACCCACATCATGAATATATTGGTTTGTACCCAAAGGGATTCAAGTTTCGAAAGAAGATGTTTGAGGACATTGATAGGCTTGTAGCATATTTTCAGAGACATATTGATGATCCACAACATGACTCGGGGCCCTCAATCCGATCGGTTGCTGCAATGGTGCCAATGCGAAGCCCTGCAACTGGGGGCTCATCCGGTGGATCTTTTGGTAGTGGTGGTGGGTGGGGTGGTTCTGGCAGTAATGATGGTGGCTGGAGAGGTCAGTCAATGGACCGAGAGAGAACTTCTACACCAGGTTCACGATCAGGTATTCTGGGTAATTGTTGTCTTATGAGTCTTCGTACTTTTGGATGTTGGGGGAAAAATGATTGTCATTTGAGTAATTATTGATTCATCCTTGCATTGTTGGGTTTGATTCTGCTATGATATCTTTGCATTGCTATGATATTTGTTACAAAACCGTTTTATAGTGGCTGTAATGTATATCTTCATCTGTTTGTGTTTGCGCTATGTGTACACGCTTGTGCTATATCTTCATCTGGCTGCATGTTTGGGTAGAACCTAAGAAGCATGGATACAAAATGTGACATGACATGGAATGCAAGACACGATAAGTGGGGGACGCTTAAAATATGTAATTTTATATATGTATTATATGTTAAGTATATGAATATTTTATCTAAAAAACAACATAATACTAATTTCTAAAATTTATGAGGGATTAATATGCATGCATAAATATATGTGGTCTTTTGTTTTATCTTAAGATTTCCAAATTATTTTATTCTTGTAGTATGTTTCATGTGTGTTTAAATTTTGGACACGTGTCTCCCAAGTGTCTGAAGTTAGTTTGGATATAATTAAAAAAAAGAAGAAGACATGTTTGGATGTGTGTCCAACATGAGTTGGAAAGTGTTTGACGGGTATTGGTGCCGACAACTGTTGGTGTCAAAAATGTGTTCGTCACGGACACGCCACCTTATCAGAAGTGTCTGTACTTTGTAGGGTAGAAGAAAAGGGCTCACTGAACCAACAATTGTTTTTATACTCTATGTAAGCTCCGGGTGATTTGGTGTATATTATTGTTTTGCATTTTTATTTATGTATTTATTCCGTGGGTTATTTGATACAGATATACACCTATATATATGTTTTGCATGTATTATTTTGGGCATGGTTGCTAAACTTGATGAACCTTAACCTTATATTATTCGATGTTATTTATATTTTCAGCTATGTTTGGCTATGCATGTATTGCACTTTAATGCATATATTCCACCTCCTAGCTGCTTCACCACATTGGGTGCTCCTCCCATTGTTTGCTAGATCTGTTTATGAATTGGACTGTTTTAGATTCTTTACTGGCCCTGTTTGGTAGAGCTGTAGGAAAGTGCTTATAGCTTATGCCTAAACAGCTTATAGCTTATAATTATGAACATAAGCTGATTTCTGACTTATAAATTAAGCATTTCCTGCCCCCACTCAAAGAATAAGTTGATTTCTGACTTTCAAAAAGCTAAAAGCTATAAGCTATAAACTAAACCAAACACATCAAAATAGCTTAAATTAAGCTGAAAGCTGAAATAAGCAGCTTTTAAGCTGCACCAAACAGGCACACTGATTTGTTCTTAAGTCTGCAGTGCTTGGGTGTGAATAATCTACACACACACACACACACACACACATATTTTAGTGTTATTCTGAATATTTCTTAAGTTTTTGTATACAAAATTGGACGATTTTTATTTCTTTTTGTGGCCAATTATACTCATTCTGCTCGAGCTTGGACCAATGTTCTTGGCTTTGCTAGTATGCTAATAATACAGGATGTGTTGGCTTATTACACAGGGAGAGGCGATTACAAAAATGGTGGCAATCGGGATGGGCATCCAAGTGGGGTTCCAAGGCCGTTTGGTGGCCGTGGCCGTGGCAGAGGTGGCCGGGGGAATAATGACAGGCAGGATTCAGATTACAGTTCTCAAAAATGGGGTGCCAAAGATGGTGGTGAAGGATGGAGCAGTTTTCCAGGTGCCAAAGTTCAAAATTCACCAGGCAGGGAAGCTTTTCCTGGCGGTTGGGGTGGTGGTGGAAGCGGCGGAGGTGGCAGCAGTGATGGCGGCGGTGGTGGTTGGGGCAGTAGTAGCGGTGGCGGCGGTGGCGGTGGCGGTGGCGGTTGGGGCAGTGATGGTGGTGGCGGTGGTGGAGGAAGTGGCTGGGGGCAAGGTGATGGTGGTGGTGGATCAGGTGGTGACGATGCCGATGCTGGGAGTTCTGGCTGGGGAGGCACCAAGAAAAGTTCTGCCCCACAACAATCTGGTGGTGGTGGCGGTTGGTCTGGAAGCAGTAGTAAGGGTGGCGGTGGAGGCTGGTGATACGCCTAAAGTCTATTTCAGCATTCCCATGTTTAGAGTTTACATAATGATGGGCTTTTTAATTTTGCAGTATTGCCATTGTTAAATGATTGTTAATACTTTGCTGGTGGTTGCTATGTATGCAGGAGGTCTCTAGCTGTATGATACATACAACTCTCGAGTATTTTTCTTTGGATGCGTGACCTCTATATTGTTTTGAGAGGCACTTTTTGTTATTTCTTTTTCTTTAGATCCATGCCCTTTGCTTGATTTCACGCCTTCTTAATTGTGTCACTTTACAATTTTTTAGATGCTAATGAAAATAAAATTGGAATTCGAACATAAAAATGACATATTTCAAATAAAAAGGGACAGGATTTGCTATTGACAACATTGATGAGTTACTTAAGGCTTGGCCAATGCTGCATTTAGAGTTCTTCACAAATAAAGAATTCTCTTTGTAGTGTAATGTGCAAATGCCTCATGTGCCTTTCAAGATGTACTGCATTATGAGAATGTCGGATTGTCATTCATCAAGATCTGAACAGTTGACGGGTCATTCAATGTCTGAAGGGCATCACTGAAAACTCATAGTGGTTATAAGAGTCTTATGTATCATTCTCGTGTACTAGAATTTAGCAATATCCTGAGCATGACTCCTTTGAAAAGTAGTGCGCACCTCCTAACTTGTCAAGCAGTTCATTTTCAACGTGAAAATGGAAGGTTGAAAGAGCAATTAAGCACATAATTAAAATTATTATTGCATTCTCACATAAAGAGGGGAGATAAAAGAGATAAAAAGGGATAGTTAAATATAGTACACAATTAAATCTAACTGTGCCAACTGGTATGAGACTTTAGTGTGTGTACAACGAAATTCCACTATTTGAGATGTACAATGAAATTTCACCATTCCAGATGAACACAGGAAAAATTATATATTTTCTTAAGAAGTGTATATTCATAATTTATTTTGTTTGAAAGATCTCGAAAAGATGAATACAAAATATCAATTTTAGTAAAAATAGACCTGTAGAATTAAAATTATAATATTTTAAATTAAAAAAACACACACAAAAGGAAAAAAGAAAAAAAAAGAAAAAACACCAGTCTCCTAAGAAAAAAAGATTTCCTGTGTGTACTTAATAATGCAAAATAATTAACAAGCATGTCCTTTTGAACCCAAAAATATTACAATAATGTCATATTTATCACATATTTATTTCATATTATACTTGCCATTTTATTCAGTAACACAATATTGATTGTAATAGATCCCATCACTAATACAAATCCCTAATATAATACTAAACAATTAGACAAACAAATATTTATCTCCAATTTCCACTTTTAATCCAACATCCCTAAATTTTCCATACAAATGATTCTTTCCCATTTTCTTCCTCCTCAAAATAAATAAATAAATGTGTTTGGTTGGACTTTCAAATCAATTTTTGAAATGAAAAACCCAAAAAAATTGTTTGGTTTATAATTTTGTCAAAATTGTTTTCTCTCTTCTTCTCTTACACCTTATAGATAAATCAATGACTATTTCTTTCTTCTTTCACATCCTTCATGTCAATCAATCATTCAATTTTTTTTTCACACTCATTTATTCAACTAAAAAAAAAAATACTATAAATTATTTCAAAATTATTTTTAAAATATACAATCAAACAAGTTTTTAAATTGTCAACTCTTTTTAAAAAATTATAATTCAAAATTGATTTTCAAAACTAAACCAAACGGAGTACAAAAATTTTAGAGTACGGTAGGGCAAGAATACCGGATCCAATTTGCAGCAATGGGCCACCATTCTCAGCTTGTGAAACCGACCCGATAAAAAGATCCATACCCATTTATATACTTGTTTGGCGTCGGTGGGTGGGATGCCTATCTAGGGTTTTACCATCATATTGAATTCTTGTTCAGTCGCAGCAAAGCCTCTCTCTCTCTCTCTCTCTCTCTCTCTCTCTCTCCAAAACACACACAGAGTAACAATGACTGCTCAGACGCAAGAAGAACTCCTCGCCGCTCACCTCGAGCAGAAGATCGATGTAATCGCTCTCTCTCTCTAAACCCTTTAAAGAACCAGTTTTGATTCTTGATTTTCCTATTCAGATTGGTTTTGTATATATTTTCATGATTTAATTCGATCCAAATATGCATCTATTTAGTTTTTGCCTACTCCCCTTTTTCGATTGAATGTTTTGTACAGTTGATGATTCGAGATCTATACATGCCTCTGGATGTAGTGATTATGGTTTGAGTGTTCATGGTTCATCCCCTTTAAAGCCCCCTTTTTTTTGTTCAGTATTTTTTTTGAGTAATTATTCTATTTGAGGGGAAGACCCATGTCCAATTTTACAAGATAAGATCTCAACTCAGATTCAATCAATAAATTTATTTATTTATTGAAAAAAGATGGGTATGATTGCATGATTTGATTTAAAAAAAAAAAAATTATTTATCAAAAAATATATTTTTTCATTTAAAATATGTTGATACAAATAAAGGCTGAAATAAGTGATGATTGGTTGGTGGTATAAAAGATTATAAAAGATGGGAACACTTGCAAACAAATGCAAATCGTGAATTGGAAGTGAAAAAGAAAAACAACTGGGGAAGTATTTCACTCATTTGAAATATGCTCATATACTTGTAGATTTACATGTGGAATTTTCTTAAGTACATAAAATTTGTACATCGACAACTTTGAAAAACAATATTACACTGAAGTATATCCCAACACCAGAAAAACAGTTTTCTATCGGCGTTAGGATAACCTGAAGCTATATATAGTAACATTTTCTTGACATTGTATCAATAGATTTAACCCAAAATGTTTAGGTCTTGTGATATATATTTTTTCTTTTGGGATACGTTCGGGTTTATGATATGTTTCATGGAACAAATGTGTGATGACGAAGATCAAATATACGTTGTGACAAGGAGGTGGTGATAAAGATGTGATACTGAATCTGCTAGCTTTAATCATTTTTTCATTGAATGTAGTGGGATTGATGAACTGTTGCTGGTTATTATAAACTCTGCACTTATTGGCTCTGAGTAAGAGCTCTGAAGGCTGAGCTGTTTTGTTCTTTTACTTCCAATGTTGACTGCATACCCTCTTCTATCTAAAGTTATTTGCAGTTATCAGAACCTGACCAACCGGTGAAGGCACCGGTTGTGGTACAGTAGTTCTACTGTTGAACTGTTATTATAAAGATATATTCTATTGATTAATAAAGCTAGTTCCCTGTGCATATAAATTTTAAATGGTGCAGAAAATTAACATAATGATAAAGAGAGAACAGCTGTTGAATTGCTGTAAAGCCATATTAAATGCCCTGGTTTGAGCCTTGTTAGGCTTATTTCTCCAGTTTTTACAATGGGGAAGCAAACAGTCATATGCTGCACTCCGGTTCAATCATTAAATGTTCCAACTTCGAGCTAAGTCAACCAAACTGGTGGATCCTTCGGTTTGTGGTTGGACTAGTTCAACCGACTGGTTCAGTTCTCTGATGACACTAGGCTTGTTTATTAATGGGATCTTGCGTTTTCAGTGATAGGATTTTTTTTGGTTACCTTTAGAAAATGTTAACAATCTCTACAATTGGTTTTCGAAAAATTTCGTTAATATTAGATCTTGATGAGAAGGACTATGAACTTTTAAAATCATTAATCTATTGCCTTTCACTGCTTATGCTATTCTAGTGATGGGGCATCATATACTTGGCAATGATTAATGGATTTTGTCAAGAACTTCTGCCACTCGCTCTGATGCTCACCAAATTATTTCTATGGTTGGTAATTGTTGAGTAAATTTGTTCCAGCTTGAGAAGCCAGTGATTGAAGATGAAGATGATGAGGATGATGACGATGAAGATGATGACAAAGATGAAGATGATGTTGAAGGCAAGTGTACAGGCCACACTGAATTTGGCTTTATGTTTTCTACTCATAGCAAGTCATTATATTGAAATCTATTATATGGCATATATGGTTTTGGTTTTTGTCCCCTTCATGTATCTTAGTGGCATTGTGCTGGTAGGTAATTTTTAGTTGCCTTTTCTTTTTTGTTGGTGTGGTCATTGTTGAACGTTAGGAATTATGGGGCCCATTCTACATGGAATCTTGAATTTGGAGCACCTCTTTTGGGATGGTTTTCATGGGAAGTCCTTTGTTAAGAGGCCTTCCAATAAAAAGGATGTTTAGTAGATGCAAATTTTGTCCTTCCAAACGATGAAATACTTCAGAAGCATGATATTATTGAGGAATTACTTCATAACGTCTTTCTTAACCATACATATCTTCTTCTTCTTTTTGTTTATTTATTATTTATTTCTATTAATTAGGGTCTGTTTGGTAACATTTATGTTTTCAGTTTATATTTATAAAAATTTTATAAAGTGATTTTTGATTTTTTTTTTTATTTATTTTTAGAAAAACATAAACTACAAACGTGTTTGGTAATTGACAAAATGTTTAAAAAATTTTGAAAATATAAAAAAAGAGTGAGAAATGACAAGTGGTGGCAAATGGCTGCAAGTGACGGCGAAAGACGGTGGTGGAAAGTGGTGACGCTGGGTGGGTGGGTGGGTGGGTGGCTGTGGCGGGTGGTGGTGGTGGCGGCGGCGGCGGCGAGTGGTGGGTGGCGGTGGCAGGTGGGTGGCGGATGGCAGGTAGCGGTGGGTGGTGACGGGTAGGTGGCGGGTGGTGGCGGTGGATAGGTGGGTGACGGCGGCGGGTGATAGCGAGTGGGTGGTGGTGGTGGCGAGTGGTGGTGGCAGGTAGGTGGCGGATAGCGGGTGGTGGCGGGTGGGTGGTGGTGGCAGGCGGTGATAGTGGGTGGGTGGGTGACGGTGGCGGGTGGTAGCGAGTGGGTGTTAGTGGTGGTGGTGGGTGGCGGTGGTTGGTGGGTGGTGGCGGGTAGGTGGTGGTGGTGATGGGTGGGTGGGTGACGGTGGCGGGTGGTAGCGAGTGGGTGGTGGTGGTGGTGGTGGTAGTGGCAGGTAGGTGGCGGGTGAGCAGTGGGTGATGGTGGTGGCGGCGGCGGGTGAGTGGCAGGTGGGTGGTGGTGGCGGGTGGTGGATGGTGGTGGCAGGTGGGTGGTGAGTGGTGTGGCAAGTAGGTGGCGGGTGGTGGTAGCGGGCGGTGGATGGTAATGGCAGGTGGTGGGTGGTGGTGGTGGTGGTGGCGGCGAGTGGGTGGCGGGTGGCGGGTGGGTGGTGAGTGGTGGAGGGTGGGTGGTGGTGGCGGAAGACGGTGGTGGAAAATGGTGGCGGGTGGTGGCTAGTGTTGGGTGGTAAAAAAAAAAAAATTTCAAAACTCAAAACGGAAACACATTTTTTTAGTTTACTTTTTTTGGCAAAATTTATAAACTGAGACCACTGATTTATAAATCAAAAATTTTACCAAACAAGTTTTTATTTGAGTTTTTAAAATTTTTGTAAATATAAAAAGAAAACTGAAAATGTAAGTGTTACCAAACGACACCTTATAGTTTTGAACTGTACATGTCATGATATGGTTACTTACTTGAGATAAGGCTTGAAGTATAATTGCAGGTGTTCTTACTAATGTGCAGGACAAGGAGATGCAAGTGGCCGGTCAAAGCAGAGCAGAAGTGAGAAAAAGAGTCGCAAGGCTATGTTAAAGCTTGGAATGAAGCCCATTTCGGGGGTCAGCCGTGTTACTGTTAAAAAGAGCAAGAATGTCAGTTTCTTATTTGTGTCTGATCTTTTCTGTTTATTTTGTTTTTCATTTTCCTTAATCAGTGTAGTGACATTTTGTCCCCCAAAAAATTCTCTTTCCTTTTTATCTTCCAGATTCTATTTGTCATCTCAAAGCCAGATGTTTTCAAGAGCCCCACTTCAGACACATATGTTGTAATTGGGGAGGCAAAGATCGAGGATTTGAGTTCACAGCTGCAAACACAGGCTGCAGAGCAGTTCAGGGCTCCTAATGTCAATAATGTGATATCAAAGCCCGAGTCATCGGCCATGGCTCAGGATGATGAAGATGTGGATGAGACTGGTGTTGAGCCCAAGGACATTGAATTGGTGATGACACAAGCAGGTGTGTCGAGATCGAAGGCTGTGAAAGCTCTCAAGGCCGCAAATGGTGACATTGTCTCTGCCATTATGGAACTTACAAACTAAGAGACAAGGTCGTATGGTGTTTTTTCAGTCTAGTGAGTATGCACTTTTTTTTTTTTTTTTCTTTCTTTCAAAACCATTTCTAGAGGATTTTAATTTGAGGCTTTGGATTGGTAACCATTTGTGTTTTCTCTTTGGTTTGTTCTGTTGTGTATTAGAACGAGTTATTAAACAGGCATGGTCCAAGTGTCATGATTAAGTTATCATATTGCATCATTTCACACATTGAGAAATTCAATTACATGATATCATGATTTCCTGTTTGCATTATTTCCAACCAGTATTTGTGTGCTGGTATATTAAGCATTTGTTACAGAGTGACTGCTATAGTTGATGTGCTATAGTGCTGTGTGCTTGTCCTTGATTTTAGACTTTCTGTATTTATTTTGTGGGGAATGCATTTCCATGGAAACTTCTCTTGATAGACAGGAAAACATGGTAGATTTTAAATAGAATCTGCTGAATCTTAAAGATGAGAGTAATACTATTCATCTGGAAACAATATGTCTAATTTCACACAATGATATTTCTGATTTAGTTCTAGTGACAGTAAAATAAAGACCCATCAAGGTGGCTTGTGATTTGAAAATATCCACTTTCTCATCAATTTAGTTAGATAGAAAATTGATTTAAAGCCCTTATGTTTAGAATTTTCTTAGAAAATATTATTATTTTTGCTTGAGCTGCTTCATGGTGTAATATTCATCTTGACAGAGTATAATTTATTTCGACTGTTAGTGAGAAATACATTTCTTTTGTTTTTGTTTTGTTTGATTAAATCATAAGTGACCATAATGTTATTTATTTGTTGTGATCAACATCATGTTTTTATCATAATTAGACCTGCTAACAAGGCCATCACACATCACACAACTGGTCAATTTTTTCGAATCAACTAATTTCTGATTGCATTCACCTAATCATATGGTTACTGTGCTCGTGTTGATTGCTGCTGGTATTATGAATTTTTTGTAGGAACCGGTTGTCATAAAAAAATAAAATAAATTTCTCGTGTTTTAAGATATGCATTATATGTCTTTTGTTTAAGTTATTGTTATCATATCAGACCAAAATTTCATAGTTTTGACTGTGAGAAACAGTGAAATTTCACAGTTTTTGAAGGTGAGAAATTTTTTATATTTTTGAGATTGGCATTCTGTTGGTTTTATTGACAATATTTACATAAAATGAGAATTTTCTCAGATTTATGCATGTTCTGTAATTATTTTGAAAAAAAAAAAAATGAGAATTATATTTGTTTATTCTGATACTATGTTATCAATTTTAGAAAGTATCAATTTACTGTGGAGAAAGGAAGTAAAGACATTTTTAATGAGGGACTTTATTTGCTATAATGAGATGTGAGAGACTTGTTAGATAAAAAAAACCCCAACAACGCAAGTAATAGATGATGTAGATAGAAATATAAATTAATTCCTGTCATTTTTTTCCCCCCCTTAATTTTATGATGTTGAATTTGTGATAACTTTTAATGGAACTATCTGTATTCTTGTCTGACTAATAAATTCTTCAAAAGATCTATCAAACTATGAAGTAAATGATTTGATTAATGAATATTCATTTATTTATTTATTTATTTTAATGTGCAATTGATTCACAACAATTCTTCTATTTTTTATATAAACAAAATATAAATACAAATTTGAGTCGTCATTAATCATTTGGTATAGTACTTTAATACTTATATATATATATATATATATGTTTCACTTTCATTATCTTTCGTTTGGGAAGCCATGGATTGGGCTTTTTTGGCTATTTTAGCCACAAAAAACAAAATAGGCTATTTTAGCCATAATAAGCAAAACATCACATCCAACCCATAAGATTACACTCTTCTCTCACAAAAAAACTCAAAAAAGTTAAAAAGCTAAAAAGCCCTTTCCAAACCAAGCTTTTAAGCTCAGGCTAAAATAGTCAAAAAAGTCAAAAATCCAAAAAGCCAATCCACTTTCCAAACGGAGGCTGAAAATCAAATTAACGTTGTTGATTAATCAAATAGTTCAAAACATAACTATCTTGCATATACTCACAAGTAAGCATTCTTAAGGGATAGATTCGAAGACACCCATAACTTGTATATTGTCAAGGTTTGAAAGCCAATACAAAAAAATTAATATTCAGGTGGGGTTTTAAAGAATTATTACATATTAATGAAAAAATTTATAATTTTAATTATTAATATTTATAATATTTATCATGTTTTCGTAAATAAATTTTCTGATTACTACTGATTGGTAATTCTCTCTTTTAACAATACTACATACTCAAAAAAAAAAAAAAAAAAGAAAAAAAAAAGAACAATCATTATAAATATAATTCATATTTTATCAACTTTAAATCTACACTGTTTATTTCATTTTTAGAGTATAATTCGGTGCACAAATTCATGACACATACTCCTTCCGTCCCAAAACCATAGTCATTTTTGGGAAATTTAACTTTTTCTGATAATACAATTATTGCACTTTAAAAATATTAATTTTTCAAAATTAACCTTTGATAGTATATTTTTTAAAGAATATCAATTGTCATAATTGTATCTTTTGTATTGTTAATGAATTTAAAAGAAGGAGAAAATAGAAAATTCATATTATTTTTGTTCTTAATTTTTGAAAATGAATTAATATTTTGAAATAATAAAAAGTAGAATAAGAGACTAATGTTGGGAGAAGGATAGAATATATGAAAATTTTAAATTATTTTTGTATTATGATGAGGTGAGGTTTTGGGATTGTTTTTCTTTAAAAATATTATAAAAAAAATAATTTAGAAAATTGACTTACTTTTTAAATTATTTAAGAAACTAATATGCTTTTTGAAATCGCAATTTCAATATACAATTTCAATTTGAAATCGCATATTAAAAATGTAATTTTATAATGACATAGATTTCACTAAGATATATTACATTTTTCACATGTGATTTTAAATTGAAATTATATGTTGAAAATGTAATTTTCAATTTAAAATTAAAATTTTAATTTAAAATTATATTTTCAAAATATGATTTTAAAAAGTATGTTAATTTTTTAAATAATTTAAAAATTTGGTCAATTCTTTAAATTAATTTTTTTTTAAAATATTAAAAAAAAACTTTTTTGGTGGGGTGATGTCACCAAGTTTGTTGGGATTAGCACCTCTTGACAGGGTCATTTTTTTTTGTTTGTTTGTTCTAATCATTAGTAGATAAAATGAAGTCGAGGAATACAAGGAAATTTAAATTTAAAGTTTATTTTGTAACAACTTTCCAAAAGGATAGAGCTGAAAAACAACTGTGGCGGCTGCACTAAGCCTCCGTTTGAAAATGGGTTGACTTTTTGATTTTTTTTAATTATTTTAGTTTGGTCTTAAAAGTTTGGTTTAGGAAAGGTTTTTTGACTTTTTGATTTTTTTGAGTTTTTTTATGAGAGAAGAATGTAATGATTATGGGTTGGATGTGATGTTTTGTTTGTTATGGCTAAAATAGCCTATTTTATTTTTTGTGGCTAAAATAGTCAAAAAAAACCTGCAAATCCACTTGCCAAACACAGGCTAAAGAATATACTGATTGAACATTGGCCAAATTATATGTTTGGTTTTATTTTTTTAAATTTAATTATTTAAAAATTAGATTTTTTGTTTGTTTGGATAAATTACATTGACACTCTCTGAGATTTATATTTATTAAAGTTCTTTCTCTCATATTTAGAAAATTACATTGACCCCTTATTAATTTAATTTTATGTATGATGATCATTACGGTGAGGGGGAACTGTTATGAAACTTTAAACCTCAGGGACAATCTGTAATGAAACTTTAACCCTCAGGGAGGGGGATGTAATTTCTGAAAGGTGAGGGGAAACTGTAATAAACATAAATCCAGGGGGTGTCAATATAATTTATCCTTATTTTTTTATATTTTTTATTTTTAGTAAATATTTTTTAAATTTTAAGTAATTTTTTTTTTTACTTTTTTAGATGCATCTTATTTAGACGTATCTAAAAAGTAAAATATTTATAATTTTTTTAAAATAATAAATACACAAGAATACGAAAAATATATTAAATTTTCATATTTTTTTAAATATTTTTGATATTTAGTGAATTTTCTAAAGATTTTTTTCTATAAATATTATACTTTTAAAGTGTATTTATGTTAGGTGTATCTAAAAATTTAAAAAATTGCTTAGAATATTAAAAAAATTGAGTGAAAACAAAAAAATATGAAAAATAAAATATTTTAATTTTCTGAAAAGTGAATCCTAAAAAACCAAACCAAACAAGTAGATTGAGTTTTTTTTTGAAGAAAAAAAATCCAACTAAGGCCTTGTTTGAAGTTTGGAATGTTATATTATTTTTAAATTTTTTTTTATGAAATGAAAAAATTTAATGAGGATGTCTTTTTGTAATTGTATGGAAAAACGTAAATAATTAGTGTATTTTTTTTAGAGAGGAATAATTAGTATATTTAAAACATATGATTATTGATATTCGATCATTTTGATTTTTTATATAAATATTCTATTCAACAATGCTAAAAAATGAATGATTTAAATCACTAAAATCGATTTTAAAATGAGTTCGTCAAACTTAAAGGCATTCTCAAATTGAGATGAATCCAAACCCTAATTATAATTGTTTTTTTTTCTCATTTAAATGGCCACAGGCCAGAGCTTTGACAATCTAATGTGATCTTGTGGCAGCTATACTAAGGAATGTACTGATTAAATAGGCCAAATTACATTGACTACTCTTTTTTTTTTTTTTCCCTTAAGAAAAAAATCCAACTAAAGACTTGTTTGAAGTTTGGAATGTTTTAGTGATTTTTTTTTTAATTTTAATTTTTTTTGTGAGTTGAAAAAAAATTAATGTGAATGTCTTTTTGTAATTGTATAGAAAAACGTAAATAATTAGTGTATTTAAATTATATTTTTAGTGATTTATTTATTTATTAGATTTTTTAATGTCTTTTTTATTTTTTTTATAACTTTTTAAGCCAAAAAACTAGTTCACAAATGAGATCTCAGTTTTATAATTTTAACATAATTATAGCTTCTGTTTTGTTATGGTGGGTCGTTGAACACAGCAAAATTAAATACTAAACTATACCAAATTCAATCAGAATAATGGCAAGTCCAGGTATCGATCCACAGGGACTATTGTGAAATTAAACTAATTTAATTGTTAAATTCCTAAATTAATTTTGATAAAAAAATTGAATGATCATAACCTAATTTAATAACAAATAAATTAAACTAAGGAATTAAATTATCGATAATAAATGAAATTGGATTTACTGAATTGGGGAAAAATCCTAGGGTAGAGAATTAACCACTAACCACATAATTAGGGTTTCCAATTGAAATTAATTATGCTATGGTTTGAACGGATTAATACTTCACAATTATAAGCTCAAAGCATTTAACAAGAAAATCATCACATTCAATGTACGAGCACGAACCATCTCAAGTAATACGAATCGTTCACTTTAAACTAGGGTAGTGATACGACTCGTTCCTCGTAGCATGGTTCGTCCCATATCTTGAATGTGAATGAATAGAAAACTCATGTATGGATAATATTCAACAATCACAGAAAGTCAAATATTTGAAGAGATAATGAAAAATATAATAAAGAAACTTCTAAATCACCATACAAATGTTCAAACCTTTACATAATTTAAAATCAAAAAGAAAACAAAATAATTACATGGCTAGGGTTTCATCAAAACCCTAGAAAAAGAAATTAGCCACTCATAGAGGAGTGGAAGGAGGTAGATGGAGAGGGAACCACCATGAGAGATATCTTGGAGCTTTTGTTTCTCTTCCTTTCCAAACCCCAGCCTCTCCTTTTAGGTCAAAACAACTTTCGAACCCTAATCCAGCCTTATACTTGCCTTTTTATACTTCCAATCTCGTCCAAACAGGTTTAAAACGTCGGTTTGACTTTCCCAGAAAAAGTCAATGCACGTGCGGAAAAGTCAACGCACGTGCAGAAAAAGTCAATGCATGTGCGGGAAAGTCAACTCTGCCCAAATTCTGTCTTTTTGCTCATTTTATGCTCCGACGATGTACAACCTGATTGACACTCAACACACACATAAAATATACAGTTTGACCAGCAAGTGAAGTTAAGAGATTCTAATTAACGGCATCAATGACGTACATTTCGGCCTTAATCACATCCCCCAACTTACTACTTGCTAGTCCTCAAGCAAGTAAAATAAAATAAAATTAAACAAAATCTATCTATTTCCTCTTTCGTGGGAAAACGGTTGCATTTAGCATATGCAACAAGCCTTTAAAACACAAGGTTACCCCAAGTGGACGAGTAAAGTCTTGTGAGGGTTTCCAGAAATGATACCCACAAACATTAACATATTCATATATACTCAACAACAAATGACTACACTACTCCACCTAACAATCAACTTATGTGCCACTACAGTGTGATATTTAGACATCATGAGTCATTAAAGACACAGTGGACAAGCATGAAGGAACCTATTGAGTCAAAACCATAATTCAATTAATACAAAAGTAAAGTTCCCTATACTTGTGCATGCTAGTAGACAAGTCATGAGTACCCTCGGTGTAAAGTGCAATCTCCATATTAGTTAACTATCCACTATAATAGCCCAGTGTAACTCATAATAACACCCATCATATACAGAAAAACTAACCTGTTGCAGCCAAGATTTTCAAAAGTTGTTTTTTATTTTTTATTTATTATTTTTTTTAAATGACTGTGTAATGTCCTGATCCATTAAGCTTTCTAATCAACCCATGTAACAAGCATTGGGCCAATGACTCCCAAACCAAACGGTTTTAGGGCACTAGGTGTAAAGACACCCCTATGGGCTTAATAACTCGAGTTGAAAAGGATACGAATCCGAACAAGTCATTCTTCTTATTTTTCCTTAACTGTGCAATGTTCATATCCCTTAAGCTTTCTAATTAACCCATGTAACAAGCATTGGGCCAATGACTCCCAAACCAGATGGTTTTAGGGCATTAGGTGTAGAGACACCCCTACGGGCTTAATAACTCGAGTTAAAAAGGCTACGGACCCAAACTAGTTAAGTGGTTTTTTTTTTTTTTTTTTTTTTTTTTTTTTAAAAGAATCTTGGCTCCTCATTTATTCTTTTCTGCAACTCTAGCTATTATCAATGAGGTACACAAGGGATTATAATAAAAAGATCACTGCTATGATAGTGTGTTCATGTGAATTAAGGCATACTCATGACAAGTGTACTAATACCACAAACATAGACAACTCTCCTCGTGCAAATATGGCATGCAAGTATCTACCCAATAAATCCTTTTCATACAAGTCTACTATGCTCTCTAATTAATATATGCAAATATCATCACTCTACTAGCAAAAAGTCACATCAAGTGGAGTAATGCAATCAAGTGAAACATGTATAAGCATGAATTATGAGCCAAACAGCAATGCACAAAAGAAAATATGACTCTCATCCCCCAACTTGAATATAACATTGTCCTCAATAGAAAAGGAAAGAGAAACGAGAGAAAATTACCAGAATTGTAGGTGCACATCCAGGTAGGCAGAGAGTAACATATACACACTTCACTTCTTTTTTTTTTGTTGTTGTTGTTGTTTTTTTTTTTTTTAAACTA
The DNA here is from genome assembly GCF_055761805.1 of Camellia sinensis. Taxonomy (NCBI): domain Eukaryota; kingdom Viridiplantae; phylum Streptophyta; class Magnoliopsida; order Ericales; family Theaceae; genus Camellia; species Camellia sinensis. Next base: position 25,116,490 of record NC_138970.1, on the reverse strand, counting down.
ATAGACATGCATTCTACAACTAAAGGAACACAAATAAAATTAAAAAAAATCATAATGACTACTAAAAATACTAAAAAGAAGTAGATCAGTCACGGCTAAGTTTTTTTTTTTTTTTTTTTTTTTAAGATGAACACCAGATCAAAATAAAAATAAAAAAAAATCAAAAAGAATCAAAGAAAAATCAGAAACTCTACAAATTGATTCCTACCTTCACAAATCTACGCAAAAGAAAAAGAAAAAAGAAAAAAAAAATTACCTTGAAAAAGTGGAGAAAGAGAGAAAAAGAATGGAGATTCGCCGGAAAAAATGGTGGTCGCCGGAGTTTCGTCGGACGGAGAGGGAAGTGATGCTGGCGGTGAGACGATGGTGGTGAGGAGGAAGAGAGAAAAAGAAAAGGGAAGAAGAAGAAGAAGAGGGGAGAAGGAGGAAGGAAGAAGAAGGTGGGTTTGTGAAAATGAGAGAGAGAGAGAGAGAGAGAGAGAAATCTCAGATGGAGTGGGATGAGGAGTGTGTAGGTGTAGATAATGTTTTTTTTTTTTTGGTACGAAAATAGGAAATAAAAATAAATAAATAAATAAATAAATAAAAAGTTTATTATTATTATTATTGTAATATATATATATATATATAAATTATAAATAAAATAATTGTATATTTATTTATTTACATTTAAAATTTATTTATGTATTTATTAAAATTTATTTACTTAAATAAATTAAAAATGAAATAAAAGAAAAATAATAATAAAAAAAAAACAAAACAAAACCAAACATTTTATTTTATTATTATTATTATTATTATTTTAAAAATTAGTATATGAAAATAATAATAATAATAACAGTAAAAGCAAAACAAAATCTGGACAAATTTTTTTTTTTTTTGAAATTAAATAAAAATAAAATGGAAATTCCTACCTGCCCCGCACCTGCTTTTAAAGCAGAGTGCAACTTGTTCAAATTGCCAATTTCCCGTACGTGCGGGGCCCAGGCCGCACGTGCGGCGATTTTTCTCCTCTTCGCATATATATATTTTTTTTTGAAAAATCGGCGTCCCGCACATGCGGGAGTCAAGCCGCACGTGCGGCTTGGTCAACGCAGCTGCCCTCCGCACCTGCTTATTAAGCAGAGTGTAATTTGATTTTCACCAAATGTCCCGCACGTGCGGGGCTTAGGCCGCACGTGCGGCAATTTCACCCCTTTTTTTATTTTATTTATTTATTTTTTTTAACACAGAAAATAAACATGAAAGCATGCTTTTAAACACAGAGAATAAACAATTCTACCTTCAATTGACATCCGAAATAAATATAGCACAAAAGAACATACGGAATGCCCACTAAAGGTATAATCTTCACGCGAAAACCACGGGTACTACTTTTCTCCCTAACTGTATTTGTAACTTTCCCTATTCTCCAACAGGGTGACAGACTAGGTTGATTTGGTATCCAGAATCGAGGCGCATAAAGCTACCTCAACCTATGGGGCTGCCATATAGAGTTCAAGCCGAGGTAGTTTTGAAGCAATCTCCACACCCCTGGGTATTTAAACCAGGCTTTAGTCTCGGAAATCCTAAACCTTTGTGTTCTAGGCTTTGCCATTCGAACTCTAGTTTCCACCGTCTCAGTTGGTCTCCTAGGAACTCACTACAAACACAGTTAGGTGGCTATATCAGACCGTCAGATGCCGTTCGGGGCACGGGAAACACCAAAGGAATTACACCTTTAGAGGATTTAAAGTCTCCTAGACGCAAGTAAAGCATAATGAGAACAAAGAAAAACATAATAGCATAGAAGGGAAAGAAAAGAGAACAAGAAATCAATCTATCAATCATAGTAAAATGGGTCCATCAAAGCTATGGACTCAATCATATCCCCATTCCCAATCCCCTCTATATATGGTTTCAATCTTTGGCCATTCACTTTGAAAGTGTGGCTAGTTTTTGGATCTCGTACCTCAACGGTGCCATGACTAAATGCCTCAACAACCTTAAAGGGGCTATTCCATCTTGATCTTAGCTTACCCGGAAAGAGTCTTAATTTTGAATTAAAAAGCCACAATTTTTGGTCGGGTTCAAATGATTTTCTATTAATGTGCTTGTCATGGAATTCCTTAGTCCGAGCTTTAAAAACTCTTGAACTCTCATATGCATCATTCCGGATTTCCTCCAGCTCATTGAGTTGCAATTTCCGGTTGAGCCCAGCCGCGGCCATATCGAAGTTAAACTTCTTTATGGCCCACAATGCTCGATGCTCAAGTTCAACCGGGTGATGACAAGCTTTGCCAAACACCGCCCTATATGGTGACATCCCAATGGGTGTCTTATAAGCAGTGCGGTAAGCCCATAGTGCATCAATTAACCGTTGTGACCAATCTTTCCTATCCGGTCTCACCGTTTTCTCAATTATGTGCTTTACCTCCCTATTTGAGACTTCTACTTGGCCACTAGTTTGAGGGTGGTATGGAGTGCCAACTTTATGGGTGATAGAGTATTTCTTAACTACCGACTCAAAGAACCGGTTACAAAAATGTGTACCCTGATCACTTATTATGGCTCTAGGAAATCCAAAACGGCTAAAGATATTTTCAAGCAAAAATTTGATTACCACTCTATGATCGTTTGTTCGGGTAGCTATTGCCTCCACCCACTTAGACACATAATCTACTGCCAAGAGAATGCACTCAAACCCGAATGACGACGGGAAAGGGCCCATAAAATCAATCCCCCAAACATCAAATATTTCTACCACAAGAATAGGGGACATTGGCATCATGTCACGCCGAGACATCGAACCCATTTGCTGACAGCGCAAACAAGTTCTACAAAATTGATGAACATCTTTAAAAATTGTGGGCCAATAAAACCCGCTTTGTAAAATCTTGGCGACCGTTTTATGCCCACTAAAATGACTGCCACATGCAGAAGAATGACAAAATGTAAGAATGCTATGCACCTCACTCTCCGGCACACATTGTCAGATCACTTGGTCGGAGCAATATTTAAACAACTCCGGATCCTCCCAAAAGTAATACCTGACCTATGAAAAGAATCGGTCTTTGTCTTGCTTAGACCAATTCTGCGGAGTTTGCCCAATGGCCAAGTAATTCACAATATGTGCAAACCACGGGGGGCTCGCTTGTGACAGCTCAAAAAGTTGTTCGTCCGGAAACGAATCATACAAAATAAGAGGGTCGCTATTATACTCAACGAGGATTCGGGAGAGATGATCCGCCACCACATTCTCAGATCCTCTCTTATCACGGATCTCTAAATCAAATTCCTGAAGCAATAAAATCCATCTAATCAACCTAGGTTTGGTGTCTTTCTTAGATAGTAAACACCGTAAAGCGGCATGATCAGTGAAGACTATGACCTTGGAACCTAGGAGATAAGACCGGAATTTGTCTAAGGCAAAGACCACAGCTAGCAACTCTTTCTCGGTAGTAGTGTAGTTCAATTAAGTATCCGAGAGAGTGTGACTAGCATAATAGATAGCAAATGGTGCCTTATTGACCCTTTGGCCCAACACAGCCCCGACAGCATAATCGGAGGCCTCACACATGATTTCAAAGGGAAGAGACCAATCTAGTGATTTCATGATTGGGGCGGTGGTCAAGGCCATTCTTAGTGTTTCGAATGCCTTTAAGCATGCCTCATCAAAGACAAAAAGCGCGTCCTTAACTAGTAAACTACACAAAGGACGCGATATCTTACTAAAGTCTTTGATGAACCTACGGTAAAAACTTGCATGCCCTAGGAAAGACCTAATTTGACGCACGGAATTGGGTGGAGGAAGGCCTGCAATGAGGTCAACCTTAGCCTTGTCAACTTCTATACCTCGAGGGGACACAATGTGTCCCAACACTATACCCTCACGAACCATAAAATGGCTCTTTTCCCAACTCAAGATTAGGTTTGCCTCAGTACATCGTGCTAACACTCTAGTCAAGTTCCTAAGGCATTCCTCAAAAGACGGTCCAAACACCGAAAAGTCATCCATGAAAACCTCTAAGAATTTCTCCACCATGTCGGAGAAAATGGCCATCATACACCGTTGAAAGGTCGTCGGTGCATTACACAGCCCAAAGGGAATACGCCTGTAAGCAAAAGTGCCAAAAGGGCATGTGAATGTGGTATTTTCCTGGTCAGCAGGGTATACCGGGACTTGATTATACCCCGAATAGCCATCAAGAAAACAATAGAAACCCTACCCCGCTAACCGCTCTAGGATTTGGTCAATGAAAGGTAAGGGAAAATGGTCATTCCTAGTCGAGGAATTTAGTCTCCTATAATCAATGCACACTCGCCACCCAGTAGTGGTTCGTGTGGGGACTAACTCTCCTCCTTCATTCTCAACAACAGTGATGCCCGATTTCTTGGGCACTACTTGTGTGGGACTCACCCACTTGCTATCTGAGATGGGGTATATGATACCTGCATCCAACAATTTCAAAACCTCATTCTTCACCACCTCTTTCATGTTAGGATTCAGTCTCCGTTGCATTTCGCGAGAAGGTTTGGTGTCCACCTCTAGGTGTATATAATGCATGCACACGGAGGGATCTATCCCTTTCAAATCAGCCACTGACCACCCTATAGCATTCCGATGTGCCACGAGAACACTCATTAACTGACTCTCCTGCGCTGCAGTCAAGTCAGATGCAATGATGACCGGTAAAGTATCTTGGGGCCCTAAAAATGCATACTTGAATGTGGCTGGAAATGGCTTCAACTCAAGTGTAGGTGGTGTGATCAAAGATGGTGTGGCAGGCTCTCTCGACAGAGGAGGAAGTGACTCAAACCGGGCTTTCCATGGAGGAAAATCCGGTGTAGAAGAAAAATTAAGCAAGACATTCACCTCCTCAACTAACCCATCTATATCAAAATTTTCAAACCCAAAATGAGCTAGACAACCCTCCAAAGGGTCCTCTACAAGAGAGGAGGGCAAAGCCTCCTCAACAATCTCATCCACAACATCCACTAATAAGCACTCCTCTCTCTCATGAGGTTGTTGTGATGGTTGGAAAACATTAAGTTTCACTTGCATGTTACCAAATGAAGCTTCCATAACTCCGGTCCTACAATTAATGCATGCATTGGCCGTAGCCAAGAAAGGTCGACCCAAAATCACCGGGATTTGTTTCCTCGAACTGGGTACCGGTTCCATATCTAAAACCAAAAAGTCAACAGGGAAGTAGAACCTATCAACCTTAACTAGAACATCCTCAATCATGCCTCGTGGCACTTTGAGGGACCGGTCAGCCAACTGAAGAGAGTAACAGTAGTGGGCTTCAACTCGCCAAGCCCAAATTCCTCGTACACAGAGTACGGCAACAAATTAATACTAGCCCCTAAATCCAATAAGGCCCTATCAATGAAGTGGTCCCCTATAATGCATGCAATGGTTGGGGCACCTGGGTCCTTAAGTTTAGGAGGTGTGTCATTCAACAAGATAGAGCTTACTTGTTCCGTGAGTAGGACCTTTTGGGATACATGTGTCCTAGATTTACGCTTTTGCGTACAAAGGTCCTTCAAAAATTTGGCATATGATGGTACTTGCTTAATTGCCTCCAACAGGGGGAGGTTGATTTTTACTTGTTTAAAGACCTCCATCATTGCCTCCAAAGATGCCGCCTTCTTATTAAAAGGAGACGGTGTATCAAGGCACTGGGGAAAGGGTGCCTTAGGCACATATGGTGCCTTGGGCTCAAATGAAGTGTTAGAGACTAAGTCATCCCTCTTAAGTGTTTCTCCCTCACCCTTATTTTCCCTAGGTGAACCACCGTGGTCACCCTTCCTAACTCTAGTTGCATCAGACGCAACTGACTGAGGCTCTAACTGTCTACCACTTCTTAAAGCAACCACCGCCTGCACTTGCTCATGTTGCTTACAATTCCCACCTGAACTCTCTGCCCTGTATTGTCCCTTAGGGTTGGCCACAGTTTGACTTGGTAATTTTTCCTCCTCTCTTCGATTCATGCTATTAGCCATTTGACCCAATTGGGCCTCTAGCTTGGCAATAGAGTGAGTATGGGAGTGAACTACCGGTGCTAACCCCTTAAGTTCTGCGAGAACTTCCAAAACCTGAGTCTCAAAGGTAGAGTTGCCCTGAGGAACAAGCGGGGGTTGTAGTTGCCGGTAAGGTTGTGGGGGTCGATAAGGTTGCGGTGGTCGGTAGGATGATTTGTTGGCAAAATTATTGAAATTCTGCCTTGGTGGTGGCAGATTGTAAGAAGTGCTTTGTGAAAGGGGTCTCCATGAGAAATTAGGGTGATTTCTCCATCCCGGATTGTATGTGTTGGAGTATGGATCATTACTCGGGTTGGAGAATCCTTGAGCCGCATTCACATGCTCTTGGACTAACTCCGAAAATTGTGATGTCGAAGGGCACTCACTCAAGTCATGAGCAGGGCTCGCGCAAATAACACATGCCTCGTGAAATTGAGGCTGATCTTGCTGGGTAGGGGCATGTCCCGTAGCTAATAATTGGTCCATCTTGCGGGACAGTGCCTCTACTTGTTGTGCTAACTCTAGGTTTTGCCAGACCTCATAAATGCCCCCTCTTTTCGGGGCTCCAACTACGGGTTGCCGGACTTTCCGGGCTGCGGATGCATGGTGAAGGGAATTATCACTTAGGTTCTCAAACAATTGCCATGCCTCGGCATCATTTTTAGACATAAATGTCCCACCACAAGATGAATCCACCATTTGGCGGTGCGGCTCAGTTAAGCCATAATAAAATGTTTGAACAAGTTGCCAATTAGGCACTTGGTGGTGAGGACACTATTGGAGAAGGTCTCTAAGTCTTTCCCACGTCTCATGGAATTACTCACCATCCATTTGAGCAAAGTTTGTGATGGCTCGCCTAAGTTGGTTGGTTTTACCTATGGGAAAGTACTTTTCCGAGAACCGTTGCTGTAATTGGTCTTAAGTTGTGATTGAATTAGCAGGTAAAGAATTTAGCCAATGTTTGGCTTTATCCTTTAACGAGAATGGAAATAATCGCAACATTAAGGCCTCATTTGTGAAATTCTGGATCCTCACTGTCGAGCAAATTTTCAAAAATTCATTCAAATGCTTATAAGGGTCATCATGAGTTAGTCCATGGAATGATGGGAGCATTTGTATAGTGCTGGACTTAATCTCATAATGAGCAGCAGTGGTGTTGGGTAATTGGATGCATGATGGTGAGGTATATGCGGTGGGTGTAAAATAATCCTTAAGTGTCCGGTTAGGCACATTCGGGACATTAGGATCTGCCATCTCTAATGGCTCAATGTATGAATATTCAAGCCTAGGAATACGGGCAGAGGTCCTAAGTCTCCTAAGGGTCCTTTCTAGTTCAAGGTCCAAACTCCACAATTTAGGGCGATAAGAACGACGCCCGTGCATACACTACCCAAACACACACTCAAGTTCCGACTCTGTGTACTAAGTATGAAAGCAAAATACCAAAGGAAGAAATACTCACAGCGGTTTAACGAAAACGCTTTACTCGTCTTGCGGATGCTTGACGTGTAGACGTTGTCTCCAACCTCTGTTTGAGCTTTGACTTCCGTTTTAGCACTTTGGTGCTTTGCTTGTGAGTGTTTGCTTCTGTTTACTCACTTTAGCGCTGCGGTTTTTTTTTATTTTTAAAGCTCGGCTGCGCTCCGCTTGCACTTCAGTGATAGCTCCAATTTCAAACGCTCTACACACTTAGCAACACAAAAAGCATAAAATCCTAAACTAAAAATTAAAATAAGAATGTAACTTTAAATTAACTAATTTCGCCAGAAGTCCCCGGCAACGGCGCCAAAATTTGGTGGGTCGTTGAACACACCAAAATTAAATACTAAACTATACCAAATTCAATCAGAATAATGGCAAGTCCAGGTATCGATCCACAGGGACTATTGTGAAATTAAACTAATTTAATTGTTAAATTCCTAATTTAATTTTGATAAAAAAATTGAATGATCATAACCTAATTTAATAACAAATAAATTAAACTAAGGAATTAAATTATCAATAATAAATGAAATTGGATTTACTGAATTGGGAAAAAATCCTAGGGTAGAGAATTCACTACTAACCACATAATTAGGGTTTCCAATTGAAATTAATTATGCTATGGTTTGAACGGATTAATGCTTCACAACTACAAGCTCAAAGCATTTAACAAGAAGATCATCACATTCAATGTACGAGCACGAACCATCTCAAGTAATACGAATCGTTCACTCTAAACTAGGGTAGTGATACGACTCGTTCCTCGTAGCATGGTTCGTCCCATATCTTGAATGTGAAGGAATAGAAAATTCATGTATGAATAATATTCAACAATCACAGAAAGTCAAATATTCGAAGAGATAATGAAAAATATAATAAAGAAACTTCTAAATCACCATACAAATGTTCAAACCTTTACATAATTTAAAATCAAAAAGAAAACAAAATAATTACATGGCTAGGGTTTCATCAAAACCCTAGAAAAAGAAACTAGCCACTCATAGAGGAGTGGAAGGAGGTAGATGGAGAGGGAACCACCATGGGAGACATCTTGGAGCTTTTGTTTCTCTTTCTTTCCAGACCCTAGCCTCTCCCTTTAGGTCAAAACCACTTCCGAACCTTAATCCAGCCTTTTACTTGCCTTTTTATACTTCTAATCTCGTCCAAAGAGGTTTAAAACGTCGGTTTGACTTTCTCAGAAAAAGTCAACGCACGTGCGGGAAAGTCAACGCACGTGCGGGAAAGTCAACGCACGTGCGGGAAAGTCAACGCACATGCGGGAAAGTCAACTCTGCCCAAATTCTGTCTTTTTGCTCATTTTATGCTCCGACGATGTACAACCTGATTAACACTCAACACACACATAAATTATATAGTTTGACCAGCAAGTGAAGTTAAGATATTCTAATTAACGGCCTCAATGACGTACATTTCGGCCTTAATCAGCATTGTTAATTAACCTAATAGACGGAATGAGATTAAGCCTCCGTTTGGGAAGTGGGATGGTTTTTTGAATTTTTTGGCTATTTTAGCCAGGGCTAAAAAGCTTGGTTTGGGAAAGACTTTTTGACTTTTTGGCTTTTTTGACTTTTTTTGTGAGAGAAGAGTGTAATGATTATGAATTTGATGTAATGTTTTGTTTGTTATGGCTAAAATAGCCTATTTTATTTTTTGTGACTATTTTAACCCCAAAACCACTTGTCAACACCACCTAAGATACGAAAAATTCAATGAAAAGTAAAGTACTTATTTTGTGGAATACCCTATAACTATTAAAAGTAAAAAAAATCAGATAATTCAGTTTGATTTTATTCAATTATTTTGAACTCTAATATGTGAATCAAATTATAATCCATAGTTCTTAATTTTTTAAAACCTAAACCAAACAGTCCCTTTAAAAAGGAACCAAACCATATAATTTAAACTAGTTCGATTGGTCTACAATTTTATCACATTGTTTGAACATCCAATGAACTATATGCTATATACACAAAATAGATTACATAAAACATATATAAACCCTAGAACAAGAAAATGGGGTCATGTGGGTCCTAAATGTTGGCCCTAGAACAAGAGTCACTGTTAAAAAGCACATTTCAAAACTATTCTCTAATTTACCTACCCAATCTCCCTCTTTTGTTACTTCTTGTTGCTTTGGTAGCTTTCATTGTTGTTCTTGTGATGTGTTTATACTTGGGCCAATTATACTAGGCCAAGTTTGGCATGATTGAAAAAAGACAAAAAGTCAAAAAGTCACTATCCTATTTAAGTCACATCATCTTATTTAAGTCACATCACCTCTCTAACACATCACTTCAAACCCAACCCAAACCCAACCCATATTTCATAAAAAGTCAAAAAGTGCACTTATTTACTCTTCCCAAACTAGGCCTAACAGTTTTTGTAATTTGAGATTTGTGTCATTTTAATTTTTTACCTTTTAATTGTGATATATTTAATCTTAAATTTTGAATCTCATTCTAAATAAGAACAATTGAAGACATTGTTATTCTATTTCAAGGGCAAAATTGTTAATTTAATAAAATATAAACTAGTTTGACAAAAAATAAATGTCAATTTTTAAAAAAATTATATCTACTCACTAAAGATAAAGTTATATAAAAATAATAATTTTTTTTTATATTTTTATTTTTTTACCAAATTAATTTTTAATATGTGTTTAGATGATAATCATGTAATGTAATAGGTGGTTATGTTTGTTGATATTTTTAGATAGTTATCATGTACTAGATGGTTGTATTTGTTGTTAACAAATATTTTTAGATGATTATTATGTAAGAGATGGTTATTAGACTTTAGGGTTTGGTTATGGTGTGCAACTTACACCTTACACCTTATACCTTACACTTACACCTTACACTTACACCTTTTGTAAAAAATTAAACCTTACACTTACACCTTTTTTGAAGTTGCACACCATGTGCAACCCACTTACACCTTACACCTTACACTTACACCTTACACTTACACCTTATACTTATACTTACACCTTACACTTACACTTTTTGTGTAAGTGGCACATGGTGTGCACTTGCACACTTAAGAAAACTCCTAGACTAATCGATATGTTTAATATATAAAATATTTTTAGTTTTAGATTTTTTAATTTAATGGATTGGTTTAATAATGACATCAAAGTTGTCGGCATGTTTGACTTTTGAAAACATAAAAACTAATTTAACAAAAATAAATATCAAAAAAATTTATTTTAAAAAATTAGTTCTACCCTCCCAGAAGTTAATATTATATAAAAATGATGTGTTTTTAACTTTTTTTCACCAATTTAATTTTTAGTTTCTTAGAAAAAATTTCTAAAAATATATTCTGAAAATCAACCCAAACCAAACAGAACTTTATAACCAAAAAAGTTTCAATATTATTCATTAAAAAAAAAAAATTATATTTCAAACGACATATAAGTTAACCAATACAAAATAAGTTGTATGATGAATATCTTCAATTGTCCTTATTTGGAACAAGATTTAAAATTTAAGATCAAATGTTTCACAATTAAAAGTTTAGAAACCAAAGTGATATAAGTCCCAAACTATAAGAACTATTAGTGTAATTTGCCCTTTTTTTTGGGGTTTGTGTGGGAAGTGAGTTGACTTTTTGACTGTTTTAGCTTGGGGTTAAAAAGTCTCGTTTGGGAAGGACTTTTTAATTTTTTTAATTTTTTGTGAGAGAAAGAATGTAATGATTGCGTTGGATGTGATGTTTTGTCTTATTGAGCTAAAAAGACTATTTTGCCTTTTTTTTGACTAAACTAACCCAAACCCAATCCAATCCTTCTTCCCAAAGGAAGTCTTTGTATGTCTTTATGGTTGTCTTCACATTTTTTGCTTTGCACTTTATGATTTTTCTATGAAGTTTTTCCTCTAGTGCCCAATTTATTTATTTATTTATTTATTTTTATTTTTTTTACTAAAACCCTCTCAACTATTAATGAAGATCGGTTTACCTCTTTCATTCATGAATTTATATATGTTTGACTATTTCAACTATAGAAACAATACAAATGTCTCCTTCTGGAAGCGGTGGAAGGTGATGCATTGTTATAGTTGAGGAGAGTTAAAGTGTACGAGTTCATAATTAATCCAAAAAAAGGTTTAATTAATATGCTAGTATCATTATGGTTCTCAATATTTTAATTGTGTCAATTTGATTTTCTACTTATCAAAATTGTGTTTAAATGGTCTCAATGCCATTTCCGTCCAAATTTTATAACAAAAGTACAGATATTTTTGTATGAAGTCTAACAATAGGTGGAAAATTTTTTTGGAGTGAAACAATGTTGGGGATGATTTAAACACGAAGAGGATAAATTGAAGATGAAATTGACACAATTGCAATATCGACAATCAAAATAAATCAGAAGGCATATTTATGGGCCAACTATTTATATAACCCATAAAAAGAAAAAACCTATGAGGCTTCTAGCTTTGTAGCGAAGCAAGCCATGGACAAAATCCACTTCCTCAAGGAAATTAGGCATAGGTTTAATCAGACATTGGCCCAAAACAACATAAATAAAACAAATGGACAAAATTACAAGCATAGAAATTAGCAAATTACAAGGATCCTAGGTTTTGAACACAACAATAATTAATGTTCTCCCCAATGGTGTCTATTATGTACTGCAAACAACACTCGGCTCCTCTGCATCCAAAATTGTCTACTCTTTCTCTCATATTTCCTCTACTTCTCAAGAATTTTGTCCTCCATAGCCTTCTTCCAAGGTAAGCATTTGTATTGCTCTAGGGTTTCATATTTGTTAGCTTCTAATTTTTTTTCTTAAATCTTTTTCATGTAGGTGAGTATTAATCTAGAAATCATGCTAAAGCAACATAGCTATTTTTCTTTTATCTACTAATTCAACAACTTCTAAAATCATGAGTGATTGAAAATCTCATCTCATCTCATCTTAAGTTTTTTAACAATTTTTGAACACTGAAAGAGTATTGTCACGAGAGTACCTTTTTCTTTTGTGATTAATTTTGAGAGTGAGATCCATCATGCTTTTGTAATATTTGAGAGAAAATATTTGTGATGAGTAAAAAAAATCACATGATATTACCACATAGTAGTCTTTCAATCTGCAATATTTTTTCAAAGTTTGCACAATTGTACTACCTTAACTAATATGGTTTATAAAGGAAGAGCCACTTATTATCATTTCTATGAGGTGCATGCTTTGGTTATGCTCATTCTCTAATTTATTCATAATTTTC